>NW_026294391.1:84148283-85348283 GCF_007827085.1 Peromyscus californicus insignis
CACACTAACTTTATTGAGGTGAAATCACAATTGTAGTTCTTCGATCAGTAAGTGGACACAAATGTTTTCCCACACAGTTAATACAACCAGGAGGTCAAGCTGAATATGCCAAAATGATGTTGTTGGTATTTTACACTTTTGACTCTTTTTTAGGCCCACCACCCAGCTCCCAAATAAATCACACACAGAGGCTTATTCTTAATTATAAATGCCCGGCCTTAGCTTGGCTTAGTTTATAGCCAGCTTTCCTTAACTTAACTTATCCCATCTTTCTTTTGCCTCTGGCCCTTCCCTGTTCTCTTACTTCTGTAAACCTTACTCTTACTCTGTGTCTTGCTGTGTAGCTGAGTGGCTGGCCCCTGGAGTCCTCCTCCTGTTCTGGCTCCTCCTTTTCAATTCCCTCTTTCCTGAATTCTCCTTCTGTTTATTCTCTCTGCCTGCCAGCCCCACCTATCCTTTCTCCTGCCTCACCATTGGCTGTTCAGTTCTGTATGAGACCATCAGGTGTGTTAGGCACAGTAACCCAACTTCACAGAGTTAAACAAATGCAACATAAACAAAGTAACACACCTTAAAATATTATTGTTCAACATGGATCTTCAGCCAGATATTTTAGCATTTTGAAGAAAAGAGAAGAGATTTTCTTGTTTTCCATAGCTTCATAGGCTCAAAAGAAAACACCACCACCACCAACAACAACACCCACTTCTTCAACAACAAACAGCAGCATTGTTTTCCACATGGGAATGGAGCATCCCTCCTCTGTTTTCTCTGACCTGACATCTGCCAAGAGAACATCCTTAGGGACATATTTAGATGAGAATGATTGCCCCATCCTGGAATCATCTGAGTTCTAGTGGCTGGCCTGCAGTCCCTTTGGTTGGTCTGCAGCAACTAGCATTAATTCCTGTTGGCACAGATGCTTCCTAGGGGAACAGCTCCTTAAGAATATCCCTTTCTGCTCTTCTTTACTTTAGCACTTAATGGTGTTGTTTGTTTTTGCTCTTTTGGGGGGCCTGCCAACCAGCTCCCAAATAAGTCACACACAAGGCTTATTCTTAATTATAAATGCCCGGCTTTAGCTTGACTTGATTCTAGCCAGCTTTTCTTATATCAAATTATCCCATCTATCTTTTGCCTCTGGGCTTTTCCCGTTCTCTTATTTCTGGAAATCTTACTCTGTGGCTGGTTGGCTGGGTGACTAGTCCCTAGTGTCCTCTCTGTCTCTGTCTGTCTCTCTCGCCCACACGCATTGATCTCTCCTCCCAGATTTCCCCTTCTGTTTATTCTCTCTGCCTGCCAGCACCACCTATCCTTTCTCCTGCCTAACTATTGGCCATTCACTTCTTTATTAGACCCTCATTTGTTTTAGACAGGCACAGTAACACAGCTTCACAGAATTAAACAAATGCACATGAACAAAAGTAACATGCCTTAAAATCCTATTTCCCGAACACTCATTTTTTTTGCTAGGAACTGTTTGCTTGAAACGTCCTTTTAACCTACTGACAACTGAGGCCGTGTTCCTTGAACCAGTATAGATTCAGCGATGAGATAGGATTCAATTGCATCCATATTGTCTATGTTCATTTGAAATGCATGCAAATTGTGCCATTCTCAGTATTACTAGTCTTTAATGATTGGTTCTTGGCATTTAATTAAAGGTATGGAAAGGCACTTAGTAAATATGATACATAGATGTCATGCTGGGACTTAAGGCATACTGTGCCTAGTGTTTTGTATAATATTATGAATACAGACAGCTTCAATAAATAGAAAACGGAGCCTAGAGAGATGGCTTAGCATTTAAGAGCACATACCTGCTCTCCCAGAAAATCAGAGTTCAGTTCCCCGCATCCACATTGAGTGGCTGGCCCACAGCCTCTTGCAAGTCCAGGTCCAGGATCTAAATTCTCTGGCCTCCACTGACACCTATAGGCACACATACACAACCCCACACATAGTCCCCCCACACACATGATTTAAAAACAAAACAAATCCAAAAAGTGGATTATGAGAAAAACCACATGTAAGCTGATATGTATACACAATAGAATTTTCTCCAGCTATATATAAAAATACAATTGTGATTTTTTTCAGCAAAATGAATGGAACTGGAAATTGTTATGTCTGGTCTGGGCATCATGGCACATATCTTTAATTTCAGCACTTGGGAGGCAGAGGCAGGAGGGTGTCTATGAGTTCAAGGCCAGTCTGATCTACATGGAGAGTGAGTTCCAGGACAGCTAGGGCTACATAGAGAAACCCTGTGTCCCCTTCTGCCTCACCCTCCCAAAAAAAGACTCAGGACAACACCACATTTTCTCTAATATGTAGATCTTAGCTTTTAGTTTGTATGTGTGTGTGTGTGCCTGTCATGAAAGAAGAAAGTGGACTATGGAAAGAGAAAAGGGGGGGCCTAAGAGAGGACTGAGGAGGAGAGAAGGCCCAAGAGATGGGTATATGGTGCTGGTTGGTCATCGGAAGTGTCATGGGCCACAGCAAAACCCAATGTTAGTTTTTAGAGCTTTATTAGGAGGGAAAAATGGGTGTGGAGAAGAGGACCAGGCCTGGTGAGAGAGAAAGATGTTGGAGGGAGCAGAGCAGAGCAGAGAGGAAACAGAAAGAGAGGGTGGGGGGCAAATCCGGAATTTTAAAGGTGGGGATTGTGTCAGCACCTGCTGATGATGTAAGCCATTAGACCAAAGCTGCACATGTACAGAATCCTAACACCAAGAATACCTGCAACAGAAGAGCAGAAGGGGGTCACTGGGAACAGGAGCTGTAGGTGGAGAGCAAGTTTGGGGGTGGGGATGTGGGGGTTGGGGGACAAAGCTCAATAAAATCAAAAGTATTCATGGACATGACTTAAGGAGACTTGTTACTTTATCAGTTTTTTAAAAAGATGAATAAAAAAGACCAACAGGAAATGATGATGCAGGTGGAGGCTATCACTCAATGCCCAGAATGCATGAATCTATCCATAGAACCAAATGAAAAACAGAAGATGGTACAAAGAGTACTTATTTATTTGAGATGCTGGCATTCCTCTCAGGTGTTAGTTCAGCACCACGGAGCCAAATCCTGAACCACAAAGGTTTGTTTGATTTTTTTAGACAGGGTTTCTCTGTGTAGTCCTGGCTAGCCTGGAACTCTTTCTGTAAACCAGGATGGCCTTAACCTCACAGAATGATGTAACAGGAATTTCTTTCTTTTTGGGGGGAGGGCGTTGTTTCGGGTTTCTCTGTTTAGCTTTGGAGTCTGTTCAGAAACAAGCTCTGTAGACCAGGCTGGGCTCGAACTCACAGAGCCACCTGCCTCTGCCTCCCGAGTGCTGGGCACCACCACCACCAGGCACAGCCAATACTCTTAACTGAGGAGCCATTGACGGGCTGGAGAGATGGGTCAGTGGTTGGGAGCAGTCGCTGCTCTTCTGGTAGACCTGGGTTCAATTCCCGGCACCCACATGGCAGCTCATAACTGTCCCATTTCCAAAGGAACAAAGACTACTCACCCATCTCTCTCTAGTTCACTTTTTATGAAATTCACAATGAAGATCAGGGTATAGGAAGGTTAAGTAAATCAGGGAAACGACCTTGCAGGGAGGCTGCTTAGTAGGAAAATCTGGAATTAATCAAAAGCTTTCTCTTTTATGTCAGGCAGTTTCCAAGGTTCTAACTGCCTACTCTTAGTGAATAATTGATGCTGGACAAGACATTGCTTAATGATAAAACAAACAAACAAACAAAAACTGTGGGCTGGAGACATGGCTCAGAGTTTAAGGGTACTGGCTGTTCTTCCAAAGGTCCTGAGTCCAATACTGAGCAAGCACCTGGTGGCTCAAAACCATCTGTAATAAGATCTGATGCCCTCTTCTGGCCTGCAGCCATATATGCAGGCAGAACACTGTATACATAATAAGTAAATAAATCTTAAAAAAAAAAAAAGACCCAAAAATCTGTATGTGGGGCAGTGTTGGCACACGCCTTTAATCCCAGCACTCAGGGAAACAGAGCCAGGTGGATCTCTGTGAGTTTGAGTCCAGCCTGGTCTACAGAGCAAGATCTAGGACAGGAACCAAAACCACACAGTCTCAAAACAAACAAACAAACAAACCAAACAAACAAAAAAACTTGGGCTCTTTGGACCAGCAACCAGAGCTGTTTTTTCTTTCTTTTTTTTTAAATGGTTTTTCAAGCCAGGTTTTCTCTGTGTAGCTTTGGAGTTTGTTATGGAAATCACTCTGGAGAACAGGCTGGCCTCGAACTCAGATCCACCTGCCTCTACCTCCTAGTGCTAGGCACCACCACCTCCTTGTACAGCCAATACTCTTAACTGAGGCACCATCTTCGGGCTAGAGAGATGGCTCAGTAGTTGGGAGCAGTGGTTGCTCTTCTGGTAGACCCGGGTTCAATTCCCAGCACCCACAGGGCAGCTCACAACTGTTCCTTGGAAAAAGACTACTTGCCAACTTCTCTCTAGTTCACTTTTTATGAAATTCACAATAAAGATCAGGGTAAAGGAAGGTTAAGTAAATCAGGGAAGCAAACTTGCAGGGAGGCTGCTTAGTAGGAAAATCTGGAATTAATCAAAAGCTTTCTCTTCTTTGTTAGGAAGTTTCCAAGGTTCTAACTGCCTACTCTTAGTGAATAATTGATTCTGGACAGGACATTGCTTAATTAAAAAACAAACAAACAAAAACAACTGATGTGGGGCAGTGGTGGCACATGCCTTTACTCCTAGCAAACAGGAGGCAGAGGCAGGAGGATCCCTGTGATTTCGAGTCCAGCCTGGTCTACAGATCAAGTTCCCGGACAGACTCCAAAGCTACCCAGAGAAACCCTGCCTTGAAAAAAATACAAAAAAATCTGCATTAGTAATTTCAATATTAATATTATTGAAAAAATTAAAAGTTGATATGGCGATGCACACCTGTATTCTCTGCACTTGGCGAGTTCAAGGTCAGTTTGGTCTACATGAGACACTATGGAAAAAATACAATAAAATTTAGACATAATATATAGAAAAAATTCAGTAAAGACTGTCTAAGACAGTGGTTCTCAAGCTTCCTAATGCTGTGACCTTTATTACAGTCCCTCATGTTGTGGTGACCTACAACCATAAAATTATTTTTATTGCTACTTCACAACTATAGTTTTGCTACTGTTATGAATCATAATGTAGATATCTGATTGCAGGATATCTGATGTGCAACCCCTGTAAAAGGGTCCTTTGTCTCTGGAGGGGTCATGAACCACAGGTTGAGAACAGCTCGTCTAAGCTGTTTACAGTAAACCTGTGTTTAATTCCCATGATCGATAATGCATTCCCACTAATCAATGCAGAGAGGTGGGTGAATGGGATAGACAAAGAGTTATCTGGAAGTCTGTCTCTGACTATGTGTCCATGCGTTTGTGATGTTCCCATCCTTGAGTGTGAGCTGGGAGCTAGGGGAGGCTTTGTATAGCCACTGAAGTTGGAATCATTCAAGCTTTTCCTGTGTGTCCTGGGTGCTGACATGGGATGCTCCCAGGGTTAAGCTCAAATTCTGAAACTATGATCAATTTTATTCATTTCTCATTTATGAAGTATAAATGCCTTAGAAATTGCCTTTTCACTCATTTCCAGGAGTACCCTTCAGTGGCATTAAATGCATCCACCTTATCCTGGAGATGGATGTCAGTGGGAAGGACAAAGCCCTGGATATAATCCTCAATAGCTATACACAAATAAACACAATCACATTGTTGTGAAATCCTCACCACCATTCTTCCCCAGTACTTATCTTACATCACTGGAATTCTGTACTCATTGATACAATTTCCTATTTTCCCTCCCGCAGACCCTGAAATCCATCATTCTACTCTCCATTTCATATGAACTTGGCTCCTGAGTACATAATGGAAGTGGAATCATGGTGTGTTTGTCCTTTGCTGTCTTGCTTCTTTTGCTTAGCATGTTTTCAAAGGGATTGCCTGTGTAGTGTTGCATTTAGCAGACATTCTTTAATTTTGAAGGACAAATGTCAGTCCATCCTGTGGATATGCCATACTTGTCTGTCCATGAACATGCGTGCTTTCATCATTTGACCATTATGGATAATGCTACTATGACCCTGGATGGGAAGCTACCCCATTTGAATCTCTGCTCTCATTTCTTTTCAGTACATGCCTAGAAGGTGAATCACTGGATCCTGTGTTAGTTCTATGTCTAATTTTTGAAGGGCAGCTATACTGTTTTCTAAAGAGGCTGCACCATTTGTGTTTACATCGACAATACAAAGTGTCCCACTTTCTTCCTATCTCCATCAACACATTTTGTTTTTTATAATAGCTATCTTAACAGATGCTATACATTATGCCGCTTAAAATACACTGTTCGTTATTTTATATATGAAGGTTTAATGTGAATATTATTGAAACCATTAAAATGACACGGTGTTGCAAGCCTGTCTTCTCAGCCCTAGTTAGAGAGAGGTAGCAGGACCGGGAGTTCAAGATCAGTTTGGTCTACGGGAGACACTGTGAGAAAGTAATCATTTTAATTCAGATACAGAAAACAAGGAAGTACTGTGGATGGCAGGCAAACAGTCAAAAGTTAGGTGACAAAATAGAATATTTGTAGACTATATGGAGTTTATATCTGCAGAATGTTCGGCAAACTGGCTTACTAAGAGATAGGTGAGTTAAAGCAATATTTGGAGCTGGGCTCAGAGATGCATATTTGTTATCTCAGCACTCAAGATGTGGAGGCCGGAGTATTCTGATTTCAAGGCCATCTTCAACAACATAGCCAGTTAAAACCACCCTGGGTTACAAGAGATCCTGTGTTTAAAAGAAAAAGCAATATTTTGTGCGTATTAGGCACTAGTCCTTTATAAATGTAATGTGAAGAGCTATGATGGTCAGTGAAATAGGCAGAATGTGAACGAGTAAGTATGCAGTGATTAGGATTTTGGATAATATGTATTTTAGCTAAGTGCTTTCCTTTGTATTTAAACTGCACTTGGAAAAACACGTTTGAAGTACACACATCTAATTTCAGTGGATATATTTGAGTCAGAGAGTGAGGGTCAGGGAGAGGAGACACACAGGGTTCAGTTTACACATACATCTCTTTTTGTCTTTCTGGAAAACTTGTATTTAGGAAAATATATTAAGATAGAAATATAGAGTTAGGAAGATGGCTAAGCAGCATGACATGAGTTTGATGTCTGGAACCTTGAGGTTGGGATGTATGTTTGGGAGGGTGTCTCTGAGACCAACAATGCCAGTAGAGTAATAATCTGAGGGAGGCAAGATGTCAGTTGGGTTCAACACGACTAAGGAGCCACTGTTGATTCAAAGCACAGGTTCTATAAACTGACTGAGAAAAACAAGTTTACAGTAAGGGTCTGGGGGAGGGTTTCGTGTGTTCTTGGACACACAGACAGTGTAAAGGTCACCAGGATATTAGCCAAGTCCATTTCAGGCCTTCTGGAGAGATAACAGGCTGTGCATTCCTTTGAAGGAACAACCCCATGTGTTGTTTATCATTTTAGATTCCCCTAGAGCTTATCTGGGAGCACAAAGATCTGTCCTCCTACAGCACCCATAGGGTGAAAGGGTTGTTCTCTGACCTCTACACTCATTCACTGAAGCACAGTCACATCAACATCTACACCCCCCACGAAATAATTAAATAAACAAACAAACAAACAAACAAATAAATAATGATTATAATGATTTTAAAATTTAAAAATAGAAATGTAATCCAACTGACAAAAATCATGTACATCTATTATGTTTTGGAAGTGGTACATAATACATGGACTCCTTGAGCAAAGTATATTCAGAAGAAAACAATTATTTTGGTAGTGTATCTTCAGGTGTGTTTCTGTCTCAAATACTTCCAAAATAATCATGCAGTTTTCTCTTCATTTCAGGCAGGAAGTGAATATCTAGTTTGGGTCTTAGAGACAGTAGAAAATCGTGTGTTTAGTGAATCGCTGCCAGTGGGTTGTACATTCTAGAAAGATCTGGCTTAAGTCAGGACTCTAAGGCCCTCCATTCTTTCCCCTTTCCCATTTGAAAAGCTTCAGGATCTGAGCCTTTCAGAACTGCAATTTTGATTCTGACCACCAGATGGAAGATATCTTCATTGTCCTTAATTAGAGGACATAGGATTTTGTGAGTGAGTGTGTGTGTGTGTGTGTGTGTGTGTGTGTGTGTGTGTGTGTGTGAGTGTGTGTGTGTGTGTGTGTGTGTATGCTTGGTTTTTTGAAATCAAATCACATCAGAAAGCATAGGATTAAAACAAACAAAAATGTCAACATCCCTCCCCAACCTAAAACAAAACAATCCCTCCAAAAAACCAAAAATAACCTCCCCAAAATTATATATATATCTTTGGGAATAGAAAATGACCCAACAATGAATTCAAGTGGAACAGAGGAGCAGTGTTAGTTTCTAATTTCTAAACAAGCACACCTCACAATTATTTATCTCAAAATATTTTGGTAGTGAGATATATTGACAGGAAAAATGCTTTACTGTATATAAAAAGTCCAAGATTCCAATGACAGTCTTAAAGCTAATTAACAGTGTTCTCAAATACAGACAGCCTGCCATAGTTCTCTGAAACAGGTATATATGCTTCCCTAAAAGATCCCTGCTGAAAATCGAGTGTACTTAAATGGGTCTGAAGGAAGTAGGACTTTCATGATATGAAAAGTATTTCAGGACATAGTATGATAGGGCTGCAAGAGCAATACCACCATTATCAGAAGTCACAGAAGAACTTATTGCTGTACCTTGCATGAACAACAAACACCTGCATTACAGGAAACACAACCACATGACCCACTGAACATCATTCCACACCATTTTTACTCAGCAGAGAATAAGTCATAAATCTTCTCTGTAAAAATTCCAAGTATTGGATGTGCAGCTTCACATTACATCACCATGTTTTGCCTTATTTTCCAAGCACACAAATCAATGTGGTGAAATAAGATGTCCACATTAAAAATAAAGCCTACAAAAGAGTTCCAGTGCTAGGAGAGATTATTCATATAGCATATTGTGTTCTCCAAGGTCCAAAAGCTTTAAACAAAGTCCATGTATACATCTTGTTTATTTTTCTTTGCCACACTAACTTTATTGAGGTGAAATCACAATTGTAGTTCTTCGATCAGTAAGTGGACACAAATGTTTTCCCACACAGTTAATACAACCAGGAGGTCAAGCTGAATATGCCAAAATGATGATGTTGGTATTTTACTCTTTTGACTCTTTTTTAGGCCCACCACCCAGCTCCCAAATAAATCACACACGGACGCTTATTCTTAATTATAAATGCCCGGCCTTAGCTTGGCCTGGTTTCTAGCCAGCTTTCCTTAACTTAACTTATCCCATCTTTCTTTTGCCTCTGGCCCTTCCCTGTTCTCTTGCTTCTGTAAACCTTACTCTTACTCTGTGTCTTGCTGTGTAGCTGAGTGGCTGGCCCCTGGAGTCCTCCTCCTGTTCCGGCTCCTCCTTTTCAATTCCCTCTTTCCTGAATTCTCCTTCTGTTTATTCTCTCTGCCTGCCAGCCCCACCTATCCTTTCTCCTGCCTCACCATTGGCTGTTCAGTTCTGTATGAGACCATCAGGTGTGTTAGGCACAGTAACCCAACTTCACAGAGTTAAACAAATGCAACATAAACAAAGTAACACACCTTAAAATAATATTGTTCAACATGGTATCTTCAGCCAGATATTTTAGCATTTTGAAGAAAAGCGAAGAGATTTTCTTGTTTTTCAAAGCTTGATAGGCTCAACAGAAAACACCACCACCAACAACAACAACACCCACTTCTTCAACAACAAACAGCAGCATTGTTTTCCACATGGGAATGGAGCATCCCTCCTCTGTTTTCTCTGACCTGACATCTGCCAAGGGAACATCCTTAGGGACATATTTAGATGAGAATGATTGCCCCATCCTGGAATCATCTGAGTTCTAGTGGCTGGCCTGCAGTCCCTTTGGTTGGTCTGCAGCAACTAGCATTAATTCCTGTTGGCACAGATGCTTCCTAGGGGAACAGCTCCTTAAGAATATCCCTTTCTGCTCTTCTTTACTTTAGCACTTAATGGTGTTTGTTTTAGCTCTTTTGGGGGGCCTGCCAACCAGCTCCCAAATAAGTCACACACAAGGCTTATTCTTAATTATAAATGCCCGGCTTTAGCTTGACTTGATTCTAGCCAGCTTTTCTTATAACAAATTATCCCATCACCCTTATGCCTCTGGGCTTTTCCCGTTCTCTTATTTCTGGAAATCTTACTCTGTGGCTGGTTGGCTGGGTGACTAGTCCCTAGTGTCCTCTCTGTCTCTGTCTGTCTCTCTGGACCACAGGCATTGATCTCTCCTCCCAGATTTCCCCTTCTGTTTATTCTCTCTGCCTGCCAGCACCACCTATCCTTTCTCCTGCCTAACTATTGGCCATTCACTTCTTTATTAGAACCTCATTTGTTTTAGACAGGCACAGTAACACAGTTTCACAGAATTAAACAAATGCACATGAACAAAAGTAACACGCCTTAAAATAATATTTCCCAAACACTCAATTTTTGCTAGGAACTGTTTGCTTGAAACGTCCTGTTAACCTACTGACAACTGAGGCCGGGTTCCTTGAACCAGTATAGTTTCAGCGATGAGATAGGATTCAATTGCATCCATATTGTCTATGTTCATTTGAGATGCATGCAAATTGTGCCACTCTCAGTATTACTAGTCTTTAATGATTGGTTCTTGGCATTTAATTAAAGGTATGGAAAGGCACTTAGTAAATATGATACATAGATGTCATGCTGGGACTTAAGGCATACTGTGCCCAGTGTTTTGTATAATATTATGAATACAGACAGCTTCAATAAATAGAAAACGGAGCCTAGAGAGATGGCTTAGCATTTAAGAGCACATACCTGCTCTCCCAGAAAATCAGAGTTCAGTTCCCCGCATCCACATTGAGTGGCTGGCCCACAGCCACTTGCAAGTCCATGTCCAGGATCTAAATTCTCTGGCCTCCACTGACACCAAAAGCACACATACACAACCCCCCACATGATTTAAAAACAAAACAAAAAAACCAAAAAGTGGATTATGAGAAAAACCACATGTAAGCTGATATGTATACACAATAGAATTTTCTCCAGGTATATATAAAAATAAAATTGTGATTTTTTTCAGCAAAATGAATGGAACTGGAAATTGTTATGTCTGGACTGGGCATCATGGCACATATCTTTAATTTCAGCACTTGGGAGGCAGAGGCAGGAGGGTGTCTATGAGTTCAAGGCCAGTCTGATCTACATGGAGGGTGAGTTCCAGGACAGCTAGGGCTACATAGAGAAACCCTGTGTCCCCTTCTGCCCCAACCTCCCAAAAAAAGACTCAGGACAAAACCACATTTTCTCTAATATGTAGATCTTAGATTTTGGTTTGTATGTGTGTGTTTGTGCCTGTCATGAAAGAAGAAAGTGGAATGTAGAAACAGAAAGGGGGGCCTAAGAGAGGACTGAGGAGGAGAGAAGGCCCAAGAGATGGGTATATGGTGCTGGTTGGTCTTTGGAAGAGTCACGGGCCACGTCAGAACCCAATGTTAGTTTTAGAGCTTTATTAGGAGGGAAAAATGGGTGTGGAGAAGGGGACCAGACCTGGTGAGAGAGAAAGATGTTTGAGGGAGCAGAGCAGAGCAGAGCAGAGAGGAAACAGAAAGAGAGGGTGGGGGTCCACATCCGGAATTTTGAAGGTGGGGATTGCGTCAGCACCTGCTGATGATGTAAGTCATTAGACCCAAGCTGCACATGTACAGAATCCTAACACCAAGAATACCTGCAACAGAAGAGCAGAAGGGGGTCACTGGGAACAGGAACTGTAGGGGGAGAGCAAGGTCGGGGGTGGGGATGTGGGGGTGGGGGGACAAAGCTCAATAAAAACAAAAGTATTCATGGACATGACATAAGGAAACTTGTTACTCTATCAGTTTTTTAAAAAGATGAATAAAAAAGACCAATAGGAAATGATGATGCAGGTGGACGCTATCACTCAAAAGTGTACTTGCCCATAGTTCAAGAATTTATCCATAGAACCAAATGAAAAACAAGATGGTATAAAGAGTACTTATTTATTTGAGATGCTGGCATTCCTCTCAGGTATTAGATCAGCACCACAGAGCCACATCCTGAACCACAAAGGTTTGTTTGATTTTTCTAAACAGGGTTTCTCTGTGTAATCCTGGCTAGCCTGGAACTCTCTCTGTAAACCAGGATGGCCTCAAACTCACAGAATGATGTAACAAAAATTTCTTTCTTTTTTGGGGTAGGGGAGTGTTCGGGTTTCTCTGTTTAGCTTTGGAGTCTGTTCAGAAACTTGCTCTGTAGACCAGACTGGCCTGGAACTCACAGAGATCCACCTGCCTCTGCCTCCCCAGTGCTGGTCACCACCTCCACCAGGCACAGCCAATACTCTTAACTGAGGAGCCACGACGGGCTGGAGAGATGGGTCAGTGGTTGGGAGCAGTCGCTGCTCTTCTGGTAGACCCGGGTTCAATTCCCAGCACCCACATGGCAGCTCTCAACTGTCCCATTTCCAAGGGAAAAAAGACTACTCACCCATCTCTCTCCAGTTCACTTTTTGCTAAATTCACAATGAAGATCAGGGTTTAGGAAGGTTAAGTAAATCAGGGAAACGACCTTGCAGGGAGGCGGCTTAGTAGGAAAATCTGGAATTAATCAGAAGCTTTCTCTTTTATGTCAGGCAGTTTCCAAGGTTCTAACTACCTACTCTTAGTGAATAATTGATGCTGGACAAGACATTGCTTAATGATAAAATAAACAAACAAACAAACAAAAACTGTGGGCTGGAGAGATGGCTCAGAGTTTAAGGGTACTGGCTGTTCTTCCAAAGGTCCTGAGTCCAATACCCAGCAAGCACATGGTGGCTCACAACCATCTGTAATAAGATCTGATGCCCTCTTCTGGCCTGCAGCCATATATGCAGGCAGAACACTGTATACATAATAAATAAATAAATCTTTAAAAACAAAAAAACCCAAAAATCTGTATGTGGGGCAGTGTTGGTACACGCCTTTAATCCCAGCACTCAGGGAAACAGAGCCAGGTGGATCTCTGTGAGTTTGAGTCCAGCCTGGTCTATAGAGCAAGATCTAGGACAGGAACCAAAACCACACAGTCTCAAAACAAACAAACAAACAAACCAAACAAACACAAAAACTTGGGCTCTTTGGACCAGCAACCAGTGCTGTTTTTTCTTTCTTTTTTTTTTTAATGGTTTTTCAAGCCAGGTTTTCTCTGTGTAGCTTTGGAGTTTGTTATGGAAATCACTCTGTAGAATAGGCTGGCCTCGAACTCAGATCCACCTGCCTCTACTTCCTAGAGCTAGGCACCACCACCTCCTTGTACAGCCAATACTCTTAATTGAGGCACCATCTGCGGGCTAGAGAGATGGCTCAGTAGTTGGGAGCAGTGGGTGCTCTTCTGGTAGACCTGGGTTCAATTCCCAGCACCCACAGGGCAGCTCACAACTGTTCCTTGGAAAAAGACTACTTGCCAACTTCTCTCTAGTTCACTTTTTATGAAATTCACAATGAAGATTAGGGTATAGGAAGGTTAAGTAAATCAGGGAAACACCTTGCAGGGAGGCTGCTTAGTAGGAAAATCTGGAATTAATCAAAAGCTTTCTCTTCTTTGTTAGGAAGTTTCCAAGGTTCTAACTGCCTAATCTTAGTGAATAATTGATTCTGGACAGGAAATTGCTTAATTAAAAAGCAAACAAAAACAACTGCATGTGGGGCAGTGGTGGCACATGCCTTTAATCCTAGCAAACAGGAGGCAGAGGCAGGTGGAACGCTGTGATTTTGAGTCCAGCCTGGTCTACAGATCAAGTTCCAGGACAGACTCCAAAGCTACACAGAGAAACCCTGCCTTGAAAAAAAACAAAAAAATCTGCATTATTATTTTCAATATTAATATTACTGAAAAAATTAAAAGTGGACATGGCGATGCACACCTGTATTCTCTGCAATTGGCGAGTTCAAGGTCAGTTTGGTCTACATGAGACACTATGGAAAAAATACAATAAAATTTAGACATAATACATAGAAAAAATTCAGTAAAGACTGTCTAAGACAGTGGTTCTCAAGCTTCCTAATGCTGTGATCCTTTATTACAGTCCCTCATGTTGTGGTGACCTACAACCATAAAATTATTTTTATTGCTACTTCACAACTATAGTTTTGCTACTGTTATGAATCATAATGTAGATATCTGATTGCAGGATATCTGATGTGCAACCCCTGTAAAAGGGTCCTTTGTCTCTGGAGGGGTCACGAACCACAGGTTGAGAACAGCTCGTCTAAGCTGTTTATAGTAAACCTGTGTTTAATTACCATGATCGATAATGCATTCCCACTAATCAATGCAGAGAGGTGGATGAATGGGATAGACAAAGAGTTATCTGGAAGTCTGTCTCTGACTATGTGTCCATGCGTTTGTGATGTCCCCATCCTTGAGTGTGAGCTGGGAGCTAGGGGAGGCTTTGTACAGCCACTGAAGTTTTAAACATTCAAGCTTTTCCTGTGTGTCCTGGGTGCTGACATGGGATGCTCCCAGGGTTAAGCTCAAATTCTGAAACTATGATCAATTTTATTCATTTCTCATTTATGAAGTATAAATGCCTTAGAAATTGCCTTTTCCCTCATTTCCAGGAGTACCCTTCAGTGGCATTAAATGCATCCACATTATCCTGCAGATGGACGTCAGTGGGAAGGACAAAGCCCTGGATTTAATCCTCAATAGCTATACACAAATAAACACAATCACATTGTTGTGAAATCCTCACCACCATTCTTCCCCAGTACTTATCTTACATCACTGGAATTCTGTACTCATTGATATAATTTCCTATTTTCCCTCCTGCAGACCCTGAAATCCATCATTCTACTCTCCATTTCATATGAAGTTGGCTCCTGAGTACATAATGGAAGTGGAATCATGGTGTGTTTGTCCTTTGCTGTCTTGCTTCTTTTGCTTAGCATGTTTTCAGATGGTTTACCTGTGTAGTGCATCATTTAGCAGACATTCTTTAATTTTGAAGGCCAAATGTCAGTCCATCCTGTGGATATGCCATACTTGTCTGTCCATGAACATGGGTGTTTCCATCATTTGACCATTATGGATAATGCTACTATGACCCTGGATGGGAAGCTACCCCATTTGAATCTCTGCTCTCATTTCTTTTCAGTACATGCCTAGAAGGTGAATCACTGGATCCTGTGTTAGTTCTATGTCTAATTTTTGAAGGGCAGCTATACTGTTTTCTAAAGAGGCTGCACCATTTGTGTTTACATCGACAATACAAAGCGTCCCACTTTCTTCCTATCTCCATCAACACATTTTGTTTTTTTATAATAGCTAGCTTAATAGATGCTATACATTATGCATCTTAAAATAAACTGTTCGTTATTTTGTATATGAAGGTTTAATGTGAATATTATTGAAACCATTAAAATGACACGGTGTTACACGCCTGTCTTCTCAGCACCTGTTAGAGAGAGGCAGCAGGACCGGGAGTTCAAGATCAGTTTGGTCTACGGGAGACACTGTGAGAAAGTAATCATTTTAATTCAGATACAGAAAACAGTTCAGGAAGTACTGTGGATGTCAGGCAAACAGTCAAAAGTTAGGTGACAAAACAGAATATTTGTAGACTATATGGAGTTTATATCTGCAGAATGTTCGGTAAACTGGCTTACTAAGAGATAGGTGAGTTAAAGCAATATTTGGAGCTGGGCTCAGAGATGCATATTTGTTATCTCAGCACTCAAGATGTGGAGGCGTGAGGATTCTGATTTCAAAGCCATCTTCAACAACATAGCCAGTTCAAGGCCACCCTGGGTTACAAGAGATCCTGTATTTAAAAGAGAAAGCAATATTTTGTGCCTATTAGGCACTAGTCCTTTATAAATGTAATGTGAAGAGCTATGATGGTCAGTGAAATGGGCAGAATGTGAACGAGTAAGTATGCAGTGATTAGGATTTTGGATAATATGTATTTTAGCTAAGTGTTTTCCTTTGTATTTAAACTGCACTTGGAAAAATACGTCTGAAGTGCACACATCTATTTTCAGTGGATATATTTGAGTCAGAGAGTGAGGGTCAGGCAGAGGAGACACAGGGTTCAGTTTACACATACATCTCTTTTTGTTTTTCTGGAAAACTTGCAATTAGGAAAATATATTAAGATAGAATTAAGGCCGGGCGAAGGTGTCACACGCCTTAATCCCAGCACTCAGTAGGCAGAGCCAGGCGGATCTCTTTGAGTTCAAGGTCAGCCTGGGCTGCCAAGTGAGTTCCAGGAAAGGCGCAAAGCTACACAGAGAAACCCTGTCTCCAAAAATAAAAAAAAAACCAAAAGATAGAAATATGGAGCTAGGGAGATGGCTAAGCAGCATGACATGAGTTTGATCTCTGGAACCTTAAGGTTGGGATGTGGGTTTGGGATGGTGTCTCTGAGACCACCACTGCCAGCAGAGTACTAATCTGAGGGAGGCAAGAACTCAGTTCGGTTCAACACGACTAAGGAGCCACTGTTGATTCAAAGCACAGGTTCTATAAAGTGACTGAGAAAAAGAATTTTACAATAAGAGTCTGGGGGAAGGTTTTGTGTGTTCTTGGACACACAGACAATGTAAAGATCACCAGGCTATTAATCAATTCCATTCCCAGCCTTTTGGGCAGACAACAGGCTGTGCTTTCCTTTGATGGAACAAACCCATGTGTTGATTAACATTTTAGATTCCCCTAGAGCTTATCTGGAAGCACAAAGATCTGGCCTCCTACAGCACCCATAGGGTGAAAGGAAGGAAGGGACTCACGCACGTTGTTCTCTGACCTCTACACTCATTCACTGAAGCCCGGTTACATCAACATCTACACTCCCGCTCTAAATAATTAAATAAGTAAATAATCAATCAAACAAATAAATAATTATTATAATGATTTTAAAATGTAAAAATAAAAATGTAACCCAGCTGAGAAAAATCATGTACATCTGTTATATTTTGGCAGTGCTACATAATACATTGACTCGTTGAGCAAAGTATATTTAGATGAAAACAATTATTTTGGTAGTGTATCTTCGGGTGTGCAGTCCTGGCTAGCCTGGGACTCTCTCTGTAAACCAGGATGGCCTCAAACTCACAGAATGATGTAACAGGAATTTCTTTCTTTTTTGGGGTGGGGGAGTGTTCGGGTTTCTGTGTTTAGCTTTGGAGTCTGTTCTGAAACTTGCTCTGTAGACCAGGCTGGCCTCGAACTCACAGAGATCCACCTGCCTCTGCCTCCCAAGTGCTGGGCACCACCACCGCTAGGCACAGTCAATACTCTTAACTGAGGAGCCGTTGACGGGCTGGAGAGATGGGTCAGTGGTTGGGAGCAGTGGCTGCTCTTCTGGTAGACCCGGGTTCAATTCCTAGCACCTACATGACAGCTCACAACTGTCCCATTTCCAAGGGAAAAAAGACTACTCACCCATCTCTCTCCAGTTCACTTTTTGCTAAATTCACAATGAAGATCAGGGCATAGGAAGGTTAAGTAAATCAGGGAAACGACCTTGCAGGGAGGCTGGTTAGTAGGAAAATCTGGAATTAATCAAAAGCTTTCTCTTTTATGTCAGAAAGTTTCCAAGGTTCTAACTACCTACTCTTAGTGAATAATTGATGCTCGTCAGGACATTGCTGAATTAAAAAACAAACAAACAAACAAAAAAAAAAAACAACTGTGGGCTGGAGAGATGGTTAAGAGGTTAAGGGTACTGACTGCTCTTCCAAAGGCCCTGAGTCCAATACCCAGCAAGCACATGGTGGCTCACAAACATCTGCAATAAGATCTGATGTCCTCTTCTGGCCTGCAGCCACATATGCAGGCAGAACACTGTATACATAATAAATAAATAAATCTTAAAAAAAAACACAAAAAACAAAAAACTGTATGTGGGGCAGTGGTGTCACACGCCTTTAATCCCAGCACTCAGGGAAACAGAGCCAGGTGGATCTCTATGAGTTTGAGTACAGCCTGGTCTACAGAGCGAGATCCAGGACAGGCACCAAAAGTACACAGAGAAACCCTGTCTCAAAACAAACAAACAAACAAACAAACAAAACCATCCAATGAACCAACCAAACAAAAAAAACTTGAGCTCTTTGGAAGAGCAAGCAGTGATCTTTTTTCTTTTCTTTTCTTTCTTTTTTTTTTTTTTTTAAATGGCTTTTAGAGACAGGTTTTCTGTGTGTAGCTTTGGAGTCTGTTGTGGAACTTCCTCTGTGGAACAGGCTGGCCTCGAACTCAGATCCACCTGCCTCTACCTCCTAGTGCTAGGCACCACCACCTCCCGGCACAACCAATACTCTTAATTGAGGCACCATCTTCGGGCTGGAGAGATGGCTCAGTAGTTGGGAGCAGTGGCTGCTCTTCTGGTAGACCCGGGTTCAATTCCCAGCACCCACAGGGCAGCTCTCAACTGTCCCTTGGAAAAAGACGACTAGCCTGTTTCTCTCTAGTTCACTTTTTATGAAATTCACAATAAAGATCAGGGTATAGGAAGATTAATTAAATCAGGGAAACGACCTTGCAGGGAGGCTGCTTAGTAGGAAAATGTGGAATTAATGAAAAGCTTTCTCTTTTATGTCAGGAATTTTCCAAGGTTCTAACTGCCTAATCTTAGTGAATAATTGATGCTGGACAGGATATTGCTTAGTTAAAAAAACAAAACAAAAACAACTGCATGTGTGGCAGTGGTGGAGCATGCCTTTAATCCCAGCTCATGGGAGGCAGAGGCAGGTGGAACGCTGTGATTTCGAGTCCAGCCTGGTCTACAGATGAAGTTCCAGGACAGACTCCAAAGCTACACAGAGAAACCCTGCCTCGATAAAAAAACAAAAAAATCTGCATTATTATTTTCAATATTAATATTACTGAAAAAATTAAAAGTGGACATGGCGATGCACACCTGTATTCTCTGCACTTGGCGAGTTCAAGGTCAGTTTGGTCTACATGAGACACTATGGAAAAAATACAATAAAATTTAGACATAATACATATAAAAAATTCAGTAAAGACTGTCTAAGACAGTGGTTCTCAAGCTTCCTAATGCTGTGACCTACAACCATAAAATTATTTTTGTTGCTACTTCACAACTATAGTTTTGCTACAGTTATGAAACCTAATGTAGATATCTGATATGCAGGACATCTGAATTGCAACCCCTGTAAAAGGGTCCTTTGATCCTAGAGGGGTGGCGACCCAGAGGTTGAGATCCATTGGTCTAAGCTGTTTACAGTAAACCTGTGTTTAATTCTCATGATCAGTGATGCATTCCCACTAATCAATGAAGAGAGGTGGGTGAATGGGATAGACAAAGTGTTATCTGGAAGTCTGTCTCTGACTATGTGTTCATGCGTTTGTGATGTCCCCATCCTTGAGTGTGAGCTGGGAGCTAGGGGAGGCTTTGTACAGCCACTGAAGTTGGAATCATTCAAGCTTTTCCTTTGTGTCCTGGGTGCTGACATGGGATGCTCCCAGGGGTAAGCTCAAATTCTGATACTATGATCAATTTTATTCATTTCTCATTTATGAAGTATAAATGCCTTAGAAATTGCCATTTCACTCATTTCCAGGAGTACCCTTCAGTGGCATTAAATGCATCCACATTATCCTGGAGATGGACGTCAGTGGGAAGGACAAAGCCCTGGATTTAATCCTCAATAGCTATACACAAATAAACACAATCACATTGTTGTGAAATCCTCACCACCATTCTTCCCCAGTACTTATCTTACATCACTGGAATTCTGTACTCATTGATATAATTTCCTATTTTCCCTCCCGAAGACCCTGAAATCCATCATTCTACTCTCCATTTCATATGAAGTTGGCTCCTGAGTACATAACAGAAGTGGAATCATGGTGTGTTTGTCCTTTGCTGTCTTGCTTCTTTTGCTTAGCATGTTTTCCGAGGGTTTGCCTGTGTAGTGCATCATTTAGCAGACATTCTTTAATTTTGAAGGCCAAATGTCAGTCCATCCTGTGGATATGCCATACTTGTCTGTCCATGAACATGGGTGCTTTCATCATTTGACCATTATGGATAATGCTACTATGACCCTGGATGGGAAGCTACCCCATTTGAATCTCTGCTCTCATTTCTTTTCAGTACATGCCTAGAAGGTGAATCACTGGATCCTGTGTTAGTTCTATGTCTAATTTTTGAAGGGCAGCTATACTGTTTTCTAAAGAGGCTGCACCATTTGTGTTTACATCATCAATACAAAGTGTCCCACTTTCTTCCTATCTCCATCAACACATTTTGTTTTTTATAATAGCTATCTTAATAGATGTTATACATTATGCTGCTTAAAATACACTGTTCGTTATTTTATATATGAAGGTTTAATGTGAATATTATTGAAAACATTAAAATGACACGGTGTTGCACGCCTGTCTTCTCAGCACCTGTTAGAGAGAGGCAGCAGGACCGGGAGTTCAAGATCAGTTTGGTCTACGGGAGACACTGTGAGAAAGTAATCATTTTAATTCAGATACAGAAAACAGTTCAGGAAGTACTGTGGATGGCAGGCAAACAGTCAAAAGTTAGGTGACAAAACAGAATATTTGTAAACTATATGGAGTTTATATCTGCAGAATGTTCGGCAAACTGGCTTACTAAGAGATAGGTGAGTTAAAGCAATATTTGGAGCTGGGCTCAGAGATGCATATTTGTTATCTCAGCACTCAAGATGTGGAGGCCGGAGGATTCTGATTTCAAGGCCATCTTCAACAACATAGCCAGTTCAAGGCCACCCTCGGTTACAAGAGATCCTGTATTTAAAAGAGAAAGCAGTATTTTGTGCCTATTAGGCACTAGTCCTTTATAAATGTAATGTGAAGAGCTATGATGGTCAGTGAAATGGGCAGAATGTGAACGAGTAAGTATGCAGTGATTAAGATTTTGAATAATATGTATTTTAGCTAAGTGCTTTCCTTTGTATTTAAACTGCACTTGGAAAAACATGTCTGAAGTGCACACATCTATTTTCAGTGGATATATTTGAGTCAGAGAGTGAGGGTCAGGCAGAGGAGACACACAGGATTCAGTTTACACATACATCTCTTTTTGTTTTTCTGGAAAACTTGCAATTAGGAAAATATATTAAGATAGAAATATGGAGGTAGGAATATGGTTAAGCAGCATGACATGAGTTTGATCTCTGGAACCTTGAGGTGATGATGTGGGTTTGGGAGGGTGTCTCTGAGACCACCACTGCTAGCAGAGTAATAGTCTGAGTGAGGGAGGCAAGAAGTCTGTTCTGTTCAATATGACTAAGGAGCCACTGTTGATTCAAAGCACAGGTTTTATAAACTGACTGAGAAAAACAAGTTTAAAATGAGAGTCTGGGGGAGGGTTTCATGTGTTCTTGGACACACAGACAGTGTAAAGGTCACCAGGCTATTAGCCAAGTCCATTCCCAGCCTTCTGGGCAGATATCAGGCTGTGCATTCCTTTGAAGGAACAACCCTATGTGTTGTTTAACATTTTAGATTCCCCTAGAGCTTATCTGGGAGCGCAAAGTTCTGGCTTCCTACAGAACCCATAGGGTGAAAGGAAGGAATGGACTCATGCAGGTTGTTCTCTGTCCTCTAAAGTCATACATTGAAGCTCGGTCACATCAACATCTATACACACACACACACACACACACACACACACACACACACACACACACACAAATAAATAAACAAATAACAAACAAACAAATAATTATTGCAATGATATTAAAATGTTAAAATAAAAATGTAACCCAACTAACAAAAACCATGTGCATCTAGTATATTTTGGAAGTGCGTACATAATACATTGACTCGTTGAGCAAAGTATATTTAGAAGAAAACAATTTTTTTTGAAAACAATTATTTTGGTAGTGTACCTTCAGGTGTGTTTCTGTCTCAAACTTCTTCCAAAATAATCATGCAGTTTTCTCTTCAGTTCAGGCAGGAAGTGAATATCTAGTTTGGGGCTTAGAGACAGTAGAAAATCGTGTTTTTAGTGAATCGCTGCCAGTGGGTTGTACATTCTAGAAAGATCTGGCTTATTTCAAGACTCTAAGTCCCTCCTTTCCCCTTTCCTGTTTGAAAAGCTTCCGCATCAGAGCCTTTCAGAACTGCAATTTTGATTCTGACTACCAGATGATAGATGTCTTCATTGTTCTTAATTAGAGGACATAGGATTTTGTTAGTGAGTGTGTCTGTGTGCTGTGTTTGTGTATGTGTATGTACTTTAAAGCAAATGTTTATTTTTTTGAAATCAAATCACATCAGATAGCATTGGGTTAAAACAAACAAAAACTTCAACATCCCTCCCCAAAGCAAACAAAACAATCCCCCCTAAAACACAAAAAAATGGCCCCAAAAATATAAATATATATTATTGGTAATAGAAGATGATGCAACAATGAATCCAAGTGGAATAGAGGAGCAGTGTTAGTTTCTAATTTCTAAACAGGCACACCTCACATTTATATATCTCAAAATATTTTGATAGTGAGACGTATTGACAGGAAAAATTCTTTAATGTATATAAAAAGTCCAAGATTCCAATGACAGTCTTAAAGCTAATTAACAGTGTTCTCAAATATGGACAGCCTGCCATAGTTCTCTGAAACAGGTATATATGCTTCCCTAAAAGATCCCTGCTGAAAATCAAGTGTACTTAAATGGGTCTGAAGGAAGTAGGACTTTCATGACATGAAAAGTATTTCAGGACATAGTATGATAGGGCTGCAAGAGCAATACCACCATTATCAGAAGTCACAGAAGAACTTATTGCTGTACCTTGCATGAACAACAAACAGCTGCATAACAGGAAACACAACCACATGACCCACCAAACATCATTCCGCACCATTTTTACTCATTAGAGAATAAGTCATAAATCTTCTCTGTAAAAATTCCAAGTATTGGATGTGCAGCTTCACATTACATCACCATGTTTTGCCTTATTTTCCAAGCACACAAATCAATGTGGTGAAATAAGTTGTCTACATTAAAAATAAAGGCTACAAAACAGTTCCAGTGCTAGGAGAGATTATTCATATAGCACATTGTGATCTCCAAGATCCAAAAGCTTTAAACAAATCCATGTATACATCTTGTTGACTTTTTTGTCACACTAACTTTATTGAGGTGAAATCACAATTGTAGTTCTTCGATCAGTAAGTGGACACAAATGTTTACTCACACAGTTAATAAAAACAGGAGGTCAAGTTGAATAGGCTAAAATGATGCTGTTGGTATTTTATTCTTTTGGCTCTTTGGAGGCCCACCACCTAACTTCCAAATAAATCACACACAGAGGCTTATTCTTAATTATAAATGCCCGGCCTTAGCTTGGCTTAGTTTCTAGCCAGCTTTCCTTAACATCAGTTATCCCATCTATCTTTTGCCTCTGGGCTTTTCCTGTTCTCTTATTTCTGGAAATCTTACTCTATGGCTGGTTGGCTGGGTGACTAGTCCCTAGTGTCCTCTCTGTCTCTGTCTGTCTCTCTCGCCCACACGCATTGATCTCTCCTCCCAGATTTCCCCTTCTGTTTATTCTCTCTGCCTGCCAGCACCACCTATCCTTTCTCCTGCCTAACTATTGGCCATTCACTTCTTTATTAGACCCTCATTTGTTTTAGACAGGCACAGTAACACAGTTTCACAGAATTAAACAAATGCACATGAACAAAAGTAACACGCCTTAAAATAATATTTCCCCAAACACTCAATTTTTGCTAGGAACTGCTTGCTTGAAATGTCCTGTTAAGCTACTGACACCTGAGGCCGGGTTCCTTGAACCAGTATA
Organism: Peromyscus californicus insignis; assembly: GCF_007827085.1. Taxonomy (NCBI): domain Eukaryota; kingdom Metazoa; phylum Chordata; class Mammalia; order Rodentia; family Cricetidae; genus Peromyscus; species Peromyscus californicus. The sequence continues at coordinate 84,172,221 of NW_026294391.1, forward strand.
GATTCAGCGATGAGATAGGATTCAATTGCATCCATATTGTCTATGTTCATTTGAGATGCATGCAAATTGTGCCATTCTCAGTATTACTAGTCTTTAATGATTGGTTCTTGGCATTTAATTAAAGGTATGGAAAGGCACTTAGTAAATATGATACATAGATGTCATGCTGGGACTTAAGGCATACTGTGCCCAGTGTTTTGTATAATATTATGGATACAGACAGCTTCAATAAATAGAAAACGGAGCCTAGAGAGATGTCTTAGCTATTAAGAGCACATACCTGCTCTCCCAGAAAATCAGAGTTCAGTTCCCCGAATCCACATTGAGGGGCTGGCCCACAGCCTCTTGCAAGTCCAGGTCCAGGATCTAAATTCTCTGGCCTCCACTGACACCTATAGGCACACATACACAACCCCACACATAGCCCCCCCCCCACATGATTTAAAAACAAAACAAAAAAACCAAAAGTGGATTATGAGAAAAACCACATGTAAGCTGATATGTATACACAATAGAATTTTCTCCAGCTATATATAAAAATAAAAATAAAATTGTGATTTTTTTTCAACAAAGTGAATGGACCTGGAAATTGTTATGTCTGATCTGGGCATCATGGCACATATCTTTAATTTCAGCACTTGGGAGGCAGAGGCAGGAGGATGTCTGTGAGTTCCAGGCCAGTCTGATCTACATAGAGAGTGAGTTCCAGGACAGCTAGGGCTACATAGAGAAACCCTGTGTCCCCTTCTGCCCCCACCCCGCAAAAAAGACTCAGGACAACACCACATTTTCTCTAATATGTAGATCTTAGCTTTTAGTTTGTATGTGTGTGTGTGCCTGTCATGAAAGAAGAAAGTGGACTGTGGAAAGAGAAAAGGGGGGCCTAAGAGAGGACTGAGGAGGAGAGAAGGCCCAAGAGATGGGTATATGGTGCTGGTTGGTCGTCGGAAGTTTCACGGGCCATGAAAGAACCCAATGTTAGTTTTTAGAGCTTTATTAGGAGGGAAAAATGAGTGTGCAGAAGGGGACCAGGCCTGGTGAGAGAGAAAGATGTTTGAGGGAGCAGAGCAGAGCAGAGAGGAAACAGAAAGAGAGGGTGGGGGTCCACATCCGGAATTTTAAAGGTGGGGATTGTGTCAGCACCTGCTGATGATGTAAGCCATTAGACCAAAGCTGCACATGTACAGAATCCTAACACCAAGAATACCTGCAACAGAAGAGCAGAAGGGGGTCACTGGGAACAGGAGCTGTAGGGGGACAGCAAGGTCGGGTTTGGGGATGTGGGGGTGGGGGGACAAAGCTCAATAAAAACAAAAGTATTCATGGACATGACTTAAGGAGACTTGTTACTTTATCAGTTTTTTTAAAAAGATGAATAAAAAAGACCAACAGGAAATGATGATGCAGGTGGAGGCTATCACTCAATAGTGTACTTGCCCAGAATGCATGAATCTATCCATAGAACCAAATGAAAAACAGAAGATGGTACAAAGAGTACTTATTTATTTGAGATGCTGGCATTCCTCTCAGGTGTTAGTTCAGCACCACGGAGCCAAATCCTGAACCACAAAGGTTTGTTTGATTTTTCTAAACAGGGTTTCTCTGTGTAGTCCTGGCTAGCCTGGAACTCTTTCTGTAAACGAGGATGTCCTTAACCTCACAGAATGATGTAACAGGAATTTCTTTCTTTTTGGGGGGAGGGCGTTGTTTCGGGTTTCTCTGTTTAGCTTTGGAGTGTGTTCAGAAACAAGCTCTGTAGACCAGGCTGGCCTCGAACTCACAGAGATCCACCTGCCTCTGCCTCCCCAGTGCTGGGCACCACCACCACCAGACACAGCCAATACTCTTAACTGAGGAGCATTTGACGGGCTGGAGAGATGGGTCAGTGGTTGGGAGCAGTCGCTGCTCTTCTGGTAGACCCGGGTTCAATTCCCAGCACCCACAGGGCAGCTCACAACTGTCCCATTTCCAAGGGAAAAAAGACTACTCACCCATCTCTCTCTAGTTCACTTTTTGCTAAATTCACAATGAAGATCAGGGTATAGGAAGGTTAAGTAAATCAGGGAACCACCTTGCAGGGAGGCTGCTTAGTAGGAAAATCTGGAATTAATCAAAAACTTTCTTTTTTATGTCAGAAAGTTTCCAACTGTAGGTTCTAACTGCCTCCTCTTACTGAATAATTGATGCTGGACAGGACATTGCTTAATTAAAAAACAAACAAACAAACAAAGGAACAACAAAAAAAAAACAACTGTGGGCTGGAGAGATGCCTCAGAGGTTAAGGGTACTGGCTGCTCTTCCAAAGGCCCTGAGTCCCATACCCAGCAAGCACATGGTGGCTCACAACCATCTGTAATAAGATCTGATGTCCTCTTCTGGCCTGCAGCCATATATGCAGGCAGAACACTGTATACATAATAAATAAATAAATCTTAAAAAAAACCCACAAAAGACAAAAAACTGTATGTGGGGCAGTGGTGTCACACGACTTTAATCCCAGCACTCAGGGAAACAGAGCCAGGTGGATCTCTGTGAGTTTGAGTCCAGCCTGTTCTACAGAGCGAGATCCAGGACAGGCACCAAAACTACACAGAGAAACCCTGTCTCAAAACAACCAACCAACCAACCAACCAAACAAACAAACAAACAAAACCATCCAACGAACCAACCAAACAAAAAAAAAAACTTGAGCTCTTTGGAGGAGCAACCAGTGTTCTTTTTTCTTTTCTTTTCTTTTCTTTCTTTCTTTTTTTTTTTTAAATGGCTTTTCGAGACAGGTATTCTGTGTGTAGCTTTGGAGTCTGTTGTGGAACTTCCTCTGTGGAACAGGCTGGCCTCGAACTCAGATCCACCTGCCTCTACCTCCTAGTGCTAGGCACCACCACCTCCCGGCACAGCCAATACTCTTAATTGAGGCACCATCTTCGGGCTAGAGAGATGGCTCAGTAGTTGGGAGCAGTGGCTGCTCTTCTGGTAGACCCGGGTTCAATTCCCAGCATCCTCAGGGCAGCTCTCAACTGTCCCTTGGAAAAAGACTACTAGCCTGTTTCTCTCTAGTTCACTTTTTATGAAATTCACAATGAAGATCAGGGTATAGGAAGGTTATGTAAATCAGGGAAACGACCTTGCAGGGAGGCTGCTTAGTAGGAAAATCTGGAATTAATGAAAAGCTTTCTCTTTTATGTCAGGAAGTTTCCAAGGTTCTAACTGCCTAATCTTAGTGAATAATTGATGCTGGACAGGATATTGATTAATTAAAAAAAACAAAAAAAACTGCATGTGGGGTGGTGGTGGCAAACTCCTTTAATCCCAGCTCATGGGAGGCAGAAGCAGGTGGATCACTGTGATTTTGATTCCAGCCTCATCTACACATCAAGTTCCAGGACAGACTCCAAAGCTACACAGAGAAACCCTGCCTTGAAAAAGACAAAAAAAATCTGCATTATTATTTTCAATATTAATATTATTGAAAAATATAAAAGTGGACATGGCGATGCACACCTGTATTCTCTGCAGGTATTCTTGGCGAGTTCAAGGTCAGTTTGGTCTACATGAGACACTAGGAAAAAATACAATAAAATTTAGACATTTTAGACTCCACTAGAGCTTATCTGGGAGCACAAAGATCTGGCCTCCTACAGCACCCATAGCGTGAAAGGAAGGAGGGGACTCATGCTGGTTGTTCTCTGACCTCTACACTTATTCACTGAAGCACAGTCACATCAACATCTACACCCCCCACGAAATAATTAAATAAATAAACAATCAAACAAACACACAAATAAATAATTATTATAATGATTTTAAAATGTAAAAATAGAAATGTAATCCAACTGACAAAAATCATGTACATCTATTATGTTTTGGAAGTGGTACATAATACATGGACTCCTTGAGCAAAGTATATTCAGATGAAAACAATTATTTTGGTAGTGTATCTTCAGGTGTGTTTCTGTCTCAAATACTTCCAAAATAATCATGCAGTTTTCTCTTCATTTCAGGCAGGAAGTGAATATCTAGTTTGGGTCTTAGAGACAGTAGAAAATCGTGTGTTTAGTGAATCGCTGCCAGTGGGTTGTACATTCTAGAAAGATCTGGCTTAAGTCAGGACTCTAAGGCCCTCCTTTCTTTCCCCTTTCCCATTTGAAAAGCTTCAGGATCTGAGCCTTTCAGAACTGCAATTTTGATTCTGACCACCAGATGGAAGATATCTTCATTGTCCTTAATTAGAGGACATAGGATTTTGTGAGTGTGTGTGTGTGTGTGTGTGTGTGTGTGTGTGTGTGTGTGTGTATGTGTGTGTGTGTGTGTGTGTGTGTGTATGTTTGTTTTTTTTTTAAATCAAATCACATCAGAAAGCATAGGATTAAAACAAACAAAAAACGTCAACATCCCTCCCCAACCTAAAACAAAACAATCCCCCCAAAACACCAAAAAAAACCTCCCCAAAATTATATATATATTTTTGGGAATAGAAGATGACCCAACAATGAATCCAAGTGGAACAGAGGAGCAGTGTTCGTTTCTAATTTCTAAACAAGCACACCTCACACTTATTTATCTCAAAATATTTTGATAGTGAGATGTATTGACAGGAAAAATGCTTTACTGTATGTAAAAAGTCCAAGATTCCAATGACAGTCTTAATGCTAATTAACAGTGTTCTCAAATATGGACAGCCTGCCATAGTTCTCTGAAACAGGTATATATGCTTCCCTAAAAGAACCCTACTGAAAATCGAGTGTACTTAAATGGGTCTGAAGGAAGTAGGACTTTCATGATATGAAAAGTATTTCAGGATGTAGTATGATAGGGCTGCAAGAGCAATACCACCATTATCAGAAGTCACAGAAGAACTTATTGCTGTACCTTGCATGAACAACAAACAACTGCATTACAGGAAACACAACCACATGACCCACTGAACATCATTCCACACCATTTTTACTCAGCAGAGAATAAGTCATAAATCTGCTCTGTAAAAATTCCAAGTATTGGATGTGCAGCTTCACATTACATCACCATGTTTTGCCTTATTTTCCAAGCACACAAATCAATGTGGTGAAATAAGTTGTCTACATTAAAAATAAAGGCTACAAAACAGTTCCAGTGCTAGGAGAGATTATTCATATAGCATATTGTGTTCTCCAAGGTCCAAAATCTTTAAACAAAGTCCATGCATACATCTTGTTTATTTTTCTTTGCCACACTAACTTTATTGAGGTGAAATCACAATTGTAGTTCTTCGATCAATAAGTGGACACAAATGTTTTCCCACACAGTTAATACAACCAGGAGGTCAAGCTGAATATGCCAAAATGATGTTGTTGGTATTTTACTCTTTTGGCTATTTTTAGGCCCACCACGCAGCTCCCAAATAAATCACACACAGAGGCTTATTCTTAATTATAAATGCCCGGCCTTAGCTTGGCCTAGTTTCTAGCCATCTTTCCTTAACTTAACTTATCCCATCTTTCTTTTGCCTCTGGCCCTTCCCTGTTCTCTTGCTTCTGTAAACCTTACTCTTACTCTGTGTCTTGCTGTGTAGCTGAGTGGCTGGCCCCTGGAGTCCTCCTCCTGTTCTGGCTCCTCCTTTTCAATTCCCTCTTTCCTGAATTCTCCTTCTGTTTATTCTCTCTGCCTGCCAGCCCCACCTATCCTTTCTCCTGCCTCACCATTGGCTGTTCAGTTCTGTATGAGACCATCAGGTGTGTTAGGCACAGTAACCCAACTTCACAGAGTTAAACAAATGCAACATAAACAAAGTAACACACCTTTAATAATATTGTTCAACATGGTATCTTCAGCCAGATATTTTAGCATTTTGAAGAAAAGAGAAGAGATTTTCTTGTTTTCCATAGCTTGATAGGCTCAAAAGAAAACACCACCACCACCAACAACAACAACACCCACTTCTTCAACAACAAACAGCAGCATTGTTTTCCACATGGGAATGGAGCATCCCTCCTCTGTTTTCTCTGACCTGACATCTGCCAAGGGAACATCCTTAGGGACATATTTAGATGAGAATGATTGCCCCATCCTGGAATCATCTGAGTTCTAGTGGCTGGCCTGCAGCCCCTTTGGTTGGTCTGCAGCAACTAGCATTAATTCCTGTTGGCACAGATGCTTCCTAGGGGAACAGCTCCTTAAGAATAACCCTTTCTGCTCTTCTTTACTTTAGCACTAAATGGTGTTGTTTGTTTTTGCTCTTTTGGGGTCCTGCCAACCAGCTCCCAAATAAGTCACACACAAGGCTTATTCTTAATTATAAATGTCCGGCTTTAGTTTGACTTGATTCTAGCCAGCTTTTCTTATATCAAATTATCCCATCTATCTTTTGCCTCTGGGCTTTTCCCGTTCTCTTATTTCTGGAAATCTTACTCTGTGGCTGGTTGGCTGGGTGACTAGTCCCTAGTGTCCTCTCTGTCTCTGTCTGTCTCTCTCGCCCACACGCATTGATCTCTCCTCCCAGATTTCCCCTTCTGTTTATTCTCTCTGCCTGCCAGCACCACCTATCCTTTCTCCTGCCTAACTATTGGCCATTCACTTCTTTATTAGACCCTCATTTGTTTTAGACAGGCACAGTAACACAGTTTCACAGAATTAAACAAATGCACATGAACAAAAGTAACACGCCTTAAAATAATATTTCCCCAAACACTCATTTTTTTGCTAGGAACTGCTTGCTTGAAATGTCCTGTTAACCTACTGACACCTGAGGCCGGGTTCCTTGAACCAGTATAGATTCAGCGATGAGATAGGATTCAATTGCATCCATATTGTCTATGTTCATTTGAGATGCATGCAAATTGTGCCACTCTCAGTATTACTAGTCTTTAATGATTGGTTCTTGGCATTTAATTAAAGGTATGGAAAGGCACTTAGTAAATATGATACATAGATGTCATGCTGGGAGTTAAGGCATACTGTGCCCAGTGTTTTGTATAATATTATGGATACAGACAGCTTCAATAAATAGAAAACGGAGCCTAGAGAGATGGCTTAGCATTTAAGAGAACATACTTGCTCTCCCAGAAAATCAGAGTTCAGTTCCCCGAATCCACATTGGGTGGCTGGCCCACAGCCTCTTGCAAGTCCACGTCCAGGATCTAAATTCTCTGTCCTCCACTGACACCTATAGGCACACATACACAACCCCACACATAAGATCCCCCCACATGGTTTAAAAACAAAAAAATACCAAAAAGTTGATTATGAGAGAAACCACATGTAAGCTGATATGTATAAAGAATAGAATTTTCTTCAGCTATATATAAATATAAAATTGTGATTTTTTTTTCAGCAAAATGAATGGAAGTGGAAATTGTTATGTCTGATCTGGGCATCAAAGCACATATCCTTAATTTCAGCACTTGGGAGGCAGAGGCAGGAGGATGTCTGTGAGTTCCAGGCCAGTCTGATCTACATAGAGAGTGAGTTCCAGGACAGCTAGGGCTACATAGAGAAACCCTGTGTCCCCTTCTGTCCCTACCCCCCAAAAAAGACTCAGGACAAAACCACATTCTTCTCTAACATGTAGATCTTAGCTTTTAGTTTGTATGTGTGTGAGTGCCTGTCATAAAAGAAAAAGGGGACTGTGGAAAGAGAAGAGGGGGGCCTAAGAGAGGACTGAGGAGGAGAGAAGGCCCAAGAGATGGGTATATGGTGCTGGTTGGTCGTCGGAAAGTCATGGGCCACGAAAGAACCCAATGTTAGTCTTTAGAGCATTATTAGAAGGGAAAAATGGGTGTGCAGAAGGGGACCAGGCCTGGTGAGAGAGAAAGATGTTTGAGGGAGCAGAGCAGAGCAGAGAGGAAACAGAAAGAGAGGGTGGGGGTTCACATCTGGCTTTTTAAAGGTGGGGATTGCGTCAGCACCTGCTGATGATGTAAGCCATTAGACCCAAGCTGCACATGTACAGAATCCTAACACTAAGAATACCTGCAACAGAAAAGCAGAAGGGGGTCACCTGGAACAGGAGCTGTAGGGGGAGAGCAAGGTTGGGGGTGGGAATGTGGGGGTGGGGGGACAAAGCTCAATAAAAACAAAAGTATTCATGGACATGACATAAGGAAACTGGTTACTTTATCAGTTTTTTAAAAAAAGATGAATAAAATAGACCAACAGGAAATGATGATGCAGTTGGAGGCTATCACTCAAAAGTGTACTTGCCCAGAATGCATGAATCTATCCATAGAACCAATGAAAACAAGATGGTACAAAGAGTACTTATTCATTTGAGAAGCTAGCATTCCTCTCAGGTGTTAGATCAGCACCACGGATCCACATTGTGAACCACAAATGTTTGTTTGATTTTTCTAAACAGGGTTTCTCTGTGTAATCCTAGCCTGCCTGGAACTCACTCTGTAAACGAGGATGGCCTCAAACTCACAGAATGATGTAACAGGAATTTCTTTCTTTTTGGGGGGAGGGCGTTGTTTTGGGTTTCTCTGTTTAGCTTCGGAGTCTGTTCAGAAACTTGCTCTGTAGACCAGGCTGGCCTCGAACTCATAGAGATCCACCTGCCTCTGCCTCCCGAGTGCTGGGCACCACCACCACCAGGCACTGCCAATACTCTTAACTGAGGAGCCACGACGGGCTGGAGAGATGGGTCAGTGGTTGGGAGCAGTGGCTGCTCTTCTGGTAGACCCGGGTTCAATTCCCAGCACCTACATGACAGCTCACAACTGTCCCATTTCCAAGGGAAAAAAGACTACTGACCTTAAACTCTCCAGTCACTTTTTGCTAAATTCACAATGAAGATCAGGGTATAGGAAGGTTAAGTAAAGCAGGGAAACACCTTGCAGGGAGGCTGCTTAGTAGGAAAATCTGGAATTAATCAAAAGCTTTCTTTTTTATGTCAGAAAGTTTCCAACTGTAGGTTCTAACTACCTACTTTTAGTGAATATTTGATGCTGGAGAGGACATTGCTTAATTAAAAAACAAACAAACAAACAAACAAACAAACAACTGTGGGTTGGAGAGATGGCTCAGAGGTTAAGGGTACTGGCTGCTCTTCCAAAGGCCCTGAGTCCAATACCCAGCTTGCATATGGTGGCTCACAAACATCTGTAATAAGATCTGATGTCCTCTTTTGGCCTGCAGCCATATATGCAGGCAGAACACTGTATACATAATAAATAAATAAATCTTAAAAAAAAAACACAAAAAACAAAAAACTGTATGTGGGGCAGTGGTGTCACACGACTTTAATCCCAGCACTCAGGGAAACAGAGCTAGGTGGATCTCTGTGAGTTTGAGTCCAGCCTGATCTACAGAGCGAGATCCAGGACAGGCACCAAAACTACACAGAGAAACCCTGTCTCAAAACAACCAACCAACCAACCAAACAAAGAAACAAACAAAACCAATCAACGAACCAACCAAACAAAAAAAACTTGAGCTCTTTGGAGGAGGAACCAGTGTTCTTTTTTCTTTTCTTTTCTTTCTTTTTTCTTTTTTTTTAAAAATGGCTTTTCGAGACAGGTTTTCTGTGTGTAGCTTTGGAGTCTGTTGTGGAACTTCCTCTGTGGAACAGGCTGGCCTCGAACTCAGATCCACCTGCCTCTACCTCCTAGTGCTAGGCACCACCACCTCCCGGCACAGCCAATACTCTTAATTGAGGCACCATCTTCGGGCTAGAGAGATGGCTCAGTAGTTGGGAGCAGTGGCTGCTCTTCTGGTAGACCCGGGTTCAATTCCCAGCATCCTCAGGGCCGCTCTCAACTGTCCCTTGGAAAAAGACTACTTGCCAGCTTCTCTCTAGTTCACTTTTTATGAAATTCACAATGAAGATCAGGGTATAGGAAGGTTATGTAAATCAGGGAAACGACCTTGCAGGGAGGCTGCTTAGTAGGAAAATCTGGAATTAATCAAAAGCTTTCTCTTTTATTTCAGGAAGTTTCCAAGGTTCTAACTGCCTAATCTTAGTGAATAATTGATGCTGGACAGGATATTGCTTAATTAAAAAAAAAACAAAAAATACTGCATGTGGGGTGGTGGTGGCAAACGCCTTTAATCCCAGCTCATGGGAGACAGAGGCAGGTGGATCGCTGTGATTTTGATTCCAGCCTGTTCTACAGATCAAGTTCCAGGACAGACTCCAAAGCTACACAGAGAAACCCTGCCTCGATAAAAAAACAAAAAAATCTGCATTATTATTTTCAATATTAATATTATTGAAAAAATTAAAAGTTGATATGGCGATGCACACCTGTATTCTCTGCACTTGGCGAGTTCAAGGTCAGTTTGGTCTACATGAGACACTATGAAATAATACAATAAAATTTAGACATAATACATAGAAAAATTCAGTAAAGACCGTCTAAGACAGTGGTTCTCAAGCTTCCTAATACTGTGATCCTTTATACAGTCCCTCATGTTGTGGTGAGCTACAACCATAAAATAATTTTTGTTGCTACTTCCCAACTATAGTTTTGCTACTGTTATGAAACTTAATGTAGGTATCTGATATGCAACACATCTGAATTGCAACCCCTGTAAAAGGGTCCTTTGTCTCTGGAGGGGTCACGAACCACAGGTTGAGAACATCTCGTCTAAGCTGTTTACAGTAAACCTGTGTTTAATTCTCATGATCAGTGATGCATTCCCACTAATCAATGCAGAGAGGTGGGTGAATGGGATAGACAAAGAGTTATCTGGAAGTCTGTCTCTGAGTATGTGTCCATGCGTTTGTGATGTTCCCATCCTTGAGTGTGAGCTGGGAGCTAGGGGAGGCTTTGTACAGCCACTGAAGTTGGAATCATTCAAGCTTTTCCTTTGTGTCCTGGGTGCTGACATGGGATGCTCCCAGGGGAAAGCTCAAGTTCACATACTATGATCAATTTTATTCATTTCTCATTTATGAAGTATAAATGCCTTAGAAATTGCCATTTCACTCATTTCCAGGAGTACCCTTCAGTGGCATTAAATGCATCCACATTATCCTGGAGATGGATGTCAGTGGGAAGGACAAAGCCCTGGATTTAATCCTCAATAGCTATACACAAATAAACACAATCACATTGTTGTGAAATCCTCACCACCATTCTTCCCCAGTACTTATCTTACATCACTGGAATTCTGTACTCATTGATATAATTTCCTATTTTCCCTCCCGCAGACCCTGATATCCATCATTCTACTCTCCATTTCATATGAAGTTGGCTCCTGAGTACATAATAGAAGTGGAATCATGGTGTGTTTGTCCTTTGCTGTCTTGCTTCTTTTGCTTAGCATGTTTTCAGAGGGTTTACCTGTGTAGTGTTGCATTTAGCAGACATTCTTTAATTTTGAAGGACAAATGTCAGTCCATCCTGTGGATATGCCATACTTGTCTGTCCATGAACATGGGTGTTTCCATCATTTGACCATTATGGATAATGCTACTATGACCATGGATGGGAAGCTACCCCATTTGAATCTCTGCTTTCATTTCTTTTCAGTACATGCCTAGAAGGTGAATCACTGGATCCTGTGTTAGTTCTATGTCTAATTTTTGAAGGGCAGCTATACTGTTTTCTAAAGAGGCTGCACCATTTGTGTTTACATCGACAATACAAAGTGTCCCACTTTCTTCCTATCTCCATCAACACATTTTGTTTTTTATAATAGCTAGCTTAACAGATGCTATACATTATGCATCTTAAAATAAACTGTTCATTATTTTATATTTGAAGATTTAATGTTAATATTATTGAAAACCTTAAAATGACATGGTGTTGCACACCTGTCTTCTCAGCACGTGTTAGAGAGTCAGCAGGACCGGGAGTTCAAGATCAGTTTGGTCTTCGGGAGACACTGTGAGAAAGTAATCATTTTAATTTAGATACAGAAAACAGTTAAGGAAGTACTGTGGATGGCAGGCAAACAGTCAAAAGTTAGGTGACAAAATAGAATATTTGTAGACTATATGGAGTTTATATCTGCAGAATATTCGGCAAACTGGCTTACTAAGAGATAGGTGAGTTAAAGCAATATTTGGAGCTGGGCTCAGAGATGCATATTTGTTATCTCAGCACTCACGATGTGGAGGCCGGAGGATTCTGATTTCAAGGCCATCTTCAACAACATAGCCAGTTCAAGGCCACCCTGGGTACAAGAGATCCTGTATTTAAAAGAAAAAGCAATATTTTGTGCCTATTAGGCACTATTCCTTTATAAATGTAATGTGAAGAGCTATGATGGTCAATGAAATAGGCAGAATGTGAACGAGTAAGTATGCAGTGATTAGGATTTTGGATAATATGTATTTTAGCTAAGTGTTTTCCTTTGTATTTAAACTGCACTCGGAAAAACACGACTGAATTGCACACATCTAATTTCAGTGGATATATTTGAGTTAGAGAGTGAGGGTCAGGTAGAGGAGACACACAGGATTCAGTTTACACATACATTTCTTTTTGTCTTTCTGGAAAACTTGTAATTTGGAAAATATATTAAGATAGAAATATGGAGGTAGGAAGATGGTTAAGCAGCATGACATGAGTTTGATCTCTGGAACCTTGAGGTTGGGATGTGGGTTTGGGAGGGTGTCTCTGAGACCAACAATGCCAGCAGAGTACTAATCTGAGGGAGGCAAGAACTCAGTTCGGTTCAACACGACTAAGGAGCCACTGTTGATTCCAAGCACAGGTTCTATAAACTGACTGAGAAAAACAAGTTTACAGTAAGGGTCTGGGGGAGGGTTTCGTGTGTTCTTGGACACACAGACAGTGTAAAGGTCACCAGGATATTAGCCAAGTCCATTTCAGGCCTTCTGGAGAGATAACAGGCTGTGCATTCCTTTGAAGGAACAACCCCATGTGTTGTTTAACATTTTAGATTCCCCTAGAGCTTATCTGGGCACACAAAGATCAGGCCTCCTACAGCACCCATAGGGTCAAAGGAATGAGGGGACTCATGCTGATTGTTCTCTGTCCTCTAAACTCATACATTGAAGCTGGGTCACATCAACATCTATACACACACACCCAAATAAATAAATAAATAAATAAATAAATAAATAAATAAACAAATAACAAACAAACAAATAATTAGTATAATTATTTTAAAATGTTAAAATAAAAATGTAACCCAACTAACAAAAATCATGTGTATCTAGTATATTTTGGAAGTGCGTACATAATACATTGCCTCGTTGAGCAAAGTATATTTAGAAGAAAACAATTCTTTTGGTAGTGTATCTTTGGGTGTGTTTTCTGTCTGAAATTTCTTCCAAAATAGTCATGCAGTTATCTCTTCAGTTCAGGCAGGAAGTGAATATCTAGTTTGGGTCTTAGAGACAGTAGAAAATCGTGTGTTTAGTGAATCGCTGCCAGTGGGTTGTACATTCTAGAAAGATCTGGCTTGTTTCAAGACTCTAAGCCCCTCCTTTCCCCTTTCCTGTTTGAAAACCTTCAGGATCAGAGCCTTTCAGAACTGCAATTTTTATTCTGACCACCAGATGACATATGTCTTCATTGTCCTTAATTAGAGGACATAGGATTTTGTTAGTGAGTGTGTCTGTGTGCTGTGTTTGTGTATGTGGATGTACTTTAAAGCAAATGTTTATTTTTTTGAAATCACATCACATCAGATAGCATAGGATTAAAACAAACAAAAACTTCAACATCCCTCCCCAAACCAAACCAAGCAATCCCCCCCAAAAGCAAAAAAATGCCCCCAAAAATATAAATATATATTATTGGCAATAGAAGATGATGCAACAATGAATCCAAGTGGCACAGAGGAGCAGTGTTAGTTTCTAATTTCTAAACAAGCACACCTCACACTTATTTATCTCAAAATATTTTGATAGTGAGATGTATTGAGAGGAAAAATGCTTTACTGTATATAAAAAGTCCAAGATTCCAATGACAGTCTTAATGCTAATTAACAGTGTTCTCAAATACAGACAGCCTGCCATAGTTCTCTGAAACAGGTATATATGCTTCCCTAAAAGATCCCTGCTGAAAATCGAGTGTACTTAAATGGGTCTGAAGGAAGTAGGACTTTCATGATATGAAAAGTATTTCAGGATGTAGTATGATAGGGCTGCAAGAGCAATACCACCATTATCAGAAGTCACAGAAGATCTTATTGCTGTATCTTGCATGAAAAACAAACACCTGCAATACAAGAAACACAACCACATGACCCACTGAACATCATTCCACAACATTTTTACTCAGCAGAGAGAAAGTCATAAATCTTCTCTGTAAAAATTCCAAGTATTGGATGTGCAGCTTCACATTACATCACCATGTTTTGCCTTATTTTCCAAGCACACAATACAATGTGGTGAAATAAGTTGTCTACATTAAAAATAAAGCCTACAAAACAGTTCCAGTGCTAGGAAAGATTATTCATATAGCATATTGTGTTCTCCAAGGTCTGAAAGCTTTAAACAAAGTCCATGTATACATCTTGTTGACTTTTTTGCCACACTAACTTTATTGAGGTGAAATCACAATTGTAGTTCTTCGATCAGTAAGTGGACACAAATGTTTTCCCACACAGTTAATAAAAACAGGAGGTCAAGTTAAATGGGCCAAAATGATGTTGTTGGTATTTTATTCTTTTGGCTCTTTGGAGGCCCACCACCTAGCTCCCAAATAAATCACACACAGAGGCTTATTCTTAATTATAAATGCCCGGCCTTAGCTCTGATTAGTTTCTAGCCAGCTTTCCTTAACTTCAGTTATCCCATCTATCTTTTGCCTCTGGGCTTTTCCTGTTCTCTTATTTCTGGAAATCTTACTCTGTGGCTGGTTGGCTGGGTGACTAGTCCCTAGTGTCCTCTCTGTCTCTGTCTGTCTCTCTCGCCCACACGCATTGATCTCTCCTCCCAGATTTCCCCTTCTGTTTATTCTCTCTGCCTGCCAGCACCACCTATCCTTTCTCCTGCCTAACTATTGGCCATTCACTTCTTTATTAGACCCTCATTTGTTTTAGACAGGCACAGTAACACAGCTTCACAGAATTAAACAAATGCACATGAACAAAAGTAACACGCCTTAAAATCATATTTCCAGAACACTCATTTTTTTGCTAGGAACTGTTTGCTTGAAACGTCCTTTTAACCTACTGACACCTGAGGCCGGGTTCCTTGAACCAGTATAGATTCAGCGATGAGATAGGATTCAATTGCATCCATATTGTCTATGTTCATTTGAGATGCATGCAAATTGTGCCATTCTCAGTATTACTAGTCTTTAATGATTGGTTCTTGGCATTTAATTAAAGGTATGGAAAGGCACTTAGTAAATATGATACATAGATGTCATGCTGGGACTTAAGGCATACTGTGCCCAGTGTTTTGTATAATATTATGGATACAGACAGCTTCAATAAATAGAAAACGGAGCCTAGAGGGATGGCTTAGCATTTAAGAGCACATACCTGCTCTCCCAGAAAATCAGAGTTCAGTTCCCCGCATCCACATTGAGTGGCTGGCCCACAGCCTCTTGCAAGTCCACGTCCAGGATCTAAATTCTCTGGCCTCCACTGACACCTATAGGCACACATACACAACCCCACACATAAGATCCCCCCACATGATTTAAAAACAAACAAAAAAAACAAAAAGTAGATTATGAGGAAAAACAAATGTAAGCTGATATGTATACACAATAGAATTTTCTCCAGCTATATATAAAAATAAAATTGTGATTTTTTTTCAACAAAGTGAATGGACCTGGAAATTGTTATGTCTGATCTGGGCATCATGGCACATATCTTTAATTTCAGCACTTGAGAGGCAGAGGCAGGAGGATGTCTGTGAGTTCCAGGCCAGTCTGATCTACATAGAGAGTGAGTTCCAGGACAGCTAGGGCTACATAGAGAAACCCTGTGTCCCCTTCTGCCCCCACCCCGCAAAAAAGACTCAGGACAAAACCACATTTTCTCTAATATGTAGATCTTAGCTTTTAGTTTGTATGTGTGTGTGTGCCTCTCATGAAAGAAGAAAGTGGACTGTGGAAGATAAAACGGGGGCCTAAGAGAGGACTGAGGAGGAGAGAAGGCCCAAGAGATGGGTATATGGTGCTGGTTGGTCGTCGGAAAAGTCATGGGCCACGAAAGAACCCAATGTTAGTTTTTTTTTTTTTTTTTTTTTGGTTTTTCGGCCGGGCGGTGGTGGCACACGCCTTTAATCCCAGCACTCGGGAAGCAGAGGCAGGCGGATCTCTGTGAGTTCGAGGCCAGCCTGGTCTCCAAAGCGAGTACCAGGAAAGGCGCAAAGCTAAACAGAGAAACCCTGTCTCGAAAAACCAAAAAAAAAAAAAAAAAAAAAAAAACCCAATGTTAGTTTTTAGAGCTTTATTAGGAGGGAAAAATGGGTGTGCAGAAGGGGACCAGGCCTGGTGAGAGAGAAAGATGTTGGAGGGAGCAGAGCAGAGCAGAGAGCAAACAGAAAGAGAGGGTGGGGGTCCACATCCGGAATTTTAAAGGTGGGGATTGTGTCAGCACCTGCTGATGATATAAGCCATTAGACCCAAGCTGCACATGTACAGAATCCTAACACCAAGAATACCTGCAACAGAAAAGCAGAAGGGGGTCACTGGGAACAGGAGCTCTAGGAGGACAGCAAGGTCGGGGGTGGGGATGTGGGGGTTGGGGGACAAAGCTCAATAAAAACAAAAGTATTCATGGACATGACTTAAGGAAACTTGTTACTCTATCAGTTTTTTTAAAAAGATGAATAAAAAAGACCAACAGGAAATGATGATGCAGTTGGAGGCTATCACTCAATAGTGTACTTGCCCAGAATGCATGAATCTATCCATAGAAACAATGAAAAACAGAAGATGGTACAAAGAGTACTTATTTATTTGAATTGCTGGCATTCCTCTCAGGTATTAGATC
This sequence comes from Peromyscus californicus insignis, assembly GCF_007827085.1. NCBI lineage: Eukaryota > Metazoa > Chordata > Mammalia > Rodentia > Cricetidae > Peromyscus > Peromyscus californicus. Next base: position 84,189,069 of record NW_026294391.1, read on the forward strand.
AGCACCACGGAGCCACATCCTGAACCAAAAGATTTGTTTGATTTTTCTAAACAGGGTTTCTCTGTGTAGCCCTGGCTGTCCTAGAACTCACTTTGTAGACTAGACTGGCCTCAAACTCACAGAATGAGGCAACAGGAATTTCTTTTTTCTTTTCTTTCTTTTTCTTTTTTCTTTTTGTTTTTTTGAGACAGGGTTTCTCTGTGTAGTTTTGGTGCCTGTTCTGGAACTTGCTCTGTTGCTGTGGGATGTTCTGTATGGCAAATATGTTGCTGATTAGTCAATAAATAAAACACTGTTTGGCCATTGGCTAGGCAGGAAGTGTAGGTGGGACAAGGAGGAGAATAAAGCTGGGAAGTGGAAGGCTGAGTCAGAGAGACACTGTCAGCCGCCATGATGACAAACATCATGTGAAGATGCTGGTAAGCCACGAGCCATGTGGCAAGGTATAGATTAATAGAAATGGATTAATTTAAGCTGTAAGGACAGTTAGCAAGAAGCCTGTCATGGCCATACAGTTTGTAACCAATATAAGTCTCTGTGTTTACTTGGTCGGGTCTGAGCTGCTGTGGAACTGGCGGGTGACAGACATTTGTTCTGACTGTGGGCCAGGCAGGAAATCTCCAGCTACACTCTGTAGACCAGGCTGGCCTCGAACTCCAGAGCTTCACCTGGCTCTGCTTCCCGAGTGCTGGGATTAAAGGCATGTGCTACCATGTAACATAAATTTCTAAACAGTCTTTTAGTAAAAAAAAAAACCTAGCACCAGATATTGGTGTAAATGCTGAAAGATTGGAGAGACAAAGGAACAAGCCTCCTTTTAAGTCTAGGACGCCTCAGCCTGAAAAGTCTTTTAGCCAAAAGGCCTCTAGCTTAAAGGGGTTCTCCAGCCCAAAAGCCTTTAGTTCCTGTCTCCTCATGCCTTATATACCTTTCTCCACCCAGCCATCACTTCCGGTGATTAAAGGCGTGTGTGATTTCCAGTACTGGGATTAACGGTGTGTGCCAACTCTGCCTGGCTCTGTTTTCTCTCCTAGACTGAGTCAATCTCATGTAGTCCAGGGTGGCTTTGTACTCACAGAGATTCAGACGGATCTCTGCCTCCTGAGTGCTAGGATTAAAGGCGTGTGCCATCACTGTCTAGCCTCTATGTTTAATCTATTGGCTTGTTCTAGTCTCTGATCTTTAGATAAATTTTATTATGGTACACAATATATCACCACAGAATTCCACCTGCCTCTGCCTCCTGAGTGCTGAGATTAAAGGCCTATACTACCATGCTTGGCTGATTGTTTTTTGAGACAGATCCCCATTATGTGCTCTGGGTTTACCTGGAACTCCTATCTGCCTCTGTCTCCTGAATGCTTGTACCTCCTCCCTGTTCTTCTCAGACAAAGTTGGATCTGTCCATAGTGTAGGGAAGGCTCTCAGGGAGGAAAACAAAGTTTGAGCTGCCCATGTGCCATAACTCTTCTTGAGCCTTAGTTTACCTCTTAATAATAGAAGACTGCTGTAACATCCTACCTAAATTAAATGTGCTTCATGATCATGTAACCTATGCGCATGAGTGCATAGCTATGTAGGCCCATATTCGCATGTGTGCTGGAGGGCGTAAAAGGTGAATGCCATGTACCCTCCCCCTTCTTCCGCACATGTCTTCCAAATAGGCCTAAGCACATCCTTTCCTGTCCCTCCCTTCTCCTAATAAACTCTTATAGTCCCTTGTGTTGTGCCTTGTGACTTTTTCTCACAGGGTAAACAGCGCTGCATAAAACTAACAGAAACTTCAAGCTAGGTGATCAAAGTAAAGAAAAAGAAGAAAATTAGCTTATCTACATCCCTTTCTTGCTGAGGATTATGGATTGAGGCCATATCAAGTTCTGGTTTTTAGAAAAAAACAACCAAGAAGTAGCAGAAACCTCTTTATGGACCAGCCTCCTATTCCAGGCCACTGCCAGCTTCTCTGTGGCCTGATCCTCTTTGTATGAAGCCAAGGCAGATTCACTGTAAACAGTTTGTGTTTACCTCTCCCAAACTTTATTATAGAAGCTTCCAGGCTTCTATAATAAAGACACCATTTTTCAATTGCTAACCGGCCATGCTGCTACTGGCTTAAGGAATCTATTCCAAGAGCAGGCCTTCACTTTTTGCCTGCAATCTGTACAGCTCAATAATCCTTCTATTTGCAGAGACCTCTTTGTATCATTGGTTTGATTTAACTCTGCCTCCCTCTCCTCCTTCCCCTTGTCCTCCTTCTCTCCCTCCCCATTCTCTTCCTTGTTTTAGTCACACCAGAGTGTAGATTTTTGTTGGAGAGAATGTGTGATTCCAACTGTTATCTCCCAAGTACCACTATCTCTGTAAGGCTTTCTAACCCATAATTTCCCAGGGCAGTTTCTCTGAAGCTAGCTCTGCCATCATTGCATAAACACTCCCAGAAGAAATCTAACCTAACAAGGGACTAGAAATTTTCCCCAGTGAGCATTCAAGGCATTTGAACACACGGATCCAGGTTATGTTTGGAGCCCCACCTCCCAAGTGCTCTGTGCTTTTGAAAAATTGCATATTGTCCTTGCTCCCTTAAGGGACCCTGTGTTCCTTGTGTGCCTCTTTAGCAGGCTGGGGATTAAATGGACAGATTTTAGCCCTTTGTACATATGTGATGACAGTATGCATTTAATGAACTCTTTAAAGGAGTATTATCACCATCATTTTAAAGATGCAGAAACTGAGATTCAGGAAGAATATGGATCAGTTTTTGTCTTTGGGAATGACACTAGGCTTAGAGAGTGAAGAGACCTGATGATAACTTGGTAGTGACCATGAGTGGTATTGTTTTGCTCTATGGCAATGAGAAATGGATAAAGAGCTTTCTTACTATGTGTAGGATTATTTTATTTTTTTCCTTGACACAGGTTCTTTGCAGAATTCTTGGAAAATACTTGAAAACAAAAAGATGCAGAAATAAACATCCAGAAACCACCAATTAGAGCAGCCTACCCCTTTCTGGGATTTACTGACATCTAGTGGTGGGTGGATTAAAATAGGTAGAGATAGGGGAAAAAAATTCTGGTCCCATCTTACTCTGGCTTCAGTACTAGGATTATAAGTATGTGCTACCATGTCTGGATTGACTTTTAAAACGCCACTAAAAGTATATAAGTTACAAATATACACCTTGATAACTTCCCAAAACAAACACATTCGTCTGGCTAGAAATCAGATTAGGAAAGAAAACATTACTAGCATCCTCTACATCACATTGATGTCCTCTTCTTCAGCCAGGTACAGTCATTGTTGGGACTTATGAAAACATAGTTCAATTTTGTCTGTTTTTTGAATATTATTTAAATGCAATCCAGATAGTACTCCTTCGTGTCTGCCTTTTTCTCATTCAACATTATCAGTTCATTAATCATCCATCTGGTTGCATGAGAATGTAATTTATTCACTATTATTGCTGTATAGTGATTTATTGCCTAAATATAATTGGGAATAAAAAATTCACCATTGGTAAAATAATAAGACAAAATTAGTGAGAATATAAAGTTCTTGACTAGCATAATTCATCATGTTAATGTAACTAATGAATACACAAGTCTACACACTAAAAGTAGATAGTATACTTTCTCTTTAGAAATGAAAAAAATCTACAAAGTTGACGGCACACAGGATGTAAAGCAAGTCTCGACAAACTGCCAAGATTAAAATAGCACAGAGTATATTCTCTGACCATTATGAAATAAAGTTAGAAATTAAGCATAAAAGTAGAAGTCACCGTATGTTTTGAAATTAAGAGGTATATTTCTATTTTATTTTATTTTTTATGTGTATGAGTGTTTTGCTTCTGTTGTATGTTTGTGTACCATGTGCATGCCTGATACCCAGGGTGCGCAGAATCATGCAACAGATCCCTTGGGACTGGAGTATAGACAGTTATGAGCTACCATGTGGGTTCTGGGAACCAAGCCTGGGTCTTCTGGAAGAGCAGCATGTGCTCTTGACCTCTGAGCCCCAAGAAATATATGTCTAAATAACTTACTGTTCAAATAAGAAATAAAGTAGATATTTGAAAACATTTTGATAAATGAAATCATGACATAAGAAAATTTATGTGATATGAAATCTAAGCAGGCCTTTTTGTAGGGTAGAAATCGACAGGTTCATTCTAAAATAGCCGTGAATAGCCAAAAGCATTTAGAGAAAGAAAGAAATTGAAGAACTCACAGTATCTGATTTGAGACTTACTGTAAAGTACAGATATCAAGAATGTGGTTTGGAGGACTAGATAGGCATACCGATCAATGAGCCAGAATAAAGAGGAAAGAATTAGATCCGCTCATTTGGTCAACTGATTTTAAATAAAGGCATCAAGATAACTCAGCAGAGGAAGAAAAGAGTATTTTCAACAAATTGTGGTGGAACAAACAATTGGACAGAGATATGGAGACAAGTGAACCTTGACTCATAGCTTATACGAAAATTAACTCAAAATGCATCACCAACCTAAATATAGAAGCTTAAATGACAAAGTGTCTAGAAATAATAAAAATCTTTTTTGATCTTTTATTAGGGCACAGAGAGCCCAAACCATGAATATCCAATAAACTGGATTTATCAAAATTAAAATCTTCTCAAGATACTGTTAAGAAAATGAAAAGCAAAACTGTATGCTTGGGTAAGGAACTTGTGAAGCAACAAATCAAATGAAGAACCTCTATTCACAATATCTGAATGACTCGGGACTGGGGAAGGAGTTGAGCTGCTATAGCACTTGCCCAGCAAAGGCAAAGCCCTGCTTCAGTCCCCAGCACTGCATAAACTAGGTGTGCTGGTTTATGCCTGTAAACCTGGGATGATAAGGTGGAGACAGGGAGATCAGAAATTTAAGGTTATCCTCATGTACATGAGGAGACTGAGGCCAGCTTGGGCTGCTTGAGACCCATTCTCGACAAAAATAGCAAAACCAAGCGCGAAATAAGATTGGATAAAGCAAAACTCTCATATAATTCTGATGGGAATGTAAAATGGTACAGACACATTAAAAACAGCTTTTAAAACATGATTAAATAAATCTTTTTCATTGCCCAACAAGCAAAATCTTGTAATTTACACAATAGAAATGAAAACATAGGACATGTATGCAAATATTTATAACAGCTCTGTTGGTGGTAATTGGCTAAACCTGGAAAAGATCCAAGTGTCCATCAACTGATGAATGAATTAGCAAATTTTACTATCTATACATATGTAAAAGGATGAACTAATGTTGTGGGATGTTCTGTATGGCAAATGTGTTGCTCTGATTGGTCAATAAATAAAACACTGATTGGCCATTGGCTAGGCAGGAAGTATAGGTGGGACAAGGAGGAGAATAAAGCTGGGAAGTGGAAGGCTGAGTCAGAGACACTGCCAGCCGCCACGATGACAAACAGCATGTTAAAATGCTGGTAAGCCACGAACCACGTGGCAAGGTATAGATTTATAGAAATGGATTAATTTAAGATATAAGAACAGTTAGCAAGAAGCCTGCCACAGCCATACAGTTTGTAAGCAATATAAGTCTCTGTGTTTACTTGGTTGGGTCTGAGCGGCTGTGGGACTGGCGGGTGAGAGAGATTTGTCCTGACTGTGGGCCAGGCAGGAAAACTCTAGCTACAAACTAATCTATTCAATCAATCCATAATGTGAATGAAACTCAAAAGCATTATATTGAGTGAAACTTGGGTTATAAAAGACTGGCATCATTTATATGACATTTTGAAAACAGTAAAATTCTTTCCAATAGTTTCCAGATTGAGGAGAGGAATTGACCACATTCAGCCTGAGGGAACTTTGTGGAGGTGATTAAATTATTGTGTATCATGGTTGTGGTAGGAGTTACATGAATGTGTACAGTTGTCAGTATTCATAGAACTTAGGTGTGGAGGTGAGTGCCTGTAATCTCAGCACTCAGGAGGCTGTGGTTGGAATATCACCAGCTGTGTCCATGGGCTATATGGTGAAATTGTGTCTCAAAACCCAAATACCTCAAACTACAAATCATATATACAAAACAAAAGCTCATAGACCTTTACCATTAAAAAATGAATTTTAAGGCTTGGGAAAGCTATACCTCAACAAACCTAATTTGAAGACAAGAGTAGCTGGGAATAAATATTCAGGAAGCTGGAAAGAGGCTGGAGAGATGGTTCAGCGGTTAAGAGCACTTGTTGCTCTTGCAGAGGACCTGGGTTCTGTTCCAGGCTCCTACATGGTGGCTCACAACCACTAGTAGCTCCAGTTCTAGTGGATTCAACACTCTCTTGTGACCTCCATGTGCCCATCCATGCATGTGGTACACATACATACTTTCAGGCAAAACGTTACTAAACACAAAATAATACATCTCAAATTTTAAAGAAACTAGAAAATAACCTGCGAAATTACAGTGTGTTAAGCTGTTGGTGATTGTGACGGCTGTTCTTGGTTGTCAACTTGACTACATCTGGAATTAACTAAGACCCAAATGACGTGGTGTGGGTCCCCGACCTGGATCAGCAGTTGTGCACTGGAAATCTCAGGATGCAGAGGAGCCCAGGAGCTGGGGAGCAGGGTCTCTGGCAGCAGGAGACTGTTTCAGAGGACAGTTTGTTTACTGGAATGGCAGGGCTAGCTTGTGAGGGCAGGGAGGTCAAGGGGGAGGGGCTGCAGCTAAGGTGGGAGGGGCTGCAGCTAAGGGAGGAGGGGTCGCAGTGAAGGGAGGAGGGGCTGCAGCTAAGGGGGGGGGGCCACAGCTAAGGGAGGAGGGGCCACAGCTAAGGGAGGAGGGGCCACAGCTAAGGGAGGAGGGACCACAGCTAAGGGGGGAGGGGCCGCAGTTAAGGGAGGAGGGGCCGCAGCTAAGGGAGGAGGGGCCACAACTAAGGGAGGAGGGGCCGCAGCTAAGGGGGGAGGGGCCACAGCTAAGGGGGAGGGGCCACAACTAAGGGAGGAGGGGCCACAGTTAAGGGAGGAGGGGCCACAGCTAAGGGTGGAGGGGCCACAGCTAAGGGAGGAGGGGCCGCAGCTAAGGGAGGAGGGACCACAGCTAAGGGCGGAGGGGCCGCAGCTAAGGGAGGAGGGGCCACAGCTAAGGGAGGAGGGGCAACAGCTAAGGTGGGAGGGGCCACAGATAAGGGGGGAGGGGCCACAGCTAAGGGGGAGGGGCCGCAGTTAACGGAGGAGGGGCCGCAGTTAAGGGAGGAGGGGCCGCAGTTAACGGAGGAGGGGCCACAGCTAAGGGAGGAGGGGCCGCAGCTAAGGGGGGAGGGGCCACAGCTAAGGGAGGAGGGGCCACAGCTAAGGGAGGAGGGGCCGCAGCTAAGGGAGGAGGGGCCGCAGCTAAGGGAGGAGGGACCACAGCTAAGGGCGGAGGGGCCGCAGCTAAGGGAGGAGGGGCCACAGCTAAGGGGGGAGGGGCCACAGCTAAGGGAGGAGGGGCCACAGCTAAGGGGGGAGGGGCCACAGCTAAGGAGGAGGGGCCACAACTAAGGGAGGAGGGGCCACAGATAAGGGGGGAGGGGCCGCAGCTAAGGGGGGAGGGGTCGCAGTGAAGGGAGGAGGGGCTGCAGCTAAGGGAGGAGGGGCCACAGCTAAGGGAGGAGGGGCCACAGCTAAGGGGGGAGGGGCCACAGATAAGGGCGGAGGGGCCGCAGCTAAGGGAGGAGGGGTCGCAGCTAAGGGGGGAGGGGCCACAGCTAAGGGAGGAGGGGCCGCAGCTAAGGGAGGAGGGGCCACAGTTAAGGGAGGAGGGGCCGCAGCTAAGGGAGGAGGGGCCGCAGTGAAGGGAGGAGGGGCTGCAGCTAAGGGGGGAGGGGCCGCAGCTAAGGGAGGAGGGGCCACAGCTAAGGGGGGAGGGGCCGCAGCTAAGGGGGGAGGGGCCACAGCTAAGGAGGAGGGGCCACAACTAAGGGAGGAGGGGCCACAGATAAGGGGGGAGGGGCCGCAGCTAAGGGGGGAGGGGTCGCAGTGAAGGGAGGAGGGGCTGCAGCTAAGGGAGGAGGGGCCACAGCTAAGGGAGGAGGGGCCACAGCTAAGGGGGGAGGGGCCACAGATAAGGGCGGAGGGGCCGCAGCTAAGGGAGGAGGGGTCGCAGCTAAGGGGGGAGGGGCCACAGCTAAGGGAGGAGGGGCCGCAGCTAAGGGAGGAGGGGCCGCAGCTAAGGGGGGAGGGGCCACAGCTAAGGGAGGAGGGACCACAGCTAAGGGAGGAGGGGCCACAGATAAGGAAGGAGGGGCCACAGCTAACGGAGGAGGGGCCGCAGCTAAGGGAGGAGGGACCACAATTAAGGGAGGAAGGGCCACAGCTAAGGGAGGAGGGGCCGCAGCTAAGGGAGGAGGGGCCACAGCTAACGGGGGAGGGGCCACAGCTAAGCTGGGAGGGGCTGCAGCTCAGGCAGGAGCTCTCCAAGCACACCACCAGTCAGATTAGCAGACTGCTGGTCCCATGATTTCTAAGAAGCCGGTTCCCTGGGGAGGGGGACAGAAAGAAGCTTGACTGACTTTATCATGGCATGGCCTTTGTCTCTATGGGGTTGAGTAGGCCCAAGCCTGATTTGGGTAGGGAGCAGCTCCACTCCTGTCCTCTGAGAGATGCCCAGTGTGTGGGCAATGCTCTACTGTCCCTCATCTGGCTTGGGAACCTACAGCTTGGCACACCTGTGATGGATTTTTTTCTTAATAAAATCATTTGAAGTGGAAAGACTCACTTCTAATCTGGATCTTTGAGTTGGGAAGACCCACCTTTAATCTGGACCACACCTTCTGCTGGAAGCTATATAAAAGACATGGAAGAAAGAAGCTTTCTCTCCCCTCATTCCTCTCTCCTCTTTCCTCTCCTCTCCTCTCTCCTCCTCTCTCCTGTCCTCTCTCCTTGCTCTCACCTTGCTAGCAAGTCCATTCCTTCACTGGCATTACAGCCTATTTCTTTGGAATTCTGGTATATACTGTGTATATTGAAAACCAGCTGAGACATTCAGCCTCATGGAGTGAACAACTACTGCATACTGTTCCTCTAGAGAACCTTGATTAATACAGTAGTATAATTCCTCTTTTGTGAAGTTATGGTCTCCCTTCTTGAGTAGCGCCTGATGTTTTAAACATCAGCTATCCTTATTTGAATCAATCATTTCATTGAGGGGTATCTGTTGGTTTTTAGTGGTGCTCTTACCCTGCAAGGAAAAGTCATGAAACGTGACAGAATCCACTAACAAGAGTTTTATTAAGATGAGGAGAGAGAGACAGATGTGCATAGGCCTGTGGAAAGACAAGTGTGTGAAGGGGGCTGGGGGAACATGGCGCCATCTTATAAAGGCTAAACTGCACCTGCGCATACAGGCCCACGTGGCTATTCCACATGTGCGCATAGATCACATGGTTGCGCTGCGCGCTTTACACAACCATGCAGCCACGGGGTCATGGGTCACACAGGATGTTTGACCTGGAAATAACTAGGCGGAAATGACTAAGTATTCTGCCAGGCATGCGCAACCATGACCGACTGTGGGGGCATGTTGGGAATTTCTATCATCCCAGACTCTTTGGCTTTAAAAAATGGCAGATGAGTGGGTATGGGGCATCGTTTCTCTCTAAGACTGCTTCCAGCTGACTGGTGGATATCGGTTGGCTCTTGGGGGGATGGGGAGGGGAGCTTCTGAAGTCCTGGGATGATGGGCTGTCTGTCATCCTTTGCTCTGGAGCTGTCCATCCTTTGTGGCTGTGGCTAGGAACCTTTCGTCTGACAAGATACTGGTGACACAGAAAAAGCTTAGAGAGAAAAGAATCATTATTATTTTATTTTATTTGGAGTGTTCCCAGACTAAGGTAGTTGGCACTTATCTGAGGTAGATCCAGCCTGTCCAGATGGATTTAAGCTGGTTTCTGGAGCTTGGGAAACATTTTGAACATGTTAAGAAGCAGCTGTGAGAAAATTAGTGATTATTGTGGTGTTTTGTACTCTGCTTAATTTTTACCTGAGACAAGCTTTATTAGAGGTAGTTTATTCAAGGCACCTGTTTCCTTTATTAGTTTCATATTCAGGAAACACAGCTGATCAATTGCTGAGCATTTAACAACGATAGACTGTTACATTACAGTCTGTTTTTGCAGAGCCCAGACATTTTTGGGTCTGGGAGTGTAAATACCTTTGATAATTACTGGTTATTGTTTTTTCCTTACCACCTGGATATTTTTGATGGTCCTTTTCCCTCCAGTTCTGTGTGGCCGTAGTTAGGAAAGGAAGAGCTTATGGGGTGATACCTTATTCCTCTGGAATTGGTGACAAGGCAGTGGATCCTGATGTCCTCTGGAGCTTGAGAGAACAAGGCCCTGTCCGTGTCACTGTATATGAAGAGAGAATTTTCTGGGGTGGAGGTGAGATAAAAGGTTTTAGATGAGACAGGTGGATCCAGTGAGGAAAGCCCTCGAGTTTAGCAGCTGTAGGAGTCACAAGAATTACCTTGAAGGGTCCCTGCCACTTATGGAAAAAGGGTGAAGGGCGCTGGCCTGGAGGGAAGAGAAGAACCTGATCCCCGATGTGGATTGGAGGTGGACATTTGTTGTCACATGGCTGAGGTAAGAAATGGTCTGCGTAGCTCCACAGGATAGACCTTAGGTGACATAGCAGGGGAGTTATCAGGCTGTCTGGAACAGTTGGAGGGTTGGATAGAAGACCTAGTGTTAGAACTGGCTTTCCATACATTAGTTCAAACAGAGAGATTGAAAGAGGCTTTTTAGGGAGAGCCCTGAGCCTGAAAAGAGCTAGAAGCAATAATCTTATCCAGTCGAGGTGAAGCTCCTGTGACATCTTAGTAAGAATAGTTTTTAAAGACCGGTTGGTGTGCTCCACCTTTCCTGAGGATTGAGGATGGTATGGGATATGAAAATGCCAATGAATGTTAAGAACCTTAGCTAGTGTTTGGGAAATCTGAGAGGTGAACTCTGGACCACTGTCAGACTGAAGGGAAGCAAAGGAATCCCAAACTGAGGAATAATTTCTTGGAGAAGGAGGTCTGCAACTGTCTGAGCCCGCTTATTAGAAACTGGATATGCCTCCACCCAATTTGAAAATGAGTCCACCATCACGAGGAGATATTTAACTTTCCTGATGGTAGGCATATGGGTAAAATCAAGCAGCCAGTCAGTCCCTGGAAGGGAACCTCTAGCCTGGTGGGTGGGAAAAGACTGACTTCTGTACTTGGTATTGGGATCTATTTTTTTTTGGCAGATCTCACAAGAGGCAGTAATAGTTCTTAAGAACTGTAAATCCTCAGAGGTGGGCTGCAGGTGGGCTTTTACAAATTGAGACAGAGCAAGATTATTAGGGTGAAAGAGCTGGTGTAGATAGGAAAGAATTTGTCTAGTGTCTGGAGTTCCCTGTGAGGGTGTGAGCTGCACTGTGTGTGCTGTGGGATGGTCTATATGTCAAGTGTGTTGCTGATTGGTCAATAAATAAAACACTGATTGGCCATTGGCTAGGCAGGAAGTGTAGGCAGGACAAGGAGGAGAATAAAGCTGGGAAGTGGAAGGCTGAGTCAGAGAGACACTGCCAGCCGCCACGATGACAAACAGCATGTGAAGATGCCGGTAAGCCACGAGCCATGTGGCAAGGTATAGATTAATGGAGATGGATTAATTTAAGCTGTAAGAACAGTTAGCAAGAAGCCTGCCACAGCCATACAGTTGTAAGCAATATAAGTCTCTGTGTTTACTTGGTCAGGTCTGAGCGGCTGTGGGACTGGCGGGTGAGAGAGATTTGTCCTGACTGTGGGCCAGGCAGGAAAACTCTAGCTACAGTGTGGATTCCCTGCGGTGGATGGGGTGAGGCCTGGCCCTGGAAGGCCACTGTCCTGGCTGCCTGGTCAGCCCGGTTGTTTCCCCTAGAGATGATAGAGCTATTGGTCTAATGAGACCAGCAGTGGACAATTCCTATAGCCTTGAGGAGGTGGGAAGCCCTTAGCATGGCCATTATTTGGCCTGAGTTAGATATGGATCCCACTTTTGCTGTGAGAAGGCCACGCTCCCTCCAGATAGCAGTGTGGGACAGGAGGATATGAAAAGCATATTTGGAGTCTGTGTAAACATTTAGAGATTGTCCCTGTGCCAATTGGAAGGCATGGGTGAGAGCTATCAGCTCAGCCTGTTGGTTAGTGGTGTGTGTGGGTAATGCCTGTGCCTCTATTATCTCAGTATCTGACACTATGGCATAACCTGCTTTACGGGTCCCTTCATATAAGAAGGAGCTGCCATCTGTGTACCAGGTATAAGTAGCCTGAAGCAATGTGCCCTCTTGTATGTGTGAAGGGTGAGGTAACAGTTCCTCTAAGGTTTCAGTGCAGGAATGAGAAGGAGAATAGTCAGTGTTAGGTTGAGGGAGGAGGCTTGAAATATTAAGGGGTGGACAAGTCCGGAAAGTAAGTGTGGCATCCTCTAGTAATGCTACCAGGAGAGAAAGAACCCAGGAAGGAGGTAAAGTGTGTAAGCCTTTATAAGTTAAGAGATGGGACAGGTTGTGGTGAGAGAAGACAGTAATAGATGACCCAAAACTTAGCTTCTTTGATTCCCGAATAAGGAGCTCTGCAGCTGCTAAGGCACGGATTCAAGGTGCCCAGCCCTGACTGGTAAGGTCTAACTTCTTTGACAGATAGGCTACAGGTGCAAAGGAGGGTCCCAGCTGATGCCCTAGAGCTCCCAGGGCAAATCTCTCCTTCTCTGCTACATAGAGGGAGAAGGGACGGGTTAAGTCTGGAAGATGAAGCTCTGGGGCCTGAAGAAGAGCCTGTTGGAGCTTCTGGAAAGGTTTAGTGACAGAATGGAGGAGGGGCTCATGTGGCGACCCCTGAGCTGCCTCATATAAGGGGCAAGCAAGGAGAGAAAAAGATGGAACCCAGGACTGTACAAAGCCAGCTATTCCTAGGAAAGACAGAATCTCCTGTTTAGTAGTAGAAGGGACTGTAAGAGACTGGATTAGATGCTTCCTGTCTACAGTAATAGCCTTATGGGTTGGAGTAATGGTTAGACCCAAATAGGTGACCTGGGGAGTGGACAGCTGAACTTTAGAAGGGGGTACCCTGTAACCTTGACTGGATAAGAAATTTAGGAGAGCAGAGGTGTTAGTTTGGCTAACCTGTAGGGATGGGCTACAGAGTAAAATATCATCTACATACTGTATTAGTTTAGAGCCAGGTAGAGACAGAGAAAGCAGGTCAGAGGCCAGAGACTGACCAAATAGGTGTGAACTGTCCCTGAAACCTTGTGGCAGAACAGCCCAGGTCAGCTGTGTGGACCGGTGAGTGTCAGGGTCAGTCCAGGTGAAGGCAAAGATATTTTGAGACTGAGGACTGAGAGGAATAGAAAAGAAGGCATCCTTGTGATCTAGAACTGAGAAGTGAGAGGTTCCCGAAGGGACAGTGGACAGGAAAGTATAAGGGTTAGACACTACAGGATGGAGAGGGACCACTGCAGAGTTAATGAGCCAGAGGTCTTGAACCAGGCGGTAGGTTCCATTGGACTTTTTAACTGCAAGTATGGGGTGTTAAAAGGTGAAGAGGTTGGGTGGAGCAGCTTTTTCCTGAGAAGGTCAGAAATGATAGGCTTAAGTCCTCTTAGGCTCTGGAGTGAGAGAGGATACTGAGCCTGGGTGATATACCTTGTAGGATCTTGTAGCTGGATAATAACAGGCTGATGGTGTCTATCAATAGAAGGGTTTTGGGTATCCCAGACTTTTGGGTCTACCTGAGAGGCTGGCAGGGGAAAAGAATTGCTAGAGTTAGAAGAGTGAGTGGCTAGGAGGAGGAGAAGAGGAGCTGCTGGCGCGTCTGGGATGAGGCGAATGTGTGGAGCAAAAGAAATGAACGCTCCTACCTTAGCTAGAAGATCCCTCCCCATTAAAGGTACAGGGCAGCTTGGCACCTCTAAGAATGTGTATGTGAGAGGGATGTCTCTGAAAATGCAATTGAGTGGTGGTGTCTGATGAGGTAGGTAAAGTTGTCCCCCAACCCTGACAATAGGGAGACAAGAAGGAGAAGTAGGCCCCCAAAACTCTCTCAGGACAGAATAGGTGTCCAAAAGGAATGAGATGGGGTGCCCATTTACTTTTATCACTACCCTTGGTTCCCTGTGTGAGGTAGGAGTGGCTGGGGTGGGAACCGGGCAGCGTCAGTCGTCACTGTAGGTCAAACCTAGAAAGTCAGCCAAAGGGTGGTCTTCATCTGGTGTTCCTATGCCGCTAGGTGCATTAGGACAGTCAGCTGACCCGTGACCCTTTTGGCAACATTTTGGGCAAGGCCCTATTGGTGCCCAATGGCCATCTTTCCCACACTTGAAACAGGGACCAGGTGGCTTTGGAGGAGCCAGTCAGATAGCATGTACCAGCATCTGGCTTTTATTTTGGGGGCTTTTTCATCTTTCCCATGCTATCACATCTGCCTGTGGGGTCAGAGGGCCATTTTCTGTGTTTAAGTTTTGCTCTTATGTTGGTGAAGCTCTGTGACACAAAGTGGGTCATTAGGAGCTGCCTGCCCTCAGGGCTCTTAGGGTCTAATCTAGTGAACTGAAGGAGAGCCTTAGTGAGTCGGTCTAAGAAGTGAGGCAGATTTTCATCCTTATCATGAATTACCATTTTTAGTTTTTCATAGTTTACTGGTTTTAGGGCAGCCTTACAGAGGCCTGTCAGGAGACAGGTAATAAACCTATCTCTGGCTAGAAACCTACCCTGGGTGTTATAATCCCAGTGTGGGTCCTGATCAGGAACCGCCTCAGCCCCTGGAGGGTGTGTGGGATTAGTCTGGTGAACCTCATCTGCATGCGTCCTAGCCTGCTCCCACACCCGCTTGTGCTCCTCATGAAGCATATTATTAGCAAGTATCGTGTATATATCATGAAAGGTGAGACTATAAGATTGAGTTGTATATTGAAACTGTTTAATAAAGGAAGCAGAATTAGAGGTATAAGAACACAGTTTCTTTTCTATCTGAGAGAGTTCTGGGAGAGAGAATGGAACATGGACCTTAATCAGTCCATCCACACTGGCCACCTCTCACAAAGGGAGAATGGTTGGCAGGTTTGAATGGCTGGGGTCAGGCCCTTCAGCAGTCTGAGAGTGAGTAGCAGGAGGAGTGAAGGTTGGAGCCAGGGCAGGGCCTTTGGAAACGGCTGCTGCTGAAGAAGAAGCTGCTGAAGAAGAGGAAGCCAGAGATGGAGCTGAAGGAACAGACACCCTGGGAGTAGGGGTGGAAGCAGAAGGTCAGATAGGTGGAGGTTCATTAGCAGGATCTAGGGCCAGAGATTCCAGAGTCAGGGAATCGTCTAGTTCAGGCATAGCTAGGAGCATTTGAGCAGGAGAGAAAGAATCCAGAAGAGATGGTTTAGCACTGAGATAGAAGAAAGCTATGACATAGGGCAACTCTTTCCATTTGCCTGTTCACTGGCAGAAATTAGATAATTCCTGTAAAATATCAGGATCTAAGGAACCACTCGGTGGCCATTTTTTGTTATTTTCTAAGGCATATTTGGGCCATCTCTTAGTACACAGATGGACAAGCTTAGGAATCTTTAAGCAAGTCATTAAGCTGAGAGGTTTTAAAGCTTCAAGAAGGCATCCTAGAGGAGAGGTAGGACTGATGGGGTTGGAAGCTTTATTTCTCATGTCTGCAGCATAGAGGCAGAAAATAAAAAATAAAAAAAACCAAACTTGATCCCAAGCCAAGGCCCCAGGCGTCCCTAAGGCCAAGGACAGATCTGTACCAGGCACAAGCCGCCAGACGACTCATCAGCCAAAAGGCAGGGACCTAAGGTGTGTGAGGCAAGGATTCCCCAGGAATCCAGGACAGTATTTACTGCTTCGTCAAGCCAGAAAAATGTGTCGGCCTTACACAGCCTGAGGATGCACCCAAAGGCGGGGTCCGACCACAAGGAATATCTCAAACTGCAGATGGGAGATGGAAAGAAATTAAGCCTGCGGTAGGGACAGACCATAGCCTGTGGTCAGGGGTTCCCCCGGTTTCAGTAATGCTAGAGGGATGCCAGACACTCAATGGTCATTCCCACAGATTCAAGAAACCTTTTATACTGGCTGAAAAGTGGGGGACTCACCAATTGAAGCGGCCAGGCAAATGGACAGTGGGCTGTCTCAGATGGAGCAGACTCCCTGGTTTATAGGTTCCCAGGCACAGAGCACCCAGAAGCACCTGTTGGGTCAGATGTTGGTTTTTAGTGGCGCTCTTACCCTGTGAGGAAAAGTCACGAAACATGGCAGAATCCACTAACAAGAGTTTTATTAAGATGAGGAGAGAAGGATAGATGTGATCAGGCCTGTGGAAAGACAAGTGTGTGAAGGGGGCTGGGGGAACATGGCGCTGTCTTATAAAGGCTATTCCGCACCTGCACACACAGGCCCTCATGGCTATTCCACGCATGCACATAGATCACATGGTTGTGCTGCATGCTTTATGGGTTATGCAGGATGTTTGACCAGGAAATGACTAAGTGTCCTGCCGGGCATGCACGACCATGCCCGACTGTGGGGGCATGTTGGGAATTTCTATCAGTATCACAAAATGGTAACTTTTGAATCTGATCATTCTCATATTTTTATTAAATAATACTCTTTTAAATGAGAAAGAAGTTAACCCCCTCACTACCTGGGCTTTTGAGTTACCTGAAATATGACTCCATCTGGGAAAACACACAACTGCCTGATGGCTTTCTTTTAATGAAACTAATTTCCCTTGAGAATGTACTTGCTTTGGTATGATTCAGTCTCAGTTTTGCTCAGTTCAACAGTTTTAGAAAACATAAAAAAATCCACTCTCAGGTCAAACTGTGCTTTCGGTGTCTTTTTTTTTTGAGACAGTATCTCTCTACACAACCTTGGCTGTCCTGGAACTCACTGTGTAGATCAGGTTGGCCTTGAACTCAGCGATCCATCAGCCTCTGCCTCCCAAGTGCTGGGATTAAAGGCATGTGCTATCATGGCTAACCCTGGATGTCATTTTAAAAATTGCTTTGGGTATGGTACTGGCACAAGAACAGACATACAAACCAATGAAACAAAATAGAAGACCCAAACATGACATATATGACTATAGCCATCTGACATTTGACATGATGTCAAAATATATGCTAGAGAAAAGATAGATGAAATTGAAATGGCTAGGAAATGCCTCAGAAATGTCCATCATTCCTAGCATTCAGGAAAATGCAAACTAAAACAACTTTGAGATTGCATCTTACCTCAGTCAGAATATCTAAGAGTAACAAAACAACCAACAAATGCTAGTAGGGTTGTGGGGAAAAGAGAACCCTCATTCACTGTTGGTGGGATTACAAACTGGTCCAATCATTCTGGAAATCCTCAAAAAGCTAAAAATTAACCTATCATATGACCCAGCTATACCACTCCTTGGCATATTCCTAAAGGATTCAGCACCCTACTCCACAGATACTTGCTAACCATGTTCATTGCTGTTCTAGTTACAATAGCTAGGGAATGAAAGCAACCTAAATGTCCTCCAACCTATACACTATGGAATACCATTCAGCTACAAAGAGAACTGAAAATTTCAGATAAATGGATGGAACTAGAAAAGACAATGTTGAATGAGGTAACACAGATACAGAAGGAAAAAACATTGCATGTTCTCTCTTATATGAGGCTCCTAGCTCCAGATTTTCATATATAAGTATATAACGTGGAGTAACTGTGGAAACCAGGAAAGTTAAAAAAAAAGGATTATGCAGGGTGGGGTGAGGAGGAGTGGGATGAGAGAGGAATAGCAGGATATGAAGGGAGAAAAGGGAAAAATGGAGAGGAGTGTTAAAATTGATAAGAGGGATGGGAGAAGGGATAAATAACACTAAGGCTGTTTGAAAACATCTTAAGGAAATGTATTATATATTTACCTAAAATTAGATATGACATATGTAAATGTATGTGTATACATAACTTAAGTGAAGTTATGCCACTTGAACTGAAAGTGCTCCCTCCAAGAGCTAGAGACCATCTAACAAAACTCCAGCACCAAACATGAGAAATCTCATTTTAAGCTTTTGGTCAAGGAAGTCAAAGAGACTCTCAAATTAATAAAAGCTGTTGCTGTTGCTGTTGCCCTTGCTTGCCTGCCAGAGATGGAAGGTAAGCCTCTAACTGCTGAAGACATCATGTACTTCAGACACAGGACTCATAAGATTCAAGCTGGATCTGACCTGAAAACCTCCTCCCCAGGACTAGCTTCCAATATACCAGAATGTGCTATACAATCTGCCAAAGAGGGGAGTAATCAATAGTCCTATCCAGTTGTGATGCCTATGAACCACAACATGAATGGGTTAAATTCACTTAAAAAGATATAGACCCAAATTATATTGAACATAAAACCCAAATTCTATCTATATGTTGTACTAGATAAGAAAATGGAAGAAAATGAACCAGGAAAAACTAACAAAAAGAAAACAGAGCCACCTTATCAATGGTGGCATATATAATGGACTATAATTTCAGATAGAAAGGTCTAAAATGGGAAAACATAATATATAATGTTAGTAAATATGGTTATATCACTTAGAAAACATAACACATAGTCTTTAATGTAATTAAAGTTTCAAAATAAAGAGTGGAAAATATTGCCGGGCGGTGGTGGCGCACGCCTTTAATCCCAGCACTTGGGAGGCAGAGCCAGGCGGATCTCTGTGAGTTCGAGGCCAGCCTGGGCTACCAAGTGAGTCCCAGGAAAGGCGCAAAGCTACACAGAGAAACCCTGTCTCGAAAAACCAAAAAAAAAAAAAAAAAAAAAAAAAAGAGTGGAAAATATTATATATAGTCAATTTTTAGTATCCATGAAGGATAGGTTCATGATCCCTCTTAAGTACCAAAATCTTCAGATGCTCAATTTCCATCGTATAAAATATTTGTATACAATGTATTGAGTGATCCTGTCTACTTTAAAATTTAGATTACTTAAAATACCTGATAATACTGTAAATGCTATGTAGATAGTTGTTATGTTGTATTGTTTAGGGAACAGTGGCTAGAAAACATCTATATATATTCATCATAGTCACAATTTTTTCCCTTCTGTCTGTGAATGAGGAACCCATGGGTAAGAAAGAATACAAAGAAAACGTTATCTCTACAATCTTTGTTGAAAAGCTTAATTCAGTTCACCATCCAGTAATCCATAAATTAGAGGGGATTTGGCTAGTCTCTCCAATAGTAACAACTTTGTATGTAACAGAAGACATTCTGTGCAAGTGTGTTTGGTTTATAAACTTTGCCTGTTATGTGAGAACACCCTCATTCAACAATGAAATGTCTCCAATTTCTAAGAAAAAACAATAATCTGAAGAGTCACATTCATTGTTCATAATTTACTTATTCAAGAATGATTTATTGAGTGCCTATTATATTCCAGGCCCTGATTTAAGTACTGAAAATGTGATGGTGAATAAGAGATGACGCTCCTATTTCCAAGAAGCTAATATCCTAGAGAAAGGAATTAAGTGAAGCATAGGTAAACAGGTGATAAATCTTATAATGATAATGAAATTGAATGATGTCATAAACACTGGAATGCTCTTTTTTTTTTTGGTAAGGTCATACTATGTTTGTCCAGGATGGCCTTGAGCTTATGACTTTTGTATAACCCAAGTTGACCTACAACTTGAAATACTTCTACCTCTGAGTGAGGGAATCACAGGCATGCACCACCATATCTGTTTGTTGCATAATTAAAGCTTTGAAGGGATGTAGCAGGAATCTTAAAAGTTCTTATTAATAAAATCAAACCTGGAGCCAGGTATTGGGATGAATGCTGGAAGATCAGAGAAGCAGAACAAGCCACAGCCACCTCACCTTGCCAATTCCTCAGCTGATCCTGTTTCCTCAGACTGGAAGCCTCTCAGTCCTCATTCAGAATGAATCTCAGCTAAACTGTTGCTCGAAAGCCTGGAAACTTAACCAGCCAAAAGCTTCTAGTTCCTGGTCTTCACACCTTATATACCTTTCTGCTATCTGCCATCACTCCCTGGGATTAAAGGCTCACTTCTTGGGATTAAAGGCCTGTGTCACCATGCCTGGCTGTTTCCAATGTGGTCTTGAGCTCACAGAGATCCAGAGGAATTTCTGCCTTTGGAATGCTAGGATTAAAGGTGTGAGTACCACCATTTTCTGGCCTCTGTATCTAGTGGCTGTTCTGTTCTTTGACCCCAGATAAGTTTATTAGGGTGCATAATATTTTGGGGAACACAATACCACCACAAAGGGATGGTGACATAATGTAATGAAATAAATTTAGACATTAACACACATACAGAAAACCTACTCAATAAGAAATGCAGCTGTTAATACCTGTGAGATGAAGTTATAGTTATCAAGAGTTATTTCCACACTCAATACGTATTGAAAACAAAGAAAATTTAAGATAAATGAGTATAATAAGCACTTAACTCATGAATATAGCAGAAAAACAGTAAAGGGAATTTCAAGAAAACAGAAAGAAGGACATAATAAAGACAAAATGAAAATAAAAGAGAAACAAAATAAAATCATAAAAATATTGACTAACATGGACTGAGGTTATTTGAGAAATTTTGGCAATTGGGACTAAGAAAAAAGGAGACAATAAGCAACATCAGAGACTATAATTACAAATGTGGAAGACGCCGGGCGGTGGTGGCGCACGCCTTTAATCCCAGCACTCGGGAGGCAGAGCCAGGCGGATCTCTGTGAGTTCGAGGCCAGCCTGGTCTCCAAAGCGAGTACCAGGAAAGGTGCAAAGCTACACAGAGAAACCCTGTCTCGAAAAACAAAAAAAAAAAATGTGGAAGACAATTGAAAAAAATATAAGGAAGTACAAATCACAATTTGAATTTTGAGACAGGATCTCTGTGGTGGTTTGAAAGAAAATGACCCCCAAACGGAGTGGCACTATTAGGAGGTGTGGTCTTGTTGGAGGAAGTATGCCACTGTGTGGGCTGGCTTTGAGAGCTCTTTTTATCAAGTTTTCCTCAATGTGACAGTCAGTCAACTTCCTGCTGCCTTCTGGTCAAGATATAGCCAGCACCACCTCTGCCTGCACACTGCCGTGCTCTCCATCATGATGATAATGGACTGAACCTCTGAAACTGTAAGCCATCACCTCAGCTAAATGTTTTCCTTGTAAGAATTGCTGTGGTCATGGCGTCTCTTTACAGCTATAAAAAACCCTAACTAAGACACAGTCTCCCAGTGTAACCCTGACTGTCTAGAACTCCCTGTGTAGACCAGGCTGGTGTCAAATTCAGAGAGACTTGCCTCTGCTTCAAGAGTGGTAGGATTTAAAGTTGTGCCCCACCATACCTGGCTAAAAGCTCACAAGTTTTTACCAACTTGAAAATGAACCATATATTATGAAAACATTATAATAAAATAAATAGCAAAAATCATGGGCTGGAGAAATGGCTCAGTGGTTAAGAGCACCTGTTGCTGTTCTTGTGAAGGACTGGTTTTCAGTTCCCAGCACATTGTGACTCACTATCACATACAACTTTAGCTCTAGGAGATTCAAGCCCGCTTTTGGCCTACACACACACACTGCACAAGCATAAAGAAAAATAAACAATAAGGAATGTCCTACGAAAAGTGAAGATTCAAAGTGTAAAAGGAAGACTACCTGAAGGATGAGCTCTCAGCCCTACCTGCCTCATGAGCACACGGCTCCATGACTCCACAGAGGTTTACCAGATGGTGCTGCTGGTTCTCCTTCCCAGCCTGGAATGGGCAGCTCACACACAGCACAGGGGACAGGAATTTGCAGTTGGAATGCAAGAAGTGACTGTAGACGAAATTCTAAATGGTCTTATTAAATAAGAAACACAGAGCCAAATACAGAGTTAAAAGACCAAGAGATCAGAGCACTAGAGAATAGCCTTTAGCTTACCACTCCCTGCCGTCACTTCCCCAGAGAGAGAGACCTTCTTCCTGTGTGACTATCTTTTTATTACCTTTCTGTTCTGCCTTCTCATTGGCTCTAAACCCAACCACATGACTTCTTCATGACTGCCTGTCTATACAGACCTCCAGGTCCCTATGGTACAGGGATTAAAGGTTCAGGTCACCATGCTTGGCTGTCCTTGACCACACAGAGACTCTGCCTGCCATGTGATTGGATTAAGGGTGTGTGCCACCACCACTAGACTTCTGCTAAATGGTTTGCTATTAGCCCTGACCCCCAGGCAACTTTATTTATTAACATACAAATAAAATCACATTTCAGCACAAATAAAATATCATCATATTTCCCCCTTCTATTCTAATAAAAAGAAAAAAGGAAAAAAGTTATAACTAAATAAGAAAAACTATACACAATAAGTACAATAACTATATACAATATATACAAGCAATAAATACTTAAAAGTCTAGTCCATTTGTATTTGACAAACTCAGAGAAAATATTCCATTATCTATCCTATTTTGGTAAGTCCAAATGTACCTGATTAACTTTCTATCCTAACTTATATAACTAACAGAACTATCTTATAATGTCTTTCAAATTTATACACTTACACCTCTTTAGTGAGTTTCTTTTCTGAAATTCTTAACAAGGAAAACTATAACTATCTAAACTTTAAATATAACTATAACCATAACTATCTAATCTTCAACTCACTATAACTATAACTATCTAATCTTCACCTCCCTCAGAGACCCAAGAAGGAAATAATATTACTTAAAAAAACAGGAAGTGCAAACAAGTGACTTCCAAAAAAATTGTGAGTTGACAGAAACAGCCAGCTACCTGTACAGTCACCCGAGGTTTCTCTGCAACATTGGGGCATCATCTTCAGCCTATAGGCTTGGCATATCTGACAGACTTATTTGTGAAGTAGGATGTACACAAGGTCAACAGTTCAACCTCACATTGAGTGAGAGCAGTCCATGTACCAGAAACACCTGAATTCCACTAGTGTCCTGTCATGATTCAGGATTTTAAATTCTGGAATTTGTTGATGTTTTTTTAATTCAGCTGTCCATTTTTCTTGGCTTGTGGGTGGCTTCATCTCTTTTATTAAATGCCAGTCTACCATTGAGAGGTTAGACTCTGTCAGCTTAGTTACTCTTTCAAGAATAACTGTTCCAGCTGCTGTTCCACTGCACATCAGAAGCCATCGGCCCACTGCCTGTTCAGCTGCCTTTGAAGAAAGGGGCTCTGTATCTTTTCTGGATTGCAAAGGCCACTTCAGGGATGATGCCA
Source organism: Peromyscus californicus insignis (assembly GCF_007827085.1). Lineage (NCBI taxonomy): Eukaryota > Metazoa > Chordata > Mammalia > Rodentia > Cricetidae > Peromyscus > Peromyscus californicus. The sequence goes on from NW_026294391.1 coordinate 84,212,311, forward strand.
AATTGTCCTGGCCTCAGAGGATGCCTGTAGCTAAAGCCACAACCACACTTGTCTTGGCAAGAATCGGTAGTCCTTTGTTTCGTGTCCTGTCTGTCCATTCTGTCCTGTTTGTCAGCAGTCGATTCGAGGATACTTTGTTGTCCAGTGGCTAACTTTTGCCATAATGAAAGTTAACTCCATATGCAGTTTATTCAATGCTCATATCTTCTCTGAAGTAGATTGGTGCTGCCAGAAGCTGACATGTCTCATAGTCATAAAAAATAGAAAAAAATTCTAAGTTATTAAAACATTTTAAATGCCATATTCTGTAGATCTCTGAAGGGTTTGAAGATGACCTGTGTATCTAAAATATATCTGCTCGATCTTGAAAACATACCTAATATGACTACCAATTCGATTGTAATGTCTAACTACTAACTTTCATTTCTTTATATCCTAATAGTTGGTAATAATAACATTCAATGATTAACAAATTGCATACATTGTTAAATGACTGTATAAGTACAATATCTTGAACAAGATTAGAAATATATGTACTGGATTTTCTAACAATCTCAATCTCAATATATATAATTTGTATACAATATACAGAAATCCAATCCACTATAAAGTATTTAAAACTAGTAATTGTCCTTTAAAAGTAAATTCAATAATATATCTTTTTATCTATATCGTATCTACATCTCTGTACTTTTCAGAGTAGATTCAATAATCTACCCTCTGTTCTATCATTTCTATATATCTTTTTTTTCAAACAAAACCCCTAAATCTAATCTCCTTTGCTTAGCCCTTTTCCTAACCATTAACAACAACAACTTGTAACTAACCCTCCTAAACAATGAAAATTATCCCAAACCCAAAACCTATTAGAAGACCAACAACCACCCGCCCCACACCACCTCTTTGGGAATGTGGGCATCGTGTTCTTAAAATTGCTTCCTGTCAGTTATGGGCAAAGGCATCTTTATTCTGAAAAGAAAAATTTTGGTTTAATTGTCAAATTCTAGGAAAGGTAGCTATATCCTTTGTTGTCCAGTCTCTGCATAATGCCAAAGTTCAGGGCTTATCTCAAGTCCTTATTCAAGCAGTCTGTGAAACTGGATCATCTCAGCTAGCCCTCTCAAAATTGCTTTGAGCATTTTGTAGTCCAAATCTGATCTGTAGATAATGTTTGTCAGCTTAGTGGTATTATTATTGTCCACATGGAATTGTTGTTGTTGTGGGGCCCCATCATCTTTCTGGAGACTTCAAATTTGATGTTAGGCCTGGTTGTGATTTCCTGCAGAAAACTGATAGAGACTCGAACACAAAGACATGTATAGGCAGCTAATTGAAGCCTTTTTTCTAGAATTAATTAGTACTCTATATGACCATTAATATCTTAACAAAGTTTAAAATATATATATATATATTAATCTTATAAATTTTGATATAAAGTTCATACCTTAAGGAAAGTTTAAAGAATCAAAATAGAATCAAAGAATTGAGATTAGTAACAATAGAATAGTCCCTTGATTTTTTTTTTCTCCTGTCCCATATCAGAAGATGGCTCTTTCTTCTCTCACGATACAGAGTTTGCATTTTCCTTTTAACAACATGCTTGGGTTTAAAGAAGGAGAGAGCCATTCTCCAACTCCAAAGCAAGCTTTAATTTTTAATTCAACTGGGACTACAAGAAGACCATTTGTGTTAAATGTCTTTAAAGAAGAGCAGAAACAAACATTTAGGAAAACTTATGAAATTTTATATGTGATATACCAATAGGCCATTTTACTCTTTTTCTTGGGACCTTTTTTCTAGATGATTTGTCCTTTTTCTTCAGATGTCTCATTTGTCCAGTGTTCTTCATATTCCTTAGCCTTCATTCTCCTAAAAGACAAAAACAAAAAACCTTTACCCAAGACTAACTTTGAGGAGGTTCCCTTTTGGCAAGTTATATCTGATTAAATGAAAAGGCATATGTTAACGGTATAAGTTAGTTTAAATTGGATGGTCATGCTGGTTGATGAACTATCACCTCCTCTAATTAAGAGGTCTCTCCTGTTCAAATCGAACCTTTATCAACTTTGATGGTACCCACAGCTTATCTTCTCCTGTAGAAACAAAAGTAAAACCTTGTCCCCAACGTAAGACATATCCTGGTTTCCATTCTGAGGTCAGCATGTCCTTAAAGTATATAGGCTCATTTAATTCGGTAGTTTTTTTCTATTATCCAATGTCTCTCTGCAGCTGTTGTTCCTTTCTCATTAGCATTGAAAAAATTCAAAGTTAATAGAGAACTATGCAATCTATTTCTGGGGTTTTTTGTTACCCCTTTCTGTTTATTTAGCATATCTTTTGGAGTTCTGTTTGATCCTTCTATAACTGCTTGGCCTGTAGGATTATGTGGTATAATAACCTGTAATATGATTTACATTGTAATAAGTAAGAAACTATTTCATTTTACCAGAGACAAATGCTGGAGCATTGTCAGTTTTAATTTGTGCAGGTATACCCATGATGGCCATAACTTCTAGCAAATGAGTGATTACAGAATCAGCTTTTTCAGAACTCAAAGCAGTTGCCCATTGAAATCCTGTATAAGTATCAATGCTATGGTATACATATTTCAGTTTTCCAAATTCTGCAAAGTGAAACACATCTATCTGCCAGATTTCATTCCTCTGAGTACCCTTTGGCTTACATCCTGCTGCTAATGGTGTCTGATTGTAAAAGGAGCAAGTAGGACATTTCTTTACTATTTCCTTGGCTTATTGCCAGGTTATGGAAAAATCCTTTTTAAAACCTTTCCTATTGACATGATGTTTTTTATGAAATTCTGAGGCTTCTAGCACATTTCCTATCAACAATTTATCAATCTCATCATTACCTTGTGCTAGAGGGCCTGGCAGACCTGTTTGGGATCAGATATGAGTTATATATAAAGGATGCTTCCTATTCCTGATTATATCTTGTAATTGAATAAATAGTGAAGTTAATTCTAACTCATCAGGGATAAATTCTGCAGTCTCAATGTGTAATACCACTCTTTTAGCATACTGAGAGTCAGTAACTATGTTGAGAGGTTCTGAAAAATCCATTAATACCAACAGAATACCATACAGTTCCGATTTTTGAACTGAATTATAAGGACTTTGAACCACTTTACTTAAATTTTCTGATTTGTAACCTGCCTTTCCTTGTTTGTTTGCATCTGTATAAAATGTGTAACCTGCCTTTACTTGTTTGTTTGCATCTGTATAAAATGTATGAGCTCCAGATCGGGGTGTTTCCCATATAATTCAAGGCAAAAACCAATCAGCTCTCTCTCTCTCTCTCTCTCTCTCTCTCTCTCTCTCTCTCTCTCTCTCTCTCTCTCTCTCTCGGTTTTTTGAGACAGGGTTTCTCTGTGTAATTTTGGTGCCTGTCCTGGATCTCACTCTCTAGACCAGGCTGGCCTCGAACTCACAGAGATCCACCTGGCTCTGCCTCTCGAGTGCTGGGATTAAAGGCGTGTGCCACCACTGCCTGGCCAATTAGCTCTCTTTATAAGTTCAATTCTGTCGCTTTTGGGATATTTGCTGTTAATCTCTCCCAAGAAATTACTGCAAGCTCTTTGCCAAGGTTCACTTTCTGCCCATAATTTTTTAATGTCCTCCTTAGTTAAAGGTACGACAATTTCTGCTGGGTCTATTCCTGCTAGCTAATTGATGAAGTCTCTATTTTCCTTTCTTTTCTTTTTCCAAGACAGGGTTTCTCTGTGTACCTTTGGAGCCTGTCCTGGAACTCACTCTGTAGCCCAGGCTGGCCTTGAACTCACAGAGATCCACTTGCCTCTGCCTCCCAAGAGCTGGGATTAAAGGCGTGCACCACCACCACCTGGCTCAATTTTCCTTTGAAAATCAAGTTAGAGACTTTTTCCACATAAGTTTTTAATTTTTTACTCTGTTTATTTGTTAAAAATATCCATCCCAATATAGTATCTTCCCTCTGCATTAAAATTCCTGTAGGAGAATGCCTAGAGGGTAAAATAACCAAAATGCAATCCAGCTTTGGATCAACCCGTTCCACGTGTCCTTCCTGTACTTTCTTTTCTACCAAGGCCAATTCTTTCTCAGCTTCAGGTGATAATTCTCTTGGACTATTTAAGTCCTTGTCACTTTCTAAGGTTTTGAACAAATTACTCAGCTCATCATTTTTTTACCCCAACAATAGTTCATAGATGAGAAGTGTCTCCAAATAATCTTTGAAAGTCATTGAGTCCGTAATTGATCTCTTCTAATTTGCACCTTTTGGCGTCTAATTTTTTGTAGACCTATTTTATATTCTAAATAATTAATAGAATCTCCTCTTTTCAGGAGCAATTTGTAATCCCCAACAAGGCAAAATTTTCTTTACTTCTTCAAACATTCTTTCTAAATAAATAAATAACTGCATTTGAGTGAGCTAGTAAAATATCATCCATATAACGATAAATTACAGATTTAGGAAATTTTTTACGTATCACTTCCAATGGCTGTTGTACAAAATATTGGCACAGGGCTGGGCTATTCAACATTCCATGTGGGAGGACCCTCCATTGATATCTCTTAACCAGTTGAGAATTATTATAAGTAGGCACCGTGAAGGCAAATCTTTCTCTGTCTTTTTCTTGTTAGGGTATTGGAATGAAACAGTTTTCTAAATCAATAACTATAAGAGGCCATCCTTTAGGTAACAGAGTAGGCAAAGGAATTCCAGATTGTAGAAATCCCATTGGCTGAATTACTTTGTTAATTGCTCTAAGGTGTGTTACCATTCTCCATTTACCAAATTTCTTTTCTTTTTCTTTCTTTTTGGTTTTTTGAGACAGGGTTTCTCTGTGTAGCTTTGCACCTTTCCTGGAACTCGCTTTGTAGACCAGGCTGGCTTAAAACTCAAAGAGATCTGCCTGCTTCTGCCTCCCAAGTGCTGGGATTAAAGGCATGCGCCACCACCAACCAGCTACCAAATTTCCTTTTAATACAGGAGAATTCCAAGGGCTGGCTGATTCTTCAATATCCTGAGCATTTAACTGCTCTTTTACCAGCTCTGTTGTTAAAGGCCATTGCTGGACCCATACAGGCTTGTCTGTTAACCATTTTAAAGGTAGAGCTGTTGGTATCTTTGGAAGACCATCAGTTGTTGTGCCCTGTTTTTGTATAATATGGATGGCTGGTGACCACTCATTCGAATAATACCTTCTAATATTTCTCTCAGAAATATGTGCTAGTTTATTATTTGTTTCTGAGGTTGGAGGGATGTTAATCTGAGTATTCCATTATTGTAACAGATCTTGACCCCATAAGTTCATAGGTATGCTAGCCACATATGGTTTCAATTTTCCTTTCTGTCCTTCTGGACCTATACATTTGAGCCATCTTGCATTCTGTTTCACTTGAGATAATGTTCCGATCCCTAACAGTTGAACGTTTACCTCCTGAAGAGGCCAAGTTGGATGCCAAAATTCTGGTGCAATTATGGTCATGTCAGTACCTGTGTCTTCTAAGCCAGCTAACAAAACACCATTTATTTTTATTGTTAATTTTGGTCTTTGTTCATTTATAGAAGTTTGCCAAAAATTTGCTTTATGGTTTCTCCTGAATTTTCTGTTCTCTCTATCTCAGCTGTTCTATCACCCCAAGCATCCTGGTTTATTCCAATAGGCATTTGGTTATTTAATTGCTCTGAGTAGGGGTTTCTTCTACCACTGCAGGAAAGGTCTGAACTGGATTTGCTCTGGGGGCCTGCCTGAGGCCCCTCTGGGAGTTTCCCTAGGACAGAGGCAAAGGATTACCTTGTCTGTCCCTTGTTTATCTACATTTGTTGGTCCAATGTTTACCCTTACCATACCTTCTGCATACTCCAGAAGGAAGGGGCATTCTGTTGCCAGTGTTCCTTGAAGAAACATTGTTTCTAGGAATGTCCTGTTTACAGTCCCTTTTCAAATGACCTTGCTTTCTACATCCAAACCATCTGACATTTCTCAATCCTCTTGAAATTGCTTCTCCTACCCACGTATCATCATGGCCATGAGACTCAACATTAATCGTGTCTCTAATCCAATCTTCCAAAGGTGCAGATCTTGCCTTTAACAGCCTGATTATTCTCTTGCATGCTGCATTCGCGTTCTCAAAAGCCAAAGATTTGATTATTATCTGACTAGCTTCTGAATTTGGAACCATTCTATTTACTGCTGAAGACAATCTTCGTAAGAAATCTGTGAAAGATTCTTTTGGGCCCTGTATAACTTTTGTGAATGACTCATTTTTCTTTCCTGCTTCCTCAGTTCTGGCCCATGCATTCATGGCTGCCATGCAACATAGAATTAGGGTTTGGTTATCATATAAACATTGTCTTTGTATTTCAGCATATTGGCCTTCTCCAAGAAGCTGATCCTGGGAGATTTGCACACCTCTCGCCCTCCATTGACTTTCTATGGTCTTAGCTTTATCACGGTACCACATGCGCCACTGGAGCTGTGCTCCGGGTTCCAGAACAGCAGTTACCAATTCTTTCCAGTCTTGAGGGACAATATCCTATTACAAGTTGACCAGGAGTTTAACATTTGCTTTACAAATGGGGAATGCATGCTATAAGATACTATTGCCTCCTTAAACCTTCTTAAATCTAACATTTCAACTGGAGTCCAATTAGTTTTTATATGCGCTTGATCAGGTAGCTGCTGTACGGTTACTGGATAAATTAAGTTTGATTGTTTGAAAACAGGCTTTCTTTCTGTAACCTTATAATCCAATCCTGAAATAATTTCACCCTTAAATTCTTCTGTCTGAGTCTGAATTTCTCTATAATTCATTTTAACTGGTTTTCCTAAAGTTTTTATCCTGGCACTTAAATTGACTATATTTTTAAATTGTTAAATAAGGATAAGTAAACTAATAATATGCATAATTGTTGTTACATACATCTCATCAACATTAATCCTCTCATGTAATTGTTCCATTTTCAGACTACCTAATGTTTTATCAAACAAAGACCAATTTCCTTCTAATGTAGAAATAATACCCATTTTTTTAATGTGGAAAAAATTTTCTCTTTTAAATAGTTTCTCCCTTTAAAATATCTGATATCTTTTTTTTTTTTTTTTTTTTTTTTTTTTTGGTTTTTCGAGACAGGGTTTCTCTGTGTAGCTTTGCGCCTTTCCTGGAACTCACTTGGTAGTCCAGGCTGGCCTTGAACTCACAGAGATCCGCCTGGCTCTGCCTCCCGAGTGCTGGGATTAAAGGCGTGCGCCACCACCGCCCGGCAATATCTGATATCTTAATTGACTTACCAAGTCTGCATAGAACAGTAGAAATTTGAGGGAATTTCAAAACAGCTACCTAGTGTCCGAGATGGGAATCCAAAGAAAGCGCGCGCCTGAGCTCTGGCTCCAACCACGTGAGTTGGTGGTTTGGGGGCAAGCAGCTCCAGCTACGTGTAGCCACTACGTTAGAATGCAGCTCTGACTACGTTCAGCCAGACCAATAGCTCTGGCCAGGCCTGGGGCCTGTAACCCAGGGCCTGTAACCACCAATCGTTTTTAATGAATTCTTGCCATGTGGGCGCCAAATGTAGATGAAATTCTAAATGGTCTTATTAAATAAGAAACACAGAGCCAAATACAGAGTTAAAAGCCCAGAGATTGAGCAGTAGCCAAGAGCTAAGACCACCTTATCTTACCACTTGCTGCTGTTGCTTCCCCTGAGAGAGAGACCTTCTTCCTGTGTCCTGTCTTTTTATTGACTTTCTGTTCTGCCTTCTCATTGGCTCTAAACCCAACCACATGACTTCCTCATGACTGCCTATCTATAGAGACCTCCAGATCTCTATGGTTGGTACTGGGATTAAAGGTTTGGGTCACCACGCTTGGCTGTGTCCTTGACCACACAGAGACTCTGCCTGCCATGTAATCGGATTAAGGGTGTGTGCCACCACCGCTGGACTTCTGCTAAATGGCTCACTTTTAGCTCTGATCCCCAGGCAACTTTATTTATTAGCATACAAATAAAATCACATTTCAACACAAATAAAATATCACCATAAGTGACAGTAGGGCATCTCAAGGACAGTCTCCTCCTTGAATTCCAAAAGACCCAGGGGGCACTTGAGCTCAGCCTGGGAGCTGTGGATGACTCCAAACTTCTCTTTAGGAAAGCTTTTCCAACTTGCAAGGAGTAAAAAATTTTTATTGTTATAGAAACTATTTATAGGCCATAGAACAAAATTCCAACTAGTTTATTGTAGATACCCACATTGGAAACATATAGTACACCAAAAAGAAAAGTATAAACTGTTTTTGTCAGTGAATATCTGACAAATATGAAGTCAAGTATTAGCAAATTGAAATCTAATAGAATGTTGAAAATTTTCATTACCATGTGAGGTTTACAGAGGTAATTCAAGTGTGGTAAAATTATAATGCACAATAATAAAGTCATTTAAAAATGTAACCACCCCAATATGTACCACAAAATTATTTACTAAAATTAGGCATCCATTCTTTAAAAATATTACATTTATTTATTTTTGTATGTGTGTGTGCATGTGTGTTTCTGTGCATTTGGAAGTCAGAGAGCAAATGGGCCAAGTTATTTCTCTTTTTCCACCTTATAGATCCCAGGCCATCATCAGGTTTGGCCCCAAGCATCTTTATTATCTCGCCAGTCCTAGACATCCACTACTGAGAACACTCTCTTAGCATTCCTGGCACAAAGAAAATTTCCTTAACTTGGCAAGTGATTTGCATAAAACATGTACAGAAACATACTTGAGGATGAACCATTCAAAGTACTCCCATTATAATCAGGATTTAGATTGATTATAAGGACGTCTATAATCACTTTACTATTCAACATTTTTCTGGAGACTTTGTTACATGCAATAAGACAAAAGTAATAAATGAACAGTATGAAGTATGTAAAAGGCTATGTCTGTCCCTAGGACTATGAGTAAAACAAAAGACCAAAAAAGAAAAGTACTAGAATGTCACTGATACACAATATAATGTGTTGCTAAAGTTTTCCTGCCTGGCCCACAGTCAGGACAAATCTCTCTCACCCGCCAGTCCCAAGCTGCTCAGACCCGACCAAGTAAACACAGAGACTTATATTGGTTACAAACTGTATGGCTGTGGCAGGCTTCTTGCTAACTGTTCTTACAGCTTAAATTAATCCATTTTTATTAATCTATACCTTGCCACGTGGCTTGTGGCTTACCGGTACTTTACATCTTCCTTATCCTGATGGCGGCTGGCAGTGTCTCTTCCCTGAGCCTTCCACTTCCCAGCTCTATTCTCCTCCTTGTCCCGCCTACACTTCCTGCCTGGCCACTGCCAATCAGTGATTTATTCATTGACCAATCAGCAACACATTTGACATACAGACCATCCCACAGCACCTCCCCTTTTCTTTTCTTAAAAAGGAAGGTTTTAACCTTTACACATCTCCAAAGAAGTGTGAAAAAATGCTCCATCATATGTCTCTGTTAAAATGAAACAGTTTTTTGCTTATTACATTATTCTTTTAATTTTGATGTTTTGAGACAGAGTCTCTTGTATCCAAGGCTGCAACTCACTATGTAGCTGAGGAAGACTTTGAACATTTGATCCTTTTGCCTCCACCCTCAAGAACTGGGATTAAATGTATGCACCATCATGCCTGAAAAACTCTTAAACTAATAGTAAAGATTTGTTTGTATGGCTCCATACTCCATCATAATTTAGAAAGCATAGCACACACCAGAGATAAACAACTAGAAAATACACTAAAAGAAGCTTTTGTGTTAGAATAGAGGAGAAAGACCACCTCACAGAACCTCTCTTGTTATTAAAAAAAAAGTAAGGGAAACAACAACAGCAATAAAGCCCTAAGAAAAAACAAAAACTCTTCCAGGAGCAGAGTGGAGGTCAATAGCAACAAGGAAACAAAGAAAGCAGGACGTTCCACGGGCATCTTCAAAAGGGCCAGCCTAGAAACAGAAGAATCCAGAGTGGAAGGCCTGAACTTTGCTCTCACCTCTCAGAAGCTCTGGATTCAATCCAACAGGTAAAAGACAACAAGTCTAAGGAAGAAGAAAATACCCCAAAGAGCAGATGGAAACGGCCAGCCAGTACTGTGAGCTGTAGAGCAATTTGAGATGAATATGGATGAGAAATCACAGAATGAAGTGAACAAAAAGATGGCAGGCTAAAAACTTAAACTGAAAAACACCTTTATAGACTCAAAAATGTCCCAGCACTGCCAAAACACAGAAAAAAAGCTTCAGAAATAATAAATCAGAAACAGCATACAATACAAATATGTGACTAGAAATTGAATTATGGGCAGATAAAAGCTGGAGATAATCACATTGACTGGACATGAAAATGTGAAAGAAATGAAAAGAAACAATTACATGTATGTTATAATCACATTCATGAACGCATATGCATGCATATATAGTCCATAGGGACATCAAAGCTCTAGGGTGCTCCTGTAGATATTCAAATCTGTGAGTCAGTATGAACCTTATATAAGATGGTGTATTTTTAAGATGGTGTGTTATTTGCATATAACCTATACACATCAGGTGGGTTTCTTTGATTTTGAAGCCAGCCTGGTCTACATAGTGAGATTCAGGTCAGCCAGGGCTGTATACTGAGGCTCTGTCTCAAACAAAACAAAGCATAACAAAACACATATCATGTTTCTGAGAAGCTTGACTCATGCTTGAGAATTTAGTTATTTCACATTGTCAGATTCCAAGGGATATTTTATCTTTCATCCTGGCATTGCATTGCACTGCATTGCTTTTTCATCAAAAGCAAGCATCGCTTCTCTAAAAACAATAACATTATTTTCCTGAAGAACAGAAGAAGATAGCACACAAAAAGCCACATTTCACAGTCTTAACAAAAATTGTAAAATATCTGGGATTATAGCAAAAAAGAAATGTGTCAAATCAATATGAAGAAGACCACACAATTTCCCTGAAGGAAACAAAAGAGGTTATGAATAAATTTTAGGCAAACACTCTATTGCTGAGACACGTCTCCAGTTTCATGAATAAATTTTAGAACTACTGCATGACCGTGGATCAAAATAGCTTGTTAGTAAGATTTCAAGTATTCCCCAAGCTAATCAACAAATTCAGTGAAATCACTTTGGCTATTAGTAGTTTGAATTCCTCATGAATTCTGAATATTAACCCTTTGTTTGATGTATAATTTGAAGATATTTTCTGCCATTCTCTATATATTGTCTTTTCACTGTGTTGATATTTCTTTGTGATATAGAAGCCTTTTAGGCAACACAATCCCATTTGATTGTTTTTGCTTTTCTTTCCTGTGATTTTGGAGATTTTGTCTAAAGAGTCCTTGACCAGAATGATGTCATATAATATCCTTCCTGGCCTATTTTCTTTTAACAATTTTATAATTTCAGGCTCTACACTCAAGTATTTAACCCATTTTGGGTTGTTTTTTTAAATGGTAAATAAGGATCATTTCATTCTTCTTTGTATGGATCCTGCTTTCCATTTGTTAAACAGTTTTTTCCTTGTCCTGTGACCTTCACACTTTTTTTTGTTCAGAAATTCATTGACTGTAAATATGTAGGCCTATTTTTCAACTCTCCAGCCTGATCCATTAATGAGATTTTTGTGTTATTTTGCTTACTATAGCTATGTATACCACTAGTTTGAACTTAGTGTGATGATGTTACCAGCTTTGTTCTTTTTGTTCAGGATTATTTTAGCTATTAAGGGTCTGTGATGACTATTCTTGGTTGTCAATGTAACTATATCTGGAATTAACTAAAACCCAAGTGGCTGGGTACACTGGTGAGGGAATTTTTCTTAATTAAATTATTTGTAGTGGGGGAGACCCACTTTTAATTTGGATCTTTGAAGTGGGAAGATATAACTTTTATCCAGATATCTAGGGGTGCGAAGATCCACTTTTAATCTGGGCCACAGCAAGGACGTGGAAGAAAGAAGCTTATTCTCTTTGTCTGCTTGCTTTCACCTTGCTAGCAAGTCCATTCCTTCATTGGCATAGGGCCTACGTCTTCAGGATTCTGGTGTTTACTCCAGCCTTGTGGACTGAGCAGCTGATTTCTTGGACCTTGTGTTGGTAGATATCCACTGTTGGATTAGCTGGACCATAGCCTGTGAGTCATTCTTATAAATTCCTTCTATATACTCCATTCCTTTATAGAGTCTTTTGTGGTTCTAATGAACAAAGAACCTGAGTAGAATTTTTTTTTGGTTGTTCCAGACAGAGTTTCTCTGTGTAACAGCTCTGGCTGTCCTGGAACTCACTTTGTAGACCAGGCTGGCCACGAACTCACAGAGATCCATCTGCCTCTGCCTCCCAAGTGCTGGGACTAAAGACGTGTGCCACTACCTCCCTACTTGAGTAGAATTTCTTTTCCTTCCTTCATTTATTCCTTCCTTCTTTTCTTTATTTATTTCCTTCCTTCCTTCCTTCCTTCCTTCCTTCCTTCTTTCCTTCCTTCCTTTCTTTCTTTCTTTCTTTCATTCTTTTTTTCTTTTTGATTTTTCGAGACAGGGTTTCTCTGTGTAGCCCTGACTGTCCTGAAACTAGCTCTGTACATTAAGCTGGCCTTGAACTCACAGAGATCCACCTCCTAAATGCTGGGATTAAAGGCATGCACCACCATCACCGAGCTGAGTAGAATTTCTTTAGAGAAGATACATTAGTGGCCAACAGGTATATGAAAAATACTTAATTTTGCTAGCCACCAGAGGGATGCAAATTAAAGGCCAATTTAATCCCAGCACTCAGGAGGCAGAGGCAGGTGGATCTCTGTGAGTTCGAGGCCAGCCTGGGCTACCAAGTGAGTTCCAGGAAAGGCGCAAAGCTACACAGAGAAACCCTGTCTCGAAAAACACCAAAAAAAAAAAAATTAAAGGCCAAACCTCAATTAAGTATCATACAGTGTCAGGTAGAATAGTATGATGGCTAATATTGTCTTTCAACTTGACTATGTCTGGGATCAACATAAACCCAATTTGGATAGTTCTATGAGGGATTATATTGATTAGATCATTTGAGGTGGGAAGACTCACCCCAAATTTTGCCAGGCCTTCTTGTGGAAGCCCACATAAAAGGACATGGAAGAGGGATACTTTTCCTTTTTGCCTGCTTGCTTTCATTCTCACTGGCAAGTTTATCTGTCCTGCTGCTGAGGCATTCCTCCACTTCTGTTAGAACCTACTTCTTCAGGGTTCCAAAGTAGACTGAAGCCCAGCAGCTCTCTTGGAATTCTTTGGGACTCTAGCACCAGATTGGGACTCCTGAGACATGGTAGTGTGAATGAGAATGGCCCCCATAGGCTCATGTGCTTGCATGCTTAGTCTCTAGTTTTGGTGAACTGTTTGGGAAGGATTAGGAGGTGTGGCCTTGTTAAAGGAGGCATGTCATTGAGGTTGAGCTTTGAGGTTTCAAAAGCCTACTCCAGGTCTGCTCTATCTTTGACTGCTACCTGTGAACCAGGATGTAAAGCTCTCAGCTACTGCTCAGCACCATGTCTTCCCACTTGTTGCCATGCTCTCCACCAAGATAATAAAGGACTAAGGCAACTCTTACAAAAGAAACTCTTTAATTAGGGGTTTGCTTACATTTTTAGGGGATTAGTCATGTAAATTTGTATATTATTTCAGAAAACAGTATGCATGGTCCCTCAAAAACCTAAAACTATGATATTTATTAATCACTTATACAAGGCAAGGTATTATGGGAATATTTTTCTCTTTCTGTTAAAAATAGCAAGTATAATTTGACAGTACTATAACAACTTATGCCCCAAACATTGAAATATAAGAAATACGGAGAACCAAAATATCTGCTTACCAATATTTTAAAAGTTACATTTATCTACTTTATATTTTTTTAGATTTTTTTTTTGTTTCATGCATGTGTATGAGTATTTTGTCTGTAGGTATGTATGTGTACCATGTACATGCCTGGTACCTGAGGAGGTGGGAAGTAGGCATATGATTCTCTAGAACTCAGTTTACAGATGGTTGCGAGCTATCTTGTGGGTGCTGAGAACTGAACCTGGACCCTCTGCAAGAGCAGTAGGTGCTCTTAGTCACTAAGCCATCTCCCTGGCCCTGTGTTTGTTTTTTATGTGGCTGTGTATATGTGTATGTTGGTGTGAGGATCCCAGGGCACATTTGTGGAGGCCAGAGGACAGCTTGCAGGAGTTGTTTTTCCTCTTCTACTACACAGGCTCCAGTGATGGAGCCACTTCAAATGATTTTATTAAGAAAAAAATCCATCACAGGTGTGCCAAGCTGTAGGTTCCCAAGCCAGATGAGGGACAGTAGAGCATTGCCCACACACTGGGCATCTCTCAGAGAACAGGAGTGGAGCTGCTCCCTACCCAAATCAGGCTTGGGCCTACTCAACCCCATAGAGACAAAGGCCATGCCATGATAAAGTCAGTCAAGCTTCTTTCTGTCCCCCTCCCCAGGGAACCGGCTTCTTAGAAATCATGGGACCAGCAGTCTGCTAATCTGACTGGTGTGCTTGGAGAGCTCCTGCCTGAGCTGCAGCCCCTCCCAGCTTAGCTGCGGCCCCTCCTCCCTTAACTGCGGCCCCTCCTCCCTTAGCTGCGGCCCCTCCTCCCTTAGCTGCGGCCCCTCCCCCCTTAGCTGCAGCCCCTCCTCCCTTCACTGCGGCCCCTCCTCCCTTAGCTGCGGCCCCTCCTCCCTTAGCTGCGGCCCCTCCTCCCTTAGCTGCGGCCCCTCCTCCCTTAGCTGCGGCCCCTCCTCCCTTAGCTGCGGCCCCTCCTCCCTTAGCTGCGGCCCCTCCCCCCTTAGCTGCGGCCCCTCCTCCCTTAGCTGCGGCCCCTCCTCCCTTAGCTGCGGCCCCTCCTCCCTTAGCTGCGGCCCCTCCTCCCTTAGCTGCGGCCCCTCCTCCCTTAGCTGCGGCCCCTCCTCCCTTAGCTGTGGCCCCTCCCCCCTTAGCTGTGGCCCCTCCTCCCTTAGCTGGGGCCCCTCCTCCCTTAGCTGCGGCCCCTCCCCCCTTAGCTGCAGCCCCTCCCCCTTGACCTCCCTGCCCCCACAAGCTAGCCCTGCCATTCCAGTAAACAAACTGTCCTCTGAAACAGTCTCCTGCTGCCAGAGACCCTGCTCCCCAGCTCCTGGGCTCCTCTGCATCCTGAGATTTCCAGTGCACAACTGCTGATCCAGGTCGGGGACCCACACCACGTCATTTGGGTCTTGGTTAATTCCAGATGTAGTCAAGTTGACAACCAAGAACAGCCGTCACAATCACCAACAGCTTAACACACTGTAATTTCGCAGGTTATTTTCTAGTTTCTTTAAAATTTGAGATGTATTATTTTGTGTTTAGTAACGTTTTGCCTGAAAGTATGTATGTGTACCACATGCATGGATGGGCACATGGAGGTCACAAGAGAGTGTTGAATTGTATGGATGAGCCTGAAAAACAGTGTTGTAAGTAAAATAAGCCAGACATTAAAAGAAAAATACTACATCTTTTCATCTGTAAAGCTGAATTCATAGGAGTTGAGAGTAAAACAGTGTTTACCAGAGGCTGAGGAACAAATAGATAGGACAGGGTTGGTCAAGATAGACAGAGGTTGGTCAACGGTACAATGTTACATAGAGAGGAGAAATGAACCCTGGTATGCATGCTTGCACAGCACAGGGACTGTAGGAAACAATAATGCATTGTGTATTTCAAATAGCTGAAAGAGAAGACTTTAGCTCACTTTGCTAAATGTTTGAGGAGGTGACTATACTATCTATGCGGGCCATGGTGGTGCAGGTCTCAGCACTTGGGAGGCAGAGGAAGGCAGAGCTCTCTGAGTTTAAGGCCAGCCAAAGCTATATGGTAAGACTCTATCTCAAAAAAAAAAAAAAAGCATAACATTTGAGGATTTCTCCAGACACCAATACTTGCTAGGAATATATACTAATTCTAAGGTAGTAAGAGATACATATATCAGCGGAACACAAAATCCAGTGAAACGGATCTGACCACAAATGAGGATTTCACATATGATGCATCATCTTTTTAAGTTAGTTGTGGCACTAATGGACTGTTTTTTGTGAATGGTGCTGAGATTTGGGTGTGTATATATAGTGCCAGGAGCCACACAGGAAACAGTGAAACTATTTGATCATTAAATGTTGAATGTGCTGTAAAATTAAGATGATAGTGAGAGAATGAGAGAATATATGTGCATCCTATATAACAGTAAAATAACTATGAGACAGAGATGTGCAAGCACTACCATCAATGAGGAAATGTAGGTGAACAGAGAAAGATATGGGTAACATTTTCAGACAGGAAGTGTCAATGATCAGTTAGCATATGAAGTGATGGTCAGGACAAAAGATAATAAATGTGACTTGAGCTGGCTGTGGTAACAAATGCCTGTAATTCCAGATCAGGAAGTGGAGAACAAAGAGTCATAAATTTGAGGCTAGCTTGACCTACATAGTAAGAGCCTCTCTTTTTTTTTTTTTCTTTTTTTCTTTTTTTTTTTGGTTTTTCGAGACAGGGTTTCTCTGTGTAGCTTTGCGCCTGTCCTGGAACTCACTTGGTAGCCCAGGCTGGCCTCAAACTCACAGAGATCCGCCTGGCTCTGCCTCCCGAGTGCTGGGATTAAAGGCGTGCGCCACCACCGCCCGGCGAGCCTCTCTTAAAAAGCAGAAAACAGAGCAAGGCATAGTGGTACAACCTGCGATTACAACATTTGGAGAGTTGAGGCAGGAGGATTGATATGAGTTTGTGGCCAGCCTGGCCTACAGAGTGAGATCCTGTCTCAAAAGGAATAAAGAAAACAAATAAGGGGAAATGATTTACTTGTACTTATAGGAAATAAACAGTAAATAATGGAATTAGTCTAAATGTCCTCTCAGCATACTTGTAAAAATCTATCATAAGTCACTTCTCTCCCCTATCGGTACTTTTAAAACGATTTATTTATTTTTATTTTTATGAGAAGTAATGGATTTTCCTGCATATATGTCTGTGTGAGGGTGTCAGATCTCCTGGAACTGGAATTACACACAGTTGTGGGCTGCCATGTGGGTGCTGGGAATTGAACCCTGGTCCTCTGGAAGAGCAGCCAGTGCTTTTTTTTCCCCTTGTTTTTCAAGACAGGGTTTCTCTGTGTAACCACCCTGGCTGTCCTGGAACTCTCTTTGTAGACCAGGCTGGTCTCGAACTCACAGAGATCTGCCTGCCTCTGCCTCCCAAGCGCTGGGATTAAAGGTGTGTGCCACCGTGCCCAGCGCAGCCAGTACTCCTTTAATTATTGAGCCATCTCTCTAGCCTATGACACTTTTGAACTTTGTGTGTGTGTGTGTGTGTGTGTGTGTGTGTGTGTGTGTGTTTCTATGTGGGGGCATGCCATGTGTGTGCCCATGTCTTCAGAGGCCAGAAGAGGGAAATGAGCCTTCTGGAGTTGTGAGCCACATGATGTGGGTGTTGGAAACCAAACTGAGGTCCTCTGAGAGAGCAGTAAGTGCTCTTAACTGCTGAGCCATCTCTCTAGCCTGTCACAGCATTTTTTATTCCTGCAAGAAATATCATAGTTGGGTGTGGCAACTATACACACACACACACACACACACGTCATTCTGTAAGGATATGTATAACTAAATGCCAGAGAATAGAATTACCACAGGAAAGAATTGTAGGCCGTTAAATTTATTGTTTAATAGATTTTGCCAAATTGCCCTCCATAAAAAGATTGAATTGGAATATCCACCTCCAACAGAGTATAGGAATCTCCATATTCACACAACATAGTCAATGATATTATTGAGTTTCTAAACTTCGATGTCATAGCTAAAACATAGTAAGTCACAGTTGTTTTGATTTGCATGTTTTTAAAATCGAACATCTTTATGTTTATTGAACATTTGGATCTTCTGTATTTCTCCTCAGGGAACAAATCTGTTTAAGTCTTTGGCACTTTTTTTTTCTATCTGGGTTATTTTATTAATGATTTGTAAGGATATTTAAGCTACAATTAGTCTTTTGGCATACAATGCTTCTTTTTGAAAATGAACACAGATTTAAATTTTTATGTTAATCTATTGATGAATTCTTTTCTTTGGTAGAGAAAGTAAATTTTGAATTCTGAAAATCCATTAGTAATGTTTTAAGGCATTATGAGCTCCCTGGCTCACCTCCTGAAAGGGCCTCCTCCAAGCAGGGGCCCCTCATCAGGGAGGGCCCGGGGCTGGGGTGTCGTATTTCAACATTCTAAGAAGGAGGCTGCCTGGATGGTTATATTTGGAGTATTTCCCCAGTGGAAACAGGTGGGTGCCTGGGGACTCTCCTGCATATTTTGTTCCTGAGTTCTAGGTTTTGTAAGGATGGTGCACTGAAGTTATTTAGGAAGGCAGGAATCCTGGACTTTGTTCTCCCATTTGTGAGGGGAAATAGTCATGGCCATGGTGTTCTAACAATATGCAGTCATCCACAGACCTTCATGCCCATTGCCGCTGGAAATTGCTGAATAATAGCCACCATCACGGTGACAGACAGAACAGAAATGGCAGAATCTGGGGAGCCCTCACCAGTGCCATGATAGGATGAAAATTCCACCTGTTAAGTCTCCTTTCTATCTATGTGGTAGCACTTGCTCCTTTTGTGGGTGTGGTGAGACTGATGTAAATTTTTTTTTTAAAAAGCCCAGTATAGGATACAAAACAGGTTAACCTTTGAAGTCACTCACTAGTTTGTAAGGCACCAGGTTCATCTGGGTTTGGTCTTTGTTAAAGTATCCAGGGTCCTCTGTGAAAGAAGTACTCAGGCACCTGATAGGCAAAGGTAAATACAGCTGAAACCTCAAAAGCTTTCCATTATTTCTGTGAAACTATCAAGTTTTGAAATCTGAACGTCTTTGCAAAGATGAATTTGCCGATTGCATTGAAAAACGGGCTGGCTTTGTTTAGGAAAAAATTGTATTTAAAATGTCAGTAATTGCATCTGTTTTCAAAGCTCAGAAGTAGTTTATAGCAACTAGAAAACATTTTTTTAAAGTGTCATAAAATTGTATAAACGGATGAGTCTTTAAAATTTTTACAACCTGAATATTCTCATGGCGAATGAAAATGTCTTTACCGCAGTTTCCCATCGCGGGGGGGAAAAGGATGTTGATAGAAAAAGGAATACAGACAAAGAAAGTGAAGGCTCTGGTTGCACGGTTTTCCTCTTTCTCCAGGCGATTTGGTGGGGGGTTGTTACTAAGGGAAGGCAGGTTGTATAGAGAGCCGGTGGGGGAGCGTTGGTATTGTATCCTGAGAGGAAAAGAAAGGCTTCCTCAAAGATGCAGAAAAGGCTCCAGCCAAGGCCTGGGAGTGGGTGGGGGTACAGACCCTTCCTAGTAACCAGGGACCGGTAAACTCCAACCGCTACATGGTGATGACACTTGTGGGCGCTCAGATTGGAGAGCGCGGAGATGAGTGACAGGGCGGGGCGCGCTGGGGCTCCGCGCAAAGATGCGAGGAGGGGGGCGCCTGTGCAGGCTGAAGGGGGTCCTGTTGACTGCCTTCCGACCAGTGGGGGGTTGTGAGGGGGAGGGAGAGCGATGACGCGCGGCCCTCACGTGACCTGGAGCTGCAGAGCGACGCAGCCTTGGGTGCAGTCGTCACTCGCGTCTGGTCTCCAGCTCCCCGCTGCCCCGCGCGCGGCGGGCTGGCATCGGGCCCGGGGTGAGCTGATCAGGTAAGGGGCCCGGAGCGGCCGCGCCACGGCCCTGCTCGCCGCAGTCTCCGGATCCGGCGGGGCTACGGAGATAGATTGAGGAGGGGGGGTGTCCATGCTGGATCAAGTTCAAGGAGCCCTTCCCCTCCTATTCTCCCGCGTCCCCCAGCCCCTGGCTGAATCTGCGCAAGGGAACCCTGTGCTTTGACAGGGCCGCTGGTGGGCAGAGTCTCTAGAGGGAAATGCAGAGGGAGATGTCCATCCTCTTTAATTAACTCCATCAATGGGCGCCCGCACATGTCCGCGGGCTTCCTGCTCCTTTCAGAGGAGGGACGCGCGCCACCGTGGCATTTGCTGAGAAAATGGTGGGCCTTAGTGCCTGGACGGCGGGCTCGGTAGGGGTGGTGTCTCAGAATGAGGGGAGGGACCTTTGACAACCGGATTCCAAAAAGGAGAGTGTTGGGATGTGTGGCGTTGGTGCTGGCCTAAGCACTCAGTGCCTTTACTCTCTCCTTTTGGACAATAGTTCGATGTGTCTGTGGTGAGGCGAGGGAAAAACGGAGACAGAGACAAGAGAACCGCACAGGCTCCATGGAGGTTAGTGTGAGCACCAACACTGAACCGTTGAAGTTCTGTATGGATTCTATGCAGCCACGTAGGCACTGTTATATATATGTGTGTGTGTGTGTGTGTGTGTGTGTGTGTGTGTGTGTGTATTTGAATATATTGTATTTATATGTGATTAGGATGTGGGGTGGGGCTAGCCTGGGAACTTTACCTAAGCTTTGTTTCCTTATCAGGCGTCGGACTTTTCCTTAAATTCTATGGTGAATACCAATATATTACAGATTATTTTGATTTATGTCAGGTGATATTGAAAAATACAAATTCTTGTGTAAAAGAACGGTACTATTGTTTGATGGAGGCTTTGGGGGATGGGATAATGATTTTGCAGAGGCAAAAGCCCTCCTCCACACCTTGTATCTTGTGCTGAGACTCCTAGAAATGGCTTTCAGGGAAGCAGATGGCAGGCTGTGATTGAAGAATCATGGGATGTGGGGCCTCCATCTCTTCCGCCATCCTCCAATTTTCAGATAGTCATGTCTACCTGACCATCTTGATAAAGGAAATGGTGGACTTTTGAGGAAAGATCTAGAATCCTACAGGTGGTTTAAAAAATAAATTTTCTCCTTTCCCCCGCTTTTCTTTTTTCTCTTTCCCTCTCTGTGTTTCATTTCAGTGTAGATGAAGCCCTAGGTTATGCCCGACTCTCTAAATCCCGAAAGGCAGGGTCGGGGGACACAGATGTTTCATGCTTGGCTATCAAAAGCACTCAGCACTCACCCTCTCTCTTTTCTTTGTCTGTTCCCAGGGCTTTTCATGTTTGAAGTAGGGCTTTTTAGTCCTGGAAGCAAGGGAAAGAGGGGGAGACTGTTTTGGAACTATGGAGGTTGATACGAAGGTGGGTAGTGGCTGGGGATGACAAAAGAGGGTGGGCTGAGCTTGAAAGGGCTTCAGTGAATGGCACTTCTGCCTTGTCTACACATGGCTGCTTTCCACAATGCTGCAATACAACCTGTTAATTTCAGTGCAGGAAACGGTGGGAATATTTGAGGGAGGGTGGACTGGGCTGTGACAAAGAAGGCTAGAGATGGAATCACAAGATAAGATATGTTGTTAAAATGGACCAGGACCCTGGCGATGCAGGCATTGCAACCGAGAATTAGGGTGCTTATCTGTTCTACTAAGGACACAGTCTCCATTATCTCCTGTTTATCTGCTTGCCTATAGCTCCTCCTGCATGTCTGCTTCAGAGTCTGAGATCGCTGGAAGGAGGAAGCAAAGACGAAATTATCTCTGATCCCTAGAACTGGTAAGAGGGTGGGGACTGTCTAGGCATGCCTCGAATGTGGGTTAGTGGAGACCAGTGTGCATTCCAGGAGGGACAGTCTGGGGGAGCTTTTTATTCTTTTTTCACAGTCATCGTTCTCACCATTCCTGGTATTTCCCCTGAACCTTTACCTTAGTTCCGGTCCATGGAAAAAGAGCCTGACAGCAGCTAAGGACATTGGGTAACCAGAGGGAGTAAATTGCTGATAAAATGACTGCTCCATCAAGAACTCACTCCTCTTTGTCTGCCTTTCTCTAGGTCTAAAGGTCTCGTGCCTGTATGTACATTAGGGTGTTTCACTGAGCAAAAGAAGGATAGAAGAGGAGACTTCATTCATTCATTCCAGGTTTGTGTCAGTGGGGACCTGTGATAATGGCAACCAGAGAAGATCCCTTAAAAATCTAGTTCTGGGAGTTTCTGTTCCTCATCTGTCCGTCATCAGCCCTCCTGCCATCCTTGACACAATTCATTTGGCATACGAAAATGGCTGGACACTGGGGAGGGTAGGAAGAAATGATGAAAAGTTTGTTGATCTTTCTCTTCTCCCAACAAGTACATCATTTCTACCCTTTCCTGTTCCTGGTTGTATCTATCTGTATAATGCCGTAGAGTTAGAAGAGATGGTTACATTCATTTCCTTCTTCCACTTCTAGGTCTACTTTGAGTGGCAGCTCTCCAGGCCTGTAAGTGGTTAAACACCATTGCTCAGACACACCATCCTCCTTCGTAGCCTGAGGGAGCCCAATACATTGTTCCTGCCTTCAGCAGGGGTGATTACATGGGCCGAGTTCAGGATGTGGGCTGGGCAACTGCAGGACTGGTGATCTGGGCTGGCACTTGCTACTGCATTTACAGATTAACCAAGGGAAGATCTCAGAGTGGGAGCAGATTTGCCAGAAATGGGTCCAGGATCGAGACGGAGACTGAGGTTGGGGTACAGAACCAGACCGTGGCCACAGGTGAAGCCATGGCTGGAGCAGAAACTAGAGTCAAGACTGAACCAGAAACTGGAGAAGGAGGTGAGCCTGTGGCCGAAGCAGATCCCAATGTCCCTGTTCTAGCTAGAGCCAGTGTCACCTGTCAGGCCGAGACAATGCTTGAGGAGGAGGTAGAGACTCATTCTGAGACCAGTTCATTGGTGGAAACTGTGGTCATGACAGACGCAGTGACTTTTACTGAAGCCACAGCCAAAGCCAAAGAAGTAACCATGAAAGAGGCAGTCACACAAACTGAAGTTGAGACTGAGGAAGTAGGCAAGAAAGAGGCAGTGACGCAGACCAAAGCTAAAGCTTGGGAAATGGCTGGCAGGGCAGAGGTCAAGAAAGAAGCAATGACCCAGACCAAAGCAGAAGCTCCTCCAATGGCTGAAAAAGAGACAGAGATTAACAGAGTAACAGTGACTCAGAGTGAGGTCTTGGCAGTGACCAAGGAAGTAGTCAAGATTGGAACCATGAATGAGACTGGAATTGTGGCAGAAGCCACGATAAGAACACTGGAAGAGACTGTGAGTGTGACTAGAACTCAATCTGAGACTAGGCTTGGTGTCACAGTTGATACTAATGAAAATCCCATTGATATGCCCCTTGTAGTGGCTGGAGTGGACGTGAAGTCCTATGCACAGTCTCAGGCTGTGGACAGAATCCAAAATGATGACATGCTCGGTGATGAGGTTGACGACAAGGGGACTCTCAAAAGCACGTCTGAGGCAGGGTCTGGGGTAGATACAAAGGCTTCCGATCAGCCCCCTATTGTTGTCAACATTCTGGCTGAAGCCATGCCAGAGGCAAGGGATGATGCTTGTGATAATACAGATGACATTTGTGAAGCAGAGGCAGATATGACAACTTGTATAATACAGCCTGAGACTGTGGCCACGATACAGGCTGAGACAACGTCTGGTGCCACCACGACTGAGGACGGGGAAGATGCCAATGTTGTCTTTAAGGCTGTGACTGGTGCTGACATAACTGATACCGATCCTCAAGCTGTAACCAGTGACCAGCCTGAAGCCATGCCTGATGCCAAGGTTAAGGGTAAAGGTAATGCCACTGCCATGGCTAAAGCAGGGACCAAGGCAAACACGAAAACCAATTCGCAGACTGATGCCTTGCCTGATACCGAGGATAAAAACATAAGTGATCCCAGCGATGTGGCTAAGGCAGAGGCTAGCGGAGACGTGGTTTTCTGTACCCAGACTGAGCCTGTGGCCAGTGTCCAGGGTGATGACTTGCCTGATGGTAAAATCAAGGCTAAGGACAATGCCAATGCCATATGTAAGGAAGGGGCTCAGGCTACGGCCCAGAGCCAAGGTGAAGTCTTACCTAATACTAAAGGTAAGGCTAGAGGCAAAGCCAAAGCCAAGTGTAAGGCAGGAGCTGCAACAGATGTGAAAACGTGTGCACAGCCTCAAGCTGGGACGAAAACCCAAGCTGAGACCTTGTCTGATTCCAAGGTTGATAGCAAAAGTGACTCTAATGCCGCGTCTAAAGCAGGGGCAAAGGCAGACAGTTGCCAGAATGAGGCCCTGCCTGGTACTAAGAATAAGGTCAAGGGCAATCCAAATCCTGTGCCTAAGGCAGAGGCTGGGACAGCTACAGTGGGCTCTGCCCAGACCAATGTTGTGACCAGTTCCCAGGGTGAGAGTGCACCCGGTGCCAAGAATAAGGTCAAGGGTAATCGCAATTCTGTGCCTAAAGCAGGGGCTGGACCAGACACTACGGATTCTGCCCAGTCCCAGACTGTAGCCACTTCCCACAGTGAGAACTTACCTGGTGCCAAGAATAAGGTTAAGAGCAATCCCAATGTTGTGCCTAAGGCAGAGGCTGGGGTGGGTGCCTGTCCCCAGTCTGTGGCCATTTCCCAGGGTGTTGCCTTGACTGGTACCAAGACTAAGGCCAAGGGCAATTCTAGTGCTGGGTCTAAACCAGATGCTGGGGCAGGTACGATGGGCTCTGTCAAGGCTGTGGTCAGTTCCCAGGGCGAGACCGTACCTGGTTCCAAGAGTAAGGTTAAAGGTAATCCCAATGCTGTGCCTAAGGCAGAGGCTGGGGCAAGTACAATACTGGCTTTGGCTTCTTCCCAGGCGGAGGCCCTGCTTGGTGCCAGAAATAAGGTCAGGGGCAATTCCAACACTGTGCCTAAGGCAGAGGCTGGGTCAGGTGCAAGGGGCTCTGCCCAGTCCCAGGCTGTGGTCAGTTCCCAGAATGAGACTTTGCTTGGTGCCAGGAATAAGGTCAGATCCAATGCTAGTACTAAATCAGGAGCCAAAACAGGTCCAAGGAGCTCTGCTCAGCCCCAGGCTGTGGTCAGTTCCCAGAATGAAGCCTTGCTTGGGGCAAGGGATAAAGGTCTGTCCGGTTCACAGGTAGGAGCCACTGTAGACAATAAGATGTATGCAAGGCCTGTGGCAGGTGCTGTGCCCACTTCTGAAATTGTGAGTGGGGTAGGTGCTCAGCCTAACATGCACGATTATTACTGGAATGGGATTGGTGTTGAGGACTGGATTGCTGCCGAGCGGTGGATCAAATTTAGGTTTCAGACCATGGATGGAGACTGGGAGAATACTGTATCCTGGACTGATGATGAGAATGCAGCCAATGTCGGGCCCTGGAGTGGGGCTAATGAGAAGACTGGCATTGTTAGTTCCTGGGCTGTGGCTTGTGATGAAAACAGCATTAAGTCCTGGACTGGGGCTAGGACTGAGAATGAGGTTGCTCTTGGGTCCTGGGTAGGTGCTGGTGACCAGGCCAGTGGGGCACTCTGGGCAGGAGCTCAGGCTACTGAGGCCACTGGAGGCTCCTGGACTGGGGCTGAGAACCAGATCAGTGCAGGTTCTTGGGTTGTCTCTGGAAACCAGGCCATTGCAGGGCCCTGGGCTGTGAGTCAGGTCAGTGACGGGTCATGGCCTGCAGTCCAGGCCAGTGGAGTGTCCTGGGTAGTGGACCAGGCTACTGGGACCTGGACTGTGGCTGACAATCAGGCTGGTGCAGTGTCTTGGACGGGAGCTGGCAATATAGTTAGTATTGGATACTGGACTGGGGCTGTAGACCAGACCAATGCAGTGTCCTGGACAGGGACTGGTGATCAGGCTGGGGGTGAGGTCAAGCCAAGGTTTGAAGATCAGGCCAGTGAAAAGGGGACCTGGGCTGGAGCCGGTGTCCAGACCAGTGGAGAGTCCAGGTTGGGACCTGAGGATCAGTCCAGTGGAAGGTCTTGGACTGAGACTGCAGACCAAGCTAGTGCAGCATCCAGGCTTGGGACTGTAGATCCATCTGGTGGTGCTTCCTGGGCTGCCACTGGGGACCAGGCTGGTGGAGTATCTACATCAGGGTCTGCAGATCAGTCTGATGGTGGATCCAAACCTGGTTTTGAGAATCAGACCAGTGATGAAGGGTCTTGGACTGGCACTGTTGGCCAGGCTAGTGGAGGGTCCAAGTCAGTGCCTGAGGATCAGTCTGCTGGAAGATCCTGGGCAGATTCTGGAAACCAACTCAGTGGAGGGTTCTTGGTTGGGCCTTTGGACCAGGCCAATGGAGAGTCTCAGCCTGGGTCTGGAGAACTGGCTGCTGGTGGAGTAGATCAGTCCAGTGTAGGAGGATCCTGGGCTGGTTCTGGGGACCAGTCTGGTGGAGAGTCTAGGATGGGGCCCAGGGACCAATCTAATGGAGAGTCTTGGCCTGGCACTGGAGATCAGACCAGTGGATGGTATTGTACTTACACTGGGAATCAGAGCATTGGAGGAGGCTCTTGGAGTGGGGCTAGTGGTCAGGACGTTGGAGGGTCGAAGCCAGTGCAGGTGAACCAGGCTACTAGTGGATCCTGGCTTGTCACTGGGACTCAGATCAGTGGTGTGTCCTGGACTGGTGATCAGGTTGGTGGCTGTTCCAAACCTGGATTTGAGGATCAGGCCATTGGAGGAGGATTCTGGGCTGGTGCTGGGGACCAGGCCACTGGAGGGTCCAGGCCAGCTGTGTCTGAGGATCAGTCTAGTGGAGGAGTTTCCTGGGGTGGAGCTGGGAGTCAGGTCAGTGGAGGGTCCTGGGTTGGGCCTGTGGATCAGACTAGTGGCTCTTCTAAATCTGGATTTGAAGATCAGGCATGTGGAGAATCCTGGCCTGGGTCTAGGTCTAGTAATGAAGCCAGTGGAGGATCTAGGCTAGATACACAAGACCAGACCAGTGGAAGATTCCTTGTAAGTGCTGAGGTGGAGGCCAATGAAGGATTTTGGTTTGGGCCTGGGAGTGAGGCCTTTATAGGGTCTTGGTGCTGGACAGAAGAAGCTACTATTTTGCCTATAGCTGATCTTAAAGATGAGGCCAGTGTTGAATCCACGTCAGGTACTAAGGAAGAAGCCACCATTAGTTCTGGATTGGGGGATGAGAAGAAGACCAGTACTGAGGAGACAGCTATTACGGGCACCTGTGTTGGAGGTGAGGCTGAGACTGTGGCTGGAGCCGAGGCTGAAGTTGAGACAGAGGCTAAGGCTGGAGCTGAGGCTGAGGCTGGAGCTGAGGCTGAGGCTGGAGCTGAGGCTGAGGCTGGAGCTGGGCCTGAGGCTGGAGCTGGGCCTGAGGCTGGAGCTGGGCCTGAGGCTGGAGCTGGGCCTGAGGCTGGAGCTGGACCTGAGGCTGGAGCTGGACCTGAGGCTGGAGCTGGGCCTGAGGCTGGAGCTGGACCTGAGGCTGGAGCTGGGCCTGAGGCTGGAGCTGGGCCTGAGGCTGGTGCAGAGACAGAGGTTGAGGCCGAGGTGGGAGCAGAGACTAGGGCAGAGGCTGGGGCTGCAGCTGCAGCTGCAACTGATTCTGAGACTGGAACTGAGGCTGGTCCTAGAGTTGAGGCAGTGGTTGGGGCTGAAGCTGGAATGGAAATTTGGTCCTGGGAGGGAGATGCAGCCTCGAAAGGGTCTAGGCTTGGGGCTGAGGCTGAGGCTGAAGCTGGAGTTGGGGGAGGGGCTGAGGCTGAAGCTGAGACTGAGACTAGCATGGGATTTTGGTTCTGGGATGGAGATGCAGCTACTAAAGGATCTAAGCTTGGAGCTGAGGCTGAGGCTGAGGCTGGAATTGGGACAGGAGCAGGGGCAGAGGCAGAGACTGAAGCTGTGGCTGAGACCAGCATGGGATTTTGGATTTGGGATGGAGATGCAGCCACAAAAGAGTCTAGGCTTGGGGCTGAGGCTGAGGCTGAGGCTGAGGCTGGAGTTGGAGCAGGGGCTGAGGCTGTGGCTGAATCTGTGGCTGAGACCAGCATGGAATTTTGGTCCTGGGATGGAGATGCAGCCACTAAAGGGTCTAGGCATGAGGCTGAGGCAGAGGCTGGGGCTGGAGTTGTGGCTGAGGCTGGGGCTGGGGCTGGAGTTGTGGCTGAGGCTGGGGCTGGAGTTGTAGCCGAGGTTGGGGCTGAGACCAGAATGGGGTTTTGGTTTTGGAATGAAGACTCAACCACTAAAGGGTCTAGACTTGGGGCTGAGGCTGCGGTTGGAGTTGTTGCACAGGGTGGGGCTGAAGCCAGAATGGAGTTTTGGTCCTGGGAGGGAGATGCAGCCTCTAAAGGGTCTAGGCTTGGGACTGAAGTAGAGGCTGGCTTAGGGTCTTGGACTTTCGCTGCAGATGTAAATGATGATGATGATGATGAGGAGGAGCTAAGTAGAGAATCCAGCCCTGGTATTGAAGAGATCAGTCTAAGAAACTTGTTTGGGGCTGACAGTGAGGACAATAACGACCTCAGATCTACAAATGAAAAAGATGCCAATTCTGAATCTGGGACTGGGGATAAGGTCAGCACTAAAGAGAAGTTTGATGCTGCTGATGGAGTTGACATCCGATCTTGGTTCTGTACTGGTAATGAAAACAGATGTGAGGACGAGTCTACATCTCAAGTGAAAGCCAAAAAGACCACTGAACCAAGAGGCATATATCCATCCATGGTCCCTGGGGCAGGAATGGGTGTATGGGATGGAACCATAGTTTGTTCAGAAAGTAAGCTATTACAGCAAAGCAGCTTTCCAGGCGAAGAAGGCTTCAGAAAGCAAGTCAATACTGGAGACAAGGTGCATTCCTGCAACTGCCGCTGCAAACGGGATGTTAATCTGGATCCAGAAGATCTCGAGAAACTCATTTGCATGATTGAAATGACTGAAGATGCTTCTGTTCATGAGATAGCCACGAATGCTCTATATAACAGTGCTGATTATCCTTTTCCGCAGGAAATTGACCGGAATATAGGTGGAATTTCAGTTATCCAAAGCTTATTGGGTAATCCCTACCCTACTGTCCGCCAGAAGGCTTTAAATGCCTTGAATAACCTCTCAGTTGCTGCTGAAAACCATAGGAAGGTTAAGACATATTTAAGTCAGGTATGTGAAGATACTGTCACCTATCCCTTAAACTCAAATGTGCAAGTGGCCGGACTAAGACTGATAAGACACCTGACTATTACTAGTGAGTATCAGCATATGGTTACCAACTACATTTCAGAATTTCTCCGTTTGTTGGCTATGGGAAGTGGAGAAACTAAAGACCATGTTTTGGGAATGCTTGTGAATTTCTCTAAAAATCCATCCATGACAAAAGACTTGCTCATTGCCAATGCACCAACAGCACTGATTAACATCTTTAGCAAGAAGGAGACAAAAGAGAACATCCTTAATGCCCTTTTACTTTTTGAAAATATAAATCGTCATTTTAAAAAAAGAGCAAAAACATATCCCCAAGACAGGTTCAGTAAAAGTTCCCTTTATTTTCTGTTTCAACGACCTAAAGCCTGTGCCAAGAAACTTAGAGCCTTAGCAGCAGATTGTAGTGATCCAGAGGTGAAAGAAAAAGTTGAGGTATTAATAAATAAACTTTGATTGGCTCTCTGTTCTCCCCAGAGTTTGAGTAACATTTTGGTTTTACATCCTGGACATGCTGTACATTGTAAATTGCATTAGAATTTTGAAACTAATGTTGCCTATAAGGACCTATAGCTGGACAATTTTATGAACACCAAACGAATTCAAGCTTGTTCTGGAAATACATGTGTCAATTTTTATCTTGTCTGGATTGAGATATTTTTAGTATGCTTCATGAGCAGAAACCAAACTGATTCTTCATAAGTAAGGTAATCTTTGGTCCTTTGTGTGGACTTATGTTTATACATTTGAGACTTTATTTTTATGTCATCAATAAAGTTGTGTGTTTTAAGAAGCAAGAAAGAGATATTGTCTTCATCCTTGGGTTTATGATCTGTTTAGAAATAAAATCAGGAGTCTTCCGGTCACAGACAGCTGCTTCCTATCAGTGCTTAGAGGAAGCAGAAAATGCTGCCCGATTTATCAGTGCCCAGGGAATGCTTCATGGAAAAGGGGGTCTTTTTAAGCAAGCTGTGTTTGAATAAGATACAAAAGGTCAAAAAGGCCATTTGAGGATGGAGAATTGGTGGAAGGCAAGGAAGTGGGAAATCCAGTTCTGGAGAAGCTGGGTAGAATGACTCAGGAGGGCCACGAGAGAAGATAAAAAGGACCGAGGAAGTCAGCATGAATTCTGTCTATGGAGCACTTCCGACTGCCAGAGTGTCTGAATATTGTGCTTATCCCTAGAAACAGCAAGGACTTCCACGACCAGAGGATGAAAGGAAAACAATGTGATTGATTTGTGTCAGGATGAGTACAAGTTGGAGCGAGGAGAGGAATGGTGACTAGAGATAGGAAAACAAGCTAGGAGGCTACCATCATAGCAGAGGCACGAGATGACAAACATCTGAAATGTCATTAGTTCCTGTGGGGATCCTAAGGACAGGATTTAAGTGAGAATTCTCTCCTTTGTGACTTACTATGTAGTCAAGTCTGGCCTTGAACTCCTAGCAATCCCCTAGCCTCAGTTTTCCAAGCGTTGGGAGTGTAGGCCTGAGTCACTCACTGTGCCTGGGATCTTTTGTGGTGAGTAAGTGCTCCAGCTTATTCTGAGGACATATAAAGAGGATCAGTTTTCTTTTAGGGTTGTGGAGTCCATGGGAACATGTCCTCTTTCATAGCCAACTCTGGTGTCTATATAAGTGCATAAGAAAATTGTTTTGAATTAATAAAATATAGTTGAAAGAAAAATAAATTTTAGTAAGTGCATCAGGATTTTTTTAAATAAGATTGATTGGAGTGGGTTTTCACAGTACCATCAAGAGTGACGTTGGGATCCACAAGGGAGAAGTTCCAATTTTCTTCCACCACACAGTATTGACAAGGGTACCTCTATATGTGTGTGTGAGCATTCAGCTGTGTGGCTGGCAGCCTATCAGGTATGTTACTGAGCATTTCACTCCTTGTCTACTGACTTTGTTTCCTTGTATTCAAAAAGAAACTAGGAAAAGGAAATTAGTAGGGAAAATAGGTTTTTTTAAAAAAGTTTTGCCTAGTTTGAGGGTGAAAGATGTATGTGGGATTCTTAAAGTTTATAGAAAACTGCAATACCTTTAAGCCCAGAAAAAAATACACACACACACACACACACACACACACACACACACACACACACACACGTATGTGTTTAATTGATCCTTTCCTAAGGTGACTGGGTCTGAGTTTGCCTCTGTTGTCACTGTTCTTAGCAAGTAGCGCAGAGGGCCATACACATCTCTCCTTTAGAATTTGTAATATTTCTGTCCTATCAGAGCCCCAGACCATTCTCTCTTCACTTGGAACCTTGGCTTCAGGTACAAGGTCCATTGGCACATTTCAAAGCCTTGAAGATATGCATGTCTTTTCCTCCTTTTCCCCTCTTTTATATTTTATTTTTCGGGTTGCACGCGTGCGTGCGTGTGTGTGTGTGTGTGTGTGTGTGTGTGTGTGTGTGTGTGTCTGTGTGTCTGTGTGTCTGTCTGTCTGTCTGTCGAGGGAAGGGGCTTGCCATAGTGCACATGCAGAGGGCAGAGGACCACTTGTAGGAGTCTGTTCTTTTCCTTCCACCTTGTGGCTCTGGGGATCGAACTCAGGTCTTCAGGCTTGGCAGCAAGCGCCTTTACCCACTGATCCCTCTCACTAGCCCTGTGTATGCCCTTTCACCCAATAATTCTATTTGTAGAAATCTGTCTTTAGGAGCAAATAAAATAATCAGCTTGCAGTAAGTTGTGCATCTTCAAGCTGTTTTGAAGGGTGAAAAAGTATAAGGTTATTTAAAATAGACATATGCGTTTATGGCAGAGAATTCGGCATGTACTCCTCAGTAGGAAAACAGATTGTAAAAGCATATATGCTTTCTATGAAGGAAAAAAAGGTGCATTTCATGATCCCTAAGGGACTGGGGAGGTTGACTCAGTTGATGTGTTTGCTGTGCAGTCCTGGGGACCTACCTGAGTTTGGCTCTCCTTATTCACGGAAAGAGCTAAACTGGCCTGGTGGTGGTGGCACATGCCTTTAATCCCAGCACATCCAGGCAGATCTCTGTGAGTTCGAGGCCAGCCTGGTCTACAGAGGACAGGCACCACCAAAATTACACAGAGAAACCCTGTCTGGAGAAACCAAAAAAACAAAAAAACAAAAAACAAAACAAAAACCAAACAAACAAAACAAAAGCAAAAACAAAAACAACCCACTAAACTGGCAGAGTTTGCCTGTAATCCCTGTACTGTGGACTCAGGAACAAGATGTCACTGGGACTTGCTGCTCAACCAGTCTAGACAATCGGTGAGCTCCAGGTTCAGGGAATGACAGTGTCTGAAAATAACAACACCACCAGCAACAACAAAACAACCAAAGTGGAGGGCTGAGGACACGGCTTAGCCTTATGAGCACTTGCTGCTCTTGCTAAGAACCTGAGAACATTTCTCAGTGTCCATGTAGGGCAGCTTACGACCATCTGAAACTCCAGCTTCAAGGGATCTGACACCCTCTTCTGGCACCCATGGGAACCCACACACCGATAGTGTACATTCAGATATACACATACACATGAATTTTAAGAAAGTAAATTAATCTTTAAAAAAATAAACCTCTAAAAAGGAGGAGAACCAGTCTACTGGGAAGACACCCAAGTTGACCTCTGGTTTCCTCATGCACATGCATACCACACATGTGCACACACACATAAACACATGCACACACAATAAAAATAGCCTCTAAAATGAATTCTTATGTACTATGAGAACATTAATAATTTTATGGGTGTTAGATTGATAGAGATTTTATCATTTTTTTAAAGATTAAAAAAGATATTTTTTTTTATTTATTTTTTTGAGACAAAGTCTCACTGTGTAGACCTGCCTGTCCTGAAACTCACTATGTAGACAAGGCTGGCCTTGAACTCACAGAGATCCACCTACCTCTGCCTCTTGAGTGCTGGTATTAAAGACATTTGCTATCACAGCTTCCTTTATATTTTTATGTATGAGTGTTTACCTGCATGCATGTATGTGCACCATGTGTGTGCCTAGTGCTCATAGAAGCCAGAAAACGGTGTTGGATCCCCTGGAACTTGAGTTACAGATGATTGTGAACCACGATGCAGGTGCTGGGAACCAAACCAAAGTCCTCTGAAAGAGCAGCAAGTATTCTTAACTGTATGAACCATCTCATCAGCCCCACTTGTTTTGTAAAACGCATCTGTATTTTATGATTTCTATATAATAAATAAACTTTTCTTGTATAGTTTAGCCCAAGATCAAAGAATGTGTTTTGGATGGGCAGGACTCTCAGTCACATTTGAAAACCTTAGAGCAAAAATCTAAATAAAGGTTCACATGTTATATCTAAATATTTGGAAGGTATAACTTAAAGGCTCAAATGAGTGTTTAAATAAAACTGTAAGTGTTTAAAATTTTTATTCTCTTAAACTATTCTGTAAAATGAAAGTATTATTGATCCATGTTCAATGGCACACACTTACTGTCCGAGCTAGTCAGAGGACTGAATTTGAAAGGGTGGCCAAAATAGTGAGGCATCATAAAAATAGATGCAAAACAAAAGAGCTCTCAAGTCTACTGTTTGAGAACCGCCAACATTGCACTGTAAAGAAATGGTATCACAGGCTAGGCATGGTGGTCCACACCTTTAACCCTAGCACTCAGAAGTAGAAGCAGGAGGGCTTCTGTAAGTTTGAGGCCAGCCTGGTTTCCATAGTAAGTGCCAGGACAGCCAGGTCTATGTAGAGAGACCCTGTCTTAAAAACAAAAAAACAAATAGTATCACATTGTAATGAATTCTACCATCTGCTGCCTGGTCCCCCTACAGGAATAAAGTGTTTATTTCATTTGTTAGGAGTGATGTTAGTGGATAGCTGTCACCTGTCATCACACTTCCAGAAATGCATCTGAAGACAGCCATCTCCCCAAGATCATACCACCTTCTTGGGGGCATTTTGTGTCCAGTGACTGATGGACATGGCTTGAGATAGCTTATTGGCTCCCTCTGTCCATTCCAGCTCCCCTCTCTTCCCTTCAGTGGGTGTTGATCCCATGGAATTCCCTAATAAAGCCCTCCATGCTATACTCTGTCTTTGTCTGCTCCCTGGAGAACAAACCTTCAGGAGTCAACACAAGAAGCTGCTCAAGAAAGCCAACCCTGGGATGACAGATTCTAGGCAGATTTCTTGCCGACAAGTTGTCAGTGTTGGAACTGGTGGAACACTCTTCCATCATGGGTCGAAGATTGCATAGATCCAAATATGGAATGAGGTGGCACAAGGATGGCTGGAGAGTATTTGCTAACGAAAGGGAAAGCATTGTCTGGCACCATATGGCAAAACTTGAAAAATGGGGCTGGAGACAAGGCGCATTAAGAGCACTTGTTGTTCTTGCAGAGGATCCAAATTTGATTTCCAGCACCCACGTGGTAATGTAAAACCACCCGCAAGTCCCATTCCTGGGGATTCAATGCCCTCTTCTGACCTCTGTGGGCACCAGGAGTGTACACATGCAAACAAAACACTCAACACATAAATAAAATACATAAATCTAAAAAAAAAATCTTAAATACGTTGACAAACATGGTATAAATTTTATATATAGGGAAGGTTGTTAAATTTAATTGACATTTAAAAAACTGAAAACGTAACTTAAATAAATAAAATCCTAAAAGCTATATTCAAAAGTAAGAGAGCTTCCCTCACAGATTATGTAGAGCTTTAATGTACAGGAAGAGAAATATGAAGAGTAGGTATGGGAATTTTTGAAAAAAGTAAGCTTCAAAGAAAGTTAAAATCATAACCAAATCTTCTGTTAGACCCAAGCCTTGGTTAGAAAGATATGTGACCTTGTGACCAGTAGGATGGAACCTCTTGATGGTTGTTCATAAGTATTTGTATCTCCTACATTTCTCTGCATCCTTTAATTATTCAAAACTGTCTCACTTTTGACTATTGAAGGGTGGAACTCCACCTTTCTTGAAGATTTAAGCATGACTTTCCTCTTTAAGATTGACCCTGGAATCTGCTCTTCTCATCTTGGCCACTGAGTCTATAACTGGGTCTAGACCACAGTACTAACCTCTCTGGGCTGTACTGAATGTAATAAGAAAGGAAAGGGAATATACAAGTAAGTATCTGCAATATCTGACTGGCTATCAGCACCAGTAGGTACTGAGAGAGTATGCATAGGAGTGAAATCTCAGGACCATGAATAGTGAGTCTAGAGCACAAAATGGAATAGAGGAGAATAAATCAATTTGAGAGTCTTTCCAAGATTTAAAACCCTAGCAAAGATCCAGGAAATGATGTGAATTAATTAAAATGGTTCCTTAAAGTACGGGAAAACAAAAGCCCATATTGAGACATAAATGCCATCAAGGATGCTGGAAGAAGGGATTAAAGACTCAGATAAGAGGCTGCAGAGATGGCTCAGTGGTTAGGAGCATTGGCTGCTCTTCCAGAGGTCCCAAGTCCAATTAATAGCACCTACTTGGTGGCTCACAACCATCTATAGCTCCAGTTCCAGGGGATCTGACACCATTTTCTGGCCTCCCCAGCACTACATGCACATGGTATACAGACATACACGCAGACAAATCACCCATATACATAAAATAAAAAGTTTTAAAACCATGAAATAAGTGAGAATGATAGAACTGTATTATATAATGTAGGGGAAATTTCCCAAGGACTATATGGCACTGGAAAATTCCAAGTGCATGCTAGTTAGCAAAGCTCTGAGGATTCTGCTGGTGAGAGGGGTACCATCACCACTCATTTCAGTGGGGTTCCTCTCTGGAGGCCTGGGCTCAGAGCACAAGAGTGTGTTGTGGGTGGAAGAGTAACAATAGAAATGCTGATGACTCCGAGACAGTAGATCATTCAGGGATATCCTTAACTATGAAAGGTCAAGTGGATGTAAGAGCAGAGTAGGGGGTCCAGTGCCATAACTT
The DNA here is from genome assembly GCF_007827085.1 of Peromyscus californicus insignis. Taxonomy (NCBI): domain Eukaryota; kingdom Metazoa; phylum Chordata; class Mammalia; order Rodentia; family Cricetidae; genus Peromyscus; species Peromyscus californicus. The sequence continues at coordinate 84,248,221 of NW_026294391.1, forward strand.
GCAGAGACCCATGGGGATGATTAACAGTGCTACAGATGGATGACGGGTTAAGGCATGGTTAATGAGACATAGACAGTCAAAAAGCAGCTAATACACCACTCCAAAGAAATCAAAGGTGGTTGGGAGTCTGAAGGAAGTTAGTCCCTGTGCAGCTTGTGGTCCTAAGTCATTGAGAGCTTTTGCTCTAGATTATACTATTTGAAGGACTATCTCCTGATGTCCTTCATAGAAATTCATAGGAATGCTTCCTCAGTCTTTCCACTGTCTCAGGTAACTATATGCTAAGGAAAGATGAATGACCAGATATTTTGAGGACAAACATTGGTTTTCAATTGCCTGCCATGGGATACTCAGAGGACCCAAAATGTCTATAGCCCTATAGGGTCCCATGAGAATATGGAAGCTAGATATTAAATGAGGTCAAGTCCCAGGTCGGGCCCACAGTAGGTCCACTGAGTTCGGAGCTTGACCCAGTGGTTACTTTCATGATTTCTGAAGATTTCATTGGTCCCAGCCTCATTGTTCTTTGGCCTGTGGAAGCAGTGCTATTAGTAGAGGAAAAGGCCAAGTGACTGCTTCTGAAATTGTATATGCTTTCCCTAGCCAACTCAGTATTTATAGCATAATGGAGGGAGGGTGTGGCACAAATTAGTGCCTCTTTTAAAGACCTAGAAATTATAGATGTGGTCTCCATTATGCTTTCTTTTAATTAGCCAGTTTTGTGGCCTGCAAAATGTGGACAGTGTTTGGAAGATGATAGTAAATTAAGGTCAACTCAACCAAGTAGTAAGGCAATTCCAAGCCCATGGCAGATACATGTAGTATTTTTGTTAGAGGAGATTATCATGGCCTTTGCATGTAGTAGTCAGCTCTTGTGAAAAATGTGTTTGTCCTCCTCTCCTTATTAGACTGAACATCAAAAAAGTGTTTGTACTCACATAGAGTGGACAACACAACGCTCCATTTCTCATTTTTCCTCAAGGCTCTACTGCTCTCATATCTTCTGTTTTAATATCGTCTAAAGGAGTCTGGACAATGCTTCAGAAGGGGTAGCACGTTGGTTGCCTTGGTAAGACACATGCACTGTAGAAGATAAGAGCCAAACTCTAGAAAGGACCAGAGGCTGGCCACATTAAGTGTAACTTTTAGTGGTTGAATGGTCTGGGGAATGTGAGGAGATCCTTCTACATAAGGAACAAATTAGGGCATTTTCAGAGTTCTTCACAAAGAAAGGAGCTCAACATGTGATTGGCCTCTTAGGTTCTGGAAGTAGCACATTTCACCCTGTTTCAGTCTGCATATTGAGGAACAAAAGAAACTTCCAACCTTAAGTGGAGTCTATAGTAGAAGAAGATTCTATGATCCCAAATAAAGTTTCAAGCCGTCCAGACACTTGGCCCATACAAAAGACAGACCCTGTGGTATTAGTTGATTTGTGTTGATAAAAGTAAGCCTCAGTGGGGCAGTTACAATCTAGCTGAGTTTCCGGAGCAGAGCCCTCTCACATACAGGGGAGGAGTGTAGACCTTTTAAAAACAGTGCCTGAAATGCTACTGCATGCTGGTAGAGATGGAACACATGACTGATTATAAGGAACTAAATGGCCGTGTAACCACCCACCATGAGCTGGGCCATGTCAGACCCACGAATGTAGGTTGAATAGGCTCAGGTCTTCCCCAACATCTATTACTGTTATTCTAATACTCTTCCTTCACCTCATTGCCTATGGCCTCATTGACATCCCTGAAGACAACTTTCCAAGAAAGGAAAAACAAAAACAAAAACAAGTGCTGTTCATAGATTGGTAAGCTTATTATATAGGTAGCAGACAATGTAAGAACTTTAGCTTGAGAGGGCTATGTGTTCAGAAGTGAGAATCTGGTCACATAACTAAGAGTCTAAGAATGATGTTGATCTGTAATTGATAGCAGGAAACAGAGATAGCTCTTGGTAGCTTTGAGATAATGGAGAGATGGAGGGTGTACTTCATCCTTAGTTTCACCTGGTCCTTGAGGAACTGATTCCAAAACTGACATGAAGTGGATCTAGAACGGACAAGAAGAGTGTGGAACTGCTTAAAATTCCCTTTAGCAATAAGTGACTTACTGCTTCATTTGTTGGGAATGTTGCCACCAAAGAGAACTTAGCTGTCAGCACTCTTCTGGGATTGTCTCAGTTGAAGAGTGTTTCCTTATTTACGATTAGATCCTATTTCCTGGGTGGCACATGTCCAGTGACCCACTGATGTTGTCATAAAGGCCCCAGGACTCTTGCTTCAACTTGAAGCATCTTTGAAGTTTCATCCCATTCTTCAAAATTATATTTATTTATTTATTTATTTATTTCTATTTTATGTGCACTGGTGTTTTGCCATGGGTGTCAGATCCCCTGGAACTGGAGTTACAGACAGTTGTGAGCTGCCGTGTGGGTGCTGGGAATTAAACCTGAGTCCTCTGGAAGAGTAGTCAGTACTTTTAACCTTTGAGCCATCTCTCCAGCCCCCATTCTTCAGAATTCTTAACAGGGTATGCTGAGAAATTCCACTACCTCTGCACTGAAATTTGATTTCTCTGATAGTTTGTTCCCGTTTCCTTCCTCTCATAATGGTTGGTTTCAGGAGTATTCCCTCAAAATATCATCTCATAATCTGCTTCCTGGGGAGTACAATTTGACAAAGTTTTACAGATGTTATCTATCTATCTGTGTGTTCATTTATGTATCTCTTCTAAAATCAGGAGTTACACGGGTTGTTTAATATTGCAAAATGTTCTTCAGCCTCCTTCCATATGCATCTGTTGCAAATATTGCACTAATTTTTTTGTGCAACAAAAGCTGGAAAATGCAGAGAAGCAATAAAATGGACACTGTATGTTACCTACTAGGGAATGATAGTTTGTTAAGCAAAAATACATCATGCTCATATATTTGAGGCTTTGGCAACTTAGCTAGTATTTTCTTTTACTTAAATCTTTTTACCTTTTGAATTTTCGTTTCCTGCACTATGAAATAATGCTTGTCTTTTATATGAGGACTGACATAATTCACAAATCTTCATGCCATTTGGACATAGTTGTCTTTTGTTTAGATAAGAAGAGGCATTTCCCTCGAGCCTGAACAGTGTGTCAAAGTGTAAATGTTTAAAGTTACCAATTGCACTGTACCAGCAATGAGCATCAGAATCCACATGGCACAGGTATCCATGTGTTCCTTAACAGTTGTGTGTGTGTGTGTGTGTGTGTGTGTGTGTGTGTGTGTGTGTGTGTGTGTGTACGCACACACACACAGATCCAGAGAAAGAGAGCACAAAGCATGGGACTTATTAAGGCTTCCATGACCAATCCTAAGGGTTTTAAGTGTAGTAGTGAGGGGCTTGGGCATTAGTGGACAACAGTCCATGAGAGTTAAGTGGTCTCATAGACTATTCTGTATTCAATAATGGTCTTAGATCCCTAGGTTTTACTTCAATGTTTCAGTAATAGTCTCAGGTTCAGGGGTTAGTGTAAAGTTTCATTTATTGGCATTTGCTGGACTATGCACATGTAAGGAAACATTTACTATCACTTATGAAGATGAAAATGCAATCCTCCTTTCTGGACAAAAAGGTCCCTTTAAGGGAATCACAGGAACTGATTTTTCCCTCAGAGGAAGTCTAGTGCATTGGGAAGGGCTGGATAATCTGGAGTTGTAGATGACAGGGAAGGATATAAACAGTTCTCTTTTCTACTTCTATGAATTTGACTACTCCAGGAACTTCATATAAGTGGAGTCATACATGTGTCCTGTGATCAGCTTATTTCACCTAGTATAATGTTTTTTGTATTTATCTGCTCAGGTTACTAAAACAAAATATAATGAATTGGTGGTTTAAGCAACAGAAATTAATTTTCTGGAGGCTGGGAAGTCTGAAATCAAGTTGTCAGCAGTTTCTAGTGAGGGCTTTCTTCAAGGCTGTCTTCTCATTGTACTCTTACATGACCGTTCCTGGATGCACTGGGGAAAGGCAGGAGACCAACGAGGAGGGAGGGGGAGAGAGAGAGAGGGAGGGAGAAAGAAGGGGGAGGGAGGGAGGAAGGAGGGAGGGAGGGAGAGAGAGAAAGAGAGAGGGAGGGAGATAGAGAGAGAGAGAGAGAGGGAGGGAGCGCTCTTAGGTGTTTTCTCTTAGAAGAGCACAAGGGCCATTGATGAAACCAGCCTGCCTCCATCTTGAGCTTAAAAGCCATTTTATAGTAAAGACAAACTAGATTCATTCCTGTTTATGATTAAACCTCTGTTTCTCAAGGATTGGGCTATGCCCCACCTCTAACCTTAACTACAAATGGTTCTGCACTGCCTGTTCCAGGAATGGCAATTGTGTCTTTGTTTCAAAAGTTGTTTATAAAAGTTGTGTTTTTTTTTTTTTTTATAAAAAGTTGTTTATAAAAGTTGTAACTCTACCTTTGTTTCAAAAGGTTTATGACTATCTTGTTCCAACTACCTTGCTATTCCCGCTTGCAACCATGTCTTTGTTTCAAGAGGTCGTTAGGCCTAATGTTCTGCTCCTGTAACCTCACCTGTTTTGCTGGGCAAACCCCCCCATTTGGAAACCTCCTATCCCTGAGCTATAAAAGCCTTGTCTTCCTCACATCCAATGCTGACCTTTCGAACTCTGCCTTAGGGGGTGGCAGCCCGTGGACACAAATAAAAAAACTGGCTCTCGTTAATTTGGCTATGGTGATTTGAGTTGTTGGTCTTTTTCCTCCCTTCTTTGGGATGAACACTATCTGTGGTCAGTCCCTGGAAGCCATGTAAAGGTGGAAGGAGAGAACTGACTCCACAAAACTGGTCCTATGATTTCCATACAAGTGCTGTGGTGTGCATAAGTCATCCCACACCCAACTCACAGCTAAGTAAGTAAGTAAGTAAATAAATAAATAAATAAATAAATAAATAAATAAATAAATAAATAATGTAAAGTTAAAACAAGAATACTAGTTTTGGGAAAGTGTATGGAGGCTGGTGGAGGAAGGGAATGGGAAACTTATCTATGACAATTCCACAATAAAACCCATTACCTTTTATGCTAATCTAAAAAGGTCATTTAAAAAATGTTATATTACTGGGAAAAAGAAATTGCTAAGTGGCTTTTAGCTTTAAAATGTTAGCATTTCTATGAAAGAATTATTTATTTCTTACCAGGCATTCAAAAATACAAGTTTAAAAAGTGTGTGTGTGTGTGTGTGTGTGTGTGTGTGTGTGTGTGTGTGTGTGTGTGTGTGATGGCATGCATGTGGAGGTAAGAAGACAACTTGTGGGAATTGGTTTTCTCCTTCCACCATGTGGGTCTAAGGGATCTAACTCAGGTCACCAGCTTGGTGGCAAGCACCTCTACCTACTGAGTCATTTCTCTGGCCCTCAAAAGTGTAAGTTTTAACATTGAGGTATTATTATATGTATAGGACTCTCATGAATGACTCAGTACAGTATATACTCCATCATAGTGCCTTTGCCAGAATCTGGTGAGCAGTAAAAATATCTATTCATAAATAGTTATATCTTCTTGTGGTTGTACTTTTACTTTTTTAGTTTTTCAAGGCAGAGTTTCTCTGTGTAGTTTTGGTGCGTGTCCTGAATCTTGCTCTGTAGACCAGACTGGCTTCGAACTCACAGAGATCCGCCTGCCTCTGCCTCCCGAGTGCTGGGATTAAAGGCGTGCGCCACCACCGCTGCCGCCACCTGGCAGCTGTACTATTTTAAAATTTATTTTTTACTTTTTAATGATTTCACACATACATGTAATCTAATGTATTTTGGACACTTTGTCTTCCCATTACCCTCTCTCATCTCCTTCCTACTGCTGCTGAACCCCTTCTGTTCAACAAGTTCCCCTCTTACTTCCATGTCTTTATTTTATTATTGTTGTTTTCTTGTAACCCATTGAGTTCAATTATGTAGTTGCATGAGCATGTGTGTTGTTATTTACTGGAGGGCGAGCAACTTACCAGTGGCTACATGACTGAGAAAAATAACTACTGAAAAAATAATTTCTTCTTCCCCAGCAGCATTAATTACCAACAGCTCCTCAAGGTGGGAAGGGCTCTTGAGCTCCTTCCCTATCCAAGAGGGATGCTGATGGGCCCAGTGGTCTGCAGGTAACCACAACTGTTGTGAGTTCATGAGCGGGCTGAGGGGCCGAGGGGCCGAGGGGCGGAGGGCACAACTAACATACTAACATTACCCATTCGTTACTCTCTGCCCTTGATAACTACCTCAGCTGGCAATGGTTTTTGGTGTGGTCAGGTGACCTAAAATCTTCATTCTTGATAGGTAATGGGCCTTTATTAGTCCTACGTGAATTAGATGGCCTATAGTTTTCCATCAATTTCCTTGTCAATAAGGATCAAAAACAGAAGCTAGTATCACAAGTCCTGTTGATTCAGAGTCATCAGGATGTCAAAGTAGTAGGTGGCAGTTGTAATTCCAGTTCACTGGAGTTACTGTTAAGTTTGCTGCTGGAAGCATTCTTCCATCTGTGATCAAGACTTCTAGATCAGCAGGATGTAACATTTAAAAAGCAAAAATTTAGCCGGGCGGTGGTAGCACATGCCTTTAATCCCACCACTCGGGAGGCAGAGGCAGGCGGATCTCTGTGAGTTTGAGGCCAGCCTGGGCTACCAAGTGAGTTCCAGGACAGGCACCAAAACGACATAGAGAAACTCTGTCTCAAACAAACAAACAAACAAACAAACAAACAAACAAAAAAGCAAAAATATACTAGAAGAGCAATAGATATGATAGAGTTGTCATTCCTTGATTCCAGGACCCATGAATTCCAGTTATTAGAAAAGCAGCACCATAAATTTGATACTGATTCACAGCACATTGAGCTCTTGGGCAATATTACTCTCATATGGAATTACCTGTAAGGGAATGCCACCCAGTTTGTACTGTAACTGAATCCTAAAAAAGCCATTCCACCTTGGCATAAGACTAGTGAATTCCAAGAGCATGAGCCTATTGCTATTACTCATGTAAACTGAGTTCTCTGATTAGAAGTAATAGTATGTTGGATACTATAATGGTGCATGAAGTATTTTGTAAATCTGTAGATGATTGCTTTGTAGAAGCATTGAAACCAGGGAGGACACATTCATATGCAGAGTGAGCATCTGCTTTAGTAAGAATAAAAATACATGTTCTTTCATAGTGATGGATATAGTCCAATGTATTAAACCTATCACCTGGTATCTGATTGATTATTCTGAGGGAAGGAGCCATACATTGGACTCATTGTGGGTACATAAGGATTGGGCAATCACTATTGGCTATAGCCAGGTTGGTCTTTGTGAACAGAATCCTATGAGCCCATCCTTACCTAAGTGGCAGCTTTATGAATAAGCCTATTGAAAAACACATAGAGTAGCCGCAGAAAGAGGCTGATTGGTACCAACTGAACAGGTTAGAATGTCCACTTGATTATTAAGGCCTTTCTCTACTAAGGTCACCCTTTCGTGAATGTTCACATGGGTCACAAATATCTTTATATCTCTAGACCACTGAGAAAGGCCTATATGCATACATATCTCTAATTCTTTTATTTTTTTTTTTTTGAGACAGGGTTTCTCTGTGACATAGTCCTGGCTGTCCTGGAACTCACTTTGCAGACCAGGCTGGCCTTGAACTCACAGAGATCCACTTGCCTCTGCCTCCTGAGTGCTGAGATTAAAGGCGTGTGCCACCACTGCCCAGCTTATGTCCCTGAAATTGTTAGCTACCGGTTTCCCAATTGTGTTTCTCTGAAGTTCCTACCACTCAGCAAAATCGCAGGAAGCCCATAAACTGTAACACAATAAATAACAAGGACATTTTTCTTTTCTATTTTTTAAAAAACATTTTATTACGTATTTAAAATATTTTTATTTAATTCTTTGAGAATGTCACACATCATATCTTGATAATAGTTACCCCCTCTTGTCCATCTCCTTCCAGATCCACTCTCTTTATCCTTACCTCCATATCTACCCAACCTGAGGTTTTCTTCTTTTTTAAACCTAGCAAGTACAGTTTGTATTACCAAATTATTTTTGGGAATTGGGGCTTGCCCTGGATTTTATTGAGCTTTTTTGTTTTGGTCACACTGAAGAAAATTGACTCTCCTTCTTGCCGGAGCTATCAAATGCCAATAGCTCCCCACTTAGTGGTGGGATTTCATGGTCATGCTACCCTCATGCTGGGATTGGTCTTCCTTGAGCTTGCATAGGCCTTATACATGTTATCACAGCCATTATGAGTTCACATGGGCACTGTCTTATATGATGAAAGAACTCTTTCCTCAAAGTTATTCAGCACCTCTGGTTTTTATAATCTATTTTCTGCAATGATCCCTGAGTCTTAGGGTGAGGAGTGTTATATAGATGTTCCATTTAGGGATGAGCATGCCACAGTCTCTTATTCTTGGCACGTTGACCAGTTGAGGGTTTTTATGTTAGTTGCCATCTACTGCAAGAAGAATTTTCTCTGATGAGGGTTGAGAGATGCTCTAATCTATGGGTATAGCAATACGTTATTAGGAGTTGTTTTAATACTATATCCATTTAGCAGAATAACAATATTCAGTTCTCTCCTAGGGTGTAGCCACAAGTTCTTGCCTCATTAATGCCAGGAATGGGTTTCATTTCATGGAGCAAAGCTTGGATTCATCAGAAAGTGGTTGGTTAACTTCCATAACATTCATGCCCAATAATGGGGATGTTGTGTGTAGGGCCAGTCATTATCATAGGTCACAGGATTCACATCTGATAATTGCCTTTTTCTCCTCTGGTAGTGTGCACAGCATCTACCAGCACTATGCAAGGTAGTAAGTAGTGATGAAGCCTTCAGTTGAGTATCAGATTGATTTCTTCATGTTCTATGACTCAAATATGTGGTATCTTCAGCAATAAGGTCTTATTGTCAAATTCTGGAGGGTAACAGAGATTATTGTGTAGTTGGTTGTTTTTTTACTCTTTGCTCTTTGGGGGGCCTGCCACCCAGCTCCCAAATAATCACACAGAGACTTATTCTTTCTTATGAACGCCAGGCCTTACTTGGCTTATTTCTAGCCAGCTTTTCTTAACTTAAATTAACCCACCTACCTTTTACCTCTGGGCTTTTACCTTTCTCTATTTCTGTGTATCTTTTCTGTCCTTCTTATTCCACGTCTGACTAAGTGGCTGTGTGGCTAGCCCCCAGCATCCACCTCTCCTTCTACTTGTCTTCTCTTCCTATTTATTTTTTTCCATGCCAGCCCCTCCTATCCTTTCTCCTGCCTTGCTATTGGCCGTTCAGCTCTTTATTAGACCAACCAGGTGTTTTAGGCAGGCACAGTAACACAGCTTCACAGAGTTAAACAAATGCAACATAAAAGAATGCAACACATCTTTGTGTCATTAAACAAATATTCCACAGCATAAGTGAATGTAACACATCTTTAAATAATATGGTAATAGCTTGTATTGGCTGCCATTTTCCTTTCTGAGAAAAATAAACAACTACAAGCACTGCTTAAGTTCTACCCACAATTTAACTTCACAACTGCCCTTCAGAGATTATTTAAGAATGGACCTTTTGGGGCTGGAGAGATGGCTCAGAGGTTAAGAGCACTGGCTGCTCCTCCAGAGGTCCTGAGTTCAATTCCCAGCAACCACGTGGTGGCTCACAACCATCTAAAATGAGATCTGGTGCACTCTTCTGGCATGCAGGCATACATGCAGGCAGAACATTGTGTACATAATAAATAAATAAATCTTAAAAAAGAAATGGACCTGTCTTGTTTTCCTTTCCTATTGCAGTCATAAAAAATACTCTGACAAACTCAACCTATGGGAGAAAGGCTTTATTTGGATCACAGTTCCAGGTTGCAGTTTGTCATGTCAGGGAAGTAACAACAGCAAGAACTTGAGAGAACTGGTCACATCACATTCACAGTCAAGACTTCAGAACAATGAATTAATGCACATCAATGTTGAGCTAGCTTTCTCTATTTTTATTCAGTTCAGGAACCCCTTGATTAGGGAATGTTACCACCTACAGTAGGCAGGTCTTCTCACTTTGATTAGCATAACCAAGATATCCCTCCCCCCCCCCAGACATGCCCACAGGACAACTGGATCCAGACAATCCCTCACTGAGTTGCCTCTCCAGGCGAGTCTAGATTCTGTCAAGCTGACATTTAACACTAACAATCACAGGACCATAATGTGCAGGTCTTATAGCTATGGGTAGCACTTGAATATGATGCAGACCCATCTGTAAACTAGACAAGACTTTATTCTTCCTCAGCCAATGAATTGTAGGGAAATCTCCACGAGGCCAGGTACAGTCTAGGAGAGACGGGTAATGAATGCACTAGAAGTGAGAATCATGAATATTTGAACAACCTTCTCATCTAACTTTTACTTTCAGGGCCTCTTGGAGCCAAATCTTGAAACATATCACCCCAGTATAGTAGGTCAGACAACATTCAGTTCACAATGGGCAATTCAGGTTGCACTGTAACTTGGTGGACTGTGATTTGGTATTCAGTTTCCATTAAGGCCTAGTGACAGGACAGAATCCATTTCCTTAAAGGAAAGTTCCATCTGCAGAAGGTGACAGGGTTTTACTCCAAAGCTGCATGGGTTTGAACTGTTGTGCATCTATGAGATCACAACAGCAATAACAACAGCAACACCAACACCAACCATCCACTAAACAAAAAACAGACCAAACCAAAACTCAAACCCTGCATCTGTCACTGAAATTTGGAGCACCACTTGACATGCTGGATTGTAGAATTCAGGTACCAGAGTAGCTTGCATGGCAGTGTGGACCTGTTGCCCATTTAAAACATTGGCTGCTATGCCTCTTTTTTTTTTTTTTTTTTTGGTTGCAGGAGTGGCCATGTTCAACAGCCTATTATTAGCCATAAAAGAGGTACTTTAATATGGTACCTATCACTGGATCACTAGAGATTTTTGCCAAGATGGAAAGCTCTTGAATTTGTTATTCAGTTCCTCACATGCAAATGCCATTTCTTCTTCTTCCTCCTTCTAACATTTATTTATTATGTTGTTGTTGTTTGTTTTTTCATTTTTTCAAGACAGGGTTTCTCTGTGTAGTTTTGGTGCCTTTCCTGGATCTCGCTCTATAGACCAGGCTGGCCTCGAACTCAAAGAGATCTGCCTGCCTCTGCCTCCCAAGTGCTGGGATTAAAGGCATTCACCACCACTGCCCGGCTTATTTATTTATTTATTATGTATATAGTGTTCTCCCTGCTTGCATGGCTGCATGCCAGAAAAGGGCATCAGATCTCATTACAGATGGTTTTGAGCCACCATGTGGTTGCTGGGAATCCAACTCAGGACCTCTGGAAGCACAGTCAATGCTCTTAACCTCTGAACCATCTTTCTAGCCCTCTTTATTTTTCAAGGGAAGTAAGCCTTTATTTCCATGTTTCTAAATTAAGTTGGTTGGGTTGGTTGCTTGAGGGGATTAATCCCAGCATTCAAGAGGAAGAAGCTATCAGATCTGTGTGAATTTGAGACTAGCCTGGACTACAATAGCAAGTTGTAGTACCCCAGGACAGTCAGGGCTACATAGAGAGATCCTGTCTGAAAAACAAACAAATGAACAAACAAACAAACAAACAAACTGTACTGGCTTGTTTTATGTCAATTTGACACAAGCTAGAGTCATCTGAAAGGAAGGAGCCTCAACTGAGACAATGCCTCCATAAGACCCAGCTGTAGGACTTTTTTTTTTAAATTAGTAATTGATGCGGGGAGGGCCCAGCCCATTGTGGGTGATGTCACCCTTATGCTGGTGGTCCTGGGTTCTATAAGAAAGCAGGCTGAGCACGACATGTAGAGTAAGCCAGTAAGTAGCTCCTCTCCATGGTCTCTGCTCCTACCTCCAGGTTCCTGTACTGTTTGAGATCCTGTCCTGACTTCCCTCAGTGATGAACAGTGATGTGGATGTGTAAGTCAAGTTAACCTTTTCCTCCCCAGCTTGCTTTTGGTCATGGTGTTTCATCACAGCAACAGAAGCCCTAACACACAAACAAAAAAAGCAAGTGGCTTTTCAATTAGGTCTAGAGTCATTGTTATTTCTTCCTCACTTTGTTCTATCAGCAAAGTATCATCAACATGATGACACAGTGTTGTAAGTTTTGGAAGAGAAGGGAGACCAAGGTCCTTGCAGATTAAATTATGAAACAAAATGGCAAAACTAATCTAGCCCTGAAGTGAAATACTTAAGGTATATTTCTGTTCTTTGGCAGGTGAAAGATTATTTCTGGTAGTCTTTTCAAACTATTGCAAAAAAACAAAAAAGCGCGTTTTCTTTTTTCTTTGGTTTTTCAAGACAGGGTTTCTCTGTGTAGTTTTGGTGCCTGTCTTGGATCTCGCTCTGTACACCAGACTGGGCTCGAACTCACAGAGATCTGCCTGGCTCTGCCTCCTGAGCGCTGGGATTAAAGGTGTGTGCCACCACCACCCGGCTGAAAAAAAAAAAAGCATTTTCTAGACCAATAGCTACATACAAGTTTCCAAGGGATGCGTTAATGTCCTCAATCAAGTCAAGCAAATGGGAAGCAGCAGCTGCATTTGCACTCATCACTTAGTCTAGTTTATGATAGTGCACTGTCATTTTCCAAGATATGTTTTCTGCATAAGCCAAAGAGGTAAGTGTTGTGGGATATTTGTACAAAGTGTGAAGATGTATTTTCTTTGATTGGTGTAACAAAAAACCGAAAAGCCAATAGCTAGGCAGGAGGTATAGGCAGATTTCCAGGGAGAGAAAGGAAGAGGAGGAGAATCTAGGTTCATGGGAGACGCTGGGAGATGCCAGGAGACGCTGAGGGGAAGCAGGAGGTGCAAGATGGAAGAGAGGTAAAAAAGTCACAAGGCAAAATGCAGATTAATATAAATGGGTTAATTTAAGTTACAAAAGCTAGTTAGGAACAAGCCTAAGCTATAGGCCAAGCTTTCATAATTAATAAGAAGTCTCCATGTCATTATTTGGGAGCTGGCTGGCAGGACAGAGAAAGACTCTACAGGTAAGTTAAGTGGGGCGTGTGGGGGGAATAACTACCCGTTCATTACATCTTTGATAATGGCACTAATATCTATGACCCCTCTATAAATGTGATATTGATTTTGGTTTCCTATTTCCTTGCTTGCTTGCTTGCTTCCTTCTTCCCTCCCTCCCTCCTTCTCATCCTTCCTCTCTCCCTCTCTCTTTTTCTCTCAATCTTCTTTTGGAGACAGTCTCAGTATGTAGAACTGGCTAGCTTGGAACCCCCTGTGAAGACCAGGCTGGCCTCAGACTCACAGAGGTAGGTCTGCTTCTGCTTCCTAAGGTGTGTGCCACCATGCCTGATTCTGGTTTCCTATTTTCTTAAAGAGAAGCAATTCTAGTAACACTTGACCCTTCCTACCATAATATTCTTCACTCTAAAACTGCATGCAGGATCTTGCTTGTGACTGAGTTTGTTCAATTATGTGCTTTTGAGTTTACTTCTTTTTGAAAGTATTTATTATTTTAATTACTAGATAATAAAAACAATATTGTTACTTAAATTACATGAAATTAAAATTTTGTCAATTGTAAGGCCAAATTTGTGTCTCTTTCACTTCTTTTAAATTGTTTTTTTTAGGTTAGTATATAAAGCCATGGGTGTCGTCATGACATCTTCACACATCTTCACACAGGTATCATTGTACTTGTTTCTCATTTGTTTCCCTTCTCCCAGCCTTCCCCATCCTCCCTGTCTCTCTCTGTCTGGTTCCCTTCCTCTAGGTAACCCTCTTTTCTCCTTTCTTTTTTTTTTTTTAAATTTATCTGCATTAGTGTGAGGGTGTCAGGTTCCCTGGAACTGAGTTACAGACAGGTGTGAGCTGCCATGTGGGTGCTGGAGATTGAACCCGGGTCCTCTGGAAGAGGAGCCAGTGCTCTTAACCTCTGAGCCATCTCTCCGGCCCTGTCTTTTCTCCTTTCTTATCACATGTATTCTATTACCCTCTCTATTTCCCATTTCCCTCAAGACTCCTTCATCCTCTTCATGATCCCCTATCATGACCTCCTCACACACAATTTAAAAATCTCAGTTCCTCATATAAAAGAAAATATAGTAGTTGTCTTTTTGAATCTTGGTTACTTTGACTAATGTAATTTCCATTTCCATCCACTCTCCTGCAAATTTCACGATTTGATTTTGCAAGTTTACATAAAATTCCATTGTGTACATGTACCACATTTTACTCATCTATTCATCTGTTGATGGGCATCTAGACTGGTTCAATTGACTACTCATGTCAATGAGTGCAGCAATAAACATGGATGTGCAAGTGTCTCTGAGGTAGGTATATTGATGTATTTTTCATGCTTGAGAGAAGGAAAGTGAAGGAGAGTTGTATTTCAGCAAACGTTGCAGTGTAGAAATAGGTTCAAAGAGCATCTACAAATGCTTGATAAAATTTGGTTTCTTCAAACATCCATAGAGTTATCTATCCTTCTCCCTACTTTCTCTTCCACACTATGAAAACCTACTATTTTATAAGTTTCATATATTCTTTTTTAAAGATAGATTTATTTATTTATTTATTTATTATGTATACAGTGTTCTGCCTGTTGGTCAGAAGAGGGTACCAGATCTCATTACAGATGGTTGTGAGCCACCATGTGGTTGCTGGGAATTGAACTCAGGACCTCTGGAAGAACAGCCAGTGCTCTTAACCTCTGAGCCATCTCTCCAGCCCCCCATATATTCTTTCATAGATATGAGTTTGATTGGAATCACCCTACATGGGGGATAATGCTTCTCCCAGAAGTTACAAGATGCCAAATAAAAAGCTCAGTACCCAAGTGTGGGTTGTTACCCCTCCAGTTTTAGTCAAGAGTGTCTCAGAGAGCCCCTAAACAATACAGACTATTTAAATTGTTCCTGAATGCCAACAAGAACTTGATGGTAAAGCCCTATTACAAAGATAGCACATACTTTGGTCAAAGGACCTAGAAAAATCATGTCGGTACTGACTAGGAAGCTTCTTCCCTGTTGGTTAGTTTTCATAGTAGGTGAAGGTGCTGAACAAGCTGCTGGGAGAAAACCGTCATCATTAGTTTTACCAGCTGTAAATCACTTCTGCTACAGTAATAACCAGTATGACAAGATATGCCCATGGGTTCAATCGTGGCATGAATATTATGAGGATAACCAACTGCTTTCTGATTGGATTTAAGGCCTGCTCTATAGGAGAAAACTCATGTCTGGCAGTGTAAGCCTGGCCAGGAACCCATGGTTACCAACCCCCAGGGTGACCCTACTACCATTATTTTGCTAAATGGACATAGTATCAAACTGTCCTCTCAATTTGTATCTCTATGCCCATAGGCTAGTGAAGCTCTCAGATCCCATCAGAGAAGTTTCTTTGTGTGGTGGACAGTGATTAACACAGAAACTCACTGCTGGCCTAAGTGCAAAGAATAAGTATCCGTGGAATGCTCAGCCACACTTGGGATATCTATATTACACCCCCTTCCTCTGAGACTCAGGGACTATCATAGAAGAGGGATGAAAAGATTGTACGACCTAGAGACTGGGTAGGACCGGAGTAAAGCAGTGTCTTCTGGACATGACAGGAGTATTGCGTTCATGAATTCACAGCAGCTGTGGTTGACTACATAAAACCTGCGCAAGCTCCAGGCACTCAACATTCTAGCGTGGAGGGGGAGGTGCTCATGAGCCCCACTGCTAGCAGAGGACCTATGGACAGTTGACAACTGTTAGGAAGGAGAGTCCTTTTTCTTTAAGGGTGTGGCCTCTTCTCAGGTGATCATGCTCTAGAGGATGTAGCCATACCCAAGGGAATATGGGCAGCAAAATTTGGACTGAATGGGTTATTTATAAAAAATAAAAGAGGACATGAGGTTGGAAGGGGGAAGTTCTAGATATGCATGCAGAGGATTAATACAAATACTATATTAAAATGCCTTTCATACTTAAGTTTTTAGAAAATAGTTACCATTGAAGGTTGTTTGAGATTAAAGCTTTATTCCATCTATGAATACATATTCACGTATTCATCTCAGCTGTAGGTGAAATTGTACAGAGTCTTGATGTCACTGATTGTGTTTGAAGGTACTAGATGGCATAGTTGTCCTCTTTCAGAAAACGTAAGAGAATTTTAAGAAACTGGCAATTTCTTTTAAAATAGTAATACTTATTACAATTATTGTTATCACTGTGTGTGTATTATGTGTGACTCAGGTGTGCACATGCCACAGCACACATGTGGAGGTCAGAGGACAACTCTATAGAGTCAGTTCTCGCCTTCCACCTTTACATTAGTTCTGGGATTGAACTCAGGTCACCGGGCTTGTGAAGCAAGGCCTGTACCTTCTAAGCCAACTCATTAATCCAGAAGCTTCTAATTTCTGTTTTCTGAGAGGCTTAAGAGGAAACAGAGCAACAACAGACTGTTCTAAAACAAGAAACTGGACATTTAAAATTGTTTCATCTATTTAAAATATGATTTGATAAAAACTTCACTAAAAGGGCTAACCTCCCTTCCCTGTACATGACTGAAAATAAACTTAGTTACTTGGGACATTTAATCACAGAATTCTTCCTAAATTGTAAGGATAAAAGTTGGAAAAGTTGAATGACACGGGTCTTAGTTCCAGGCAATTCAATATCCGTCCAAAGCTTGTAAGACTTTGAAGAGACAGTCCTAAAGAATTCTTCTTAAGATCTTGTACCCCTAGATCTAAACCAACTACCAAATGCCAAATAAGGAAATTTCAAAAGCACAAATAAAAAGGTTGATTCGACACATCCTATTGAAATTCCTTAGGTTCCCCAAAATATAAAACCCCCATAAGCTCCTAGAGAGAGAAAAAGTGCAACTTAAAAAAAAATAGCAAGTAGGCCGGGTGGTGGTGGCACCTTTAATCCCAGCACTCGGGAGGCAGAGCCAGGCAGATCTCTGTGAGTTTGAGGCCAGCCTGGTCTACAGAGTGAGATCCAGGACAGGCACCAAAACTACACAGAGAAACCCTGTCTCGAAAAACAAAAACAAAAAATAGCAAGTAGATTGGAATTGTGTTTCTTACATGAAAAATTGTATGTTGGAATGTAACAGAGCAATTCCTCTTACAGTTCTAAAGAAAAAAATGATAGTGAACTACCAATATTGTAAACAGCCAATCAATTATGTTTAATAGCAATTGTCTTAGGGTTTCTATTGCCTTGATGAAACATATGACCAAAAGCAAGTTGGGGAAGAAAGGATTTATTTCACTAACAGTTTGTTGTAGAATGTTATTTTAAGGTGTGTTATATTTGTTTATGCTGTGGAACATTTGTTTAATATGCAAAAATGGGTTGCATTCCTTTATGCTGCATTTGTTTAACTCTGTGAAGCTGTGTTACTGTGCCTGTTTAAAACACCTAATTGGTCTAATAAAGAGCTGAACAGCCAATAGTGAGGCAGGAGAAAGGATAGGTGGGGCTGGCAGGCAGAGAGAATAAACAGAAGGAGAAATCTGGGAGGAGAAGAAGGAGCAAGAGAGATCAAGGATCGAGAAAAGAAGGGGCCAGTCACCAAGCCAGCCAGCCAGCCATGGAGTAGGAGTGAAAGTAAGATCACAGAAGTCAGAAAAGGAAAAAGTCCAGAGGCAAAAGGGAGACAGAACAATTTAAGAACAATTGGCTAGAAACAACCAGACATTTTTAATTAAGAATAAGCCTCTCTGTGTGATTTATTTGGGAGCTAGGTGGCGGGCCCCTCAAAAGAGTAAAATCCAACAACAACAAGAGTTCCATCACCAAAAGTGGTGAGGGCAGGAGCTCAAGCAGGCCAGGAACCTGGAGGCAGGAGCTGATACAGAGGCCATGGAGGGTGCTGCTTACTGGTTTGCTCCTCATAGCTTGCTCAGCCTGCTTTCTTATAGAACCCAGGACCACCAGCCCAGGGGTGGAATTACCCACAATAGGCTGGGCCTTCCCTCATTGATCAGTATTGGAGAAAATGCTTTACAGCTGAATCTCATGGAGGCATTTCCTCAACTGAAGCTCCTTCCTCTCTGATGATTCTAACTTGTGTCAAGTTGGCCCACAAAACCATCCAGTACAGCAATATTCTATGAAGCTTGATGCAATCGTTGAGAAAGAACTTCTAAAATTATAGTGATATACTACAATAATATAGTAATGTTATTATACCTCTATAACCAAGATGATAGAAACACATTTGGAATTGGAATTAGGATACAAATGAAAGCATAATAAAAGGTATCTTGGACTGGAGAGATGGATCAGCAATAAAGAGCACCTACTGCTCTTGCAGATACCTGAGTTCAGTTCCCAGAACCATATCTGGCCACTCACAATCATTTGTAATTTGTTTGTTTTTTGTTTTTGAGACAGGGTTTCTCTGTAGCTTTGTGCCTTTCCTGAAACTCACTCTGTAGCCAAGGCTGGCCTCAAACTCACAGAGATCTGCCTGCCTCTGCCTCCCGAGCGCTGGGATTAAAGGGGTGCACCACCACCGCCTGGCAGTCACGATCATTTGTAACTCTAGCTCCAGGGATATCAGAGACAGAGACCTCTGACCTCTGAGGGCACCTGCAGTCATACACACACACATACACACACACACACACACACACACACACACACACACACACACACACACACTTAAAAATAATAAAAACAAATCTTTAAAAAATCATATATTGGTGGAGGTTGGGGTAGTTATTGAGAGTGATTAAATTGTGATATTGGAAGAAAATATGTTTAGATGCTTGATGAAAATATAATTGTTGCTGGGTGGCAGTGGCACATGCCTTTAATCCAAGCACTCAGGAGACAGAGGCAGAAGGATCTCTGTGAGTTTGAGGCCAGCCTGGTCTACAGATTGATTTCCACAACAGCCAAGGCTATACAGAGAAATCCTGTCTTGAAAACCCCCAAAAACCAGTCTGGAGAGATGACTCAGAGGTTAAGAACGCTTGACTGCTCTTCCAGAGGTCCTGAGTTCAATTCCCAGTCATGTGGCAGCTCACAATCATCTATAATGAAATCTGGTGCCCTCTTCTGGTGTCCAAGCATACATGCAGGCAGAACACTATAATAAATAAATAAATAAATAAATAAATAAATAAATAAATAAATAAATAAATAAATACATCTTTAAAAAAGAACCCCCCAAAGTATATATATACACATATATAAGTATATATATCACACATATATGTATATATATAAAAATATAAATAATGGTAGCTACCAGTAAAATTGCACTGTACTGTAGACTTTTCCAGTGGCAAAAGAGAAAAACATGTCAGGAAGACACCCAAAAGATGCAACAACAAAAAAATTACACAAAATAGAAAACACAACATAAGATGTCAGGGATAAGGCCTAAAATATGCAATTATAATTAATATGGATGGCTGAATCCCCCAATTAAAATACAAGGACTTTCAGTTTGACTTTATAAAAAACTAAACTATGCTTTATAAAACACATATAACAAATAGACATAGAAGGCTGAAAATGAAGAAATGGGAAAAGAAAAAAAACATGAGAATTTAAATAGGATTGTTATGATTAATTTTAGATAAATTAAGCAAAATGCATTAAATAGTACAAATATTTTATATTTTAAAATATTATGACTCAAAAAGAATATGTAACAGGAAACTTTGCTAAATAGCATAACATTGAAGTGTACATATAATAGTCCTTGGGAATGCAGCAGATTACAGCAATTTAGACTAGTAGCTAATCAGCTAATGTAAAAATAAACAAAGCTTGGGAGAAACTTACAAAAACCATGTTAGCCATTTTATTTTAACTTGTGATATATAAAATTCACATTTGTTTTGCCAAATGTGATATAAGAGGAATGTATTTCCTTTGATTGTAAGTCTTCTGGTCAGCTTCTCACAGTTTCTTGAGTAAGTCATTATCCATGATGTACTGTCGTTGATTTTCAGTTTTGTTCTTTTTAGGCACAATGTTGTTCAGTAGATCTCTAAAACTTGTTCATGTTGTGTAACTGAAACTTTTTACCTATTCAAGAACAGCTCCTTCTGATGGAGCCTGTGAGTTTGACGATTGTAGATACTGCCTAGGAGCGGAATTTCACATTATTCGTCTGTCCTGTTGGGAGCTTGTTTCACTTAACATGATCTTTCCTAGCATCACATATGGCAAGAGGTCCTTCTTTCTCTAAGGCTGAATACCATTCTATCATGTATATTCTACATTTTCTTTTCTCATTCATCTGTTAGTTGTTTCTATATTTTGGCTAACGTGAATGATGCTCCAATGAACGCCAGAGTGCAGGTATCTCTTTGGAATCTCTCTCCCCGTGTGTGTGTGTATGTGTGTGTGTGTGTGTGTGTACATACACATGATATATGAAACCACTAGAGCATATGTGTGCTGGCTAGTCATTTTTGTCAACTTGACACAAATAAGGCATATTTGGGAAGAGAACTGAGAACTGTCTCCATCAGCCTGTGTTACAGGCAAGTCTGTGAGGATATTTTCTTGATTACTGGTTGATGTGGAAGGATCCACACCACTATGGAGAGCAAGCCAGAAAGCAGCCCTCCTTCATCTTCTCTGCTTCCATCAGTTCTTGCCTCCAGGTTCCTGTCTTGAGTTCCTATCTTAGCTTTCCTCGATTCCCTGAAAACTGTAAAACAAAATAAACCCTCTCTTCCTCAAGTTGCTTTTAGTCAGTGTTTTATCACAACAACAAAAACATAACTAAGACACCATTTAATTGCATTTTGAGTGTTGCAAGCAACTTTATACTGATTTCCATAACTCTTGTACCATTTTATATTTTGTCAGTAGAGTATTGTACCAGGGTTTCAATTTTTCAACATCCTCGCCAACAGTTGTTTTCGTCTTTTTGATAATAGCCATTCATACTTAAAATGGGGTGATGTCTCAGCTTGATCTTGAGCATTTTTCATATGATCTGTTGGATAGTTCAATCTTTTTTTAATAAAAATGTCTGTTCAGATCCTTTGTCCATTTAAACAATTGTATTATTTGTTTTATTTCCCCCTATTGCTGAATTGTTTGAGTTCCTTATGTTTTCTTGATATTAATCTCTTATAGAAAGGCTCCATTTAAAAAAGATGTCAGTTCTCAAATTAAAATTCAGGTTTATTGGAAGTATTGTATCAAAGGTTAACTTTTTATCTGCAGGCCATTCAATTTTTTTGTATTTGCACAAGGAACGAAATTGTTAGAAGTGGATGATCGCAAAGGCATCACAGGCACTTCTCCATATTGTTTTGTACATAGAATGAACAAGTCTATGAGGGGTATAGATCTATATTTTTCTGAGTGATTGGGTTTAGGGCTTTTTCAGTTGTCTATAATTCTGTAAGGATCTGGTAAGAGTTCTGATTCTTTTCTCTGTTAAAATGAACATGTGTATGCACACAGTCTGAACACAATTTCAGGTAACAGTTGGCCAGGTGAAAATGCCTGCCCTAGGTTAAGTGTGGTTAGGGTTGTCAGTAGGCCTGAGAGCACATTTGACCGAGGGGTCATCAATTTGAGTGTGAACTTGTTGGCAGTGACCCTGAAATAAGCTTAGGTTCTTCTTGGATGTCCTGGAGTTCAGGAGGCCAGAGAGGCCTGGCAAGCTGTTCTCGGTTACTGATAGCAACAGGATCAAGAGTGCCACGAACAAGGGCAGAGAGGTAGGTGGAACTAGTAAGCTCTTCTATGCAATGCGTAGATACTTCTTGGGAATTTGGGGAAAGGCATAAAGGAACCAAAGAGACTTACTTAGGTTTGTTATCTGAATAAAGGGGGCATATATTATTGTGGTTACCCATATGCGTGTGTGTATGTGTGTGTGTGTGTGTGTGTGTGTGTGTGTGTGTGTGTGTGTGTGTGTGTTTGGACTGAATAACAAACAGCTGCCTGACTACAGGGAATGAAAGGAGGGCTCTGGAATGTAGGAGGGCAGCACATTCCTCACTTCTTGGTAGGGCAAGGAGAATGGGACCATCCCATCTTCTCACTCTCAGCTGTCTCAGCTTTAGTAGGCTGGAATCTAATCCAGGAGCAGGTGTTTAGAGCAGCCATCAGATCTTTCCTCTAGCAATCAGTAAAGACTCTGGGTACTTAACTACATGTCTTACTTTAATTAAATAAGTTAGGACTGATTGTGTTGCTTTTATTTTACCAAATTGCAAGTTGAGGCAAAAGTAGAAAAAAAAAAATAAACGAGCAGTTTGTATAAAATGGTCCAAATCAGACAACGGACTATCTTTTCTTAGCGTATTCATGCACAAATTCCAGTTTTCAATTTTAAAAACAAATTAGCGTATTTTGAAAGCAACTGTTTGTCTGCAATCAGTAGAAATATTTTTGTGTGATAAATGCATATATATTGCAATTAGTAAGGGTCCACTGGGTTTTCCTCTTCTACTTAAATATTTCTCCACGCAAATGAAAAACATAATTTTATATCCTCAGTGTAAAAGTAAAGCTGATTTTTAACAAGTGGGCAGAACATTTTAAGAAACATAATTCCACTCCTGTCTCCTTTTCTGAAATGCTGTTTGGTGGGGGAGTGCAGGGGAAGTGCTGGATTTCCCCAGCTGAAAGGGGAAGGGAAGAAGGGAAAAGCATCTGGGGTGGGAATAAAGAAACGCCAGGATTATTCCTAGAAGAGGAAGAAAAGGCCCAAGCAGGCTCTGTGTTAAGCATAGAAAGGCAAATTCCAACCACAAAAGAAGCTCCTTCTGGTTTGGGGACTAACAAAGAGGAAATGGATAGCGGCAGGACCTGGTGTGGCGGGGAAGGACAGGGAAAGGCTGCCTCCTGTCGCTGCGTTGGCAGGAGTGTAGTCGGAGTCCTGATCTCACTAGTGACGTGACCCTCACGTGAGCTGAAGCTGACGTGTGCAGGCGCCGTTCTAATTCGGGTCTACATTTGGTGTTTGCTCTCTCTGGGTTATCGCTGAGAGCGGGCAGGCCTGCTGCGGAAGGAGGAGGAGGAGGAGGAGAAGAAGGTAATTGCCTGGACCCCCGCAGGTCTGTGTTGTGGATGGGGTATGCCTGGGGATTGTTTTACCAGTAGCGGTTAGCGGAGATGCCAGCCACACAGTCTGTCTGCTCTCTTCCCGCACTTGCAATGTCTTCGGACCCTCTCAGAACAAAAAACAAAACAAAACAAAACAAAAAACAAACAAAAAAAACCCCGATGGACATTGAAGGGAGAGATTCCAGGGGAGACCCCAGATTAGGCTTTGGGGGCGGGGAGTCTTTGGCATGTCCTGAATCCGGAGGGGCAAGTATTATGGATTGGTGCATGGATGCATCTTCGAAGACAGAATTTTGAAGTAGTGAGACTGTTATCCTCTGTCATTCAGGAGGGCGCAGTACCTTTTCAAGCAAAGGAGTAATCGACATCGAATTTCTGCATGTCAGTCTAAAGCTGAGATTGCCGGAGGACCGCAAATAGGTGATGATGGCTTAGGGCTTTATCATAACTCGGGACCATTATTGACTCTTTAGCAATCTATGTGCCTGTTCTCCCCTGTCCCCGTCTCAGGAAAAAAGGACGATTCTCATAGTTCTACAGAAAAAAAAAATGGCTATCTTTGGGGGTGGGCTGGGGTGGGGAGAACAGAAGAGATCTGTCACCTTCCACAGCTCCAGTTTCTGTACTCGCTAGGCCAGCCTCCAACCCTGCACTTCCAAAGGGGTGTGGTTTTTGCAGAGAAAATGGCCGACCACTGCAGAAAGGAGTGCCAGGATGTAGTAATATAGCGCCAGGGAGGTGTCAGCGGAGCCCAGAGAAGTGGGGATAGGGTGAGAAATAAAAACATGAAATCCGTATGACCAACCAGCTCCCCAGATTTGGGAAAACTGGCATTTAGACGATTTATGTTTTGTGTTCTGTCTATGCTTAGGCACTGTATCTGTGAATCTTGCTCCTGAAGACGAGTCCAAACCGAAGAGCAGGGGAGGGAGGAATAATTTCCAGAATCAAGTAGGTCAGAAAAAGCATGATGGCACTGTTTGGGGTGAGAGGGGGGTGTCACTGGAGTAGACGATAATGGTGACAATGAACTCGAGTGGATTCATAGACTTTCTCTCCATCACCCATTCCTGTCTCTTTCTTTGGTCCTGAGCTTACAAAAGGAAGCATTTTGCAGATAAGAAACCAAGAAGGAGATAGTCAGGTGGAGATAGCTGTAGAGAGTGCTGGATTGGAGATGGGATGACATTATTCTAAAATACCATATGGTGCAGTGTCCTTGGTGTTAGTCTAATAGGTACCCAGTTTGTTAGTCCTGAAGTTTGGTGAAGTTAGGAACTGAGATGAGGGAGGACAGAAATCTCGCAGAGCAGTGGAAATCTATATAATTGTTCAATAGAGTTGAGAGGCTGTCTTTAAGATAGTCGGGTGGCAGAAGCAAGTGCAGATGCACTTAAAGTCTATCTAATTTCTAGGGACCTCTGTCCATTTCTTTACAAGAAAGGGTGCGTAGTGTCATCTTTGGAAGAAGTAACAGATAGAGTAGTGGGGCGCCAGGAGACGGATCATCCAAGGCAGAGGGGAAGGGAGATAATGCCACATCCGTGTGCAGTGAGGAAGGTAACAAAAGGTAAGAAACACTGCAGTGAAGGGCAAGGGCCTGGAACTTCAGAAGATGGGTATATATCCTGTGTTGGGTGTGATTTATCTGGTTCTTAAACTCTCAGATCAAACCTCTGTGTTCTTTTGTTTGCAGATCTGCAAGAGGCTGGAAAGGAGGAGGGACTAGTTGCCTCTCTGAGGGTGTATGTGAGGGTGACCCTGACTCAGGACGTCTGGAAGGGTAAAGATCATAGGCAACATATAAATTCATTCGATTTAACATTCTAGGGATGGGTGGAAGAACATAAGGTTGGAGAATCTGGGTGTTGGGAAAACTTCCAAAGTTGCTTCTAGATAAAGGAAAGGAATAATGATAAGGATACCAAGTCCCAAGTGCTAGCCAGTGTCTCTGTATGTTTGTGTGCTTGTAGGCAAGCGATTCAGTCTACTTATGTACCAAGACACAATTGGAGAAGTCAAAAGTCTGAAATCTTTTTTTTCCCCTCTAGGTCTCACTGCGTCTGCTGTTGTAGCTGCTCCTACCTGCAAAGTTTGAAGAATTTGCCCCTGACCTGAGAGTATTCTGGACCAGAGCAAGCCAGCTTTGTGTCCTGGTTAAGGGATTCACCCCAGCTGCATCATGGGCCGCACCCGGGAAGCTGGATGTGTGGCGGCAGGCATGGTCATCGGGGCTGGTGCCTGCTACTGTGTATACAGACTGACCTGGGGAAAAGATGAGAAACTCTGGGGTGATGAAGAAGAGGAGGAAGAGGAGGAGGAGGAAGTGGGGGAAGAGTCTTGTAGTGACAAACCAGAAATTGGGGGCAAAACTGAGAAAGGAGTTAAGATTAATGTTGGGGTCGGGGCAGGAGCCAAACCTCAAGACGATTCAAAGGCCAAGGCTGATGTAAAGGTGGGACCTGAGAATGGTCCAGGTGTAAAGAAGGAAGGGCAACCAGAGTCCCAGGGTGGAGGTGGCCTAGAAGCTAAGGCTAAAGCCCTTTTCAAGATCCTAAAGGAACAGGCACGTGCAAAGGCAGGCAGAGGGATCAGGTTTGCTAACATATCTGGGAGCAGGACCCTGACATCGAGTTTACCCTGCCCAGGAGGCAGGGGGGGAGGCTGCCACCCCGGCGGCAGGCGTGGCTCTAGGGCTAGGAGCAGGGCAAGCGGGAAGGTCAAGAGAAAGAATCGAAGTAAGAGCACCAAGGCTCCAGCCACAGCATGGCCTGTACGCAGGGGCAAGTTCAACTTTCCCTATAAAATTGATGATATTCTGAGTGCCCCTGACCTTCAAAAGGTCCTTAACATCTTGGAGAGAACAAATGACCCTTTTACTCAGGAGGTAGCCTTGGTCACACTGGGTAACAATGCAGCATATTCATTTAATCAAAATGCCATACGTGAATTGGGTGGTGTCCCAATTATTGCAAAACTGATAAAAACGAGAGACCCCATTATTAGGGAAAAGACTTACAATGCCCTTAATAACTTGAGTGTTAATTCTGAAAATCAGGGCAAGATTAAGACTTACATTAGTCAAGTGTGTGATGATACCATGATTTGTCGCTTGGACTCAGCCGTGCAGATGGCTGGATTAAGGCTGTTAACCAACATGACTGTGACTAATCATTACCAACATTTGCTTTCCTATTCTTTTCCAGACTTTTTTGCTTTGTTATTCCTGGGAAATCACTTCACCAAGATACAGACTATGAAACTAATTATAAACTTTACTGAAAATCCAGCCATGACAAGAGAGCTGGTCAGTTGTAAAGTGCCATCAGAACTGATTTCCCTCTTTAATAAAGAATGGGATAGAGAGATTCTTCTTAACATCCTTACTCTTTTTGAAAATATAAATGACAACATAAAAAGTGAAGGGCTTGCCTCATCCAGGAGAGAATTCAGCAGGAGCTCACTATTTTTTTTATTCAAAGAATCTGGAGTATGTGTTAAGAAAATCAGAGCATTAGCAAATCATAAGGATCTGGTGGTCAAAGTGAAAGTTCTGAAAGTATTAACAAAACTGTAACTTGAGATCTGTTCCAAACAACGCTGAAGTAATGTTTCTTAAGTTTGCATGTGGGAACAATGTGTTTCATAACTTCTTTGGTTTTCATTGCGCTTGTGTGGCAAAGAGATCTTTTGGGCTGCTATTTAGGAAAAATGAATCACAGATTATCAATGGCCATTGATGCTGGCTTTAGACTGAGCCTTTTTAAATATGCCAAATACATATTAGAGCTTGCACAAAGAAAACACTTATTCATTCAACTTTCTACCTAGGTGGAGATATTTTTGTTTACTTAAACTGACAGTGAAGTAACTATATGTCATAATAAGCTATACTTTTGTATTGATTTAAATTTGTTCATCTAAGAGTTGTGCTTTATCAATAAAGTTATGTTTAAGCAGTAGAAAAAGACATTGTTTTTGTCCTTGGGTTCATGTGTGTGTGTGTGTGTGTGTGTGTGTGTGTGTGTGTGTGTGTGTGTGTGACAATAGATAAAATCAAAGGCTATTTATATATGTTTATAAAGTCTGGAAGAACTTCTGGTCATGGGTGGATGCTTCCTATCAGTGCTTAGAGGCAGCAGAAACTACTGTATACAATGGTGCCCAGGGAATGTTTTATGGGGAAGGGGGACTTAAGAAGGCTGAGCTTGAAGAATGAGATACAAAAGGAGGAAGAATGGCCTGGAGGTGGGAATCCAGCTTCAGAGAGCAGGCTGGCGCTGGCGAGTCTGGGTCAGAATTAGAGAGGAGTTCCTTACATAAAAATCCCTAAAACGTCAATGGAGCTGACATGTTGTTAGGAAAGGATTCTTACAGACAATTCTCCGAGAGTAACTGTCACAGAAGATTAGCAGAACCACAAGCATGCGCAGATGCTCCTGAACCTGACAGTCACAAAAAGTACTTTAAGAAGGTAATCTGCCTAGGAGCCTGTTCAGCACCAGACTGATGACGCACTTCTTATCAATCATTGTGGCCAAGAATTGTTGTTTGAAAACATCAGATAGGATCTTCCTTGTTTTGTCTTTACTACTTTCCCCTTGCCTCAGACTCTGAATATGCCCGCGGTTTACTGTGCTATGTGGGTTTGCGTAGTAATGCCCCCTGTTACTCGCAAATAAAAATCAGTATTCTTCGTTTTGTTTTTATTTTTTTATTTAGGTTGATGATAGGATAAGCTGGATCCAACAAGTGCTTGGTGAGACTAGTGTGGGGCATGGCCAGGCCACCTCCTGGGGTCCCAGTGTTTCCCTGGAAGGTGGCAGCTCTCAATCATTTTCAGAAGCGCAGGATCCTGGCCTGTGACAATTTGCAGAGCTCAGGGGTCAGGTCAGGGAGAAGCTAGTTTCTTCTCTTTTAGGGAGGATGTTAGAGACGCAGAGGATATCCTGCTATTCTGATTTTCCCATCAAACAGTTTTAGGATCTGTGTCAGTCTCAATGTGCTCAAAGATAATTTTCTAATAATGGGTCTCAGTTGGTTAAATCGTCCCCATCCCCCACAAAGCATAACTTTTCGAGGCTCAGGAAACAGGCTTTCTTTCTTTAATTCATATTTCATCTGCCTTGTTTCAAAAGAAACTCCAGCGTGGGGTAGACAGTTGATGTAGGTACCATACATTTCATGTTCTTGACTCTCTGGTTTTGCTAGGTTCTCTTGAGAGTGGCTTTGAACACAGCGCTCACATAAGACTGTTTTTCCATGCTGGCTATTTACATTATGTTTCCACCACATCCCAGGCTGAAGTTTGTCTCTGCTTTGTCTTTCTAAGTTGTGGCTCTTCCTTGCCTTTAACCCAGAGCAGTCTCAGCTCTGTTGTTAGGTCTCCTGTGTGCTCAGGCTGAGGGCAAGGTGGGGGCAGGGAAGGGGTATTTACAACTGAGAGTGTTTCACCCTCTCCATTGGGGCCTTGTCAGGCCCATGTTGAGAGCCTGGGCCGCGTGTGTACTTGAAGAGGGGTGTGGGGGGGACTGGGAGGGAAGGCAAGGGATGGAAGGAAGCCCTGGTGGAGGGGGCACTTTGTCTGCATAGGTTCATGCAAATGTAAGTTGATCCCCTATTGAGAGTGGGCTGACCATTGACATCCTGAAAGGTGAAAGAGGAGTTCTAATAAAGGTAGCTTTGTCTGAGCTTGCAGCTCCTCCTTTACTGAGCCTTGCTGAGCTTGCAGACCATATAACATGTTATCGAATAAAGTGGGACTTCCTTTTGAAAACAAAATCCAGAATGATAATTTATTATTGTGAGAAATAGAATTAATAAACACAACAGATTCTTAATGTTTCCTGCGTAGAACATTTTCTCCCTAATATCAATGTAGATTGCAATCAAGGTCTTCATAGAGGGTTGTTTATTTAACAATCTGGAATTTGGACAATTTAGATAGATATTGCTCCCAACAAAGCAAGAGGCTTGGTGGAGATCTGCTTCATTTAGCGTTGTTGGTTTTTTTTTTCTGAAAAAGTGATTAGTGATTGACGTTTCCTTATTTTCTCTTTATGGCTTCTGGGTTTTGGTCATACTATAGAATCCCATAAAATATATTATTATTTTTATAAATTTTATCATCTTATAAAATATTTCATAAATTATTAAAATGATATTTTTATAATTTATAAATAAATTGTTGAAATATTATTTTATAATTTATAAATAAATTATTTTATACTTTAAATAAAAATATATAATTTTATATATAATTTTTATAAATTTAATATTTTTAGTTAAATACTTGTTATGGGGGGGCAGGAGGGGGGAGAACAAGGGAATCCGTGTCTGATATGTAAAATTAAATTAAATTATAAAATTTTTTTTAAAAAAGGACTTGGATTCTAGGGCTGGAAAGATGCCTCAGCAGTTAAGATCACCGGCTGCTTTTTCAGAGGTTCTGGGTTCAATTCTCAGCACCCACATGGTGGTTCACAACTGTCTATAATGATAGTCCCATGGGATCTGATGCTCTCTTCTGGTGTGCATACATGAAGACAAAATACCCCCATATATAAAAATACAATTTTTAAAAATAAATAAATCTTTTTTAAAAAAGAAAAAAAATACTTGTTATGGGGCTGGAAAGAAAGCTCAGTGGTTAGAAACACTGGCTTTTCTTCCAGAGGACACAGGTTTGATTCCCAGTATCCATATGGTGGCTTACAACCATCTGTAACTTCAGTCCCAGGGGACTCAATACCCTCTTCTGGCCTCCATGGACACCAGGCATGCACATGATGCACAGACATACATGTAGGTAAAATATTCATACACATAAAATAAATAAATGTAAAAAAAATAAAATCTTGGTAATAGCCAAACAGATGTATTACAAAATAAACATCTGTTTTCAATACAATTTCTCAGACAAAGGGCTTACTTTATGGACGGGCTTTTCATATTTCATCGGGCTTTGGCTATTTATGACATGTTACTCTATTGTATAATAGAAACATTATTTTTATGTTTGCTACCTTGGAGGGACAGTGAAGTTCTATCTTTTACCACAGAGCTCATTTCATTAAAAATGAAAAGTCTGGTGGTTTCTTAGCTCAGGACTAGAAAATAGAGCCAGGAACAAACTCTTACCTGGTGACACTTTGGTGGGATATGTAATATGAGGAAACATGAGTAAGAAAAGGGGGCACTAAGGTAGATGAAAAGCAAACCCAAGAGTTAGTCACCATCTAGACATAATCTTTGGAAACAGTTGATTCAATTGTGGTTTCCAAGAACAGTGTCAGTAGAAGGAATGTAAAACTGCTGTGTGTTTATTATATGTGGTCCTAGAGATCAAAACCAGGGCTTTTGATATGGCAGACAAGCACTCTGCCATTGGGCCATGTTCCTAACCCTCTGTCAGCTTCCACAAGCAGCTGCTCTCTTGGTCAAAATCTGCCTCACAGGACATTAACTCTCGTATGTCCATGGGTGCGTTCATGCTAGTTTTGTGCCTCCGTTATCAGGTGACACTACGTCATGTGACTACTCAGGTTGTAGCTGGAAGCAGGGTGGCAATGCCTTGCACCCTAGGAATGTACAAGCAGGATGAACCTTTGTTTTCTTTCTTAGTCAGAATATAAAGCAGTTAATCTAGCTCTAGATTAGATGTAGAGTCGAATGGGTCTAGGATGGCACATAAATTGAAGTAGGTAGGAGATGCCATCATGCTCACAATAATGCTATTGCTGTGGGAAACCAAGGGAAAAGACATCCAAGCTGTGTTCTGGGTAACAGTTTCATTGTATGCATATAACAAGGCCCAGGGATATTAGTTCCAAAAGACCGAACCCTTCAGTATCCAAAGACTGCGACTTTTATACATTTTTTGTTTCTTTGTCTTCTGGTTAAATACACTGTAATTTAGGTATTTTAGACTAGGAGGCAGTGATTGCTAGAATGAGAAGGGTGGGAAAAGGCAGGGGGCTGCAGGGGAGCTCTATGGATAGTCGAGTACGTGACAGCTTGCACATATGCCTGTGCTGGACATTGACCAGACCACATGGCTGTTTCTTGTTTTTCTTTCTCGAAGCCCTCTAGGGGCCCCTCCTTCTACAACATTATGGGTCTATTATGAAGGGTTCTATAAGGACCACAAGATAGGATACCCTATACTTTGGGCTTTGAAAATTATTTAGTTTGTAAAAGTGGTCTGGACCAAAATTTTGGAGTCAGCAATTGAAGTACTCATATATACCATTTTTTCCTCAGGAAGCATTACAATAAATGTGCTAATCAGCACATTTGAGTAGTATAAAATTTGTTGGCCAGTCCTCTTATCCAAGATAATATCCATATATTGTCAATCTGTGCCTTATAAACAAAGACACTATAATGTAATAACTATAAAGCATAGTTAAATCTTGAAGATATGAGTAGTTTTATATCTTTTTTTTAATCAAATACTGATATTAGGTTGTGTTGCTCGATTCTCACGTACATAATGATATCTCTATCTTGATCTAGAAGACTCTCTCATTTAACAAATTTTTTGTGCATATATGTGCATGGACTTTTGCTTGCACATATGTCTGTGCACCGTGAGTGCATGGTGCCCATAGACACCAGAAGAGGTCATCACCTGATGGTTGTGAGCCACCATGTGGGTTCTGGCTACCAAACCTTAATTGTCTTTAAAAACAGTCAGTGCTCTTAACTGCTCAGCTATCTCTCCAGACCCTCTCTTCCACTGCATTCGAGACAGAGTTTCACTCTGTAGTCCAAACGGGCCTGGAACTCAAACTTGGTATCCTCTTGTCTCAGTCTTCTGAGTGCTTGCTGGGATTGCATATGTACAACATCATGCTCAGCCAAGAAATGTCTCTCAATCAAAAGAAATTTTATCAATGTTTTTCTTCATTTTATTTTATTGTCTTAAAAAGTTTCCCCGGGCTGGAGAGATGGCTTAGTGGTTAAGAGCACTGGCTGTTCTTCCAGAGGACCTGGGTTCAATTCCCAGCATCCACATGACGGCTCACAACCATCGAGGGTGTCAGACTCACATGCAGGCAAAACACTCATACATGTAAAAATATAACTAAGCCAGGCGGTAGTGGCACATGCCTTTAATCTCAGCACTTGGGAGGCAGAGGCAGGCAGATCTCTGTGAGTTCGAGGCCAGCCTGGGCTACAGAGTGAGTTCCAGGAAAGGCGCAAAAGCTACACAGAGAAACCCTGTCTTGAACCACCCCCCGCAAAAGTCCCACTTTATAATGTGATGAAGATTATATACACTATATCCTAGAAACTATGTTGTTTTGCCATTAATATCTGGATTTATAATTCACTTGCAGTTTACTTTTTAAAGCATCTTGATTACATTTGTCTCCTGAGTGGCTATCTGCTTAACTCAGATACATATATATGTATGTGTGTGTGTGTGTATATATATATTCTCTCATATATATATGTATGTATCTCCAGGCCTCTATTGTATTTTTTACTTTGAGATAGGTCTCAATGAGTTGCTAGAGCTGACTCTGAACTCACTCTGAAGCCCAGCCTGGATTTGAACTTGTGAGATACTTCTGCCTTCGTTTCCGGAGTAGTTAAGATTACATTTCTTTTCTCTCTCCTCCTTCTGGATTTCCCATATGCATATGTTTGTCTGTTTGATGGTGGCCCATGGATCGCTTAGGCTGTGTTCAGGTTCCTTTCTTCTTTTTGCTTTCTGTTACTCAGAGTTCATCATTTCAATTTTCCCATCCTTACGTTCACCGACTCTTTTTTTATACCTAATCAGATGTTTTGTTATCCCTTTAGTGATTGTTTTCATTGGAATTATTGAAATTTTCAATTCCAGAGTTACTTTCCCCAACCCTGCCCTCCTTTCCTGTTACTCCCCTGCCTCGTCTCCGCTTCTGCCTTTTTCAATTTCTATCTCTGTTGAATTTCTGGGTCTGCTGAGAAAGCAACGTTAGCTTTCCTTTCTCGTGTTTTTCTTCACTTCTGTGAGCACACTGAATGAGTGGATTTGCAGTCTTTGTTTAACAAGTTTAACAGGCTTCCTCCAGAGTGCTTGTGTTAGTTTATTGTTTTCCTGTGTGTTGGCCAGATTATCTCGGGTTGTCATGCCTTTCAATATATTTTTCCCTAAAAAAGGAAAACAAAGCCTCAAACAGACGTTATGGCATTTTGGCAACTGTAAATGAGACTCTGCTTCTCTCTATGAAGTATGGTGATTTTTTTGTTGTTGTTTAGCCATTTTATTGAACCAGTCTGAAAAGGCTATATTCTTTTTTGTCTGTAGCCACCTTAATGCATGTTCCAGTAGTTTAATATTCAGTTACTGAGTCAATAGAGATTTCCTTCAACACTTGCGACCAAATGAAATTAAATCAACAACATATTCCATTGTTTTCTCATGGACCATGTGTGTTGTGGGCACATCTTAACGACTCATTTGCATAATTTCAAACTTTTCCTTGGATTTCACTTCTGCATATGTTTCACATTCTACACCTAAGGGTCAGTCAGAAGTGAGAACTTAGGGTCATCTTGGTCTTTTTATTTATATTTTTGTTCTAGTCAGGGTCTCACTAGGTATCCCTGGCTGGCCAGGAACTCGCTATGTAGAGCATGCTGGCTTCAAACTCACAGGGATCCACCAGCTTCTGTTTGGAGGGGTGGGACTAAACATTTGTGCTGCCATGCTCAACAATGTCCTCAGATCTGTGTGTGCTTTATGGATTTCAGAAACTGGCTGAAGCTTTACCAGGGTCTTCTTCCTCAGAACATCTTATTCTCCAGGGTTTCCTCTCAATTGATGCCGTCTATTTTTTTTTAAACCTTAATGGATGTTCCACACCTCAGGAATTAGTAGATAAAAATATTTGCCTTCACACATTTTTCAATGAATGTCCCTAAAATAAACATTTCATCTTTGGAAGTGTTCTGAATTAGGGAAAATAAATGCAAACCCTTTGAGCTGGTTCTTCAAAGAGTCACCAAATGGTAGAATCAATAATCATAGATCCTTAAAAATATAGTCTGTCCTGTTATTTTTAGGGGTAGGAGCACTGTCAGGGAATATGTACTGGTTTCTTTAAAGTTACTTCAGAGGCAGGGGTGGGCCTGTCGTTACATGAGACATCACTGAGTTCTTTTTTATTTATTTTTAAAAAAGTTTTTTTTTTCATTTTACATACCAATCCCAGTTCCCCCTCCCTCCCCTTCTCCTGGCCCCCACCTCCCCAATCCCACCCCCATCCACTGATCAGAGAGGGTAAGGCCTCCCTTGGGGAGTCAACAAAGTCTGGCTTATCAAGTTGAGGCAGGACCAAGCCCCTCCCCACTGTGTCAAGGCTGAGCAAGGTATCCCACCCTTGGGAATGTGTTCCAAAAAGCCATTTCATGCACCCGGGATAAGTCCTGGTCCCACTGCCAGGGGCTCCCCAAACAGATCTAGCCACATAACTGTCACCCACATTCAGAAGGCCTAGTTTGGTCCCATGCATGTTCCCCAGCTGACAGGCCAGAGTCCATGAGCTCCCACCAGCTTGGGTCAGCTGCCTCTGGTTTTCCCCATCATGATCTTGACCTCACTTGCTCTTGTGATCCCTCCTCCCTCTCTTCAACTGAAGTCTAGGAGCTCAGCCCAGTGCTTGGTTGTGGATCACTGCATCTGCTTCCATCAGTTACTGGATGTAGGTTCTATGATGACAATTAGTGTAGTCACTAATTTAATTGTAGGGGAAGGTAAGTTCAGGCACTCTCTCCATTATTGCTATGCGTCTTAGCTGCTGTCATCCTTGTGGATTCCTGGGGATTTCCCTAGCACCAGGTTTCTCCCTAACCTCCCAATGGTTCCCTCTACCAAGATATCTCTTTCATTGCTCTCCCTCTCTGTTCCTCCCTCCACTTGGCCATCTCAGTCCCTCATGTTCACATCCCCCATCCCTTCCCTTCTACTCTCCTCCCAGTTTACCCAGGAGATCTTAACTATTTCCCCTTCCTGGGGACCTCCATGTGTGTCCCTCTTAGGGTCATCCTTGTTACTAGCTTCTCTGGGGTTGTACCACCAAGTTCTTTTACTGAAGTTCGGCTCTTCATTCCCTCTTGATTTTTCTGACTGGTGTAAAGCTTTGATTAGTTTCTGCAATTCCAATAAACCTGTTTCTGACAGTATTACCCATCTTGTACTGCTTTTCTGTGGGAATGGGATTTTGGAGCTTCTTACGATGCCATCTTATTTCAGTATTTTCTTGATGAAACAGCTGCACTTCCTCAAAAGAATTATTGCACCTGAGACATCTGTGCTTTTGTCACGGATGTGGGCTTCTGTACAGGGAAGCCACTCTGTGGATTTGGATAGTAAGTTCCAAGGTGTGAGCCTTCCCAATACCTCAGGTTTTGCTTGAGAAAACAACTGCTGGAGCTGGCCAATTGCTCCAGATCGGATGACATCATGGCCAACCTGTTGCTATAGAGAACAATCATGTGGGCAATACTTTATAATTGCTATTTTCATCCCACCTTGACCAAAAACTTGAATGGATTTCTTTCTTTTCCTCTTATCTTCAATGAGAAAACCTATTTCATTTTTGAGGTAAAATCAATTAAACTGCACCTTTACCTTTAATAGCTCCCTTTATATGGAAAGGGCAGGGAGAGAGAGAGAGGGGAGAGAGAGAGGGGAGAGAGAGAGAGAGAGAGAGAGAGAGAGAGAGAGAGAGAGAGAGAGGAGAGAGGAGAGATTTTGTGTTAGGATGCCTCTCTTCTACACTTCTCTAAGAGGGGTTGTCTAGGAATTTTCATTTTCCAGCTAGTTCATACCCAGGATCTATCAGTTTGTCAAAATTATTGTTGAAGCTGGGTGATGGTGGCACACACCTTTAATCCCAGCACTCGGGAGGCAGAGGCAGGCGGAGCTCTGTGAGTTCGAGGCCAGCCTGGGCTACAGAGTGAGTTCCAGGAAAGGCTCCAAAACTATACAGAGAAACCCTGTCTCAAAAAAGCCAAAAACCAAAACCAAAAACCAGAATTGTTGTTGAATTGCTCCTCCAGCTATTGGCTCTGGAGCCTTCTGCTTTAAGCAAGCTACTTGTGACTGATTTTATCTGTACCTCCAAACTGGGGAGGGGCATTATTTTACCTACTGCTCTGGTTTCATTTCTGTTGCTATAATAAAATAGTCTCACAGAAAGCAACATCGGGCCTGATGTGGTGTGGTGGCCTTGCCTTTAATCCCAGCGTTGGAGAGACAAAAGCTGGTAGAGTGGCAACTGGAGACCATGGCTCATTGGCGGCATGGATCTTAGGTGACCGAGAACTGTGGAGGCAAAGCTCTTTTGATGCAGCTATTAGCTCTTATTGACCTCAGCGAGATGGTTTTTATAGCCACATAAAAGAAAAAAGGAACCGCTCAGGTTATGAACCATTTGGTACGAAAATGAAGATTACCTGGGAACCTAGGTTCAAAGTTGGACCACTGACTTCTACATGCAGATCAAGCTCATTTTAGTTCTTTAAATGATCCATGAAGTTGAGGGGGTGGAGCTGTTTTTGGGGAACCTGGGGTAGATATGTGGGAAGCGTTCTACAGAGTCCTAAATTAGTAAAAGGTAGGACCTGTAGCCCGGCATCCAGCCCTAAACAATGATGGACTTAGATGTTGGTTGGTTTGTCTGTCTGTAGAGGGCAGCACACACCAAAGGAAGGGAAGAGGAAATCCCCCTGAGGCTGTTTGTTACTAAGGAAGTTTTTATTCTTTTAAGGAATAACAGGTTTGAGGCAGTCCGAAGACCTCCGGTGAAGCAAGGCTGTATATCAGAACCTGCTATTCCACTCTCATTCCCAGAAAACCCTTAATCCTAGTTCCCTTTGGCTCTGTGAAGACAGGACCAGCATCTAGTGTAGAAAGGAAGGTTGGGAAGCTGCAGGGTGACGCTAGTCCAGCAGTGGTGGAGGAGCATACAGGTCAGAAAGTGACCGGAAGACAAGGTGGATGGTGTGCTGAAAACCTAAATGGAAGACAATATTTTAATAGTATTTAGTTTAGGTACAAATTAATGGGTTTCATTATGATATTTTCAATATATATCACTGTACCTTGTTCATATTTGCTTTTCATTAATTTTTGAGTGTATTTCAGTTGTATACAATAATGGGTTTCATAATTAGTCATATCTTCATGCAGGCATCTAACACACTGGGGTTAAATGGCCAACTTCTAAAGCTGGAATCTAGAGGGGACATACCTGAGACTTCTGAACCAGAACATAGACCAAACTTGCTTCTTTCTTGTCTGGTTTCCTGCAGATAATCTGGAAAAGGGAGGAAGGAAATCCCTCCACACAGTGTGCTATCGTGGAGAAAGTGTGGGACCTGGGTGTGACAACTCAGAGGCCAGGCTCCAGAAGCCGAGCTGTTTCTGCCTCTCTCAGTGTTTGTTTCCCCTCGCCCAGCACCCCATTTTATTCCAGTACCAGAAAAAGATAGGGGTTACACTTGAGGAGAAATTTCAGAGAGAAAAATTTGAAAGTTCTTATTCTGAAACAACAGATGGAGTAAGGGAGAAATGGAGGAAGGCAGCAAGGGAGGGAACGAGGGGGACAGAGGGGGCGGGGGACTAGGTGTTGGCATATTCTTCTTGAAAGATTGTATTGCTCTTGGAGCATCAAGAGATTGTGTTCAGGAGACATGACTAATAATATGGGACCAAGAATACTATCACTAAAGAACTTTGTCCATGAGATCCGCTAGTGATTTTGATGGATATGAGATATGCTCAGTTGATGAACTATGGAAACCCGGTTTGCAGGCCAGGACTTAAAGTGGCTAGACTGCTCATTCACAGCTGCATAAAGAAATAATCAGTTAAGAAAAGACCAAAAGAACGGGTTGCTTCAGGCAGGGCTGATGAAAGGCATTAGTCTCAACTCAAGGATCAAAGAAAGCCGAAGTCCTGAGGATGATGTAGAATTAAATCATTTGTGAAAAGGATTTAGAAAGTCACGGAGAGAAGATCATCTCCATAAACAAGAATCACCCTATGACCCACTGAAGGTTGAGATTTGGAACTCTGAAGACAAGAAACTTTTATTGAGCTCTTGACCTGATCAAGTGTGCTTCCATTCAAGGAAAAAAAATAATGTTCACCAAGCCCACATATGCTGTTTTTTCCCTTAGCCACAATGTCAGTAGGCATTTAGCCAGCCTCTCAGTGGTTGGAAACCGGATCCCCAACCCCCAGCCCACTGTGAGGGAGAAGGCATTGTGTGTCCCGGAAAATCCGAACACCAGTATGGGAAATCAGGGCCAGATTAAGATGTGCATCGATGAAGTGTGTCGAGAGACCGTGTTACGTTGCTGCAAGTCATTTCTGCAGCAGGCCGGATTAGATCTGCTAATAAGCATGACAGTTATTAATAACATGCTTGCCAAGTCGGTTTCAGACCCAAAGTTTCCTTTGATATCCCAGGGAAGGGAATGTGCAAAGGTTGAGGGTTTGGAAGCACTGATGGGTTTGCCTGAAAAGCCAGTGTTGGCAGGGGAAGTGCTGGCTGCCCAAATGCTGTCCTCATCCATGCTCCCCTTTATCAGAAGTGGGAGCAGAGAGATGCTCCTGGAAGCCCTCTCCCCATAAGTGGCTGTCTTGAGCAGAAGGAGATCGAATCCACCCACAGCCCGAGCAGTTTACTGAGGGAGGGAAAGAAGCTGCAGAGGGTGCAGGCAAGGGTGCAGCCTTAGCCAGTGAGCTCCTCCTTGGGCGAAAGTTCCAGTGGCTAAATGGAGGGCCGCACTCTTCTTGGCCAGGTAGGCCTCCCCAGAGCCCTGGGCAACTTCTGGGCCTTGTAGTCTGCAGGTGAAACGCATTGCAAATTGCTCCCTTGCAGCCTCCCTCCTGCAGTAAAGGGTGGAGGGATCACCCCTTTGGCCGCTAGCTGCGGATGAGGAACATGAAATCACAGCATCACGAGTGCTGTCCTTGCCTGTGGTGATCTCCCTGTCTAAGCGGGACCACTTAGCAGAAATGACACCCACATGGGAGCTTGTGGCCAGCTTGCATCTGCTGCCTCTCTGCTTTGGTTGAAGTAGTTCCCTCTCCTCTTTTCTACACTAGCTGATGAATGGCTAGCATGTTAATCAAAGAAATACACTCCCCTCCTGTCCGATGTACCGACTGACCCTCTTCCACCCGAGCCCCCACCTGTGTGTATCATCAATAAACTCGTGTGCTTTGATTGGCAAGAAAATGAAAAGGGGGCACTGGACTCATCTTTGAGTTCGCGGTCTGCACAAACAGGGAGACACAATACACCACAGAGTCCAGCTGTCTGGGGCCCCTGCTCCCTGACAGGTGCACTCACCAGTGCTCCCAGGAGGCAGGGGCAGAAAGGGACTGCTGGGCTCAGGATAAACAGGCACAGGGGAGGGGTGGGGGCAGGGGTAGATTTAAGGTGTGGGTAGGGAAGTAGAGGAGACAACACCCTTGAAGCAGGCACCCTGGGGCCCTGAGTACAGGAAGCCCTTAAGCAAGAGGTCTTCTTGACTGGCCTCCTTGGGCTGAAGGCTCCAGCCCATGGCATTTCTCTCTGTGCATCCCGCAGTGGCTCTGTCACCCACCTGTGCCCATCTGGCAGAGGATTCTCCCAGGAGGGATTACCACTTGGCTGGCCCCTGCTAGGTCCATGTCTATCTGTCCCCTTAAGGTGCTGTCAAACCACTTCCTGCCTCCTTTCCTTCCTTGGGATCCTAAGCACTGCTTCCTGGCAGGGTGAGAGGGTTGGCAGCTGCTCCACTTTTGGGGAACCTCCTTTCTTCCCTAGCCCTTCCTAGAGGTGGAGCTTCCAGGAACCCCCACAAGGACAGAGGGGAGGATGCTGTCAGTGCTGTGCATGACTGGCCTGCAGAGATCCACACAGCCATGCTGTCTCTGAGATCCGCATACCCCTGCGAGGAAGAGGAGGCCCCTATGCACTGAGTCATGAGTCCAGGCCTGCCCAACTCACACACACACATGCACACGCACACGCACACGCACACGCACACGCACACGCACACACACACACACACACACACACACACACACACACGCAACACACCCTGCCCATTTCCAAACCTCTCCCAACTTCCC
Organism: Peromyscus californicus insignis; assembly: GCF_007827085.1. NCBI lineage: Eukaryota > Metazoa > Chordata > Mammalia > Rodentia > Cricetidae > Peromyscus > Peromyscus californicus. The sequence continues at coordinate 84,288,432 of NW_026294391.1, forward strand.
TTAGCTCCTGCCTCACCCAGGCTAGCTTCCCTGCATGGTTGCCATGTGTGGGGCAGCAGACACCTTCCCAAAGCCATGGCAAAGCAGGGGGCACACGTGCTCCCCTTGTGAGTGCTCCCCTTGTGACGCCATGCTGCTGCTGCTGCTGCTGCAGGACAGGTGTCATGTACTGCTGGATGTCCCTGGGGTGCTGTTCTGGGTCACTGTGCCCTGTGCACCAGTGGTCTGTGTGCACAGTGCCCTGCCTTCAGCCTGCTCTCCTCCGTGCATCTCTCCAGAGCTTTCATCCCTTCTTCTGCCTCCATGCACCATTTGAGTTCCAACTCTCCTGTTTGTACCCTGTTCCCAGCAGCATTCCGTGGTGACCAGTATACTGGGGTGCCTGCCAGGCCCCTGGACCAACTCTGGGAAGTTGTCCAGCCAGGAGTGGATACTGACCATCTCCAAGGTTCTGGGAAACTGGATAAAGCCAGTGGCCTATGATAATTATTGCCACACCACACAGCCATCACAGTTCGTGCCTCAGGCTGCCTTGGCTGACTGAGGGACCCTGTCTTGTCTCCCAACAGCAGCTGGTGGAGTCCTCCCCAGCAGGTGGCCTCCCCTGCCCCCCACCCACCCACCCACAGTCCCTTTGAGCCCAGTGATCCACGTTTTGGCTGGGTGATGTACATTGAAGGAGGATTTTGTGCACACACACCTACATCGTCTTGTCCTGGTCCAGTGTGCCTTGCCAGTGCTGTGTTCAGTGACAGCTCACTGCTAGGCCTCTTTAACCTCAGCACAGAGGCAAGGCAGAGGCTCCTGTCCTTGCTGGAGCTCCTGGCCCAAATTAGCATGCGCCTCCCTACTCCTCTGCACATCACACACAGAACTCCAAGTTTCCGGTCGGTCGGTGGTGTGCCATGGTCCAGCATCTCCCAGGCACTTGAGGCTTGAACACTGCAGCTGTCTCCTAACTCGGGGAGGGCCTCAGAGGCTCCTAGCACACCTCCTGAGCAGCTGTGCCCCAGGAAAGCCACCTGCCACCAAAGCTGCTCACTACAAGCATGGTCCTGGTCCAGGTCGCCCCCTCCTGTTCATTTGCTGGTAGTGCGCTCCTGAAAACATGGCTTGGGTGTGGATGCAGAGCTTTCTTGTCTGTCCCCTCATTGCTTGACTGGTGGTCTCTTGGAGCCTAAGCAGGAGGCCCGTTTCACGGTGTGTGGGTGGGGTGTCTGATTCGGGAGGCATCTGAAGAGAGTTGTGAAACAAGACCCCTGGGACCCCATCCTGTTGGGCACAGACAATGCAAGATCAAAATAGCTCTGGATCACAAAATGGACCTGTCTGCTGCTGGGCTTTCCCACCACAAACGCTGAACTAGGTCAACCATGCTGCCCTGCCGCCCCCGGTCTACAGAGCTGTACCCTGCGTGGCCTGAGCTGTCTCCTCTGTCATGTGAGCCCGCTGCAGACTGCCTTCCAGTTCCTGAAAGAGCTCTGGGCTTGCTGCTGCTGCTTCTCATGAGCACCTTCGTGTGTGGTGCCCGAGGGCACAGTTTCTCCACACTCGTTCTGGAGCCCTCCCCTGGCACCTGTTGTTCCTGGGGATTGTGTGCTTTGAGGGCCCTGCACTCCGTTCCCTGGAAACGCGGGCAGGATTGCAGCTTTCCTGTTGATTATTCCATTCTGGAAACATTCACCCTTACTTAACTCTTTGTGTCACAATCACAGCAGTTTTGACTGCAAAACTCTCATGTTTAAATGCTTTTTGTGCACAAATACTGCCGTCACCATGTCTCTCTCTGTCCATTAACACTGTCTGATTAAAAGACACTGGTAGGGTCTGCAGCAGACAGCAGTGTGTACTTGCTCCTGCTTTCCTTGTGGTAATGTGTTGGTGGGGAGAGTTTCTTTGGTGAATATTTACAAGCCTCTACTCTGAAACCTCTCAGGACCTACTCCAGCCTCTGCGGAGCCTATTCAGAAGTCCACTGCTACTGATTTTAGCAACATACTAAATTTAGCTGGTAGGTGTGAGGTTCAGGAAGACACTGAATCAGAGTCCCATACAGCCCTGCAGAACATAACTCTTCCCCTCTGTGCCAGATGTGGCATTTGTCAATTACAATCTGCCATTCTCCAGATAGCTTTGCTCCAGGCCGGGAGCTTCATTTTTCTTGATTGAGTCTGTTTTCAGGATTTTTTTTTTTTTTTGGCGGGGTGGTGGTGGTGGTGGATCTCTTTTGACACTCTTTGATTACAGAATGTGTCCCCTTAATAGTTTTGTCAGCTATCTTGTGCCGTCTTATTTCAAGTTTTGACTTATGGATCTGCTAAGAAGTGTACTGTTAGGCTGGACAGTCATGAAGCACGCCTTTAATCCCAGGAGGCAGAGGCAGGCAGGTCTCTGTGAGTTACCAGAAGGCGATGTAGAGACTCTGTCTCAAAAGGCAAGAGAAAACAAACAAACAAAAGCAAAAAATAAGTGTTCTGTTCAGCGAGATGTGCTATAGTAATGTGATATGTCTTCTCCTGCACGGACAGTTGAGGGCCCTGCCATCACTGGTTGAATAGTCCATTCATAGCCTAGTGTAGCATCTTTATCCACCAAACCCAGCATTTGTCTGTGGCTTTCTGACACTGAAGTCCCCCGAGACACACTCCTTTCTCCTAGGCTACTCTAGTTGGCTTGAGGAGCCTCAGCTTCTTGGGTAGCCCAATGCAAGTGGTATGTGTTTTGGTGAGGAGGGTTCCTTTAAGTGCTTGGGAACAGGCCTCTGCCTAGCTACTCTCTCAAGTATATTGGAGCCTGTGGGAAGCTCAGGAAGCCTCATTCTGCTGACTTTAACATTGTGGGAAATCAGGCACTGATATCTTTCCTCTGCCAAAGTCTTGTGTCTTCAAGACATATTAAGTTTCAGAATACTGTGCTGTGCTGCCATCATAAAAATCCTATGTGCCATATTATAGTCTAGCCTATGCAATTATACATTTTCTAATGTAGTGTCAAATATCTATAAATATCCCCCAAAGCAGGACATAGACTTTTTTTATGCTGTCAGGTACATTGAAACAGCAAAGGTTAATTTTGCCAGGATCCTTTCCTTTTAAATTTAAAGGAATACTTATGGATTCCTTTTCCATTCAAAAATAAATTTACTAAGCAACAATTATTCTTGGTTGATATAACAGGTATTTATGTAACATTATTCTGTAGTCAGTTTCTTTCGGTAAACTCATCATTTTTACTATTTTGCCTCTTTATTCTCTCTGACTTCCTATGTAGATAAACGTAGTTTGCAAATTATGGCAGTTTTATCTCTTGCTATCCAATAGTTCATACATAGTTCATTCCCTTTATTTATCTCTTTGCACTGTCAAGGACCTCCAGAACAAAGGCACTGATGCTGAAGCTCATATTTGTCTTCTTTCTGATCTGAATGGGCTCTGCTTCAGTGAAATGTTGATGTCTACTGGAGGTTTTTGAATAAGTAGTGTGTCATGTATTTATGTAATCAAATTTATAAAACAGTAAAAAAAATAAGTGTACTAGATCTCTGTATCGGTCTAGATAATTCTCCAGTACCTAAGGTTGAGTGAAATACTCAATTTGCAGAAAGATGCAGCAAAATGACATTTATATAATCTTAAATATCTGAAATAATACTATATATTATTTGGATACACATATTTCTAGAAAAATTTTAAATGGCCTACTGAAAGATGTGCATCAATTTTGCAGTAACATTTGTGTCTGGAAGGAAATGTCAGAAAATGTGACCCTAACAATGCAAGCAGCTCAATTTTATTAATTATTCTTAGAGATTATAATGAAATATTACAATTACAGCATATTAATGTTTCTTATTATGTTTTACTTATACTTAGATCACCATAACTTTTCTCTATACTCTTTTTTAATTAAAAAGAAAGATAAATTGTGTACCTAATATAACAAAAAAGAGTGCCCTTATCTAAACATTTCCTCAAGAAATTTTAGAAAAATGAACATTGAAAAATGACCCTAAAAGATTCTCTCACAAATCAGATTGACATCAGATTGACTTCTTATTCATAACACTGATTGTGAAATGTTAGCGCATGAATACTTCTAAATCCTTAAGAATACACCTTCTTCTGGTAGTCTCTCCCTAAAAGTGCTTTACAATAGCGGCTCCCAGTGAGACATGCCTCTATCGTTACCACTGCTTCATTCGCTTCCATTTGGACTTGGGCTGGAGTGTATGAGTTGTGTGGATCAGTTTAAACTTTGGCAAACATATGGCAAGAAGCAGCTTCAATAGTACATTTTGAGTGAGGCGTGCGCTCTTCCTCCTCTGAAACCATCACGTGTGGAGCTGCCCACAGTAGTCTGTGGCTGATGTAAAATGGAGATGAATTATTCTAACTGAAAATACAGAGGAGTTGCCAGATAAAATAAGGGACTTCCGGTTAAATTTAAATTTCAGTTGAACATCAGCTAAATGTGTGTGTGTGTGTGTGTGTGTGTGTGTGTGTGTGTGTGTGTGTGTGTCTGTCTGTCTGTCTGTATCACAGATGTATGGAATATACTTTAACTTAAAAGGTTAATTGTTCATCTGGAAATGAATTTTAACTAAGCACCCTTTATTTCCACTTGATAGCTACAGCCCTAGCTACAGGAAACTAGCCCCCATCTGATCTGCTGGCTGACTCTAGCCATGTTAGATGACTTCAGGAAACAGCAGCAGAACTAACAAGGGAAGCCTAGCACAAATTACTGATCCATACACTAAAAAGCAATTAGAGTGACCGTTCAAAGCCACTGAGTTTTGGAGTGGTTCTTATGTACCAATAGATAACAGATACACCAAGCAAAATTGTGTTTGCTCCCAAAGTCCAGCTAATTGAGGCAGAGAGCATTTGATGCAACATAAAGGAGAATAATCTATTGAGTCTTGAGTGTGAGAACAGTTTTTCTAAGTGTCATAATACCCTTGACCTTGGAGCTTAGAATATTTCCAAGTAACTATTGTACGCTGAACTAAAACAAAAGCCAACCTCAGATATCCCTAGGATCTGACCACTTTACATAGAAAGGGGCAGGTTTGAAAAATTTACAAGTTACTCAGAGAGATACAGATAAATAGCCCTAGGGTAAAATGCATTCATAATTCTCTGTGGCTGATTTATACATTGTACTTGGCTTGGCCATAGCAAAAGACAGTAGGAAAATAGAACACAGCTACATGGCTCCCAGGACAGTCTGAAGTGACTGAGTGGATGTGAAGATAATCCCCTCACAACTCAGGAAAGACTTAGGTTCTATTTGTTGATTGCATGAATGGCTGTATGATTAAACTAAAATAATAATAGCAGATCGTGTCTTTGTCAAACTAATATCTTCAGGACTCTTACAATCAGAGATCTTACCCTTCTGATGGAAATAAAGCACTGAGCTTTCCTTTTTAAATACATCTGCATGCAGCTAAGTTCCAGTTTACTTTTTGATTGTGATCTAAAAGAAACAAGCTTTCTATCCCAGATGCTGATAATCATGGAAGTTATTTAGATGGATATAAATGCAACTCATTCTTGAAACATGTAATCCTAGAACTGGAACCATCTTACATAGTTTTAGAAAACTGTTTCCAAATCCCTGGTCGTTCACACAGTCATTGGACTTAATGGATGGAGGCCTGACAAATAAGGTACAGAAGATGGTAAGTGGCGAAAGAAAGAGCACCCACAGCAGAGTGTTTATCACTGTTTTACGGAGTACAAAAGGAATAAATATCGCTGTAAGATTAGTAAATAAAATTAAATTGTTTATACATTCAAGTTTAGTTTAGCTATCATACTTATTTTAACCGACTATTTCTTTTGCACAAGAAAAGTGTAATAAAAAGTTACCTCTGTCTTGCTCACTACTGAATGCCAAATTCTTTGAGTAGTACTCAAAAATATTTGTTAATGGCAAAGAGACCCAAAAACTTAGAGTCAAACAATGGAAATCACTCTGTCAAGAGAGAGGAAGGTAAAAACAAGCTGACTTGGCTATTCTGATAACTTATAGTCAATTTCAAACTAAAAATAATCAGAAGAGATGATGAAGGCCACTACATATTAACAAAGGGAACAATCCATTAAGAAGTCATAACGGGCTGAGAGAGATGGCTCAGTGGTTAAAAGCATGCACTGCTTTTGTAGAGGACCTGAGTTCAATTCCTAGCACCCATGTTAGAAGTCTCATGGCTTCCTATAACTCTAGCCAAAGGGAGTCTGACGCTCTTTTCTGGCCTCAGAGGATACCTGTATTCATTCACATTTACCCATCCCCCCAACACACACACACACACACACACACACACACACACACACACACACACACACACACGCACACGCACACGCACACGCACACGCACACGCACACGCACACGCACACGCACACGCACACGCATGCACGCACATAGGCATAATTCAATACAAAATTTCTTTTTTAAAATGCTCTAACAATTGTAATATATATGCACCAAATTTTGAGGATCATAACTCTGCCATTGTGAAAAAATAGGCTACAGAATACACCCATGTATCAGACAGGAATTTTACATATAAACACGCTTGTACATCCATGTTTATTGGACTAGTCATTCATGGTGGTTAAGGAATAGACACAGGGATGGTAAGATTTCTCAGTGGCCCTTGCTACCAAGCATGACTACCTTAGTTTAATCCATAAGACTCACTAAGTGGAAGGACAGAATCAACTCCCACAAGTTGTTCTCTGACTGAAACATGAATGTCGTAGCACACACACACATATACACACAAAAAAAAATTACTTTAAATTTTTAAAAAAGAAATGGAACTATCCTAAATTTCCATCAACAGCTGAATGAATGAAGAAAATGTGGTACATATACAAAACCAAATTTATTCAACGTGCTGGTTAGTTTTTAGGTCAACTTGACACAGACTGGAGTCATTTGGGAAGACATAACCTCAGTTAAGAAAATTCCCCCACCAGATTGGTCTGTGGGCAAGCCTGTGGTGCATTTTATTGATTGGTGATTTGTGTGGGAGGACCCAGCTTACCGTGGGAGGTGCCACCCCTGGGCAGGTGGGCCTGGGTGCTATAAGAAAGCAGACTGAGCAAGCGTGAAGAACAATCCTCCATGGCCTCGGCATTAGCTCCTGCCTCTCGATTCCTACCCTGCTTGAGTTCCTGCTCGGACTCCCTCAATGATGAACTGGGATGTGGAACTGTAAGCTGAAATAAACCCTTTTCTCTTGCAATTGCTTTTGGCCATCGTGTTTTATCACAGCAAAACAAAAATCACAGAAACTCTAAGACATTCAGCCATAAAGGAAAAAAAAAATCATGACATTTGCAGGAAAATTAGGTTGAGCAAAATAAGCCAGACTCAGAAAGTCAGACACCATGTTTTTTTTCTCTCATATGCAAAACGTCTGTTTAAGTGTGTATTTGTGTCTATCTGTGTATGTTGGTGTTTACTTATGAAAACTGAAAGGACACCACAAGAAGGGAGTAAGTAACCTTAAGTGGGAAGGGGTAAAAGAAGATAAAGGAATATATTTGTCATGAAAGCAAAAGGGAAGAATATTTTGAGGGAGTGGGAGACCAGCCTGACGGGGAGGAAGGCATGAAAGTAGGCAGCGGAGGAGGGGACGGATAAGAACAACGTATCATGGCATAATGAAATACATTACTTTGCATGCTAACTCAAAAAATAAATTAAATGGTTAAAAAGACTTGTCAACTGTATGATTAAACAAAACTAATAACACAACCATCAAGGATAGCATACAGGATGAAAGGTGACAGTACAAATGATAAGAGTATATATCACTTTTATATTAGGTCATTATTGATATAAGTGGGGTTTGGGCATTGTTAGGGGTAATCTCAACAACAGGGTACACAACTTCAAAACTATTGATGTTTCTGAGTATAGGGGGATGGCTCAGTGGATAAAGCACTTGCCATGCAAGCAGAAGTGCCAGAGTTCTGACCCCTAGGATCCATGTGAAAGCCACACAGCCATGCCACCACCTATAATCCCAGCTTTCAAGAATCAGAGACAGGAGATTCCCAGGACAAGCTAGATAGAGTAGCCAGAATTGGCAGTCTCTGGGTTTAGCAAGAGACCCTGCCTCAATCAGTAAAGTGAAGGATAATCAAATAAGACACCCAAAATCAGGCCTGCACATGTGCATACATGTACTTGAACACACACATGCACCTACACACATGTTGCACACTACACATACACACGCACATACATACAAAACCCCCACAACTTTAGCACCAGTAACTGTCCTACCTATTACAGCATCTCTAGTTCATACCCACAAGAAGTCAGTAGCACCTTTTCCTCCTTTTTTTGTGACAACTAAACAAAACAAAACAAAAAGACACTAGCAAATGTCTCCCTGCGGGGGCAAAATCACCAACATGTGAGAACTACTGCATCAGAAGGACCTAATTAAGTTCAGAAAAGTTGACACTCCAGAAAGTGATATCAAGTCAGGTCCGTACTATTACTTAGCATATTTTACACTTTCATCTTTGCAAAAACAATGCACATTTAAGCCAGGCAGTGGTGGTGCATGCCTTTAATCCCGGCACTCGGGAGGCAGAGGAAAGTGGATCGAGGCCAGCCTGGTCTACAGAGCGAGATCCAGGACAGGCACCAAAACAACACGGAGAAACCCTGTCTCAAAAAAAAATGCACATTTATTGAAACTACTTCTATTCTGTCAACTACTCCCTCCCAAGTCAGAATTTCAGACTGAACAGTGGACAACGAAAGTGGGAAGACAATACATTTGTGATCTGTGCTGCCAGGAAGAGGGAAATTCAATCCTAAACAAAATCAGCTCTATTCCTGTGTTTGTAGGGCTTAATATACAGCAGGCAATATAGTCAAAATCAACAGGAAATATACTGGAGTGTGATAAATGCCATGAAAATTAAGATAGGAGAAGTGCTTCCAATAAGACTGCAGTGGGTGGTTTAAGCACCTTGGATGCCATCTCTCCCGCTTTTAGTTGGCAGAACCTCGGTTGCACACACAGGAAGAAGCTGTTGTGATTACCTTTGTTCCTGTACCTTGTGGCAAGAGAGCTTAGGAAGATTGGCAGAAAGTACAGAGGTGTTTGCCTCTCTGAGCCTAAATAGAGGTTCTTTCCAAACAAGGCCTCGCAGTATACTGGGCTCTGACTCCATCACACATGTCTCCGTAGGCTTGTAAATTGGTTTTACGCTTGAGAGTCTGTTCAGTTAATTTTCCAGAAATTCTCAAGCTGCATTTTCTGAGTCAGCCACTAGACAACTACAGGGGCCTGAAAATGAGAGGATGTTTGTACCTTTCATTAATTGACAAAAGAGAGAGAGAGACATGCACAAAGTTAACAACACCAACTGGATGGGCTCTGCTGGGTTACAAGAAGCAGAAATAAATTAGGCGAAATAAGACATCAGAGAGACAGGTCCTAGTTCAGAAAGTAATTTGTCAGCTTGATAACTTCAGACTAGCAGGATTAAAGAGACTACATTTCCGATAACCCCACAGTTACCTCTCAAAGGTACTTAGTACCAGCGCCTTTGTCCTTGATGAGCCTTCTTTAGGTACCTTCTTCAAAGCAAGGATTGAGAACGGAATGCATAGGAACTAAGAAGAGGTACTACGTGAACAAAGGGAGCCAGGAAGTGGATGGTAGATGAACATTTCTCCGAAAAGGGGTACCACGAAGTAGGTGAAAACTCATTAAATGGCTCACACAAATGACGTGAGTAAGCGAGAGCTCAAAGATGGGAAGACAAGATCAACAGGAACCCTTCACTGTCAGGCCTTGGGAGAAACCATGGAAAAGGAAACTTCACAATGATGGAAATGAAGGCCAGGATGGCAGAGGTGCAGGGAAGGAAGAACTACAGTAAAAGATGTGCCAATTGGTCATCTCTGAAAACGTATTACATACAAGAAACCTTATATGGACTCTGTGTGTGTGCGTGTGTGTGTGTGTGTATGTGTGTGTGTGTGTGTGTGTGTGTGTGTGTGTGTGTGTGTGTAACAAATTTAAGGAAAAAGAAGCCATGAATTTGAAAAAGGGGGGCTGTGCATGGAGGGGTTTACAGGAAGAGAAGGGAGAAGGGGGAAATAATGTACTTATAATATAAAAAATACTTAAAAATATAGCAATTAGTGTGAATTTTCTGTTAATATATCACTGAGAGCAAACAAATGTGATTATGGCTAAGGACCAAATGAAGTGAAGATAAACTTGATGAAGTATAAATTACATAACTAAAAACTGATAGAAAAAGATGAGAATTAATTCCAATATACCGATTTTGTCTTTATAATTGGGGTCAAGTAATACCACATATAGCAAACAAACAGAAATACAGATGGGGATATACTGAATATTCCAAGGATAAGCACTAAGAAATAGAATTTTTGTTGTTGTTCTTTCGAGACAGGGTCTCTCTGTGTAGCCCTGGCTATCGTGGAACTTGCTCTGTAGACCAGGCTGGCCTCCAACTTGTAGATCTGCCTGCTTCTGCCTTCCAACTGCTAGGATTAAAGGCTTGTGCCACCACCTCCAAGCAAGAAAAAGAATTTTTAAATTTAGACTTATTTTATTATTTTCTGTGTATGAGTATTTTGCCTGAATGTATGTGAGTGCACCACATATGTGCCAGGTGCTCCACATGTCTGATCCTCTGCTATCGGAGTTACAGATGGCTGTGAGTCACCATATGGGTGCTGGGAATTGAACCTGGTTCCTCTGCAATGTTCTTAACTGCTGAGCTAATTCTTCAGCCCAAGAAATAGAATCTAATCTAATCAGCTAAATCTGAATGGGTGAAAAAAGAATAGAAAGAAAGGAACATATGATGTCTATTATTAAAGCAGTATCTGTAATAGGAAACAATGTAGGGAAGGGAATCCTTAAATATCCACAAATAAGCTGACCATGGTGGCGCACACCTTTAATCCCAGCACTCGGAGGGCAGAGGCAGATGGATCTCTGTGAGTTCGAGGCCAGCCTGGTCCACAGAGCGAGACCAGGACAGTCAGGACTACACAGAGAAACCTTGTTTCACACAAAAAATTCACAAATAATTGAGTCACTAAATAATTAAGATATATTAATGCAATAAAACACCATACAGTTATTAAAAAATCAAGGTATTTATGTAGTGGGGTGAGGAAATGGCAAGGTTACTCACATACTGCAAGTGTATGTGTTTGCCTATGTGTATCTAGAATGTGTATGTGCACATACTGTGTCTTTGGAATAATATACAAGACACTGCACAACAACATTGCCTCTTGTGGGGGAGAATTGAATATTACTGAGAGAAAGGAAATGGGAGATTTTGATGTATAACACATTATTTGGGGAATTTTGAGCCATTAGGATGGATGTGTAATTGGCATGCTTGGAGCAAATGAGGATATTCTAATGAGTCCCTCACTCTGGCAATCTGGACCATTGAAACAAGGCACCCCAAAGAACTAGACTAGACTTCCTCAGCAATCTCAAGCTGGGAGAAGGAGAAGACTGAATGAAGCCTGGTGCCAGCCAGAGAGGGAGGAAAGGGGTTTTGCACAGTGCACACAATTTGTCAGACCATCTTACAAGAGAGAGTGGACCCCAGACAATGGTGATTCAAGGATGGTTGGGACCACACCTTGACCAGGACTGCTTAGTCATGCACATCACTTGCCTTCCATTTAAACCTTACCATCACATCAAGATCCTGAAGAAAGATTTGGCAGAAGATCCTGTAGTTCTCTTTGTCACTCTTCCCAAGGTGCTCACTCCTGTTGCTGCCTTTCGTTAGTAATTTGGCTCTTTTCATTGGCTTATTTAGGATGGGTGGGCAAGCCTAGCTTGTTAGGGCTGCCATGGCAGGGGCTCTGACCCTAATGCAGGCAACAAATGAATTATCTATTTAAACAAAAATCACCTTTGAACTTAAGATGCAATGGAAGGAACTGCTTGACCTGTTGTTGCTCATCCTCGTTCATATCATATGATATGAAATGCCTGTTCATGTTTTATAGTTAGTTCACTCCACATACGTTTCTCTTTCTTAGTACTGAGATAAATATATAGGGCAATATCTTGATTGACAGCTTGGTCCCCTCTACCCCTGCTCATTCCCATTACTTATAATCAAGCTTAAGTAAATAGAATAACATTCTTACATAAACAGAAGCAAGACATTGCCTGTACATCAGTCAGAAGTTCTGAGTTCTCAAAAGTAATTTTTAAAATCTATAAGCCATCAATTGGGAATTATCATAACTTTTTTTTTTGATTCAGGGTTTCTCTGTGTAGCTTTGGAGCCTGTCCTGGAACTCACTCTGTAGACCAGGCTAGCCTCGAACTCACAGAGATCTGCCTGCTTCTGCTTCCCAAGTGCTGGGATTAAATGCGTGTGCCACCACGCCCGGCCCCAAGTTATCCTTCCTAGCTTACAAAACAAACCAGCCATATCTGGAACTGGTCTTATTCTATAATAAGAATATTTTTCTTTATTTTCTACAAGTCACAGATATGAAGAATTCAGCACTTAAAGGAAATTTTTGTCAGAGAGGAACTCTGTAGACAGGAGCGAGGGGACAGAAAGAAATACAATGAATTTCATGTCTCCTGCCTCAAGTCAATTCCCAAATGGAGACCTTAGTAAATGTGGGTATTAGATATTCACATACATGCTCCTGAAAATTGAAGAGCATCATGGTAAATTTTCTATGCCCACAGACACAAACAGAAAAACTACTAAGTTCAACATGGGACAGCTCAAGCTGAGAGACAAAGCTGATGTCTTAGTTAGGGTCTTTAGTGGGAGTTTGGGTTTCTGGGGAAAAAAACACTAGCAGAATAATTGAACCAAATGAATCTTTGCTACCCCTTCCTTCCTCTTTGAGAGGAGCCATGTTGAAATATTTGGACATTTCCAATTTTCACTTACAGTTTCCATCAATAATAGAGAAAGCACACTTGTGCAAGTCAAAGTAACATAGCATTAGAGAACGCATTTAAACAGATGTCAACATAAAAAATATGTAATTCATGGCACTGGTCTCTTTCTTCTACCACGGAAGCTATTTTTATTCAAGGTTGTATATAACAAAGATAACCCCCAAATACATTATCCCTGTTGCAACTGCATATTTGAAATCCTGCCCGCGTTTCCAGGGAACGGAGTGCAGGGCCCTCAAAGCACACAATCCCCAGGAACAACAGGTGCCAGGGGAGGGCTCCAGAACGAGTGTGGAGAAACTGTGCCCTCGGGCACCACACACGAAGGTGCTCATGAGAAGCAGCAGCAGCAAGCCCAGAGCTCTTTCAGGAACTGGAAGGCAGTCTGCAGCGGGCTCACATGACAGAGGAGACAGCTCAGGCCACGCAGGGTACAGCTCTGTAGACCGGGGGCGGCAGGGCAGCATGGTTGACCTAGTTCAGCGTTTGTGGTGGGAAAGCCCAGCAGCAGACAGGTCCATTTTGTGATCCAGAGCTATTTTGATCTTGCATTGTCTGTGCCCAACAGGATGGGGTCCCAGGGGTCTTGTTTCACAACTCTCTTCAGATGCCTCCCGAATCAGACACCCCACCCACACACCGTGAAACGGGCCTCCTGCTTAGGCTCCAAGAGACCACCAGTCAAGCAATGAGGGGACAGACAAGAAAGCTCTGCATCCACACCCAAGCCATGTTTTCAGGAGCGCACTACCAGCAAATGAACAGGAGGGGGCGACCTGGACCAGGACCATGCTTGTAGTGAGCAGCTTTGGTGGCAGGTGGCTTTCCTGGGGCACAGCTGCTCAGGAGGTGTGCTAGGAGCCTCTGAGGCCCTCCCCGAGTTAGGAGACAGCTGCAGTGTTCAAGCCTCAAGTGCCTGGGAGATGCTGGACCATGGCACACCACCGACCGACCGGAAACTTGGAGTTCTGTGTGTGATGTGCAGAGGAGTAGGGAGGCGCATGCTAATTTGGGCCAGGAGCTCCAGCAAGGACAGGAGCCTCTGCCTTGCCTCTGTGCTGAGGTTAAAGAGGCCTAGCAGTGAGCTGTCACTGAACACAGCACTGGCAAGGCACACTGGACCAGGACAAGACGATGTAGGTGTGTGTGCACAAAATCCTCCTTCAATGTACATCACCCAGCCAAAACGTGGATCACTGGGCTCAAAGGGACTGTGGGTGGGTGGGTGGGGGGCAGGGGAGGCCACCTGCTGGGGAGGACTCCACCAGCTGCTGTTGGGAGACAAGACAGGGTCCCTCAGTCAGCCAAGGCAGCCTGAGGCACGAACTGTGATGGCTGTGTGGTGTGGCAATAATTATCATAGGCCACTGGCTTTATCCAGTTTCCCAGAACCTTGGAGATGGTCAGTATCCACTCCTGGCTGGACAACTTCCCAGAGTTGGTCCAGGGGCCTGGCAGGCACCCCAGTATACTGGTCACCACGGAATGCTGCTGGGAACAGGGTACAAACAGGAGAGTTGGAACTCAAATGGTGCATGGAGGCAGAAGAAGGGATGAAAGCTCTGGAGAGATGCACGGAGGAGAGCAGGCTGAAGGCAGGGCACTGTGCACACAGACCACTGGTGCACAGGGCACAGTGACCCAGAACAGCACCCCAGGGACATCCAGCAGTACATGACACCTGTCCTGCAGCAGCAGCAGCAGCAGCATGGCGTCACAAGGGGAGCACTCACAAGGGGAGCACGTGTGCCCCCTGCTTTGCCATGGCTTTGGGAAGGTGTCTGCTGCCCCACACATGGCAACCATGCAGGGAAGCTAGCCTGGGTGAGGCAGGAGCTAAGGGAAGTTGGGAGAGGTTTGGAAATGGGCAGGGTGTGTTGCGTGTGTGTGTGTGTGTGTGTGTGTGTGTGTGTGTGTGTGTGCGTGTGCGTGTGCGTGTGCGTGTGCATGTGTGTGTGTGAGTTGGGCAGGCCTGGACTCATGACTCAGTGCATAGGGGCCTCCTCTTCCTCGCAGGGGTATGCGGATCTCAGAGACAGCATGGCTGTGTGGATCTCTGCAGGCCAGTCATGCACAGCACTGACAGCATCCTCCCCTCTGTCCTTGTGGGGGTTCCTGGAAGCTCCACCTCTAGGAAGGGCTAGGGAAGAAAGGAGGTTCCCCAAAAGTGGAGCAGCTGCCAACCCTCTCACCCTGCCAGGAAGCAGTGCTTAGGATCCCAAGGAAGGAAAGGAGGCAGGAAGTGGTTTGACAGCACCTTAAGGGGACAGATAGACATGGACCTAGCAGGGGCCGGCCAAGTGGTAATCCCTCCTGGGAGAATCCTCTGCCAGATGGGCACAGGTGGGTGACAGAGCCACTGCGGGATGCACAGAGAGAAATGCCATGGGCTGGAGCCTTCAGCCCAAGGAGGCCAGTCAAGAAGACCTCTTGCTTAAGGGCTTCCTGTACTCAGGGCCCCAGGGTGCCTGCTTCAAGGGTGTTGTCTCCTCTACTTCCCTACCCACACCTTAAATCTACCCCTGCCCCCACCCCTCCCCTGTGCCTGTTTATCCTGAGCCCAGCAGTCCCTTTCTGCCCCTGCCTCCTGGGAGCACTGGTGAGTGCACCTGTCAGGGAGCAGGGGCCCCAGACAGCTGGACTCTGTGGTGTATTGTGTCTCCCTGTTTGTGCAGACCGCGAACTCAAAGATGAGTCCAGTGCCCCCTTTTCATTTTCTTGCCAATCAAAGCACACGAGTTTATTGATGATACACACAGGTGGGGGCTCGGGTGGAAGAGGGTCAGTCGGTACATCGGACAGGAGGGGAGTGTATTTTTTTGATTAACATGCTAGCCATTCATCAGCTAGTGTAGAAAAGAGGAGAGAGAACTACTTCAACCAAAGCAGAGGCAGCAGATGCAAGCTGGCCACAAGCTCCCATGTGGGTGTCATTTCTGCTAAGTGGTCCCGCTTAGACAGGGAGATCACCACAGGCAAGGACAGCACTCGTGATGCTGTGATTTCATGTTCCTCATCCGCAGCTAGCGGCCAAAGGGGTGATCCCTCCACCCTTTACTGCAGGAGGGAGGCTGCAAGGGAGCAATTTGCAATGCGTTTCACCTGCAGACTACAAGGCCCAGAAGTTGCCCAGGGCTCTGGGGAGGCCTGCCTGGCCAAGAAGAGTGCGGCCCTCCATTTAGCCACTGGAACTTTCGCCCAAGGAGGAGCTCGCTGGCTAAGGCTGCACCCTTGCCTGCACCCTCTGCAGCTTCTTTCCCTCCCTCAGTAAACTGCTCGGGCTGTGGGTGGATTCGATCTCCTTCTGCTCAAGACAGCCACTTATGGGGAGAGGGCTTCCAGGAGCATCTCTCTGCTCCCACTTCTGATAAAGGGGAGCATGGATGAGGACAGCATTTGGGCAGCCAGCACTTCCCCTGCCAACACTGGCTTTTCAGGCAAACCCATCAGTGCTTCCAAACCCTCAACCTTTGCACATTCCCTTCCCTGGGATATCAAAGGAAACTTTGGGTCTGAAACCGACTTGGCAAGCATGTTATTAATAACTGTCATGCTTATTAGCAGATCTAATCCGGCCTGCTGCAGAAATGACTTGCAGCAACGTAACACGGTCTCTCGACACACTTCATCGATGCACATCTTAATCTGGCCCTGATTTCCCATACTGGTGTTCGGATTTTCCGGGACACACAATGCCTTCTCCCTCACAGTGGGCTGGGGGTTGGGGATCCGGTTTCCAACCACTGAGAGGCTGGCTAAATGCCTACTGACATTGTGGCTAAGGGAAAAAACAGCATATGTGGGCTTGGTGAACATTATTTTTTTTCCTTGAATGGAAGCACACTTGGTCAGGTCAAGAGCACAATTGAAGGATTTAAAGCTTTGAGCACCCCATGTATTTTTATGTTCGTAAGGGAATGGTCGTTGTTTGGTTGGGTGTGCTCTGTTTGCCTTTCCACCACCTGAATGTCTGTCCTCAGTCCCACCTGGGGCCCCAGGTTCATCCCAGACCCCATCCTCACTCCAGGGCCGAGCCATTGTTGTGAAATCAAACCAATTGTCTGCCTCCTCTTCATCCAGATTCTGCTCATCATCCCATTCATCTTCCTCCTCATCCTCCAATTGGTTACTTCCATGTCTTCCCATGGTTAGTTTGTACATGCAGTAGCAGGCACCAGCCCCAATCATCAGTCCTGCTGCCATCCAACCCATTTCCCGGGCCCGACCCATACTTAGATGGGTGTGAGCCTTTGGGCCAGAAAGGAGAGGGTCTTTCTTCACCTGATTGAAGTGAACTCTCAGTGGTTGTGTGAATAACGGTGCAGGCCAGTAATCTTCAGCCTCTCCTAGGCTTCTGTGATTCTTGTGATGACTCTAAGGGTGAGAGAGAGAGAGCGCATTAGGGCTCTGAGCTGTGACTGGGTTCATATCTGCCCAGACAGATGAGTTCGAATTCTTGTAGAGAAAGTTGGATTATTAGGTAATGATTTCATTGTTCTTCTCTGTCTTCCCATATCTACCCTCAGGATCTACTTTTATGCTTCCAGGATTCTCAGAGTCAGCCAGGAGAGATGACTGTGATGTGATTGGTGGGCAGGTGACAGAGTCAGCTAACCTCATGCAGTCTCCTTTACCACCCACCTACTTTCTCTCCTCCTCCTCCTCCCCATCCAAAAATCATAGCATGTTTTCTAACCAACCTCTCAAACATCAAGTGAATTCCTTTTTCTTCTGATGTCTTCTGCTGTATTCCCTCCACGGTGATAGATGGACCGAGCCTGGCCAAAGGACAATCGAAAAGCGATGTAGATAGCAATAGAGAACTGAAAGTGTAGTTGGACAGATCTAACTACACTGATAGGAGCTTTTCTGAATTTGGGAGTTTTGAGTAAAAATAATTTCTCACACCCTCCCTACTTTGCTAACGAGGGCCTCCCCGCCCCCTCCTCGTCCGCCATTTCCCCAGCAAAGGCCGCCACACCCCTTTCCCTGCACCGAAATGGGAGGGGGTGTGGAGAAAGAAGGGGCCAGGAGAGGGCGACTAGGACCTGGCCCGCAAAGATCCCAGCCCCCTCTTCTTCCACCCCCTCCTTAGGTTCGGAATGAATCCCACCTTCAAACCTGCAGCAAGGTTCCAATCAAAGCGCTTTTCTCCCTCTCTAGCCAAGGCTTGAGCTGAGACCTAAAGACCTGCAAACGGACAGGGGACTGGGGGTTGGGGGTGGGGGGGCGGAGTGCTTCGGTGGACTGACCAGCACCCAGGACACGGTGACCGGATTGTGGATTCTTTCTTTGCTTGGATTTTGTGCAACTGCCGTTCACCCCTCCTCACCCCAACCTGAAGCCCGCCACTTCTCCCTATTAAAAGAACCGAGGGTGGGATGTGGGTCGGGGGATAGGTATTTAAAAAGTAGGTGAGAAAGGGACATAGCCCTTATCTGCGGAACTTGAACGCGCTATGCTCTTGGCCCTTTCCCACCCCATCACCTTCCAAGCAGCTTCCACCGACCTGTGCGGTCCCAGCGAGTTTCCTTCTCCTTCACGCGCCTGCAGAGTAATAGGGGGTTGGTACCCAGTCGGAGGCGACTAACAGGACTTCGGCTCTAGGCGGCTCTCGGTCACGTGACAGCCACGTCACCAGTGAGCTCTAGCCCCCAATTTCCACTCCCACAAGCAGTGCGGCAGGCGCCAGTAGACTCCGTACCTCCCCCAATACTTGGGGCCCTGTTAGTCTTTTTCTCTACAACAATACCAGAAACCAGAAGTTACCGTTTCTTGTGTTTGAGTTTGACTTTCTCGAATTACCATGCATTCACACTTTCTCCTTGGGAGAACTGTCTGGTCCTTTCGTTGACTTTCAAACTCCTGCATCCATTTCTTTAATTCTATCCCTCTTTATTTTCAGTCTCAGTATCAAAGTTGGGGAGAGGGAGCAGAAAAAGGAATCCTAGATATGAGTGGAATTTGTATTAACACTTTTGATCCATTTATGTTTTATTTCATCTCTACTATTTGATAGACTATCATTTTGTAATCATAAGACAAAATGAAGCTATTTCTACTTGGATAAATAAACAAATTCCAATCTTTTAAATTTTATGTAAATAAGAAATTAAGATTTTTTTCCAGTTGATAGCGAGATCTCACTGATTTGGCAAAGTTAATTAGTACAATACCAAAAGTATTTTCTTTTAAATAGCAGCTGTAAAATAGCATCTTACAGTTTTTAAAACATATCCTTACAAACAAAACCAGCATGCTTTGAGTATGATCGACGAAACATAAATGGATCAGTAATGAGGTCAGTGTTCAAGTTTTGACCATTTTAGATGTGTGAGCCATTTATTTGCCCCCTTTTTTTAGCCTGAGTGAACTCACAGGTGTCAGATGATTGAGATCTTGTACAAGGTTCAATAATGACTTTCAGTCTTACCCAAAAGATAGATTTTATTCAGACACCAATTTAGGTTTTAGATAAACTTTACAAATTAGTGACATCACAGATTACCTGCTTTTCAAAGGGATTTACATTCTGTACTATAGTTTCACGATGGGACCCATGAACCACCCTGAAATTAGGGGTCTCTCTGCTATCACATTGATGAGAGTTGTACTTGACAGGTGAAGATATCAAAGACTAGTGAGGTCTCCTTAGTTCTGCCATTCATGTACTGTATCACTGTATCATAAATGATGAATCTGCAGCATTTTCCACTGACAATGGGGATGAGGGTCTGTGGATGACTGTAGATTGTCAACACACTGGTGACATCAATTTCTTTCCCCTCTCATAGGTACAAGAACGAAATACAGGATCTCAAGTAGTCCCCAGGAGAAAAGAGGCCTTTTCACTCCCTGCCTTTCCTAGTAACTTTACTGTACCACCCTCACAAACCCCTCAGAACTCAGGGACAAAATATGCAAGAGTGAGTCCCCAGCCGCCACCTGTTCACTGCTGGGAGTCATACTCTAAATATAGACCCCCCCCAGGCTGCTTCCTTCTTAGAATATTGAAATTTGAGTCGCCAGCCAGCCGGAGGCCCTCCCTGTGAGGGGCCCTGTGTGGAGGAGGCCCTTGCAGGAGGTGAGCCTGGGAGTGCTTAATGCCTTGTTGGCAAATAGAAGAACATATCACTCCTCTCCGGTCTTCCTAACAACCAGGCTCTTTTATCAATACCATGTCCCATTTTCCCCACCTCTCTACTTTGTTTGCTTTGCCACCGTGCCCTTATGCTGTCTTTCTGTGATTGTCTTAGATAAGTGAATTCTATCTCCGAAAACTTAGGAACAAACCACTCCGATTAAACTGTGATTTTAGCTTTTGGCTACTATGAACTTACACAAGAGACTCTTGTTTATTTTGAATATAAACATGAGGAAGAACTAAGAAATATGCAGAGCTTAATAAAGGCAGGTGATTGGTTCAGCAATGTGAGTGAGCTCATTTTCACATTTTATCAAGTTTCAGGGACAAAAGCTTCACGCCTCCTTCTCTTCATTGCTACAAAATGTTTCTCCCCTTTGGTATATCATCCAGTCATTTCAGTACAAAACACAGAAGAAAGCACCAGTCTCTCAGTTTATCAGAACCTTCTAGTTTTAATCCACGCCCTGTCTAAAACTTCCTAAAGAATGAACCTTCTCAGTTCTTTTACGTCGTTGTCACTTTAATTCATAGTCCTTACCAACAAGCACAGGGGCTGTGACTTAAAACCACTTGGTTCTCCATTATATGCACCCACAAATGCTTTTTAGAGGACATAGTAGACATCTGATACATGATCTTAAAAGTGAAAAAGGAAAATGCTTAAGTGCCCAGGCAAGTCTGTTTAATGTTTTCAGAACCTGTAAAAACAAACAAAAAAAAGGCTTGTGAAGTCACTTCCCAAGGAAACCTTTTGGTGGCCATGCATAACACATGACCTAAAAGTATCCAAAACTAAAAATGCATCAGTGGTTGGTAACACTATGGATTATGGAGGGGGATGAGAGAGAAGGTTGGCATTTGAAAAGCTATAGTCCTTTGGATACTGTGTTCCCTGATGAGGTATTGTAGTTTAGTCAAGCTGTCTCATTGCAAGCAGCTTATCCAAGTTTGGTTAACATAGAGAATAAATACTACAGAACAAGGTCAGCTTTTAGGGATCTAGGAAGGAGAAACTGACAGATGATTGTTTCACATAAGTTTACCTGGTTTGGGGTTTTTATCTCCTTGCTTGAGATTGAAATTTTAGCAGGAGAGCTTCTGTGTGGTGTGTTTTGGGCACAGTGCCCATCTTTTTGCTAGGGAAATACAGAGTGTGTTAAATGTGAAATGCACTCACCCCCTTCCTTTCGTATGAAGTGTAAATTGCTTGAAATGGTGATTTATTTTGAAAATTGTTACTTTACTTTTTATTTATGTGATATGTGTGTTCCTGTTTGTCAGTGTGGCACCTTATGCAGTTAAGGTAAGAAAAAGGGGTCAGATCCCTGGAACAGATGTTAGAGGCAATTGTGAGCCACACCCCCATGTGGGTGCTAGGAACTGAACTTGGGTCCTCTGCAAGAGCAATGAGTATTATTGGACACTTAATCCACATCCCTAGTCCTAATGTATAGCATTCTTTAATTATTTTGCATAATGAGCCTTTGTTTAGCTGTCACTGAGATGCTGGGAACCTGCCTACCACAGCACACCTGAGTCGTAATTTCTCCATTACCTTTGATCATTAGAAAGATACAATATGAAATGACAATGCGTTATGTTATCCTTGGAACCAAAGCCACCTGACTTCCCTGACAGGATTCCATAGGGTTGCATATACAGTTCAGGGTGTTGTCTTGAGTGTTGCACCATCTACCCCAGATTTTGTCTGTAAACAGAGAGTGGATGCTTCTGCCAGTGATAGACTCTCATTCAGCGATACATATATAAACCAAGATTTGAATGGTGAACTCACCAGGCTCTCTCTGTGTTCTCTTTTTGTTAAATATGCTACAATGAAAGCTATGTTCCAACAGGAGTAAAAACTAATTGACCTTGAGAAGTACAAGAGTCAGGGGGTAGAAGGGCTTTCTGTCTGTCTTACCTGTCCATTCTCTCCCTGCAGGCAGGCTCTGGCTTGGGAAGTCACAGCTTCAGAAGATTGCTTAATGACCCTAGAATCAGAGCAAAGGTATTCATTCATCTTAAGAAGTGACTTTTAGCTTAGGAAGTTTGAAATATTCTTATACATTATGGGGATGGTTTTTCCCTTCACCTTAGCCAGAACTTCCTCTCTTCTGGACAGTGCTTGACGGGAACGGTTCACATTTTCCTCTGAAGCCCTTTTTGTGTGTGAATAAGTCTCTTTGTTACACTTGGTCTTTCTCTAAATACAGAGCCATACAGTTGATTTGGCTCAGTTTGTTAAATTCAAAATCACATCTCAGTTGTGCTTTCTAGGAGCTACAGTGGTACAAATTTTCCCAGAGATTAGCTTGTTCCTAAACTCTCTGTACTCTTGATTTACTCCCGTGTTTTCTGTGGATTTTGAAACCTGTACTCAGACACCAACCTTGTTTCTAAACTACTAAGAAAGTTCTCCCTGAAAAGCTCATATTTAGGAAAGCTATATCACACACTGTATCGTGGTATTTGCTTTTGTAGTATGTATTAAGTTAGTCTTGTTGGGCAACCAGCAACTGAAAACAAGCCTGGTTCACTTAAACAATGAGAGAATGTAATTACTTCAGCCCCTTTTCTGTCTTTGAAAGTTAAAATTGCAAGTGAATTATTGTGCTCATCAAGCTAACCAGTGCCCTAATTGCTAGATGCCAAGTTCAGTCAAGTTTGTGTTAGTCTTTGTGTTCCTGTAATACTACTGCATTTGCAGAGTTTGTTCTCTGTTTGTACCCCAGTAGATTTCACAATGTTTTTTGTGTATCAGTGTGTGTACCTTTTTATCTGACAGACTTAATTTCTCCTCGATCTTTTCTGTCTTTGGAGAGCCCAAGCCTCCTCCTGGTTAACTTGTGCCCTTCAAAGCCTGTTGCTTAGTCACAAGATTCACATAGTCTCGGGCAGGCCGATTAGTTCATTCAGCTGTGTTATGTGATAGGCCCCCGAAGACATTAAAACTCCTTTGAGTAAAGCAGGTGACACTTTCCGGTAAGTGAGAAATGTGGGACTTTTAGAGACCATCACCCAACATTGATCTCCCACCTCTATTCCTATTTTTCCCCCTCATAAATAGGATGCAGGCTGTGAGCAGGGGAAGCCAAGGTGAAAACAGCCAAAAAAGTATTTAAAAAGTAAAAGATACAGTCTTATTCCAGCTTTCCTTTTCTGGTGGCTTGTTCATTTCAGGTCTAGGACTATATGTCAGAGGAAATGGTAGATATTCATAGCAGGGAGGAGGGGAGGGAGAGGGAGAAGCTGCTGTCCCAGGAGTCTAGGAAAGAAAGAGTCAATTAAAAAAAGTACAAGTGGCCAGTAGCCCCAGGGGAGGATGCTGTCCTGTTTTGGTAATTGGAGGAAGGGAAACACAACTAGAGGAAAATGGGATTAGCCGCAAAGAAAGAGTAACAAGGCCTAGTATGGGGGAGGGAATGAAGGGGGGCGGGTCCTCTTCTGCCGCACTGCTGGTGGGAGGGGAAAGTGGGGATCCGAGTTGGTGGATGACGTCGCTCTCACGTGACCAAGAGCTGACGTGTGCAGAAGTCCTTCTTGTCCTGGTCGTTGTTCCCGTCTGAGTACCAGCTCCCTATTACCCTGAGGGCGGGCGGGCCTGCAACCGAGGAAAGAAGGAGGCGGAAAAGAAATTGTCCCGGATCCCTGCAGGTCAGTACCTGGGATATTCCATAAAGTGGGGGTGGTGGAGAGTGGAGGGCGGAGGCCGTCGCAGGTCCGGGGGCGCCGACGTCGTCTCTCCCACTTGCCAGCCTCTTTCCAAGATATACGTCCCGCCCGCAGCCCATTTCGATGCTGCAAAACAGTGAGTAGGGGGTGTTTGGGCAGGCGCCCAGAAATCAGGAGATGAGAATCTGCTGCGAGCTGAGGCCCGCAATCCGGAAAGGGAGCTGTGGCCTGGGTGTTGGCCCCTGGTCCACCAGGACTGTGCCGGCGGGGGAAAAACTGGACATGGGGTCCGGCGTGGTGGGGTGCGATGTGATGTATCAGCCGAACCCTGAGCCAGATATCGGGCGGGAAACCTTTAACAACCAGGCCTCCGAATTAGGAAAGAGTTTCGTTCTCTGGGGACTGGTCCGTCCACCAAGCACTCTGTAGCGGCTGTTTCCCGTCTTTCTGCCTGTGGCCGTGTCTTCTTTACCGTGGCTCTGTGTCTAGTGGGTCCAAGTCTCTCCCGGGTGCCCAGTCTTTCCGTAGGTTGTGGTACCACGCCAGGCAAGAGAAGAGGAAGGAAATTAACCAGATCGGTGAAGGTCGATTTGAGGGTAAGACCATCTGGGGACCCTAGGAGCGGCGGGGGTAGAGAAGGGGGAAAACCAGAAAAGGTAATCTAGGTTTAGATTTGAGTCTAAATGTGTTTCTCACACTCCCCGAACTGTGGAGAAATGGCGTGCGCTGTGTGTGTGTGTATGTGTGTGTGAATGTGCTCTCAGGGGTGGGGGCGGGGGGCGGGATGACAGCAGGGAAACCTATCAGATAGTTTGTTCATAATCCTTTTCTCTCAACAACACTTAGTGTCCATGTTTTCGATCTGTCATCCTGCAGGTCTGCTGTAGCAGGTGGCACTGCTTGAAACAAGGGAGGAACTTTCCCCGGATCAGCAGAGGTCGGTGTGGGCGTGGGGGCAGCCTGGAATGGGGGAGGGGTTAGAAATCAGTCTGGGTTTGGCCAGGCTCACTCAATCCTACTTTGTTTCCTTACATCCACCCATTTCAGACTAGGGAGGGGGCTAAGTCTGTGCATGTTTTGATGGATGGCACAGTGAGGTTTAGCAAAAATCCGACATGGTAAATTAGGAAAGCATAAAATATACAGTCCATGCAACAAGCTCTCATTTTTTCACTGTTTCTGGTATCTCTGCAGATCAAAAAGATTATTGGGTGTGGCAATACTTCACAGGAAAGGAAGAAGGGGCCAACTGCTTGCTTCCAGGAGGTTAGTGTAAGGTTGCTTATCCCATGGGGTACCACAGGAGCATGTGACAGATGAGAGCCCGGCAACATTTGTGGGTGCCGTTCACTTTGTGCTTAGCGGCAAGAGTGAACTGGGGATGGGAGCAGGGCGGGGTGGGTGGGGGGGAGAAGAGGCATGTAGGGAGAGAGTGAAATGAGGGAGATAGAGGTTTTTTTGTCGACAATCTGTATTCCCTATCCAGAATTCAATTACTACTTTCTTGCTCCTCTGGGGCAGCACACAGAGAAGAGAAAGCCAAACCCTCTTTTCTTCTTCCATTTCTAGGTTGACCTCCAGAACCAGTTATTGTAGTAGCCTTGAAGTGACTGAAGAAGATCATTCTCCACAGGCCTGCCCTCAGGCCCATAGCCGGCTCCCCCTATTTTGAGTGACTACTCTGTTTCTTGGTCCCTGCCGTTGTCAGGGACGATTGCATGGGCTACGCCAGGAAAGTAGGCTGGGTGACTGCAGGCCTGGTGATTGGGGCTGGAGCCTGCTATTGCATTTACAGATTGGCCCGAGGAAGAAAGCAGACCAAGGAGAAAATGGCCGAGAGTGGTTCTGCCGATGTGGAGGATGCTGGGGACTGTTCTGGGGCCAGGTATAACGACTGGTCTGACGATGATGACGACAGTAGTGAGAGCAAGAGTATAGTTTGGTACCCACCTTGGGCCCGGATTGGCACTGAAGCAGGGACCAGAGCCAGAGCCAGGGCAAGAGCCAGGGCTACGAGGGCTCGGAGAGCTGTCCAGAAAAGGGCTTCTCCTAACTCAGATGACACTGTTTTGTCCCCTCAAGAGTTACAGAAAGTACTTTGTTTGGTTGAGATGTCTGAAAAGCCTTATATTCTCGAAGCAGCTTTAATTGCTCTAGGTAATAATGCTGCTTATGCATTTAACAGAGATATTATTCGTGATTTGGGTGGTCTCCCAATTGTTGCAAAGATTCTCAATACTCGGGATCCCATTGTTAAGGAAAAGGCTCTAATTGTCCTAAATAACTTGAGTGTGAATGCAGAAAATCAGCGCAGGCTTAAGATATACATGAATCAAGTGTGTGATGACACAGTCACTTCTCGACTGAACTCCTCTGTGCAGCTGGCTGGACTCAGATTGCTTACCAATATGACTGTTACTAATGAGTATCAGCACATACTTGCTAATTCCATTTCAGACTTTTTTCGTTTATTTTCAGCAGGAAATGAAGAAACCAAACTTCAGGTTTTGAAACTCCTTTTGAATCTGGCTGAAAATCCAGCCATGACTAGAGAACTGCTTAGGGCTCAAGTACCATCTTCACTGGGCTCCCTCTTTAATAAGAAGGAGAACAAAGAGGTCATTCTGAAACTTCTGGTAATTATCGAGAACATCAATGACAATTTCAAATGGGAAGAGAATGAGTCTGCTCAGAATCACTTTAGTGAGGATTCGCTTTTTTTCTTTTTAAAAGAATTTCAAGTGTGTGCTGATAAGGTTCTGGGAATAGAAAGCCACCATGATTTTCTAGTGAAAGTAAAAGTTGGAAAAGTTGCAGCCAAACTGACTGAGCGGATGTTTCCCCAAAGCCAGGAATAACGTGGTGGCTTTGTAGTATAGCAGCAGCACACCTTGTAAACTATTCCTTTTCTCCACCTTGTTTATATGGCGAAGGAATCCTTTTGGCTGCCAATTTTGAATAATGAATATCATACTGTATCATTGATACTGATATTTAACCGAGTTTGTCTTCAGATTTCAGTTGGTTGAATGAATATCACTACTTGTCCTGAAAACATGTTTGTTGCTTTTTATCTTGATGCCTAGATTGAAATATTTTTACTGTTTCCTCTGCTTAAGTGACAGTGAACCAGTTCATCCTAAGTAGGCTCCTTTCTGCCATTTGCATCAATTTTATTTGTGCATCATCAATAAAGATTTATGTTCATGCCGGAAAGAAAGAATAGAAGAAGAAAGAAACTATCCTATCCTTCGGTTTATAATCTAGTTGTAGAGATAAAAAACATACAAACAAAAAACCCACAAACTAGATCCCAAGATTATTTGGAGCCTACATTCTGTCAGATGTGTGCCCTCAGAACATAGAAGAGGCACAGGCTTTGATGACTGCTCCGTGAGTCAGTTAAAGCTCCAGGGAGGACAGAGCCACTGAAAGGGAGTCCTGAATGGGGGAGGGAAGTTAGTGCATTCTGTGAGACCAGAGTCGAGAGGAAATGATGTGAGAAAGGCATTAATTTAGGAAACCTTATGGTAGTCAAAATAGCCTTCTTAGAGTGGAGAGTGTGGGAAATAGGATTCAATAAGTCTGGAAAACTGTGTGAAGCCCTTTGCAGAAGGCTTGTTGAATGTATTTTTAACTAGGAAAGAATTGGGGGGTCAATATAAATGTCCTCCCCACACTCTGTCATCAAGGATGGTATAGCAAAATGCATCCTTTCCAACTCTGGTGGTGGGCATTTGGCAATACATATCATTAAGCCTTAAAATATGCAAACCTTTTGTCCTAAGGAGATAACTGAATAATTGGCCAAAGACTGAATGCACAAGGCTGTTCTTGTTAGCACTGTCTTAAGGTAGTTAACATTGGGAACAACTTCAGTGTTCAACACACTGAATTGACTAAGTAGTTCAAAGAATGTCCATGCTGTGTGATAAATGTACTGATGGAACTCAGTATTGCTAGAAAAAGATACTCATCAAACATTGCTAAGTGTGCAAGGTAAGTCAGATAGCAGTATTTAGAGTATGATCACATATGGGGGGGGGTTAAATCATGTTTAAAAATACACTAAAATCTATGGAACTATATACACCCAGTAGTACTAAGAGTTATATTTGGATGAAAGATAACGAGCGATACTTTTTGTACTTGTTATTCATTTATGTTTTCTTATTTATCAAAAATAAATATTGATTTTAAAGAAAGGTTTGGAAAAAGAAAAGTATGGGGAAAGCAGCAGGTGATTAATTTGAACATGTATTGAGTGGAAAATATTTAGGTCCCAAATGAGGTGGTTGGATACCTCCACTCCAGAATGAGAGATGATGGGGCAGATAAGGCTGACTGTGAGATTTGAACTAGAGGTTTACGCAAAGCAGCTACACTATTCTTGCATATAGCAGCAGTTAATTAAGAAGTGTGAGTACCTTTAAGTACCCAGAATGTAGTGTTTATGGGTTTTGATTAACTTTTGTTTTGCTGGGGCATTCTTCTATGTTTCAGTGTCATTTAATAAATAATAAGAATAAGAATAATAAAGGTTAACATTTATTAAGTGATTACCGTGTAGAGTTCTGTCATTCCTGCAAGGAACCTGTGGAAATAATTTCTCAAGTGTCCCAGGACTATAAGGATCACCTCAGTCATGATCTCTCCTGCCTTCATGACATTTTCCTCACTGATGTGAGGATGCTACCTTGCTTTCTGTGTGACCAGGAAATGGTGTGGTCTTCTGTCTAGTTATGATTTAGGTTGGCTCCAGGTTTTTACATATGTATTCTAATGTTTGTAGTAGGCCCAGGGCATGGTTGGCTTCATGTTGTTGGCTATGGTAACCCTACTAAGTCCTTCAGGACGTATAGGAACTCATTTGATAGCACTTTAAAGGATGACATGATAGGAAATGGAGTGAAAAATTTTCTCGCCCCTGCTAAGATAAAAAGGATTGTTATGACCAGGGCAGGAGCAGATCCACTTAAAATAAATGGAATTTGAAGTGTTTGTGTGATATTCAGATACCGCGTTGTCATTTGAATGAATTAATTCTGCTTTCAGTGAAGATGTCCGGGCTGCAAATAACAATTTGAGCGAGCTGTCAGAAGTTAGATGAAAACTGAGGACGGGCCTGGATGCAGTCTATGGAGGGCTGCCTAAAAGAACTAGATAAGAAACTAGCGGCTGGGGAGAGAAACACAGAATTTAGACAGCCTATTTTATATTTTCTTATAAAAAAAAAACCAAAATAACTGTTCTTCAAGCTGCTTGAGAAAATAGAGGCAATGTGCAGAAAGTTGTCCCTTAGCTCAGTTACGTACAATGAACACACACATGGGCACTCAGATCAAGCCATGCCCAGCTTGAGCCACCCAGGGACTTGTTTGTACCTGGGCAGCAAAGAAGACTAAATGAAGTAATGAGAAGGCCCACTGTGGCAGGCACACTCCTGCCTGGCATCATCTGCTGCTTTTCTCCGTGTTACTCCTTGTTCCTTTCCTCCTTCTCTCCCTCCGTCCCTTCCTTCCTCCCTCCCTCTCTCTTTCCCTCACACTTGTGACTCTGTTTCCTCCTGGGAGTTAATTGGTGGCAGTCAGTCTGTGCTGTTCTGCCTTTCAGGGGTGCCTTTGATTTTGATGACACACTGCTATCCATGGGGGACTTTTATGTTCAATAATAGTTGTCATTGCTGTGGCCATAAAGTAACTCTGATTTTTTTTTTTAGAACCCTTCTTGAACAGAACAGACACAGAAAGAAACATTCTTGGCTTCTTGTTGTCCTGTGTGCTCTGCATGTATTTTTATGTCCCCGTGCCTGGTACCATTTAAGTTAGGTAACACATTCTTTGGGCAAGTGCTTGGTGAGACTAGTGTGGGGCATGGCCAGGCCACCTCCTGGGGTCCCAGTGTTTCCCTGGAAGGTGGCAGCTCTCAATCATTTTCAGAAGCGCAGGATCCTGGCCTGTGACAATTTGCAGAGCTCAGGGGTCAGGTCAGGGAGAAGCTAGTTTCTTCTCTTTTAGGGAGGATGTTAGAGACGCAGAGGATATCCTGCTATTCTGATTTTCCCATCAAACAGTTTTAGGATCTGTGTCAGTCTCAATGTGCTCAAAGATAATTTTCTAATAATGGGTCTCAGTTGGTTAAATCGTCCCCATCCCCCACAAAGCATAACTTTTCGAGGCTCAGGAAACAGGCTTTCTTTCTTTAATTCATATTTCATCTGCCTTGTTTCAAAAGAAACTCCAGCGTGGGGTAGACAGTTGATGTAGGTACCATACATTTCATGTTCTTGACTCTCTGGTTTTGCTAGGTTCTCTTGAGAGTGGCTTTGAACACAGCGCTCACATAAGACTGTTTTTCCATGCTGGCTATTTACATTATGTTTCCACCACATCCCGGGCTGAAGTTTGTCTCTGCTTTGTCTTTCTAAGTTGTGGCTCTTCCTTGCCTTTAACCCAGAGCAGTCTCAGCTCTGCTGTTAGGTCTCCTGTGTGCTCAGGCTGAGGGCAAGGTGGGGGCAGGGAAGGGGTATTTACAACTGAGAGTGTTTCACCCTCTCCATTGGGGCCTTGTCAGGCCCATGTTGAGAGCCTGGGCCGCGTGTGTACTTGAAGAGGGGTGTGGGGGGGACTGGGAGGGAAGGCAAGGGATGGAAGGAAGCCCTGGTGGAGGGGGCACTTTGTCTGCATAGGTTCATGCAAATGTAAGTTGATCCCCTATTGAGAGTGGGCTGACCATTGACATCCTGAAAGGTGAAAGAGGAGCTCTAATAAAGGTAGCTTTGTCTGAGCTTGCAGCTGCTCGTTTACTGAGCCTTGCTGAGCTTGCAGACCATATAACATGTTATCGAATAAAGTGGGACTTCCTTTTGAAAACAAAATCCAGAATGATAATTTATTATTGTGAGAAATAGAATGAAACATACCAGATTCGTAGAATCTGCTGTTATGGACATTCTTTCCCTAAGATAATAAGATCTAGATTAGAATTGAAATTATCACAGAAATGTATTGTTTATTTAGTACTCAGGGAAATTACCCAACTTAGATCAGTCCTGGTGCTGTCTAAGTAAGACAGCCTGGTGCATCATGTTTGCGATGGACATCACCTTGCTGCTAAAATCCAGGAACTGTAAGCAAAAGCTAAAGCACAGTTCTTGGACCTAATTATGTCTTTTGTCTGCCTGCATGCTTCTGCAGTAGAGGGAAAACATTAGTGCATGTTAGTTTCATGACAAAATAAATGGAAAACACTGACTGTTAGAAATGGAGGGATACATGCCCTCTTTTAGCAATGCAATATTGCTAAGTAGAACTATTTGTTGTCTCCCTCCTTTGGAAGCCAGCACGTGGCAGCTTCTGATACCAGGAAAGCTAGTCGCCAGGGAGGAAGGTTTCAGATCAATTTCAGCTCAGGGGTCTCTGGGCTCTATGTCTGAAATGCACAGTGTCTTCACCAATAAGGATGTTCCTTCCACCTCTGGGAGACAAGCCAGGGCAATAGAAATCGTCTGTAATGTTTGGGGAAGGTTCTTGGACAGCACTGCCCAATAACTCAAAAGGGCTTTTCGAGCCTCATATTGAGGTTTTTGTTAGGTAGTCTTTGGCTTATGGAGGTAGTATTGTCAGTCAAGATGGAAACTTTCGTTTAAACTATGTATGTATTTGTATACACAGACTAACGTGTGTTATAGATATTTTAGATAGTTAATAGTATGATTCCTTATGATATTTTGGGGGCATTCTTCTTCTTATTTTTGCCTACCTCCCTCCTTCCTCTGTATCTATTTGCCTCTGCCTCCCTATTCTAGCTAAATATCATTCCATATTGCATCTGTATCCCGTTTTCATTACCATTTGTCATTTGTCACTGAAGGACATTTAGGTTGCTTCTGTTTACTAGCTATTGTGCAGGAAGCAACAATGAGCATGGCTCAGCAGTCTGTGGAATAGGATATTGAGTACTTTGGACATATTATAGTGGTGTGACTGGATTACGTGGTAGTTTATATTTACATTTAGCTTTTGAACAGTCTCTACACTGATTTCTAGAGTGGCTGCACCAGTTTGCAATGCCACCAACAGTAAACGAATGCTCTCTTTTCCCCACAACCTCTCCAGCAGTTGTTGTAGGTTGTTTCATTGATTTTTTTTTTCTCATTCTGACTGGGGTGAAACATCAAAGCATTTTTAATTTTCATTTCCCTAACTTCTAGGGATGATGAACATTTTTTGAGCTATTCTGCGGACATCTTTATTTCTTCTTTTGAGAACTCCCTGTTTGGATCCCAAGCCCATTTTCTGAATGGATTGTTTGTTTTCTTTTGACTCTATTGAGTTCTTTAAATATTCTGAATATTGATCCTCAGATGGGCTGGCAAAGATTCTCTCCCATTCTGTAGGCTTCTGTACCCAGTCGGTTGTTTCTTTAGCTGTGCAGAAGCTTTGCAGTTTTAGGAAGTACCACCTGTAAATTGTTGGCCTTAATTCTTGGGCGAATGAAGTCCTATTCAAGAAGTCCTTTCCTATGTCTGTATTATGTACAGTGCTGCCTATGTTTTATACTAATAATTACAATGTTTTGGGTTTCACATTTAGGCCTCTGTTCCATTTGGAGGTAGTTTTTGTCCGAGGTGATAGATACAGGTCTAATTTCACTCTTCTGCATGTGGACATCCAGTTTTCCCAGCACCATTCATTGAAGATGCTTTCCGTATGGTTTTGGCACCTTTGTCGAATATTAAATAGCTGATGTGTTTGTGTCTTCGATTTTATTCCTTTGGTCTACATGTCTGTTTTTGTGTTAGTACCATATTGTTTTTCGTTACTATGGTGCTGTCACGGATCTCGAGATCTAGAAAGGCAATGCCTCCAGCATTGTTCTTTTCGCTCAGGATCGTTTTGACAATCCAGATTCTTTTCTGGTTCCATATGAATTTTAGGAGAGTTTTTTCTTTCTTTGAGGAGTAGGATGGGAAATGTGATTAAGATTTCACTGAATCTATAAATGTTTCTTTGGTAGAATGGCCAGTTTCACAATGTTAATTCTACCAATCTATGAACATGGGACATTTTGTCATTTTCTCGTGTCTTTCTCTGTCTCTCTCTTTGGAGGTTTGAAGTTTTCCTTATAGAGGTCTTTCACTGCCTTGGTTAGGCGTGTTCCCAGATCCTTTATTTTCTTTGAGGTTATTGTGAATGGGACTGTGTCCATGACCTCCTCTGTATGTGTGTTCTTTGTGTATAAAAAGAGCATTGATTTGTGCAAGTTGATTCTGTGTTCTTCCACATTGCTGAATTTGTTTATTACTTCTAGAAGTTTTCTGGTAGAACTTTTAGGATCTCTAATGTATAGTATCATATTATCTGCCAATAGTTATATTTTGACTTCCTTCCCTATTTGTATCCCCTTAATTTCATTCTTCTGCCTTACTGTTCCAGCGAGTACTTTCAGCACACTACTGAAAATGAGTGGGGATAGTGGATACCTCTCTCTCATTCCTGACTTCCATGAGGTTGCTTCAAGTTTCTCTCCATTTAGTATGATGTTGGCTGTGGATTTCTTATATATAGCTTTTATTGTGGTGAGGTGTTTTCCCTGTAGTCATACATTCTTTAGGACTTTTATCACGAAGGAGCGGTAGATTTTGCCAAAGGGTTTTTGTTGTTGATTTTGTTGGGTTTTCTTTGGCATCTATTGAGAGGGTCATGTGATTTTTGTCTTTAAGTCCATTTATATGGTTTATTACATTTATTGACCTGCATATATTAAATAATCTCTGTATTTCAAGGATGAAACCAGGTTGGTTATTGTGGATCATCCTTTTGATGTATGTCTGTATTTGATTTGCAAGTATTTTATTGAGCATTTTTGAATCTATGTTCATTAGGGATATTGGAAAATGTTTTTAATGTGATGGTTGGGTTTGGCGGGGGGACACTGCTTTACTCTTTCATATTGTATGTAGTTTTGTGATGAGATCTGGGATGTGGACTTCTTTTATTAGTTATGTGTCTAATATGGACTGAGCAGGTTGGGGTAGAAGACAGGATATACAGATCAGGTTGGGCCTAGAGGTTGGATATGGCTTAGGTGGAATGAAGTCTGGTGGATACAAGGGACTTAGCTGTTGTGTATGATGTACATCCTGGTCCAATGCTGCAGTTTGAGAGTAGATCTGGGGGTTGGAGATGGTGTGTGGAGGGAAGATCAGGTAGACTTACCCTGCTAGACTCTAGAAAAGGATGTACAGGATTTGTTTGGGTGGAGAGGTTAGCTATGAAGTGGGAACGGCCTGTGTGGGGGGCAGTCAGGGCCCTATGTGATCTTTTATCCTGCTAATATTTGTTTTATGGATTTTTGAGCTCCAACATTTGTGCAAATATATTTACAATTGTAATAGTCAATTCTTGAAGTGTTCGCTTTGTTGGTATGTAGTGTCCTTTGTTATCATTTCTGACCATTTTCCCCTTGAAAACTGCTTTATCAGACAGCAGATTAGCTACTCCATCTTGCTTTTAGCATCCATCCTCTTGACAGATTGACTTCTATCCTTTGACTCTCAGTCCCTGCTCTCCTTGTCTGGGAGGTGTGGTTTCTAGAGACAACACATGGGTGACTTTTTTTTCATTGTAGTTTACAGGTAAGTTGAGACTATATCTGTTTAAAGCAATTATTGAGAGCTGTTTTCTAATTCTTGTAATTATGTTCGTTGCTCTTGTGATAGGTTATTGGGTTTTTTTTCTCTGATTGGAATTGGGGGGTGCTGCTGTAGTATGTTGGCCATGATTGATTGCTTTCTACTTTTCTTCTGTTCATCTCTTCCTCTCATGAAATTTTTCTCACTGTGTTCTTATGATTGAAACTATCTTCTTTCTCTGTGTATAGTACCCCCTCACATTTCTTCTCTAGTGCTGACTTTAGTGGTCATACCTACCTTAATTTCTGCTGCCTTAAAATATACATATTCTCCATTACTCTTAAAAGATAGCTTTGGTGGGGGCATAGTGATCTTGGTTGGCAATTATTTAATTTTAGTAACTAAAATATATTATGCTTTGCTATACAGGCTCTTAAAAATGTATGTGTGTATCTGTGTATGTGACATATAGTAGGTGATTGCAGAGGCCAGAAGAGGGTATCAGACTCCTTGGAGCTAGAATTAGAGGTGGTTATGAGCCGCCCAACTTGAGGACTGGGAACTGAACTCAGATCCTCTGGAAGATAGTGTGTTATGTCTTCAGCCCCATTATTTTCATTCTTAACTTTTTTGACAATGAGATCTGATTCTGTTTGTTTCAGTTGTCTTTGAAGGTAAGGTATCTTTGCCCCTGAAACCTATTAATATTTTTTTTAATTTTACTTGGTGTTTTTGACATATAGACTATAATATGTCAGGCATGGTGAGGTGTTTCTTTGGTCATGATATTTAGAATTCTAAGTGCCTCTGGAGTTTTGATATTCCCTGTTTTCAGGTATCCATGCTACTTTATAAACAGTAGTTTCTCTTACCTCAAGACGGCAGCTTGCCCACTGCCTTCCAAGTCATGTAATGAGAAAATGGAATCCCTCTCTACTTGTGACCTATCCACCAGAGAAGTTCCTGTCTGGTTGAAACACACATCTAGGTTTGAGGTTTAGGAGCCCCCCGGGCTTGTCCTGGAGGTAGGACTGACAGTTGTTCTGTTTACCTTGGACTACTTAGCATACCTTCTAGATGAGGCTTCTGCTTCTCTTTCCCCCGACTACTGAGCCTTTCCCCTGGAGCTGTGTTTGCCTTGGCTTCTTCCCCTTCATTTCCTCCCTCTTCTCCTCCTTTTCTCCTTCCACGCTCTTTCTTTCTTTCTTTCATGATCTCATGTACCCCAGGCTGGTTTCTGACTCACTGTGTTCTTGGGACTGGCCTTGAACTCTTAATTCTCCTGCCTCAGCCTCCCAACAGCTGAGATTATATGACTACACCACCACACCTGGCATATTCATCTTTTTCTTGGTACATTTTAGCTATTTTTTTCTCTCTTTGGAACAGAACCTACTATTTCTTTTATTGATTGATTCTTTTCCTTTACCAGATGACATGGTAGCAGTTCCTATTTCTTCGTCTTATCTGAAGCTTCACACTCACATTTTTAAGAGAAAATGTGCTCAGTTTATATATTGTTCTCTTCTCAGACATTACCCCTACATCAACATGTCATACATCTCTATCTACTCATTTTTTCACTTTGTTCATAATGTCTTTCTCTGCAGATGTTTGACATTTTCGGGCCATTCTGTCCCTTGTCTTTCCCTGTGTTTTCTAGATTTTTCGTGCATGGGCTAGTATTTTGCACTTAAAAGTTTAAAAGAATTTTAAAATGTTTTCTACAAGCTTTTACCAGTCCCCATATTTTTGTGTCTCTGTGTTTTTAAAAATTGTGAATGGAACGAATTAGAGATGTAATTTTATTTCTTAACTCTAGCCCTAAACATCTACTGGGACATCTTTCCAATTTTTATGACAGGACTTTTCACATGCTATTAGTCATAGGTGATTTCTAAAATGTTCTTCTTATTGCACTGCTTTTGATAGAGCTGTAATGCACTGAACACTATTGGAGTGTAGTTCTGCATCACTGAAATATAAAGGATGGAATTCATAGCAGTAGATCATGATTCCTGTGATCCATTGTCCTAAGTGCATATTACAAAAATGTTTCAAACCAAGACGATAAGTAAAATGAACTTTGGATTATGAAGATGCCATGATTTATAAAAGATGACCTAAGAGAGAGTAGAACACCTCACTAAAAACAAGGTAGATGCTATTCTTGGACATATGAAAAGGAGAGATCTAAGAAGTTATTTGAGAGTTTAGAAGTCTGGGTTTGATAAAGATTTAAATTTGTTTGTTTATCTATTTTTATTTTCTTTTTTATTAAGAGATTTTCTATTCATTTTACATACCATCTACAGATTCCCCTGTCCTCCCTCCTCCCACCCCCCAGCCTTCTTCCCCAACCCATCCCTCATTCCCACCAAGGCAAGGTCTCCTGGGGAATCAGCAGAGCCTGGTACATTCAGTTGAGGCAGGTCCAAGCCCCTCCTCCCTGCACCAAGGCTGCGCAAAGTGTCCCACCATAGGCACGAGGTTCCAAAAAGTCGGCTCATGTACTAGAGACAGGTCCCAATCCCACTAGAAAATATCATCCTGAGTGAGGTAACCCAGACTCAGAAGGACAAACATGGTGTGTACTCACTCATAAGTGGATACTAGATGTAAAGCAAAGGGTAACCAGACTGCAATCCACAGCTCCAGGGAGGCTAGCTAGTAAGGAGGACCCTAGGAAGGATGCATGGATCGCCCAGTGACGGAGAAATAGATCAGATCTACATGAGCAAACTGGGGGTGGGAGGGTAGTGGAGGGCAAGGGATGGGGGATAAGAGCTTAGGGGAGTGGGAGGATCGACCTGGAATGGGAACAGAGTGGGAGAGCAAGGAAAGAGATACCATGTTTGCTTATTTATTTATTTTCGAGACAGGGTTTCTTTGTGTAGCCTTGGCTGTCCTGGAACTCACTCTGTATATCAAGCTGGCCTTGAACTCATTCCAAGTGCTGGGATTAAAGGCATGTGCCACCACTGCCAGGCAAGATTTAAATTTATAAAATTCATTTGGGTTTGTACCTAAACAGAGACATCAATATAATGAAAAAAAGTAAATATTAAAGAGACATTGACAATAACATGATCTAATTAATGACTAATGCGCACTTTTTCATTTTGATACCTTGATTCCCCCATGGACCAGTAATTTATGTCCCTTTAAGCAAAAATAAAAACAATAGTATAAATATTAGCACAGGAGCTCTCAGTGTGTCAGTTTTCAAAACTTGCTGTAATAGAGGGAAGTTATTGACTTTTTTGTTTATCTTATGTATGATCACTTCTAATTGTTTAACTTTCTAATTTGTAAGATAGTTCCTTGTATTTTAGAACACAATCAAATTAATCATTTTATCTTTTCTCAATTTATGCTAATCATTCTCTTATCCTACTGCAAGTATAATCTCTAAAAATGCTCTATCTTTTTAGGGGCGGGGTGGGGAGAGTGGGGGGGTTGGGTGGAGGGTTTGAGACAGGGTTTCTCTGTGTAGCCCTGGCTTTCCTGGAACTCACTCTGTAGACCATGCTGACCTTGAACTCAGATAACTGTCTGCCTATGCCTCCTGAGTGCTAGGATTAAAGGCGTGCGCCACCACTGCCCAGGTGAAAATATTCTTGAGTGTAGGGGAAGGTTATAGGTGACACTGACTTGCTTCTGGTTTTATCAGAAGTGTCTTTGGCTTTCTTGTGGTTAGAATGAGGATTGCTCATTGACTTTTGTTAAAAGATCTTTTCAATACTTGTTAGTCCCTTTTATTTCTATTAGTGCCTGTTAGGATAAGCTGCTGATTTCCCACCTTACATCTTTTCAACATATTGACAGAATTATCTACTTTTCTACTTTATTATTTATTTATTTTAAAATAATATTCTTCACCTTTGAGAGTTTCACATGGGTCATTTTAAAATTTATTTTGTTACTTTTATTATTATTTATTTTAATTAATAAAATTAAGTACTTACTAAATTACTTTTATTTTTTATTTTATTATTTTTATTCATTTTGTATGCGCATGTTCATGTATGTATGTATGTATGCATGTGAATTGTGCATACTATGGTGTGCATGTGGAGAGCAGAGGACAACTTGGGAAAATTAGTTCTTTCCTCCTAGGATATACATCCTGGGAATCGAACTCAGGTCACTAGGCTTGATGGCAAGTGTCTACCTGCTAGCCATCTCACTGGTCCTCTTTTTTATTCTAATGCAGTTAATTATACTGATACAATTCCTGGTTAGATTATTTTTGTCTTTGTGGAATGTGGTGGTTGGAATGAGAATGTACCTCATAGACTTAGATGTTTGAATACTTGGTCCCCAGTTAACGGAGCTGCTTGGGGAAGATTAGCCTTGCTGGAGAAAGCATGTCACTGGAGGAAGGCTTTGAGATTTCTAAAGCCTTCCTCCACTTCCCAGTGCATGCTCTGCTTTTCCTTTGCAGTTCTGCAGACCCAAGTGAGCTCCCAGTTGCTGCTCCAATTACCATGTCTGCCAGCTGCCATGCTTCCCTGCTGTGATGGTGATAGACTCATTCCTCTGGATCCATAAGCCCAAATAAACCCTTCATTCTCTGTGTTGCCTTGGTCGTGTTGTTTTATCACAGCAATAGAAAAATAACTAATACATGGAGTTCTATTAGGTCATAGCATAGCTTGTTCTTGCCACACGTCTGAGTTCTATTTGTTTCTGTGTTTTATAGTTCTCAAAATATGCTCTTTTGGTTTTCACAGTTAAGGTTTTTGTTTATAGGTATTTGTTTATAGTTACTGTCTTAGTTACTTTTTTATTGCTGTGACAAAACCACATACCGAGGGGGCTTTTGAAACTTCAAAATCCACCCCCAGTTGTACACCTCCTCCAATATATCCACATCTCCTAATCCTTCCCAAATAGCCACCAACTGGGGACCAAGTATTCAAACATATGAAGCTATGGGGGCCATTCTCATTCAAACCACCACAATTATATTTCTGTTGTTTTTGCTTTATTTTAAAATTAATTCAAGATACCATATAAAACAGTGGATTTGATTGTATTTTCATTGTACCTTGTTGAAATTTCCCCCAGTATCCCCCACCCCCCACCATCCACCATCCTCACCTTTTGCTTACCCTCTTCCTCCCTGCACATTGTCCATATGGTTTTATTTTACAGTTTTTATTTCATTGAAAATAAAGTCTTTGGAGCTGGAGAGATAGCTCAGTGGTTAAGAGCACTGGCTGCTCTTACAAAGGACCTGGGTTCAATTCCCAGCACCCACATGGCAGCTGACAACTGTCTGTAACTCCAGTTCCAGGGGATCCAACACCCTGACACAGATGCAGGCAAAACACCAACGCACATAAAATACAATTTTTTTTTTAAAAAAGAAAAGAAAGTCTTTTCTCATACAATATATCCTGATTACAGTTTCCCCTCCCTCTATTCCTCCCAGTTTCTTCCTACTCTCCCTCCCCTCTGGATCTACTCCTTGTCTCTTTCTCATTAGAAAAGAACAGACTTCTAAGAGATAATAGCCAAACATGACAAAATAAAACATAATAAGATGAAGCAAAACTATGACATCAAAGTTGTACATGGCAACCCAACAGAAGAAGAGTCCCAAGAGCAGACACAAGAGTCAGAGACACACTCATTCTCAGTCAGGAGCCCCATAAAAGCACTAAGCTGATAGCTCTAAGATGCACGCAGAGGACCTGGTACAGACCCATGTGCTTGCTGCTTCAATGTCTGTGCTCTCGTGTACCTTACTTAGTTGATTCAGAGGGTCTTGTTTTCCTGGTGTCCTCCATCCCCTCTGACTCTCAAAATCTTTCTGCCTCTTCTTCTGTAGGGTTCCCTGAGCTCTGAGGGGAGTATCTGATGAAGATCTCCAATTTAGGCTCTCTCTTTTCATAATGTTGGCTGTGGGTCCCCGCCTCTGTTCCCATTTGCTGCTAGAGGAAGTCTTTCTGATGATTACTGGATAAAGCACTGGTCTATGAGTATAGTTGTTTATCATTAGTAGTCATTTTATTGATTTATCAGTAGTGTTTGAGTTATCAATGTTAGGTCTCTGGGCTATCTAGTGTCTGGCTCTTGGTTACTTAAGCAGTGTCTTGTGTGGGTTCCTTCTCATGGAATGAGCCTTAGGTCAAATCAGACATTGGTTGACTATTTCCACAAGTTTTGTGCCACCATTGCTCTAGCATGTTATGCAGGCAGGACAGATTATAGGTCAAAGGTTTTGTGAATAGGCTGGTGTCCACGTTTCTCTTTCTGTAGCCCGCAGAGTGCCTTCCCACACCATGTAGGTACCAGCTTGACTTCTCCATGTTCAATGAGTTGTGTGGGTGTTGTGCTCAGCATGGGGTTCTACTGTCATTTTTTGGAAAGCAACCTTTTGTCTTAACAACAGCTTGGATTGTTTAGGGATTTCTCTGGGACCTCCTAGGCCAACAGCTCAATTGAATGTGACCTAGTCCCACCGCTGGAAGTCTTATCTGACTATAAGAGATGGGCAGTTGAGACTCTGTAACCCCCATTACTAGGAGTCCTCATTAGGGTCATCTTCACAGATCCAAGGAATTTTCCATTGCACTTAGCTTTCCACACCATCCCTCAAGTACCACCCGCTACAATTCCAGCTGTCTCTCTTCACACTCTCTCCACTCCCCCCATGTGATCCCTAGCTTCTGTCCTTGCTCATCCCCAGTTGGCCAATAATGTCTATTCTATTTCCCCCTCTCAGGGAAGTCCTTACAACCCTCCTAGACTCCTCTTCTCTACTTAACTTCTCTGGGTCTACAGATTATAGCTTGGTTATCATTTACTTAATGGCTAATATCCCCTTATAATTGAATACATACCATATTTATATTTCTGGGTCTGGGTTGCCTCACTCAGGATGATTTTTTCTAGTTTCATCCATTTGTCTGCAAATTTCATGATGTCATTTTTTTTAAAAACAGCCGAGTAATAATCCATTATGTAAATGTACATTTTCTTTATCCATTCTCTGTTGAGGGACATCTAGGTTGTTTCCAGTTTCTGGCTTTATGAATAAAGCTTTATAGAACATGGTTATCAAGTGTCTCTGTGGTAGGATGGAGAGTTCTTTGGGTATATGTCCAAGAGTGGTATAACTGGGTCTTGAGGTACATTAATTCCCAACCTTCTAAGTAACTACCATACTGATTTAGATAGCGGCTGTACATGTTTGCACTTCCACCAGCAATGGAAGGGTGTTCTCTTTGCTCCGCATTCTCACCAGCATGAGCTGTCACTTGTTTGATTGATCTTAGCCATTCTGACAGGTGTAAAATGGAATCTGAGTCATTTTAATTTGCATTTCCCTGATGGTTAAGGATGTTGAACATTTCCTTACATGTTTCTCAGCCATTTGATGAGTTCCCTCTATTGAGAATTCTCTGTTTAGATCTATACCTCATTTTAAAATAAGATTATTTTGTTTTTTGATATCTTGTTTCTTGAGTTCTTTACATATTTTGGATATTAGCCCTCTGTCAGATGTGGAGTTGATGAAAATCTATTCCCATTTTGTAGGCTGCCACTTTGTCTAACTGATGGTGTTCTTTGCTTTACAGAAGCATTTCAGTTTCATGAGGTCCCATTTATTAATTGTTGATCTTAGTGTCTTGTAGCTGGAGTTTTTTTCTCCGGGTCCTGCCAAGCCCCGGCAGTCTGACAGCCCACTTATAAAATAAACACACAGACGCTTATATTATTTACAAACTGTATGGCTGTGGCAGGCTCCTTGTTATCTGTTCTTATATCTTAAATTAACCCATTTCTATAAATCTATATCTTGCCACGTGGCTCGTGACTTACCGGCATCTTTACATGCTGCTTGTCATGGTGGCAGCTGTCAGTGTCTCCCTCCTTCAGCCTTCCACTTCCCAGAATTCTCCTCTCTCTGTCCTGCCTATACTTCCTGCCTGGCCACTGGAAAATCAGTGTTTTATTTATACAGAATGATGTCCACAGCAGTGTCTGTATTATCAGTGTTCTGTTCAGAAAGTCTTCTCCTGTGCCAAAATGAATTCAAGTCTATTCCCAACTTTCTCTTCTAACAGGTTCCGTGTATCTGGTTTTATGTTGAGGGCTTTTATCCACTTGGACTTGAGTTTTGTACAGGGTGATAGCATGAACTTATCCAGTTTGATCAGCACCATTTGCTGAAGATGCTGTTTTTATTTTTTTCAATGTATATTTCTGACTTCTTTATCAAAACTTATGTTACAGTTGTATAGCTTGGTCTTTTTGTGGGACTACTAATAATGGGAGCAGCGACTGTCTCTGACACTTTTGCTGGCTTTTGGGACTCTGTTCCTCATACTGGGTTGCCTTGTCCAGCCTTAATACAAGGGGAGGTGCTTGGTCTCACACAGCTTGATATACCATGACTGATTGATATCCATGGGAAGCCCGTCCTTTTCTGAAGAGAAAAGGGAGAGAAGTGGATGAGGGGGAAGAGAGGAGATGGGGGAGGTACTAGGAGGAGAGGAGGGAGGTGAAACTGTGGTCAGGATGTAAAACATAAATAAATAAGTGAGTAAGTAAGTAAGTAAATAAATACATAAATGAATGAATAAAAACAAAAACTCGGGTGTCCATATATGTGTGGATTTATGTCTGGGTTTGCAAATAATACTTTGACTTCTTCCTTTCCAATTTGTATCTGCTTGGTCTCCTTCAGTTGTCTTATTACTCTAGCTAAAACTTTAAGTATTATATTGAATGGATATGGAGAGAGTGGATAACCTTGCCTTGTTCCTGATTTTAGTGGAATTGCTTTGAGTTTCTCTCCATTTAATTTGATGTTGACTATAGGCTTGCTGTAAATTGACATTATTATGCTAAGGTATGTCCCTATTATCCCAATCTCTTCAGGACTTTTATTATAAAGAGGTGTTGGATTTTGTCAAAGGCCTTTCTGCATCTAATGAGATAATCATGTGGGTTTTTTTTTTTCAGTTTGTTTATATGGTGGACTACATTGACTGATTTTCATATATTGAACCATCCCTGCCTCTCTTGGATGAAGCCTAGTTGATCATAGTGGAAGATCTTTTTGATGTGTTTTGGATTCAGTTTGCAAGTATTTTATTGAGTATTTTTGCATCTATATTCCTAATGGAAATTGGTCTGTAATTCTCTTTCTGTGTTGAGTCTTTATATGGTTTGGGTATCAGGGTAAGTGTGGCCTCAAAAAATGACTAGAGCAATGGTTCTTCTGTTTCTATTGTGTGGAATAATTTGAGGAGTATTGGTATTAACCCTTTTAGAAAGCCAGGTAGAATTCTGCGCTAAAACCATCTGGCCTCGGACTTTTATTGGTTTAGAGACTTTTAATGACTGTGCTTATTTCACTAGGTATTATAGATCTATTTAAATTATTTATCTGATTTTGATTTAACTCTGGTAAGTGGTACCTATTGAGAATATTATCCATTTCTTTTAGATTTTTCAATTTTGTGGAGTATAGGTTTTTCAAGTATGTCCTTATTATTCTCTGGATTCTCTCAGTGTCTGTTATGTCCTCTTTTGGTTTCTGATTTTGTTAATTTGGATATTCTCTCTCTGCCTTTTAGTTTGGATAAGGGCTTGTCTATCTTCTCAAAGAACCAGCTCTTTGTTTCATTGATTCTTTGTATTGTTTCCTTTGTTTCTATTTAATTGATTTCAGCCCTCAGTTTGATTGTTCCTTGCAGTCTACTCCTCTTGGGTGTGACTACTTTTTGTTCCAGAGCTTTCAG
Organism: Peromyscus californicus insignis; assembly: GCF_007827085.1. NCBI lineage: Eukaryota > Metazoa > Chordata > Mammalia > Rodentia > Cricetidae > Peromyscus > Peromyscus californicus. Next base: position 84,332,646 of record NW_026294391.1, read on the forward strand.
GTGTGCCATTAAGTTGCTAGTATGAAATCTCTCTGATTTTTTTTCATGCAGGCACTTAGTGCCATAGCACCAATTTCATTGTGTTCCATAAGTTTGGGTATGCTGTGCATTCACTTTCACTGAATTTTAGCAAGTCTTCAATTTCTTTGTTTCTGTTTTGACCCAGTTTTCATTCAGTAGAGGGTTGTTCAGTTTCCATGAGTTTATATATTTTCTGTTGTTTCTGTTGTTGATATCCAGCTTTAATCCATGGTGGTCTGATAGGATGCAGGGAGTTATTTCAATTTTCTTTTGTCTGTTGAGACTTGCTTTGTGTCTGAGTATGTGGTCAATTTTGAAGAAAGTTCCATGAGTAGAGTAGAAGGTATATTCTTTTGTGTTTGGGTGAAATGTTTTGTAAATATCTGTTAGGTCCATTTGGTCTATAATGTCTGTTAGCTCCAGTATTTCTCTGTTTAGTTTTTGTCCAGATGACCTGTCCATTGGTGAGAGTGGGGTATTGAAGTCTCTCACTATCAATGTGTGAGGGTAAATATGTGATTTAAGCTGTAGTAGTGTTTCTTTTACAAATTTGGTTGCCCTTGGGGCATAGATGTTAAGACTTGAAATGTCATTATCTTAGTGTGATGAAACACCATGACCAAAAAGCAAGTTGGGGAGGAAAGGGTTCGTTTGGCCTGTACTTCCATATTGCTATTCAGTATCAAAGGAAGCCAGGGCAGAAAAACAGGGCAGGAACCTGAAAGCAGGAACTGATTTAGAGGCCATGGAGGGGTGCTGCTTACTGGCTTGCTTTTCTTGGCTTGCTCAGCTTGCTTTCTTGTAGAACCCAGGACCACTAGCCCAGGGATGGCCCCACCCACAATGGGCTGGGACCTCCCCTAATTAAGAAAATGGCTTATAGCGGGATCCTAAGGAAGCATTTTCTCAACTGAGGTTCCCTCCTTTCAGATAACTCTAATTTGTGTGTCAAGTTGACATAAGATTAGCCAGCACAGTCACCTTGGTGGATTTTTCTTTTGATGAGTATGTATAGTGTCCTTCCCTAATTCTTTTGATTAGCTTTGGTTTGAAGTCTATTTGTTAGATATTAGAATAGCTATATCAGCTTGCTTCTTAGGTCCATTTGCTTGGAAAATCTTTTCCCAACTCTTTGCCCTGAGATAATTTCTATCTTTGATGTTGAGGTGTGTATCTTGGATTCAGAAGAAGGATGGATCCTGTTTTTGCAACCATTCTGTTGGTCTGTGTCTTTTCATTGGGGAATTGAGACCATTGATACTGAAATATATCCATGACCAATGATTTACCTCCTGTTATTTTGTTGTAGTTGTTGATGATGCACAATTTCTTCTGGAATTCTAGCTCTAACCAGCAGGGAGGAAGATTCCAGCCCAGTTCTAGCTTGATGAGGCTGTGTCTACGCAACCAAGGTATGCGGTATCATCACCAATGGAATCTTACCTTCTAGTTCTTGTGGGCAAGCAGCAGCCATGGCAATTGCCTGCATTGTTTTGGAGGCCTCAGCTTTCAATGAAGAAGTCCACCCATGGCACTAGGATGTTCCTTTAATAACCCATTGCTTCTGGGAGCAGCTTTATTCACCCATACAAAGTGCCTGTATCCAAACTCTTCAAGTTAAATTTGTTTTTTATTAGCTTAACAAGTATCAGGTTTCTTTTTGGTTTTCTTCATAAATCATTAATTTTAGTTCATACACCTCCACCCCAGCTTCATTCTCCCTCATGTTCTAATTTAAAAATTTTTAATAATTGAATGTGTTACACTACATAGCCCTGGCTGGTCTGGAAATCACAAAGATCCATCTGCCTCTACCTCTTGAGTGTTGGGATTAAAGGTATACACTACCATATCTAGCCTATAGGTTATTACTTTTTAAATGGGTGATCTATAATCATATTTCTTTTTTTCTTTTATTCTTTCCTCCTTCTTTGTTTTTTCAAGACAAGGTTTCTGTGTAACAGCCCTGGTGCTCCTGGAACTCACTCTGTAGCCCAGGCTGGCCTCAAACTCACAGAGATCCACCTGCTTCTGCCTCCCAAGTGCTGGGATTAAAAGCATGTGCCACCCACTGCCCAGAAATCACATTTCTAATCTTATTTATAGTAATTTGTCTAGTTAATTTTTCTATTTCTTGCATTAAATTTGGTAACTTTGAGATTGTTAGGAAGTAATATATTACATTTAGATTTTCAAATTTGATATAATATATTTACAGGTGAAATTTATATTAATTTTAATTACATCTATTTCTGTGGTTTTACCTTTCTATGTGTGCCTTTTCTTTTTAAAAAGTTATTTTAGCTGGGTGGTGGTGGTGCACACCTTTAATTCCAGCACTTGGGAGGCACAGGCTGGTGGATCTCTGTGAGTTCGAGGCCATCCTGGTCTACAGAGAGAGTTCCAGGACAGGTTCCAAAACTACACAGAGAAACCCTGTCTCAAAAAACCAAAAAAAGAAGTTATTTTATCTTTTGAGATTATAGTATAATTGTATCATTTTCCCTTTCCTCCCTCCAAACACTCACATATAATCCTCCATACTCTTTTTCAAATTCATGTTCTTTTTTTCATTAATTGTTGTGATGTAATATAGGTATAATGTATATGTGTATGCATATGTATATGCATATATTCCTAATTACATAAGTACAACCTAGTCAGTCTATATAATGTGCCTTGTATGCATGTTTTCAGGGTCAACGATTTGGTATTAGATAACTGGGGTGCTCTTCCCCGGGGAAGACTGTTTCTCCCACTCTCACCATTCCTTAGTTGCCTGTAGCTCTTTGTGTAGGGCTGAGGCAACAGGGAGTTTGCTTTGAGAGTATGTCTCCTAAGAATGTCAGAAGCTACACCCATAAAGTCTCAACAAAATGAATGCCCAAACATGACTTAAACAAGGACAACAATAGACATACTAACATGCACAGGGGTTCTACCTTTTATTATTATTCATAATTTGTGCACTTTTGTTTCCCTGCTGGTTTTACTTAATCATACTTATTAGTCTATTTATTTTATTAGTCTGTTCAGTGAGCCAACCTTTTATTTATCATGTCTACAACTGTTTCACTTGGTTATTCCCTTTTATTGAAAGAAAGAGGACTTCATGCAGGCCAGGATGGCATCAAACTCACTGTGTAATAGAGGGTGACGTTGAACTCCTGAATCTCTTGACTGAACCTCTGGAGTGGGGTTACAGGTGTGCTGATAGATTGTGGAGGTCTAGTGCCATCTCCTATTGTATATTCACATATAATTCTTCAAAAGAGTGCTTTTTCCTCTTATTCACGGTGTATAAGATAGTGGCAATCACATCTGTAATCCCAGCATTTAGGAGATGCAGAAAGGAAGATCTGGATTTCAAGGAAATCTTCAACTACATAGTGAGTTTGAGGCTAGCTTGAGCTTTGTTATAATAGCATATGTCAAGAAACCAAAAATAAAGAAAATACATTCATTGAGTATAGCCCTAGTCATGCCCTATAGGTTTTGATATGATGCATTCTCCTTTTCTTTGATTTCCATGTGACTTCTGATTTTGTTTTTCATTTACTTTGGGGACCACTATTTTTTTTTCCGTTCTCCTTCTATTTTTTTTTTATTAATTTATTTTGCAATACAATTCAGTTCTACATATCAGCCACGGATTCCCTTGTTCTCCCCCCTCCCGTCCCCCTCACCTTCCCCCCAACCCCCCCCCCATTCCCATCTCCTCCAGGGCAAAGCCTTCCCCACAGACTGAGGTCAACCTGGTAGACTCAGTCCAGGTAGGTCTAGTCCCCTCCTCCCAGGCCGAGCCAAACAATCCTGCATAGGCCCCAGAACGCGCCCGATCTCGTCTGACCACTATTATGTTATCAGGTAGTTCCATTTTATAATCGTCTTTTATTATTTATTTCTAATTTTAGTTTCTTTTAAAAATATTTACTTTATATGTATGAGTGCTTTATCTGCATGTATGCCAGCATGCCAGAAGACAGCATCAGATTCCATTATACATGGTTGTGAGCCACCATGTAGGTGCTAGGAATTAAACCCAGGTCCTTTGGAAGAGCAATGTATGTGTGCTCTTAACCACAGAATCATCCAGTTGTTAATTTTAGTTTCTTAGTAGGATGTGACTATAATACTTTCATTCATTTTTTAGACTGCTAATGTATTTTTATGCAATTAACACCATGATCAAAGTATAAATAGCTATATAGTGATTAAATTTGTGGCCTTCAAATAATAATGATGACTTAGTAAAATTATTTATTTGAATGCCATATGTGTTCTTTGGTGAGTTGTTAAACATTATGTATCTTAATTTCTACATGTGTAGCCTGGTGCAAAAAATAATATCAATTTTATAAGGTTGTTGAGAGGCTTAAATAAGGTATGTGATGTGCCTAGAGCAGTACTTGGTAGGCAGTAAGTGCTCAATAAATGCTACACATGATAATTTAGACATGGATGTCTTCCTCCTGAATCTTTGCCTATTTGAATATTTCTTATTATACCTTGACTTCTGAAGAGTACCTTGATTAGACATATTACTTGGGGGTTACTGTCATTCCATTGTAGGATTTGTTTTGCTTCTAGATGATCAGTAATTGTCTGATTGTTCCTTTGTATGTATCTTTTATAACATTACTATTGAACTTATTAATTTAGTAATGACAATTGTAAACATTTAAACTTCTTATATTAATCTTTTAAAATTAATTAATTTATTTTATGTGCATTGGTGTTTTGCCTGCATGAATGTTTGTGTGAGGGTGTTGGATCCTTTGAAACTGGAGTTATAGACAGTTGTGAGCTTCCATGTGGTTGCTGGGAATTGAACTCAGGACCTCTGGAAGAGCAGCCAGTGCTCTTAACCGCTGAGCTATCTTTCCAGCTCCTTCTTATATTAATCTTATCTAGAACTTTGTGTGCTCTTCACTCCAGCCTCATGATTATATTTAGAGTTGGTGAAATTTAGTAACTTTAGTATCTTTTACTTAATGTAGGAATTCACCAGTTCATTATAGCATTTTGATCAATTCTCCAAGTATTATATAAAAATAGTTCTTAATAATTTTCATTCTTAATTTTTCACTTGATCAACTTGGCTGTATACTCATTTCTCAATAATGACATTTCCCTGTCATTTAATCTAGAAGGTAAAATCATGGTTTTCAATCCAGAAATTAATTTTTGCCTAATTTCTTTCTTTTGCTTGTTACTACTATTTTTAGCTAAAAATAATATCTGACTCTTCTAATCATCTTGTTTCATAGAAATAGGATATAAATTTCAGAATGCATAGATATTGAATATGAGTAGCCTTAATACAAGGAACTGGATGATAACCTGAACTTGGAGTTGATTGAGAACAATTCTGTGCTTCTCAGTGTATTTTTTTCCACTGCATGAACATTTGGCTTCATGCACTATTTTCTTAGACATACCCAGAGATGGTTAGGTGGCAGATTAAAGATTTTCAGAAAGTATTTTTAGACTGTTACCCATCAATTATCTGTTCTCTCGATCCCAACCCCTTCCAAGCCTCTGCATTTCGCATTAGCACAGTGCTCCAGCAGTCATTATTAGAGGATCATTATGCTAGTTGTTTCTAAGAAGAATTCAGTGGACTCAGGAGAAATCAGAGAACAAGTGTGGAAGCTGGGGACAGATTGTGGCTTGACCAATAGATAATACTATCCTATAAGCTTATTCTGTTTATATCCCTAAAACTAACCTCAGAATAGTTAGAAGAAAAGAATATGCAGTTAATTAGTAAGGGAGGGTGACATATACAATAAACTATTAAACAGTCACATAGTTTCTGACTGATATCCTGAAAAGAGTTGCTGGGGGATGTCTTTCTGTACATTGTGAATAGATGTTGTTCCCATTGGTTAATAAATAAACTGCTTTGGCCTGTGGCAAGGCAGCTAAGAGGCAGGCAGTAAATCCAAGGAGAGAGACAGGAAACGAGAAAGGCAGAGTCTAGAGAGGACAGCCACTGCCAAAGGAGCGGCAAGATGCCAGCAGGTAATGCCATGACCACGTGGCAACTTATAGATCAATAGAAGTGGGTTACGTTATAAGCTAGTGAGCAAGAAGTGTGCCATAGGCCATATAGTTTGTAATTAATATAAGCCTCTGAATGATTATTTTATAAGTGACCAGGGGACTGTGGGGCTGGGCAGGACTGGAGAATACTTATGGCTACAGAGTGCTGTTTTCATCTTTTCTTGATTTTTATTTATTTATTTGAAAATTAGATATTTGATATTTAATATTTAATATTGTATATCATTATATATAATATTTTCATGTAGACATGGATGACAAGATACTGTATTTTCTATGTAATGTCTGTTCCTATTTTCCCATCCCACTATATTTCTTACTTTTCCATTGCCTACCTTCTTTGCATTAGAGGAGGTATTTATAGAGGAACATTAAAATTTCTAAATTCATAAAAACGTCATTACAGGTATACTCTGCCACACCACAATGTATCTAGCTACAGTTCTTCTTTTGCTTTTTCCTGCTCAAAACTAACATGCTCAATATGAAGATTTATGTCTTGCTTCAGCTGTTGAAAACTGTATGCCACAGTTTCTTCAAATATTCAATTTTCCTTGACGAAATTCTTTCAGGTGTATTTTTCAAGTTTCCTTTCTTTCTGCCATGCACTCTAACCTCCCTTTTCTATTTCGTGCCACTTTATCTCTGAGTGCTCCACTTGGGGTGATTTCTCCTTCTATTTCAATTATTTCCCCGCTCCTGAGTTTGCCCCCGTCATCTCTTTCACTATTTCCATATTAATTGCCATGGTATGTTGCTCTAGAGCTAGGAGGCTGGGGCTGTGGTTGAGCTGTAGAGCATATACGCAGCATGCAAGGAGATCTAGATTCAATCTCCATTCCACAAAAGTGACTGAGAGATGGCTGCTTTACATTGTTTCAGCAGTTAACAGGATCTTACTACTCTTTTCCCAATATGGCATAAACAGGAAAGTGACAGAAAATGTTTCAGTCACTGAAGGACAACACAAGCAATACAGACAGCATGTGTATCTGAGGGTAATGAGGGAGAAATGAGCACGGTGGATTATGTCATCATGAAACAATTACTTATTTGTGTTTGTGTGTGCACGCGCGTGTGTGTTTGCAAGCGCATGCACATGGGCACACACACACACACATATGTGCACCATGGTATATTGTGGAGGTTAGAGGACAACTTGCAGGAGTCATTTCTCTCCTTCCACCTTGTGGGTTCCAGTGATCCAACTCCGGCCATCAGGCTAGGCACTAAGTGGCATTACCTCCACCTTGTCATTTTTTTAAAATGAAGATATCCAGCCGGGCGGTGGTGGCTCACGCCTTTAATCCCGGCACTCGGGAGGCAGAGCCAGGCGGATCTCTGTGAGTTCGAGGCCAGCCTGGTCTACAGAGCAAGTTCCAGGAAAGGCGCAAAGCTACACAGAGAAACCCTGTCTCGAAAAACAAAACAAAACAAAAAACAAACAAACAAAAAAAAAATGAAGATATCCTCATTGCTTTTGTTTTTGATTGTAAAAAATAATGGCAAACTGACGTTTATTTTTAAGGCAACAATAGAACCTGAAAATATGGAGAAGTAAGGACAAATCTTATGTGTATTCCCAGATTCTATAATTAACACCATTCTGACACCAAGTCTCGTCTGCCACTCTGTTCTTACATTTTGGTGGGTTGACTTAAGTTTACAGAGGATATAAATGATAATAATCCTAAACATGGACATTGAAGCCAGAGGGAGGAACCTACGAATCAGAATAGCACTGAGAAATGGAGTTTAAAATCATTGTTCACTCTGGAAAAGTAAGCATTAAGATCAGGATCCCAGATCATGCCCTTTCATAACACTGAATAATTCCCTCCACAAAGGTGTTGTACATTGTAAGAGAGCATGCTGGTTCTCCCATGTTTCCTGCTTTCTTTTGGGAACCCAGGTTCAAGGTCCCTTAGATTGGATGAGATTATGAGACCGAGTTCTTGTCAATGGATAGATGTTGTATTTCAGAGTTTCACTTATAAAACTTCCCTATGCCTATCTGTGTTGCTGACTGCTTTTACAACCCACCTGCTGGTTTCTAGTGTTGAATAATTTATTAGTGTTCATCTACTTTAATTTACTTTTTCATGTCCCTAAAACCAGAATCTAGTCTGCTTCCAATTCCCTGTTATCTCAAACTCTGTGCTGTATGTCTTCATGCATATCTCCCTATGGATCTATATGAGAGGTGCTCTGGAATAGATACATGAAGAGAAATGTGACTTTGGGGCCACAGAGTATATGTATAATTAATTTACTGCAATATTGCTCTTTGCAATAGCAGTTCTACTTTAAACGCTAATCAGTTGTTGTTTTCTTCTATCTACATTCTTAGGAATAATTCGTATATCGCAGCTTTCTAATTTTGATAGCAAAATAAGTATAAATTAACTAACTGTGTTTTAGTTATTGATCATCCGAATCATAATGAGTTTGAACGTCTCTTCATCTATTTCTAAGAATTTTGGTTTTTTTTCCCCCAAGTATACATTTATACATTTTATCAGCTTAGGGCAGCATGTTTCCTTCTTCTGGGAGTATTTTACTTATGTCAGTTATTAATCCTTTGTTAATGTTATTGCAAATATATTTCCCCATCTGTCATCTGTTGTCTTTGTTCATGTTGTTAACTATTAAACAGAAATTCTTTTTATGTAATCAAATTTATTAGTCTTTTGTCTTTTTTGTATACATTTCTCATTTGTGTGTGTGTGTGTGTGTGTGTGTGTGTGTGTGTGTGTGTGTGTTTTACTGGGCATCAAACCCAGGACTCTGTGCACACTAAGAAGGCGCTCAACCGCTGAGCTGTATTGCCAACCCTACTGCTATTTTCAAGGTTTGGTTTAAGGAACTGTTATCTATTTCTAAGACATAAATAGATATTCCTATACTATTTTTTAATTCATTCATTAATTTGTATGTGTTTGTGTGTGTGTGTGTGTGTGTGTGTGTGTGTGTGTGTGTGTGTGTGTGTGTATGTGTGTGTGTGTGTACAGGTGTATATAAGCATGCATGTGGAAGCCATGGACAACTTTAGTTGTCAAACCTTTAGGTGCTATCCACTTTGATATTTGAGACAGGGTGTCTCACTGATCTGGACCTCCAAGCAGGCTAGGCTGGCTGGCCACTGAGTTCAAGAGATCCTTCTGTCTCCACAGCCCCAGTACTGGGTTGCAAGCAGGGACAACCCCACGTAGGTTTTTAAATGTGGGTTCTGGGGGATCAAAATCAGACTGTCACGTTTGCTCAGCAAGCACTTTACCAACTGTGCCATCTCTTCAGCCCATGTGTTATTTTCTATTACTGTCATATTTTTAGCTTTCATATTTAGATTGCTCATTCTCTAGAGTTCAAATTTATGTATTTGGTACTAGGGAGAGGTGAATAGTGAGTCAGTATTGCCAACACTGTATAATAAATAGTCCATTTATTTCCCATTGATTTGTGGTGCCAATTCCACAGTTTATTGCTTCTCTATTTAAGTCTTCCTATAAGCCTTTCCATTTATCTATATATCTTTTCTATACTACCTTTATTACCCTGGCAAGGAAGGGACATATGGTGCTTACCAAATGATCTGTGTACTAATATGGTGCTTACCAAATGATCTGTGTGCTAATATTCTCCATTTGCCTTATATGTAAATTATTGAGCAAAACATTGGAAATAAAAGTGTGGATGACTTCTGGGCTGTAGTAGTTAAATTTTTGTTTGACAGACCATATACTGAGTTAGGAGAGCCATGATACTGAAGAAGCTTGAGTGCCTATTCTAGATACCTCATATCATATAAAAAATAAAATGATTTCTCTTTAAATATTATTTTTACTGGATAGCATCATCTTATATCATCATTTTCTTTTTTAAAAACTTGGTTTAAATTAGTAGTTTTATTTACATCTTTAACACTAGCAGGTATTCAAAGCAGGCTGATGTCCATGGGCATAGTTAAAGAAATATTTATTTTTTAATATTAAATATTGCTTTTTTAACACATTTAACAGATTTACATAATATTGAACTCATAGGCAATGGAAATAATATAATTGATTTTTAAATTTCAATCACCAGGTGCTTCAATTGGATCCTTTAAATATTTTTAACATAGGCTTAAAATAACACAAGGAACTTAACAATTTTACAGTCTCCTCAAATTCTTATCACCAAAACAAGGCAATACAAATTAAAGATCAAAGTCTGCACAGAGCAGTTTTTACAAAGAATTTTTAAAGAACAGATCAAAATTATCACAAGATTTTGCACGCCAAAGAGATTAAAATTCAAAAGAGAACACTTGTATAGAGATTGATGGAGGGGACACAAATCCAGGCAAAAGAGACCAGGTAACAAAAGATGCAGTTACTTTATGTCTGACCTGAATGTAAAAAGTCAGAACTTATTAGTAAGCAACTAACAAAGAGCATCTTTTTATAAAAGAGGCATCAACACAACAGTGTAGGTGAAAGTTTCTGTCCCATCAGCAACTCCTAAATACCCAGCAGCGGCTTCTCAAATTATTGACTCGGAGGCTTAATATAGATTATAAATGCTCAGCCAGGAGGTCAGCCTTATTGCTAACTAGCTTTTACACTTAAATTAACCTATAGTTCTTATCTCTGTTTAGCTATGTGGCTTGGTACCTTTTCTTAGTGCAACATTCTCATCTTGCTTCCTCTGTGTCTGCCTGGCATCTGCCCCGATTCTGCCCTTCTTCATCTCTGTCCTTAGTTTGATTGTACCTCCTAACCTTATCTTGCTTTGCCATTGGCCAAAACTGCTTTATGATCAACCAATGAGTGCAGCACACATTTACAACATATAGAAGGACATACCACAGCATTTTCCCTTTTTTTTCCTAATCAAAATGCTGTGGAATAATCCTTTTCTACACTATGAATATGTATTACTCTCATTGGTTAATAAAAAGCTGACAGGCTGGCAGCTAGGCAGGAAGTTAGGCAGGAATGCCAAACTGAGAATGCTGGGAAGGAGAAGGGTGGAGTCAGGAGTCAACAGCCAGATCCAGAGGAAGCAAGATAAGAATGTTGTACTGAGAAAAGGTACCAAGCCACATGGTTAAATATAGATAAGAATTATGGGTCAATTTAAGTGTAAGAGCTAGTTAGCAATAAGCCTGAGCTACTGGCCAAGCATTTATAATTAATATAAGTCTCTGTGGTAATTGGGAAGTGGCTGCCAGGTATTTGGGAGTTGTGGCGGGACAGAAACTTCCACCTACATAACAGTTTTTTTTTTCAATTTTGAGCATAGGGCTGAGATATGTAGCTCAGACTGGTCTCAAATTTGCAATTTATCTGCTTCATCTCTTCCAGTCCTGGGATTACAGGAATGTGCCACCTGGGAGGGCAAAGAATGTCAGATTCCTGAGTGCTGGAGTTACTAGCAGTTATGAGGAGCCCAACATGGGTGCTGGGAATCTCGGGTCCTCTGCAAGTACACTAAGCTCTCTTAATTATTGAGACCTCTCTCCAGCCTCTCTGTGGGTATAATTTAAATGTAACAAAGATGTAAACTTTCTTAACAAGTAAACTTCTTGGTAAACATGTAGGCTTCACAATGAAGCTGAAGTCATGATATTCAGCTCTAAAGCACCTGATTCTTTGCTCCTTCTCTGAGACCAGACCACCCAGAAGAGAAGAAATGCAGAGCTGTCATAGTAGACCCCTAAGTCCAAATCTATAACCTAAAATTGGAGATAGCAATTGAATCTAAGAGGGTTGGAAATGAACAGTTTACATATCACACATTGGTTTTACAACTTTTTTTTTTCCGAGTTCCGGAAATTGGAGCTGGATACTACACAGAGGTCAGCCTAGCAGTCATGTCTGTTTATTGGTCTCTCCTGAAGAGTTCTGAACACTTCATATATAAACTGACTGGTACCACGTATGGCCTTTCTTTTCCCCAAGTGTTAGGTAAGTGCCATTTCTAAGGGAATCATGAAGGTCATGTTTACAGAAGATGTGGGTTCAGCTTGGAGAGATGCCTTAGTGGGTAAAAGTGCTTGCTGTACAAGCATAGCAATCTGAGTTCAAATCCCCAGAACTCAAGTACCTTGTTTGCTTTTCTGTTTCTATGACCAAAAGCAACTTGCAGAGGAAAGGCCTTATTTTTGTTTAGAGGTTATAATTCATCATTGAGTTAAACCAAGGCAGGAACTCAAAGCAGGAACCTGGAAGCAGGAACTGAAGTAGAGACTATGAGGTAGTACTGCTTTCCTGGCTTGCTTCCCCTGGCTTATTTAGCTATCTTTTCTATAGAGTTCAGGTCCACCTGCCCAGGGATGGCTCTGTCCACACTGTGCTGGGGCCTCCTACATAAATTTGCAACCGAGAAAACGCCTCCATAGACATATCGGCAGTTGAGTCCTCAGTTGAGATTCCCTCTTTCCATGTATGTCTGTGCTTGTGGCAAGTTGACAAAAACCAACCAGCACACTACATAAAGCAATATATGATAATGTGTGTCTGTAATTTCAGCAACCTTCTAGTAGTGTGCAAAACAGAGACAGGAGAATCATTAGTGGAACCTAATGGGCCATCTAGCCTGGCACATGCTGCTGCAAACAGCCCACCCTGTCCCAATGTAGAAGGTGGAGACTGACAGCTGAGTTCGTCCTCCCATTTACACACTTCTAGGGCATGCGCATGCATGCCCTCGCACCCACACTTGCTCTCTCTCTCTCTCTCTCTCTCTCTCTCTCTCTCTCTCTCTCTCTCACACACACACACACACACACACACACACACACACACACACACACACACACGATTTTTAAAAACATGGGCACATTGTGTAGAAACAAGATGCCACTTCTGAACAAACTTAGAGCATCTGACAACTGAGAGCGCTGAGGGGCCTGAGTCCTGTAACTCCTTCGCCGTGCTTTGGAGGGTGTGGATGGTGACATACATATCCCTAGACAGTTTCTCGTCATTTCCACTCACCACAAAGCTTCCAGGGTGGTGCTGGTACAGCCTCCTCAAATTCCTCCTTGTTTTCTTCTTTCTTCAACAATCACAACAGAGTCGTATTGACAACCACAGGCACTAAGGATTCACAGATGATGCCCACAATTTCATCTCCAGTAAGTTTCTAGAATTCCATAGGATTTTCTTTTGAGGAAAGAGGGGTCGAAGCCCTGTTTTGAACTCATTTCTGGACTTGTCTTATTTCCTTTTAAGCTTTCTTTTACTCTTTGACTTCAATCTACTGGAAAATGAGAGATCTTTCTTAAGGTTTGCAGGAAAATGGAACATTTTCTTTTCTTTTCTTTTTAAAAAGATTTATTTATTTATTTTATTTTTCATGTGTATGAGTGTTTTGCCCCCATTTATGTCTGTGCACCACATGTATGCTTGGTGTCCACAAAGGCCAGAAGAGGACATTGGCTCCCCTGTAATTGGAGTTACAGATGGTTGTGACCTGTCATGTGGGTGCTGCAACTAAACCCAGATTCTTTACGAGAGCAGCAAATGCTCTTAACTACTGAGCCAACTGTCTAGCCTACTCCCTCCTCGTTAAAAAAAAAATTAGATTTTGGAATGTTTTTAACCTCTCATGCACATTGACTCATTTTTTTTTTTCAAGACAGGGTTTCTATGTGTAGTTTTGGTGCCTGTCCTGGATCTCACTCTGTAGACCAGGCTGGCCTCGAACTCACAGAGATCTGCCTGGCTCTGCCTCCCAAGTGCTGGGATTAAAGGCATGCACCACCACCGCCAGGCACACACTGACTCTTTATCCTTCAGCTCACAAAGAATTTGGAGCCATTTGATTTCCTGTATCGTCAAGTCCTGGAGCTGGTTTTGTCTGTTAGGCTCTACTGTCCACACATTAGATCTGTAAGTCACCTTCACTAGCAATGGAGGAGACCGCCATCATCATCTTCTTTATTCAGTTGTTAACATTTACAAATTTTGGTTATGCTCCCTTTTATAACCCACAAAATAATTTAACAGCATACTCTAAAAACCCAGAGCACAAGCATTTGGTTTTGCTGGTGTAGTAGTTTGTTGGGGACTGTGTAGCCATATAGCTCAGGCTAGCTTTGAACCGGTAATGCTTCTGCTGCAGTTTCCAGAGTGCCACTATGTCTGGCTCAGGTTTTTGTTTTGTTTTGGTTTGAGACAGAATCCCATGTAGTCCATGTTAGCCTCGAATTTTGAATTCTCCTGCTTCAGTCTTCCAAGTGCTGAGATTATAGGCCTGCTCCACTAGGCTCAGCTTGGCTTATGGGATTAAAAACTGTTATTTCGTTGTTTTGTTTTCTATCTGAACTGCATTTTGGTCCAATAAGCTAATCTTTATGACAAATATTCTTTGAATTGTTGATAATTGACATATACCCAAGTTCATGTCCAGTTATTGTAAATGTACTGTTTAATTAAAAAGGGGATATTTTACTTTTATTGCATTTTATTTCTTTTTTTAAATTTAAACTTTCATTTTATTTATTCTTTGTCTTTCACATCATGCAGATAGATCCCATTTATCTCCCCATTCATTCATATTTGCCCTCTGCCCTTGCAACCCCCCAAATAAAATAAAATAAAATTTAAGAGAAAAAAGAAAGAGAGAGAGAGAGAGAGAGAGAGAGAGAGAGAGAGAGAGAGAGAGAGAAAGAAAAAGAAAGAAAGAAAGAAAGAAAGAAAGAAAGAAAGAAAGAAAGAAAGAAAGAAAGAAAGAAAGAAACATCATCATGGAAGCTGTAGTGTGACAAGTGAATCACACAGTATACCCTCTAGTCCATATACCTTAATGTGCAAGTGTTCATTGCAAAGATTCATTGGTCTGGTTCAAGGCCTCTCATCTGTGCTACACTATCGATGCTGGATCCTCACCGGGGCTCCTCTTGGATATCCTGTTGTTGCCCTGTCTGGTGGAGATCCTGTAGCTTTGGGTCTGCAGGACTAGCCCCTTCACTGCTCCAGCAAATCATAGATGGGGTGGATGTTGGGGTGGGCCAATTCATAGCCCTGGTTCTGGGCTTAGGCAGTTGCAGGATTGGTCAGCCTGCCAGCTCTTCCCCATCCTCACCACCAGGGTGAGCTCTCTGGCATTGCCCCGGCTAGTTCACCCCTTGCAACAGTGAGCAAGGGGTGGGACGGTTCTCCTGCTTTCATGCCCTCAGAGTTAGCTCTCCCACACCTATGCCTTCAGGTCCAGCTCTACTGTGTTGCCCAGATGAGGTGCAGGGGCCACTTTCCCAAGTGCTGCAGCTGGTGAAGGGCAGGGACAGCTCTCCTCTGCTCTTATGATCTCCGGGCAGGGGTGGGGGAGTGGGGTGGGAGATATGGCATTTCCCACGCTGTAAGGGCAGAGGAGGGCAGGACCAGATCTCCCAAGCCGGTTCTTGGACTGGTTCACCCACACCCCCATCAGTAGGGTCACTTCTACTGTGCTGCCCAGGTGGGTTCTGTGTCTATCTTATTAAATCAGTTTGTTGATTGCAGTGTTCAGTATTCTGTATCTTTGCTGTGTATTTTCTTCTCTATGTTTACATGTTGACTCTGCCTCCCAAGTGCTGGGAATACAGGCATGCACCACCATACTGGGAAACATTTTTGTTCACATATTTTGAGATGATTTGATTGAATACACTTTAGATTTTTCTAGTAACATTTAAAGACTTTTATTTTGAAATCCTTATGCATTTACAGGAACTGGCAAGAACCACAGGAATCTCTTTCACTTTGCACATAATTTTTCTCATTGTTTAAGTTGCCCAGAACTATAGCACAATATCAAAATTAGGAAACTGACATTAGTACAAAATAGGTATATAAGTATGTCATTTTGCCATACCTCTGCAGTCAGGATGGAGGTCTACCCCACCACTCCACAGATCTTCATGCTGCCCGTTTGTAGCTGTGCATGTTTTCACTCCACCTCCCTTGAGCTCTGGCAACAATTCTCCAGTCTCCATCTCTCTCTACTTTGAAAATTTAAGAATATTTTTTGAGGTAGGTCTCACTATTTTCTCTGACTGTCCTGGATCTCGATCTGTAGACCAGGCTGGCCTTGAACTCACTGAGATCCACCTGCCTCTGCCTCCCAAGTGCTGGGATTAAAGACATGTGCCATCATGCTAGGCCAAAAATATTTTAAAAGTGGAAACATAGCATGTGACTTTAATTTTTTATGGGGCTGGAGAGATGCCTCAGAGGTTAAGAGCATTGCTGCTATTTCAGAGGACCTGGATTCAATTCCCAGCACCCATACCACAGCTCACAACTGTCTGTAACTCCAGTTCCAGGGGATCTGATGTCCTCTTTTGGCCTACCTGAGTAGTAAGCATTCATACAGTGTATAGACATACATGTGGACAAAACACTCATACACATACAAAAATTAAAAATATTTTAAATTACATATATTTTTTGTGGTCTATATGTGTGCATGCATGTGTGTGTGTATGTGTGTGTGTATGTGTGTGTGTGTGTGTGTGTGTGTGTGTGTATGTGTGTGTGTGTGTGTGTGTGCCTGTCTGTCTGTCTGTCTTCTGTGTATGGGTACATGTGCACTCATACCGAAGTGCTCATGTGAAGGTTAGAGATCCACCTGTGGGAGTTGGTTATCTCCTTTCACCATGTGGGTCTTGGGGATTGAACTCAGGTCCTTTGGCTTAATGACAAGCTCTTTTACTCATTGAGATATCTAACCAGCCCAATATATGACTTTTTGATATGTTCCTCAGTACAATGCCCTAGAGATTCATTCAAGTTGTTTGTACTAATAGTACATTTCTTTTCATTGACAAATAGTATTCCATGGTGTCAATGTAAAAGCAGTTTGTTTGATCATTCACCCCTTCTATTATAATAAAGTTTCATCTCTTAAAGTCTTTTTAAAGGTGTTTTTAACTCTGCTGATTTTTACCTAGTGCTAGTATAGTTTAACCTTTTGTGTCTTTTAGTTCCAAAGTTTCTCTTTGCTTACTCATCAGCATGCAGCTGGATTTTCAAATTTGGATGGCATTTTTTAAAGTTGTGGATGCAGTCTATTTTCACTCACTGTGGTTGCTAATACATTTGAATTGTGTGCTTTGTTCTGCTGTTTCAAAAGTTTCATTTTTATTTCTCATTTTCTTTTGGATTAAACATGCTTTTCTCCTGAGTGAATTTTATTTCTTTGCTGTTTTAGACAAGCATTTTCTCCCCCTCCCTCCCCTCCTCTGTGTGTGTGTGTGTGTGTGTGTGTGTGTCTGTCTGTCTGTCTGTCTGTCTGTCTAGATGTACTTCATCAGTACCTTAATTTTTGAAACAAACTCTGTTACTGAATCTTTGGAGCTCATCAATTTGGCTAGACAGACTGGTCGATAAACTCTAGAGCTCTTCCTGACTCTACTTCCCCAGTGCTGAGGTTCTCTAACTTTTACGTGAGAGTCCAAACTCAAGTCCCTATGCTCATGCACCACACACTTTTCCTGGCCTGATACACTCCCTCCATGTCTATTATTTTAGTGGTTGATCTTGAAACCTTACTCTTCAACTTTGTTCAACACATTTATAATAATAGTTGTGAGTCTCTGGTGCTTGAGCTGGCTTTTTGGAATCTGTTCCCCGTGCTGGGTTGCCCTGCTCAGCCTTGATGCAGTGGGGAGGAGCTCGGTCCGGCCTCAACTTGATGTGCCATGCTTTGTTGACTCTCACGGGAGGGCTGACCCTTTCTGAACGGAGACACAGTGCATGGGGGTGGGGGGAGGGAACAGCAGGACAGGAAGGAGGGGAAACTGTGGTTGGTAAGTAAAATACATGAAAAAATTTAATGAAAAATAATAGTTGTGATTCTCAATGACTAGTTTGTACTGATTTTATATTAAAAATAAAGCTCATTCAAAATCTGTAATTGTCTTGGTTCTTTTTTTAGATTTTATTTTATTTTTAACTCTGTGTGTATGTGTCTGTCTCCATGAGGGCCTGTGAATGAGAGTATCAAGAGCCCTGGAGTGAGTTATAAATGATGTCCAATGTGGGTGCTGGGAACCAAGCTCTGGCCCTTCACTGCTGAGAAATTTCTCTAGGCCCCTCTTCTTTTTTTCTTATATTGCTGTCTTAACCTCAGACCTAATGTATTTTAAAATTTCAAAATTTGAGTCTCGTACGAGACAATTTTCTATTTTCTTCCTCATCAGGAAACAGTGGGAACTAATTTTTTTTTTTATTAATTTATTTTGCAATACAATTCAGTTCTACATATCAGTCACGGATTCCCTTGTTCTCCCCCCTCCCGTCCCCCTCACCTTCCCCCCAACCCCCCCCCCCCCCATTCCCATCTCCTCCAGGGCAAAGCCTTCCCCACAGACTGAGGTCAACCTGGTAGACTCAGTCCAGGTAGGTCTGGGAACTAATTTTTTTAAAAGCCCAAAGAGGCTCAGGATTTCTTAGATCACTTATTTCAGTTACAGTATTCTTAGTTCAACCAAAGAGATCAGGCAAGGTGGTAAATTCAACTTATATTACATTTAAGTAATGAATAAGTTTAATTTAGAAACCTATTCCCTCACAGGTCTTCTGACAGCTCTAAGTGGAAAGGGATTCTTATACTAAGCTTCCTTAATTTCTTTATCTTTTATATTGAATCCCCCATTCAGGTCTACTCACTGTTTTCATTAGCAAAGTTCTCAGTGTTCTTAGAAAAAACTGATCCCATCCATTTCGTAAGGAAGGTTTCAGTGGTCATGTTTCAGGAACAATAAAATAACACACAGCTGATGCAGTTTCTAGTGCCTATTGTTATTATTGCACTAAGTTAAATATTTTAAAGAATGACTGTTTTAAGCTCCAGATCTCTACTTTATGCTGTTGATTTTCACATGGGATGTGATTTAAGACACTCAAATCTAGACTTTGAGAATAAAATGTCTATTATAGGATTTTTTTGCTCATTCATAAGCCAGGATACATACCTTTTGTACAGAATAGGTTTTATTTAAGGGGATAGAAGTTTCCAGTGTCAATCAGAGCAAAGGAAGATGCCAGTGATTACCTTGGCAACTGGGATTAAGCTAACGGCTTCTGGTGTACCCCTCCACAGTGTATGAGCTCAAATACAAACTGTAAGTCATGCAGAAAAGACATGACTATGTCAGGACTGACATCTTTTCAGACTCTCCTTATTAAGGATGAGTCTATCTTCATCACAGCAATGCTATTACTTATTGAATGACATGGACACAATACCATTAAAACTGGGTAAGAGCAATTCTAGGCTCCAAAGCCTTCATTTAGCTTTTCCCTAGAAGGATGGAAATGGGGGAAAGGCCTTTACTATGATTGCTAATGTCCCCAGAACAATTTTCAATTACTGTAAACAATCAAGCTTACAGATGAGCCATTCTGCTTCTCCAAAATTTTGCTCTTCCTAAAAGTTAAGGTTTTATTGTTGGGGACAACTACTGTGAAATGATTTCCTCAAAGGATTTTCAGATATCTTTCAAGAAAATGTCTGCCAAATTCATGTGTGCAAAGCTATACATTATCTGAAAGTCATCCTTAAGTAAAAATGATATTCCATGACCAATAAATACTTCAACTTAAATAAATCAGTGGTTCTCAACCTTCCTAGTGCTGCGACCCTTTAATACAGTTCCTCGTGTTATGGTGACCTCTAACCATAAAATTATTTTTGTTGCTATTTCATAACTGCAATTTTGTTACTGTTATGAATCATAATGTAAATATCTGACACGCAGGATATTTTATATGAGACCCCTGTGAAAGGGTCATTCAACCCAAAGGGGTTGAGACCCACAGGTTGAGAACCGCCAACTTAAATAATTGTATGAATATTTTTTCTTCAAGAAACCATTGACTTAAGATAGCAGTACTAGCCGGGCGGTGGTGGCACACGCCTTTAATCCCAGCACTCGGGAGGCAGAGCCAGGCGGATCTCTGTGAGTTCGAGGCCAGCTTGGGCTACCAAGTGAGTTCCAGGAGAGGCGCAAAGCTACACAGAGAAACCCTGTCTCGAAAAAACCAAAAAAAAAAATAAAAAAAAAATAAAAAAAAAAAAAATAAGATAGCAGTACAGTGTTTTGAGTGTACCTCCTATTTGGTCACACAGAATATTTGAAGGACATGCACTTAAGCATTGAAGTTTAGCATATGTGTGATTTCATAATGAATAAGGATTGTATCAAAACATTTAAAAATAAAACTGGATTTTAAGAATTTGAGTATGCCACTGTTAAAAAGTGCAATCATTATCAGTGTGGTTTGTCTTCACTCTCTTGATCCTGATATGACACTGGTAATCTGGTACCAAATGTCAATCCTGTAAAACAGTAAATGACATGTTAGGATTGTTTTGAGAGTGGTTTTGACCATACGTTTTCAGGAACCTGCAAAAGTCTGTGGACTACACATTGAGAACTACTGATGTGTGATAGGATCTCAGTTTATGTAAGGAATACATAGAAATCTACAGACTAAATATCTGAAAGAATTTTTCACCGATTTTAATCGTGTGAACCTTAATGATGTGTCATAAACTTAAAAATCCTGTCTTTTAATGTGAGTATAGATTCCTTCTCTGCCTTTTGGCTATGATCAAGAGTAATGTTTGTATAGAAGTATATTAGCTTTAATTTTTTTAGCTGAATTGAGAAATACTTATTATATTATTGTGCACAAAATCATGTTCTGATACACATACGTATTACGAGATGGTTAAATGAAGTTATTTTATAAAAATATGTCACATCTACTTTTTGTCATTAGAACATGTAAAATCTTCTGTCACAGCAATTATCAGGTATGTAACATGGTGATATTATCTCAAGACGTCATGATGTGTAATAGATCTCCCCCATCCTCTCTCTGTGTGTGTTACAGGTGATTGAGCCAGAGCTCCATAAATTATTTTGTTGGAATGTCAGCAAAACAGGCTGGGTTTAGAAAATATTTTAGGGTCTTTCTATTTTCTTTCTTCATTGATTCAATGGGTTAGATAGAGAAGAAAGAATGTATACTTAGAAACTAAGAAGTAAGGGTGAGGGTTCAAGAAAAACCTCACCCTAGCTCCTTTTCCAAAGGAGGGCTGAGCTGACCTCTAGCTTTGAGAAACCTACCAGGGGTCAGCACCAAAGGCCTTTCTATTGCTCTGATTTTTTCCCATCTTAAATGAGAATTCATTTGGTCACTATGTGGTCCTCACAGTTACCTAAGAGAGCCCTTCCCTGTCAGAACTTGTCAGGTGGCAGGTCCTGTGTGTGTGTGTGTGTGTGTGTGTGTGTGTGTGTGTGTGTGTGTGTGTGTCTGTGTGTTTGCTTGTGTGTACGTATGCACTTGTGCACTACTGTGCACATGTGTCTTATTACCACCCCACTTCACCATTCATCATTTTAGGCTTGCTTTATTAAAACATTCAAACAATTACTCTCATTTTATCTTTACCCCTTACCCATGCCAGCTTCAATCCATCTTGCACAATGCCACCAGTTTATTTTCATTTTTACGTGTGTGTTCATATGTGTGTACGTATGTGTAGAGACCAGAGGGCAATCTCAGGTGTAATTCTCAGGAATTCCATTACTGCTTTGATGCAGGGTTTCTCACTGACCTGGAGCTCATCAATTAGGTTAGCCTGGCTGGCCGGTGAGCCCCAGGGACCCTCTTGTCTCTTCACCCTCAGGGCCAAGATTACAAGTGGGCATTATCACACACAGCATTTTTAAGTGCGTTCTGGGAACCAAACTCAAATCCTCACACTTGTGAAGCAAGGACTTTACCAACTGAGCTATCTCCCAGCTCTGATTTTCCTTTTATATATGTATATTTTTAAAATGTCCTGTTACTCCCCAGATGACAGGATATTTTGGTACCCAAGCTGAGGGTTTAAGACCTTAAAAACAAAACAAATGAACAAAAATAACAGTCTTCACCCTAAGTTCTCATTTTTTATCTTTTATCATTCCTCTTTCACAGCTTCTATTTTTCCATTTCATGGAAATGATCTTCCTCCCTTTCATAGGAACAGAATTCTCGCCCCGATGCCTTTCTTCATACAGTTTCTCCTCCCAGGCCACTCTCCATGTTGTCTTTCAGGCCCAGCTTAAGTGCATCCTCCACTAAAGTTCTGCTCCACCCTCCCTGATAGCAAGTATCTGACACTGGCCAGGTGCCCAGGTACTATTAGCAGTCTATCAGTATTCACGGTCCTTACCTCTGCAGCTAGACTTTTAATTCAAGCACGAGAACAATTCCTTGCCATTTGCAACACACATCTTTATTGATGATACACATATGAAGTCTTTGGTGACAAAATTCAAGTCAAAACAAGTAGGAACAGAGTAGGCCATTCACGGACAGGTCCATTATCAATTCACATCGAGGACCCAGTAAAAATATTCCACCCAAGCAACACAATTCAAATCACAAATGTGTCTTCAGTACTACAGGACTACAGAACTACAGGACTACAGGACTATTTGGTATTCAGGAAATGGATCAGCTTAAAGCTGGTGACTGTCACAGACAACATCACTCTGAATGACACATTTTTCTAAACTGGCAGCTGAAAAGACCCCTTTACTATTCACACAAGGAGAAAAGCAATAACATCTCATTTTAACACTTGGAAAACTGAGAAATCACAGATCTTGAGGACACAGAGCAATCAGAATTTGTTTACCAGTTTGATAACTTTCACTTTCACCAAGAGGTCATGGTGATTTGCCAAGGCTCGGATTTTCTTAACACACACCCCAGATGTAGTACATAAGTAAAACAGGGAACCCTTGTTGAATTCTCTGTAGTTGAACACTTCTGCTCTGAGGTTGTCAAAGATAATCTCAAATAGAGTAAGAGCATTAATAAGAATTTCTGATTCCACATAAGAATTATAAAGGGAACTAAATGATGATGGCACTTGGGTACCGAGAAGTTTTTTGAGCATGTCTGGATTTTCAGCAAAATTTGAAAGTATTTTCAAAATTTCAACCTTAATTTTTCCACCCCCTTGTGATAACAAGCGGAAAAAGTTTGCAATGGAATTGACAAGCAGGTGCTGGTAGTCATTAGTAATAGTCATGTTTGTTAAAAATTTTAGCCCAACTACCTGTACTGCTGAGTTCAGGTTAGAAGCCATGATATCATCCATCACTTTGTTCATGTATACCTGCAGTCGGCCCTGGTTTTCATAATTTTCACTCAGGTTATTCATGGCCATTAAGGCTTTTTCCTTAATGTGGGGGTCAGTTTTGTTGATCATGTTAGCAATAATCGGGAGGCCTCCCAACTTTCGAATTGTTTCTTGATTACATGAATAATTGGCATTGTTGCTCAGGGTGAGCAGGGCTACCTGTTGGATAAAGGGGTCATCTGATTTCTGAAGCAAGGCTAGGACTTTCCTGAGATCTCGGACACCCAGAATCTCATCAATTTCATATGGAAAGGGGCGCTTATGCATGGGAATGGTTCTCTTGCCCTTCCCTCTGTGCTGAACCTCAGGTTCAGAGTCTGAATCTGACTCTGTATCAGTCCACCCAGATTCCCCCTCCTCAGATTCAGGAATCTCTGCTAGGAAAGCCTGTCCCCCATTAGCAGAAGCTGCAGCAGCTGCTGCAGCCCCATCACCGGGGCGAAAGCCCATCCCCAACTCATCCACTTCAACCTTGTTTTTCCTATTTTTGCCCTTGCCTCCATTCCGGTTCCTGTTTCCACCCTTGCCTCCACCTTTGGGCACAGCGCCAGTGGCTGATCCAGCCTTAGGTATAGCCCCAGTGTGAGTTCCAGGGCTTGCTTTTTTGCCAGTGGCTGCTGTCTTAGAGGACCCTGAAGTCCCAGGAGTCTCTGCGACCCCAGAAAGCATTGGCAGAGAGGCTTCAGCCACCGTGGCAGGTGTTGCTATTCTAGGAGTCTCTGTGGCATTGGTAGGTGCTGCCACCCTAGGGACCTGCACGGCTTCTGCGGTTGTTGCCCTCTGGGTAGATGCTGGTGCCCTAGCAAATGCTGCCGCATTGGGAGTTGCTGCCCCCCTGGGAGCCACTGTTGTCCCAGAAGGGGCTCCTGTCCTGGGAGGCACTGCTGCCCCAGAATACTGGACTGCCCTGGGAGGCACTACTACCCCAGGAGATTGGGCTGCCCCAGGATGCACTGTTGCCCCAGGAGACTGGACTGCTCTGGGAGGCGCTGATGCCACAGAAGACTGGACTGCCCTGGAAAGCACTGCTGCTGCCCCAAGAGACGGGGGTGGAAGGGGAGGCACCACTGTCCCAGGAGACTGGCTTACCCTGGCAGCAGCAGCAGCTGCTGCTGCTGCCCCAGGAAAGTGGGTTGCCACAGGAATATAGACTGCCCCAGGAGGCGCTACTACTGCCCAGGAAGGTGCTGCTGGCATAAGAGATTGGACTGCCATGGTTGGTGCTGCTGGCCCAGGAGACTGGGCTACCCCATGAGGTGCTACAGCCCACGGAAGTGCTGCTGGCATAGGATGTGCTATTGATGGGGAAGGGACTGCTGGCCCAGGAGACTGGACTGCCCCAGTAAGTACTGCTGGCCCAGGAGACTGGACTGCCCCAGGAAGTATTGCTGGCCCAGGAGACTGGACTGCCCCAGGAAGTATTGCTGGCCCAGGGAGTGCTGCTGCTCCAGAAGCCTGTGTGGTGCTGGCAGCTCCTGCCACTTTGGGAGCCACTACTATTGCTGGGGCCCCTGCAGCTGTGGGGACCCCTGCCACCTTGGGTGGGGATGTAACTGCACAGGCAGCTGAAGTCACGGCTACTTTAGTAGGCTCAGTTCCAGTCCCATTTGCCGCCTGGACCTTACTTTCTGCCCCATTCTGAACCTTAGGGCTGGGTGCAGCTGGCACCATTTCTTCAGCTGCAGCTTTGGCAAGAGTGGATGTTTCTTCTTGGGCCTTATTCATTGCCTCAACACTCACCAGGGCTGGGGTATTGAATCCTGGCCCAAGGTCAATTGTGAATCCAGCTCTTAGGCCAGCTCTAGCTCTGGCTCCAGTACCCACCGAAGCCCGGTTCTTGGGCTTGGCTGGTCTCTTCTTCTTCTGGTCTCTTCCTCTAGTATATTTGTAGACACAGTACCAGGCACTAGCCCCGATCACTATTCCAGCAGCTACGCAGCCAGCATCCCGAGCACGGCTCATGATACACTTGGAACAATTCTCTGATCCGGGTTGTGTTACCGGCTTGCCTAAGTGGAACGTATGTACCAGTCAAAGCGAGGCTCTCAAGCTCAGGTTTGAAAGTTCTTCTGAGGCTGCAAGCTGAGCTGGACCTAGTAGGAGTAAATGTTAGAAATGAGAGGCACAGGGTTTGGGCTCACTTTGTGTCTAACCTTAGAGGAGAGTTTGGGGACACAGGTGTGGAAGCTTACATTTGCTGATGTAGAGATCAGCTCCAGGTCTTATCTACAACTCTAATCCACCTTCCCAGTGCCAGTCCCTATCATTTCTTTGTCTCTAAATGGGGAGGGGGTAATATGGACATCTGGCAGAGAGTGGGAGATCTGAGATTCACCTACAGTACCTCCACCCCCATTCAAATGGCCTCAGATAGTGCTCATGTACATACCAACTTCCTGGGATCAGGAGCAATTCCCACGGTGCTCGTTCTCAGAGCTGCAGAGTCTACAGGTAAATGGATCTGTGGGTAGATGACAGGTGGTTTTGAGCCTTTGGTAGAGAGATAGTTGTTTCTCCCCTGATTTGCATTTGGTGGGACAAAAAAAAAATCTCTCAGGACTCTTCCTTTTCTTCCCCAATTATTAATTTAAAGAGACAGATACCACATGCCCCTTTCATTGCACCAAAAAGGACAGGCCAGGACAAAGGTGTCCTAAAGAAAGAAAAGATGCAGGCAGAGGTGTTCTGTTTCTATGTTCTGGCCTCTGCCACACCCACACCAGGGGGTCATCACCCCAAATACCGACCTGCAAGAATTCAGAGGTCTTTCCCCTTCCTTTAATTCAGTCAGAGCTTCATGCGGAGGACAGGCTGAAGGGCAGAAATATAGACTGCGGGTGCAGGCTGAGAACCTGGTGGACATATCATCATCCAGAACAAGAGCCCTAGTGTTAGCCTTTTTCTATCTGCACACCACAATGGCAAAAAAAAAAAAAAAAAAAAAAAAAAAAAAATTCCACCTTTCAATTCCTTTCATTCTTCTTGCCTCTTTCATCCCACCTCCCCAGGCCCCCAGCACTCCCACCCCCGTTTGCGCAGGCTCCCCAGGCACTCAACGCCCCCTTCTATTTCGCCCCACCCCTGGCCGCCATTTTTCTGAGACACAGCGCCACACCCCTTCTGCTGCATCGAAGCGGAGGGGGCAAGGCGAGAGTGCTGGCTAAGACGCAGCATGGGGGATTCCTGCCAGATATTCTGCTGTTCCTCGCTTATACTCAGCGGTTGTCCATCCCCCATCTTTCTGGCCTAGCACTAGCTTGCAGAACAAGGGCCACTAGGCCTGCCTCCTCAGTTTTAGGGTCGCGATTTTCCGTGATTTCTCTGCTCTGGGCTCCGCCTCCCACCCCCCACCCCAAATCCCCAGATAACCGCCATCTCTTTAGCCCGCATACCCGAATTCCTTTTTCAGGCCTGAAAAGACCAGGATGAAGGGCTCTGTGGGCCGCAGGTGTCTGGAAAGCAGCCTGGCAGTTAGCATGGCGGTTTAATACCAGATTCTGTCACGATCCCCCAGCCTGTGAAGCCCATGCAGCGCCAAATCCGCCATCTCTCCCACAGAAGCTGGCACACCCATTTCCTAGCACCCTAGAAGGACAGGGGGAGGTGGGGGAGGGGAGGGGGAGGGGGGAGGGTTGGGGCAGCAAGGTGTCTGAAAAGGGAGGATGGGAGTGAAAAATACCGATTGCTTCCAAATTTCAAGCCCCTCCAGCCACCCGATCCCAACCTCCTTGCTGGGCTTGAATGTGCTGCCACGTTTATTTCTCTTGCCTGCTCCTCTGAAAACAACACGGTAAGTAGGGAGCCGAGCCTGAGTGGCAAAAACAAAACCGCAAAACATCTGGGAGAGAAGTAAGCGGTTTCTCCCATACATCGGATAGTCCTTTCATTCCACTCCTCCCCTCTCGCCCGCTGCCCACCAAAATCCGCTGCACCGGAGATCCCAGGGTCTGGAAAACCGGGGCGGCAGAGGATGCAGAAATGCCTGAGGCCTTGACTTTCAGCATCCCTGAGCTATTTGTATCCCCCGAGTCCTGAGGATGTTCATTCTCACACCCACCTGTCCAGTTCTGAGGGAATTTTCTTCTTCTTGCCTGGCAGTGTGCAGCTTAACAGCGTTGGTACCCGGAGGAAGATGGCAGGGATGGCCGTCAAGGCTTTAAGTACCTTTGCCCACGTCAGCTCTTGGTCACGTGAGGCTTCATTGCCAGTCAGCTTGGGTCCCGGAATTCCACTCCCACCAAGAGCGGGACCCCCCTCCTTTATCCCCACTCCTGCCTCATCCTACCACATCAGGTCCTGTCAATCATTTATTGCCTTTGTAACTCAGGCCAAAAGTAGCCCCTTTCTCCCTGTATGAATTTGCTTTCTCTAGTTACTGGAGAAGAGCTGCAGCTTCTGGGAGAACTGTTGACATTGTTCACTTTTTTTTTCCTTGGGAATTATCTCATATCCCCCCCCCCCCCCCCCCCCCCCCCCCCCCCCCCCCCCGTTACTCCAAGCTTTCCCCTCCATCCTCCAGTCCCTACCTAGTTCCCACCATTTCCCTTGTGGTTGAGTTTCTGCTCCTGTATAGATAAGGGGTGCATATCAAAGAGGAGGCAAGGATTGGAGGTTAGATCTGCACTTCTGGAAGACTCGTTCTTTTGTTTTAAAAACCATGACTACAGCTTTATTTTGACAGGAAGAAGATACAATGAAAGAAGAACTAAGTGTGAGAAATAGTAGCAAACACTAACAGAAACGTTTTGTTTTAAAGCAGGATTTCTCTCGCGTTAATTTTGGTTAATTTTTATCACACAGAAAATAAATTGTATTGGCCACGTGGGAGATAGATTTCAAAGCATGCTAAGTATCTGAGCATTTAAAATGTATTTTTTCTTGATGATATAAACTTATTTCCACATGATCTGTAAATTGATCTGTGAAGATGCATTCAGTTGCCCTATCTTATTTATTTTGGATAAATAATACCCTACTTTTCTTCTTGGATAGCTTTTAAGTTGAATAAATGAATGACCTTCTCTTGTCCTGTTAGAGAAATACATTTATTTAACATTATCATGCTATTGCTTACTGCTGTGTGAATCTCCTGTAATTTCATGGCTGTAGCCATGACAATTTTGAACATCTGTCCCTGGGTTAGGTTCCAGTTTAGTGATTCATCTTTAGATGAAAAGAAGAGCTTCAAGGCTAAGAAAAGTAATTGTGTGAAGGGTGCAGGATTGGAAAATCCTCCTTGCCCTGCTAAGAAGGATAGAAGCTGCTGTTCCACCACCCCTCCCACACTCCTGAGCCTTTAATGCTATCCCCTGCATGCAGTCATCTGACTTTGTTGCTTACTTCCAAAGTATACATGGATAGCTCATCAAAGTGGTAACATGGGTGAATGCCTTTAGCCGCTTACCTTTCCTCTCTTAGGGGTAACTCAGCAATGCATGGAATAGCTTGCTCTTCTTATCTGCCTTTGGAGCTGAATATTTCAATGAATACAGAAGTGATGGTTGGGGGAAGGGTTGTGTCCTGGTGAATGTTTTCTTTAATATCCCATGTACTATACTACCTGGTCTGAAAGTTACAGCCTGATGGCCCTCACCTCTGGCTTCCTTTACTCCAAGCAACCAGTAGGATCCTAGGTTTGCTGCAGAATAACTGCCAGTCCTCCTCTACTTTGGTGCTCCCTTAGCCAAATATATGTCCAGACCCAAACTACAGTGCCCAATGGCCACACTGATCAACCTCAATTAGGTGTTCATACTTAATTAACTCTGTGGTCCATCTGAAATGATATTCATCCTAAAGGTTTTATTTTTAATTGTGTATGGGTCTAAATCAATTTTAGGAGGTCAGGTTAGAGATCCTTGACAGCGACAGTTTTCCAAGGAATCTGTGATCCATCTCTCAGATATTAAGAGCCAACAGAATGGCCTAAAGAGATTTTGTTTTGTGTATTTGTCAAGATTAAGAATCTTCTTTGTCAGTCGGTAATGGTGGCACACACCTATAATCCCAGCACTCGGGAGGCAGAGGCAGGAGGACTTCTGAGTTTGAGGCCAGCCTGATCTACAGAGCTAGTTTGAGGGCAGCCAGGACTGTTACACAGAGAAACCTTGTCTCAAAACAAACAAACAAACAAAAACAAAAAGAAAAAAAATCTCTTTTGTCTAGTAACAAATATTACAAAGCATGTTTAGAGCCCTAATTCAACCTCCCAGCATAAAAGGAAAGCTAAATAAAACCAATAAGGAAATATATAAGTATATATGAAGAAAGAATCTTGTAGCTTTTCTATTCCCAGCCACTGTTAACTATTTTTGATTTTCTTTTAAAGCACATTTTAATAAGTATGGTTATGCTTATTGATAAAGTTCCAAATGAAGCAGAAGTCATAAAGGAAATAGGCATTGATATTTGTGTTGTAATATCAGTAAATCTGCAGATTCACTTGTGGAACATTATTATCTTAAAGTCAAGGTTTCCTCCCTAGGAACATTCATGTGAGCACCTGTCCATTTTTATATTTTATGTTTCTTCAGCTATCTAATTCACATTATTTGCTAATTTTTCTGAATTATTAGTTATCTTTGTTGTAAAATCACTGTTTCTTTAAAAACTACTTACTATTTTTATTTTACGTGTATGTGTGTCTGTGTGTGTATGCCACAAGTATATGGGTTCCTGTGAAGGCCATAAGAGGAGGTTGAATTCTCTAGAGCTGGAGTTACGAGCGGTTGTTTGTTACTGGATGTAGGTATTGGGAGCAGAACTTGGCCCTCTGCAAGAGCAGCAAACACTTTTCACCCATGAGCCATCTCTGCAGCCCAACCACTATTTCTTTCTTGAATTACAATTTCTCACGGGAAACTGTATTTAAAAGAAAATATTCTACTATTATATATTTATTTTCTGCTAGCCAACTTTTTGATATCTTAATAGTTCCACTAGTTCTTAGGTGACATTTTTGGTTTGTGTAGATTTATACTAAATGCCATTTTTTTTTTTGTAACAGGTTCTCATTTCCGCCTTTCTTTTTTGAAATTTTATTTTTTATTTGTTTATTTTTATTTTATGTGTATTGGTGTTTTGCCCACATGTATGTCTGTGTGATGGTGTTGGGTCCCCTGGAAATGGAGTTACAGACTTGTGAGCTGCTGTGTGGGTGCTGGGAATTGAATTCGGGCCCTCTGGAAGAGCAGCCAGTGCTCTAACTGCTGAACCATTTATCCAGCCCCGAAATTTTATTTTTTATTGTTACCACTACAGGGATAAATTTTAAACAGGACAAAGATGCAGTGATTTTCAAGTATATGAATAAGTCAGAGTATAATTTTATATTCTTCCTAAATATCATACTTTATGAATTCTAAGTGTTCAATCAAAATATTTGATTGAGAAATCCAATTTCCATCAGGAGACATTCTGGACAAGCACCTTGATTATAAAAAGGCAAGATATGTTTTTGTTTTTAGCATACCATTATACAGAAAAGACAAAATGATTTAATGTCAAGACAATACAACTAAATACTACTAAGTACCTACTTATACAACCTTTGAAAAAGTTTATTAAAAGTAGGAAAGCAGAAATAGCAATTATTTTCATGTATTAAAAAAGGTACAAAAAACTTTTCTAAACCTGAGTTTCCATTAGTTGCTACTCTTACTCCATGTAATACTTTTAGAAACAAAATGCTAACAAAATAAAATACATAATCCCAATTTATACGTGCCAAATCCCAAATAGGATGAAACCTTAAGATTTTTTGTAAGTTAGTCATTTCTCCTTTTCTAATATTCATGCTTCCTTCTCTTTATTTTTTTCTCTGACCATGACCTCTCTGAGACCCTCCTCATTGTGTTCTCTTTTGTCTTATCCCTTAGTGTAACATATGTCTTTTTCAAGGGTATTTTTAACTTATCTTTACTAGTATCACACAAAAAGTAATATTCAGAAATATTATAATGAGTGGAAGTGACTTGCAAGATCTATTGTCCTGGTAGCCCACAGGGGAGTGATAAATCTACCAGGTCAGAGAACTTCATGTATTCTTTATCAGGTTAAGGATATTTTCTTTTGTATCTAATTTAATTTAACCAATAATGAATCATTTAATTACATATAATTCTTTACTATGTAAATGAAGTTTTCCCTCTTCTTCTTATTAATAGTTTGAAATTTTAAGAATGACTAGCTTCATTTACTAAGTGCTGAGCTATGATTATAGTTCAGTGGTAGAGTGCTTGCCTGCTAGCAGGAGGCCCAAGTTCAATCCCCCAAATTCAAATGCTTTGATTGTAAGATTTCCCTTTCTATTAACTTGCTGTTGTCCAGAATGATGAAAATAGAGCGTTCCCATCACTTTTGTTGCCCACAGTATATTCCCAACACATCTAGACATATTAACACTTTTGTAAACTCCAACCCTCCTTCCTGAATTGTTTACAATAAACACAAATATCCTCGTTACAACTGACAGGAATCTACCATAGTCAAACTTCATACACTTCTGCCTCATTTTTCCTTCTCTAATCATCCTAGCTTCCTTGATACGCCTGGGCCAAATTGGCCACAAACCCTTCATAGAGCCTTTGTATGTGTGTGTGTGTTTGTCTTTCTGCTTGAGATAATCTCCTCCTACATATCTCCACATATCCCTCATACTGCTGTATTTTATCAACGGTGAACTTTAAAGGGAATCTAGCCCAGTGGTAGAGTACTTACATAGCACCCTCTTTTACTCCCTTGCTTCCTGATCTCCTTCTTCTTTCCTAATAGTCTTTCAGGATTTTTCTTTTAGATTCCACATTTGCAAGGAAACATGAAATACCTTTCTGAGACCGGTTTATTTTGCTTAACACAAAGGTTTTCAGTTCCATCCATTTTATTTTTATTTTTTGCAACAAAAGATCCCCAGTTCTATCCATTTAGTGACATGATTTCTTTTTTATGGCAGAACAATGTTCCTGTGTGTGTGTGTGTGTGTGTGTGTGTGTGTGTGTGTGTGTGTGTACCACATTTTCAAAGCTCAACTTTTTAGTGAGTCTTTTCCTGGTCAATTTGTACCCCAGAAGTAAAGCTGTCTCCTTCAGTTACCAGAGAAAGGCTTAAATTTTGTCATGTGTGGAAAGACTATAAAGGCCAAGAAAAGTACACTGTATTGCAGTGGATGTGAGAAAAGCATAGAGGGTCATATATGTCTCTCTTTGCTGTGCTAATAGGGCCAGGAAAAAATCAGGACCAGAATTCACTAGCGATGTGGCCTGATATGATCAGTAGCTCACATACTGAAGTCTTGTTCAGACAGAGGTTCCTTTTTGCTCTCCTTGTTTTCATTCTTTGAGAATTTCATTCAATGTGTTTAGATTATGCTCACACCTTCCCTCACCTCCTCCAGATGTCTTACCCTCTCCCTTACGCACCCAACTTGGTGTGATCTTTAAAAAAAACCCATTTAGTCCAATTTCTGCTGCCCATCTATTCTTGGATATGTGGTCTTCCACTGGAATATGCTCATTTTTACCAGGGTTTACACTCCTAAAGAAAACTGAGCCCCCATCAGAAGCTATCAGTTACCAGTCGTTCCTAAGCTAGGAGTGGGGACTTCATGCCCACCTCTTCTCCATGAGGGTATTTCTTCTGGCTTGAGTTTTGTAGGTCTCGCACATGCTGTCTCAACTCCTGTGAGTTATTAATGTGCAACTGCCCTGTTGTATCCAGACAATACTGTTTCCTTGTACTTATTCACCACTTCTGGCTCTTATAGAGACTTTTGATAGGCAACAATTCTGTTCTCTTGGGGGCTATATGACTGTGGCCTAGGCAGGAACAAGAAGAAGAGGAGGAAACTCATCCTAATTCTGATCCCTGCAGGTTGGTGTGAGGGTGAGTACTGATTGGAGACTGCTAGCATGGGTGTACATGGTAGTAGCACAATTTTTAAGTTTGGAGTGTACACTGTTTCCCAGTAGGGCCCATGGAAACTTAACCTCTTTCTCATTTCATTCACGTCTTCTAAAGTTCAGGGCAGTAACAACAGCAGAAATAGTTGGCATTGGTGACTTAAGAAGGCAGGATGGGCCGGGCAGTGGTGGCGCACGCCTTTAATCCCAGCACTCGGGAGGCAGAGCCAGGCGGATCTCTGTGAGTTCGAGGCCAGCCTGAGCTACCAAGTGAGTCCCAGGAAAGGCGCAAAGCTACACAGAGAAACCCTGTCTCGAAAAACCAAAAAAAAAAAAAAAAAAAAAAAAAAAAGAAGGCAGGATGGAGGAAGAAGTTTTCAGGGAGTCAGAGGAATGGCAACTGGGGTTACATGTAGCCAACATACATAGGGGTATATGTTTTCACACTATTTGCAGCTGGAATATCCATTAGTCAAGTGTCTACAAGCTTTTCAATGAGTTATTTAGCCATCCTCCCAGCTCCCATTAGTGTCGAAGGAATAGGGAGGCTGGGAGCCTGGGTGGGACCCAGCTTACCAAGTGTATCGTCTGGCTATCAGCATTGAGTTACTATTGTTGTGTGGGCTTTACAGGAGCAGGACAAAGGTCTCATCTGCTCAGGGGACTCATAGACAGCTCTCTTCTCTCCTTGCTTGCTTGCGTGCATGCGTGTGTGTGTGCATGTATGCGTGTGTGTGTGTGTGTGTGTGTGTGCGTGTGCGTGTGCGTG
Source organism: Peromyscus californicus insignis (assembly GCF_007827085.1). Classification (NCBI taxonomy): domain Eukaryota; kingdom Metazoa; phylum Chordata; class Mammalia; order Rodentia; family Cricetidae; genus Peromyscus; species Peromyscus californicus. Next base: position 84,366,582 of record NW_026294391.1, read on the forward strand.
TGCGTGTGCGTGTGCGTGTGCGTGTGTGTGTGTGTGTGTGTGTGTTTATAGGAGCAGTTTCATTTTAACATGAGGGAAACCTCTCTCACCCCAAATCCCATTATTCCTAATGGGCTTAGGGATTGGGGGAAACAAACTCAAAGAAATGCTGGTATAAACTCTGTGAGTAAAGAAAACAGCATTTTCTTGACTGAGAAAATGAAACTGGAGAACATGTACAGAAATGAAACAAATCAGTTTCCAGTAGGTTAAGTAAGACTCCCCAGATGTAAAACCTGAGATGAGGATTCTTGTGAAAATGGTTTACTAAAGGAGTGCTCTTAGGTGAAACTTATATGTATATAGCAGCATAGGACAGGCGAAGAAGCTGGGCAGAAACATAGTCCAGCTAGAGTCTAACCTTAGTCTGAGATCAAGGAAACTCTGAAACATGAAAGACATGAAGGGATTGGTCCATCTTGAGATAAGGGAGCTTGGTTTCTATATCCACTGAGCTAGGATACATGGATAGTGTCAGATGAGAGGAAAGAGGTTTTGGTTCCACACAGTGGCTCTGGCAAATATTCAAATATGACTCCAGCAGCCAACACTCATAGCAGCTAGCAGATAGGTGCATCCATCTAGTAAATGGAATCTGGAAGGTGCACCAGTAGCATCTACTATACCCACTATAGTTAGTCAGTCTGCACTCTCGCAATAAAAACGAGCTTCCCATCCACGTACCTCCACCCACTTCCAGAGGATTCAATTTCAGCATTGCTATCTTTGGAGTCTTTTCATGCGTGCAGCCTGTCAGGATATGGCCAGCTTATCCACAAATACAGGAAAAAAGGAAACTGCTTGAGCTTCACTAATCTAGTTGCCTCAGAAATAGTTGCTTCAGAGGATAGCTTTTCCTCTCTAATGGAGAATCAAATCACCTCCATCACTGTATGAATTTTGGATAGGGGACTGTCCTTGCAATTTGGCACCTAGTGAAACTGTCTTTTGCATGTAATGAGATTATGGACTAATACAGAGGTTGAGGGAAATTTGGGCATAAGATCCGCAATTCTGACGCATTTAGAACAGGTTTTCTAGAGGTTAAAACTGTGCACAATATATCTTTAATCTGTATACAGTTCAGGGTAAGTCAGTCCTATGGAAAGGCATTGAGGCAAAGGGTCCCGGCTACATTAATGGGCTGTCTATATATCTAACATCCATGTGATAGCCCTGAATTCTTGGGGGGTAAAGATGGTGCCTTAGAGGAATTTAAACTTTGAGTCTCCATACTGTTAATGTAAAAGAAAAACCAGTTTCCTTTCTTCCTGTGGTTTCCTTGCTCATGAAGTATTGTTAAATTTTACAAGCCAGAATACCAGGAAGCATTGTTCCATACTGAAAACTCATTTCAAACTTTGTTCTGCTTTTGCTGCAGGCGAGGGGAACAGAGATCTGTGTTAGGGTTACAGTTGCTGTGTTTAGGATCCAGTCTCCCTGACATATCTCACAGCTGTCCTGTCTGAGGCTTGCTACATCACAGAGACACTGCTGAAGTAGGGCACAGGTATCTCCTTGTTCAGTACAGCCATTTCTGTTTCTGAATCAATGCTTTTGTCAAAAAGAGGGATTTTTTTTGACTATGGGGGAAATTTCTGTCTCTTGAAGTACAAGCTATCTTATTCAACTTCACAGATGAGTTCAGAAGAGTATAAATAAATTAGCTAAGACATTATGGACAACTATGGGTGATTCATTTTAAAGCATAGATCCAGTTAAAATAATTAAATGTTGAGAAATAGTACTGAAATACAATTTATTCCCCACTCCAGTTTCATTTTTAATTAAAAGTAATACCTCCAAGTGTTTTGAGAGAATTAAATAGTATAGCATAATATAGGATACAGTATGAGAGTCTACAAAATATGTCTACAAAACAAGGATGCCTGAGTCCCAGATAATGGTCTATTTTTCTTCAGTAGCAGAATTTCTCACACAGCCATATTTTTACTACTCAAATTAGATACAGTGTGGTTGATCAATTTGGAAATCTGATTTGCAATTTGCAGAGAGTCGCTGGTAACAGTACCATCAAATTCAGGAACAACTGTCACTTGTGGTTAAGAAAATCCTCGGGGCTGGAGAGATGGCTCAGAGGTTAAGAGCACTGTCTACTCTTCCAGAGGTCCTGAGTTCAATTCCCAGAACCCACATGGTGGCTCACAACCATCTGTAATGAGATCTGCTGCCCTCTTCTGGCCTGCAGGGATACATGCTGTATACATAATAAATAAATAAATCTTTAAAAAAAAAAAAAAAAAAAAAAAAAAAAAAAAAAAGAAAATCCTCTTAAGAACACAGTACACAGCTGGGACCTTTAAGCTTTGTTTATTCCAATGGTGGGTGATAAAGGTGATTAAAATTTAGAATGTATAGGATGCTTTGTGCTGGGGACATCGCTGTTTGTAATATGGAAAAGCTATTATTCCTGAACATGTGTTCCATGTAATCAAACCCTGAATTTGTTCACTGAGGTCCACATTTTATTGCTGTGTACTTATATATTGAATAAGTCTTTATTATTTAAATTCTTACAGCAAACATAACTTTGCTATTCTAGACTTTAATTTTACTTTACATATATGCTTTTAGAAGGGAATTTTTTAAGGACTGTGTGCTTTTTTCTGAAATGCAAACACTGTCTTCAAGAAGAGCAGGATGCACAGTGAATCATGTGAAACATCAGAGGGTCTAGACATGTCTTTCTTTTATCTAGATCAAGGGCTTCTAAAGGATCTGAGCATCCATAAAACATCTTCCACCTATTTTTTTTATTATACCTTTACAGTGAGTCTAGAAATGGTTCCTTGGTCAGCCATCGAATCAAAATCTGATCAAGAAATCTTATCCAGATTTCTGGAACCTTTCATTTGTGTTGGCAGAAACAGCTTCCAGAACTGGCCTATAGTTTTAGAGTAGCCTTGTGGCTTTCTCCTGAATATCAAGCATCAAGTTGTTATTGATCATGGAGACAGTATACTTCTCAGGCACTCTTCCTTTTCTTCTGATGCAGTTCAAATAGAAAATTCAAATTCATAGAAATAAAGTCTTAAAATTTAAATACCAATGACCAGTATTCACTATATTAATTGGTGGGGCAAATAACTAAAAGCCCATCCACATGACAAAAACTGCATCTTGATCAGATAAGACCTTCTGTGTAAAGATGTCTCATAATTATTAGTTTGAGTATACCTAGTGTCTATTAGTTTAATTTTCAAAATTAACTCATTATTAAATATTTTTGATGTGTTGAGGGTCTTATTATCCTGTAAGTAAAATAATTACTTCTTGCATAGAAGCAATGAAAAAAATTCATTCTAAATTTTAATATTAATCTGCAGAGCAAATATTAATGGAACAGTTAATTATGAATGTAATTAGTAGTGTAGGGTTTTGATGCTAATCATAAACTGCTAAGTTAATTATGTGTGCAGTTCTACCAAACAAAATTTCATGCAGTGTATTTTGGATTATGCCTACTCTAGAATTTTTGAAAGGCGGACTAGAGCACTTGGTGAATGTTCTGTACCCTTTTCCTAGAGAAGCTTCAATGTCTTCCAGTCCATAGTGCCTGGTGTGCTCCACATTGCCATATTTTGAAATATGCAAGTTTGTTGGCTAATCTAGGTCAGTGGTTTCTAATGGTTGTGTATTGTCAAAGCATAGCACACATACTAATGTACAAATATTTATCTCTCTGTATATAATAAAAATGTAACAGTATATTATATACATTTTAAAACAGCATAGTTGATCACTTGTAAAGGTAAGGCAAAGGAAAAGCAATTTATGTTCTATTGAGGCTGGCATACTTCACTTGGAAGATCTTTGTTCCAAGTAAGATAGGTACATAGAATTCTCCTGGCATGGGAACAAGAGATACAGGAAGTAGTCCATTTTAGAAAAAGCAATATAAGGCTTGGTATGGTAGCAAACACCTGTAATACCAGAACTTGGGAAGTAGAGTCAGGAGAAAGACAACTTTGAGAAAGGCAAGCTTGGGTTACATAGAGAGAGACTCTCAAAAACCAGCAGCATAAAAATTAATATGAAATTGTGAAGATTATGTGTTATATATGTATATGAATGAATTAAAATCAAACCGCTAAAGAAACACCAGACTTTTACAGAAAAAAGAAAGTCCTGAGGCTAGGGCATGGCGTGTGGAGGATAAGAGCACTCGCTCTGCAAGCATGAGGTCTGCATTTGACTCCATAGCACCAATGTAAACAACCAGGCATGGCTGTGCGTTCCTGTAAACCTAGCTGTGGTGATATTGTGTTCCCCAAAATACTGTGCATCCTAATAAACTTATCTGTGGTCAGAGAACAGAACAACCATAATATTGAACACAGAGGTTAGGCAACGGTAGCACATGCCTTTAATCCTAGCATTCCAGAGGCAGAGATCCATCTGGATCTCTGTGAGTTCAAAGCCACACTGGAAACAGCCAGGCATAGTGACTCACGCCTTTGATCCCAGGAACTGATGGCAGGAAGTAGAAAGGTATATAAGGCATGAGGACGAGGAACTAGAGCTGGTTAAGCTTTTAGGCTTTTAGCAGCAGTCAGCTGAGATCCATTTGGATGAGGACACAGAGGCTTCCAGTCTGAGGAAACAGGATCAGCTGAGGAACTGGTGAGGTGAGGTGGCTGTGGCTTGTTCTCCTTTTCTGATCTTCCAGCATTCACCTGGAAGATACCTGGCCCTGGGTTTGATTTTATTAATAAGACCTTTTAAGATTCATGCTACACCTAGCACTGGGAGGGCAGAGACCCGCGGATCTGGAGAGCTTCCTGTAAGCTTACTGGGCAGCCTAACCTAAACAGTGAGAGTCCAGTTCAGGGACAGACCATGTCTCAAGGCAGAGAGTGATAGAGGAAGACACTCGACATCTGTCTGCTCACATATGCACAGTCCCACACTCATGCACGAGAGAGAGAGAGAGAGAGAGAGAGAGAGAGAGAGAGAGAGAGAGAGAGAGAGAGAGAGTCCTTACATTAATGAGAACATTGTTTTACTAGCTTGTGAAACCAAATTATGCAATTTAGTACAATTGTTATGATTCTATATGGAATGTCTGGTTGCTAGCTGATGATGATTTTTGGAAGTGATTAGATAGTTAAGACCCTGACTTCATCAATATGTAATTAGCTCATTAATGAATTCACAATTTGATGATTAATTACTTGTCACTTCACCTAAGCTAATGGAGATTTTATATATGTGTATTACACTAAGTATAATATACACTGAGTTTGATCTCTTGCACCTGAAAAAAGTGAGAATAAAAAACAATACCATATAGCTTAGCTAGGTATTTAAGGCAAGAGACACTTTTACCTGAGTACCTATTATAAGGCAAAATGGAAGCGAGATTAGACATAAAAATAGACAAAAAGCTAAAAGATATGAACACCAAAAATTAAAAGTATAAATTGCATTAAAAAGATCAGCTAGCATGGGATCTTGGACAATGTCACATGAGACAGAAAGAGTAGCATGTAGGCCAATGATGTTGCTACAACCCAGACTTGAATTACTATCTCATGACATACCTGGGTATCAATAATGAGCAATAATAATGCATACTCTGTAACTAAAGAAATGCTTGTAGTTAAGACAAAGGCTTACCCTCTGCTCCTATCAATAGATTATAATATCATCCTGTAACAAAGTGATGAGATAGATCTTTTGTGTATAGTTTTGAATCGAAAGAAATTTAACTTTGGAAGATAGTAACTTTGGTGAGGTAAGGACGGATGGGGACACACACACACACACACACACACACACACACACACACACACACATTGAAAATGAAGCTTCTCTTTCAAAGTTAAACATTTAAAAGCCTGTCACAATGGATATGGAGGAGACTGTAAGACACAGTGAACGCTGTCGATCCAGGAATGGCTACAGCATTTGAACACATGAACAGTCCAGTAAAGGTTGAATGGGTCTAGCTGATGAAAAAGCATAAAAGTTATGTTCTAGGCAGAAGTGAAATTAGAACAACTTAGTATGGCCAAAGCAATGAAGAGGAAGTGGGGACAGTCATGGACGTGTAAGGCCTTGTTTGGTGTGGTTAGGATATTTGGACTGCATCCAGTGTAGCAGGAAGACAACTATTGAGAAGTTTTAAGTTAGAGGCGAAAGAACTTAGAATTTAAGAAGATCTGTTTGGCTGCCAAGTACACTGGCTGTCCCCATCAGCATTTGACAACACAAAAGGCTGCTCAGATTCCAGAAGAGAGATGTTTTGAGCAAGGGAGGCAAAAGTAGTATCCAAAAGAAGTGGTCTTCTGGGGAACATTTTCCAAAAGTTTTATTACATATATTTATTTATTTAATGAGAGGGGGGGAAGTAGGGGGAGGGGAGGGGAGATTGGAGAACAATTTTCAGGAATAGATTCTCTCCTTATGCCATGTGGATCAAACTCTGTCAGGCTCAGCAGCAGCAAAGACCTTCATCTACTGAGTCATCTTGCTGGCCCCAAGAACCATTTTGAGTATAAATGGAGGATAGTGTCTCAGCCCATTTCGACTGTTGTTCTTTCGTTGGAATAGTTGGGAAAATACAGAAATTAAGCGCTTGTACTTACGAAAATTAGAGGTTCTAGGTCAAGGTTCTGGCAGACTCAATGCCTGATGAGGGCTCATCCTCATAAGTGGCAAGCTTTGTGTCCTCTCTCGGCAGAAGGGCAGGACAGTTTCATTTTAAATGGGGACTAATTTTATTCATGAGCATGGAACCTTCATGACCTAGTCATTCCCTAGAGGCTTTGCCTCCTAATACAATCACATTGAGGATTGGGTTCAAGCATGTGGATTTAGGGGCAGCCAAAGAAGTTTCAGATAATAGTAGATGGGTTGTAGGGATGAGGAAGAGAAGGTGATCTGACTTGGGCAATGAGTGGATTATTGGTGCCCTTCGCTGAGAGTGGGAACACTCTTAGGAAGGTGGGGACAAGGTTGGGCAAAACTGAGTTGTAGAAGCTGGAAAATTATCCAAATGAAACTGTTCTGTGACGTATTGATCATATGGATGGGGAGTTAGGCTGCAGGCTCTGGACTGGAGATCCAGATATAGAATGTCAGTTTTCAGGCCCCTGGAAGCAGGTCAGCTGGCTGGCAGAAGCCAGATTTTGTAAATGGAGGAGAGAAATGGGAGATAATCAAGATGGCGAAGCAGCAGAGGCCAAATATGATCACACAGTGTGGAAAAGATTTTTGTATCATTTTAAAGGCAGCGATGTTTCTCTCCTTTCTGTTTTTTGTTTCGTTTTGTTTTGAGATAGGGTCTCAGTAGCCAAGGTTGAACTTCAACCTGTCATGTATCTGAGGATAACTTGGAATTTGTGATTCCTCTGCCTCTACCTCTTGTTCTGAGATTCCGAGATGCACACTGTGCCTAGGATTGGATCCACGGTATTGCGCATGCTAGGCAAGCATTCCATTAGCAGATCTACTTCCCCGTCTTCTTCCATGGTTTTAATGTCAAGATGTGTCTGTGCTTCTGGGTGGCGGGGGGAGGGCAGCTGAGAGGTTGCTTATCCCTTTGATAGCTTGTCTTCTGTTTTTCAGAGTTGTCTCAATAAGGTCACCAAAGGGGTGACCTTAAGCTGCTGCTCTAGGACCACTTGAGACAACTGCCTCAGCCTCTGAAACACTGCACGTTTTAGAACGTTTAGAATTCTTGGTATGCTTCCTCTTTTAATATACGCACTTTTTTCATTTTTTAAGCCATTTCATTGTTTGTGGAGTTCTATTTGGTATTAAACCATGATTTCATCTTGTTTGTGGAGTTCTTCTATTTGTTACTAAACCATGATTCCATCTTGTTTGTGGAGTTCTGTTCACCATGTGAGTGGTTCTGAGATCCTTTAAAATGGGATTCTGTTGAAAATTTTTCTGACCTGCCAAACCTTTTTCACAGTGGCTGCATCATTTTACGTTCCCACTAGCAATGCATGAGTGTTCAAGTTGCTCAATAGCATCTCTAACATCTGGTACTGATAACATTTTAATTAATATAGGCCAGGGCATAAGTATAATTTTATTGTGGCTTTATTTTCCTTCATTTTAGCACTGGTTTGTTTTCTTATTACAGAATGATAAGAATTCTTTATGTATTTTTAATTTGCAGTTAATGAGATACATGCTTTTTAATGTTTTCTCCTAATCTGGGGATTTTCTTTTCATTCTTTTAACACAACTGTTTAAATCGTGGGACATTACTTTTAAATCTTGATAACATAAAATTATATCAATTTTTAAGTAAATTTTGCTTCTGTTGCCATATGACTTTCTAACCTAGAGTCAATATTTTTTGTTTTTTTTAATCTAAGATTGATAGATTTTATATTTTATAGTTAGATCTGTGATCCATTGTGAGTTCATTGTTTTCATGTGGTGCAAAATGAAAGTTGAGGTCCTTTCCAAACTGGTGTATGGATGTTCAGTTTGCTAGCAGCACTTTTGAAGTGTCTTGCCCCCATGCAATTACTTTAATTATTTTCTAGAACAATCAATTAGCTGTGTAAGTTTGTGTGTGTTTCTAGATTTTTTTCTGTTTCATTGATTGAAAAGCCCACTGTTACACCAACACCACACAATTTTGATTACTGTAGCTGTGTAATTAAATTTTCAAAATTACATTTAACTATGCTTAATGAAAACTTATTTGCTTTTCTTCATGACTGGACAATTGCCAAATTCAATTTTTACATGTAGGCAGCAACATGTTAGACTGAGCAACAAATCAACTGGGCATGACAGCATGTGAGCTACACCAAATTATTTGTTCACCAAACGATAATCAATTGCAGCTTCTTTTAATCCTGATAACTAGCGAATTATCACAGTGTCTTCATCTCATCAGCACCCTCATGGGGCTGGCAAACTTGATCATCAATAGCTGTTTAGTACATAGCTAACTGAATAAATTACACAAGGGATGATTTATAGCATTTTTTCACAGTTTTTCTTCCACTCTGATGGTATCACAGGGCCTGTAGGGAAAGTAGAGGGTTGTTTTGTTTTACTTTTGTGGCTCTCCCCCACCATTCCCAGATCATACTTCTTCTCATCTCCCACAAGCCAGCTCTGTTCAGTCTTAAACTCTTAGGTCACATCACTGCTACCCTCATTGTTACAGTGGCCTGCTGTATTTTACTTCTCATTCACTGAAGACTTTGGCATCTGGTTCACTGTCTGTTTTTTCTCTTCCCTATTAATCTTGTCATCATTCTTGGTGACTTCAACATCATGTAAACAATCCATCAAAGCCCTCATTTCCATGGCCTTACCTACATCTCACATTAGCAAACTACTCCCATTTATCATACTTTAGACCTTATCATCAATAGTAGTGCTGCCAAGTCCAAAATATTGATTTTAAGGGTTATCTTTCCTGGCCACTTCTCTGTATATTCTTATCCCAGTGTTTCTCCATATCCACCAGGAACTCCAATTCATTGAACTTACTGACATGTTGCACTATTTATGACCCTCCTCCTGGTCTTTCCTTCTTGCCTCAGTGAATTTGGTGCTGCTGTAACAGATACTACAGACTTAATACCTTATAATGAAGTTTATTTGGATCATGGATCTAGAGACTAGGAAGTCCAAGATTGGGAGATTGTATCAGGGGATTCATAACATAACAATTCATCACATGGCAAGAAAATGGGTTCAGGGAAGAGATTGATTATACAGCGTTGTCTTTTGTAAACAACATTAATCCATTGGTGAGAGTGGAGTTCTCATGACCTAATTACCTGTTCACATTGTGGCATTGGGGATTCAATTTAGACTACATGAATTCTGAGGCATTAAACAGTTACTGCATCACTATACCTACCTTATGTCTGTGGTCCAAATTCACAACCACTTTTTCAAGTGTATCACTATCCCCCTTTCTTTACTCCTATCTTTACATGTCTGGGAAACAAGAGCTTCTTTCATACCTTACTCTGCTCTCCCACTTCTCTTTTTGGCCTGCTAAAAGTACTCACTGTCACTAACTGTTATCTCTGAATTTTTAAGTAGGCAATCTTTTTACATTTCCCTACTAAATTCACTTTTCTATCTTCTAAGACATTTTACACCAAAGCCTTCAATATCAATATCAAGTGTGGAATTCTTTTTTTTTTTTTTTTTTTTTTTTTTTTTTGGTTTTTCGAGACAGGGTTTCTCTGTGTAGCTTTGCGCCTTTCCTGGAACTCGCTTTGGAGACCAGGCTGGCCTCGAACTCACAGAGATCCGCCTGGCTCTGCCTCCCGAGTGCTGGGATTAAAGGTGTGCGCCACCACTGCCCGGCTCAAGTGTGGAATTCTTAACAGGCATTTGTATGTATTCCTATTTCCTATTTTATTATCTCTCTTGAGGAGGTACTGTAATTGATAAGAAAAGCTGCTGCTATTTTTTTCTTCAGCTTCATCCCTGTACTTCTCGGTATTTTTCATGTGCTCTTTTGAGAGGATATTCTAGAAACTTAAGTTCATGCCAAAGGAAGATAAATGGTAGAGTTCTGTTTCTGATTATTCAGATCATGCCTCATACTAAAAACAATGAAAAAGTGCTGGATAAAATATTAAAAAAACTTCTTAAGACTATCAAAGGGTTGACAAAACTGTATGAAATTGGCACGTTCAAAAATCCAAGCCAAAGTGAAAATCTAATAAATAAGAAGAGCACAGAAACTCTTTTACCCTGAGGGTATTTACTAAACTATTGAGTCTGAGCTAAAGTGTTCGCAGGTTAATGAGGCGTGAGGAACAGAAGACAAAGAGCAGACGCTGTCTGCTTATAATGAGTCCAACAGAGACATGTTTTAATAAAGGTGCAATGCCAAAAGCATTAGAGCAATTTCCCCTTCTAGGCAAGTTTCTTTGGCACTGAACAGATCAGGGAGTGGGGGAGGAGGGAGGTGTTCCTAGGATATAGAAGAGTCTAGTGGTGTTCTTGTGGAATTCTCAAACTAAATATATAACATGCCAGAGCCCCCCAAATCTTCATGTTATTATCAGCAAAGAAGACCTTAAGGGAAAATATATTCCTAGAGATAAAGAAGGCCGTTCAAAAGGATAGCAAATTCAGGGACTGGAGAGATGGCTCAGTGGTTAAAAGCATTTGCTGCTCTCACAGAGGATCAGAGATCTCTTCCCACACAGCACATGGTTCACAACCATCTGTAATTTCAGTACAGGGGATCCAATGCCCTTTTCTGACTTCCTTAGGTTCCTGGATGATCACATCTTTGAAATAAGGCCTTGGTATATAGTCCTTGCTGGCTTTGAACTTACTATCCTGCTGTGGGATGGTCTGTATGTCAAATGTGTTGCTGATTGGTCAATAAATAAATCACTGATTGGCCCGTGGCCAGGCAGGAAGTATAGGCGGGACAAGGAGGAGAATAGAGCTGGGAAGTGGAAGGCTGAGTGAAAGAGACACTGCCAGCTGCCATGATGACAAACAGCATGTGAAGTACCGGTAAGCCACGAGCCATGTGGCAAGGTATAGACTAATAGAAATGGATTAATTTAAGCTGTAAGAGCAGTTAGCAAGAAGCCTGCCACGGCCATACAGTTTGTAACCAATATAAGTCTCTGTGTTTACTTGATCGGGTTTGAGCGGATTGGGACTGGCGGTTGAGAGAGATTTGTCCTGACTGTGGGCCAGGCAGGAAAACTCAAGCTACACTATCCTGTTTCAGTCCCTTGATATTACAGGAGTCTATCACCACCCACACTCAGCTTATACTTTCTTTTTGGTCTACTTACACTATTCATTAGGAAGCATACTAAAATAATTTACTTTTATTATGAATTTGTCTATTTTTCATTATATTTATGTCAAGTTTTGATTATACGCATTGTAGTTATTAAGTATAAATTCAATAGTTCTCGTATACTGTTGCAATCTCGTCGAATTTGTTATCCTTTAAAAACATTTAAAGGAGTTTCTGGTTGGATTTGAGGCCTGCTCCACGAGAAGGAATTCAGATCTGATACGGTAAACCTGGTCAAAAGCCTTAGGCTGGAGGAAGTTCTGGTTCTATGATGTAAGCTCCTGTTGTTACTCAGGTAAAAGGACAAGACGTGCTTGTGAAAACTGCCTTCTCAACATTTTTGCTATAAATGGTCATAGCTTAGTGCTGCTGTCAGGTTTGCTCAGAGAAGTTTATTTTTGAGTTGGTGGCAGTTACTGAAGAGACTCATAGCTGGTCAAAGTGTTGAGAATAAGAGACTGTTGAATGCTGAGCCATAAATTGGACATCCACATCTCCTCCTCCAAGGCCCCAGGGTCGTACTGAAAGAGCATGTAGAAAGCATATAAGAGCCAGAAGAACGGGTAGAGTGTTGGGTAACATTATCTTCTGGGAAGAACCTAGCTGTTACACTGAACTCTCAACAGCTGTGGTTACCTGCACAGGACTGGGCCAGTGAACATTTACTATGGAGAGAAGATGGACTCACGAGACCTTACCCCCTTTAGATGTTCTATAGGTAGGTAATGGTTGCTAAGGCGGAGAGGCTAATAAGACTTTACCCCTCCCTTAGGATAGATATATAGGCAGTTAATGGTTGCTGGAGGGGGAACATGTTTTCTTCAGTGGTGTAGCCAAGAGTAAGTTGCCCATGCTCACTCAAGCTCCTGTAAGTAACCCTAATTAAATTCATTAGTTGACCAAAACCAAAAGAGACAAAAAAGTAGAAGGGGGACTAGTTAATAAGAGGAAAGGGATCATCAGGAGTGGAATGAAGATCAAAAGGATAATAGGGAATGAATATGATCAAAATGCATTATTTACTCAAGTACTGGTTTGTTTTTGTCAACTTGACACAAATCTAGACATATCTGGGAAGAGGGAATCACAACTGAGGAACTGCCTTCATCAAATCAGCCCTTCACGGAGTCTATGGAAGCATTCTTGATTAACAATTGATGTGGGAGGGCCCAGCTTACTATGGAGAGTACCACCCTTAGGCTAGTAGTCCTGGATACTCTAAGAAAGCAGGCTGAGCAAGCCATAGGGAGTAAACCAGTGAGCAGCATTTCTCCATGGCCTCTCTGTCAGTTCCTACCTCAGGTTCCTGCTCGAGTTTCTTCTGTGACTTTACTCAACCATAAACTACTTCAGTGTCAGCTGAAATAAATTCTTTCTTCTCAAGTTGCTTTTGGTTATGGTGTTTGTCACATCAATAGAAAGCAAATTAAGACACTTAACACAAATGTCATCATCAAACACATTATTATATACAATTAGTACATTCTATCAAAAAACAAAAATGAAAGAAAAGAGACACTAAGTTCATTATTTTATGGACTTTAAAACTTGTTACCTGGGGGCTGGAGAGATGACTCAGAAGTTAAGAGCACTGGCTGCTCTTCCAGAGGTCCTGAGTTCAATTCCCAGCAACCACGTGTTGACTCACAATCCTCTATAGTGAGATCTGGTGCCCTCTTCTGGTGTGCAGGTATACATACAGGAAGAACACTGTATTCATATTAAATACATCTTTAAAAAACCACGTGTTACCCATTCTATATGAAATAATTATTGTGTCATTGACAACAGGAAGTTAGTAATAGGCAACCCTATTCAATGATAGACTTGCAGGTATTCTTTGAACACTTGGATTTTTTTTATTTATTTATTTTTTATTTTGCAATACAATTCAGTTCTACATATCAGCCACGGATTCCCTTGTTCTCCCCCCTCCGGCCCCCCTCACCTTCCCCCCAGCCCACCCCCCATTCCCACCTCCTCCAGGGCAAAGCCTCCCCCGAGGACTGAGATCAACCTGGTAGACTCAGTCCAGGTAGGTCCAGTCCCCTCCTCCAAGGCTGAGCCAATCGATCCTGCATAGGCCCCAGGTTTCAAACAGCCAACTCATGCAATGAGCACAGGACCTGGTCCCACTGCCTGGATGCCTCCCAAACAGATCAAGCCAATCAACTGTCTCACCCATTCAGAGGGCCTGATCCAGTTGGGGACCCCTCAGCCATTGGTTCATAGTTCATGTGTTTCCATTCGTTTGGCTATTTGTCCCTGTGCTTTATCCAACCTTGGTTTCAACAATTCTCGCTCATATAAACCCTCCTCATTCTCGCTAATTGGACTTCCAGAGATCCATCCGGGGCCTAGCCATGGATCTCTGCATCCAGATCACTCAGTAGTTGGATGGGTTTCTAGCATGACAATTAGGGTGTTTGGCCATCCCATCACCAGAGATCTACATGAACAGCCTGGACATGAGTGGGGATAATGAAGGGCGAGGGTCGAGGGAAAGAGAGCTTGGGGGAGCGGGAGATCCCAGCTGGATCAACAACAGAGAGGGAGAACAAGGAATAGGAGACCATGGTAAATGAAGACCACATGAGAATAGGAAGCAGCAAAGTGCTAGAGAGGCCCACAGAAATCCACAAAGATACCCGCACAACAGACTGCTGACAATGGTCGAGATACAGCCCGAACTGACCTACTCTGGTGATGGGATGGCCAAACACTTTGATTTTTTACAACCTTATTTCTTTGGAAAAAATTCATGGATTCACCCAGTAATTCATTCAACAAATAGTATTGAGTACTTGGTGTGATCTAGGCACTGTTGTAGGTGTCGAATTGCATAAGAAACAGAAATAGACATAATGTAACCTCATCAGGCTTACATGTAGTTGAGGAAGACAGTGGATAAATAGTAAATCTAGTAAATATGTGCACAATAGCATATGTTACATGGAATGTGTTAAAAGGGATTGGAAGGTCATGAATTACATGTAGTTGAGAGAGACAGTGGATAAATAGTAAATATAATGAATATGCACACAGAGAATATATTACATGATGTTAAGAACTATGAAGTTGAAATAGAATATGTTAAAAGAGATTGGAAGATCTTGAATACAATTGTAAATTTAAAAGGAAAGAGCAAATAGACTTCGTTGACAAAATATTTCTTCAACTATTTGATGGAGGAGAAGGTGAAAAAAGAACCCAGGTAATAAGAATAACAGACAGGGCAATGACTGCAGCTAGTGTAGCCATGTGATTATAGCTCCATCCTAGGTCACTCGAGCCCTTTGGCCCATGCTACCTGTGTGCACCCC
Organism: Peromyscus californicus insignis; assembly: GCF_007827085.1. Taxonomy (NCBI): domain Eukaryota; kingdom Metazoa; phylum Chordata; class Mammalia; order Rodentia; family Cricetidae; genus Peromyscus; species Peromyscus californicus. Next base: position 84,381,744 of record NW_026294391.1, read on the forward strand.
TTTTTGCCATTTCCTTGCACTTTGCTTTCCATCTAAGATAGGACTGCACACAGTCAAGCCTGCATGTAGCTGAGGCTAGGTGTGTCCTCCTGGTTCTCCTGCCTCCACCACACCCGGCTGCAGTTTGCTTCTCGGGGCTGGCGTATGTTAGCCTTGTGTCCTTGCATTCCTTGTGTGGCTTCACTTGCCTGGGTAGAAAGCCATAAATCCTGGGCATTTATGTCCTCAGAGTGGCCTCATAGGCAGTGACTAACTGATTTCAGAATACAAAAGCCCAACTCCCTTGGCCAAACTCTGAGGCCTAATTTACACTTCAGAGTTCCCTTCAGAATTATGTGGGGGCTTCTCCGAAGTCTTATTGCTTGCTTAGCTTCTTCCCTTTCCCTGCCCTGCTATTCCCACTCCCTTTCTTGTTTCCCCTGGGTGTGTTTCCTCAATAAATCACTCACACACGAGTCCTTATCTCAGGTTTGTTTCTGGGAAAGGAAATCTGAGAGCAGCTGTAAGATGGGGAGTTCTGTGTGAAGCTCAAGGCTGTGTCATGTTGAGGTATCTGATCTACTTCACTCCGCGTCCTGCTCTATACCACACAGAAAACCAGGTTCCATATGAACATAAATTGTAAAGGAAAATATAGAAAACATGTTTTTTTTAAAAAAAAATATATAAGGTTTACAGAACTTTAAAAATACTATTACTTACCCATTCCAGGGCAGTTGAAAAATAAAGAGAAGAAAAATAGGAAAAAAATACAAGCACTCAGAATTTCATTATCCCAATACAGGGTGTATAACCTCCTAGAAAATTTCTTTTCACAGAAACATGCGAGGTTGATATGAATCTTACTTTACAAACTTGGAAGCCTAAGAGGTGTGCCCCTCTGTGATGTTCAATAAATGAAATGAAATTCGACTTCAAGCTTCCATCCCACTTGGCTGGTGGACTGTTCAATCCCTGTTAATCACGGTCTACTCTGCTTCACTCCATGGTCTCTCTTATCTCACCAGAATTGAAAAGTTCCGGGAAAACAGCATAATTCAGTTTCTACAGCTCTGTTTTTCAGCCATTCCACAAGGCCAGGAACTGTGTGCCGTTTCTGAGCCAAGATCGTTCCCAAGATTGTTCTTTAGACTTCGTCCTTTTAACTACATCATTGAGATGTTCTTTTCTGAGTCCCTGATAAGAATCTTGGGCACTACTTGTAAATTCCAGTTTCTGCAGATTGTTTTGTCTTTGCCCAGTCTTGGGAAATCCTCCCAGCCCCTCTGCTTTCCCTTGGTTTCTCATTCACCTCTGCCCCATCCCTTTGAAGCATCATCTACCCTAGGAACTCAGGATTTCAGTGAACAAAAGCCAGGAAGGGTGGTTGTTGATAGACAACTATTTTCAGCCCTATAACACCAACTTCCCTGGGAGTAAAAAAGTACAATGGACCTCATTATCTTTTTTGGAATTAAGAGTGGAGATTTAAAGAAAAGAAAAATATAGTGAAGAAAATACAAAATTATAAAATAGTTCAATACATTCTTCTGCCACACATATTTTCATCAAATGTAAATAATAGGAAAAAACACAGTACCTTTGCTTGGCATTTTAAAAAGTAAGATACTTTGTCAATGATGTAAATGGAAATGTTTATTATATAAGGAGTTGTGCATGAAATAGAAGACCATGCCATGTTTTGGTCCATAATCTGAGCAAATATACCTAGTATCCTGTTTGCCCACAATATACATGAAAATATTATTGTGTAGATTAATAAGATTGCAAAAAACTAAATGTCTTATTACAGTAAGGAAACAATAAGCAAGGTGAAGACAAAAACCACTGACTGGGAGAAAATAGTTTTACCCCGTATATCTAATAACAGGTGACAACTTACAAGCAAGAAAACAAACAATCCAATTAGAAATACACACAAGGTCTGAATAGGCATCTATCAAAAGAAATAGAGAGCCAACAACATGGTGCAGTAGATAAAGGCACTTGTAGCCAAGCCTGAGTTTGATTCCCTCACAGGACCCACATGGTGGAAGAAGAGGACTAATTCCCACAAGTCATTCTATGACTTCCTCACATGCACCTTGGCACACATGCACCTACACATATAAATAAATATATGTAAAAACATTAGAAAAAGAAACACCAGCTTTAACGGAAAGGAACTGATAGAAATGACGAAGAGATACATGAAAAAAAGTTCAACATTTCTCATCACCATGGAAATTAAAATCATAATGAGACACAAATCTCGTGTGTTAGATTGGCCATTATCAAAAAGATACAGTGACAAATGTGGATGAGGATGTAGGGAAAAATGAACCCTTACACACTATTGCTGGGAATGTGAATTGTGCCAGGCACTATATAACCACTATGGAATTCCTCACAAAACTAAAAATAGAAGCACTACATGTAGCAGTTCTTCCATTTGCTTCTGTGTATACCCAAAAGGAATGAGTAAGTTAAAGACATGATATCTACTCTCATGTTTGTTGGATCACTTTTCACAATGGCTAAGATATGGACTCACCTTAAGTGTCCAGTGATGGATGAGTGGGTAAAGAACAAGCTATATATAAACATGTATACACACAATGGAATATTATATACCACGAAAAAGAATGAAATTCTGTGATTTGAGAAAACATGGATGGAATTGGAGAAAATTATGCTAAGTGAAATAGGCCAGACATAGAAAAAAATACTGCATTTCTTGTTCAAATATGGAATAAAAAGTTCAATCTTATAGAAATAGACAGTATTATCAGTGGCTGTGGAATGTGAAGGGGAGAAGAAAAATGTTGGTCAAAGGGTACAAAATTTCTGTTAGATTAGAAGAAAAATTTTAATGATCTAGTGAACTGCATGAAGACCACAATTAATAAGAATGTATGGTGTATTTCAAATTGCTAAAAAAAAATACAGAGTTTTAACATTGTCAACACAAACACGGATCAGTTCTGGAAGTGATGGGTAACTCTAATTAGCTCGAGTGAATTTTTCTATAATGTATACAATTTATCAAGAAAGTACCCTTTACCCCCAAATAGATGCAATTTTATCTGTCAAGTATAAATTAGGAAAACATTGATGTCAATAGTAGACCATTGTTTTAAATAGTCCAGTATACCCTTGTTGGTTTTGTAGGCTGTATTCAGTTGTTTGTTATTTTTAATCTTGCTGCAATAAAGAACCTTTACATTTACAAAGTTTGTTTTGTTTGTTTGGCAGACAAGTCCAATATTTTTTAAATGTATATTTTATTTTTTTAAATTAAAATGTGTTAATAACATTTTATTATGTTTTTAAAGTATTGAGGTTATTATTTAATTACATTATTTCCTCCTTCCAACTCCTCCCATGTCCTTTTCTACTCTCTTTCAAATTCTTGGCTTCTTTTTCTTTAATTGTTGATATATATATATATATATATATATATATATATATATATATATTCCTAAATATATAAATCTTACCTGTTCAATCCATATGATGTTACTTGTGTGTACGTTTTCATTCATGGCTGGCCACTTGGTATTGGAATTTTATTTTAGACAGTTTCTCAGTATATATCCCTTGCTGTCCTGGAACTTGTTATGTAGACCAGGCTAGCCTTGAACTCATAGAGATCTCCCTGCTGGGATTAAAAACCTGTGACACCATGCCCAGTCATAATCTGTTTTGTCTTTTTGTTTTTCAGTGTGTGTGTGTGTGTGTGTGTGTGTGTGTGTGTGTGTGTATTCATGTGCGTGCAGGTGTATGCATATGTATGTGGAAGCCAGAGATCAACACTTGGTGTCGTTCTTCAGGAACCATATTGGACTGGGACTTGGGGCTTGCAAATTAGGCTAGGCTGGATGACCAGCAAGCTTCCCAGATCTTCGTCTCTCTAAGAATTTTCCAGCTCTGGCATTACAAGCATGCACCAGTGACAGGTTCTTACATGAGTGTTGGGGATTCAACTTGGGTCCTCACTCTTGTGCAGCAAGCATTTAATCAACTGAGCCATGTGGTTTTGTCACTCTGAAGCTCAAAGGAAAAAAAGATGTTTCTCATATAAAATAGGGAAGGGAACTCAAGAGGACAGAAAACACAGGGAAACTCAAAGAAATGAGGGGAGTAGTTCAGTTGAACAGCAATGTTCAGTTTTTGTCCCTTCCTCTAGCTTCATGAGACCACTCATTCCTCCACATAGAAATGACAGGGACCCACAGGGAACAGAGAAACAAGACTATGTTTTTGTTCTCCGCAGGCCCTCTGGGTCATGTTGGCTCCTCAGGGGATACACGTATGTAGTACACAATCTCCTGCCCCTTCCACTGCTAGCAGGGTAAAAGCTTTGGTAGATTCTTGACTCTAGCCAGGTCCCTATTAAAAAAGCATACATCCTTCTTCTGTCCCCTCCAATGTGCTGCTCAGCCTTCATCTTCACATTAATCCTGGAATGAAAAGGGGTCAAAGGTTCAAATTAGACTGTGATCTCAAGGTCTTTGCATCACCAGGGCACTTCCTGGTACTCACTGAGCACACTTCTGATGTTGGTTGATCAGTTTATAAGAACAGGGAGAAAGTAGAATTCTTCTTTGGGAAAAGACTATATGGAGCCAAGAACTATACCCAAGACTCAGCAGTTAGAGACAGGGAGATGCTTAGTCACAGAGTGAGGCAGTTTTGGGAGAATATTTTAAAGGGATTAATCTAGTCTTCTTAGCAAAGATGGAGAAATCTGTCTCTATTGAAAACAAAGTAAATAGCTTCTGAAAGCGCCCCAACCCCCATGTGTAACGAGAGAGGAGAATGAAGAAAGGGTCCTCAGATGACCTCTCTTTTCAAGTGTCCTGGGAGTTATCTGCCCAAATCAGAGTTGGAAGTGAAGCCACAAAGGAGGTAATCACAGTTAGCAAAGTGGTGGTTGGATACTTTTGATGAATTCCGCAGAAACATTTGTCATTCCTCTCTCCAAGTAAGAAGAAATAAATCACAGTCTTTTTTAAAAGTAGGAAACAGGAAATATCAGATAAATCACCCAACCAATAAGAGTCCTATGAAAACTAGCAGTAGCTTCTCTGCCCAGGGCAGAACTGGTAGCCAATACCCTGAGGGTTCTGAACGTTAGGGCAATAATGTAGTTCTTGGAAGGAACACCATAAACACATAATATTGAAGATACCTTGTCACTGAGTCAACAAATATTGAACCTTTGGTCATACTTTCTTTAAACTTCTGCCACAAATCACCCATCACTGTAAACTTAGAGTGATAAAGGAGAGGACAACCTGGAAAATTTGTGTCTGTGGGGAGCCTTTCTTTCCAACACATCAAAATGATGAACTCTCTGCTATTAGTGGAACAAGGAGAGGTCTTTCTATGCATGTATAAGCCATCCATCACAATGGATAATTGGCCAAACATCTTTTCATGTTGAAGCTAATTGTCTCTCTTCTGTTCCTCATCACATTAGATAGAGCCTTGCTGGCCTTCCAAATTTAGAAACAATTCAGACAACTCCTAGATAGGCAGCTTCTCTAAAATGAACCATTCTGAAACTTAGCAACTGTCTGGGATTTTCTGAAGAAGATAGAAAGGGTGCTCCCAAAGGAAAAAAATGTGTGCACCCTCAACATCATCTTTCGGTATTTAATACCTACCTCTGGCTTTGGTCACAGAACCATGGGTCTTCATGCAATTTAGCATGAAAATAAAGTACAAAGATATGGTAAATCTCCTCATCTTTATCTCTATATTTTTGACATTACCTGGAAGTCTATTTTATTAAAAGAATTAATGTAATTTTCCTTTAATATCTGACAAGGACTGTTTTATGAACTCTGGTTGTACAACAAGTCCATGAAATAAGAACCACTATTATGCTGGTTTTACTAAAGAAGAAATGGAACTGGAAGGGATTTGTGCTAGTTAGTTATAATGAAGAGGGATGGACTCAAATCTACATTATATGATTAAAGACATGTATTCTCAAGCCCTAAGATGTTCCATGGTAGGTTAAAAGTTTCAGTTTTCTTAGCATTTCATAGATAGATGGATGATATACTTGTAAAGATTTAAGCATTGGGGCAGGAGGATGAGGGAAAAGAAAAGTGTAGGGAGTGTTTAACCAATACTAAGGATGTAAGAAGACATTTTATGAAAACAGACTAATTTGTAAGCTAATTAAAAATATCATTTTAAACAACAAGGAGTTTGAACAGAAGTACTCCACATGGATGAACAATGCTTCTTCCAGAAGAGAATGCGTTATTAAATGAAAATCTAGAGCAGACACAGGTTTCTTCCCTATGAATTATTGGTCAGGGAGGTCCTGTGGGCACCCAAAACAACACAAACTCACAACAACACAAGCAGTAACTCTTAGTTGCCTACCATAGTTAAATAGTAAGACCCTACTGCTGAATACACCACATACTTTGGTTGCAGGACATATAGAAATCAATCTTGAACTGACCAGAAAACGCTCCTTGCTGTCTGACTTTCAGAGTGGTGGAAGGTGCTTATGTAGGCCACCGGGGTAGAGAAGATTACAAAGGTCTTACCTAGTCCTGAACCTTGAATGCAATACTACTGACCTGGCAGGCTAGCCATAGCCAGTGGTGCGATAGTGACCAAACTAAATGAGAGTAATCAACCACCTTCTTAACTGGATTTGAGACTTACTCCATAGAAGAAAATTCCTAGTCAGTGCTGTAAACATGACCAAAAGTCATTGTTAGGGAAGTTATAGGCCCTAAGGGGAACCTAATGTTTTGCTAAATAGTCATGTTGTCAAACTGTCTTATAAATATTTACTTTGATACCTATAGGTTTATGCTGCTCCCAGTTTTGATCAGAGGGGCTTCTTACTGCATTGGATAGTGGTTAATGCAGAAACTAATAATTGTTCAAGGTGCTGAGAATAAATAACTGAGAGTTCTCAGCTATGGACGGATATCAGCCTCCCATAGGGCTCAGAGAACATCATAGAGGAGGAGGCAGAAAGAATATAAGAGGTGGAAGATGGTGAGGAATGCTGTAAAATATGATTTTTTGGACATGACATGACATGACATGACTGTTGCATACATGAACTCACAACAGCTGTGGCAACATGTACAAGTTCAAACCAGTTAAAAATTCCAGGATGGAAGCCGGGCGGTGGTGGCACATGCCTTTAATCCCAGCACTCGGGAGGCAGAGCCAGGCAGATATCTGTGAGTTTGAGGCCAGCCTGGGCTACAGAGTGAGATCCAGGACAGGCACCAAAACTACACAAAGAAACCCTGTCTTGAACCCACCCACCCCCCCAAAAAAAAATTCCAGCCTGGATGGTAGAAGGGCTCATGAGGCTCAGACGCTGCTTGAGGAGCTATTGGCTGTTGAAAGTTGCTGGGGGAGGAAAAGTCATATTTGGGAGGCGGGATATGTGGCCACTAGTCATTACCCATGGCCAAATGGATGACCGCATACCCATGTGCATGAGAGCAGCACTAATTTGACTCAGTGGGTTAAAGAAATGCAAGTAATAGAAGAAGACATGAAATTGGAATGGGATGTGTTAGGGTGGTCCCAGAGAGAACTGGAGGAGATTGGGGGGGGGGTGTAAATGACCAAGATTTCCTGTAAATATGTGAAATAAAAAAAATTTTTAAATTAAAAAATGTTTTAACGTTTATTATATTTACTCTGTGTTTTAAAAATCAGTTTTTAGAATTTCATACAATGCATTTTGATCCTATTGACACAAATCCTTCTCCCTAACTCCAGATACTCCCAACTTTGTGTCCACTTTTTTTAAAAAAAATTTAATGACCCATCAACATCTGTGCTGTCCATATACTTCTAGTTGTGAGGCCACCCACTGGAGCATGGCTGACTTACCAGCAGCCACTCCCTTAAAGCAAACTGACCATCTCACTTCCACAAGCCATCAACCAGCTCATCAGTTGGGAGTGGGGACTCATGAACCGCTTCTCACTTCATGCTAGACTATTGATTGGCTTGATCGTGTACAGATTTTGTGAGGTCTATGAGTTCATGAATGCAATGGCGCTGTCACAGACTTGGCGAGGTCTGAGAGCTGCGCTAATCCACACATAGAGAAATATAAAGTCAGGTGACAGTTTGATACTCTGTCCACTTAGCAGAATAATAGTAGTAGATTCTCCCCTGGGGCCTATGATCTCGCCAATCATGGATTTTTGACGAGATTTACAGAACCAGGCATGCATTTCCTCATGTGGAACAGGTCTTAAATCCAATCAGAAAGCAGTTAGCAACCTCCCAACAACACTGGTGCTTCACGGACAGGCACATCTTGCTACACTAGTTATTGCAGTACACAAATGGGTAAGATTTAAATAAGCCACCCCACCACCACCTCCACTCCCCAACCCTCACCCCGCACAAGTAACCTGCATAGCACCTTCCAGTATATGAAAACTAGGCAACAGAGAAGTTTCTGGCCAGTACCAACTTGATTTCTCCATGTCCTGTGACCAAAATGTGTGGTGTCTTCATTAATAGGGTCTTACCATCAAGTTCTGGTGGGCAACAAATAGCAATAGTAATAACGTATTGTTTTGGAGATAGCCAGGAATCCTCTGAATGACCCCTTGAGGGGAGCTATCCCACACCTGAGCCTTCTGGCACAATCGTAATCCCCTGTGTAGGATGACTCCAATTAAATATATATATATATGATATAATGTATAAGTGTCATATTTAAATATAAATTATATATAATTATATATATGAAGCTTATCAAGAAACAGGTTTTCATGTGCTTTTTCTAACAAAAAGTGTTAGTTATCCCTTCCCCAACCCCCTCCTCTGCCCTACCCTCCCATCCTTCTCTCCACTTAAATTTTCCTCTTCATAATTCCCTCTTCTATCTTCATATCACCTGTGATAAAAATAGTATTTAAAGCAATAAAAAGAAGTTTGCATTACCATGTATTTTTCTTTTTCTCTTTCTTTCTTAACATGTTCTTTTAGCTTTTGTGGTGCTGAAAATTGAACCCTAGGGCTTCATACAAGTTAAGCAAGTGGTCTACTGGTCATCTATATCCCTAGCAACATATTCCTTGAGACACATTTCTTAGCGTATTTGTACGAGTGTTAAAGAATAAAATGTGTCACAGACATAAATCCACACACTTGTGGACACCTGATTTTTGATAAAGAAGTAGGAAATATAAACTGAGAAAAAAGTCAACATTTTAACAAATGGTACTGGTTGAACTGGATGGCTGCACGTAGAACAGTGGTTCTTAACCTTCTAATGCTGTGGCCCTTTAATACAATTCCTCATGTTGTAGTGACCCCGACCATAACATTTTATTGCCACTTCATAACTATAAATTTGCTACAGTTATGAATCATAATGTAAATGTTTGATATGCAGGATATCTGATATGTGACCCTTGGGAAAGTGTCATTTGACCCCAAAGGGGTCGTGACCCACCTGTTGAGAACCTCTGATGTAGAAGAATCCAAATAGATCCATACTTATCACCCTGCACAAATCTCAACTCCAAATGGATTGAAGACCTCATCATAAAACCAGATACACTGACTCTTATAGAAGAGAAAGTGGGGAATAGTCTTGAACTCATTGGTACAGGAAAAGACTTCCTAAACAGACCACGTTATTAGCACAGGCACTAAGATCAACAATTAATAAAAGGGACTTCAAGAAACTGAGAAGCTCCTGCACAGCAAAGGATACCGTCATTCAGACAAAGCAGCAGCCTACAGAATGGGAAAAGTTTTTTTTACCAGCTTCACATCCGACAGAATAAAAAAAAAAAAAACTAGATATAAAGAAAACAAATAATCCAATTCTGAAAAAAGGTATACAGATCTAAACAGGGAATTCTCCATAAAGGAAACTCAAAGAAATGTTCAACATCCTTAGCCAACAGGGAAATGTAATCAAAACTAGTTTGAGGTTTCATCTTACACCTGTCAGAATGGCTAGATCAACCAATCAATGACAGCTTATGTTTGCGAGGATGTGGAGTAAGAAGAATACTCATACTTTGTTGGTGCAAGGACAAATCCGTAAGACACAATGGAAATCAATGTGGCAGTTCCTCAGGAAGATGGGAATCGATCTTCCTCAACATCCAGTTATACCGTTCTTGGACATATACCCAAAGGACACTCGATTCTACCACAGCAACACTTGCTCAACCATGTTTATTGCTTCTTTATTCATAACATCCAGAAACTGGAAACAACCTAGATGTCCCTCAACTGAAGAATGGATAGAGAAAATGTGGTACACTTACACAGTGGCATATTACTCAGCTGTTTAAAAAAATGACATCATGGAATTTGTAGGCAAGTGCATGGAACTAGACAAAATCATCCTGAGTGTGGTATCCTAGAGCCAGAAAGACAAACATGGTATGTATTGACTTATATGTGGATATTAGCCGTGAAGTCAGTGACAACCAAGCTACAATCCATAGAACCCCAGTGGCTAGGTACAGAGTAAGGGACTAGAGGGAGCAGATGGATCTTGTTAGGAAACAGAAACAGAACAGGTAGCTAGGGATAGATATGGGCACTAGAACAGGAGGATCAAGTGGAGAGGGGACTGGAGGGGAGGAAAGAGGTGCTTGTGGGAGGGAATAAATAGAGAGACAGCTAAAATTAAGGTGCATTTGAGGGGCAGTATGAAAACCTAATACAGTAGAAACTTCCTAAAATATATACATATATGAAGGCACTCTAAAAGAAATTGCCAAATAATGGGGGAGACGGAGTCCCAGCTGACCATGTCTTGTCAGCAAACAAAGCTTCTAATGCCAGAATTGAATTATATTCAATTAAGTCATTGGCCAAAAGGGCCCCCTTGGAATCCCCAAACAACCCAGGCTGTTGTGAAGACTATAGGTTGCTCTCCACAAACTGACAGCAGGGCCCCATTACTGAAGACAACACCTACACAATTCGTTGAACATGGAGAAGTTGAGCTGGTGACTAAATAGAGCCTTCATCTCTACATGTTGGTGTCTTTCATACAAGAAGGTACTCAGCATGCTTCCAAAAAAGAAACATAAGCACCAAGCCAGCCACAAACTCTTTTATCTACAGTGGTGTCCTGCCTGCAAGATATGCTAGGGCAATGGTGGCACAAAGCTTGTGGGAGTAACCAAGCAATGTCTTATTTGACTTAAGGCCTACTCCAGGAGATGGAATCCACGACACTGCTTGGGTGACCGAGAGAGAGAGAGAGAGAGAGAGAGAGAGAGAGAGAGAGAGACAGAGACAGAGAGACAGAGACAGACATAGAGAGAGAGACACAGAGAGAGCAGAGACACACAGAGAGAGACAAAGACAGAGACAGAAACAGAGAGAGAGAGTAGGATAGAGGACATTCTAGGGCGTCTTTCCTTAGATGCTCTCCACTTTTTAAAAACTTGGTTCTTTGAGAGTTCAAAGTTTGTTCAATGTATTTTGATCATATTCAGCCCCGCTATCCCAGCTCTTCCCAGATCTACTGTTCCCTCCCAATCTATTTGACTTTGTGTCCTTTTAAAAACAAACCATTCAAGACAAAGTTGCTCAGTCCAAAATATTCTTGGGTGTGTGATCTCCCACTGGAACATGGTGAACTTACTAGGGGCTTCACTCTTAGAGAAAGCTGACCCTTCCCCTGCCAGCAGCTAATAATTGCTAATTGCTCCACAGCTAGGAGTAGAACTGTGTGCTAAAACCACTCTCCATTCTGGGACTTGGTCTGGCACGGGCTTGCACAGGTTTTGTGTGTGCTGCTGCAATTGCTGGTAGTTCATATACACGGGCGCCCTGCTGCGTCCACAATTTTGTGTGTGTGTGTGACACAGGGTTTCTTGGTGGCCTGGACCAGGTCACGTATGTTTATAAACCTGTATCACCATGTCTGATTTTTTTACATTGATTCTGAGGACTGAACTCAGCTACTCATCCTTGTAAGGCAAGCACGTTAGTGCCTAAGCTTCCTCTGCAGACTATTATTTTTTCGGCTCTGTGCTTTTACTTCCTATCATTTGTAGCTACTGTTATCAAGTTGGAGAAGTCTCACCTGTATTCCAGCTTGACTGGAGGGTTTTATTTTAATTTTTTTTGTTTAATTCTATTTCTTGATTGTTGCTAAAGCTTTTTTGTGTTTATATTCAAGGAAGACGCTAATGTTCAGCACCCCGCCCCCCTTTTGGTATTGTAGGATTTTGGTATTAGGATAAAAGCTAACCTCATAAAATCAGAATTTTGTCTTCGATTGTTTTCTAGAATTAGTAGTAATTATTCTTTGAAGATTTGGCAGAATCAATTTATGTTATTTTCTGTATAAATTAGTGAGACTTAGCCTATTTTCATTTTTAATGATTTTTATCTATGTCTCTATCATAGAAATTTCTTCTTTGATTTTTTTTTTAAATTGTGTCTTTAAAATTGTGTGTTTCCTTGTGATTTTACAGCACATTTTGATTATTGAGCTTCCAATAATCAATAGCCTTTCTGAGGGCTACTGAGGAAGTTACATCTGTAATTTCATGCTTTGTGAGAGGACCTATAGGGAAAGGAGAAAAGGTTGTTCTCCTTGATTCTTCCCAATGGGAAGCCACAGAACTCAGGTGTTCAGTGAGCGCCTTCTTCCGGGCTACTCTGAGAAGGCTTGCCCATAGCGAGAAACAGGTATGTAGAAAAGGCAGTTGCTCTAAAACTCAGAAACTTCAGACAAGGAGTGCTGCAGCTAAATAACCCTGGGAATGTAAACTTGCTACAGGATGCCCCCGCCTTTGCCCAGCTCTATTCCTAATGCAAAGGTGCATTAGTATTGTATTTTGGGGGAACATTGCCTTTAAAAAACACGGATTATTCAAGTTTTACTTTACAATTGTTTTTAATTACAAAAGGAATCCTGGAGTACAATTCAACAACACAGGCATTTATAATTGAAAACTTCACTTTCCCCTCTGCCTTTTCTTGCTCTCCTTTCTCTTCTTTATTCTATCCTTTTTTTGGTTCCAGCTTTTTGCTGAAGTTACCCGTGTTTCCGTTTACTTACTCAAGTACTCCATGCCTTTACATAAGAAATCTAAGGAATTTCCAAAGTAAGGCTTGGTTTCCCAAAATCCGTTGTTACATTGTGTAAAGTCCTGGATAATTAATTACCACTTACTACATGCCCTACCTCGAAGCACTTCCCGTCCTCCTCCCCACTCCAAGGTCCCTGCCCAATAGCAGAGTGATCCAGTTCTTCAGACATCTTATAGCATCTCGTGAAACTCAGGCAGTTCCCACTAACTTAAACACATCACACCTCTAAGGTTCAGGGATGTTCCTGGAAGAGGGAGACTCAAAAGACTGTAAGTCCCAGAGGTGAGGCTAACATCCAGGAAACTGTCTGCCAGACACAACAGGGCAGTTGCACAGCGATTGTGACAGCGTGCACAAACTCTGCTCAGCTCAGATCCCACCATGGACAGGATAGCTGCTGGGAAAGAGGCGGTGGGGGAGGCGCGGGGGTGGGGGACGGTCAGTGTTCTTTAATGATGTGAATCTTGTTGGGCTGACCACCCTCCAGGGCAGGCCCCACTCCCAAGAGTCGTAGGCAACACAAATTGGATTTAAAGGAGCAAAAAGAGAACTCCAGGTTGCGTTGGGTAGAGAGTGAGCGTGAAAAGGGGTGGTTGTAGGAGGGTTGGGGTAGACGGGGAGTATGTTTAAAGCACATCCTGTGAAATTCTCAGAGAGTTAATAAAAATACTGCTTTTAAAAGGGTTCTGATGAACGTTTTAGCATCTTGGTTAAACAATCTGTTCTCAGAAGCTGTTGGCTTGTAATTTGAGGTGGACTGTTACTGTGCAGACCACCACTGTGAAATACCTTGGGCCCCGAATTTGGAGGAAGAAGCCTTGTCTAACTTTGCTCCCTCCCCTAGGAGCTGGCCTTTGAAGCTGGAGAGCTTTGAATGGCCAACCCTGGGCTGGAGACACTCCTTTGTTACTTTACTTCCCAGCTAAAGGAGTTAGAACGTTCCTGTTAGACAAACAGGCCTCAGGCTTTAACTAACAGCTCTTCTGTTTCTTAAACACCCACTGGCAGAAAACCGGAAGTGGCTCTATGTGTAGCCGCTGTGGCTCTTGCAAGACCTCCTGCCTGTCTGTCTGCCTTTCAGACCCCAGCTGTGGAGTGTCAAGTAGCTTTTTTTTTTAAAAAAAAAAAATCAGTGAAATAGTTGTTAATTATGGCAATGTATACCTCAGTGTGGTTTTGTGAGGATTGCCTGAGACAATGTAGGGAAAACACTTGGGACAGTGCCCCTCCTCTAGTCCCATGCAGGTACAATTGATATGTAGTGATTATGTAGAAAGTATCTATTGACTTAGATATGACAAAGGAATCCAAAAGTCATACAATTGTGCCTTACATGCCCTATGAAAGTATAAGACAACTATTCACTGTACAAGAAGACTTATTGTGAGCTCTGGAAAACAAAAAGGGGAAGAGTTTAGAAATCATTAAATTTCGTGGTGTCTCCAGGCAATGCACTCCTCAGTCTTCCCCTGACTTGATCATGTATGCAGCAGTAGTGGATGTAGAATTCCTGGTAGTGGAACTGATAAAGTCAAGCCTAATAGAATACTTACGATAAGCCCTCTCTGAGGCAGCTTGAGTTGAGAGCTGACCTCATACTTGTAGCATGGAAGAGTAATTAATATGCTGGTAGTGAAAAGAATTTGCTCACCAAAAGTCTTCCTTAACTTATGTTATCTAAATGTCCTAGTAGGCACAACAGTTTTTAAAGGACGAATACTTTAACCCATCTCTCTCTCAAGTCTCAACACTTTCTTCTATCTGGCATTTTCTCCATTAAACTAGGATGCCTACTGTCTGACAGGAAGCCACTCTCTATATTGCCTTAATCTTCTCTCAGTCTGAACCTGTGGATAATGTCTCTCTTAATAGCACCTTCAATCCCCTGAATTCATCATTTTAATTCACATCCTTTTGCTGCTCACTCAGACCTGAATCATTGGTTTTCTCTGCGGCACCAGGGGAATCCTTGCTTTTGCTGCTGCGGTCACGATTGCTGACACTGGAAACAATTCCCTTGACAGGGTGCTCAGGGCCTTCATTTCCACATTCATGAGCTTGGGGCTCAGCTGGCTCTCAGTCCCACTCTGCAGCCTCTCTACTTGGCCTAGTTATCTTTCTATTGCTGTGGTGCTTGGAAAAGAGAGCACTCGAGGTTTCCCACATGAAATATCCCTCCTTATGATGGCAGAGTGAAGAATTGCCTCGGCATGATGCAAGGGCTGTACCAGCTCATTAAATGGCTCCTTACTTTTGGTAAAAAATAAATGCACAGCTATGCATCTTTATCTATATTCTTGCTGCTTTCCTGAGTATCTTACTATTTTACCCCTTTGTCATTTAAACAGATGTATGTGTCTCAATGAGAATTTGCAGTAGGGGGTCCCTGGTTTTTGTCTTTGTATAAATGCCTGAGACTATTATTCTAGGAGCTACTGAATCAAACAGGAGCAACAAAGAGTAAGGCTGGGGTGAGGGAGTCAGTAGTGGAGCACTCACCTA
The DNA here is from genome assembly GCF_007827085.1 of Peromyscus californicus insignis. NCBI lineage: Eukaryota > Metazoa > Chordata > Mammalia > Rodentia > Cricetidae > Peromyscus > Peromyscus californicus. The sequence continues at coordinate 84,397,332 of NW_026294391.1, forward strand.
CCACGTGGATGGTTCTGGGTTCAATCCCCAGCACCCAAAAAGAAAAGAAAACCAAAAGCTTAAAGAAAACTGTTAAGTTTCAAACCTAGAAAAATGGCTGAGGTGCCTATTTAACGTATCAGAGCAGACCTGGCTGCCAGGTTCTCCTAGCATCCCTCAGTCCCTACCTGTTACTGGGTATGGCTGGCATACCCCACCCTCTACCCTGAACTCTCCAGACCAGGGGCTGGGCTACCCTTCCCCCAAAGGTTCTTCCCTATATGATCCAGACATTCTGATTACTCTCCCCTCCTGTACCTTTGGCCTCCTGGCTGTTGCACCTTGTCCCTTCTCTCCCTTTTTACTCCTGCACCCCACATGGCCCAGCTCAGCTTGGTCATGTTCACTCCATACTCTCCCAGATATTCCTGCCTCTGGCTACGCTGGTCCACGTATCCACAATAAACTTTCTCCTCTACCATACCTAGGAGTAGTCATGTCCTTTCCTTTCCTTTTTACTTCTTTTTTTTTTCATTCAAAAGCACCTCCGTTTATTTCCCAAGAGGAGAGGACGAAGAAGGAGAGGACATGAGGAGAGGTCAAAGCCCAGGGAAGAAATGAATGAATGTTGTATCCAGGATGACGAGGCCCTGAACAACCCTCAAGACTCCTGTGCCTTGGACTGGAGAAGCAGCAGCTGAGAGAGCTTATTAGAGCTGAAAGGGACCCAAGACAGGAGAGACTTGTAGCAGTGTTGCCAAGGACCACTGGTCCAGACTGTATCTAGGACTAGATGCTCTCTTACAGCCAAAGTCTTGCTTTTCACCCTGTTCTTCACTGGTGTCTAAATACAATACTACTAAAGGGAAGGAAGGGATCTACACTACACATCAATTCTTTTTTGCCACCTTGTGTAAGTGGTAGGTTCGAGACAGAAATTAGGTTGAATTAGGTTTTATACACAGCTTATTTCTTGTTCACTGGGATTCCTTTCCTTTCCTCTCCTCGCCTCGCCTCTCCTCTCCTCTCCTCCTCTCCTCTCCTCTCCTCTCCTCTCCTCTCCTCTCCTCTCCTCTCCTCTCCTCTCCTCTCTTCTCCTCTCCTCTCTTTTTGGGACAGGGATTGCTGTGGAAATCGCTCTGTATAAATAAAACACTGATTGGCCAGTAGCCAGGCAGAAGGTATAGGCGGGACAAGCAGAGAAGAGAATTCTGGAAACAGGAAGGCTGAGTCAGGAGGCTCTGCCAGCCTCTGCCATGAGTACCAACATGTAAGATACTGGTAAGCCACGAGCCATGTGGCAAGGTATAGATTTATAGAAATGGGTTAATTTAAGATAGAAGAACTAGATAACAAGAAGCCTGCCATGGCCATACAGTTTGTAAGCAATATAAGTCTCTGTGTGTTTACTTGGTTGGGTCTGAGTAGCTGCGGGACTGGCAGGTGAGAGAGATTTGTCCTGACTGTGGGCCAGGCAGGACTGGAGAAAACTTCAGCTACACAGAATCTCCTTATGTAACTCCATCTGGCCTCAATGCTGCTGCTCCAGCCTCCCAAGTGCTGGGCTTACAAGCATGTACTACCACGCATGACTCGCTCACTAGATTCTTAAAAGAAAAAATAGTGGTCACATACTTAAGTCTGTGAAAAGCCTGCATATCTGTCTGTGAGCTTCACTTTTTTTTTTTGGTAGAATCTTCCAATTACTAATATAGTTGTTTTTTGTTTGGGTTTTGGTGTTTTGAGACAGTGTCTCACTATGTTTCCACAGCTGGTCTAGAACTTCCTGTGTAAATCAGGGATCTGCCTGCATCTTCCTCCCAGGTGCTATGATTAAAGGTGTGCACAGCTGTGTCTGATATTGGTCATATTGTTAATACAAGTGTAGCTGTCCTATGTAACAGTGACTTTCAAATTGGATTCTGCACAAATTTGGTTTGTAGAGATTTAGAGGCAAGTTGGCAGGAGTCTGAGCATCCCCTAGACAGCCTTCTACAGTATTTCTGCTTTTGCCTATTTCATATGAAGATTATTATAATATTCCCTAAAATAGAAGATTCAGGTTCCAAAGGTCTTAGCTATCCCATGGTGTATATCTATACAGCTAAGACAGTAGGGTTTTTTTTTCCCTATTTGACTTTGGAGCTGGTTCTGAAAGCAATTCCTAGTATTTCTTTAAAGCCGTGACTGAAGAAGTCCATGACTTCTTCCAAAGGTAACTACTTTGAAGGCAAATTCTCATGCTTACTAAAGAACAAAGTTGTAGCTTGAGTTTTCCTGTCTGGCCCAGGGTCAGGGCAAATCTCTCTCACCCGCCAGTCCCACAGCCGCTCAGACCAAGTAAACACAGAGACTTATATTGGTTACAAATTGTGTGACCGTGGCAGGCTTCTTGCTAATTGTTCTTACAGCTTAAATTAATCCATTTCCATTAATCTATACCTTGCCACATGGCTCGTGGCTTACTGGCATCTTCACATGCTGCTTGTCATCATGGCGGCTGTTAGTGTCTCCCCGACTCAGCCTTCCACTTCCCAGCTTTATTCTCTTCCTTGTCCCGCCTATACTTCCTGCCTAGCCAATGGCCAATCAGTGTTTTATTTATTGACCAATCAGCAACACATTTGACATACAGAACATCCCACAGCACAAAGTTGCCTCTTTCCTTCAGTGTCACATGTCACATTTTCATGGTCACCACAGTTCCAGTGAAACAGGATTAATACTTCTTTCTATTCTTTAAAAATGCAAGGACACAGCTGTAAATTTGTTATACCTCGGTAAGACCAGCTGGAATATTCTTTCAGTGGTTGAGTTTTTCTTTTTTTAAAGTCTCTGCTTCAGAAAGCATACTGAAAACAGAATCCAATGACACTCAATCTTATATAATAGGATCAGCATGTTGTCTGCCTTTCTAGGTGCAGAATGCTTACAAAGGGACATTAGTTTTCTCCATCATCCTTCAGGCCTATGACCAATGGAAAATGCTATTCCTTTCTTCAGAGACCATTCAGAGCTTCACAGAGGCGAGCTCCATGGCGGGGGTCATGATAGAAAGAAACAGCCACTGACCAGATGATGGTCTGTGCTTTACCTTCTTTTCACATCAAAGGCTGGGAGCACTTGGCTTTGGTTTGCTGTTAGCCAGTGGATTCTGTACATGCAGCAGGTGGTTCCTACATCTCAGGAGATTCAAAAGCCCATTGTTACCTTTTTACAAAATTTCTCTGAGGGAAACCTGAGATTATAATAAGAAGAACATGGAAATTGGGCTCAAAGGCTTCAAATGACTCAATTAAATATAAAATTATCACCAGATACTCATCATACCCAGATTGAATAATGGAAATCCAGTTTTACTCTCCATAAGCCTGTATTTATATATTGGATAGAAAGAACAAAGAACAAAGAAATGCAGAGAAATCAAAATCTATTAGAAGTTATATGTACATGTCTCTAACTTCCCTAATAGATGATACTATTTAGAAGCATAAACTTTCTTTTACTAACACACATTTTTCCTTTAGAATTCTAAAGTTGTACCATACCAAGGATTTTATATTTTCTCCTTTCAGTACAAAGTGAATTATTTTAAAAAGTTAATCAACTACTGATAATAACCTATGACTCAAAACATACCTTAAGTTCTTAGCATTCCAAAAATCCATGGATTATATAAAGAAATCCTTCTTTGGCAACATCCATACTACTTAGGGAAAAATGAAAATTCTCTAAATAATTTTACACACGTTGTTCTACTACCATCTATTAGTTATCTCAATGATCAGGATAGGAGAAAGACACAAAAGAAGGCGGATTTCTATCTTTAAAAACCTCAGTGTTCTCACAGGTCTTACTATTGTCCCTGTCATAAAAGAAAACAGACATAAACTTCTAACTTTTCAAAAAAGATCATTCATGAATGCTAAAGATTCTTCCACCACTGATGTTTTTCTTCATTATTCAAAGTGATACATTTTTTTCAGCTACGAAAATCACTAGAGTTGTCCTAAGTATTACGTACTGAGTCATGGAATCTTCCTTTTATTACTCAATTATGACTGCCATATTTAGCCAGTAAAGATCCAAGACACAGACTTAAATTTGAATTTCAGATAAACAGCAAATACTTTTTCATATAAATATGTCTCATGCAATATTTAGTATCCCAGTTCTATTTGGAAACACTATTGGCTACCAAATTCTCTCTCTGCTTTTACTGAAGTATCTTCCCTTTCTAAAACCACTCCCTCAATCCCAGCATTCCTGTAGCGTCCTCCTTATAGCAGATCCTATTCATCCTACCAATATCCCAATAAATTACAGATTGCTTTCCTCTTTATTCTCTGTCCTATGCATGTCATTATTAGAATAAGTGTTTTTTTTAATCATGCCATTTCCCATATTAAAAAACTCTAAATAATTTTTAAAGGCATAGTTCTATTTTGTTTAAAATATTTCAGAGCATAATGAAATAATAAAGAGTCCAAATTGTTTTTAGAAAGCAATTAGTGATTATAGAAGTTATAAATATGGTTTCCCAATAAACCTCTCAATATTGGACACAAAATATTACCAAATAGAATTCAATGCTATCCTTAAAATTGTAAATTGAATGAGACCCCACAAAACTGAAAAGCTTCTGTATGGTAAAAGATACCATCATTCAGACAAAGAAGCAGGTTACAGAATAGAAAAACATTTTTATCAACTACACATCTAATAGTGGGCTAATATCATATACATATTAAACTTAAAAAAACCTGGACATCAAGAAAACAAACAATGCAATTAAAAAATCAAATACATATCTAAACAGAGAATTCTCAATAGAGGAAACTCAAATGGCTGAGAAACACTTAGAGAAATGTTCAACATCTTTAGCCATCAGGAAAATGCAAATCAAAACTACTTTGAGGAAGCTGGAGAGATGGCTCAGCAGCTAAGAGCACTGACTGCTCTTCCAGAGGACCCAAGTTCAATTCCCAGCAACCACATGGAAATTCACAACTGTCTGTAATTCCAGTTCCAGGAGATCCGATATCCTCATACAGATACACATGCAGGCAAAACACCAATGTACATAAAATAAAGTAAACAAAAAACTACTTTGAGATTCTATCTTACACCTTTCAGAATGGCTAAGATCATTAACACATGTAACAGCTCATGCTGGAGAGAATGTGGAAAGAGGGGAACATTACCCCATTGCTGGTGGGAGTGAAAACTTGTACAGCCACTATGGAAATCAGTATTGTGTTTCTACAAGGAAGCTGGGAATAGATCTACCTCAATATACAGCTATACTATTCTTGGGCATATATCCGAAGGACTTTACATACTACTACAGAGACATTTGCTCAACCATGTTCATTGCTTCTCTATTTATAATAGTCAGAAACTGGCCGGGCGGTGGTGGCACATGCCTTTAATCCCAGCACTTGGGAGGCAGAGCCAGGCGGATCTCTGTGAGTTCGAGGCCAGCCTGGGCTACCAAGTGAGTTCCAGGAAAAGGCGCAAAGCTACACAGAGAAACCCTGTCTCGAAAAACCAAAAAAAAAACCCAAAATAGTCAGAAACTGGAAACCATCTAGATGTCCATCAATGGATGAATGGATAAAGAAAATGTGGTTCATTTATACAATGAAATACAATTCAGCTGTCTAAAAAATGAGATGTTCATGTAAATGCAATGCATGGACCAAGAAAATAGTCATCCTGAGACAGGTAACCCAGACTTAAAACAACAAATATTGTATGTATTCACTTATATATGGATATTAGCCGTTGTCTTCAATAAGCAGGCTACAATCCATATAACAACAGAAGTTAGATATAAAGTAAGGAACTGAGGGAAAGATTGGATCACCCTAGAAAGGGGAAATGGAATAGACAGTGATGGATGGATGGGATAGGGGGAGACTGGAATGGAAGGATCAAAAAGGGGTGGGGATGATGGGGGTGATGGAGGGAATATAGCGAGGACCATTTATTTATAGATATGATTTAACACCCAGAAAGACAGTGGTACATGACTATAATTCCAGCATTTAGGAAAAGAGTCAGTATGGTTATGGGAAGTTCAAGGCCAGGCAGGGCTACATAGCCAGACTTTATTTAAAAGACAAATACCCCCAAACAAACCCAACAAACAAACAAACAAACAAACAAACAGGAAAAAAAAGAAGAGAATAAAAAGGCTGGATGCCACTAGAAATAAGGTAGTTCAGGAAGTCATCAGTCATACAATTACTTTGTGATGAAAAAAAGCTTTCCTGTGACTAAAATTCAGCAGGAAACAAGAGCAAGGAATTTTTGCTTTATTATTTATTACTGCATTTCCTTAGATACCCACTAAGTTTCTGTTGCTTGATTATGTGAAAAGAAGTAATTTTCTTGTAGGTTAAGGAATAATAATGTGTCCTGATGTGATGAACTGACATCAAGCTGAGGCTCAATCCAAGTTATTTCCTTCCTCTGGAAAGCTCTCACTTCATGCTTACTCCTAGATTGAAATTAAACTCTGAAATAAGGCTCTGGTAGGACCTGCAATACATCTCTGATGACCTTTCTTGGGGCCTGTGGATGAATGAACTGGTAAGAGCATGGCCAGGATTGGAGCAGTGCTTCAAAAGAGGAAGAATACATGGCGCAGAGTGAAAGAAGCTGTGATCGCTTCAGCATCTCAGCTGGTTCCAGCCTTTCCTGTTCTATAGGTACATAGTATAGTGAAGATTTGGGCACTTAACTGATGCCCAGGGAGTATTAGCAGCCTTTCCTGGCTTAGGACCATGCTTGTCAGATCTTTTCTGGTTCAAGATCCACCCAATAGACAAGCACACCAGGCTCATTAGCTACAAACTGCTCCTCTAGAACGTTTTTATTTAAAGATTCTACTAAACCAGAGAAAACCTTTACTATATTTCAGTCCATAAATTTTGGCAAGTAATTTGGGTAGTTTATTAGGTATCAACAAGGCCCAGGCCCACTTTTTAGGATGAAGTATTCTGCATAGATTTAAGCATATTGTTTTCTTCCTTTTCTTCTCTGATTTCTCCCTCTCTCATTCTCTTCCACTCTATTTCTCTCCTCTTTAATCTCGAGTTTCTTTTTGATGAATATGGCCTTGAAACATTTATAAACTTGAAAGAAGAGATATGGTTGATTAATTAAGATGCATTCTGAAAACAAGGCTTTCTGGTTTCAGAAGAATCCTGGCAGTTTGATACACTGAGACACAGTATAAGAAGAATAATTTAAACACCCATGCTTCCAAACGCTCCTCCCTCCAGCATACCTTTTTCAATCCCTTCCTGTGGCCTGAATGCCCATAAAAGCTACTTAAGAATGAGATCATTCTAACTCAACTAGCAGGGAATGAAAAGAACAACAGAAATGTATTTTCCAGTTGGCTGATCATTCAAAGTCATCCCACCTTAAAACGTCAGCTAATAACATGGTAGGAGGTAGAGATTTTTAAGTGCTTAGACTTTATTATTAGACTTTGCTGTAATTATTACTCTATTTCAACAAAGTAAGCCAAAATATATTATATAATCAGTCTTGTTTGAAGACTGAATTTCTGTCACTCTTATCCTAGCCAGACACTGGATTCATAATGTCCAAAATCATAGGAACAATTAGTTCTCAAATAGTGCTTCCTCAATTGAGTCCTGACCTTTAGTTCTTTTGTGGTCTCTGAAGCTGTATTAACCTTTGAATATATTTAAAAATCAATAATCTTTGGGTGTAATTCATACCACATTTATAAACAGATAGGAAGCTGAAAGAATAGATTGCTTTGGAAAAGATGTATTTGGAAGAGACCTAATGGTTTATAGATTCTAAAATATAAGAAACTAGGTGTTCTAGCTGGTCCTGCACCTGCAAGAGAGAGAAGCATCCAGGATGGTAGTTTTGGTTACATTTTCTTAGCAGTTACAATTTTCTAGGCACTGCTGCCAGGATATTACACTAATCATACTCATAACTCACAACTACCATGTCAGAAATTTCACTTGTTACCTTAAATTTTCACACAAGGAAAATTCATAAAGAGGTTAAATGATTGTGTATTCAAATAGCAGCAGAAATAGAACTTTATCCTATGTTGAATGACTAGAAAGCTCAAGTGAATAGCTCTTTTGAGTATTTTTTGTTAGCATATATTCATTATACATATTCATTAATATGGGTCTCATGATAACATTTTCATGCATGTGTGTTTTGCTCATATTTACTCTCCATTACCCTTCTTTTTCCTCTTCCATTCCTGATAATCCTCTCCTTTTCCAAAGCAATTCCTGTCCCTTGTACTTTTCATGTCTTTCTGTGATCCAATAAGTTTCCTTAGGGTTGCTACAGGATCATGGGTAAGGGGATATTACAGAAGCAAGGGCAATTCTCTCCACCATCAATCATTAATTGCCTATATCCTTATAGAAGAGTGGGACCTCAAGAGCTCCCTCCCTCTCCATTACAGATTGTTGATGGGCCTAATAATTTGGTGCTGATCTTGTGCATGTATTGATAACTGCTATGAGTTCAATAGTACAATAGCTGCATTGTGCCCAGAAGATATTGTACCACAACACTCTACTCCTTTTTTCCATCCCTTATATTCATTCTTAATTCTTTTAAAATGTTCTCTGAGCCTTGGAAGGGGTAATATAGATGTCCCATTTGTGAACAAACATTCTGTGGTCACTTATTCTCAGCACGTTGACTAGTTATGAGTCTCTGTGGTAATTTCCACACACTGCAAAAATAAGCTTCTCTGACCAAAGCTGACAGCAACACTAATCTGTTGGGTACAAACATAAATATTTAGAAGGAAACTCAGCCGAGCGGTGGTGGCGCACGCCTTTAATCCCAGCACTCGGGAGGCAGAGCCAGGTGGATCTCTGTGAGTTCGAGGCCAGCCTGGGCTACCAAGTGAGTCCCAGGAAAGGCACAAAGCTACACAGAGAAACCCTGTCTCGAAAAATCAAAAAAAAAAAAAGAAGGAAACTCAACAAGCACATCATGTCTATTTAGCAAAACAATAGTTTATCTTCCCCACTAGGGCCTATGACCTCCCCAGCTTTGGGCTTTTAACCACTGGCACAGTACCAGATGTGAATTCTCTCTCTCTCTCTCTCTCTCTCTCTCTCTCTCTCTCTCTCTCTCTCTCTCTCTCTCTCTCTCTCTCGTGTGTGTGTGTGTGTGTGTGTGTGTGTGTGTGTGTGTGTGTGTGTGTGTGTGTGTGTGTCAGGGGGAGGGTGTGGTCTCAAGTCCAATCTGAAAGAGGTTGTTCACACCCAATACATATTTGTCTCTATTGCACTAGTGGGCACATCTACCTTGCAGGTTGGTAGTGTAGCAAGCTGGGTCCTGCACTGAGTAAGACTAATTTCAGTAATTTCTTCCCCACCAGTCTGTTTGGTGCCTTCCAGCACTATGAGGGCTAGCCTGCAGGAAAGATGTTTTCTTCTCGGTTCCATTTAGATTTCTTTATGTCCTGCTACCAGAATGTATAGTATCTTCAGCAATAGGGCTTTATTATCCAGTTCTGCTGGGTAACCAACAGCAGCAATTGCCTGTATTGTTTTGGGAGCCTCAGGATCCTGCCTAACTAACCTATAGGGAAGCAGCCCACCCCGGGCACTAGTGTTTTCATTTACTAACCTATGGATTCAGTGAGTAACTTTATCCACCCTCATAGTGTTCAAACTCATAACTCTTAGGCAATTATTACAAACAATATAAAGTCAATGATGTTCTTGGGTAGCAATAAAAACCAGTAATGAATAACCACAGCAAATCGCAAATGCAATGTGTGTCTAGAGACACAGAGCTAAACTCATTCTCTGGCAAGAACTTATTCCATCATCTTATAACAGATATTTTTAAAGGAGAGAAACATAGATTTTTTGGAACTTAAATTTCCCTCTGAAAGCTAAACAAGTGTTGGATAATGACTTAATCCATTTGGGGTGCTATAACAAAGTATTTTGATGAGTAATTAAAAACAGACACAAACCCAGACATTGATTGCTCATGGATGTGAATGAAGGCTGGAGGTCTAAGACTGCACTGGCAGGTTCAATGATCACTTTCATAGGTGGTACCTTCTGTGTCCTCACATGGTAGAAGGGCAGGCGAGCTCCCCTAGGCCTCTTTAACAAAGCCACTAATCCCACAGTCACAACCAACTCACTTCCAAAAGACCTTACCTCTTAATACTATCCTATTGAGTATCAAATTCCAACAGGTAGATTTTTGGGTGCATCAACATTCAGGGCATAAAATATGGCATGTTTACTGAGGAAGAGAACGAATCTGGCTTGGGCAGGGAATTGGTTATTGGTGTCCTTCCTATAAATGAGAATCCTTGGAGAAAGGAGAAGGGAGGGGTGGAAAGCAAAATAAGAGGAAGAGTAAATTGAGCAAAGCTGAGCTGTAGGAACTGGAATATCCTGATGGAATTCTGCTGTGATTGTGGACCACCTGGATTTGGAGTTAGGCTGTGAGGTATGTGCTGTGAAATTCAGACATGGGATGGGATATTTCAGGCCCCCAAGCATGGATCAACTAGCTGGAAAATAACCAGATTTTGCAAATGGAAGGGAGAAATAAGACAATCAAGATTCTCAGATAGTAGAGGCTGAATGTTTATCATATGATGTGGAAAAGGAGGACTTTTTGTGCTTAGCGTGTATTATTGAGGGTGAAGGGGGCTGGGAGGCTGTTATCCTGCTATTTTGTATTCATTAGGTCTGAGAGAGCTCTTGATATTCCTATCTTTTAGTGGGGGCTACTTACCTTTTTATCTCTTCTAAGCTGTTTATCCAATCTGTTGGCCAGAGTCTGGCAATAGAGGCTCTTCAAGCATGCACACTAAGAGGCAGCATATTTCAGTGATGAAGAGCGTGGGTTGATGTCAAAGGCCTAATGATTGTCATGGTTACCTAGTCATTTACATGGCTAACAAGTGATGCTTGAGAAGCATCACATTGCCTGAGTCTTGGGAATCCTTGTTCTATCGACATTTTTATAGATGCAATTTATTTTTTACAATGTGGTGTAGTTCATCTTATTCTCTAAAGCACTAGATATATGCCTTTTAATTATAAGAAGAATCCTCGTGAACAGCATGTAATAAAATGAATTACAGGAACAAATTTCCACATGAAGGACTTTCCACAGTAATGTAATATTGACATTAGCAAGGACTCAAGGACCTGGTAATATCACCTGACTTTCACTCTCATGTTATGTCTATCAGACTACCATTGATCTTTGTGATTGTGTAAGACATTAATATTCCAATATCCAAACACAACACAGACATCCTATTCCTTTGAATGTCCTAAAAGAACAGAAAATAATCTCAGTTCTACAGGATGTAGATGAGGATGTTTTCCCAACCAAGTTCATTAGACAATGTGCTGTTAATTACAGAAATGGTACTGATATCTCTAATGTAGACGAGGGTAGTTCTTTCCTTTTGTTGTTATGCTTCTGTTATTCTCTATGCTGTGGTTTAGCTAATTGTTTGAAAAATGAACTGTTAATGTACAAGGAAGCATTTAGGCTAACATTTAATTAAGCAAAGCGCTTACTACATGCCAGACAGTGAACTTGATGCTTTTATTTTTGTTTCCTATCAATTAACTGAGCAATGTTTATGTTTTCCTCTTTCAGTGTCTACACATAGTTAAAGAAAATTTGAATGTCTATGTACACCCTGGTTCATTGCTCATTTAGAAAATATCTTTTATTGCTTTGTTTTTCCTTGTGCTAATGATATGTATACATCAAGAAACATTTACAAATTTGATTAGAGTATTTATTTGGAATCCATAGTGAGAATGACTGACAGCCTGAATATCACAGAATAGGCATGCAGGGAGGAGATGTAGGAAGGAGGAGGAAAGAAGTGGGGAGTAGTTAGTGCTCTAACTTGCAGACAGAACTTTCCAGAATTGTGTGTGGGGCACAGAAAGCACACTAGCAGCAGTTGATATCTACAGAATTTTCTCCATGCGAGTCAGTTAGATCTCTAGTCAACTAGTCAATGCTTTCCGTGCTTCCTCCTCTCTCCCTTTCCAGTCATCTTTCTCTCCTTCTTCCTGTCTATTTCTCTTCAGTCCATTTCTAAAACATTCACTAGTTGTGTTAGCAACAACTGCCAAAGTTTGCCCAGAGCAGGCAGGGAGCTGTCTCAATCCTATGGAGTCTTCACCCTCACCAAAAGGGACTCTATTGATGTGGCTTTTTTTTTCTGATTATGTTTTTAGTGATTATTGAGAAAAAAATCGTTATGAGTCAGAAAAATAAACAGAAGATAGAAATTACTTTGAATTCTATAGTTATAGGGTATTTTTGAAGACAAGGTCCTACATTGTAGCCCAGGCTGTCCTTGAATTTGTGGCAGTCCTCCTGTCTCACTCTATTGAGTGCTGAGTTACAGATGTGAGCCACTGTGCCCAATCAAAGTCTTTGTAAAAAATCAAGTATTGTAGAATTTTATAGCTTCAATGGAACTGTCCTGAATTTCCCTTAGTTGTCAAGCCAGTGGAATTATTTCCTCTCTCTAGCTTAGAGTGCATATCTTTGGAAATTTTATTTGTAGACACACTATACACTCTTTAAAAATGACATTAAGTTTGCTATGATATTGTGTTTCCTAGAAAAGCCAGAGAAACTACACCCATGAAGCCTCATCAATATGACTGCCTAAACAAGACCTGAATGACAATACCAACAGACATGCTAACACAGAAGGGGGAAATTTCATGGGAGCTCAACCCTAGACAAAGAGCTACAGGCCACCAAGGAATGCTGGGAGCAGGGAGAAACAGTCTTCCCTACAGGAGAGCACACTAATTGGTTATCCAATAACACACAGTCAGCTCCGAAATCATAGACATACAAACGACATATGGACTGAGAAGGTTGCATTTATATATTTAAGAGTGTGTGTGTGTGTGTGTGTGTGTGTGTGTGTGTGTGTGTGTGTGAACAATTAAAGAAACAGAGTACATGAACTTGAGAGGTACATGGAAAAGGTGGGAGGAAAACAAAACTTCAGCAGGAAATTTGTATTTTAGTTTTCTTAGTTCTAGCCTATGCTTATAATATTTGCATACCACTGTTTCCATTCAGAAATGAATTGTGAATGTATTTCACATCAATAAATATATCACATCATTTTATGAATCACTCAATATTTGATAAGATCTCCAAATTGTGAAAGGTTAACTAGTTTCTTTCTGGTTAGAAGTTACACATGTTTGTTGCAAATATTCAACAAATATTTGCAAAATGATACAAAATTATTTGAACTAGGAAGTAAAAGTTCCATGTTTCTCTATGGTCTGTGAAAACAGTTAATGGTGTCTATTCTTCCAGGAATTTTTTTTGCAAAATATGGGATCACATCAGTTATATTGTTTACAACTTGTATTGAGCAATACAACAACAAGGTATAACGGCTGATGCCTAGAATCCTAGCTCTTGGTAAGCAGAGGCAAAAGTATCATCACAATTTTGAGGCCAACTTGATTGAGATCCAGGTCAGCCAGGACTATATAGTGAGGTCTGTTTAAAAACCAAACGATACCAAACCTAACCTACCAACCAAACAAACAAGAATCCAACCACAGATAGATTTTCATGGCAGTACATATATCTTTACCTAATTTCCTTTAAACTATTCAGCGAATTATACTGAGGGAACGTATATTCATTTTTTGTGTGGAGGATTGATGTCAGGGATATATGCATGCTAGGTATACTGGCTAGTTTTATGTAAACTGGAAACAAGGTAGAGTCATTTGAGAAGAAACCTCAATTGAGAAAATGACCCCACCAAATTGGCTGGTGAGTAAGCCTGTAGTATATTCTCTTGATTGATGATTGATGTGAGAAGGCCCAGATCATGGTGGGTGGTGCTACCCCTAGGCAGGTGACTCTGTACGATATAAGAAAACAGATTGAGAGCTCTAGTATCATGTCTGCCTACATGCCACCTTGCTTCCCATCATGACAATAATGGACTAAACCTCTGAACTAAACAATTAAATGTCTCCTTATAAGAGTTGCCATAGTCATGGTGTCTCTTCATAGCAATAGAAACCCTAACTAAGACACTGAACTGTGCTTCTAGCCTCATGAAAGTATACTTTTTCATGTAAACAACTAGCAACGAATTTATTTTAGGCTCTTTTAAAATAGTTTGCCTCTAGAAATCATGAAAAATGGACATTTTAATATATACATTTTAGTTGTGTGTGTCATCATTTTGTATGATAAATTTATAGATGTGAAATTGCTGTCTCCAGTAACACATGCATTGTCTATTGTAATACATATTATGAAAATTTCCTTGAAAAGGTGAAGCTATGTGTAATCACACAGAGGGTGTAGGAGAATGACAGTTTTTCCACTCCCTTTGCATCACTATATATCATCAACGTCTTTAAAACATTTTTGAGCTTCAATATTGTAAAACATATTTAAGTTTTGTTCTCATTTCCTTACCTAGAGTCTCTGAAGCCTTGGAATCCTCAGAGTGTTAAGTATTTTTTGTATACTGACTAGATGACTTGTGACTGAGGTCCTCTATATGGCTAAAGGATAAGGCCTGGTTACTAGAAAGACCTGGTATAGAACATTGAACCACATTTTCCAACTGGAAGGAGGGGAGAGGAGCTGAAATTTGATTGATCACCAGGGTCCATTTTTAATCAATCATGAATATTGAGTCCATAATTAAAAAAAATGACAGACTTTAGTGAGTTTTCCAATAGCTGATCAAATGGAGTTCCCAGATGGTGGATTACCTGGGGAGGGCAAGGAAGCACTATATTTCTTCTCACATACCTAGTCCTATGAATATCTTTTGTGTTAGACTTTTGTCACCATGAAAAAAATACTGGAGTAAATCAGTTTAATTGAGGGAAGATTTGTTTTAGCTTGTGACTTAAGAGGTTTCAATCCATCATGGCAAAGAACATGTCAGGGCAAAGCAACTCACATCATGGTGGCCAGAGAAGGCAGGAATGCTGTGGAATGTCCTTCTGCCCACTGTGAACGTGTGTTGCTCTCATTGTTGATAATAAAGCAGTTTTGGCCAATGGCAAGGCAAGATAAGGTTAGGCTGTACAATCAAACTGAGGACGGAAATGAAGAAGGGTGAAGTCAGGGCAGACTCCAGCCAGCTGCCACATGTAGAAAATGAGATAACAAACCACGAGCCCCATGACAAAGCATAGATAGGAAATATGGGTTAATTTAAATATAAAAGCTGATTAATAATAAGCCTGAGCCATCAAGCCAAGCATTTTTAATTAATACAAGCCTCTGAGTGATTATTTGGAAGTGGCTGCGGGATGGGGTGGGACAGAGAAAAGCCTCCATTTACACAGGGAGGCAAGAGAGAAAGGGAGAGAGGAAAGGAGACAGCTGCAGAGAGGGAAGGATGAAGGGAGACGTGAAGGGAGGGAGGGAAGGAGGAAGAAGGAGAGAGAGAATATGAATATGTGTGTATGTGCTAGCCTCATTTTCCTTTTACTCCTTTTATTCTATCCAGACCCTCAAAGAATTGCATGATATTACTCACATTTGAGGCTTGCCTTCTACCCCTTAATTTAATCTTTCTGGAAACACTCTAACAAATACACCAAGACATATGATTACTAATTGTCTTTCATTCAATCAAATTGGCTGTCAAGATAACCATCACATCTTCCATCTGACCATCTGTGACATCTGTGTCCTTTGCATTATTTTTTTTTATAAATGACTAGTAAGTGTAATTAAGTGTTTCTCTGAGTTCTGTGAGCCACTTTAGTAAATTAATTGCCAAGGAGATTGTCATAACCTCCAATTTGTAATTGGTCATTCACAAGCCATGGTCTGTACTTGGGTTTCTAATGTGAGGATAACGGTGTGGGATTAAAGCCTCTGGCATCTGATGCTACCTCTAGTCAGGAGTGTATTGAATTTGAGGACACTCAGGTGGGGGTGCCTGTTGCACAACAGACTTGTTTTGGGTGGGGAAAATCTTCATACATTTTGTTAACAAGAACTCACAAAAGTATTGTGTGTTATGTAGAACAATTGGAAAAACAGACTTTGGTTTTTCCTTTATATCACAGACAGCCCCTTCTCCCATTAAAATCAGTCATGTAAACTGTGAGATGGAATTGAGCTTCTCTCTTCTCTCATTTTTGCTGGTGTTGTTGGCTGTGGTGGTGATTGTGGTTTTGTCATATATGCAACTGCCTAGAACTTTCTCTTAACTTTTTATGATGCCTTGTTGCTCTTAATGTGCAGTGGTCAATCCCTCCTTAAATTAAAGCACATGTCAAAATAAGGAAGTTAGGGATTTAAAGAGATGAAGTTCTTAGTTTTACACACACACACACACACACACACACACACACACACACACACACACACCATGTTCTATTTTCTTAACATAAAATTTTAAGTGGAATTGCTATGATTTTGTAGAATCAATTTCCAAGTGAATTGTCATTAATTCTAGGTTGAGAGCATACATGTATCTTAAATCCAAACATCTTATTTTTATTCCCCAAGCTTCCAGATTCTCTGAGTTTCAAGCTTGATATCAAACAGACTATTTTACACCTTAACATCGTCTCAAACTCAAGATGTTCCCAAACCCAGTTCATCATCTCTGCTTTCTCCTATTCTTCAACCTGTCCCCCGCCTTCCTTATCTCAGTGAAGAGCTGGCAGTGTCATCTATTTTTATAAGGCAGAAATTATGACTCCTATCTCACAGTCACCTTCATATCCAGTTTATTCCAAGGCTCACTGATTCTATCTCATGAATCTGCTTGCTCCTTTCAGCCTTCATTACTATCACATTAGTGTGAAAGAACAACCTTTCTTAACCAAATCACTGTAAAGGCCTCCTCACTGGGTTTTTAAAAGAGTTTGATTGCTTTTAAAAAAAAAAGTAATTGCTATTTATTATGTCAGCATATGAAATGCCATTTAAACTATATTACTATCCATATCTTCACACAGAAAGTCTATTTCACACATTCTTAGAATTTAGGCTTGCTTTACTTTTTGATTCATAGAAGTTCAATATTTTATTTAACCTTTGCCCTTTTGTACTATTTCACCTTTTTTATTACTGTTTTCATATTTTTAAATTAAACTGGGGGTGGTGACTAGAGAAACAGCTCAGCAGTTAAGAGCACTTGTTGCTATTTCAGAGGACCCCAGGGTCTGTTTCCAGAACCCACACGGTGGCTCACAATGGTCTTGAACTCAAGTTCCAGGGCTTTTGGCACCCTCTTCTGAACTCTCATGATATCAGGCACATACATGTTGCACATACATACATGTAGGCAAAACGTTCACACGTGAAGTAAAATAAACAGAAAAATATTTCTGTTTAGCAGACCAAGAAATGGTTTCCATTGTGATGTTTTAATACATATATCAAATTTGAACTTGTTCTTACTCTCCTCTCACCACTTATGTCCCTCATGTCTGTTTTCCCCCTTTCTGTTCCCCTTTCCTCCACAAGTAGTTCTCCCTCTGTTTTCTTTCTTTTTAAACTTCATTATTTGTATTTTATGTACATTGGTGTTTTGCTTACATGTATGTCTGTGTGAGGGTATTGGATCTCCTGGAAATGGAGTTACAGACAGTTGTGAGCTGCCATGTGGTTGCTGGGAGAATTGAACCCGGGTCCTCTGGATGAACAGCCAGTGCTCTCAACCACTGAGCCATCTCTACAGACCCTCCCTCTGTTTTCATAACGTTTATATTCTATTACTCTCATGGGTTTTTCCTCTCCTCCCTTGCTCCCTCCCTCCTCCTTTTAGAACTCTTCCTTTCCCTTATACTCTTTCCATCTCTCTCTCTCTCTCTCTCTCTCTCTCTCTCTCTCTCTCTCTCTCTCTCTCTCTCTCTCACACACACACACACACACACACACACACACACACACACAAGGTTTCAGTTCTGTCGTTGTGATAAAATAGCCCAGCAACAATCAACTCAGGGAGAAAGTGTTTATTTTAGCTCACAGTTCCTGGTTACAGTCTATTATTACAGGGAAGTCAAGGTAGCAGGTACTCGAAGCTGCTAGTTACATCAAATCTATGGTAAAGAGCAGGGAGAAATCAAGTCATGCATGTTCTTTTGCTTGCTAGCTTGTGCTCAGCTCCATCACTCCACTCTTACGTAGTTCAGGACTGTCTGCCTAGGAAATGGTGCCAACCAAAGTAGGCTGGATCTTCCCATACCAATTAAAGATAGTCGCCCACAGACATGCCACAGGCCAACCCAATGGAGAAAATCTTTCATTGACACTCTTTCCAGGTTGTGTGAACTTGAAAATTAAAGCTAATCACTGTGTGTGTGTGTGTGTGTGTTCACATTAGGTTCCACTTAAAGCCTTTCTGAGTTTGACTTATTTCATTTAACACAATTATCTCCAGTTTTGTTCATTTTCCCTCTGTACAAATGCCATGATTTCATTTTTCTTCACCAATGAATACAACTCAATTGTGTGATGGCACATTTTCTCATCTATTTAGCTATGGGTGGGCATCTAGACTGGTTCTGTGGTATGTTAACTTAGCCTTTTAGGTGTATGCCCAGAAATGGTATAGATGGATTATGAGGAACCTCCAGTTTGCATTCTTTCCAACAGACTCTTCACAGAAGTGTCTTCTTTCCCTATATTCTTGGCAACATTTGCTATTATTATTTACTTTGATAGCCGTGTTGATTGGGGTGAAATGAAATATCAAAAATATGTTGCGCAATTTTTCAAATATTTATTTACAATGTATGTTTATTCCTTTGAGAATTGTCTATTAATGGGTCCATTTATTCATAGGATGATTTTTGTATTTAATATTTACAGTTTATTTTCTAAATAATTTATTTATGTTTATGTGCCTTGTTGTGAGGGCATCAGAATCTCTAGAACTGGACTTAGAGACAGTTTTGAACTGCCATGTGGGTGCTAGGAATTAACCCGAGTCCTCTGGAAGGGCAGCCAATGCTCTTAACTGCTGAGCCACCTCTCTAGCCTCTAGAGTTCTTTAAAGCTGTTAAATATTAATATCCATATATATATCTCCTATTCTGTAGGCACACCTGGGCTACTTTTAGGATTTAAAACTGGCTATACTCTGTTTTATGCTCATGTCAGCCCTCTCCATCAGTAAACCAATTTCTTCAAATACTTTATCTCTTTGTTCTTATTTAAAAACCATCTGTAAAAACATTATCAACTAATAAGTCAATCAAATTTGCTCTATTATTGTTTCTGAATGTGCCTTAAAAATCACATAGCTGCAATATTTGGTCTCAAAATTTGGTAGCACCCAGTGTTTCTTCTTCGTTTTACTATTGCCTTTATAAAGATATTGTTGGATTGACTAAATCAGACTTTCTCCACTTTTCTCAAAACTGTGACCTTGTCTACCTTTTCATCCTTAGTAATAAACTCTTCATCTTTGATTTGGATCCCTCTCTCTCCTACCTCCTGTAACATCCCCCCAATGTAGTTTCAACTCTATTCTAGCTCTTTTCATATAAAACTTTAATATAACCAATTTGCTCTCATTAAAAAGGCAAAACCCCAATGAAATAAACAAGCTCTCCATTGACCTTACACCCTCCTCCAGCTCTTGTCCTGTTCCTCGCCTGCTCTTTGCAGACAAACCACTAGCAAGACTTGCATATAATCTCTAATTCCACTTGCTCGCCAGCCCTTCTTGGCCATCTGCTTTTTATCACCAGCTGTCCTATAAAATTATCAACACCAAGGTCATAAGTGACCTAATTATTGCTGAATCAAATAGTAATGCCTTATCTTTACACTTAAATGATTTCTTCCTAGCATTTAGTTACCTTTCAACTCTCTAAATGTTAGAAGAGAAATTAAAAAATCTTACTTAAAATCTAAACACTTAATAGATCGTTCATTTCAATTTTCAGAGAAAAATAGAAGATGTAAGGAAAGTTCTTTTTATTTCAGAAAAATAAATAAATCCAACTCTTTGTAATGTAGATGTTCAAAGAATTCATTTTTCCTTTAACGGAGTTTGCAAATTAAACATATTAAACAATAATTCATTTGTATTTATTTCATCGTGTCTAAATATTGTGCTCTAGCATATGACTCATTTTACTTTGTCAAATTTAAGTAAGTCTGTGGAAATATTCCTATTATATTTATTTATTCTGTGTGGAAGAAGCACATGGAGGTCAGAAGACAACTTGCAGTAATTAGCTCTCTCCTTCCACCCTGTGGGTCCTAGGGATCGAACTTAGGTCTTCAGGTTTGGCAGCAGGTGGCTTTATCCATTGAGCCATCTTGCCAGGCATGAAAATGCCTTTGTAAAAGGAGAAAAATGAGTGCATGGGGGAAAATACCTTGATTATTAATCAAGTATGAAAGAAAGCTAATTAAAACACGTAATGATACTTCAAAATAATATGCATACTTTAGAAACATACAATACTTCTGAATTAGTTACTTTTCTGTTTCTGTGATAAAATACCACAATTAAAAGCAGCTTACAGAGGAAGAGTTTATTTTGGCTTCCAGTTCCAGAAGAGGCAAAGAGCCATCCTCTATAAGCGGCTCAAAGTACCTCCTGCCATTAACCAGTTCACACAGGCCCTGGACCGGCAAACAGGTACCCGCTGCTTAAGCTTGCTCACAAGTACAGGCCAGAGACAAAGCAGGAGACGAAGCAAAGGCTGCTGGCCCGTGTTGAGAAGAAAGCTGCTGGCAAAGGGGACGTCCCAACTAAGGGACCACCTGTCCTCCGAGCGGGGGTCAATTCAGTCACCACCTTGGTGGAGAACAAGAAGGCTCAGCTGGTGATGATTGCCCACGATGTAGACCCCATTGAGCTGGTGGTCTTCCTGCCTGCCCTGTGTCGAAAGATGGGGGTCCCCTACTGCATTATCAAGGGAAAGGCCAGGCTGGGGCGGCTGGTCCACAGGAAGACATGCACCACTGTTGCCTTCACACAGGTTAACTCGGAAGACAAGGGTGCTCTGGCTAAGCTGGTGGAAGCTATTAGGAACAATTACAATGACAGATATGATGAGATCCGCCGCCACTGGGGAGGCAACGTCCTGGGTCCTGAATCTGTGGCTTGGATTGCCAAGCTAGAAAAGGCAAAGGTCCAAGAACTCGCCACTAAATTGGGTTAAATGTACACTGCTAAGTTTTCTGTACATAAATATAATTACAAACTTAAAAAAAGAGTAAAAAATAGTTCATCATGGCAGGGAAGCATAGCAACAAGCAACAGACATGGCAGCAGAGTAGGAAGCTGAGAGAGCACATGCTCAACTGCAGGTACACAGCAGAGTGAGTGGAAACTTGAGTATGACAAGCTATGAACTCTCAAAGCCTGCCTTTAGTGGCGTACTTCCTCCAGCAAAGCTCCGCCTCCTAGACCTCCCCAAACAGTGCCAGCATCTGAGGACCAAACATTTAAATGCCTTAAGCCTATGGGGAACATTTCCCATTTAAAACACTACAACAGAGATGGAATATTGCTACAATTCAATCTCCTAAACAGCTATTATATGTGTGTGTTCATTCTTTTAGAATTTTTTGTACGGCAAAATTAACATACAGCATGTAATGATATTTTTAATGAAAAAATCTAATTATTCACAGCTTATTTTTTCCTTAGTGTCTTAGATTGCATTCCAGTTAGTCTACATGGTTCTTCCTTATTTCTCTTAAGTGCTTCAACATTTTCCATAACAAGAGTTTATTATAATTCATGGGGTTCTCCTGTAGTACTTGCTGTTTATAAAAGTTTGCTATTACAATGTCATAGGAAACATTAACATACCTTGTGTTATGAGCATCTCTAAAATGAAATTGTAGAGCTAGAAATAAAATATGTTAGTACTATAAAGCAGTAATTTTTAGTTCTGTAGAAATATGTGGTTATATGTAAGTTTGGGTTAGAAATTAAAGTTTGAAGAAAATCTCGACCACTCCCTCATTTATATATAGTTAATCAAATTTATCTGTCTTTTTTTTGAGACAGGGTTTCTCTGTGTAGTTTTGGTGCCTGTCCTGGATCTCACTCTGTAGACAAGGCTGGCCTCCAACTCACAGAGATCTGCCTGGCTCTGCCTCCCGAGTGCTGGCATTAAAGGCATACACCACCACTGCCCGGCAAATTTTATCTGTCTTTTAGTGTGTGGCTACATTGTTGCTGTGATGTCATTTTATATTTATTATCTCATATAACCTTGGACAATCTTGAGGGGGTTGATGTTATTATACTTATTTTTATAGATGAAGAAACTAAATCTTTGAGAACGTATTAGTTACTTTTCTATTGCTAAAGATAAAGCACCATGACAAAAGCAGCTTATGGGGAGAATGGTTTATTTGGGGCTTATTGCCCCAGAGGGTAATGATGAGGCATGATGGCTAAAGCTGGAATCTGAAAGCTTACAGCTTGAAACACAAACAGGAAGGAAAAAGCAAACTGGGAATGATTATCTTCTTCCAGTGGCTTCCTATTTCAAGGCCATACCTCCTGAGCATCCCCAAAGAGTACAACCAACTGGGGACCAAGTGTTCAAATAGTTAAGCCTATGTGGGACCTTCTCATTCAAACCACCACAGAGGAGATGGAAAAAGTTATTTATGACTACATGATTAGTAGGTACTAGAGTTAGCATTTTAGTCAGAGTGCTGTGCTAGGATCACTTGTATACTACCAAGACTATTATCCCATTTTTTTTATGTTGCCAAACAGATGCTCAAAGAGGCTTTAGGTGGCTTGTCCTGAGTCAACAGTCAGAAATTAGCCTAACTAAATTTCTAACCTGGGTCTGACTTCAGAGTTTTGGCTTTTTCTTTCGGACTACATTCCCCATATTTTATTATTAATATATTTTGGAGTTTTGCAATTATGAAAGTAATCTGCTATTATCTCTAAAACAAAGATAATCATGACCAAGTTTAGAGAAGAATTTATGGAAAAGAAATAATTAATGCTACCCCTTCCACTAATAACTGCTGTTTTGATTTATTCCTCTTCATTATTTTCTCTACACACAGGCCTACAGACCTTTCTTTCTTCCAAACCTTATGGTCTTTGTACACTGGGCTCACAAAAACGTTTGAGTCTAGTTGCGCTTTAAACATTTAAAACTATATTTCTATTTATTTGTTGGGAAGGGCACTCAGGCGCCACAATGCGGGTGCAGAGATCATAGGACAACTTGCAGGAGCCAGTTCTCTCTTTCCACTCTGTGGGTCCTGGGACTGAGTACAAGCCGTCAGGCTTATCATCAATCAGTGCACCATCTCACCAACCCCGAGCTGCACTTTCATATAAGGAGTATTGAAGTACTACAAAGTCTATACAACTATAACTTATATAAATACACAGTATACATAGCTTATACAAATGTGACATCTTGATAACAATGCTGCTAAATACATGCCAGTGTACCATTAAATATTTTTCAATGAATCTGTTTTGTAGTCTGAAATAAAAGAGTTTCTGTTTTGCTTAAACTACCATTGAAAACATATGAAAACCAGTAATAAAACATTTCTATCTTAGTCACTATGGAAATCAGTGTGGGGCTTTCTCAAAACTGAAAATAAACTTTCATATGACCCAGCTGCACCACTCCTGGGCATATACTCAAAGGCCTCTATAGCCTACAGGAGAGATACCTGCACATCCATGTTCATTGTTGTTCTATTTACTACAGCCTAGATAATCATCAACTGATGAATGGATAAGGAAAATGTGTTACATATTATTCAACTATAAAGAAAAAAATGAAATCATGGTATCTGTAGAAAAAGACAACTGGAAAATATTATATTAACTAAGGTGATCCAGGGCCAGAAAGACAAATACTGCATGTTGATATGGAAATCCTAGCTTAGAAACATGTGAACATAGGTAATCTAGTGGGAGTGAGTACATATAGAGTCCAGGAAACTAGAAAGGGGCCATGAGAGAGGATAGGAGAAGGTATGTGATACAAAATGGAAGGACGAATACTGTGGGTTGAAAGGTTAAAGTGGGAAAGAGAGAAGAGGGAGGCAGTGAGGAAGAGGAAGAGTTAACCAAAAGTAATGCTGTATGAAAAAGCCATAGGGAAACCTAATACTTGATAAACAAATACAAAACGAAATTAAAGAGAAAATTTCAATGGCGGTACCTAGTGTGGGTTGATAATGCTGCTTTCAGAAGGCTTAGGTTATTAAATGAGAGCTCTAGTGCTAGAGGTGGGCTGCCTTACTACAGGTTGGTGGTTTAAGGAGGCCCCTGAGGCCCCTAAAACCATACAGACAATTGCCATTGCTATTGGTTACCTACAAGAAATACACAGCGAGACCATATTTACTGAAGACACTTTCTTAGTCAGACATAGAGAAATGACAGTAGATCTGAGCAGGAATTGTCTTCCTTGCAACCTAGTCCTCAAAGTTCCAGAAAGAGCTACGCAGGCTTCTGGGGAAGACTTGTCAACAACAGCCTTATTCAGCTACAGACACCTGTGTTTAACAACACCGCTACTCATGCAAGATAAGCCTACTGGTGCTACAGTGATAAGTCTGCTGTTATGTAAACAACCATGTCCTTGGCTCTGAGACCATTTCCATAGGAAGAGATTCATATCTTACACTGTAAATCTGGTCAAAAGCCTGTGGCTGATGACGTCAAAAGCCCTAGTAAGGGAAGCTTCTGCTGTTTTTTTACTAGTTGAACACAATATGCTTGTTAAATTCCTTTCTGAATATTTATGTCTGTTCCCAATTGATTAGTGCTGTTGTTAGCTCTGTACAGAGAAGCTTCTTTTGGCAGTGTGTGGAAGCTACTACAGGGATTCGAAACTGGTCAAAATATTAAGAGTAGATGACAGTTGAATCCCAAGCCATGAACGGGGATATCTGTATCAGTCTTTCTAGGTCATAGGGAACATGAAAAAGAAGAAGAGAAAAGAATGTAAGAGCCAGAGGAATAGGGGAGAGTACTGTGGAATACTGCCTTTCAGGAATGGCATGGAATGGCCGTTACAGTCATGAAGTTAAGCAGTTGCAGTTACTTGCCTAAGGCCTGCCTAAGGTGGGCTTTGTGAACATTCCATCACGGATGAGAGAGGTATTCGTGGAGTCCCACCCCTCCCGGAGGAGCTGTTGGCGGGTAGTGATTGCTAGGGAAGGCAGAGTCATTTTTTTTCCCAGTGGTACAGACACTAGCAATTTTTGTATGCTTTAGTAAATAATAACCCACCCATGTTTATTCGAGCAAACCCAATTAAACTTAGTGGTTGTCCACCCTCAAAGCAAAACAAAAAGATATGGCAATACTTTGAGGATTTTTTGGGAAGACAAAGGGGTTATGTGGGAGTGACAGGGGTATGGGGAAAGATAACGGGGGTGAAAGTGTTTGGAGTATGTTATATACATGCACGAAATTATCAAAGAAAAAATAAATTAAATTAAAACAATATAGCGGGCCTGTCAGCACCCTGTTGTGGAAGACAGAGGGCTGCTTGAGGATTTATATACAAGTGATGGTTGATGAGGGAGGAAGAGACCCCTTTTCAGTGGTGTAGCTACCGGTAAGGTGGCCACCCTCCAGTAAACAAGCTGTCGCCGATGCTCAGGTAAACACTCCTAATGAGAGCCATTGAAAGTAGAAGGAGTCTGGTGAAGAAGAGGAAAGAGAATAATGGGAGTGGGAAGGAAGCAAGGGAAAGTAATGTAGGAAAATATGACTAAAATATGTTATATACATGTATGAAAATGTCATCCTGAAACTCATGTGTAACTGACACACGCTAATAAAACATTTGCATCCTATAGAAAAGGCAGAGGCTTAATATATTTAAAGCATAAAGATTTCCTACAACTTCCACTAGGAAGTTGATCATAAGAGCAAAAGAGTTATTTTATTTAACTTCTTAATTTTCTTCTTTTTGTATGTGCATGCCTGCATGTGTATTCATGTTCTTGTGTTTGCACAACTTTATGCATGCGTGCAGGTGCACATGCCTGCTTATGCATGTGGAGGCCTGAAGACAGCTTGGGGTGTCAATCTCTGTCACTCTCAACCTTGTGTTTTGAAACAGGGGTTCTCACGGGCCTGGAGCTTGCCAAGTAGGCTAGGCTCCCTGGCCAGTGAGCCCCAGGGATCTGACATTAACTAGAGTTAAGTACATCAGAAACAGAAAATCATGAAAATTTGTTAAGCAATTAAATGATTGTTTAAAACAAGTCCTTCCAATCCCTGGAATTTTTTTTTCTGTTTGAATCTACCTCCCCAGAACTGAGATTCAAAGTGTGCACCATCACATCTGGCTCATTTATGTAGGTGGTGGGTGATTGACCTCAGGTTGGGTGATTGACCTCAGGTCCTCAAGCTTGCAGGAAGGACTCTGCTGACTGAGCTATCTCCCTAATATCCTATTTTAAAAATTGATTTTAAAGTTAGCATAGAGAGTAATGGGTTTTAGAATGACACATTCATACATATGCACCATTAAACCTAAGTTTTATATTGCATAATGTAATTCATCATTCTGACTAATGATAAATAACTTACAGGAAATTTATCCCACTATTCAGTAATGTTTCATTATAAAGAATATTTTGGCCAATATGAAAAAAATTAAACTCCATTATGCTGACATTACCGGAAGTGGTGTTAACTTAGCAACAAGTCATCTTTATCAGGCCATTTATTATTATTTTTTTTTTTTTTTGGTTTTTCGAGACAGGGTTTCTCTGTGTAGCTTTGCGCCTTTCCTGGAACTCGCTTTGGAGACCAGGCTGGCCTCGAACTCACAGAGATCCGCCTGGCTCTGCCTCCCGAGTGCTGGGATTAAAGGCGTGCGCCACCACCGCCCGGCTATCAGGCCATTTATTAAGCTGAAAAGAAAGATGATACATTCTGGCTTCTACTTAAGTAGTTATTTAATTCAATAATTTGGTCTGTCACTACTTGAAAAGTGTATTTGCCTTTTTAGCATTGAGTGGCAATGAGGTGTAAGCAGCCTTCTTGGCCCCCACTTTCCCTCTAACAGAAAGCAGTACTGAGATTCAGCAGTGAACATCATATGCTTCCTATGCAAGCTCAGCTCCAAAACAGTTTGAGAACATATGTAAGTCCTGCTCAAAGTATTTCCAGCTCAAATATTTTGCTCTAATAATGTGTTGCTTGGATACTGATAAGTAATCTTTTCTTTTTATTTTTTTTGGAGCCTCTGCCACGAGGGCAGCAGGGTCAGTAGCATCCCCTGGCCTGTGCTTTACATTTTGTTCTGACCTCTTGGCTGATAGAGGCTTTACACTGTCGTTAAGATCTCTAGCATATTTGAGGTTTTGTTCTCTTCACTTTTTTATCAGATAAACAGGAAACACACTTGGGTGGAGCCCCAGTAGAGGGAGCGGTGGGGGTGGAAGCAGGGGTCATAAGGGAGGAGGTGGTATTAAGGTAATCAATGTGGTAGAGTCCAAGTTGCTTGTACTCTGACTCTGTAGCTCCTGTAGGGTCATAATTTTGGCAATTTGAGTTTGGAGGGCAGCAAGTTCATTTTCAAGTGTAGAGATTTTCTGCGAGGCTTCCTTGTTTGTCAGTGTTACTGTTTTCAGAAAAGCTTCTTCCTGAAACAAATTTGTTGAGGAAACATGCCTGTGTGAGCTTCTCAAAGCAAGGAAAACCTTCCTCAAGGGAAGACTTGGGCCTAACCTCTGCCACAAATCTTATTGATCACTCTTCTTCCTGTATGACTACCCACCCAACATCAGCAAAAGATGCCATCACATCCTCTCTTTGGCAATTGGAACTCCATTCTGAGAAGTATTTAGGGAAATTCATACTACCTTTTCTGATTCAGTGTCTAAGAGCTCAGTTCAGTTTCAGTGATGAACTAGATGAACCATATGGCTTTCCAGCCCCAACGACCGACTACATGCTTACTCCAATTTGTTGAAAATTCATCCTCATCCAGAAGTGAATCTAGCCTAGTGCTTAGAGGGTCAAGTCTCCTTACATTTGCATTTCAAGTATTGCAGATGCACATAGACGCACATGGTCCATAAAGCACGCGGCTGGATAGCAGCAGTCACTTTCTCCAACTACTTCGCAGTTTTCTTTACAGCTGCATAACATTTCATCCTGGATAAGGACTACACTTTGAACAAAACATTTAGAGAAAAAAATCAATAAAGAGCTGTATAATGACGTTAATAACTTAAAAAGCATAAATGAAAATAAAATTACTTTTCATGGTTATCAGACAAAGATGAGAAATATAATTGACTCCCAGCACCATGAAGGATTTGGCAAAATATTGGCAAGACATTTTTATATTGTGTGAAAGGCATGTAAAATGCTGAATATTTTTGTCTAGAAGATAGATTGGCATGATATGCTACATTCAAATATTTACAATATATATTTACACTACATGATTCAGGTATTGTGCTTGTAGAAAATTATCCTTAAGAATCCTATTTTTAAACAAAAATATATGTGCATAAAAATTAACTGTAGTAATAAATATAACACTGGAAATCTGGGATAGTGAAATATTAGAAAAAAATAGTGAAAAAGCAGGAATGATAAAATCTCTCCATGTAACGAAGGATAGATCTATTTCAGTGCAGTGCTGTAAAACAACAAAACACCCCAGCATCTAAAGTCCCAGGAAGAAATTTTCATTAATTAAAAATAATGTGCTCGCCGAACGGTAGTGGCGCATGCCTTTAATCCCAGCACTCGGGAGGCAGAGCAGGCAGATCTTTGTGAGTTCGAGGCCAGCCTGGTCTACAGAGCAAGATCCAGGAAAGGCGCAAAGCTACACAGAGAAACCCTGTCTCGAAAAACCAATCAATCAATCAATCAATCAATCAATCAAATAAAAAAATATAAATAATGTGTTCAAGATATACTAAGTAGGGAAAGCTTTTCATAACCAAGTTGTCATTATTTTGTAAAATAATATTTAGAGCTACACAAACACCCCCAAATTAGTGAAAAACATAAGTTTATTGTTTTGTTTTGTTTGAAGACAAGGTTTCTCTGGGTAGTCCTGGCAGTCCTAGAACTTGCTCTGTAGATCAGGGTGGCTTGGCCTCCTGAGTACTCGGATTAAAGGCATTCACCACTATGCCCAGCTGTGAAACATAAATTATGTTATATATTATTGTATTTGTATTATTACATTACATATTAGTAATTCATATATAACAATGATATTTACTGTTTTAAACTTGAATTCAGAATGAGAGATTTGAACCTTTTTTTGTTTTCAGATTTCCTAAATTGTCTTTAATGAAAGATGCTATTTGTATAATACAAATTTGAAATGTGATGATATATTGTCATCAGAAGTCATTAAAGTTTTTTTGTTTGTTTGTTTTGGTTTTCAAGACAGGGTTTCTCTGTGTAGCTTTGCGCCTTTCCTGGAACTCACTCTGGCTCTGCCTCCCGAGTGCTGGGATTAAAGGAGTGTGCCACCACCACCTGGCTAAAGTTTTTAAATAAAAATCCTATGTTTTATAATGTGCAACACACTCAGTATACTGCAAGTTCATTTTTGGTTCTATTCACTCTAGATGATAGTGTGTTTCCTGATAAATTATATGTGACATGTTAAAAGAGTTACACCTTACCTTGGTGAGAATGTAAAGTGTACTGAAAGATATTTTCAAAAATTCACATTGCTTCCAAAAATGAAATAAGAGATCCAGAAGTACAACTTCTCCAGACTATGGAAATCAGATGCAGGAGCAGTGCACGTGGTCTCATCAAGATGCAAGTGGTGGGGGAAACCTCACGTAAGATTTTCCAATGTGAAGCTAGCTGCCTGGATAAAGAGTCCTTGAAAAGTAGCGACTTACTAACCACAGACATTGAAAGTGGAAAATGTTAAGAGAAAAGCTGGTCTGTTCTCTGGAAGAAAGGGTCAAGGATAGGGTGAGTGTTACGGATGGCTGCTATGTACATAGCTCAGTAATAAAAACCAGTCTTCTGACATTCGGCACTGACATCTGGAGCAGCTGTTGCACAACAGCTGCATTAAATCAGTCTCGTCAAAATGCCCTGCTTTCTTGTGAGAGAAAGGGCCTATGCAAGAGAAAAACAGCATGCAGGATGGCAGGGAACACATGATGAAGGACTTGGGGGAGAACAGAGAATGCAATTAAAAAATCTACCTGGGCCGGGCGGTGGTGGCGCACGCCTTTAATCCCAGCACTCGGGAGGCAGAGCCAGGCAGATCTCTGTGAGTTCGAGGCCAGCCTGGGCTACCAAGTGAGTTCCAGGAAAGGCGCAAAGCTACACAGAGAAACCCTGTCTCGAAAAACCCCCCCAAAAAAAAAAATCTACCATTTTCTATATGTGTGTGTGAGTGCTTATGTGTGTGTGCTTGTGTGCATTTATGTAGTGTGTGTGTTCACCTCCTGTGTGGAGACCAGAGGGGAACCTCATCTTGGGTGTCATTCTTTGAATGCTTTCCATCGTTCCCTTGCGACAGGGTCTCTCACTGGTCCTCAAAATGAAGCAGACTGGGCTGGCTGGCCAGGGACCCCAAGGAGCTGCCTGTCTCTGCTTTACCTCTTTGGGGCTGGGATTACGAGAGCATCCCACCATGCTCAGCTTTAAAATGTGGGTTCCGGGGATTCAACTCAGCTGCTCATGCTTGTCCGGCAAGCACTCTACCAACTGACCATTTTCTAAACAGCTTAAGGAAACTGGTCGTATATTTGCCATCATTTATTACTTTTAAAAAAGAAGACCGATAGCAATGAAAAATAAATTCCTAAGAACCATAGTAACCCCCTCCCCAAGTTGTTTAGAAATAAGGATATAAGCTGATAATTAACTAATAGAAATCTACTAGCAACCGATCACTATCCAACTGTAGGACTAAAGATGTAAAATAAATACTACATGCAGAATTTCTGTCCTGCTTCTCCAGCTAAGAACCAGCAAGATTCCTGTAGTGGCACTGATGAAAGGCACTTGAATTTATTGAGCAAAATCTCAGCTATGTCCAGGACATTCATTAGGAGCCTAGGGATAAAAACAGACGTCAGAAGTCCCAGAGAAAACACAGGAAGATATTTTTGGATGAAAACTGAGAAATTGATGGCATAAGTATGAGTCATGAGGAGGCAGAACTTGAGCAAGATACAAGAAGAAGGAAATGAGCTGTAAAATGACCCAAGCCTATTTAAATACACTGGATGTCTGGCCTCGGAGGGATGGGTACCTGGGAGAGAAGCTGGCCATAGAGGGGCACTATACTTCACAGTATTCTTTTGGATAAAGCAGGTCTGTACAAAAGCCAAAACAACAACAACTGGGTTGTCAGAGGAAGCCTGGTAGAGAGACAGTAGTTGGAAGTTTGTTGTAAAGTCCTGTGTATTTAGGGTGATTAACTCCAATGCTCAGTGGAGTCACTGGCATAAACAGGACCAGTCACTAGGTGCAATGTCTTCCCAGATTCTTTCATGGACAAGACATAAGGAGAGCTGAAGGTCCCCCTTCGTGAGTTTTCATAGTATATGAAAATCCAAACCCCAGAGTCTATGCCCATCTCTGAAAAGTGGGGTCAGGGTGATCAAAGATGGGCTAGATGTGCCCATCTAGCCATCTAATCAGTGGCTACTCTAGGAGAAAAGATCTGGTTAAGAAGACGTCATGTAGAGAGAAAAGTTCCCTCTGCACTGTTGTTAGAGCAAATTGTGACCTGTCTTTGATGAAAAAGGAAATGTAAACAAGTAAAACTCACACCCTATGCACATGTGTGTGTCACCCTCTACGCACATGTGTGTGTCAGCAATTAACGTAAAGACAAAGGGAGGATTCCCTGACTTGAGAGTAAATTATAGTAACATAACTGAGTTGATCTCAAAGGAACTGGAGTAAAACATTATCAATGTTTCTATCGGTTTTGTTTGATCTGATACTCAAAGTTCAAGATTCTATTCTGACATTGATAATGAACCACAGGAGCAAAATTTACTGCCAACTACAAAACCAATCTCAAGGTTATAAATGCTTGCATTTTGGAGACTCAGCAGAAGTAGACAGTTGGTCTATAAAATTTTTAAAGTGCTGTCACTATCCAAAGAGTTATAGGAGCCCTTTCAAACATTAAAAAAAAAATGAAAACTTTAAGTTCATTTTTTCTGTTTCATTTTAGTGTCCTGAACCCTTTCACTCTTGCAAAGAGTTTATGATTCCAACTTCCAAGAGGTATTGTAAAGAATTATAAGTCAGTATGGAAAATTAGCATCCACTTCATTGAGAAGTTTTGAGTAATACCAATGGTAAAAAGCCATATTAAATATGAGTCGGCAAATGAGGGGCACTGAATTGAAGATGAAAAACCTCATAACTCAACCAATATTTATTTGGATATGCAGGTCTATGAGCATCAAACTCACTTCCATTCCTCATGATTCCATATTTTGTGGGGATTGTACCCTCGGCTAGACTAAAGGTTTGTCTTAAGTACTGTGGGCCAAATCACCACATGCTCTCTCTGTCTCTCTCTGTCTCTCTCTGTCTCTGTCTCTCTCTGTCTCTCTCTCTCTGTCTCTCTCTCTCTCTGTCTCTCTCTGTCTCTCTCTGTCTCTCTCTGTCTCTCTCTGTCTCTCTCTCTCTCTCTCTCTCTCTCTCTCTCTCTCTCTCTCTCTCTGGCAGTGAAGTTCCATTGAAATATTTTCACACTTTTTTTTATATGCATTCCAACTCCTTGCCTTTTCACTGCAGCTACAAAGTTGAATAGCTAGGGCAGAGACTGCATAAGGCCCCCACAAAGGGCCAGTTCATAAAAGAATTTTGTCAGCTCCTCAGTTAGATGATCAAAGGTGGTGAGGAAAACTTAATATACTTCCTCCAGAAGGCCTTTTTCCCTTGCCAGACTGATTTTTTTTTAATTTTATGTTAGGTCTTTTGCTGTTTTACAAAGCTAGGAGCTAGAGGTCTTCATTTTTTTTGTGTGTTATAGTTTTTCTAAAGATAGCATGCATGAAAGAAAAACACAGCTCCGATTCTTACTAAGAAATACCATTAATGCCAGGGAACAAAAATAAACAGTAGAAGCCTGAGAGAGACCACTGACTATTAAATTCACAGGTATGGATGACTGAGACCTCGGGCTTTCTAACGGAAGCTTGCAATCCCTGACCCCATCCATTTTGTAAGGGTCTAGGATAAATTGTATTGTAGACTGTACCAATAGATTTAGAAAAAAAGCACCTGCTCAGGATTGAAAAAGCATGTGAGACTACTGGGATTCTGTGCCACTGCATGAAAAGGCCTCTCATCAACAGAGGCCAAGCAGAAGGGAAGCCACAGCTGCGGGTTGTATTTTAAAGTTCTAGGAAAGAGGCCACATGGAGGGTCTATGTTTGTGTTATGAGTCATAGGAAGAGACAGGTGGTAGATCTGAAGCTTAATGTCTGTATGTGATGTCTCTGACTCCTAGGACTGTTCTGAGATGTTTGCGAAGCCAGCTTGGAAAAACAACGAGAGAATTCAAACGCTTCTTTTTATCAGGGGATATTTTATATTTTGGATTGTTTTTAGTCCTTAACCTGCATCTCTAGAATTCTATGTGTCATTTGCCAGATGCTCTAGTATACCATTGTAATGTATCTCGACATTTACTATATGGGTCCACTCCTGAGTCAGGAAAGATTGATATCAACAGTGTGTTACATAGAACCACAACGTCTACTTAAATTATTGTCTTAATTTCCTTTACAAAAACTTGAAGTAGAAAATAAGAAAAACTGCCAGGCGGTGGTAGTGCACACCTTTAATCCCAGTACTTGGGAGGCAGAACCAGGCTGATCTCTGTGAGTTGAGGCCAGCCTGGTCTACAGAGTGAGATCCAGGACAGGCACTAAAACTACACAGAGAAACCCTGTCTCGAAAAACAAAGCAAAACAAAACAACAACAACAAAAGAAAATAAGAGAAACCTTGAAAAAATAGCAACCAAGAAACAAAGATACGGAACTGCTTCAGGGAAGGAAGTGGAGAGGAGAAAAAAGGAGAGGGAGAAACCTCAAAAGAGTATACTTGTGGACCGCTGTAGAAATAAGCAGCTCTCACGCTCACAGAATTTTTCATCTCCAAACCTATTATTAACCCAGGGAAGCTGGGTGAGGGACAACAATGTAGTCCACGATTTTTAAGATAGTTCAACCTGTAATTTCAGTTAGAGGAGATCAACAAAGATATGAACTCCCAACGGTGTGTTGGACCCATACTTTATTCTGTTGCTGTTAGATTTTTCACTTAATTAGAGCTGATTTATGGTGTAGAGCTGAGTGAAGAATATCAAGACTTAAATACAATTGTCTAATTTGACTTCCAATTGTGTTGTCTTGGTATTTGAGTCATGCGATTGTGTTTTTGAATGGTGAGCTAACCTGAGACCTGTGAGTTTTTCTGCAGTCTACAGCCCCATCAGTCTAATTTCAGCTCTCAAGCTGGCCAGGCCTCCCCCTGGAATGCTGTCTTAGTTTCATCTCCCATTGCTGTGATAAAACACTTTGACAACAGAAAATTAAGGGAGAGAAGGTTTATTTGGTTCACGATTTGAGGTTATAACCCATCATCGTGGGGAAATCCAGGTGTCAGGGAGTTGAGGCAGTTTGTCCCATTACACTTGCAATCAAGAGCAGAGATCAGCGAATTAATACCTGCATGCTAGTGCTCAGTCTCCTTTCTTCAACCTTCTACAGTCCAAAGCAGAGAGCAATGAGTTCTCTGGAGTGGAAATAGTACAGAAAAACACCAAGGCCATGTGTGAATTTGGGACTCTACTACATATATAATGTGGGATTTGATTAACAAAATATAGAGCTCCCCATAGGAAGAATTACAATAGAAAAGCATTAAAGGAGAAAGCACATAGGCCAAAGCATGTGGCAGCTGCCAGTTGTGTGAATTTCCTTGGTTCTCTACATATCAGAATCCATGGATAGCCGGGTATCATTTGCATTTCACCAAGTTTTATTTTTATTTTACATCTTATTTATGTGTGTGTGTGTGTGTGTGTGTGTGTGTGTGTGTGTGTGTGCATGTTTCTCTCTCTCTGTGTGTGTATGCACATATATGCGCACACATGCACATGTGTGTATGACAGCATGCATAAGGGAAGTCAGAGGACAACTTGTGTGAGTTCAGTTTCTCCACTAAGTGGTTTCCTGGATAGAACTCAGGTCATCAAGCTTGGTGGCAAGTACCCTTACCTGATGAGCCATTTTGATGGCCCCTTTGCCAGTAGTTTGAGATTTCACAAATAGTTGTTATTTGGGTGCCTACTGTGTAGTCTTGTTATTTCTGCAAATTATTTTAAAATAACCTTTTGGCCTTGATAGATCTCAGTTGGCATCTTATAGGTCTCCACAGCACTGTAGGACAGCTAGTGCATCCCAGTGGTTAGTACAGGCTATAAACAAGGAAATAATCATCCAAAATCCTATACTAAGTACTATCCCGGGGCTTTGTACCAAGTAACTATCTTAATGCTAACTTTAGGATCCTTCAAGTTGAATAGGCTGGCACTGAACTTACTATGTAACACAGACAGACCTAGAACTTGTCATTCTTCCCCCTTAGCCTCCTGAGTGGTTGGGATTACAGGGCTGTGCTACCAGCCCTGTTTCATCAGTGTGCTTTGTGCTTCCACAGTCCTCCTGACACTCAAAAGACAGCAGAGGGGGCTGGAGAGATGGCCCAGTATCTACTGCTCTTGTGGAAGACCCTAGTTCAGTTGCCAGCACTCATGTCAGGAGGCTTGTGTGTTAGCCCCAATTCCAGGGGATCTAATGACCCCCACCTCTGAGAGCACCTACCCACACACAGGCACACACACATACATTCAATTCAAATTAAAGTAAGTCCTTTTGAAACGTAGCCAAGATGTCCACATTATGTGCTAGCCTGACTACGTTGAAGTCCAAAAGGTGAAGAGTAAAAATTCCATGTCAATAGGAAACAATGAAAATTATCATTCATCCCTTTCTATGTTAGCATTTATTAGATTTCTGTGACATTGCAGTGATGTTTAAAATATTGTTAAATATCAGCAATTTAATATGATTTAGCAAAATATAAATGCGAATGCACTGTATTTCCTACATAAGATGAATATGTGTTGTCTGTTCTTTCAGTAGTTCCAGATGTTTTTTTAATCATATATTTTGGTAATTGCACTATTATAATACCTCCTCTGTCACAGAGCAAAGGGGTTAAGAAGAAAGCTTTGCTGTTTGATAAGTATTGGTCAGAACCTTGGTTAGTCACAGTTTTTCCTTACAAACTCTGACATCCTATAAGGAGATATCAGAATCTTTTTAATCCCCATCACCTTACTAAGCATACTTTGTAAGGAAGGCTCCA
This sequence comes from Peromyscus californicus insignis, assembly GCF_007827085.1. Classification (NCBI taxonomy): domain Eukaryota; kingdom Metazoa; phylum Chordata; class Mammalia; order Rodentia; family Cricetidae; genus Peromyscus; species Peromyscus californicus. Next base: position 84,433,758 of record NW_026294391.1, read on the forward strand.
TGAAGTTGATTGAGTAGGAATTCTACCCCAGCTGTCTTTGCCTTATGAGCTTAGGCTCTTCTTATTCTCTCCCATGGCCTCCTAAGAAGGAGACCTCCTAAGGAGGGTGATGAGTGTTTAGGAGTCAGACCCCATTTGGTCTTGAATTTTTGAGTAAGGTCTATGTGAGCTCACAGACAACCAGTTATCCATATCTTTCTCAAATGACTATTTGGAGGAGGTGGTATTCTATACATATGTGGGATTTAATAGAAATAAGTTGTATGTTGAAGCCATAGAACTGAATTTTCAGTGTCTAACACATAAAAATGGTCAATAATTATTTTCGAGTGAGTAAACCATTAGCGTAATTTATTATACATTGTGAGCCACCAAGAAATAAAATTAAGAAGATATCCTTCTTGTGTTTTTCTATATACATCCATTTATACTTATATCTTACATTTTTTCTAAATGTGTCAAAGTATTTAGGACAACACTGTATATACTGTTTCACAATCTTTTAAGAATAGCTTTTATTAATTTTGCTAGGTAAAGATTTTCAGAATATTAAACTCAGCTAATAAACAAATATTTCTGTTTTCACATAGTTCATTTTAGAATACATATAGAGCCACTTTCTTTCGGTTGTGGAAAATCTAATCTTGTCAATTGATGGTAAATCCAGATACCTTAGGGTTTGCTAAATCAGGTCAGCATGCACTAAATCAATTTAGACTGGAGTTTAAATTCCCAGGGGTGGAGGATTGGATTGCAGCATTGAATCATAGGTGGTTAGGTTTGGTAAGAATGATTGGTCTGTAAACAGCTAGGCCTGTGAGGACAAATAGCTACCCTTAAATGAGGGAAGTGAAAAATCTACCCAGTAACCACCTTTATCTACCTAATAAAACAACACTCCAGAGAAGACAACACTCACTTGAGGGTTTGAATATGGAGATTATGCTTCCAACCATTTTTATGGGAGTGGCACCTAGATGAGAAACGTATTTTCTCTGGTAGGAAACAAAGATTTTATAGGGATATTGTATGTGACAATTATGTTATTACCTTGATGTGTCCCATGCTGTCTCACATATACCTTTTTACCCTATAATGTTCGTCTTGTCTGAATATCTGGGATACCACAGCCTCACAAGAATTCTATATATCACCCTTTTATATATATACATATATATATATCATCTTAATGTGAGTGTGGTAATTTGAATGAGAATGTTTTCTATAGGAACAGATGTTTGAATACTTGGTCCCCAGTTGGTGTCACAGTTTGGGTAGGTTTAGGAAGTGTGTGTGGCCTTGCTGGAGGAAGTGCCAATGGGGGTGGACTTTGAGATTTCAAAGCCACACACCATTCCCATTTTGCTTTTACTGTTTCCCGTTTGGGGCTTGAGATGTGAGCCCTCAGCTATTCTATTCACTATGCGTGCCTGTTGCTACACTTCCAAACCATGATGGAGATGGACTCACCATTCTGGAACCGTAAGTTCAAATAAACCCTTTCTTCTATAAGTTACATTGGTTTTTGCTGTTTTATCACATAAATACAAAAGTGACTAATACAGTATATAAAGCAGGATAAAGGTGGCTTCATTTTATATCTTGGTCCTAAAAAGTCTGAGGCAGTTCCATTAAATTTTCCTGGTCCCTCAGAACTAGGAGAATTCAACCCAGTTTTCTTACATTCCCATTAGGGCAAAAAAGTTAGGTGAGCAAGAATGTCTATAGCCCCATGGTCCTGATGGGGGGTTCCAAATTATATATTTGAGGTTTAGATGAGAACTCCAAAATCTAACTTCAAACTCCATGTTTACCATATATTTGTAAATATTGTTATTATTTATTGGTGAAAAAAAAGAGCATTGGTCAGAGTCAGAAATGAAATAACATTTCAAATAAAAGAGAACAAGAGGGAAGGTGGAAAGGATAATTATGATGTTAAAAAGCACATTCTAGCCGGGCAGCGGTGGTGCACGCCTTTAGTCCCAGCAATCGGGAGGCAGAGCCAAGTGGATCTCTGTGAGTTCGAGGCCAGCCTGGTCTACAGAGCAAGATCCAGGACAGGCACCAAAACTATAAGGAGAAACCCTGTCTCAAAAAAAGAAAGCACATTCTAGCAGTCTGTTCAGTAAAGAAACTATTCCTAAGATTCCTAGTGGTTTTCAGAATTCTCTCACATGTGCCACAAGCACATACTTCCTATAAAAATGCACATAATACAGACATGTGGACCTTAGAAAGTGTTTCTATATTTCCCCTTTCTTCCAAAAATCACTTGATTTAAAAATTATTTGATTATTTCTTGCATTTATTGTAATAACCCTTGTTTCTATGCACATACTGTTCATTTTTCAAAAGGTCCAGTACATTTTTTAAAATCGTGTGTGTGTGTGTGTGTGTGTGTGTGTGTGTGTGTGTGTGTGTGTGAGAGAGAGAGAGAGAGAGAGAGAGAGAGAGAGAGAGAGAGAGAGAGAGAGAGAGAGAGAGAGAGAGATGTGCGAGAATGACTTAGAGGGCAGCTTTGTATAGGTTCTTACCTTCCTGTGAGTTCTAGGGATCAAATTCAACTCCAGGCATTCAGGCTTCTCAGCAAGCACTTTTCCTCACTGAACCATCGCTCCAGCACACTCTTGATTTGTAAGAGCCTTTATAAATTAAAAAATATTAACTGTTTTTTGAATTGAAAAGATAGCTCATCAGGTAAAGGAACTTGCTGTAAAGTCTGATGGCCTGAATTCCATCCCTAGAACCCACACTGTACAGAGAGAGAACTGACCCTTGCAAGTTGTACTCTAACCTCCAAATATTCACCATGCCACTTAAAAGTTCCACACATACATGCACATGCTCAGACTGAGAGATAGACACACACAAGTAATTTTAAAATGTGAAAAAGAATATTAACAATTTTTGAACCCCGTCTGTAACCTCTTCCCTGTAACATAAAGGCTGTGCTGACATGAGGAGATTTGGTAATGGGTTCCCAGCACGGCAATGTGGCTCAGCCCAGGTCTGAGAAGCACCAAAATACATTCACCTTCAAAAAGGACAAGTTCGTTAAGAGAGTTCAGACCAAGAAAATGAATGCAAAATTTCATGATGGAGTTAGGTCAGCACTGAAAACAAGTTCTTGAATGGTGTGTAAAATACAGCAAATACAAACCACTGTCAAAGCCTAAGAAGTGTGTTAAATGTTCACAAAAGACAGTGAAGGACTCCGTCATATAACGTGTAGACCATGTGCCTGTGAACTTGAAGTCTGTGCAAAGTGTGGAAAGAAAGAAGTTCTCATTATTCCCTTCAACGAAGACCCCGGGACTTCAGCAAATTCTGAAAATCAAGGTTCTAAGCAGAGGGGAGGGTGCAAAAGGAAGGACGGCAGTGATAAGGATTTGGATGCTGAGACTGACTCACATGATGAGACGGAGACATTCCGGTGGCCTGACAGCACAGTCAGCGTCAGAGGGCTCAACAGACACGCTGACATCCTCATGCGGGAGTCAGAAAGGCTGTTCAAAAGAAGCAGAACGAGCTCATGAGCAACAGAAATTATCTGTAACATTAGAATAACAAACCTTCAGGTTTTTGTGGTAAAATTTAAGCTGCATATACAGAATATGTGTGAAAATACTTACTGTGGCATGTTGTATAAGATTTAGAAATTGTTGAGAAAAAACATATTACCTAATGTCAAACTATCCAGTGTTGAGAATTGGTGATTATATCAGAACTATCTCATGGAAAACTAAGATGATTCTCACAGCAAGTACATTTCTATAGACTGACCTCAGGTCTGACTTTCTTAGCAAAAGCCCCCTTACATCTTACAAAACAAGCTTATTTACACACAAACACACACACACACACACACACACACACACAGAGAGAGAGAGAGAGAGAGACAGAGACAGAGACAGAGACAGAGACAGAGACAGAGAGACAGACACAAACACACACACACATACAAATATAAATCATGTATAGTGATTTTCCTTCAAACATATTTTTATATACTTCATCCCATTGTTTTTGCCTTCCCCAGCCCAGTTTGGGAGTATATACTCAGAAAAAAATGTGTGGACTATATCATTAATACCTAGAAAAAAATCCAACATTTATACTCAAGTAGAGATACTTGCAGTATCAGACGCTCCTGTGAGGTTCTCCCTCATAAGCCTATCCTTCCCAGAATTCCATTGTTCTGAATTTTTCTTTGCCTGTGTTTCTACTTGTAGACAGTGTAGGCTAGCTTCACGTGATTATTGAAATCTGTGTCCTGTGTTTAAAAGTAGCCAGGTGTGCAATGAACTTTTCCACACTCTGTACCTAGGTTCCCAATTTTATTGTTTTACCATGTTTTCTTTCTGTCAATCTCCATGTATGTATATATGACATGTATGTAGATGCATATATGTGTGTATCTATTTGCTGAACCATTGAAATAAATGTGAAACTCCAAAAAAAGAAAGGTACCATAATCTAAGTGTCAATTATCAATCTCAGATTTATAAGTGAGTAATTTTCCTGTTGTCAAGGACCTAGTGGAAGAGAGTAAGAGGATTCTCTCTCTCACCATCTTCATCTATTAAATACGTTTTCAGAATTCAAGGACTAGTTATTTTATACTTACTGGCCATGCTGCCCAGATTACAACATGAAGATGATGATGATGATGATGATGATGATGATGATGATGATGATGAATGATGATGACGACAATGTCAATAGAAAGTATAAATACATGCTACCTGAACTAAAGAACAGGAATAGAAGAATTACAAAGAGAACATTTGATTTTATATCCTTTTATAGTACCCAAACTGTGACAGGCTTAGATAAGTTACATATTTGTAGCATACTATGTAGCATGTAAATGTGAGACCAGAGATTCAAAGCTGCATTGACAAAGAATGCTCTACTCTTTACACAAAGCCCTGCATTTCCCTGGTTTTGAGTTTTATAGGCTTCTAGCCATTTTATCAGTTCACCTTCAGGTATATACGATCAGGAGAGTAGTGAATATCTTTGTACTTTCTCCATATTTCATGTTGAATTTTGTATATAAACAAAATACTAATATATCCTATGTGAGAAAAATCACCAAAAATAAATAAAACACAACAAAAACCTAAGAGAAAATATTTCAAGTACCTTGATTTTCAGAATTTGCTGAAGTCTCGGGTCTTCGTTGAAGGGAATAATGAGAACTTCTTTCTTTCCACACTTTGCACAGACTTCAAGTTCACAGGCACATGGTCTACACATTATATGACGGAGTCCTTCACTGTCTTTTGTGAACATTTAACACACTTCTTAGGCTTTGACAGTGGTTTGTATTTGCTGTATTTTACACACCATTCAAGAACTTGTTTTCAGTGCTGACCTAACTCCATCATGAAATTTTGCATTCATTTTCTTGGTCTGAACTCTCTTAACGAACTTGTCCTTTTTGAAGGTGAATGTATTTTGGTGCTTCTCAGACCTGGGCTGAGCCACATTGCCGTGCTGGGAACCCATTACCAAATCTCCTCATGTCAGCACAGCCTTTATGTTACAGGGAAGAGGAACTATGATGCCTTTCTTACAGGATTTGTTTTCAAGGAGAATATGAGCAATCTATGCAAAATGTCTGGCATGGGCTAAGGTTTCTAAGAATGTTATTATTACCTCAGCCAACTAGGCTCCTTTCCTTCCATTACAGAGATGACTTTTACATAAAATAAATAATGTGCCATTCAATAATCCTCAACAGAACATACATGTGTAGGAGAGAGGAAAGCTCGATAACTTTGGGGTGGAGAGAAAAGGCAGAAATTTGAAGTGAATCGTGAGGGTCTTTCTAGGGCACTGGCAGATAAAGTGCTTCCTACTATTGCCTGTGGTAGATGGAGTGTGTTTCAAGGGCAACAGCAACAATTCTCCCACTTTGCATGTCCTTTGAATGTAGTTTTGCTTCCATTTCACCCAGAAAAGAAATTTATTTGCCTTTTCCTGGCATTTGGATTGGTCTAGTGTTTGTTTGAGAGCAACAAAATGAGGCAGAAGTAATGTTACATTCCAAGCTTTTACTTGCCTCTTGCAATGTTCATTTTTGGAATCTAAGCAAGCAGTTGTTCAGGGGCCCACATGGGGGAAAGGAATGTCCCTGATGTCAACTTCAGCTGAGTTTATAGCCAACAGTCTATATCACCTTCTGGTTATGTTTAAAAAGTGGTTTTGATATTTTGACCATCCCACAACCTCAACTGATATCACCTAAAGCAAAAACAAAACAAAACACCCAGGCAAAAACACTATCATGACAGGAGCTATAACAAACTGTTGATGTTTTCAGCCTCCATGCTTAGAGTGGTTTATTATGCAACAGAAGATAACCAAATATCACCTCTTCTTGCATTGGTAGGCAATGGGAAGGGCTGTTTACAAAGGCTCTCACCTGGTGAAACCTGGACACTTGCTCTCCTCATGAAAGAGCCTATCCTAGTCAAGGACTGCTCAGAAACAGCAGATGCCAGTTGTCTGTTGCGTTTCAAAATTCTGAAAACAAGATGGGGTGTTACCTGGAGATGTTATTGCATAGGTAAATGACTTTGGAGCCTAATGCCTGCAGATGATGCCTTTGAATTTCTTTTGAAATATGGAAAGAATGGCTTTTGTGTTTGAAATAGAAATCAGGAATTAAATGGCTTCTTTCTCCATGATTATTTCACATCATGCATTGACTGCCTTCAGTTCAGATGGAGAACTTAATCAACATCTAAGACAGTGCTTCTCAACCTTCCTAATGCTGTGGCTCTTTAATACAGTTCTTCATGTTATGGTGACTCCCCCAACTGTAAAATTTTTGTTACTATTTCATAACTATAATTTTGCTAGTGTTATGAATCGTAAGGTAAATATTTTTGGAGATAGAGGTTTGCCGAAGAGGGCATGACCCACAGGTTGAGAACCACTGATTTGAGGGGTGGTGTAGTGTTCTAGAATTGTCAATAGATCCTCACTAACAAATCCAATGAAAAAAACTTGCCCATCAGCTACTTCTAAAATTCAATTTGTTACAAAACAGAAAGAGAAGGAAAAAAAAAAGTCTTAGTCTAAGAAAAATATGCCATACCATTTTAATAGGGGATAAGGCCTTGGAGTATTGTCTGTTTGGACACCTTGTTGTCATGATTACATCTCTGGAATGGAATGTACAGTTGTTCCAGACAGTCACAATAGCATCCATTAACATTCAGCAGATCTGCTCCCTGTCACAAAAGCCTTAGCATCAGGGTCAGTACAAGCAGAACTGACAAACAATTCAATTCAAGTATGATTTTAGATATTTACCTACACACCAAGCTTAAACTTTTTGAGGAGGGCCTATACCTTGAGACCAAAAAAAAAAAAAAATCAGAAGGGAAGGAGTAAAGCAACAGAAATATATGCACATAATTCTTGTAAACAGAAGTAGAGATATAAACGATGCATATATTTGTGTATGCATATGTAATGCATAGTTACTGAACATTGCTGTCTTACAACCAACTGTCTTTCGGAATAGTCTCAATCCCAGAGGCTTGCTGAGTTAACTGAATGTGTCAATTATGTAAAGGAGTCTTTCAAAGCCTGTCTTTCTTTCTTTAAAATGTTTGTTACACATATTTATTTATTGTATGTGTGCTGTGATACATGTGTAGGCATGAGCAGGCCACAGCGGATATGTGCAAGTAGCAGATGACATTTATGAGTCATTTCTCTCTTTCCACCATAGAGGTCCCAGGGACTGAACTCAGGTCATCAGACTTGGCAGTAAGTACCTTTACCAACCATTGGCTCAAAACCTATATCTTATAAAATTGATTTCTTGAGCCGGGCGGTGGTGGCGCATGCCTTTAATCCCAGCACTCAGGAGGCAGAGCCAGGTGGATCTCTGTGAGTTCGAGGCCAGCCTGGTGTACAGAGTGAGATCCAGGACAGGCACCAAACTGCACAGAGAAACCCTGTCTCAAAAAATAAAAAAAACAAAACCAACAACAACAAAATTGATTTCTTGAACATAACAGAGATTTTACTTCTTTTCTAAGAAAGAATTCACTTATCTCTTCAACGTTTCTGAAAACTTTCAAGTGCTTTGTCCTACACCATGTAATACTTAGGAACTGGGGTCTGGACAGAGTTCCTGACCCTTGCTCTCCTATCTCTCCTGAAGACCATCATTACATGTTATGTTTCTGCTTTATCTTAGCATTCTGTGGTTCAAAGAGCACTAGAATCATCCAAGGAATACATGTGCATCATTCTAATACAGAAAGTTTGAATGTGTTAGATAAAGCACTATGAATTCTTCTAGCCAACTCCTATTACACATAAATTTCATTGGGTCATATCCATAATACCAAAATATATTGGATTTTTATTTTCTCTTACATTTCTGAATGTTCTGTATGATATAGTTAATGCTGTTGGATTAGAGTATTTTCCACTAAGAAAGAGGGGAAATAGAGTGGATGTGTTAGTTTTCCGTTAACCCAACACAAACTCGTCATCTGAGAAGAGGGAACCTCAATTGAGTAAATGCCCCTGTCAACTTGGCTTGTGGGCAGGCCTCTGAGGCATTTCTTTGACTGATAATTGATATGGAAGAGCCCAGTGCACTGTGGGTGCTGTCATGCTTGGGCAGGTTACCTTGGGGTCTAGAAGAAAGGAGGCTGAGCAAGCCAGTAAGCAGCACTCCCCCATGGTCTCTGCTTCAGCTTCTGCCTCCAGGTTCCTGCCTTGAGTTCCTGCCCTGTTAATGATAGATTAGAATCTGTGAGGTGAAATAAACCCTTTCTTTCCCAGGTTGCTTTTGGTTATGGTTGGTTTATCACAGAGACAGAGACCTAATTAGAACAGTGGGTAAGTGTGAAGAAGCACTGAATTTTCAGACAGAGTGTTCGGAGACGCTGTATTCATTGCTTTCCCTTGGAAACCGAGATCACAATCTCCTTGTGCAGATCAGGAAATTAAGCCTTAGAGATGCTAAGTAAATGTGGCAAGTTAACACACCTTAGATAAAGTAAGTGTCAGAAGAGAAATTTTAACCCGTGCCTACCTAATTTCCAAACTCTGGTCTATCCCTCTGCTCCAGCACACGAAACACTTAGATGGTAAGCCATCAAAACTCGCTGACTGTTAAGATTGTAACTTGAGTTGCCTGGTCTTATATGTCAATGTCTGTTATGTTGTTGTTGAATAGCAGGATCTGCTGATTAGAAGAAAAAGATACTGGTTGAGATATGATTTATTCTGGATGTTCCTTTCACTTGTGTGGTATACAGCAACTATTTGTTGGATAAATGAAAAAGAAAGAAATGTATATTTGCTAGTTATCAAATAAGCAAATAAAACTGAATAACCATCTTCTTCTTCTCATTTATATTATTTAAAACAGATTAAGCTGGGTTGGGCACATACCTATAATCCCAGCACTCAGAAGCAAAGGAAGAAGGATCATAAATTCAAGGCCAGCTTGGGCTATGTAATGACTTCCAGGTCATCCAGGGCTACATTAGCAAGATTTTATCTCAAAACAAACAAAAAACCCACACCAGAATTGGCATAATTCTGTATACAGTGTTTCATAAAAATACTTGTTTTGTAAATAAAGAAAAGTTACATTCTTTCATCTCAGAAAAATTTATTTTAGTATCCATAATAGATAGCTACTGGGGGTGAAACTGGCCATATCATTAGTATTGTCTAGCACATAGTAGACTGAATAAGAATTATGCTCTTTTCCCCTGACTTCCATTTCCCACAAAAGCTATTTTTTTTATTATTCTGACACGTTTATTCGTGCACATGTGTGTGTGTGTGTGTGTGTGTGTGTGTGTGTGTGTGTGTGTGTGTGTGTGTGTGTTCCTTGGTGATACTTATCTTCTCCCTTATTGGTCCCCTTTATATTTCCTAGTGGATCATCAGAGAGAAGTAGTTTTCCATCAAGGGTAAAAAATAAATAACAAACCCCAAATTGGACAATGTGCAAGGAGTGAGAAATCTTGGAACACTTGGTCCTAAATGGGATGTCTTGATTAATCTCTCCCCTCAGGGCTCAGAGAACCCTGAAGAAGAAGGAGCAGAAAGATTGTTTAAGAGCCAGAAGGGATGGAGGACACCAAGGGAGCAGGGTCTTCTAGATATAGCAGGACTGACACACGTATGAACTCACAGAGACTGTAGCAGCATGCACAGGGCCTGCTTAGGTCTGTGTCAGATGGGGTCTCAGTGCTGAGAGAAGTGGACACAGGCTCCCATTCATCATCCAGAAGCTATGTCCAGTTGATAACCACTCAAATGAAAAATTAATTCTCGCCAATGGAGTCTCATTGTGGATACAAACCACACTTAAGGGCAGGTCCCATGCCCAGCAGTAGATGGCCAACCATAAATGAACTCAATGGTATTTTTGAAGGGTTATTTTGTTTTGTTTCATATTTTTTTGAGCATTCCCCATTCTGGTCTTTTGCTTGTATATCATGGTTTCTGATTTTGTGTTTTTTATTTAATTATTTATTTATTAATTTGTTGTTGTTGTGTGTGTTTCTATTGCTTTTTTTCTTTGCCTTTTTGTTTGCCTATTTTGTTTTATTGTGGTGCTTTCCATTTTTATTTGTCTGTTTGTTTTCTAAAGAGAGGGAGACAAAGAAGGCACCGAGTTGGAAGGATGGAGAGTTGGGGAGATCTAGGAAGAGATGTGGAGGGGAAACTTGGTGTTAGGTTGAAAAAATTCAATTATTGGTCAAAATGTTCTGATTTTAAGTATTCTGTACAGTCCATCTTCATATAACAGTGGTTAGCACAGACTTACTGCAGTAATGTGTAGGCTTGAGGCTTGATTCCATATCAAGCCAGTTGAGTATTCTGTGCCTGAAGTTTCTTGTCTTTTCAAATGGGCATAAGAATATTGTCTGCTTCATTATATGTAGTTAAGGATTAAATATGCTAATGTGGGGAAATATTAGATACACAGCAAATACTCAATGTTAGCTACATTTGTTGTTGCTGTTGTTACTCTAGACCACCTGAGAGGAAATAGTGGGGAAAACAATGTTTTTTAGCTACGAAAATGTTTTATGAAGCAACAATATTAAAACAAGATAAGATTGGGAGAAAATCTGATATATGGTTTAGTGGAACAGAATCAAAATTCAGTCCCAAGAAGCTTTTAGAAAGTGATAAATTTGACATTTCTTATCAGCAAGTAGCATGGATTATTCAGGAAATGATGGTGATTCACTTGGTACATTTCTTCATTTAAAAACAAAAAGTTTTACTCTTTTTTTTTCACTGTAGAAAAAAAAAAAAAAAAAGAAAAAAGGTTACCATGATCCTGGCGTGAAAACACATGGCTAGCTAACTGTTAAATGATAGTTTATAAACCCCTTAGAAATACCACCAAATTAAGTTTGATGCATTTTTAAGTCTGCTTTACTTAAAATTTCTACCTTCCAAGGAAATATCACATTATAGACAAAAACTAGAATGCTAACTAACGCCATGTGTTTTTAGAGCTGTGGGGGCCTGCGCAGACTTGAGAGGAGCTGAAACTAGAGAGCAATATGTAAGTGCTTAGTCATATCAAAAATACACATGCTCAATGAATCAGCAGAAACTCCAGGCTGGATATCTCACAGATCTTTTCATATTACCAAATAGGGGAATGTGTATGGGACTACATAGGTGTGGTGATGCAACATTAAAGGCAACTTGGGTGTCTATTTAAGGAGTAGTTGAAAATATTTGTCTGTTGTTGAGAGAGATTCAAAGTGCTGCTTCCCATTTTGATAACTCATTTTCCTTATCTATAAATCAGCTCTATCTTCAACCATCACTGAACTCAGCTCCTGTTTCCTTAACCACCAAAATAAAGGGATTGGTTGATCATCATGTTGTAGCTACATTCTTTTTTACATCCTCAGATGCATGAGTTCAATGATCTTTCCTATAACTTTTTGTGTCTCTGCTCCATTGCAGTTAGGATAATGGCTTTGAACAGCAGTTCAAACACTGGAGTACTGATGACTGTGTCTGAGATAAATTATTGCTGTTATACCTTCAAAATCCTAAAGATAGTCAGGCTAGAATTCACTTATGTCCTGAGTGGAGTCCTGAGTGGAGATATCTTAAGTGATAGTGTATCTATCAAAACCAGAATAAAACATGGCATCTTCACTGAAATTTTACTTGGAAAAAAAAGGTTAGAGCGAACTAAATATGAAACCCAGCTTATCATGGTACTTTTCCTCCTTTGAAATATTGACCATTATTTTAAATTATAAATTATAAGACAATATGTAGTAGTTAACATATGAAAAATGTTCATGGCAAGTATAAAGAACTGAATTACTTTAGGAATATCTGAAGTAATGTAAAAGTATAGTTTTTACAACCAAATAGCATCATGCAATGCCTATATCTACTCATTAAATTCTCTTGCAATTTAATGGTACAAACCTGCTTTTCCAGCCTTCTTTCTACAGCAACTGGCTGAGTCATAGTGTTTTTAGAGAGGCTTTGCTGTGCCAAACTCTGTCTGCTAAAAAAGAGATAAAAACTGAAATAAGAAAATAAATAACTCTTTGCAGAATCTAAAGCAGGCAGAGTATTTGGAACTGTTTGTTTTCTGCATCAGTACTGGGTCAGTCCTTACATAAGTCTTATACAATTCAGTGGTTTTACTTAGGGGCCAAGTGAGGCCAAGACTAGCCTCAGAATCAACAATACCTACCTAACCATTTGTTTTCATCTCTCTGTCCCTTGGTCCCAAAACTAGGAGAGTAACTACGTATGCTTTTCAGGATGGGTGTGCAACTCTCAGAAGAAGCATCTGTAGCATCTTGCAAAGTTCAAGGATGTTTATCAAGGAATTCTTAGCAATGAGTATCCCAGGAATGAGAATACCCCAGTGATCAGCTGACAGAGCAATACTGTTCTTTTGAGGAGATGGGAAGGTGAAAAATTGGTATGGATTTTGGTTAAATGTGGTGCTGATTTGGAGTTATAGTTGATTTGTCATAATGGTGTGGGTAAAAGGATTTCATATCAGTTTTATGTGCTCTTCACCAAATTAGAACTATGCTGCAGGGCTGGTGACTCCCAATCCTGAGGTCGTTTGATTAATTATCCCCATGCTGCTTTATAATGTAGTTAGGTTTACTGTTGCCTTTCACTACTGATCACTCTGAGGTGTATTCACGGTTATTTTTGTGGCTCTATGCTTTTGCTCAATGCTATCTAAGGGCTGCACTTTCTAACAGGACACAGTACAGCCATACTCCTCACTTCCCTGGGGCTTTTTTCCCACTTAATTCCAGTTTATGGACTTTAAATTGGTACAACCTTTCTGGGTAGCAGGAGGGGAATTAAATTAAACATGTGTATACCATTTGAGATAGCAATTCCATGTCTTGAAATGTACCCTAAGGAAAGCATTAAGGATGTGCACAAGAGTGTGGAAACAATAAAATTCATCAACCTAAATGCCAATTTTTGGCTTTACCACCAATGTAAATTTATTGGAGGGTAGTGGGAACCCAAAGAATATCAGTAAATAGGGTATAGAGAGGCATAGAGAAGCATTCTAGGGACACATAAACACACATACACACACACACACACACACACACACACACACACACACACACAAGCACTAATGCACACACCCATCAAACAGGACACCATGGTTTATTCATGAAAGCTTAACAAGGATCCATACACATTTCAGAGGCACAAAGGAGGTGAACTCATAAATAAGCTAGATCTATTCCAAATGCAAATGACAAATACACCCTAACAATAGAAAATGACTAAATGGCATTCATTTTGTTTATTATAGGAAGCATGTATTCGTTCTAAAGTAAATTATGGAAGATTTATATTTTTTACCTTTTGATTTATGGATCAATGCTATGCATGAACTAAAGCAAAATTAAGCAACAAAGCTCTGTAGAGAAATGTCATAAGGTTCTCATTAAGTATATAAGTCCCTATAATTTTAAAAATATATTGAGCTTGCTCAGTATGTCTTAAGTCAAGTTAAAATATAATTAAATTGTAAATGCCCAAACACACTTTTTGATATCACAAAAATTATCCTAAGAATTAGCATTACTTTTAAAATGTAATTCAGAGTGTAGTTATGATGCTTTAGAGGTACAATACATTCCAATGGTAGATAAAACCTGGACTTAATCTCAGAAGAGAATGAACTTTTAAACAGTGTGGAGACTGTGAAAGACTTTTGCATTATGATATGGCCACAAGACTAAGGGGATCAGTAGGTAGAATGTCCAGGTGTTTGAGTGCTTGCTTCTTAGTTGGTAGGACTGTGTGGGGAGGCTTAAGGGGCGTGGCTTTGCTAGAGGAAGTGAGCCATTGGGGTGAGCTTTGAGGTTTCAAAAGCTTCCTACCATTCCCCCCAACCCTTTCACTCTCTTTGTTTTCTGTTTATGGTTCAAAATATGAGCTCTCATCTGTTCCTGCTGCCCTACCTAGAGCTTTCTGCCACATTTCCCTACCTTAATTGTGATGGACTCTTAACCCTCTGGAACTGTAGGCCCCAAATAAACCCTCCCTTCTACAGGTTGCCTTGCTCATGGTGTTTTCTCACAGCAATAGAAAGATAACTAATACAGAAGTAATGGTTTCTCCAGCCAAACTACTGACCTTTTTTTAAAAATGAGTATCTTGCCTTGTAAAAGAACAAAGGAAAATGATTCTTGGTTAATATAAAAAAAATAAAATATAACCAATAGGTTCTTGTGTGCTTGGGAAAGGATCTCTGACTTGAAGCAGAAAAAAGTTCTTATTCAAATCATACTCAAAGAAGACGTTGAACAACAACAACAACAAAAGAAAATAGAATATGTAAATTGTTCAAATCACACCCCCAAGAATGAAGTAATCCCAGAAACCAAGCACTGTGTTTAGGTGAAAGGGCTTTTGAAGAAAAATAAATGAATAAAAATTCATTATGACTGAACCATAATTGATGCCAAAAATACTTGTTCAATTTAATTTTTGTTTGTTTGTTTGACACAAGGTCTTACTATATAACCCTGCTGGACCTTGAGCTCACAGAGATCACCTGTCTCTGCCTCTTCGAATGAGTGCTGGGATTAAAGGTGTATGCTACCACACCAAGTCCTGTTCAATTTATTTCTATCTAACGGATTCTTCAGCAAGGTTTGTGGATTCTTGTCTGCTATATCTAGTGTCAAAACTTATAATAAAGGTGACCACAAAGTTCAGGAAAACTATAGGGGAAAGGAGGGGGTTAGACAGAGTGGGTAGGAAGGACGAAGGAGGGGACTGGGGTGGGGGGATGAATATGAGCAAGGAACAATGATATACATGCATCAAAATGTCATAATGAAATCTGTTATTTTCTACACCAACTTAAAATTTTAACAATATAAAAAGGAAGAAAGAAACATGCAAGCAAGCCAGAACAAAGTGATTGAGCTGTGGCAATGGCTTGGTCAGTAAAGTGTTGTTTTTCAAGCATGAGGACCTGCTGTTAAACCCCAGAACTCATGTTTTTAAAAAAAGCCAGATGGGGTGGGGTGTGCTTAGAATCACAGCAGTGGGGAGGCTGGGGAAGCAGAGACATGCTGTGGATATCATTCTGTATAAATAAAACACGGATTGGCCAGTGGCCAGGCAGGAAGTATAGGCGGGACAAGGAGAGAGGAGAATTCTGGGAAATGGAAGGCTGAGTGGGGGAGACACTGCCAGCCGCAGCCCTGACAAGCAGCATGTGAAGATGTCAGTAAGCCACGAGCCATGTGGCAAGGTATAGATTTATAGAAATGGGTTAATGTAAGATATAAGAACAGTAGCAAGAAACCTGCCACGGCCATACAGTTTGTAAGCAATATAAGTCTCTGTGTTTACTTGGTTGGGTCTGAGCGACTGTGGGACTGGCGAGTGAGAGAGGTTTGTCCTGACTGTGGGCAAGGCAGGAAAAATTCTAGCTACAGAGACAGGTAGATCTCTGGGGCTTGGTGGCTAGCCAGGCTAGCCTACTTGAGGAGTTCTAGGCCAGTAAAAGACCTTGCCAACCCTCCCCCCAAATAAAAGGTGGATATCACTTGAGGCACCACACTCAATGTTCTCTTGCATCCACAATCAAGTGTACACATGTGCATAGACACCTGCACACACATATACATCTACACACACATGAACACACACATGAACACACACACACACACACACACACACACACACACACACACACACACTCAAGAAAAGGCATCTTTGCTGAGGTCAATCAAGTAGTAAAAAACCAGGAGCCAGACCAAAGCATAAAGCTCAGCTTCCAGAAGACGACTACTTCGCCTCTGAGGAAGTCTTCAGCAATGATACAATAATCTACTCTTTTTCTCTTTGACTCATGAAATCTTAAAACTTTTATTTGTATTTCTTTTGCTATAGTATTTGGGGTATTGTTTCATAGGTGTATTCAGAATAAAACATCATAAAAACTCAAAGTTACCATTTACCTGCCTTTTGGTGGTTAAAAACAAGTCTCACTATAAAAAAATGACCATATAGTCGATGGCTCACTTACCATTTGAAACTGAAATAATAATTGTTCAATAATAGACCTACACTGGAAGCATATCAAGCTATATGTTCACTTTCATGTCTGCAATACATGCAAATAAGTCCACTTTTCTTTAGTTTTTTTCCCATAGTTTTATTGTATGATATGATCTCCAACTACAGAATGAATGAGATTTTTACCTTGACTTTACATGTTATGGTTATTACACTAATTTTGACCATGATGCTAAATCTTGACAAAAATACCTATTTTTTTGAGAATTCTTGGTCGTTTTTTCTGCCCTTATAACTGATACAGTTATTGAAATTACAACCCTAAATAATTATTAACAACTACCTAATTTAAGCTAAGATACCATAAACAAAAAATCCTGTGCGAGTGTTTTAATAGAATGTTGGTTTTTATTATTAAGAGAAATGTCTGTGGTTATTAATTCTAAATGTTTGAAGAATCCACTAGGGTGAAGTAATTGCCAATCTATTGGGAGATTAGACAAAGTACATTCAAAGCTCATGAGGCCATAAGACACAGTGGGACTTTCTTTTAGAACAAGTCCATGCTTAGTGTCCCTGATCTGTAATTTACAATGTTGGTGATCTGGTTCTAGTAGATTAAACTGTATGTCAGGAAGAAACTATTATTCACTTCCTTGAATATTTGTTTTCATGGTTAAAGGGGGTGGGACAAAATTCCTATGATATAGAGTGACTTTGATATTCACTTCTACTTTCAAGATGACCTTCCCAGATTTTCAAATACTAAGCTGTCACCTGACCTTACTCACCACTTCAGGATCTCTTCACATGGCCCTACCCACAGGTCTCCTGGCACAAAAAGTGATATTTCCCCTCTTTTATCTTCCGCATCACCTGAAAGAGCTATTAATGAGGGGATCCATGGACCTACAAATAGTAAGTGAGCTAAAGTAATCCTAACTCAAGCCCTAGAAAGTAATCTTCTAAAAGGTGTGTGGGGGGGGGTGCTCAGTATCCTCCAGGGAAAGTGAGAGACTGGAGAAATGACTTCTTCTTCCTCTTCCTCTTCTTCTGATTCTCCTCCTCCTCCTCCTTCTCCTCCTCCTCCTCCTCCTCCTCCTCCTCCTCCTCCTCCTCCTCGTTGTTATTATTATTATTACTACTACTACTACTCTTACACGTATTGATTTCTTCTCCTTCCTGCGTGAAACTAGAGGTCAGAGAAAAACTTGCAGGAGTTTGTTCTCTCCTTCCACCATATGTGTCTTGGGGATTGAACTCAGATGGTCAGACTTGGCAGCAGGTGCCTTTACCTGCTGAGCCATCTTGCTAACCCGTCCTTCTTTCTACCCGTGTATGACTTTGGAAAACTAACTCACTGTCTCTGATCCTGAATTTGACCACTGTAAAACGAGGAAAATTGATACCATTCCCACAGAGCTGTGGGAAGGAAATAAGAAAATTTGGCATGTAGTATGCCTTTAACAAATTTTTGCTCTCCCAGTCATGACTACATTCCATTATAAAAAAGATTTTGACATAAAACAAAGAGCCAAACTGTTAGCAGTGGAATGGAAAAGTAACAAGAAATGAAACACAAATCTATACAATGTATTAGTTTAGTTGCCATCTTCAAGTTGTGGAATAAGTTGTCTGAGAAATCTGGGGGAAAAAATTGAAAAAACCACACTATCTGCTCTACATGACTTTCTTCCTGGATCATTCTGCTTTCTTCTTTTAAAAAAGTATCAAATTATAATTTTAAAGTTGTGTGTATTTGTGTATGGCTGTAAGTGGGTATATGCTTTATAAATGTAGTGCCCTTGGAAGCCAGAAGAGAGTGTCAGATCCCCTAGAGATAGAGTTAACGCAAGTGTCACTTGCTTGATATGGGTGCTCAGAATCAAACTCAAGTCGTCTGGAAGATCAGTGAGCTGTCTCTGGCCTGTCACTCTACTTTCTAATTCAAGAACTTTAGAAAACCATTTTTAATAAGCTCGAGAAAGAAGAAATAGAACAGAGAAACAAACCACAATAGAGCATAGGATACTGGATGAGTCACTGCCTGCACGCTGGCCTCACCTCTTAGACTAAGCCACATGCAATATAACTGGTTAGGAGAGTTTGGCCTTGGATGCTACTATTTTCTAGTTGCATAATTGTAGCTGGAGTTTTGTCTCCGGGTCCCACCAAGCCCCGGCAGTCTGACAGCTCACTTATAAAATAAACACACAGACACTTATATTATTTAAATTGTTTGGCCTAATGGCTCAGGCTTCTAGCTATCTAGTTCTTACATCTTAAATTAACCCATTTCTATTAATCTAAAAGTTGCCACGTGGCTCATGGCTTACCAGTATCTTAGCATCTTCTCATGGAGGTGGCTGGCAGTGTCTCCTGACTCTCTGCCTTCCTGTTCCCAGAATTCTCTTCTCTGCTTGTCCCGCCTATACTTCCTGCCTGGCTACTGGCCAAACAGCATTTTATTTATACAGAGTGATATCCACAGCACATAATCTTTGGCAAATTTCTTAACTTCCTTCATATCCATTAATAATCTTTTAAATAGCTGCTATAATGGCAAAAATTCTGATTAAATTATACTTCAAAATTAAATGAGAAAATGCATTTAAGGGATATAGTAAGATATTGGGCTCTAAGTGCTCAATAAATATTATTCTTTAATATTAATCCTTTCAAGCAAAATGAACAAATGGCCTCAGACTGGAAGGGATGTAATGCCTGACCTTAGATAACAAGGTTCTGTGAAGATGCAGTATTGAATTGGTTGCTTTTAATTTTTGTGTATGCATATTTATTTTTGAGTGAGTACATGGAGATGCCCTGAAATGAGAAAAGGGGCCCAATGAGGGGAAAAAGAGGCATTAAGGGAGACAGGTGAGAAGGGTTATGGAGCACATTTGATAGGAAAGGGGAAGGGGAAATACCTTGAGTGGAAGAGTTCAAACACAGATTAAATCAGGGAAGTGATGGAGAAGCCAGGGTAAGAGGACAATCAACCCAAACTAAGCATGTACGCAAAACCTGTAAGAGAGTCTGCTATTTTTCATGCTAAAATAAGTAAAAAGGATTGACATATACATTGACAGGATGTAATTGAAAAAAAAAACAGAACCAAATGCATAAAAATACTGTGTATTTCATAAATAAATACAGCACTCATTACTTGAAGATTCATATAGAATAAGAATTAATTTAGGGTCACATACAAATTGTTTACTAACAAAAGAATAAGAGATATTAGCCTCATTCTATATGTTATAATGTAAAGGTCAAGTATGAATACATAATACCAGGTAGGCGTCCAGTATTTTTCTAGTTACATAAAATACATATGCAACTATACATATATGTGCATATGTGTGATTGCTTCTGTTTGTGTTAGGATGCAACAAAGTATGAAAACTGCTTATCAATGAATGTGATTGGGGATTACTTATGGTTTTTTTTAAATACAGGTCTGTGCATTTGTTTCTTTTTTTAATTTTACATGTAGGAATAGTGTGTCTTCATGGATGTGCATGCATTGCATGCATGCAGTACCTTTAGAGTCCAGAAGAGGGTGGCTGAGCCCCTGAGTTAGAATTACAGATGCCTCTTAGGTGTTGAGAACAGAATTCAGGTCTTCTGCAAAAGGAACAATTGCCCTTAAGCACCAAGCAGTCTCTGCGGACCCTTGGTCTGTACTTTTAATGTCCCACATGAATGAGAATTACCTTAAAAAGAGAAAACTCTTTTTTTGAGACAGGGTGTCACTACATACTGCTGGCTGACTTGGAACAAACTGTTCAGACTAGATTGGACTTGAACTCACAGAGATCCTTTTGCCTTTGTCTTTCACATGCTGGGAGAGATTAAAGACATGCACCACCATACCTGCTACCTCTGAAAATTTTTAAAAATCTTTTTTACTCTCACAATATGAATAATTATAAATTTCAATGTTATAAGAATTGCAGCTTAAATTTTCTCTTTCATATGTTTAGCAGTAGCATAGAATTTTTTAAAATTTATTTTATTGAGAAATAACACATAGGGATCTTGTGTTCTTATTTGTAACTGAGTAACATTTCATGCCGTGAGAAAATTGCCAAGACTTTGTTCAATAGAAAAATGTCTTTTTTTTTTTTTGAGCCTGTGAATCTTTGATCTCGCCATTCTGTCCTGAGGAGTTTCCCTTGCAACACAGCAGGTTTTAAGAATTTTGTATTTGAAGCACTAGTATAATCACTGTGATTATGTATGTAGTTTTGGAAATTTTATGTGATTTTCCACAGGACAAATGCTGAAAAGAAAAAAAAGAAAAGAAACCGCCCCCCCCCCTCAGCCAAGGCATATCACGTTGCCAAATACAGATGGAAAACATTCAGTACCAGTTTGCAGTCACGTTCTCTGGTCTGCTTGGGAAAGAAGAGGGAAAGACTTAAGGGGCCAAATGCACTGTGAGGAATGCCAAGGCTCAGTGCACAGCTACCATGCTCCCCCAACTCTGGGTACTGTTCTTTATGTGTCAGGCACTGGGATTACTGCAATAGTAGTAGTCTTATCTCCCTTTAACTTCACAAAAGTTCCATTCTACAGATGAGGAAACTGAGGCTCTGAAAGGTGGAGAACCTTGCTTCATTGAAATTCATATGCCATCACTCTTAAGAAATATGTTATTTTAGGCGTTACTAACAAAGACAAAATTTTTCCTACTATAGTGGTAAGATACCTATGACTGAGGTACTACATTTTTTTGAAATCACATCTTAGAATCTATGAACTATTCTATGCACAGTGGTTAATAATAGCCTGTTCATAACATGAAAAAATGAGATTAGGATCTATTTCTTTAGTATACAAAGCTCTATGTCCTTACTCAAATACGAAAACCTCAATATTAAGTCCCTCTTGTCCTATGGTGTGGTAGAGTAGAAAAATACTCTTTTCTGAAAACTAGAAGTTGTTTTTTCCTTCTGTATAGTATGTGTGTGACTTTGGGACAGTGACTGCATATTTATCTGACACATTTCCCTAAGTATGAGCAAATGGAATCTACTGTCAGCATCACTTGGAGCCATACAAAGATCCTTTTCATCTAAAATTACTCCCTGTTTGACACTCAGTTTCATGTTACTCTGAATCTGTCCTATGTATTCTCTACAGAACAATGAAAAAGTCTCTTCTCATGTTTTGGTCTGGGCAAGAAGCCATTGTGGTTAGATGGGGTGGTAGAAGTTGCTCTATTTGGAAGATGCCTGAAGTATGATTGCTAAGTAACAGGATTTACCCCTCCACTCATCTACTTAATAGACTCCACATTGCCATATGTGGATTACTTTTAATGTAGAACACATACACGCAGAAATGGAAAGTGTTGGGCTGTTAGAAATAACTCAAGCAAGACCTTGTAAAGGGTAAGCCTATCAATCACATGGACTTTTTTTTTCATCAAAAAGTAGAAAATAAATGGTTTGGTTGGCTTTTAAAATTATAGCTGAAAGAAGGGCTGTGGGAGGACACAAGAAAGATAAAATGCAAAAGGCTGAAAGTTTAGACTTTCCCCCTTCATTTTCTTGTGTACCTTTATTCTAATGATGAAGTACTACTTATCCTGTTACAAGGTAACAAGTCATGAGTGAAGCAAAATGTAAAAGACTCTTTGTTGTGTTCTTAGTCATGATGGACTGGTACATACTGCCTGACACAATCGCTGATCATATGTCCTGATGCACAGACATGGAGCACTGTGTTTGTTTTCTGCTTATATGGTTAAAGGGGCTAAAGTGAGATGGTTTACACTACACACCTCCAGAAAGGGATATGGGGCAAAATGCTAGATGGGAAAGATAAATGGGAAAGCTTTGTTTCAATGACACATATCAAATAACTCGCATTTTCTCACCTGTGGGATCTATTACTTCTGTTGAGGTACGGTTTTTAGGCACCCTCTTAAAATTTAATTCTAAGAGAATTAATTTTATAGGTGTGTTTTGCCTCTTGGTATCTACAGGGAATTTGTCCTTGTTTACTTTAAATCATTTTAGGTTATTTACAATACTTGGTATAATATAAACACGATGTAAATAGTTGATGCACTGCATGGTTAAGGGAATAACAACAAGAGTTCTGTAAGTGCTCAATATAGATGCAACTTTATTTTGAATATTTTGATCTGTGGTGATTAGGTTTCTGGAATCTGTAGACAGAAGGCTGACTGCATACTTTAGAATTAGCTGGTGAATATTTTAACTCTTGTCTTAGGGACCACTGCAATGCCAATTTTTATAACCACTTCATTTGCAAGATACTTGAGGAGCATTTTATTTCTCCAATTTTCATTGTAGAATCCAATCCATTAAATCAAGCTTGTTAGTTTTGTTTTTCAAACCTTCTGTATCTTTACTGTTTTTTCTTGCCTACTTGATCTATCAATTACCGAGAGAGGAATGTTAAGAACTCTTACTGTAATGGTACATTTGCCAATTTCTTTTTGTAATTTGTTGATTCTTTGCTGTAGATTTTGAAGCTGTGTTTTTAGGAGGCATAAAAGCATAAAACTGAGATACTTTTCTAGAGAATTCTACCTTTCAGCATTCTGTTCTGAGCCACATTTTCCTTAATAATGTCTTTTGCCTTAAAGGCCATTTTTTTCTGATAAAAATATATAGCTACAGTAGATTTCCACAAATTTTCCCAGCATGTCTTTTTCTGTCTCTTTACTTTAAACATTTCTATGTTGTTATATTTCAGTTGTAAATCTTGCTTACTACATATATATGGTTTTTTTCTCTGTGTGTTATTGAATTTTAGTTGAGACTCTTATAAATTGCATGTAACTGGACTTAAAAGTCAATTATGCACCGCTTTTAAAAAACCTAGATAAATTAGTTTATAAATAGTATGATATCTTATGTATTTGCATTCTTTTTGCCATCTTGTACTTTTATTTTCCTGCTTTTTTGGTGAATCTTCTGGTTTTACCTTTCTGGCATTTTTATAAATTTTCTTTCCCTCTTGAATCCTTTATATTACTTCTATTCCACTAATACATTAATTCACTAATATTTTAATCATTATTAAGAATTTGCTTTACCACATGCTTTATTTATATTAAACGTCATGAAAAGTAATTTCATTTATTATTTTTATTGGAGCCTATTCATCATACATAGTGGTGGGTTTCATAATGATATTTTCATTCAAGTACATAATGTACTTTGACCATAGCCCACCATACTCTTCTAGTCTCTCTTCCTTCCCCTCCTGTGACTCTCCTTCCTTTTCTCAAATAGAACTAATAAGTTCTGTTTTTGCACTATGTATAAAATTTATCTTGTACACACTTAAATAAGATCTAGGAACTACATATGACAGTGAACAAGCATTATTTGCATTTTTCAGCTTGGTGTATTTCACTTAATGTCATTTCCAGTTCCATCAGTTTTACTGCAAATGTCATAATGTCATTCTTCATGGCCAAACAGAACTCCATTGTGTATATATATCGCATTTTCTTTATCCATTCCTCTACTGACAGACACTTAGGTCAATGATTCCATAACTTGACTACTACAGATGCTGCTATAATAAACATAAATGTGCAGACATTTTGTAATATGCTCACATATTTTCTTTGGACATATACTCCCAGGAATGATATAGCTGAATCATATAGCAGTCCTAACTTCACTGTTTACAGGAGCTTCTACACTGGTTTCCCTAGCAGGTCGATTAATTTACATTCCTAACAGCTGTGTGTGTGTTCCCTCTCCCCCTCACGCACACAGAAGGATTCTCTCTTATTTGTTTTCTTTGTGATAGATATTCTGACTAGGATGAGTTGGAATCTTTATGTAGCTTCAGTTTGAATTTTATGGATAGTTATAAGTGTGTTCAACACTTCTTCATTGATAATTATTTGCTCATCTAATTAGTCTACTTGTTGATTTTTATAGCTCTGTAGACACTGTAAATATTCATTTATTCTGTCAGATGTGTCAGTAGCAAAGAATTCATTCCATTCTGTAGGTTGGCCTTGGCTCTGTTAATTGTTCTGATTTCTTTGCAGATGCTTTTCAATTGGATGCAATCCCTTCTGCCAATCCTTGTTATTATTTCTCGAATTATTGGAATATTTCAGAAAGCCCTTGTTTACACCTATATCTTGAATTGTTTTCTGTATGTTTTCCTCTTAAAATTTTTAAGGTTTAAAATCTTACATTAAAGGCTTTGACTCATTTTAAGTAGTTTTTGTATAAAGTGAGAGATAGAAGGTATTTTTCCCCTATGTATATTTTTTATAACTTTGTAAAAAAATGAGGTGAGGTTGCTATAGCTAGGCAGGTTTGCTTTTTAGTCCTCTGTCTATTCTATTGGTCTAAGTGTACTTTGTTGTGTCACCACCTGCTGTTTTTGTTACTATGGCTCTGTAGTACAGTTTGAGATCAGACACTGGGATACCTCCAGCAGTGGTCTCTCTGGGAAGGATTCCTTTGACTGTTTGGAGCCTTTTGTTTGTCAAAATAAATTTTAGGATTGTTTTCTCCAGTTCTATGAGCCATGCCATAGAAATTTTGTTTGGTATTGTTATGAACTTGTACATCATTTTTAATATAACAGTCATTTTCAAAATATTAATTTTGCCAGTTCTTGAGCATGGGAGGTCTCTTCATATTTTAATGTATTCTTCAATTTTTCTCTTGAGTGTTTTAGAGTTTTTATTGTAGAGGTCTTTCATCAACTTGGTTATGTAGCATGAATCCTAATTGGTGTTAATAATAAAAACCCAGAGTCAGATATCAGTGTGAAAGCTGAAAGATCAGAGAAGCAGAGCAGCCAGCCACTAGCTCTTACCACTACAAAATCCTCAGCCAAAAGGGTCGAACTCCTGTCTTCTCCTGCCTTATATTCCTTTCTTCACCCAGCCATATCACTTCCTGTCTCAACTTCCCTAGTGCTGCGATTAAAGGCATGAGATCTCAAGGACTGGGATTAAAGGTGTGTGCCACCACTGCCTGGCCTCTATGGCTAACTAGTGGCTAGCTCCACCCTCTGATCTTCAGGTAAGCTTTATTTGTGAGAACACAGATATAATCTCACCACATGGTTAAATCTATTCCTAGGTATTTTCTTTGTTTTGAGGCTGTTGTGAATGGCATCATTTCCTTATTTTCTTTCACAGCATGTTTATTATTGGAATATATGAAAGGTACTGATTTTTTAATGTTGGTTTTGCACACAGAGAGAGTTTGCACAAGAGTGAATGGAAATGACCAAATGTGATCACTTTTGGTCTTAGCTATTTTTAAATGTTTCCTGTGGCTTCTGATAAGTGTTCTCCTGTGTGTTGTACCAGACTCTTCAACTCTGAATTGGTCTTAACTGTGCTGCATTTATCTAAATTCAGGCTTTGGGGATATATAAGTTTGAGAAGTGAGTAGAGCTGGCAAACCAGTACCATAATAGAGACATAAACATTCTGTCACAAGTCAAGTTCTGTTGTGTTCTCCTGTTGTCAGTTACCAACACCCCCCAGTCTCATCTTGCTTTTGCCCCTATAGTTTGAAATTTCCCTTATTTGTTTAGTTATTTTATTTGACAATTTCACATGCATAAATATATTGAATTTTGTCATTTTTCTCCCTGTCTCATATACCTCTCTCTTCTGCTGAAATGTTTTTTTCTTCCCTCTGTGATGGTTTTAGCTGTCAATTTGATACAATCAAGAACTGCCTGGAATGTGAGTCTCAATGAGAGATTGTCTAGATTAGGTTGCCTGTGGGTGTGTCTGTGAAGAGGTGACTTTATTCCATTAATTAAAGTGGAAAGAGCCGGGCGGTGGTGGCGCACGCCTTTAATCCCAGCACTTGGGAGGCAGAGGCAGGCGGATCTCTGTGAGTTCGAGGCCAGCCTGGTCTACAGAGCCAGATCCAGGAAAGGTGCAAAGCTACACAGAGAAACCCTGTCTCAAAAAACCAAAATAAATAAATAAATAAATAAATAAATAAATAAATAAAAATAAAGTGGAAAGAACCGCTTATTGTGGGTGGCACCATTCTCTAGGCGGGGGATCATTGCCTATGTAAAAGTAGAGAAAGTGAGCTGAGTATTGGCATGCATGAATTAATCCATTGCTCTCTAATGTGAACTGTGCTTGTAATGTGACTAGCTGATTCAGGTCCTGTTGTCTTGACTTTCCTGTCGTAATGGAATAGAATCTGGAATTGTGAGCCAAATAAACCCTTGTTTTTGCCAGGGATACTTTATCACAGCAACAGGAGAAGAAAGAAATACAGTTTCCTATCTTTACGTCTTATTTTTGTGACCTACTGAGTTTACTTCACTTTGCTTGCACAAGGATGAGTGGGACATTATTTACAAGAGCATGGGCAATGTAGTAATGGCCACACTGTTGAAGAAAATGACAGCTCTTCCTCTAGCAACCGTGTACTGCCACATGAGCCACTCTCCATCCTCGATGGAGTGATTCCCAGTCCTCTCAGAGAAGGAATTCCTTACAAGGAAAAGCAGGCTCCCAAAGAAATGTAGAAGGTAATGTAATATGATTTACAGTGGTACAAATCAAGACAGAGTTACCCCCAAATCATCACACTATATTAAAAGTAGTAAAGAGTTTCCAAGCATCAGAAAGGAGACTTCAAAATTAACTGTGTTTGTCACTGGGTTGTGGGGTTGCTAGTTACTTGCATTTACTACTCCATCTGTGAAGGCCTTTTCACTACTGTTTAAACTGAAAATCAGTGTCTATTAATATTATGAAACAAAGACCATAAAAGTATGTCCCACAATCAAGGCAACTCAGAGTGAAGGAGTGGGAAGATTGAGGATTTTAGAGTCAGAAATTTGGGCTTTGCCAATGACTGAGAGCACGCTTTTCTATCTAAGAAATTCCTTCTCTCAGATTCTTTGGTGGGCTTTGATTAAATATGAAATGTCTTTGAGATTACAGAGATGACTTAATCAGCCATGCTTTGACGTGAAACTATTTCTATCTGTCTGTCTGTCTGTCTGTCTGTCTATCTATCTTCTCTCTTCTCTGTCTATTCTGTGAAAAGAAAAGCAGTATGCTGATAGTGCAGGGGGGAAAGGAATTCAATGTTACATAATTTCAACTATAACTCAGTGTCTTGTTATACCTGCAGTTAATTAGAAAGTATATGTAGGATTTAAAATCTTTTCTTGTTTGTAATGTTTTTTCCTATCTTCAAAACTTCAATATCTTGGAAATGTTTTTTTAAGAGTATCTGCTACAAATTAAAGTGTTTAGCGTGCTCAAGTTTATTCTATCTAGAACATTTCAATGAGCTTTGCTCTGCCAAACTCTCTTCAGAGAAGAGAAGGCATCAACCCATAGTCCTCTTCACTTCCAATAGCTTCCCCCACAAACATTCCCAGTTGTCTTGTATGGACTAAACTAGACGTCCATTGCTTACTTGATCTGTGACCCAGTAGTCCCTCTCAAAAGTAGAAGAGCCAAAACCTAGGACCAACCTTCAGATACTTGAAAGTTTCAGAATCTTCCATTGTGTGAGGCCACAGGCATGAGGAGTTAGGAGCTTCCATTCACTGAACTCTTTTGAAACAAAAATATTTGTCTTAAAGTGGTGAAGTTGGTGGAGTTAGTGTTAGAGCTTTGAAGTTCCTAGGGTCATTGGAGTGTGTTGGGAAGATGCCCCACAGGAAGTGATGTTTCAGCTGAGACTGGAGGACTAAGAACTTCAGTCAAGGAAGAGTGGAAGGAGAAGTTATTGAGAGATGTTAGCCAGACACAAGAGGCAGGAAACGTTCCATGACCCGGTTCATCCTTGGGGAAATCTTGTGTGGAAGCCCACTACCCTGCAGTTGGGCATGTTTAAAAAGTCTTCTTCTATACTTGTCCTGTGAAACTTCACCATTGCAGCAAATGCCCAAACTCATTCTCCTCTCTGCTCTGACTCCAAGTCAGCCTTCATGGTAGAGTGTCACCTTTGTCACCAGGACTTACATTGTGGAATTAGAGAAAAGAAGAAAACCATTAAATAAAAAATTCAGTCACCATTTTGTTTTACACATTCTTGCACATCTTGTAATGCAAAGCAACTCTGAATAAGGCATTTCTTTCACTTTCATAAATAATATCTTTTATTGAAGAAAGGCAGAAGTTGGAGATCAGTACCACCTAGTGACCACATCTGGAATGACTACTGGTTCATCATTTAGCAGGAAGCCTTGGAAAATACTGTCCTCTCACCAGTAGGATTTTTCTGGAAATTTCTATGGTAAATGAAGTGACTCAGAGCCTATAGATATTAAATTATTTTAAACTATGTGCTAGAAGTTTTCCATGATAATGGGAGACTCTGTGTTGACTAATTTGAGTATGTGTGAGATAGCCAATCAGTGAAACACATACGCAAATGTCTGAATCTAAATGAAGACTGCTAAAATTTCCTTGTTGCTTCAAAAGTGTGTATACAAGCTGTGGGATATTTAACTATGCAAAGATGTGTTGCATTTGTTTATGTTGCGGAATATTTGTTTAACTATGTAAACATGTGTTGCATTTAATTATGTAAAGATGTGTTGCTGTTTTACCTCATCTGTCTAAGGCACCTGATTGGTCTAATGAAAAGCTGAACAGCCAATGGGTGAGGGAGGAGGTATAGGTGGAACTTCCAGGCAGGGAGAATAAGTAGGAAGAGAAATTTAGGCTCAGGAAAGAAAAAGGAGAAAGAAAGGGAGACGCTAGGGAGATGCCAGGGACCAGCCAGCCAGCCATGGAGGAAGTAGGAAAGTAGGACATACAGAAAGTTAAAAAGCCCTGAGGCAAAATGTAGATGAATAGAAACAGGTTAAGTTATAAGAGCTAATGGGACAAGCATAAGCTAAAGGCTGAGCTTTCATAATTAATAATAAGTCTCCGTGTCATTATTTGGGAGCTAGTTGGTGGCCCAAGGAAAATGCCAACTACATATACACATATAGAGAGAGCATATACACGTTTATGTCCAGACATGCATTTTGCCAAACTTTTCTATCATCAAATCCAATTAATAATGCACAACAATATTATAAAATTTTATGGTTTTCCTTTGGATTTCAAAATTAATCTTTTTGTTTCAAAATAACTGCAATGGAGAAATAATTACTAGAGAAAAAATCTCTGTGTTGTCTTTTATCCTGATATATAGAAAGATGTCAATATGTGGTAACTTAGCTCATATTTTCTGCATATATTTCTGTGTATCCACTGCTACTTAAGTTATCACATGAATTTGTATAATGTTTTTCAAATGTTAAATCATTACATCTGATAATGTATTTACATGTATATTCTTTTTAAATTTGTCTTTATTCTTGAGAATTCCATGCATGTATAATGTGGAAATATGGTCATATCTACCCCATTTCCTTTGTTCAGCTCCTCCCATCTCCCTTTCAACATGCCTCTACCCAGCTTCTAATTTCATGTCTTTTTTATTTTTGATAGCCCACTAAGTCTAGTTAGTGTTGCCCATATGTGAATGGACGTGGGAACATCCATTGGAACATGGGAAACCTACCAGTGACCATATCCTAAGAATGATTCGATTCTCCCTTACCAGTACTTGTCCCCAGCCAGTGGCTCATCAGTAAGGGACCTGGAGATTCTCTACCTTCTCTACTCTGTTTTTTCCTAGAATTTTAGTTTCCTTGATTTTGTGAAGGAAACCACAGCTCTTGTGAGACCATGGGTGTGTAACATGTGTTTTAATTTATGTACATTATAGTTTTCTTCTCTTTTTCCTATGTTTTATTATAGTGCAAGATTATTGTGGAATCATTTCACTGTAAAGCTTCAATACATTTTGAAACATTCTGATTTATTTATGTATTTTGCATATAAATTGTCTGCCTGTAAAATATTCTGGAAATTTTTCACATAATTCACATTTCCTTAGAGTTATTATTTGTATTTTAATAAAGTCTCTTTTTCACTTTCCATTAATGTTTCTAGCTAAATTTACAATCTCATGTACTATAAAGATTGTCACTACTTATGTGTATTTATAACTTTATGATCACTGTCAAAAAGAAAACATATAGTTTTGCCTATAATGTTCATGAATGGATGATTTTGTCTGGGAAGTTTTGTGTAATATTTGTTTACATTGTAAAGATGTGTCTTTGCCAAGGTGCCCTCTGATTGGTTTAATAAAGAGCTGAATGGCCAAGAGTTAAGCAGGAGGTATAGGCGGGACTTCTGGGCAGAGAGAGAGGCACAGAACAAATCAGAGGTACAGAATGAAAGAAAGATAAAAAGCCATGTGGTAGAATGTAAATTTAAAAATATGGGTTAATTTAAGATGTAAGACCTAGTTAGGAACAAGCCTAAGCTGTAGACTGAGGCTTCATAATTAATATAAGTCTTCACGTCATTATTTGGAAGCTAGTTGGCAGGACAGAGAAAGACTCATTACAGGGAAGTGTGTATGATTGTGGTTTTTGGAATCAAGTGTGGAAAGTAAAGATATTTCTAAGAGTGATAAGAAGGAGAAAGAAGTTAGCATAGAGAGAGTACCATATAATAAGAATGAGATGATAAAATCTTTCAAGAAAGAGAATTCATCTTTGAAACTTTCTGTCCTATGTGCTGGTCTGTCTCTGTGATTTCACCATTTGAAAATATTTATTTATTTATCTGATTTATTTCATTTAATGTGTGTGTGTGTGCGTGTGTGTGTGCGTGCTTGCACACGTGCATGCGCTCGAGCATGTGTTTGCCACTGTGTTCCTGTGGAGGTGAGAGTTCTCTCCATTTACCATTCCTAGGAATCAAACTGAGGTCATCAGTCTTGGCTGCAAGCACCTTTACTCACTAAGCCACATCATTAACTTGATTTCACCCTTTACTTCAGTATTAAAGAAGCAATTTCCATATGTTTGATAAAGAAATGTCAATTATGTGTTTACTTGGTAGAAGCTTGAAGTTTAGATCCCAGATCAACCACAAATCACAAGCCTTTCATTCAACTTCCTGGTGCGGGCCTCTGCTCTAACGTATAATAT
The DNA here is from genome assembly GCF_007827085.1 of Peromyscus californicus insignis. Lineage (NCBI taxonomy): Eukaryota > Metazoa > Chordata > Mammalia > Rodentia > Cricetidae > Peromyscus > Peromyscus californicus. The sequence continues at coordinate 84,465,384 of NW_026294391.1, forward strand.
ATATTCTATGTATGGAGATAGGTCTTTCCTCAGAGTCACCCTGATCAGGAAGAACTTTATTGATTACATTCAGTTAAAAAGTTCACATCAACTCCTGAGCACTCCCTACCCCTCTTCCATGCTTTATGTTTTCTATGATTAAAGTTACATCGTTTTCATTCTTTTTTTTTTTTTTTGGTTTTTCGAGACAGGCTTTCTCTGTGTAGCTTTGCGCCTTTCCTGGATCTTGCTCTGTAGACCAGGCTGGCCTCGAACTCACAGAGATCCACCTGCCTCTGCCTCCCGAGTGCTGGGATTAAAGGCGTGCGCCACCACCGCCCGGCTCGTTTTCATTCTTATCCATGTACTGCTCTCAGTGCTTCCCATGTACTAATATATCTATTTTTTTACATAAACATTGAGAAAGATATGGTATTATTGCTGTTATTTTGATTATTAGCTTTACCTTTGAGATGAGGAATGGGAGGCAATGAGAGGTTTAAAGTTAAAATGGAAGCTTTGTATTTTATCGTATATTATTTTGAAACACTACTTCACTTTTAGCTAATACATAATAATAATTATGCATATTTTGGGGCAAAGTGTGATATTTAAAACATATTTTTTTAAGAATAAAGTGAATTTTAGCATATCCATCACCAAACATTTACTTCCTTGTCACAAGAGCATTTCGAATCCTCTCTTTTAGTTCTTGTGAAATATACACTATGATATTATTAACTACAGTATTGCAATTGTCCTTCTATATTATAGAATGCCCTATGTGTCATTGTACAACCATTGGTCATTGTTCTCCTCACCATTGCACACAATCCTCTGATTGCCACGATTCTACTCTGAATGTCTACAGATGAGCATTTTTAGATTCCTCAGATGTGTGAGATCATGAGGCATTTGTCTCTCTGTGCTTTGATTAAAATTTCACACACGTACACTCTGCTTTATTTAAAAAAAATAAATATTTGGCCTATAATTCTACCTCTGGGTATATACAGAGAGTTGAAAACAGTTGTTTAAGCCAAAGGTTGTTCATGAATATTTATACAACATTATTCATCATTTTAGCCGGCAGGTGGAAACACCCAAATGTCAAGCAGTGGATAAATATGCAAATAAAACGTGATATAGCTACTCAATAGAATGTGATCCCGCTATAAAATTACTGATGTATACATTACCATGATGAAGTCCTGAAACTATTACTGCATGGCTCTGTTGATATGAAATGTCCTCAGTGAATATAGGGACAGGGGCTGGAGAGATGGCTCAGTGGTTAAGAACACTGGCTGCTCTTCGAGAGGACCCAGGTTCAATGTCCAGAACCCATATGGCAGCTCACAACCATCTCTAACTCCAGGCTCAGGGAATCTGACGCCTTCTTCTGGCCTCTGTGGACACCAGGTATACACATGGTGTACAGGCATGCATGCAGGCAAAGCATCCATATGCATAATACATATTTAAAATAGACGTAGAATAGATAAGTGGCTGCTTATGTGTGTAGGAGAGGATGAGAGGGATAGCTAAGAGGCAAGAGTGTCTCCTTATGGTCATGAAAGTGTTAAAAATGAATTGTGTAGTTATGGTTGCACATTTTTGCGACTATATTAAAAACCTTGGATTTTTACACTTTAAAGAGGTGTATTATAAAGTGTATGATTGTGAATTACATATCAACAAATAGTTACAAAATGTAATTTTTAAGGAAAAAAACCTGGTTTTGATTCCTGACATCTTAGTACAAGGAGTTCTTGGGCCCACCATGGCAAATTTTTCAAATTGATCCCCAGGGCTGCTCTAGTAGGGCAAGAATTTTTATTCATTTTGTTTACCATTATACCTGTCATTTAGTAGACAGTACATTCCCATGAGGAACTCTTCAGTACTTAAAGTAGCCAGTAGAATGCAAGCTTCAGGGCGATGGGAATTTCATCTGTTTTCTCCAGTGCCGTTTTCTGTTGCTCTTGAGCAGTGTCTAGCACAAGCAAGGCACTCAGTATTTGTAAAATGAGTGTACTGCTTCTTCTGACTCAAGTCCAATGGAAACTACTGTATTCAATACTCATCCCCATGGAAAACGGAGGGAGAGAAAAGTACATGAAAACGAAGCAACTGATAATGAAAACAACCTGAGTACTCAAAGACGAAGGAATGGCAATTTTGTGAAAAGTTTTCCAAACCCCTTAACAATGAAAGGAATTGAAGGAAGGAATAGTAAGTTTGGTTCCATTCATTGAAACTAAACTCCCATCAGCACATTAAGATATTCAGTTTATGCCTCCCCTACAGACAGTCACAGGCAGAGAAAGAAAGGCACATGGGAGACTGAAGGGTATTCAGGTATTGGGAGGTGGAGTTCCATTGATAGTGGTCCAGGTGGCTGTTTAAACAAGTCCTGAGCAATGGCAACACCAATAGACATGCTAACATGGAAGGTGTCCGTTTCAAGGGGCCTCAGTCCCAGAAAAAGAACTCCAGGCAGCTAAGGAGTGCTGAGAGTGGGAGAGACAGTCTTCCCCAGGGAAGAGCACCGATTGGTTATCCAATACCCAATGGGAGGAGCCTCCAAATTAATTATCCAATACTGCATGGTCAGCCCTGAAAACAACATACATACAAGCAACATTATATGGACTGAGCAGGTTGTATTTACATATTTAGAAATGTACACATACATATGTAAAAACAGTTGAAGAAATAGAGGCTATAGATTTAAGAGAAAGCGGGGCGGGGTCGGTACACGAGAAGGGCTGCATAGAGGAAAAAGAAGGAAGGAATGCTATAATTATATTTTAAAAACTGCAGTAACTCTGCTGCTTGAGGACATAACCATGAAACAAATAAACAAAGTCCTTTCCATTCTATAGCTCATGTTGATGTGAGATTAGTGAAAGGTAATAAACAAATAAGAAATAAAATATAGGGTATGAGAAATGGTGTAATTTGGAGGCCAGTGACATTAGAAGCATGAGATTGACATCCAAAATAGTAGATTTTCATCAGAGCTCTGCTTTCTGAACAGCTATGTGGGGAAGTGATAATAGGGGAAATTAGTTGACAGGTACAAAATTACTGCTAGATAAGAGGAATAATTTTTAGTATTCTATACCACAGCAGGGTGACTATAGTTAATAACATCACTGTATACTTCAAAACAACAAGAAGAGGTCCTAAATGTTCTCATAACAAACAGATGCTAAATATCTGAGGCAATGCATGCCAATTATCCCAATCTGATCACTGCACATTGTATACACGTTTAGAAATGCCACGCTACACCCTCAAAATATGAACAATTATTATGTGCCCATTAAAATCAGAATGAAACTTAAAAACCCAAATGAGCAAAAAGACCTTTTGAAAACTGCTGTGTGTGAGCAAGGACAAACAAGAAATACAGTCAAGCAAAACACCTACGATTTTGAGAGCAGCATTTAGCACTTAAGTTAATGCTTTTCTGTAGGCCACAAGTCAAAATTACTAACAGAGAAAACATCAGGAGTTGCTTCTCTTACCTGCAATCCAAATCCATTAAATCCATTCCCTGTGCTTTTAGGCACTCAGAGTTATGTTGAATATTTCTGATATAATTCTTATAAGGGCATAAAGCAAACTGTTTTTGAAACCAGGCAAAGGCTTCCCAGACCAATTTCTCTCTCTCTAAAATGAGCTAGTCCAATAGAAATACAGTTGGCATACCTCTCTCTGGATTTGAGAAAAATAGCATGAATATGATAACAATTAATGAAAAAGAGGCTATGAATTTGAAGGATGGCAGGGTGGGGTATATGAAAGGTTTGGAGAGAGAGAAGGAAAGGAGAAGCATTGTAATTAAGTTACAATCTCAAAAAAAAGTGTCCTTGGGAGTCATTTTATTGCTACATTTCTTTAGCAGAATAATAGTATTTGCTTTTCCCCTAGGCCACCCACACAGTGTCAGGCATGGGCTTCATCTCATGGAGTGGGCTTTAAATCCAATCAGATAGTAGTTGGCTACTCCCACAACCTCTGTGGCACAGTTGCACCAGTGAATCTTGCAGATAGGTCACCACTGTAGATCTCAGTGTTTGTTGCTGGGTTGATGACAGTATGCAGTGTCTTTCAGACCATGAACTAATGTTTTTAGTGGTGAAGCCTCTAGTCAGGCACTAGCTCAACTTCTCTGAATTCAATGGGATATCTAAGTGTTGTCATCAGCAATAAGGCCTGTGCTAGCTAGTTTTATGTCAACTTGATACAAGCTAGAGTCACTGGAGAGGAAGAAGCCTCACTTGAGAAAATGCCTCAATAAGATCAGGCTATAGGCAAGCCTATAAGGTATTTTCTTAGTTAGTGATTAATGTGGGAAAGCCCAGCCCATTGTGGGTGGGGCCAACCCCGGACAGGTCCTGGGTTCTATAAGAAAGCAGGCTGAGCAAGCCATGGGGAGCAAGCCAGTAAGCAGCACGCCTCCGTGGCCTCTGCATCAGCTCCTGCCTCCAGGTTCCTGCCCTGCTTGCTTGAGTTCCTGTTCTGGCTTCCTTCGATGATGAAGATGATGAACAGCAATATGGAAGTATAAGCCTAATAAACTCTTTACTCTCCAACTTACTTTTTGGTCATGGTGTTTTATCACAGCATTAGAAACCCTAACTAAGACAGGGCCTAAGACAGTTTGTGGAGAGCAATAGCCTTAGCAATAGCCTGAGATTTGGGGGGCAGTTTCCATTGAGCCCCTTTGGTCAACAATTCAATAAAGTGTAACCCACCCCTGGCACTGCAGGGCTACATTTGATGGTGAGAGATGTCTAACTGGGACTTCGTCTCCCCCATTATTTGGTGACCGTTTAGATTCCATTCATATATGTGTATATTTTAAGAAGTTTCTACTATATTAGTTTCCATACAACCCCTCAAATGGCCCTTAGTTTTATCTGTCTCTCCCCATCTTTTCTTCCCTTCCTTGTTTGAGCCTTCCACTCTAGTCTTCCCACCCCATCCATCCATAATTACTTATTCTATTTTCCCTTTGTAGGGAGAGCCTCCCCCGCCAGTCCCTTGCACTACACCTAACTTCTGTGGCTATGCAGACCATAGTCCACTTATCAAAGGCTTAACAACTAACATCCACATATAAGTGACTAGATATCATGTGGTTATTTGAATAAGAACACCCCCAACCCCCATAGGCTCATGTACTTGAATGCTTAGTCACCGGGGTAGCACTATTTGAAAAGATTAGGAGGTGTGGCCTTGTTGGAGTAGGCATGACCTTGTTGGAGGAAGTGTGTAACTTTTAATAGGCTGTGGGGTTTCAAAAAGCCCAAGTCAGCTCCAGTATCTCCAGTATCTCTCTTCCTGCTGCCTGTGGATCTGGATGTAGAACTCCAGCACCATGTCTGCCTACATGCCACCATGTTCCCAGCCATGCTGATAATGGACTAAACCTCTGAAACTGCAAGCAAGCACCAATTAAATGCTTTCTTTTATAAGAGTTGCCGTGGTCAGGGTGTTTCTTCACAGCAATAGAACACCGACTAAGACATACCATATTTGTCTTTGGGGGTCTAGGTTACCTCATTTGGGATGATTTGTTCTAGCTTCATCCATTTTCCTGCCAATTTCATGACTTCATTTTTTTGAACAGCTAAATAATATTCCATTGTGTAAATATACCACACTTTATTCATTCATCCATTGATAGACATCTAAACTGTTTCCAATTTCTGACTCTTATGACTATAGTAGAGCAGCAATGAAGATGGTTGAGCAAGTGTCCTTGTGGTGGGGTGAAGTTTCTTTTGGGTATATGCCCAAGAGTAGTATAGCTGAATCTTGAGGTAGATCGATTCCCAGCTTCCTTATGAACCACCACACTGATTTCCAAGTTTGGACTCCTACCAGCAATGACAGCTGTCATTTGCTTTATTGATCTTGGCCATTCTGACTGGTATAAGATGATGAATGTAGCAATAAAATGACTGTTAATAACATTTTCCTAGATTCAGATCAGTGTCTTGCTCAGCTATCATCAGAAAAGTTTCCTTCTGAAGTAGTTGGGTCCATACACAGAAAGCCACAACCGGACAATGTGCAGTGAGTGAGAGGCCTTACAACACTCAATCCTAAATGGGATGTCTCCATCAAATCCTTCCCCTTGTGGCTCAGGGAACTCTGTAGAAGAGGATGCAGAAAGATTGTAAGAGCCAGGGGGATGGAAGACACCAAGGAAACAGGGCCTTCTAGACACAACAGAACTGAACCACATATGAACTCATGGAGACTGTGGCAGCATGCACAGTATCTGCATGGGTCTGCACCAAATGGGGTACCAGTGCTAAGCAGGGAAAGTAGACAGAAGCTCCATTCCCTAATCCAGAACCTATCTCCAGTTGATAACTGCTTGCAAATGAAAAAGTAGTTTTCTCCAATGGAGTCTCACTGGGTACACAAACCACACTTAAGGGCCGGCCAACACCAAATGAACTTAAATTTTGAAGAGGTTTTTTTGCTTCATAATTCTTTGTCTGGGCTTTTTTTTTCTCCCCTAAAAGGTCTTTTGCTTACATATTATGCTGTCTGGTTTTGTGCTTTTTATGGGATTTTCTGTGTGTGCAAATGTGTGTGTTTCTGTGTCTATGTGTGTTTCTTGTGCTTTTCTTTGGCTCTTTTTCTACTGTTCATTTGTTTGTTTTGTCCTTTTCTGGTTTGCTTTTTACTTTATCTCATTGTTTGTTCTTTTTAGATGCTTGTTTCTCTAATGAGAAAGATCAAGAAAAGGTGTGGATTTGGGCATCTGAGCAGATAGGAGGATCTGGGAGGAAAGGAAACTGCAATTGGAATATATCATAAAAAAACCCATCTATTTTCAATAAAATATAAAACAATAAAAAAATCAAATTCTAAAATGTGTATTTATTGCTGTTTTCTGTTTGTCTGTTTGCTCGCTTACTTGCGTGCTTGATTTTTAGACAGGAGCTTACTTACTTGGCCTACTTGCTATGTAGGCCGGGCAGCTCTTGAACTTATGGTGATCCTCCTCACTGCCTCCCAAAAGATGGGATTAAGGGTGTGCGTTTCATTATAGGTTTAAATGCATCATGTTCTCAGAAAGAATGTGTGGTGCTTATGGCAACTGCGTTGAGAATGGAAGCAGAGAGTTTTCATGAAATGGATAGCAGTCTTAATCTTTCCCCACATACTTAAAATTATTCTTAATTGAAAAATATTAATTGTCTATATTTATTGGGTAGAAGGTGATATTTCAAGATATATTTGTATATATACACAGTATGGCATGATTAGACTAAACTAACATCTCTACTACCTCACCTACTTTATTTTTTATTGGAGAATTTTTTTTTCAGATTTGGGGAGTAGCTAAAGATTGTCCTGTACGAGAATGTTCAGGGAGAGTTTAAAGTGAAGTGAAGCCTGCCTGTGGAAGAGTGGGACAGGCACTGAGTTTCCTTTAGAGGCCTGGGGAAAGGTCAGAAGGAGATACTCGGAAGTCATGGTACTGGAAGCTGAAAGGCATGAGTGACTTAGAAACACATACTGAGTGACACAGAGAAGGAGATCTGAAAAGAGCCTTTGAGTGGGCCATAAAAGAGCACAAGCAAGAAGTCAGGACAACCAGAACAACAAAACCAGCTCGACCACAAGGATAGTGGAAATCAGGAGGATGTGTCCCCGAGACTGCAGTGTGAAGGAATTTCCCTTAGGCTTTGGTGTGTGATGAGTGTTATGGTAGTGAATTGTGTTGTGCTATGTTGTGTTGAGAGTGGAGCCTCACACATGCTAAGTAAGTACTCTAGCACAAAGCTATATCCTCAGTTCTCTTCTTACTTCTTTTTTGGAGACAGGATCTCACTAAACTAACTGCCCGGGTTGACTCTGAACTCACTCTGCAGCCCATGCAGGCCTTGAACTTGTAATTCTCCTGCCTCAGCCTCTTAAGTAGCTGAGATTAGAGAACTGCTCCCTCGGGCCTAGCAAAGAAAGTAATTTTAAAAGGGACTTGTCAGCATTATAAAAACAGTAGGGAAGTAGAGCAGTGGAAGAATAGAGGCAGGAGGCCATGAGATAGCTCAGGGGGTAAAGGCGCCTGCTGTGCAAGCCTGACAACCTAAGCTAAAACCCTGGTGGCTCACACGGTGGAAGGAGAGGACAGACTTCTCAAGATGTCCTCAGGCCTCCACACATGCACTGTGGCATGCGTGCGTACACACACACACACACACACACACACACACACACACACACACACACATTAAATTTAATCTAAATTTAAAATACAGAATAGCGATGGAGAATGTTTTGAAATAATACTTAAGTTTTACATTGTTATTTGTGTGTGTGTGTGTATGTGTGTGTGCACGCACGTGCATGCATGTGTGCTTGAATGTTCCATAGCATGCACGTGGAGGTCAGAAGACAGCTTGTGGGAGTAGAGTCTCTTCTCCTATCGTGTGGATTCTAGTGATCAGAGATCATCGTGCTGGATGGTATTTCATCTTCTACTTGATGACAAGAGAAGCAGCAGCAGTCGTAGCGAGAGTGCGAGTCAGTCAAGGTGTCCTTCAACTGACGATGGCCACAACCATGTGAACAGGCTAGACACTGCTACTCAGTTCCAGGCAGTCCTATGCTTGAGGGTTTTCAAGCTTCCTGTGATTAAGCCAAGATGTAATTTGTATTTTGTAGCTAGAGTTTTCCTGCCTGGCCCACAGTCAGGACAAATCTCTCTCACCTGCCAGTCCCACAGCCCCTCAGACCCGATCAAGTAAACACAGAGACTTATATTGGTTACAAACTGTATGGCCGTGGCAGGCTTCTTGCTAACTGTTCTTACAGCTTAAATTAATCCATCTCCATTAATCTATACCTTGCCACATGGCTCGTGGCTTACCGGCATCTTCACATGCTGTTTCTCATCATGGCGGCTGGCAGTGTCTCTCTGACTCAGCCTTCCACTTCCCAGCTTTATTCTCCTCCTTGTCCCGCCTACACTTCCTGCCTAGCCAATGGCCAATCAGTGTTTTATTTATTGACCAATCAGCAACACATTTGCCATACAGACCATCCCACAGCAGTATTTATATATGATATTCTCCAATTTTTAGATATTACCAACTATTTAAAAAACAAAACCCATGGGGACAAAAACGTGTTCCTCCAAATCAACACTTTTTATTTTCTGTTATAAACCGGTATTTATTGAAGGAATTTAAGATGGAAGGCAGATAGGTTAAAAATCCAAAGATAGACATGATCCATATTTCATAATCAGCTCCATGTAATCAAAAGTACAATTAAAACTGTAAGCATAAAAAAGGGGTAAACAAGATTAAGAGCAGAGGCATGAAGAAGCTACCTTACCTATGTTGTCCATACATAAGCAATGGGAAGTGTTGTTTTAATGCACAAGTTATAATAGAAGTTAATGAAAATGTTTACCAAAAAGCCATAGCTATCAAGGATAAATATGATATTCAACAAGAAAAAAATGGAGACACTATGGTCAGCCCCTAAGTGTCTTCTTAAAATGACAACAGCTATTTTGGCATGCCAATCTACTGTCACTTCCTTGCATTTTACAGAGGTCCTCAGTTTCTTCAGATTCCGTTGGATACTTCCTACTGGCAAGGAGTGATAATCTGTATTCTATAGATCAGGAAATCAAGAACTCCAAACATGTATTAGGAATAAGTAACCTTTTATTTGTGCAAATCCCAGCTCTAACTTTACATAGCGAAGAAGGAAATGTCAAAAGGATGTGTGAGATATACAAAGTCAGGAATAGTTTTTGCTGAGTCTTCAATAAATACTATCTTTACAACCTTATTAATGTGAAAGACTAGGGCTACTTTTAACCTTGTTTATAAACTTTGAATTTTTAATATGTGGACAGTGCTTACACAGAAAAATTTATCACTTGACTCTGAAAAATATCTATCATTTTATGAAAATTAAGCATACAGCATACAGAAAACATGATTTCTAGTTGCTTTTTCTCCAAGCTCAATATTTAAATTTAATGCAATCACCAACTCAAGCTCAAGACTATTTTCATATAGAACAGTATTTTTGCTTATGGATTATATATATTCAAACCATACAGATTGAGAACGTTATGTTGCCTGGTTTCCTGTTCAAGAAATATTTGATAAAATTTCCAGTCCCAGTATAAATACTTTCCACTAAGTTCTCAAAATAAATATGTCTGAAGACAAAGGAATCTTTGTTCCCTGTTGAGACAATCCATTTTCACACACTGGGAAGAGAAACGATTTGGCAGAAGGCATGAGTACAGGCTGTTATTTTAAAGTGAAGAGGTGAGAGTGTGTGCATGGAAACACAATTGACTCTGTCGCTTATAAAAGATGAGGTTGTACACTGAGAGAAAGATGGAGAATTCTGATTTGATTACCTTCTAGCACAATGGTGCCCATGTTGTCTCACTATGCACTCAGATATTGCAAATCCTGAAGAGCTCTACCTCTAACTGGTCAGGCTTTGCTCACGAGTTCCATCTTCACCTGCACTGTGGTCCTGCTGGGAATACCCAATTTATCAGACAGTATAATCCACTTTGGCCTCCATCCAGTCACTCTGTGTCCTGAGGTTCTGGGCATATGTGTGATTATGGGATGGGGAGACAAGGGACAGTGGTAGTTTGCTTATCCAGTGGCAGCAAGATGCTCCCTTCACTGCAAATAGAGCCGATCTTGACCGTGGCCATTTTACTTTGTATAGTCCTTTCTCAGCATAGTGTTTTCATAGACTGTATGTTGTACATTTATCATTATATATGCATGCATCTAACATTGACTGCATGTACAAATGAGTACTAAATTAACACACAGAAAGAGATTATTGCTAAGCAGCAAAACTCCTGCCTAAAGTGATTTAAAAGGGGATTATCAGAGGAACTACACAATGTGCTCAGAAAACACTAAGCCTTTAAGAAATTTTCCTATCTGGGCCTGGTAGTACATTCCTCTAATCCCAGAATTTGGTGGGTGGAGGCCATCCTGGGCTTCGTGGGCCCCTGTCTAAAAAGATAAAGCACGGGGGTGGAGGCGGTGACAGAAAATAAATACAACTACTAAAGAAGTTTGAAAATATACACACAAGAAATGACGTCCACAAACATTTACATAATGACAAGCTTTTGTGCTGTTCTTAAAGCAGATGTTTCCTGCTGATATTTTGCAAAAGAAAGGACACTTGTGCCATTTCTTTTTATTATGCGATGACTTATCTCATCTGATTCTTCTCTCCTCAGTCTAGTATTAGAGAAACACACACTCATTTCATATATATGGAAAAAATGTAGTCACCATTTTCCAAGTCACCATGTCAGTAGGCATCTGGAAATGGGAGTTTGTGCTTCAAAGAGGAGAAGTGGAAGGGCAAAGGGGCCCTTGAACACACACTGCATGAAGGTGAGAGATTCAGCCCTGGGAGCCATTATTTATTGACAAATGAAACATCATGTTCACGTTCATTCTTCTCTGTCCATATGAAAAAATTCAAATGTTTTCAGTGTTATTCATTTCATACATGCATACATGCATACATACATACATACATACATACATACATACATACATACATACATACATATATACATACGTTTACAAGATTATGGTGTTCTATTGCAGCTAAGACAGACTATTGAGATCATTGCCACCTGCTGGTCAAATCTAAAACTACATCTCTGAGAGTCTGCTGTGGAACGGTTTGGGAAGGAGGGGTCTGGGCCTGACCCATCAGTTTTCTAGAAGCCTCAATGGCACAGCCAGACACTTCTGCAGGAGAGGTTGCTGCCTGGATCTCTAAGGTCCTGGAAGGAAGGAAATTCTACTTCTGTTTCAGATGAAGAGAATGGGGCCACTGTGAGTGTCTCTGAGGAAGAGTAGGTCTGCGTTTGGGTGTGCATAGTAAGTATTTGGTGGGGCTGGCTTTTCCTTCTTCTCCTCCTCCCTTAGCTTAGGTACTATGAATTTCTTTACCAGAATGGTAGACTTGTGTGAAATTGGATGAAGGTTGGAGAGAGGGCTCAGGTTAAGAGCCTTAATGCTCTTGCAGGTGCAGTTCCCATCATTCATGTGGAAGCTCACAGGCATCTCTAACTCCAGTTCCAAGGCATCTGTTGCCCTCTTCTGGCCTCCATGCATCCTCTACCCATGTGGTTCACTTCATTTGCATACAGGCAAAACTTACACACATTTAAAAATATCTTTTAAAAACTGGATAAGATCATAAGAAAACCTTCCCTCCTTCCAAAATGTATCTCACTTCCCTAAATCACAAATCCAGTACATTTTTAAATTAAACTTTTTTTTTTTTTTGGTTTTTCAAGACAGGGTTTCTCTGTTAAATTAAACTTTTAAAGTAGCATTCAAACTGGCGGTTTTCTTCATGGTGTTTTCATACAGAGTTTGTCTATATTTGCCCCTCCCTCATCTCCCCTACTTCCCTCTTGCTGGTCCCCTCTCCTGCAAATGCCTCTCCTCTGCTTTCATATCACATGGATTCCATGGTATGGAAGACCTTCTCTTTTATCCCCACTTCTTTAAGATTTCTTCCCTTCCATGATCCCCTTTCTAATCTCATGACTGACAATCCCAATGTATGTACACATATGTTCATTTAATCTGGGATTCATATACGGGAAACAACATGTGGTCTTTGTCTTGCTGAGCCTTGCTTATTCTTGCTGAACAAAATGATTCCTGGTTGCATCCATTTTCCTGCAAAGACTATCACTTCGGCTTCCTTCACGGCTAATTAAAATGGCAGTGTGCAGATATATTCACGTTTGCTTTATGCCTCCATCTACTCATGAGTTTCTAGGCTGCTTCTATTTCTTAGCTATTTTGGACAGTGAAGCAGTAAACACGGGCATGCAAGTATTTCTGTGGAAAGACTTGGAATCCTTTGGGTATATATCTAGGACTGGTAGAGCTGGATCATATTTTGGTTCTATTTTTAAGCAAAGGTAATATATTTCTGTAACTGAAAAATGTCAAACAATAAATATATCATGTGAAAACGAAAATAGCTTGTCTACTTCCTCTTCCCCTGCTGAGGCATGTTCTGTGAAATGATTTTTCTTCATAAAAGACATTGTTTTCTGCAAATGGACATGGGAATGCATATGTATAGTTTTGCAAAGATGTGGCAACACTAAACCTTACATGCAATTTATTGTCTTGAGAATAAAATTATTCACAGTTTAATTTATGCTCATTTTTGTTCATCTAGTATCATGGGTATGCTAGCATTCTTATGGTTTTCTATGAGACTTAAAATTTTTGTTTTCTTTTCTCTCTCTTTATACATGAAGTGCTTTCTGAGGAATATTTGAATAATGTCTTTCTATTTTTCATATATCTTTTAGATATTTGTCACCAATTTTTATGATGAAGAATTCAATCTGGTTGATTGTAAAAGTTTTGAAGAATTATAGGAGGGAGAGATGGCTACTTGATGGGCAGATTTTCCCTAAAATCCGTCCCATAACACGAAGAGAACACAGTAGGAAAAGACCGTGTTTCACAGTCCCTAGCCTGTTTTTCATAGGTTTAGCTCTGGGGGAAGGGGTAGCCTTCTTACTTTCTGTAGTTTTAGGTTTTCTTGTGTCTAATTAAGGATCCGTATTACTTGCCTTATACGTTTACTAACACAATTAGAGGAAATGCAGTTTAAAGCTCTCCAGGTACAATGCTAGCTTAGACAAGTGAGAGTTTTCTTCTCCCATGCCATTTCCCACTATCTGAAACTAGTACTTGCACTTAGATTGTCCACCATATCAGGAAGTAAGAATTTTCATGTCTACTTGCCCAGAAGTCTGTTATCCTCCCAGAAGGCTGGAGTCGAACATGGTGACTAGCCTGGTGGCCCTTTGCACTACCTGATCAGCCCAAAGCACACTGGACCCTCCCTAAACCAGCATCATGAGCTTGTTAATTTACAGAATCTATCTTAATGGAAGATGTCACATGTAGTCAATCTATAAAGCCCACCTTTATGGATGATGCCACATGTACTTTATAAAGAGTTTTGATGAAGTCACATCTTAAGCATTATTGTGCACATAGGAATTGAGTTGCACACGAGATTAAGTTAATTATCACTAGGAAAAATTTCACCAAATTGTGCTGTGCTTAAATATGCCTAAAATAAACTACCTGGGGTCAGACTTTCAAAGTTTAAACCAACTGCCGGGTGGTGGCAGCGCATGCCTTTAATCCCAGCAGTCAGGAGGCAGAGGCAGGTGGATCTCTGTGAGTTGGAGGTCAGCCTGGTCTACAGAGCGAGATCCAGGACAGGTGCCAAAGGTACACAGAGAAACCCTGTCTCGAAAAAATAAACAAACAAACAAAAAACCAAAAACAAAGCAAAAAAAAAGTTTGAACCAACACCAGCAGCTATTTGGTTGTGTTGAAGCAAACTGCCTTCTTGGCTCCTGTGGGTCTTACTCTGTTGGCCATGGTGATTGTAGAGACACCCATAGAACAGAACTGAAAGGATGAATAAAATGAATAGAATATGGATTTATTAGAGTAGTTTACCAGCTGTATTCCAGGTAGTCCAATAAAGGCTGTCTCCTGACAGAAAAGTCAAGCAAGAATCCAGTAGTTGTTCAGTCCATGAGACTGGATGCCTCAGGAGTCCCTATCTAGACCTAGAGTCCCAAGGAATTCCAAGAGAGCTGCTGAGCTGCATTCTCATTGGAACCCTGAAGAAGTAGGTTCTAACAGAAGTGGAGGAATGCCTTAGCAGCAGGACAGATACCTTGCCAGGGAGAATGAGAGCAAGCAGGCAAAAAGCAAAAGTATCCCTCTTATATGTCCTCTTATGTGGGTTGCCACCAGAAAGTCTGGCCAAATTTGGGGTGAGTCTTTCCACTTCAAATGATCCAATTAAAAAAAATCCCTTACATGCATGCCCAGCTGCTTGGTTTGAGTTGATTCCAGATGTATTCAAACTGATAACCAAGATTAGTCATCACTCAGAGACATAAAAATTATCGTTCACAAGCTTAGGACTGATTAGCAGTAAAATGGAACCAGAGTGTTTTCTTTACAGAGTTGTCTGGGGAAATGAGAAACCACCAGAGACTCGATGCGGCGGCATTCTTTTTCTTGAAGCTGAGGTGGGTGTAACAGAAAGTAACCGTGAGTACGAGAGCAGATCAAGTGCAGTAGGTACTGTAGCAACAGGGAGGTGAGGGTGTGCAGACGCTCTTGTTGTGTTAGCCGTGGCAACTTTCTGCTCTTGTAGGATAAGTTACTTTAAGGGCTTGGAAGGAGGACACACTATTTCCTACTATTACATATACTTTCCTCTCCTTGTTATCTTTGTCTTGTATAATATTTTGTAAGAGAAAAAAAGACTCTAAAGAAGTATAAGAAAAGATTTCATTTGAACCAAGGGGCAGCATAGGGGAACCCATCCTAATAGCCAAGCTGCAAGACGTAAGACTGAATCCAGTAACCTGTGTACTGATGCCTGTGGAGAAGTCACGTCCTCAGAAACAGAAGTATCTACGTTTGTGTGTATACACCAAAGATAGCATAATATGTCAAATGTTAAGCATGAGTGGCAGGACTGCTGATTAATTATATTTTTCTTTATTGGCATGCACCATCAGGCTTGTGTCTTAATTGATGAGGAGTACTAGGTTAGGGGATCAAGTGCAAAGAGTGGCTGTTAAATATCAGCCAGTGTTGGGCCAGGTAATTTAACAAGGTCTGTACATTTTAGAGCCTTGATCCTGGGCGGTGGTGGCGCACGCCTTTAATCCCAGCACTTGGGAGGCAGAGCCAGGTGGATCTCTGTGAGTTCCAGGCCAGCCTGGTCTGCAAAGTGAGATCCAGGAAAGGTGCAAAGCTACACAGGGAAACCCTGTCTCGAAAAACCAAAAAAAAAAAAAAAAAAAAAAAAAAAAAACCCGAAATGTGACAAGATCCTTGATCCTGTGATTCCATTACACCCCATAACCTCATCGCCTGGAGTCTAAGTTGCTTATCTCCACCAAGACTGTCAGCACAGCATAGCTCTCCAAGGACCTCAGAAAGGGTATAACTCTCAAAGTATGGTTCCCAGACCAGCAGTGCCAGAATCACCTAGGAGCTTACTAGAAAATGCTAATTTTTGGGCTTCATCCCCACTGCTGAACCAGAAATTCCTACAACCTGGTTGGTTGTAGCAGGCTTAACAGACCTCCCGGGTGATTTTGATGGCAGTTGAAGTTGGAGACGCAGTCTCCTCAGAACTTAAAAATTATATAATGAATTCAGGTAGTTATTTTTTATTTAAGTAATAAATCATTATTTTATTCCACACACTCAAATTTGCTCCTTTTAACAAGAGAGTAATTTTTTCTTGCAAGATTGGCTGTTTCCGCCCTCTGGTGACCAAATTCAGAATTGCACCATGGCTGTCTCTAGCAAGAGACATTCAAAAGGAGAGAGGGGGGAGAGAAAACACCCCCCTCCCTGGAATTCCACAGGAGACACTTTCAACATGTCATGTAGCAGATGAAGAGCTCATTCACACAGTGTCTAGGGATATTAAATCACACGATAGAATATTTCCTTGTGTTTACCTCTTAAACAAGTTAGAAATGCGTATGATTATAAACATATTTTATGTAAAGTCCTTTTTACATTACAGTATATTTAATGTAACTTAATGTACAGAAGTTTTTTTGAAACATTAATTTTGTGAGTGTGGTGAATATGTGGTGTGTGGTGTGTGGGGTATGCAGAGGCCAGAGCAGAACATTGGTGTCCTTCTCTATCACTCTGCAGATCTATTGTCTTGCGACAAGATCTCTCACTAAACCAGAAACTGGCTGATCTGGCTAGGTGGGCTCACCTATGATGTCTCAGAATCCACCTGCCTCTACTTTGAAATACTGTGGTTCTGCCTGTCTTATCCCCTCCCCCAATACTGGTGTTACAGGTATGCACAGACATACCTGACTTTTTATGTGGATGCTAGGGATTCAAACTTAAGTCCTTATGCTTGAACAACAAGAGCTCTTACCCATTGAACCATTGGCCTGTCTTCCCATATGAGTTTTATAATTAAACCACAATAGGTTTGTCTTATGTTATCATAGTTTTATTCTAATGATTTTGCTAATTAAGAGCTCCAACCCTTGAAAACACTAGAAACATTAATAGAGGCATTCATTAACTTGTGTATTCTTTCTTACTGTGTACTGCCTCAAGATACCCACTCCATAATGTGAAAATGTTCTCTAACCATGTGTGGGCTTGTTAATATTTTAAAATACAACATATGTATATTCATATGCAAATAAATGTGTTCTTTAAAAGTCACGTTGAATACGATGTCCTATATCTTGCTTATATACCCACATGTCTTGATGCTTTTGATTACATTTCTTTAATGTTGGTTTACACAAGCAAGTATACACATGTCAATGGCCAATCCTTTTCCTTGTTTGAATTACCTGTTGATATAGGTGAACATGATTCTTTCGGACAATCAGAATTCTATCTATGTTGGGCAGATTAATGTCTAAAAACAATGCTTCAAGTACTGCTACCCATGCTGGATTTAATATTGCTGAACCCTGACTGGTTCTTAATGCCTTCAGGGAAGAGAAACATACTGACACCTACTGCTAATTACCAGATTCTAGCTACCACCCTTGGAGCATTACATTTGTTCATATTGTGACCTCTTTGCCTTCACTACAGTCAGTTTCATCATCTAGCTGACAAGACTGTAGGCCCTTAAATGCAGTATTTGTTTTTTGTGCATGTTTGTATGGGTGCACATATGTGTACAGATGTGCATGGATGGAGACCAGAGATCAACCTTGTGTGACGATCTTCAGGAGCCATCTACCTTGTTCTGGTTTTTAACATCTATAACATAATTCTTTATTGATTTTTTGGGAATTTCACACTATGAATCCCAGTCCTGCTCACTTCTCAGTATCTCCATATCCAGCCATCACCCCTGCAGCACACCCCCTCAAAATACTCCCCCAAACCAACTAAAAACAAAACGAACAAAAACCCCACCTTGCTCCTCCATCTTTCCTGTCTCTCCAACATCTCTTCATTCATCCTAGTGGCATTGGGAGCTGTGGTGGGTCACACAGTTACACCCTTTTGTCCAATCAGCCCCATCTGCAAATGTCCATTGCAATGAGTCCTTGGTCTGGTTCAAGGCCTCTGTCATACCATCATCACTGGACCCTCACCAATACTCCTCTCAGATATCCTGCTGTTGTATTGAGTCATGGAGATCCTGTGGTTATTGTTCAGCAGGACCAGTCCCTTAACACACTCCAGCAGGTCACAGATGGGATAGATGTTAGGGTGGGCCAACCCAAGGCCCTGGATGTGGGCCTGGGTGGTAGCTGAGCTGCTCAGTTCAAGATGTTGGGACTGTCCAAACTGACCTAGTCTGGTGATGGGATGGCCAAACACCCTAATTGTCATGCTAGAAACCCCATCCAATGACTGAGGGATCTGGATGCAGAGATCCACGGCTAGGCCCCGGGTGGAGCTCCAGGAGTCCAATTAGGGAGAAAGAGGAGGGTTTATATGAGCAAGAATTGTTGAAACCAAGGTTGGATAAAGCACAGGAACAAATAGCCAAACGAATGGAAACACATGAACTATGAACCAATGGCTGAGGGGCCCCCAACTGGATCAGGCCCTCTGAATAGGTGAGACAGTTGATTGGCTTGATCTGTTTGGGAGGCATCCAGGCAGTGGGACCGGGTCCTGTGCTCATTGCATGAGTTGGCTGTTTGAAACCTGGGGCCTATGCAGGATGACTTGGCTCGGCCTGGGAGGAGGGGACTGGACCTGCCTGGACTGAGTCTACCAGGTTGATATCAATCCTCGGGGGAGGCTTTGCCCTGGATGAGGTGGGAATGGGGGTGGGCTGGGGGGAAGAGGAGGGGGGCCGGAGGGGGGAGAACAAGGGAATCCGTGGCTGATATGTAGAACCAAATTGTATTGTAAAATAAAATAAAATTTTAAAAAAAAGATGTTGGGACTGTCCTCCTCAGGTGAGGGGTGGAGGCATCTCTTCTATGCCAGCCCGTGGTGAAGAGTAAGGTCATTTCTTCCTAGTGTGGGGACAGGCAGCTCTCCCATGAGGGTGAGGTCGGGCTCTCCTGCTTCAGTGGCCGTGAAGGGGCAGGGCCAGCTCTCTGAGGGCCAGTGAAGGGTGGGCTGGCTCAGCATGGCCCTCAGATTTCAGCATGAATTGTTCCTCTGGCACCCTGTGGTAACATGGGCCATGGATGTCAACACAGACCCTGGCTGTGGTAGAGCCAAGGACCCAGACATGGCCCTTGGCAGCAGCCTGGGCCCTGACATCACCCTGCCCCGTGTGGCAAGCAGGCCACCCACCTCAGCCTGTTTCTCACCACCTTCATTCTTCAGTTCTGTCCTTTCCTTGGGACATGAACCATGCTGTTTCTCTTTCTCTCCCATTTCTCCACCACGCACTTGCTCATCATAACGGCACCTACCCACCCAGGGCACAAAAGTGAGGCCTGTGGATGCCTTCAGCCAGCCTAAACTGTGAGGGCCCAGGCTGGCCTGTGAGCGCCTTTCACCTGCCTGAAGTCGAGTTTTTCACAGGTTGGGGGCTTGTCAATTAGGCTAGGCTGGTGGGCCAGTGAGGCCCCAAGAGTTTGCCTCCCCACTGCTGGAATTACAAGAATTACACCAAGCCCAGCTTTTTTTTTTTTTACATGCATTCTGGGTATCGAATTCAAGTCCTCATGCCTGACAGCAAGCACTTTAACAACTGAGTTTTCTCTTCAGTCCAAATATGGTATTTCTTAATGTAAATTACATATCTGAAATTTTTAAAAGAAATGTTCATTTAAGAGTAGAGTGCTATTTTCTTGAAAAGCATATTTTACAAATAATATTTGAAAATAGAACTAAAGAGGTATTTATTTTTTTCAAATTCATATATTAGGATATTAATTGTGTTACCTGCTCTCACACCATAACCAGAAGGTATATTTTTGGTTTGGGCAGTGCCAGGTTTTAATTTTATAACTAAGGAAACTATTTTAAAAGTACATACACCAATATTCACAAATACATGGACTATCTTGGGAGAATCTTTGGACACTGGCAGCCACAGAAACTGGGAACTGGTGGGACAAGACATGGTGGGTCAGAAGGTCTAATTTCCACTATATCCAGTTGCCTTCTTAATTCAGTAAATGCTTATTGCCTCTTTTCAAGCAAATACAACTTGTGGAGAAAAACCTCACTATCATGTGAAATAAAGGACATTTGGGTTTCTCCTACTTAACACTCACAGATAGTAAGGTACATGGAAACAGTAACAGCTGTGAACGTTTCCTCTAGATTCAATGACATTTGTCTGGTTTTTTGTTTTGTTTTTCTTCCTGCATGGTCACCTGAAAGCACACATTCTTAGGACAGAACGGTCTGGACACAGCTACTTTATGTCATCTAGCTAGCCCCTGGCCCTGCCATTCCTGCCTGATCTCCTTGAGCTGCAGCTCACTGAAAGGGAGTAAGATGCATCTCGTCCAAGCACGAAATTAATAGAGCATAATCATGCTGCTCTAATGTCCTCAGGTTGGCTTCTCATCCTTTGTGGCAGAAATATCTCCTGCACGGTGAGGAGACACCAGGAGCGTCTTCTTGATTTGCTTATTATATTTACCACACCATTTCCTGCTCTGTGTCCTTTATAAAGCTAAAGGAACTTGGTGCAAGGTAAATCTAGCGCCTGGTGAGTTAAAATACATGGACCTTTAAATTCACTATGGTAGTATTCATTTTGATGATAAACCAAAGGGATGCACCACTTGGTTTTTCACAGTAAAAATAATCTAATAATAATGAGCTACTTATTAGATCATTAGGGAACATGAGAATACAAATATGACCTTTAAAAACCTAGAGATAGAATTTAGCCCTTCCATAATACGGTTACCCTGAGGCCTAAGCCTCTAGCCACTTGTCAATAATGGATTACTCACAGCAAATAAGTGTCTGCCAGGAAGAAAATCATACAGGCACTTGAAAATGTTTTAATGAGAAAACATGCTTTGGAAACAGATTTAGCTGAACCATACTTCTCAGTTCAGGCAAGCATCAATTTAGATTCATCAGTCCTCTGCTTTGTTTTCTCACTGTGTCTCATTCTACAGACCATGATCACTAAATGATTAAAACCCACTTCATTTGAAATGCTTTAAATAAAAATTGCAAATCAAGCCCAGGCAGTGAGTGCATTATGGTCTCACAAACTCATGTAAAAAACATTACCATGAAAACACATTTAAATAGTAGTGCTGCAGAGAGATCAAGCAAAGATGGCCACAGCACACATAGCTCCTGCAGGAGACTATAGGTAGAGGCTGAGTGAAGTCCTGTGGTACCCTGTCATCGTCCTCCCACCCCCGACTCGCTCCAACCAGAACCCAAGGTTAATGGCAGTGGCCACTGGCACCTGTGGGACCACGGAGCAGTTCGTAGTGCAGGACTTTGGTTCCCTGGTCGGGCCTGCAGCATAGAGGCACCACTGCTGTGGAGCTGCCCTTGGGCCACAGGCAAGATGTTCATACTGAGTGAGCAGGCCCGACTGCCTTCACTTAAGGCAGGGAGATATGCAGCGACCTGGAGCTCGTACAGATCCCGTCCCCTGCCCAACTGCAAGATCATCCTGACTCTGGGCAGCAACGAGATGTTGGAGATTGGTGTGCATCAGCCTGAAGCTCACCCAGGCTCTGCCCCCGAAAGTGCTGTCCAGACACACAATCACCCTGACTCTGAGCAACTGCAGGATCTCTGAGGTAAAGAATGGGTCGTTTTTTCAGGATTGGGCCTCCTCAAAAAACCTAGGGCCGACAGAGTGATGAGCAGCAGCCTGGAGCCCATGCATATTCTGTCCCTGAACTCACTGCCAAGCCCCAATATCACCCTGACTCTGAGCAATCGCAGGATGGCTAAGATGGAGAATGGTTCATTTCCTGAACTGGGCCTTCTCAAAAAAAATCTCCATGCTCCATGCTGCTGCCAGAGGCCACAATGCTGTCCAGACTACAGCCAGGCAGTGCTGGCGTAGGTGGTCTAGGCTGCCACCACAGGCTGTGTTGATGCCCAAGGGCCTTGCTGCTATTGGAGACCATATGAGTGTCTGTGGTCCGTGTTCCTGTTGGGGGCCATGGTGATGTTAATGATCTGTATTCCCACTGGAGGCCATGTTGATGTCTGTGGTCTGTGCTGGCCCCTAAGGCCATGTTAGTGTTTGGAGTCTGAGATGCTGCCAGGGGCCATGTTGATGTCCCTCCTCCATGATGACTCTGGGGTCCATGCTGATGTCCATAGTTTGTGTTACTACCAGGAGCCATGTTGATGTCAGTGGTCTGTGTTGCTGCTGGAGGCCATGTTAGTGTCGGTGTTCTATACTGTCAACAGAGAACATGTGATATCTGTGGCCTGGGCTGCTGCCTGAGGCCATGTTTATGTCTGTGGTCCATGCTGCCACCAGAGGCCTTGTTGGTGTTCATGGTCTATGTTGCCACCTGAGACCATGTTGCTGTTCTTGGCCCATACTACCACCAGAGGACAAGTAGATGTCCGTGGCCTAGGCTGCCACCAAAGGCCATGTTGGTTGTCTGTGATCTGTCCTGCCACCAGGGCCCATGTACATGTCTGTGGTCTGCTCTGACACATGGGGAGTCATGCTGGTGTTTGTGGAGTCATGCTGATGTTTGTGGTCTGTGCTGCTGCCTGAGGCTATGTTGACATCTATGATCCTTACTGCCACCAGAGATAATGTGACTGTCTATGATGATGGGTTGCTGTAGGAGACAATGCTGATGTCTTTGGTCTCTAAAGCGACTGGAGGCCATGTTGATGTCTGTGATCTGTATTTCGTCCAGAGGTCATGATGAAGTCTATTGTAGCATGAATCTTAAAGGGTCTTATTAATAAAATCAAAACTGAGGCCAGTTATGGGGTGAATTCTGGAAGATCAGAGAAGCAGAACAAGCCACAGCCACCTCACCTTGCCAATTCCTCAGCTGATCCTGTTTCCTCAGACTGGAAGCCTCTGTGTCCTCATCCAGAATGGATCTCAGCTGAACTGTTGCTCAAAAGCCTAAAAGCTTAACCAGCCAAATGCTTCTAGTTCCTGGTCCTCACGCCTTATATACCTTTCTGCTTTCTGCCATCACTTCCTGGGATTAAAGGCTCACTTCGTGGGATTAAAGGTGTGAGTCACCATGCCTGGCTGTTTCCAGTATGGCTTTAAACTCACAGAGATCCAGGTGAATCTCTGCCTCTGGAATGATAGAATTAAAGGCGTATGCTACCACTGCCTAACATCTATGTTTAATATTGTGGCTGTTCTGTTCTCTGACCCCAGATAAGTTTATTAGGGTGCACAATATTTTGGGGAACACAATACCACCACAGTCTATGGTCCATGATATGGTCCAGTGACCAAGTGGATGTCTGTGGTCCATGCAGTTGGTGGAAGTCATGATCCATGCTGCCAATGACTGTTGTGGACAATGAAACATCTGTTGCAGTAGTATAGATGACTGC
Source organism: Peromyscus californicus insignis (assembly GCF_007827085.1). Lineage (NCBI taxonomy): Eukaryota > Metazoa > Chordata > Mammalia > Rodentia > Cricetidae > Peromyscus > Peromyscus californicus. The sequence continues at coordinate 84,488,990 of NW_026294391.1, forward strand.
AGACTCTTAATTGAGAATGAGACATTGCAGGCTTTTGCAACAACCTCTCCCCCCACCAAAGAAAAAAGAAACAGTCTAGACAGGAAGCCACTGAGGAGAGTCCTTAAAAATTGTGATGAAGATGCTGAAGAGTAGCTCTTCATAGTTGTTGGCTTCTGGCAGGGGGTTGGGAAAGGACTCAGTTATCTTTAAGGGGCTGGCCACTGAGAGTTTGACAATTCTCCAATAAGTATAGGGGCAACACAAATTGTAATTGATATATTTTCTTTCTTTCTTGCCTTTTTATTTTTTGGCAGCGGGGGTGGGGGTGGGGGGAGGAGGGTGCACAAGGGTGGGAGGGTGGACCTGGGAGGAATGGAAAGTGAGTGTGTTTGGGATGCATTATATGAAATCCCCAAATAATCAATAAAAATATTATGTTGGGAAAATAGTAGTGCTGCTTTTGACATAATTTATGCATACTATGCAAATGCTTGTTTAACAAATGACATTTTAGACAAAGAAGGAAAAGCACAAACAGTGCCACTTACTATTATTCTTTCATCTGCTGCTGTAGGAAAGGCTATTAGGAAATCAACAAGATATCAAGCTTGACTGCAATGTATAAAACATACCACCTGTAATCTAGATACTTTGGCTAACTGAGCTCTCCATATTTCCACAGGGGTACAAGACACAGTGCCCTGAATTCTCCATTCTGGTGTATCTGGCAAAACTAGTCCGAGAAATTGACATTGGAAAGTCCCTGCTTCATGTCTTGGATTTCTGCTTTTTGTGGCCCCCGTTCTGTGTCCACCAGCAGCACCCTGGACATGAAGTATGGAAGGACAATACAAGGGCACTGTGTGCAAACACAAAGTTGAACACAAGCAGTCATGCCTAAAGGTCCATCTCAGCAAAATTCATCCTGGATTATGCTACTAGTGTCAGTACAGTTTCCTTAAGGACCATGCACACTCTCCTGCCTTAATATGTGTTATTTATTATTAATGTTATATTGATGCACATTCACTTGATATTGTGTGTAACAATAAATTGACGAGCTATTTATTTAGATGTGAAGGTAGAATTCTTCTAAAAATGTGCAGTTGACTTCTGCATATGATGTTATTCTTTATCTGTTTTGTGTACTATTAGAGCTCATTCAGTATTTTATCACTTATAATATCATTAGGTATGTTTTCAAACATTGTATTGGAATTTACATTACATTGTGATTCAATTGTGGGCAATTTCTCTGTTAAGACATGTAGAAATATTAACCCAATATCTGCAATATTGATGACTATTTTCTCTGAGCTTTTTTCATACTTTATACTTTCAAATTCGACTATATAGATATTAAGACAAAATCTTGATAAATAGATAAGAAGTAAGACTGATGATTAAGGAGAAGTCCTAAGTAATCTAGGCTCATTTGACTCATTGTAGACAACAGACCAAAAAATACTGGTACTTCGTGATCGAAGGTTTTAAGTTCTAAGCACTCATTTATGAGGCTCCTACCCTGGGGAAATTGCTTTAACTTCCTTTTTTCACTCTTTGGATGCTGGGATTGAACCCAGAGTTTTGTGTATACTAGACAAGCACTCTACCACTGAGATACTTGCCCAAACCTTGTTTTTTTTTAACTTCCCATAACTCCTGTATACTGATCTGAATAATGTCAACAATGAAAAGTATCTTGAACACCTATAAAATGTAGTGAGTAGCTCTTCCAGCTTTGACCTTGAAGCACTGCCCCTAGTGTGGCAACAAGTAACTGCCACACCTGCCTATGACCTGCCCCTGGGGCGTGGCCGAGACAAGACCCCTTAAGACCTGAGAGGCATATATGCTTGCTCTCTTGGCTCCTTGTGATCCTGGATGCTGGATTGCAGACCAAGTCAGAGTTCTCCAGAGAACCACACTGAACTGTACCTCATCTCTCCCAGATCCTGTAACTGACCCCTTATTGGCTGTAAGTTACCTCTGAAATAAACCTTTTTTAATTACCAGATAAACTACATGGGATTGCCTCATCAATTGCCACTATATCTGGTGCCCATGTGAGGCAAATTCCTTCCCCTCCTGGGGACCTATCACTTCACAAATGCAGAGAGGGGGCTCTGGGCCACACTCGGCCCACTTGCCGGGCCACCCGCCTGCCCCATCACATGTACATGTCTTTTATGACTGTACTTTTAGGTATTATTTCTGACAGATACAGTGTTTGTTTTATTTGAAACTCAGAATAAGCTAAGCAGCATTAGTATTGGTCATTTCTGTGTTGTGAGATGAACTGAGGAAGTTTGGAAAAGAAAAAATAAATTTAATTTTTTTAGATGGTTTCCAGGCCCCTTATTTCCCTTCTAGTTTCCAGCTAAGCCTTTAAAAGGGGTCATACATGAAAACAAAATTGTATCTGTGTACATGCTGAATAACAACAGGACCTTGGAGGAGTCCCTTTTCCTGGAATGGCCTTACCACTAACACTGGAAGACACTAAACATAAAAAGAGTAGGACATAGCCTTTAAATGAGATACTTGTGAATTTGATCTAGAGAGCCACAGAGTAGTGGTGGGTTTCATGGTCTTAAGTAATCTATTTTCCTTCTCGGAGTCTTGTTAACTCTGTAAAATAAGTATGTATTGTATTTATGATAAAGAAAATCCACCAAAACTCCATTTTGTTCTAAATAGGAATTGGAACAGTATCTGCCCCTTTGAGCTCTTGGGAGAAATTGAATGATGACATTAAAAGCATTCAGAGCCTAGCTTGGCATCTTGTAGCGAGTATTATACATTTTCATCATTCACTGTGATTATTATTACACTGTGAAGCCATTCAAAAGGTGAGTCATATGGGTGGGGTTTGCATTGCCAGGCAATGGAATTATTCTGTCTGTGCTGCTGCAATCAATGTCTGGAACAGACTGGATAGCATACAGATTAAAGGAAGAGCATAGAGAGCTGTTTAGCAGACTCTGATAATATCATTTAATATGAAATAGATGTGGCATTTGCCTACCAGTGTATTTGAATGCTTGATTCAAGAAATGGGACAGGTACAGCTATAAAGTTTTTTTTTTTTTGACAAAACCAGACCTCAATGCTTTCCCATGCCAAATGATTTAACATTAAAATACAAAGAGGACAAGATAGCATAAACTGCATACATACCACCATTCTAAAAAATGTCCATGTAGCATGCACATAAAATATCAGCATACATATAATATATGCACATATTCAAGCAACCAAAAAACAAGAGAGTGAAACAGCAAAATGTTCTTATTTTCCTCAGTTATGGTGAGATTTCTGGTTGTTGATACTTCCATCTTTGTAACCAACTGCATTTCAATCATTTGGTAAAATGGGTATACACTAAATTTATGAAAAAAATCCTTCAGTCCCTAAAAATCATTGTTATTTATCAGACATAGTAAACATATGAATGCTATCAAAAGGTGTAAAAATGAAGTTGCAAGTGCTCAGTACTTAGGATAATAAACTTGGCAAATGCTCTGAATCCACCCCCTGAATTGCATATTGTCTTTCCTTTACCTACTGATGTAACTTGGAAGTAGAATGAGGTGTTCATATTTTGCTTTATATTTACACTATAAATAAAAACATCCCCAGATAGTTTATATTATATATAAAAATTCATACTGTAGGGGCTCTGAACCACCACTTAATGATTTAATATTGCACTTTCAGATTTATTGTAGCTTGAGTTTTCCTGCCTGGCCCACAGTCAGGGCAAATCTCTCTCACCTGCTAGTCCCACAGCCGCTCAGACCCGACCAAGTAAACACAGAGACTTATATTGGTTACAAACTGTATGGCCGTGGTAGGCTTCTTGCTAACTGTTCTTACAGCTTAAATTAATCCATTTCCATTAATCTATACCTTGCCACATGGCTCGTGGCTTACCGGCATCTTCACATGCTGTTTGTCATCGTGGCTGCTGGCAGTGTCTCTCTGACTCAGCCTTCCACTTCCCAGCTTTATTCTCCTCCTTGTCCCACCTATACTTCCTGCCTAGCCAATGGCCAGTCAGTGTTTTATTTATTGACCAATCAGAGCAACACATTTGCCATACAGAACATCCCACAGCAATTTATATATAATTTGATTTTTAGGTTTAGTGTATTTGTTTTCTCTGCTACAAATAATTCCCCTGTAAAAATGAACCATGATATATTTTCTTAATTCTAAATAGTTATTACGTTAAGTGTAAAGTTGGGATGGGCATACCATAGTAAGTGTATAGAGGTCAGAGGACAACTTGGAGGAGTTCTTTTCTTCCACCATGTGGGCCGTAGGAATCAAACTCAGGTCATTAGAGTTGCATAAAACATTGACTCATTTATCATTTTATTTTTTAATTCTCTTTCTGTCTCTGTTTCTGTCTCTGTGTGTAGTATGTATGTGTATAGTATATATGTGTATGTGCGCACATGCATGTGTGTTAGGGTTTCTATTGCTACAATGAAACACCATGACCAAAAAGCAAATTGAGGAGGAAGGGGTTTATTTGGCTTACACTTCCATATTGCTGTTCATCATTGAAGAAAGTCAGGACAGGAATTTAAACAAGGCAGGAACCTGGAGGTAGGAGCTGAAGCAGAAGCCATGAAGGAGTGCTGTTTACTAGCTTGCTTCCCATGCTTGCTCGGTCTGCTTTCTTATAGAACCCAGGATTACCTGCCCAGGGATGGCACTCCCCATCATGGGCTGGGCCCTCCCCTATTGATCACTAATTGAGAAAATGCCTTACAGTTGAATCTCATGGAGGTATTTCCTCAACTCCTTCTTCTTTGATGACTCTAGCTTGTATCAAGTTGACACAAAACCAGCCAGGAGTGTGTGTGTGTGTGTGTGTGTGTCTGTCTGTCTGTGTGTCTGTGTAGTATGTATGTGTGTGCAATCAGCCGGGTGCGCTCGTGCAGAGTCCAGAGGAAGATATCACGCATATTGCTCTGCACTTTTTTTCCTTGAGAAAGGATCTCTTCACTGACGTGGAACTCGTTTTCTGATTGGCTGGTGGCCAGCAACCCATAGCAATCCTTTTGTGTCTAATTCTTCAGCCACTACTGCGGTTATAAAGAAGCATAACTGCACCCAGTATTACTTATGTGGATGCTGGAGCTTTGAACTCAGATCCGCAGGCCTTCAAAACAAGTGCTCTTACCGGCTGAGCTGTCTTCCCAGCCCTATGCTGTTTGTTTGTTTTGACAACTGTTGCTGAAGATTTGGATTTTCACTAGTGTTTCTTTCAAGACTACTATTAGAATTAACATTGTTACAGATGAGTCCACTTACTCAACACGTAGAGATTCTTAAGTTGCTTGCTATTCCAAGTGCCACCTAAAAATTAACCATTTAAGCATCATTGCATGGTGTTTTGGTTGGGATTTTCCAGAGAAGCAAATCGATAAGAAGCACATGTGTGTGCATTCATACAATTGTGTAGTTTAAGGAATCTGCTTAGACAATAGTAGAACCTTATCAAAATCTATAGGGAAGGCTGGCTGGGCAAAGGTCCACCCAAGAACTGCATCTGCAATCTGAAGGCAGCCTGTTGGCAGAATTCTAAACAGAGGTCCGCCAGGCTGTTCCTCTCTGGCAGCCTTTAATTGGTGGATTGGCTCACCTATATTATCGAGGCTGATATACTTAAGTAAGGCCTAGTGATTGAAATGCTAATCTCATCTGAAAATACCCTTGTAGAAATAGTTAAAGTGTTTGATCAAATATCTTATTAAAGTATCTCACCCAATTTGACGTACAAAACCATCAGGCTTAGATCCTATTACAAATGTAGGTTTTAAAAGACCATGCCACTCACCCACTCCAAACCCCAGAAACCATGCATTCTTACCACATGACCACATTTCTTTGACACAGGTTAAGGTTCTAAGAAGCCCTGGACATTTTCTCTCCATCTTATCTTTTTTTTGGGTCCGTTATTCACTTTGCCTGTGTTTGCCTCCTTCCCAGCCCAACAACTCCATGTTGAACAGGAATGTTATTTTTTAAGCTTCAGTAGTATCACTGAGTCTTAGTGACTATGGGGGATATAAGAAATAAACACACACTCCTCTCTATTACAGAGGAGAGTCGGTGCCATCTTCTGTACTGTATAGTGGAGTTGGGGTAGTGTTCTCACCCACTGACTAGTTGTGCCTCTTTTGCACTCTGCCATATCCTTTTGTAATCACGTCAGATAATCATAGGTCCTGGGGGTCTTTCTTAGCCCCTCACCCCAGAAGCTCCAGAAAGGTGACTGTGGATCTTTAGGATATGACACTGGAGTAGAAAGGCAGGAGCTCTTCCTAGCCCCTAACGCCAGAGTCACTGCAGGGTGAATTCCATCTCCTGCCTCTTCATACAGTGTAGGGTGGCAGTGAAATCCCGAGTCATATGTCTTGTTTGACAGGGGTACACTCATGTCAACATGTCATGGACCCCAGTGTCTCAGGCCTGTGGGACTGGAGAAGACTTTTCCAGGTAAGGCGCAGAGGGATGGCAAAGCCTTCATCTGGTCTGAATGTGGCTGTGGATAGGGTGTGCATAAAATGTCCACTGTAGCTTTCTTTCCCCGATGCTTTCAGCCTGGAGACTGTTAACCTGTAGAATGTTCCTAGTGAAATTAGCTAGTCCTGCCTCCTTGTTCAATTGTATACAATAACTCTCCTTCCTTATTTATCTTAATGCAATAACCCTGCCTCCCGGTTAAACTATATATAATAAACACACCGAGTTTCTGGAGTGCTGAGATTTATCCATCAGTGATCCAAGTCCAGCGAATCACAGCTTTTCTATGTCCATGTCTGTCCTTGCTTCGTTCTCTCACTGCCTCTAGTCAAGGCTTTGTGATCCAAGCCATGTAAGGACACAGCATACAGATGTTTACTAACCATCTGTTCCTCCCCTTTCTGCCAGTGACCCAGGGAGTGGAGAGGTCACAACCATCACTGAATTAGTTCCAGGTTCTTGTGGAACTTGTGTGACCTCTGCAGAGCCCTACAGAGCCCCTTACTAAAGAAGAGGAAGGCCTCATTGGAATAGTCAGTTTGTTCTCAAAATCAAACAGGGCTTACGGGGTGGAAAGGAGGAAGGGCCAGGGAGTTCAGCCTGATTAGAGGGAGGACACTGGGGCCTTCCAGGAGAACAGGCAGGACCTTGAGATAACTGACTGGACACTCCAGGGTCTATAGCCTTCTAGATAGGACTGCTGGAAGATTATGAATATGCTTTGTTGTGATGCTACAGGAGCTCCCAGGAAATCATTGTAAGATCAAAGCCTTTCGAAATCAAAGGTATACTTGGCTGCAAGTGCGTCCTCCTAACCTTTTATGATTGATTACATTTTGGATGGAAGCTAGAGTACTAGGACTGAGATACCATTTTTCTCCGTTAAGAGTGGACAGTGTCAAACCTTGCATGTTTGAAGTTTGTGCTCTTGGATGTGATCACTGAGGAGACAAAGTGTTCACATCCAGCCACCAGCTTTCTACAGAACAGGGATTACAGGGTGGTGGCATCACAAGGTCAGGGTATGGAGGTAAATTCTGTCATCATTCTGGGAATGATCTATTAACGCCTTCTATGAAATCAAACAGGACAAACTGAATCCACATTTGCAAAAGTAGCAACTGTAGAGTACTGAGTGGGGCATTAAGCAGCTGTCCCAGGAATAAGAGTATCAGGTAAGAAACAAAATTTGGGAAGAAATGGTTGAGACTGGAAATTAGTACATGGGAGCCTAGAGTATTTTCAGGACATTCACACATCATCTGGAGATTCCAGCTAGAAAAGGACATCATAAAGGCACTTCCCCAGAGTTCCCCTAGTTGCTTCTGGAGTTCCTTCCACACGGAGATTCCTAGGCCACGATGAGGCAGGGATTAGTCCACGTTTACCCTCACATGAAACCCCTGTAAGACATGTCCCCCATTCAAGCTGTCTATGACCTTGATGCCTTTGTATGTGGTGAGCCGGAAGGTACTGAGGTAACATAGAGGAAGCATTTTCTTGGAACTATTCCCATGTGAATTTCATAACCCATAGCCCCACCAACCCTCACACTCTCATGAACTAGTGTGTTCTCAAGCCCAGGAAAATGAACAGAGAAAATATAACTGGACCTTCTGGGCTATAGCTGCTATTTGCTGCTTTCAGATGACTCCACATTCACACAATCAGTATGTAAACCAACAATGTTGTGCCAGCTAGTTTTATGTCAATTTAAAACAAGCTAGAGTCATTTTGGAAGAGGAAACCTCAATTGGAGAAATGTACTCACCCAATTGGCCTTCGGGGATATTTTCTTGGTTGATGACATGGGAGTGCCCTGGGCTGGGGTGCTTTAAGAAATCAAGCTGAGGCCGGGCGGTGGTGGTGCACGCCTTTAATCCCAGCACTCGGGAGGCAGAGCCAGGCGGATCTCTGTGAGTTCGAGGCCAGCCTGGGCTACCAAGTGAGTCCCAGGAAAGGCGCAAAGCTACACAGAGAAACCCTGTCTCGAAAAACCAAAAAAAAAAAAAAAAAAAAAAAAAAAAAGAAATCAAGCTGAGCCGGGCGGTGGTGCATGCCTTTAATCCCAGCGCTCAAGAGGCAGAGGCAGGTGGATCTCTGTGAGTTCGAGGCCAGCCTGGGCTACAGAGTAAGTTCCAAGAAAGGCACAAAGCTACACAGAGAAACCCTGTCTTGGAAAAAAAAGAAAGAAAGAAATCAAGCTGAGCAAGCCATAAGGAGGCAAGCCATGGTCTCAGCTTCAATTCCTGCCTCAATATTCCTGCCCTTACTTCCTTCGAAGATAGATTGTGATGTGGAAGTGCAAACCAGATAAGCCCATTCCTTGCCAAGTGGCTTTTGGTTATGGTGTTTTATCCCAGCAATAAACTATAACCAAGACAAAAATGTCTGGAATGAGAAAAATGACCAGTGAAAATCCTACAACAATGTACAGAGTAAGTAGTGGTTTACATACACATTCATTTCTTTTTTTTTTTTTTTTTTGGTTTTTCGAGACAGGGTTTCTCTGTGTAGCTTTGCGCCTTTCCTGGAACTCACTTTGGAGACCAGGCTGGCCTCGAACTCACAGAGATCCGCCTGCCTCTGCCTCCCGAGTGCTGGGATTAAAGGCGTGCACATTCATTTCAATGACTGGTAAAATGGAAATGAAATGGGTATTAAAGGGTACAACCTATATTATGATTCAATTTATATGAAACATATGCACACATGAATGTATGTATAGGATAAAAATGTTTCATACAGCACTAAGAAATATGTATGCATATTGATATGCTTAAAAACAATGTACAGGGCTGGAGAGCTGGCTCAACATTAAAGAGCACTGGCTGCTCTTCCAGAAGACCTGGGTTCAATTCCCAGTACCCCACGGCTCACAACTACTCATAACTCTAGTCCCAGGAGATCCTATGCTCTCTTCTGGATTCTTTGGCCATTGCACATGTGTGGTACATAGGCATACATGTAGGCAAAACACCCATATTCATAAAATAAAAATAAAGGAAAAGAAAACAGTGCATAGAAATATCTGTTGTACCCCTACCCCACTATCCACCTTCCTAGGTGGACATTATGTTATGCATGTTATGCCATTAAATGCTTCCAAGCAAGAACTTCTCCTAAGGAAATATTTGCAGATCTCTCTCTCCCTCGCCTCTTCCTTCTTCCCTCACCCTCTGTCAGTCACTCTGTCTGTCTCTCTCTCTAAATATATCACACACACACACACACACACACACACACACACACACACACACAGAGAGAGAGAGAGAGAGAGAGAGAGAGAGAGAGAGAGAGAGAGACAGACAGACAGACAGACAGACAGACAGACAGACAAAGAGAGCACAAGAGCACCTGAACAAATGGAACTGTGGGAATTGATAGAAAGGCAAATGGAATTGATTAGGTCCTGCCATGGATTCCATGGTCACTGAAGGGACGTCTAGCAGCTCAGTAATGTGATTGCTCCATCTCATGTGAGATCATCGTCATTTCTTACAAGGAGACTAACAAATGTGCAATGGGGTTCTGTTCTCTACTTCGTATGACTGAGAATTGAGTTACAGAAACTTGTGTCTGACCACTGAGTTCTTACATGTAAGAACAAAGTTGGCATTATTCTCTATGTAATAAAAACTATCCCCTCAGTTCATATTTTCTTAAAATTTATGCTCCATCACATAACTATGTAAACTCACATAAAATCTGAAAAGTGTTAACTAGTGGGTAATTACACCAAACACAATAAAGTACAAGCATAACTTGTCAACATGTAGGACCGTATCTGTCATAATTTACAGGCCTGTAACTGGAAAACTCTGTACCACTATTAATTGAATTTCAGAAAGTGTGCCTGTTTATTGTTTAAAGCACAAGCATTACAGAAATGGAGGAAATCCATGAGGCAGGAAACAAATTTTGCAGGTTTCTCATTTTTAACACCTGCCTAGAATTTGCCTAGAGGCAATTTCTAATTGCCTCCTGTTTGGATGGAGTCTGGTGGAAGATCCACCTCAACTCCCCTCCCCTATCTCTTTTTCTAAACCTGCCCCTTCAAAGCCTGTCAAACAGAGCTCCTCCCCTAGAGAAGCTCAAGACCACTCCCACAGGGTATATAAAATGCATCCCAGAAAGCAGACACATGATACTTCCAGTATCTCATCCCAGTCTCCTCTCTGAGGGGCTGGGGAATCACCTGGGAACGCTTTACCCATTAAACCTGGGCTTTTCCTCATTTGGTCTGATTGGGTTTGCTGTATCACTAGAGAGGCCTTCAGGGTGCAAAGACTTATCTGGAGGTTCCACCGAGGTGGGAGCTGATTTTTCCCCACTGGCCCAGGGCTGCATGGTGGGAAAACACCCCTCTCCCCAACACCTGCTCTCTGCCAGCCTAAGATCAACTCTTGACTAGGTGAGTTGCCCTTTCCAAGTCCTTGCCTAGGAGGCCCAGGGCCTCTTCGTTTTTGGGGGTGTCTTGTCAAAGATTCAGCCACGTCAGGCCCCTGACTTGTTCCGGAGCACAGGGCTGCCTTTGCTCCACCTGACCCATTCTGGAGCAAAGGTCTGCCTTTGTTCCGTGGGACCCCTTCTCCAGAAGATGTTGTGTTGAAGGAAATTTCCCCCACACACCCATTTTTTAACCCAAGGCTTACCACAGTGGATGCATTGTGCTAGGCTTCGGGTCCCCAGCATAGATTTGAGAAACAGCACTTGCCATTTGAAGCCTGATCTCCAAATGCCCCTGCAGGGTCTTTTTTTTTTTTTTTTTGGTTTTTCGAGACAGGGTTTCTCTGTGTAGCTTTGCGCCTTTCCTGGAACTCACTTGGTAGCCCAGGCTGGCCTCAAACTCACAGAGATCCGCCTGGCTCTGCCTCCCAAGTGCTGGGATTAAAGGCGTGCGCCACCACCGCCCGGTATCCTCAGGGTCTTTTACAAAATCTATTCAAATTGGCGCTACAGAACTGCCCTACATCCATGGTTTTTGGGTTCTACAGGGGTCAACGTCTCACAGCACCTGTCCATTCACTGCTGGAGACACTGACCCCTCCCCCCCCCCAACTCTACGGCACTTGTCAACCGCCCCTGTGGGGTCTTTTACAAAATCTATTCAAATTGGGGCTATCTGATATAATTGGACAGAACTGCCCTACGTCCACGGTTTTTGGGTTGGCATTCTCATCCTCCCTACAGGGGCCAATGTCTCATAGCACTGGTCTTGTTGGCTAGAGTCATGGTGCCTCCAGATTCCCGCCTATCTGGGAACTGGGATTCAAAAAAAAAATTCACTCTGACCATGCTGCCCAGGACACTGGCCCCTCCCCCACTTCCCCCAGACTCTGCCTACCCAACCCCCTCCTCCAGGGTCACAAATCCAAGACCAAATTCCTCCTCCTTACCCTTCTTCCTGTCTCCCCTCCCGACACTGCTCACCCCTATCTCCCAATGCCTCAACATACACCCTGGCCTAATGCCCCCAAATCTTCCCCGGTTTCTTCTTACATTCTGTCTCGCCAGACTCCTGCCTTCCCACCCATTTCATTTCTCGGTCAGTGCCAGATACTGGAAAAAATTTTAAAACGCTGAGGAGGATCCCCAAACTCCCCTACAGGAATTGGTGAAAATGGCTTTTAAGTTTTTAATGCTCGAGAATGACAGCCAAGTCAACCCGACAGACAAGGCTGCAACAGAACACGCTCCAAGTCCCAGCCTTAGCAGCTGCTCTGAGGCCACCAGGGCCCCCACAAGGGGTACAAGGTAAGTCTGCCACAAGGCTCCATCTCACCGGAGCTCACCCCAAGTCAACTCTGCCAAAAACTTGCTTCAAATGTGGCAAGGAGGGCCACTGGTCATGGTATTGCCCTGACCCCCAGCCACCCAGGAGGCCATGCCCTGTCTGCCGACAGCCTGGGCACTGGAAATCAGAATGCCCCTGTGCAGGTTTGTCCTCTATGCCATGCCATGGAGGTCCAGCCTCACCAAAACTGGCAACTGAGAACTAGTAAGCCTGGCAGAGAACTGATATGGCCTAGACCTGCTGACTCCCATTGCCCTCTCCAAGCCTAGGGTGATGCTGCAGGTAACAGGTAAGTCCATTGACTTTCTTTTGGACATGGGAGCTGCCTATTCTGTTTTGACATCTCACTCAGGTCCTACAGTTCCCTCACCAATTTCTGTCACAGGGGTGGACGGGATCCCTTCCTTCCCACTTAAGACTCTTGACACTTCCCTGCATTCTTGCAGGGTAATTCTTCTTACACTCTTTTCCTGGTCATACCTGTTTGCCCTGCACCTCTGCTTGGCGGCAATGTTCTCAGCCTTTTTGGGGCCACACTCATCTTGGCCCCCATACTCTCCTGAGTATTTCACAGGTCCATTCACAGGGGCCCTCCAGATATGTCAGCCTCTGCACAAGCTTCGAGGACACCAACCAGGTGAGAATTGGCAGGTGAACTTCACTCACATGCCCACACCTAAAGAACTCTGTTACCTCCTAACTATGGTTGACACCTTTATCCTCAGGAAAGGTTGAGAAGGCCAATGGACTCATCAAACGACAGCTCACCAAGCTCTCCACTGAACTCAGGTTATCTTGGCCCTCCCTTCTCCCCATTGCCCTTACCCATCTCTGGGCCACCCCACGCTCTCCTACAGGCCTGAGCCCTTTTGAGCTTCTTTATGGAAGGCCCTTCCTCCCCAGTCACCACCTCCCAGCCCAAACTCCCCCACTGGCCGGGTACCTCCCCTTACCTCTCTTTTCTGAGGTCCCTTCTCTGTTCCTACTGTGATCCTCACCACCCCCTCGGCTGCCAAGCTCCTGGGACATCCATGCTGGACATCTCTCTAGGCTCAAGTGGGCACCTATTCAGGATACACAGTCTGTCCAGCAGCTGGGACCCTCTACCCTCCAGTTGTCTGAGATGCCCCAATAAAGGGCCTATCTGCTCTTCTGCTCTGTACAGTACAACTAGGGCAGAGGTTAATAATCTATTTTTTCCCTAGAAACTTGCCTTCTCTGCTTCCTTAAGAAAAAGATGCCTGAGGTCTCCAGGATGACAATTAACTGGATGCTCCTCCCCTCATACCTCCTGCTGAATGTGAGCCCACCAACTCCCGACTCCTCTTCCCCACATAGTCCCAAGCATGCAGGAAGTAGTCAGAGTTGAACTGGTGCCCCTACACCCAAAGAGTCTGGAATGTTTGAGTGGGAGCTCCACCTCAACCCCTGGTATGGATTACCCAGGGTCCGGGTCAGACATTACGTTCAGTGTGGGATATCTGAGGGAAAAAAATCTATGTACACTATGCTCTTATGTCTGTTAACTTTATTCAGCTAAGACAAATTTTATCTACATAGCTACAGCTCCATCAGATATTCGGGGCAGGTATAAATCTAGATACACCAAGCTCTTTGTGATAGATTCACAACACGCCCCCATGGTTGGGCATGCCCGGCGGATCTAGACACTTCTGCCTAGTCAGTTTCGGGTCAAAATAGCCATTTCTGGGTCAAAACGTCTTGCGTGACTAGGACCTCGTGGCTTTGCATGGTTGCGTAAAGCGCGCGCAACACAACCATGTGATCTATGCGCATGCAGCGCATGCGTGCAGTAGCCACATGAACCTGTATACACATGCGCGACCCAGCCTTTATAAGCCAGCGCCATATTCCTGGCTTCCCTCTTTATGCACATGTCCTTTCAACAGGCCTGAGCACACCTGTCTCTCTCTCTCTTATCTTAATAAAACTCTTGTTAGTGGATTCTGTCATGTTTCGTGACATTTCCTCGCAGGGTAAGAGTGCCGCCAAATAACTAACACTTTGTCCATCTACTTTATTTCTCTGGGATGAAATCCTGTCTGCATAGCTTCAATTCTGTCCTGAAACTCAGTTCTCTTTTGTCCTCTCTTTTACTGCCATCTCATAGTCCTGCTGTCAACTAAGCTCTTATGTTTCCAGCCTCATCTTAGTCCTCTGTTTCCTCGCCTCCATCTCTACTTGCTCTCTACTCCTGGCACTGGTGAACTCTACAAGAGTTCTGCCTTAGCATCTATAAAACCTCTGTGTTCTTCTCTTCTCCCTGGTCATGCCATTCTGTCTGGCTCCACAGAAAATGCCTGTCCTCCTTCCCCTGGCCACGCTGTTCTCTGCCTCCTCGGGAATGTTGTTCCACCTTACCTTCCACCTTGATATGTAAAAACCTCTTTTGTTCTCAGTCAATTGCTCAGGAGAGCCAGTAGGCCTCAAAGCAAGGGGATGGTCTGAGCTTCATTAGCACAAGAAACAAAGCTATGCATCTCCAGCCAGCTTGTCTCCTAGGCTCAGCGGAGGAGTTAGTTACCTAGAAGTTCAGCAGGTCTGAGGAGCTGAACTGTTTGCCAATTGGTCTGGGAATATTTGGGCACGCAAGAATTTCATAGCAGAAGACAGCTGAAATATTAAAAGCTGGATAACACCAAATACTCATAATAAATGGCTTGCCTTTTCACAGACCCTTGGCCGGTCAAACTATAGCTTTAATACACAGCTGAATCTCTATGATATATTCTTGTGGCTCGCCAGACACTGGCACTCTGGCATCCCTATACCCAAAGAATCTGGAATGTTTGGAAGGAGTCTGGTGGAAGATCCACCTCAACTTCCCTCCCCTATCTCTTTCCCTAAACCTGTCCCTTCAAAGCCCACCAAACACAGCTCCTCCCCCAGAGAGGCTCAAGACCACTCCCACAGGGCATATAAGCTGCATCCCAGAAAACAGTCGTATGGTTCTTCAGTCTCTCATCCCGGTCTCCTCTCTGAGGGCCGGGGAATCACCCAGGAACGCTTTACCCGTTAAACCTGGGCTTTTCCTGATTCAGTCTGATTCAGTTTGCTGCGCTGGCAGAGAGGCCTTCAGGGTGCAAAGAACTTATCACCTCTCTCTGTGAAAGGTCTCACAGAACTGTCCAAAAAGTGAGACGGTGTGCTCTGTTTTTTGGTAGTGAAAGCCAGTGTCTGAAGAGGCCCTCCCTCAAGAACATGGACATGGAGCACATGCTTCTACAGACAAGATCACCTTCCTGATCTCCAGCAGGGGCTAATTTTTATAACACTCCTTATATAGCTCTTTCAGAATGCAGAGAGGCAGAAAGACAAGAAGGAAACATGGAGAGAGCTATAAAAAGACCCACTTGCCACCCACCTGCATATAAATCAAAACTTATCATGGTGCAGTGTAGCAGGCATTCTTGGACTGCCAGTCCCCAAATCATGACACAGAGACTTAATATTAGTTATGTATGCTCGGCCTTACCTTATGCCTGTCCCACTAGCTCTTATAACTTATTTTAACCTGTTTCTCTTCATCTGTTTTGTCTTGGGGCTTTTTACCTTTCTTTCACTCTGTATGTCCTACTCCATGTCTGTCTGGCAGCTGACTGGCTGGCTGACTCCAGGTGTCTCCCTATCTTTCTCCCTCCTCTCATTCTTTCTCTCTCCCTTCTTATTCTCTCTGCTCACCAGCCCCACCTATCCCTCTACTGCCTACCTATTGGCCATTCAGCTTTTATTAGACCAATGAGGTGCCTAAGGTGAACAAAGCAACACATCTTTACATTGTTAAATACACCATAAACAAATATAGCACATATTTGTCTAGTCAAAGTAATATTCTATAACAGTGCAGACTGTGAAAACATTCAAATGCCCAGAAAGGAGATGTGAAATGTGTACCCTCTTTACACCTTTCCCTCCTCCACAGCCTCACTAGCCTGGAGGCACCCCTTTGAAACCCAGGTCACATGATGATTCTAACAGGCCTCCAAGTAGAGGATTTGTCAGAGTCCCTGGATTCCCAAGCCTAATCACTGCAAGTAGCATGTGCTATTTTCATGTGGATTTATTCATAAAGTTTCCACTGAAGCAATCCTTATGTATCTGCTTAGGGCCACCCAGAGGTAAAAGTAGTAGAAGTTTGGGAATGAAGGTCTTTTTCATCCTGGCACCTCTGGCTCTTGGCTGAGGCAGGAGAAAAGCAATTCAGGACACAATGTGCAAAGTAAAGTAATGATTTATTATGAAAACAAACAGACATTTTTGGAGGAAAACAAAGAACTTGCCCCCGAGGGTGGCTGTGTTACCTGGCCTGCATGGTAACTTTGGATTTTGGTTAGCCAGGTCTCTGATCCCAAGCATGAGAGAAGACATAAACAAACAGAAATAATGTGGATGAGATGGAATATCATATCCACAGGACCTCCTTAGCACATTTATTCGAAGAAGTCCTTTGGGATCTTGCCCTCATTCTGCAGGGAAAGAGTTAGGATGTCAGAAGAGACTTGAATTTGATCCCCAGGCTACCTAGACTCCATCTTGCTGAAGCCCCCGAGCCATCCATCTTTTACCCACTTGATACCCAGACCTCACCTGAAGAACAGTGAAGATCTCAGCAGCTTTGTTGTAGTCCCAGCCATTGTCTTCAAGGCACCTGGAGTGACAGAAATAACATGATCAGCACAATAGACTTGGAAAACGCCTTTGACAAAATCCAACCTTGCTTCCTGAGAAATGCCCTATATAGAGCAGAAATCAAGGGAACATGTATCAGCATAGTAAAGGCTTTACACAATAACCTTATAGCCAACATCATACTTAACAGAGAAAAAAATCAAGGCACTGTCACTAAGATCAGTGGACTAAGACAAGGATGTCCACTCTTTCCACCTCTTTTCAATACAGTGCTTGAAGTCCTACCTAGATCAGTAAGAGAAAGCAGTAAAGGAGATACAATTAGAAAAGGAAAGTATCTCCTTATTTGTAGATAATATGATTCTATATCTAAGGGTATACCCTAATGATTCAGCCACAACATTTTTTTTAGTATTAATAAATACTGTCAGCAAAGAGGCAAGATACCAAACCAACATTCTTAGCCTTTCAACATACCAATGACAAACATACTGAGAAAGAAATTATGGAAATAATTCCATTGACAACAGCCTCAAAAATAACTTAGAATGTACCTAGCCAGGGAAGTGAAATACCTGTACAACAAAAACTTAAGAACACAAGCCGGGTGGTGGTGGTGGTGGCGGCGGAGGCGGTGGCAGCACACACCTTTAATCCCAGCACTCGGGAGGCAGAGGCAGGCAGATCTCTGTGAGTTCCAGGAAAGGCACAAAGCTACACAGAGAAATCCTGTCTCGAAAAACCAAAAAAAAAAAAAAAAAAAAAAAAAAACACTACAGAAAAAAAAATAGAGGAAGCAATTAGAAGATGTAAAGACCTCCTATACTTATAGATCATAAAAAATAGTATTGTGAAATATCTATTCTACAAACAATCTACAAATTCAATATAATCCCAATAAAACTTGCAACTCTATTCTTTACAGAAATAGGAAAATCATTCCCAAAATTCATATGGAAACACAAAAGCCCCTGCATAGCCAAATCAATTCTGAGCACTAAGAATACTGCTGGAGGTATTACCATACTTGACTTCAAGTTATAGTAAAAGAATCACCATAATAAAAGTATCAGGGTATTGGCACAGATATAAACCCATGCAACTACAGCCACTTGATTTTTGCCAAAGGTAAAAAATACTGATGGTGAAAAGAAAACTTTCTTTAACAAATGATTAAAATCCAGAAAAAAATTGCATATCCACCTGTAGGAGAATAAAACCAGATTTTTCTCTCTCTCACTCTACACAAAAATCAACTCCAAAGGGATGAAGGACCTCATCATATAACCTTAAATCCTAAACCTTCTAGAAGAAAAAGCAGCTGTATACTAGAGGGTATAGGTATGGGTAAGGACTTTCTGAATGGGACTCCAGTAGTTCACCAACAATTGACAAATGGAACTTCATAAAATTAAAAGTTTCTGCAGAGAAAGAAAACTGCCAAATGAGTGAAGAGGCAGCCTACAGAAAAGGAGAAAATATTTGTAAGTTATGTATCTGACAAAGAATTAGTAACAAAAATATACAAAGAATAAAAACGACAAAAAGCTAAAAACAAAAACCAAAAAAAAAACCCTGAACATCAAGAAAACAACCCAATTCCAATAAAAAAATAGAAAGTTCTAAAAATAAGAAATACTAATGGCTAACGAATACTTTAAAAAGTGTTCTAATACCATTATCCGTTAGGGAAATGCAAATTAAAACCACTTTGAGGTTCCATTTCATCTCAGCAAAAATGATTATTATGAAAAAAATAATCAAATGACATCAGTTGAGGTTGTAGGGAAAGGAAAGTTTTATTCATTCACTGTTAGTGAGATTGTAGACTGGTGGAGACACCATGGAAATCAGTGTGGACATTTCTCACAAAATTAAAAATGTAAATTATGCATGTTCCAGCTGTACTACCCCTAAACATATCAAAGAACTCTATACCCTACAACAGAGATACCTGTCCATGCATGTTCATAACAGCTCTATTCACAATAGCTGGGAAATGGACTCATCCTGGATGTGTCCATCTACTGATAATGAAAATGTGGTACATACACACAACAGCAAGTTGGATGTATAAGACTGATGTGAGCCAGGCCCAGAAAGACAAAATCTGTATGTTTTCTTTCCTAAGTTTGAATTTAGATTTCTGTAGTTAATTTTGAGTGCCTGTAGAGACCAGAAAGACTAAAAGGAGCCATGCAGGGACACAGAATGGGGAGAGATCATAAAACACAAGGGATATGAAAGTAGAAAGGAATACTGGCTATGAAAAGGCTTAAATGAGGTTGAGGTAGGGGTATGGGGGAAATACAGGTAGGAAATTAATGAAAACTAAGGATACAAGGGAAAAACACCGAACTCTACTATTTTATAAACTAAAAATATAATGAAAAAATCTTTGTTTTTTAAATTTTCTATGTTGATTTATTATTTTATGTATATGATTACTTTGACTGCATGTATGCATGTACATTATGTGCATGCCTGGTGACTAAGGAGACCGGAATATGGCATCTGATTCCCTGGATTAGAGTTACAGATAGTTGTTAAGCACCATGTGTGAAGGGTTCTAGCAGGCTTGAGCATGGCAAACATGGTACCCGCCAAGTTTTGCCTTTTGCCTTTCTCCTCCTTGCTAAACTGTTAGATTGCATTCCTAAAGCTAGCCACCAAAGTCTATTCCCTTATTTGGCCCCTCACTCATTCTTGAGACTGAACACCAAGGTCCAACTATCAAAACACCAAGGTCCAGCAATCAAAATTCATTATTTTGACTAACCTAATTAAAACACCCAGTCAGAACTTACCAATACATTCTAGTTCAATCTAACACAGCCTTTTCCCTCTTAAAGTTAACACTTGCAAAGCTATTTCTGTCTGATTCAGATTCAGTGACCTTGTCCCTTTGTCTTGCTTAATAAAGGATCTCTTTGTGTTTGGTTTGTGCTTGGAAATTGGTGTTTGGGGGTGGTCTGTGCCTAATCGGGGTCGTGAGGGTAGCACCCTGCAGTACTCAGGTCCCTTCAGTGTGGGTGCTGGGAACTAAACCTATGTCCTCTGGATGAGGACTTCAACATACCACAAGTGCTCTTAACCGCTGAGTCCCTAATTTAAAAATTGAAGCTAAAACACAAATATAAACCGTACACTTCATGGATAGTGCTGTGTAGTTTCCTACAAGATTAAAACCTTTCGTTTTGGAGGGAAGCTCATTAAGACACAATGTTACAAGGGAAGCAAAACAATGGGATGTTTTAAGAGAAGGTGACCTTGTGGACCCCATCATGCCAGTCCATGCTAGCAGCATGTCTACTATGGTGGTTGTCCTTGTACAGCTCATGTTCAGGCAGTCATGTTGGTGAGACTTTCTGGTGGAGCCTCTGACATTCCTGACACAATCTCACACAACAAACTCATTCTGTTTGCTCTTACAATCTGTCTGCCTCCTCTTCTGCAATGATCTCTGATCCTCATGTGCAGGCAACTAAAGGAGGCTGAGAAAGGGAGAAATAGTCTCCTCCAGGGAAAAGCACACCAACTGGTTATGTAATACCAACTGGTCAGCCTGGGAAAATAAACCTTGAAGTAACATTACACAGAACGAGCAGGTTGTATTTATGTATTTAGGAATACACACACACACACACACACACACACACACACACACACACACACACATTCTCGTATGCACACACAGCAACACCAACCATTAATGAAAAAGAATTTCAGGAATTTAAAGAGAGCAAGGGGTGGTATATGAGACAATTTGGAGGGAAGAAAAGGAAGGAGGGAAAGATGTAATTATAATCTCAAAAAATAAAATAAGTAATTTTTAAAAATGTGAAACATTTCATAAACAATTCAATAGCTTCAGAATGTCACAGAAACTGACTAGATTTACCAGCCCCCTTGGTTCCCAAGCAGTAAGGACTGCTAAGAGATACTTCCAGACCAGCTGAGCTGCCTAGAAGATACTCAGTCTAGGAAGACACTCAGTCTAGCTGAGTAGCCTGGAAGAAGCTGAGATGAGCCAAGCTGCCTAGAAGAAGCTCAGACTTACAAGGACACTCTTCAGCATCTCGAGCCGCTTACAGATTGTGCAGTACACTCTAGGTTTTCTGCTTTTGTGAACTGTCACCTATGCTGCCATGGGTTTTGGTGACGCAGCTGTCTTTGAGTCTTTTATGCTGAGTAACCCCTCACCCATACTCCTGTTTAAATAATGCCAATAAAACTCACTGTTTTACCAACTTGGACTTTGGTGGTATCAGTACTTTGGTCTGTCATCAGTTCCCTGCCTGGGGTGAGTAGACATTTGTTTACAGCTCCTCGGGAATAGCGTCACACAACAGGTAGCTCCTCCCTGAAGTCATAGGTGCCAGGTGCACAATATCTCCTATGAGTTGTTCACCAGAGACATCTTAGAGGCACTCAAAAGAATACAGACTACCTAAAACATTCTGCTATACTCATAGATCAGTGTCGTGCTCAGCTATCATCAGAGAAGAAATAATTACAGAGACCCACAACTGGACAGTGTGCAGAGGGAGAGACCTTGGAACACTCGGCCCTAAATGGGAGGTATTCATCAAATATCTCCCCCTTAGGAGCTCAGGGAACCCTGTGGAAGAGGAAGTGGAAAGATTGTAAGAGCCAGAGGGGATAGAAGACACCCAGGAAACAAGGCCTTCTAAACACAGCAGAGCCAATACACATTTGAACTCACAGAGACTGGCAGTGCACACAGGGCCTGCACGGGTCTAGGCCTGATGGGGTTCCAGCACTAAGAGGGAAGTGAACACAAGCCCGCATCCCTAACCCAGAGGTTATCTCATTTGACAGTCACTAGCAAAGGAGTCTCACTGAGTACAGAAGCACTCTTAAGGCCAGGCTCTGTGCCCAGCAGTAGGAAGCCAACACAAAACAAACTCAGTGGCATTTTTGGAGGTTCTTTGTCTCATAATGTTTTGTCAGGGCCTCTCTTTTTATTCTTTGTTTTTTTTTTAAACTTTACAGGTCTTTTGCATATATAGTATATTATGGTTTCCAGTTTTGTGTTTTTGCGGGATTTCTGTGTGTGTCTCTGCGGCTCATTTTCTTCTGTTGTTCTGTCCTATTCTGGCTTCTTTTTCTTATTATTATCATTACTATTATTATTTAGATGCCTATTTATATTCTAAGGAAAGAGAGACGGAACTGATGTGTACTTGAGTGGTTGGGGAAGTGGGGGAGGATCTGGGAAGAGTTGGGGGAAGGGAAACCATGATCAGAATATATTCTATGAAAAAAATTATATTTTCAATAAAAAAAGAAGAAGAATACAGGCTACCACCATTGCTCTTGGTTGCACACCATAAACAGATGGTAAGGACGTACTGCTGAAGATACCATACATTTTGGTTACAAGACACAGAGAAATGAAGATGGATTGCAACGGAAAACTCCCTCCTGGCTGGCTAGCATTCATACTGCCAGAAGGTGCAATGTAGACTGTGGGAGAAACCAGTCAATGGTCTCACCTAGCTGTAGACCATATGTTCTACACTATCAGTCTGCCAGATAAGATACGCCCACTGTACAATTGTGGCATGGCTATTTGGGGGATGAACAACTGCTTTGTGATTGGGTTCGAGGTACACTCATGTGAGGGAATACATATCTGATACTGTAAACCTAGTCAAAAGCTTCTGGTTGAAGAGAACATAGGCCCAAGGGGAGAATACATTACTGTTATTTTCCTTACGTGGTGTCTAACTACCTTTTAAGCATTTTTTATACTCTGACTAATATGGTTCTCAGCCTGCAGCAAAGAGTAATTAATGGTTTAGGCTTGTCTGGTTAAAATGATGAGCATAAGGGACAGATGAGCACTCACCCTTAAACAGGGCCTCAATATCATCTTTCTGTCCCCTTCCCATGCCCAGAGTAGTTTAAGAATGGAAGGGTGAAAAAAAGTATCATGAAATACTGTGTGCTGGATAGTTTTGTGTCAACTTGCCACAAGCTAAAGTCATCTGAGAGAAGGGAAGCTCAATCAAGAAAATGTCTCCACAAGACTGTGCTGCAGGCAAGTCTGTGGGGCATTTTCTTAATTAGTGATTGGTAGGGAGGGCCTAGCCCACTGTGGGTGGTGCTGTCACTGGGCTGTAAGGGGCTCCCTGGCAGTAGGATCAGGATCCATCCCTGGTGCATGAGCTGACTTTTTGGAACCCACTACCTATGGTGTGACACCTCGCACAGCCTTGATGCATGGGGAGGGGCTTGGACCTGCCTCAACTGTATGTTCCAGGCTCTGCTGACTCCCCATGGGAGGCTTTACCTTCTTGTAGGAGGGGATGGAGGGTGGGTTGGGGGAGAAGGCTGGAGGAGTGGGAGGAGGGAAGAGGGGGATCTGTGATTGGTATTTACAATGAATAAAAAATTTTCTTAAAAAAACTTTAAAAAAAGAAAGAAAGCAGGCTGAGCAAGCCATGGGACGGGTTTTCAAATTTCAGTTCTGGACTTTCCTTCCCCCAAGTAAGAGGTAGTTCTGTGGGTGGCATACATGACATGGTGTGGTGGTTTGAATGAAAATGGCTCCCATAAGCTCATATATTTTAATGCTTAGTCACCAGGGAGTGGAACTGTTTTGAAAAAGATTAGGAGGTTTGGCCTTTGTGGAGGAAGTGTGTCACTGGGAGTGAGCTTCAAAAGCCTCTCTCTTTAACCTGTGGATCAGGATGTAAAGCTCTCAGCTAAGCACCATGCCTGTCTGCTTCCCGCCATGCCATGATGTTCATGGACTAACCTTCTAAAGCTGTAAGCAAGCCCCCAGTTAAATGGTTTCTTTTACAAGAGTTGCCTTGGTCATGAGGTCTCTTGATAGCCATAGAACAGTGACAAGTCACATAGGCTCTTTATTCCCTGTCTTATATCATGCTTCTTTTCATCATTTTGTTACAGTCAAGGCAGACATGATGGCTTTTCACCTGATATCCAGAGCTCTTGTCCTGGTCACTTTCTGTATAAATATTGTTCAGTTTGTATATGTGAATAGCTATTGCTGGGAAGACTTTGTTCATATATTATACTCACCTGCTCCCCACCACAGCTTTTTGGTATTTGTTCCTCTTTATTCTTCTATAAATGGAACTGTTCACTCAATTTAACTTTGGGATATTAAATGTTAATACACAGAAATGCAAAACATTATTGTATATATTAATCTTATATCCTAAAAACTTGGTGAATTTGTTTTTTCACTTCTAGTAGTTTCTTAGTGGATTCTTTATGATTTTTTCATATATAAGATATACCACATGAATATTATAGTGTTTTAAAATCCTTTAAAGGTATCAGTATAGATTAGGACACACTTTTCCTGAGCTCACTTTGGGGAGGGGAAGTAAATATCCTAATTGTTTTTTCAAATTGCCTGCAAAGTACCATTATTCACTTGTTCTTCTACCCCACCCATTTCTTTGCACACCCAGTACTCACTTCTGAGACCAATTAAGTTTCATCTTAGACTGCATGGAGAAAGATTTCACCATTTCTTGCTGCTCTTCAGAGAGGGGAGACTTGGAAGAAGCGTTGGCTGTGGGCAATGAGATAAAGGCATTCTGGATCTCTTTGGGGCTGGCATTCCTCACAATCAGCTCATCATTCATGATGCATATTCTGGAGGAAAAACAGACACTCAGACAAGTAAAGAAATGGACATGCCTACATTACCAATGCCAATCCTACAATAACTGTCAGTCACTAACCAGACTGTTTCCACATTCCATCTATGCCTGGTTCCCAACATCCTTGCCTGCTTCTCTCAATCCACCCCATATGAAGTTCACCTTTTAAAGACTAGCTTGACTAGATTTGTGAATTTAACCCACACAACAAGGGAAGACCTTGAACCAGAGATAAGCCCAATATCTTGGCCAATGATATAGCATGTAAATATCCTATCATGAAAGAACATAGTATTCTGACCCCAAAGTCTACACTCTCAACCAGCAAGCAAAACTGTTGGATCTACTTGTTGGCTTTCTAAATATTGAGGATACCCTGAGAACTACACCATCATATTGTCACACTGCTGGCTTTGGGCAGGGACAGGAATTTCCAGAAGCAACACAGCACTGACCTTGAATTGCTGTAATGGGTAGCAATGAAGATCCTTGTGAAGGCACGAACACAGCCTTGACATTTTCCTTCCACTTCAAGGACAAGAAGCAATAATAATTTCTTAGAATAGCACCTTATTTACATACTCACACAGCATTCCCAAGTTGGGCTCTTATGCTGAAGAGTTGTTGGCTTGGCCGGAGTCAGGAGGGTATGGCAGGAATGGGGAGGGCAACAACAGTAATAATTCACTCCCATTTGATGTGCCCCTTACCACGTTATGGACCCTGTGAAAAATCACTTCCAGTGTTTGATGGGTCTTTTTAACATCTGTTACAGAGATGAGTTTAATTAGTCATGTTTGACAAATAGAGAACTGGAGATGTTAAGAAACTGGTCCAAAGCTGCTGAGTATGGAACTGGAATGAGACTCAACAAACTCCATAGCCTGTGTCCCTTACCTGTGAACTGTGGGGCAGAAAGGCATGGACCCAAGTCAGATTAGGATGGTTTGAAGGCAGTAGAACATGGAGAACAGGAAGGAAGGAAGGGTGTAGAATGAGAGGATCTGGAAGACTTCTCAGGGGTGCCTATCTACGGGAGGAAGCAGAGGGGACATAGAGAGGAATTTCTATAGATACTCACCTTCCTTGAACAACCCATTGACAGAAAAACAGAGCATCATATCCTGAAAGGGAAGATGGTATAAGCTATGAGCCCAGGATCTTACATACCTCCAGATTTCTGGGTATGACCTACAGAAGAACCAGGTACTCACTGTGTGGCAACACACGTCCACCCAGAAAGAGCACAAGTCATGCTGAGTTTTGGGCAACAAACTGAGAGAGTCCACAATGTCACGTTTTGTGTGCTTCAGCAACCGCATTCGCATGTCTACAGAGCAGAGAAGCAGCAAAGATCAGGGGCATGATACAACCTGGCCCACTGACCACTCCTAAAATTTTGTCTTTCCTCCCTTACTCTGCCCAATCTTCTCCATCACACTCACATGAGTCTTGCAGCTTCTTTATATCTCTGTTATGTTTGAAATACTCTTCCAGGTTGCTCCTAGGAGAAAAGAGGAAGAGAACTCCATGTTCTACCCAATATAGGCATTTTCTAGGGAGAGGCATGCTACTCCAGAACAGAGTTTGAGCTGTGATACTCACAGGTTTGGGTCACTGAAGTTGAAAGGAACGGCCAGGGAGAAGCAGGCCTCATCATGGTAAGCATCGATGAGCCGAAGTCGATCTCCATTGTCATAAAACAAGTAGTATCTAGTAAGGGGAAGGAGCATAAACTAAGGGGACAGCTGATTTCTGTGCTCTGAACCCTAAGTGAGACCTAAAACTCCTATGGGCAAATGTGATAAGGCAGTCCAACACTGCTCAGCTTTCCCACCTTTCTTGTAGTCCAAGGGGTACTTACTCCTTCAGAAATTGTAGAACTAGGTTTTTTATGAGTTCAGATTCTGTACATGTTTCCTGAAACAGAAAGTCATTTCAGACTATAAATCTAATAACGTCTCAGCCAGGCAGTGGTGGCGCACGCCTTTAATTCCAGCACTCGGGACACAGAGGCAGGCGGATCTCTGTGAGTTCGAGGCCAGCCTGGTCTACAGAGTGAGTTCCAGGACAGGCTCCAAAGCTACACAGAGAAACCCTGTCTCAAAAAACCAAAAAACTACAATTAAAAAAAATCTAATAACTTCTCTTTTGCAATACCACAAATCTTTCTTGGTCCTTTCTCACCTTGCTTAATTGGGGGACTTCTATGTCCATTCCTGTTGATATTAATAGCTCCTTACCATCCTGAGAAAAGGAAGAGGAGGTTAGTAGTGCATGGGGTAAATGGCACTGAATGTCCAAGAAGATCCAGAGACCTAAAGGGGAAAAAAGGGGCCAGGGCCGGGGGTTTAATTGCCCCTGGAAATTCCAGGGGTGATATAATGAGCCTCTGTTTGATGGAGTTGTGTAAATCTCTATTATATGGAACCTCTGTGTGTCTGTGTTGCTTATGGATACTTTTTTCAGGGAAAATATTGATGTTTTTCAGGAATCCATATAATCTAAAATGGATGATGGTCTGCTGCAAACATGTAATCTACATCTAAAAAATCTACTAGGTTTTTTTAAAAACAAATTTTAGGGCAGGTGTAGAGATAATTTATGAGAGGAAGCCAAGACAATGTTGAAGGTAGGAACTTACCAGGCGTAACAACTTGGGAAATAGGTCCCGTATGGCACTGTCCAAAAACCAAAAGCCAAAAGAAGTGATTATTAGTTAAAGTTTAGCTAGCTTTTCTTCCTTTTGGGGATCCTGCTTCTCCTCCCTCTTCTTCCCCCGAGTAGCTCACACACACACTGCACTGGCATCTTCTCCAGAGCCAGAAGAAGCCACATTGGAGGCCCAGGGTCTGTGGCTTTTTCCTCTCCTTGCTTGTATTCTTTTCCTCAGAGTACCCATAGAAGAATTTGCAGGGAGCAAGGCACTGGGTAAAAGCCCAGGGCTCTGCCACCTTATTAGGTATCCTGTGTTCTCCAGGATGCTGGGCAGGGAGTGAGGGAGGCAGGCTCAAGACTCAAGAAACAGGAAAGTGGGGAGGTGGCAAGAGAAATGAAGTTAAAGTAAGGTGTGGGCGCTGTCAGGGAGACATAAGAGAGTAGAGACAAAATAGAAGCAGAAGACATCTAAAGCAAATGGGAGATGATCTGTCTGGCCTGGTGCTAGAGGTCAGGGGTTACGGGTAGGCAGGCAGGCAGGCAGGCAGGTAGGTTAGTTTATAGGTAAGTAGGGAAGGAAGAAGGGAGGGATAGTGGCCTCCAGGAGGTCTGTCTTTCTGTCTCTTCAACCTCTTTAGCTCTCTAGTGGCAGCCCACTTCTGGATCCTTGATCTAGGGAGTTCATGTTTCCCTAGGAGGTTAGGGCTCCCAACAATGGGACAGAGACAGTAATGTCCATGTCAGCATTACCCAGGATCTCAGCCCTCAGCTTAGAGCAGGACAGCCTTCAGGGCAGCCTGGGACAAATAAGGGATAGTTCAGGAACAAGAACAGAAGGCTTCTCTCAGGACAGGAGAGGGAGGATGGTACATTTGGGATGTCGCATAGGAGGGTTCTGGAGGAATCTGGATGTTTTGACAAGTGAAAACCAGCCCAGACTAGGGGAAAGGGGGATGGGTAGGTAAGAAGGAAGGGATTTCTGAGAGCATAGCTGAGCACACAGAGAAGGCAGAGCCTGTTTTCCTCCCAGAGGATCGGCGGCACCTACTCTTGCAAAAGTACATCTCAAGAGGAGCTCAAGCTACAAGGTAGTTGCTACAGGTTATGGTGCTTGTGATGGTTAGTTCAGATTGTGGACTTGACCTAAAGTAGAATCACCTGAGTAGGGAGTCTCTGAGGAACTGTCTAGATTAGTTTGGCCTGTAGCATGCCTTTGAGGGAGTTTCTTAACTGGGATGAGGTGTGAAGACCCACCCCGAATACAGGTGGCACCATTTCATTGGCTAGGCTTCGGACTGAATGAAAAGAAAACGTGAGCTGAGCAACAGTATGCATTCATTAATTCATTGCTCTCTTTTCTTGACTGTGGATGGGATATGATCAGTTGCTTCAAGTTCCTACCACCTTAACTCCGAAGTAATGACGAACTGTAACCTCCAACTGTAAGCCAGATAAGCTGTTTCTCCCTTCAGTTGCTTTGGACAGTGTATTTCATCACAGCAACGAGAAACAAAACTATGGCACTGGCACTGAAGGGGGAAAGACTTAGCAGGTATTATGTACCTTATGTAGTCAGATTGATCCATGAAGTGGTTGCAGAAGGGGTTTCCCTCTAGCCACAGCTCTTCCAGATTCAGCTCTTTCACCTTCTCCAGCTCCCAAACTGATTTCAACTGATAAAGATGAGAAAGAATTGGTAAAGCTGTCCTAAGCAAAGAGAAAACTTGCGGCCCAGTAACTGCCGCTTCCACCCTCCCTCCTAAGTGTCTCTACCTGCTTCTTACCATAACCCTGGTGTGCACTACCACCCACGCTCAACCTAACCCCCATTTGGCTCCCCTTCTCACTTTATTTTTGGAGAGGTTCAGAATCTTAACTTGGGGGGCCTTCTCTACCACATCAGACAGCCCATCCAGCTGGTACAATTTGTTGTTGCACAAGTTCAGGGCCAACAGCTTTCAGGGAGGAAGAGTTAAGAGATACAGTTACTATTCTAGAGCCTTGGTGACAAATGTCCCTTCATCCCATCCCCTCCATCCCTCTACTTAAATTCACTGAGTCTATGGCCTCACTTCAGGGATATTGCTTTGAATGATCTGCAGTGTGGCAACCATGCAGCTTCTTCGATTCAGCATCATGTCAATGTCACTGTTCATCAAGTCTTCAGAAAGTGGAACAAAAGGAATTAGAAGGCTGTCTGTCGACTTGGACCAGCATTGGTACAGACAGACACCCTTCCCAAGTTACCAACCCTACGTTTTCTTCTTAGGAAGATCCATCTACTCTCACACGACCCAGAATTTCCTTAGTCAGCCATACCTTGGTCAAAGCGGAACTTCTGGAGGTCCAGAGCTTTCTGAGAGGCATCATATCGTTTCATCACAGTCACCTGCAGAGACAAAGGTAGAGAAAGGGGCTCTAAGGCTCTGGGGTTCAAAGTGTCAGGCATGTCAGGGAGTAAGAGGGAAAGGAGGTGGGTCTGGGAAGCAGACACACAACATGCCTTAAGTCTGCATTACCTTTAGCCGGTCCATTTGTTCTGATGTGAACTTATTCCGCACAGAATAGGGTACAACAGAAGGACTGACAAAGATAGGTATCTGTGGGAAAGAAACAGATTAAGTATTATGACCTCTAATTCCAAAGATGATGCTCAGCTCCTGGCCAGTCACCACCCCTTTCAGGACTAGGTACAGAGAATGCTGTTAGTACATACCTTTTGGCTTGTCTCATCACAAATCTTGTGGCTGATATCCTTCAATGCATAGGCAGCTGTAGGATCCTGGACAAAAAACCGGGCCCGGTGTTTGTCATAGTGGAACTATGGGCAACAAAAGGAAAAAAGAAAAGACATGTTAGAAGACAGCAGCTAGCTCCTGGCCTCCCTCCTTCATTCCCTTGTGTCTATCTGGCTTCATCAGCCTTCTTACATCAACAGGGATGAAGGGCACATTGCAGAGGTCCTGCATTGAATTTATTAGCCATGTCTTCTCATACTTTCTTCCATTTGGAATCTATATTTAAAATAAAAAAGGGAGAGAAGAGAGACAGCATGGAATCATGATAGAGAACAGACTTAACTACCAAGTGTTCTTTCTTGACTTTCTACCTAGTCTTAAAGAACTTCGAAGGGGATCTCTGACATGGTTCTTTGTTTTCTGTGCTAAACATAGACTTCCATGATCAATGGTTCTCAACCTGTGAGTCATGATCCTTTGGCTGTTGAACAACCCTTTCACAGGAGTCACATGTCAGATATTTACATTATGGTTCAAAACAGTAGCAAAATTACAGCAATGAAAATAATTTTATGGTTGGGGTCACCACAACATGAGGAATTGTATTAAATGGTCCTAGCATTAGGAAGGTTGAGAACCTCTGTCCTAGATCCTTCATCTCTTCATGCAATAGCATTTCTCCAGGTAATTGATTTATTGCAGTCAATATGATCATCTTTTTAGGATCCAGAATATTCTGTCTAATGCAGACCTTATTAAGATACTCACTGTGACCTTGAACCAGCTCGACAGGGTTCCATTTTCAGCATCCAGACCTATTTCACTCTCCTCTGGTTTATCATCATCCCACACAGTTAGAAATATTTGGTCTTCATCACTGTATTTTCTTCTTCTCCATTTGGGTCCCATGGAATAAGGAACACTAGGAAAGAGAGAGAAGCAAAGAGGCTATAAATGCTAACAAATTATTTTATGAATCACCCCCTCATTAACACCATGTCTACAGTTAGAGCTGCTAAACCAGTATTCAATCTCTATCACTTCAGTTTTTCAATGAAAGAAGACCACAGAGAGTGAAAGAGTTGCAAAGTCCCAGGGGCTACTTGGCCACTTTGGAGCCCTCTTGGACATCCCTTATTGCCATGTTTTCATTATTCTCTTGGAATTTTAAAGATAGAAGCACATACCCATAATGCTCAAAATGATGGTTCTTTCTGTCAAATGTATGTCTGTTATAACTCAAATTTTTCTTTCTTCCTCTAAAAACACGGTTATCATCCATGCTGTCTTCTGAAATTGGAAACAATACAAATTTGAAAACACATCACCATATTTAATATAATATGAACAATTTATTATCACTAACCAGATAAGTATTTTTCCCTCTGATTAAAAAACCTATATTATTTTCCACAATTCACCCACCTTCCTCCAATGCTAGGTTCCTCATTAAGTAAAAATTCAGGAACTAAGGCTAATTATCCATTTACTCTTTTTCTTTTAAAAATCATTTTTATCTGGAAAGGCCAGATTATTTTGAGTTGAGACCACCCAAGTGTGTAGTTTGTTCTAGTCTTAGGGAAAAAAGACATTTTGGTGGGTGGAGGAAGATGTCAGCTGAGTATTGTCTTACAGTGATAACTCCCACAGACACACTGAGTTGAACAAGTGTTAAGGCACAAAACTATTAGAACAGATATTTAAGATAATCAAGTGAGACACCATAGTGCCTGTTTTTAGTTTAACAACACAAAAAGATGCACTGAAGAAGAAAAGAGCTATCTGCAACTGTTCTCCCCCGTGTCCAAGAAGCCCAACATGAAAAATAGGCCTTTCTGACTGGTGAAAGATAGAGAATTATGTCCTGGTCTTAGAAATGCAATGCAATATCAAGCCAACTAACTTAGAATCTATTGTTGGTCAATGTCTGTTAATAATCTTTACCCAGAAGCCAAGACTTCTATACTGAGGTACATGAATAGTATTGTACCATAAAGCAAAAAGACTGCTTCAACTATCTCTTCTTCAACATCCAGTGGCAGAATGGGGAGCAAAAAGTGACCTATTGGGGAACTTGGCATGAAAGCTTGCTTAGGGTTTTATATAAGAGCCAGTCCCAGCATGACAGAACCAACTTCACCATGTAAAGATGCTAAAACTTTCAAAAGAAGCCACTCCACACTGGTTGTCTTCCATTACAATCTCACCTAAGGCCTGTAGCAGACTCCATGCAGGAGCCTGACTTCCCACCTACCTCCAGTCCATGTGGCTTCCACTGAACTTCAAGGAGGATTCAGTGTTGCCCCTCCTTTCCATCCCTTTGTGTCAGCCACAGATCTTAAACATCTGGGATCCCCAGTGGCCACACCCGGCAGGGACTCATGTAGGTGAATCACACTATCCTTCCTTTCCTCCACTAAGATCTCTCCAATCTCACCTTCAGCCCAGCAACAGCCTGCTTACAGGTCCCCCTCTACCTACTACATTCACTGGAGACTCCAACTCTTGGTTTAGACCCAGGATTCCCCTAATGCTTTTATCCCTGGCTCTTCAGATAATTCTTTGCCTTACCATAACCAACTTACAGGATCCCCTCTTCCCACCACACCTCCAGCTCCCTGTGGACTGAACCCCTAGGTGTGAACAGGTAAGGCAAAGAATTATCCATGTGTCAAATGTTAGTGTGCATCAAGTGTCAAGAATTAGCTTGTGTGTCAAGTGCCTTTACCCACCGAGCTATCTTGCAGGACCTCTAACCAAGCCTGCACATCCTGTGCTCTGTCCTAGCTTGGTGAGTTTGACTGACCGTACCCTCCCTGTACTTTCCCCAATCCCCAGAACTACCTCAAGTATCAAAACCTAGTCCCAGTCTGGTAAGCCTGCACTTTCCTCAATCTTCAGTTTGGGGTCAGTGGCACATCCTGTGTGCCAGCCCAGCCTGTTGTGTCCACATCAGACACGCAGCCAACAAAAGAAGCCACATGCCCAGGTATCACTTCAAAAACACAAACAATAGAAAAGATCAAGACCTTATGTCTAAAGGATTTCATTCATCAATCCTATAGAAATGTTCTCCAATGACCTAGACGAACCCCAGGATATAGAGCTCAGAACAATACTCAAACTTCACTAAATATTTCAAGGAGCTTAAAGAAGACAGTTAAGTGAATTCAAAGAAAGAAAATGAATTTAAAGAGAATATTAATAATCTCTAAATGGATTAATGATTTCAATGTAAAATTTGAAATGCTGACATTTCTAGAAGAAAATATAGGCAGTATGTGGGACGTATGTATAGGAAGGACTTCCTGAATAAGACCCCTCCTTTTCCCCAGGAATTAAGGCCAATAATTTACAAATGGAACCTCATAAGAATAAAAAACTTCCTGTGCATATAAAGAAACAATCAAGTGAAGAGGAAGCCCACAGAGTAGTAGAGAATCTTTACCAGTTACATATTGGACAGAAATTAATATCCAACATATATAAAGAACTCAAAAACAAAAAGCCAAGAAAACAAATCACCCGATTACAAAGGACTATATATCTGAACAGAAAGTTCTCAAAAGAAAAAAAAAAAGCTAAGTGTTCATTTCCCTAGAAATCAGGTAAATTCTAATAAAACAACTTTGAGATTTCATCTTCCCCAAGTCGGAATGGCTAAGATCAAGAAAACAACTGATAACAAATACTGGCAAGGAGGAGGGAAGGAG
Organism: Peromyscus californicus insignis; assembly: GCF_007827085.1. Taxonomy (NCBI): domain Eukaryota; kingdom Metazoa; phylum Chordata; class Mammalia; order Rodentia; family Cricetidae; genus Peromyscus; species Peromyscus californicus. The sequence continues at coordinate 84,522,738 of NW_026294391.1, forward strand.
AACCCCTATTCATTGTTGCTGGCACTGCAAACTGGTGTGGCCACTCTGGAAATCACTGCAGAGAATTTTTAAAAAGTGAAAACTGAATCTACCAGGTGACACAGCTATACCACTCCTTAGTACATGCCAAGAAGACTCTACTTCCTAGTCCACAGACACTAACTCAGCTGTGCTCATTGTCACTCTAGTCACAATAGCTAGGAAATGGAAACAACCTAAACACTATTTAACTGATGATTAGCAATGAAAATGTGGTACACAATGGGATACCATTCAGCTATAAAGAAAAATGAAAATTTCAGGTAAATGGATGGAACTAGAAAGTATTATATTGAGTGAGATAACCCAGACCCAGAAAGACAAATGCCATGTGTTCTCTCAAATTATGGTTCCTAGTTCCAAAACTTCAGATGTGAGTATATAACCTGAAGTAATCACAAAAACCAGGAAAGTAAAAGGACACCATGACACAGGGAGCTCTAGAGATGGGTACTCAATAGCAATGATACAGGTAATATTAAGGAGGAATGTTAAAAAATGGAGGGGGGGTTTAATTGGAGAGAGAGGACAGAGGAAAATACAGAAGGAAAGAAAGGGCTAAATAACAGCAAGAATGTATAAAAAAGACGTAATAATTTTGTATTTACCCGAAACTACATATAAGTATACATGTGTGCCGCGCGAGCGCACATGCGCACGCGCGCACACACACACACACACACACACACACACACACACACACACATACACACACACACACACACACAGTTTAAATAGAGTTATGCCTCTTGGGATAATGAGATTCTCCCCAAGAGCCATGGACTAACAAAACCTCCAGTACCAGACATGAGAAGCCTCCTTTTGAATTATTGGTTACAGGCTCAAAACAATACAGACTTGCTGTTGCCCTCAGTTGTCCTTCAGAAGTTCTTATTGCTGAGGACACCACATACTCTAGAGACAGGACTCAATGGATGTGAGATGGTCTGACTTAAAAGCCTTTTCCCTGAGGACTAGCTTTTACAGTACTGGAAGGTACTATGCAAGCTGCCATGGGAGGGAAGCAATTAAGAGTCCTACCCAGATGTGATACCTATGAACCACAACAAAGACCAGCATGGCAAGTTATCCTTAAAAATACAACAGTGGCCCATATCTTGGTCATAAGCAAGAGCTGTCTAATTGAACTTAAGGCCTGCTCAGACAGAGGCCATTACAGAAAGCTACAACTGGTCAAAATGCAGCAGAGTATAACTGACTGTGGGGTGCCTAGCCCTAGTTGATACATCTAAAACACAATTCCTACATTTTAGACTCAGAGAACATTTCAGAAGAAGGGACAGAAAGACTGTAAAAGACAGAGGCTCGGAAAGTCTGCTGCATGGTTGTGATTTCTAGATATGACAGGGAAGCTACACCAGCATCAGTATAGCTGTTTTTAAAAGACCTGAACTATGACACCATCAGTTAACAGGCCAACAAGGATGGGGAAATTTTCATGGGACTATACTCCTAGATGAAGAGCTACAGTCAATTAAAGACTACTGAGAAAGGGAGAATTAGTCCTAGGGAGAAGCCCCCTAAATGGTTATCCAATGCCAAGTGGTCAGTTCTAAAAAGCATACACATACAAGCAGCAGTAAACAGATTCAGCAGGTTATATTTATATATTTGTTTCCATATATACAACAATACTAATGGTAAAGGAAACCTATCGCTATGAGAGGGAGGGGAAGGACATGGGCAAGGTTGGATAGAGAAGAGGGAGGGGGAAATGATGCAATTATATTTTAATTAAATAAAACAAATTAAAAAACAGGACATTACTAGCAGTTACATACTTTGATCATATGATAAAGATTTAATTTATCTGCTGACTTTTTTAAATTAATGGATTTTTAGCTAAAAGGACCAAGGAAAATGAAAGAAAATGTTTTTGAAGACCACTATACTATGTGAAAAATACTAAATGCACATAAATTTGAGAAAAATATTCCTTTATCACATTCCATATTAGCAACAATGTATAAATTCCTGTAAGATGAAAATCCTTTTACCTGAATGACAGATTTCTCGTATGATAGATCACACTCTTGTTGCTCTATCTCAAAATCAATGTTGTGCCGAACCTTGGAAGGCCTGAGATTAGAGAAAAATAAAAGTGGTGTGTTTAAGCTGCATGCTAATAAAATATCACAAACTAGAATGTTTTATATCTTTAGTACAAAATTTATTTTTATTTTATTTTTTAATAGGCTCCTTCACCTCTGTAACCCTGGCTGTCATGGACTTCACTATATACACCAGCCTGGTCTCAAATTGCCTGCAATACTCCTGGTTCCTGCCTCTCAATCACTAGAATTTACAGGCATGGGCTATCAACCACATCCAACTTTAATACATTTAAGTATCTCAAATCCCCACAACAGTAGCACTATGCTTTAGTTATTTAATACTACTTTAATATGCCCCATTTATAATTTACTTAATATGTTTAAAAATATACCACTATTCATACATAAAGTTGTAGAGTATTTTCAAGAGGGAGTGAAATAAGTGGTGGTTAGAAACTTGGGAGAAAGGAGAACAAAGGCAGAGCTTTGTTGGAGTGTAAGATAGGTGCATTTCCCCAATTCAGTGAGATTAGGGCACACTACAGACACTTTGAAAAACAACTGAATTTCAAGTAAATATTCAGAAACAAACTCTACATTTTTACAGGATGGCTATGATCACATTTCCAATACTTTTCTCTTTCTTCCTCTCTTTTAAATTAATCCAAAAAGAGGCATAAATTAAGATTGGATTTGGAATGGTCCATAAGAACTGACATTTAAGAAGTTGGGCACTTGGGAGGCAGAGGCAGCCACATCCCTGTGAGTTCGAGGTCAGCTGGTCAACAGAGCTAGTTCCACCACAGCCAGGGCTACACAGAGAAACCCTGTCTCAAAAAAGAAAAAGAAAAAAGAAAAAAAGAGAAAACGTTGAACAACGTAAGTCAAACTAAAAAATAGTACATTTTCTCTTAATCAAAATGTAGATTAAAACACATGCACGCATGTATGTATGTATGTAAGTACACACACACACACACACACACACACACACACACGAATGAAAGGAAAGCAGGGAAACTATTTGAGAGAAGATGATTAAAAGGGGGAGAAAATGAAAGATAATGGGGGTATGATAATTTCTGCGTGTTTTCTCTCAAAAGCCAAGAAGAAAGGGTCCAGAAGAAGAAACTGAGGTGGGGACATGAGAAAGTAAACAGGGGGGAAGATAAACATTAACAAAAATGTCCTAAGAGGAACCATTAGTTTTTCATGCTAATTTTTAAAAGATGCACAGACGACAACTCAAAAGGTGATAAGGAAAAGATGAGGCTTCCGAGAGGAAGGCATCGTCCTGGTGCAGCAAGGCCCTGAAAAGACTGCTCAAGTTTGAATTGCAGCTGCCGCCCCTTTGGCTCCCCCCCACCCCACGACACCGCTTTCCCTGCCAACACTTCGAAGGCCCAACCCCACCCCGGCCCGGACGGACTGAGCCACTTCACCTTCCCACCCCGCCCACCCTAGTGGTTCCCCCCCTCACCCCTCTCCTGCCCGCGCTGCTTCGCCTCTCCTCCCCACAGCTGCTTCAGCTCCCTATCCCAGCTTTCCATGGCCGCTTCTCCTCCCCACCGAGACTACCCCGCCCGAGACTGCCCCCTGCCGCTTCACCTCCCAACTACGCTTTTCCGGTGGCCACTTCTCCTCAGCACCCTGGGACCCCCACAGCAGCCACTTCGCCTCTCCCGCCTGCATCCTCGCCTCCCCACAATGGCTTTCCCTTCGCAGAGTCTCCTCACCGAGGCTCCTCCCCCACCCCCGCTCCCCCCTCCGCAATTGAGCCACTTCGCTCCCCTCACCCGCCGCCCATCGCCTGCCGCCCCCACACCCACCGCCCGCCACCAATTTGCCTCCCCACCTGCAGCCCGCCCCCCAACCTGCCGCCCCCACACCTGCCGCCCGCCTCCCCTGCCCGCCCCCCCCACTTGCCGCCCGCCCCCCGCCCCCCCCCCCCCCCCCCCCCCCCCCCCCCCCCGCCGCCCGCCACCGCTTCCCTCCCCACAGTGGTTCTTACCCCACCCACTCTGGCTCTTACCCCACCCTCACTGAGTCCCCTGGTCCTTCGCTCCCTCCCTTCAGGTTACCATTTGGCCGGCAGGTGGCCTTTGCTCTCCTGCTTAGCAGCTTTGTCACCTTGAGGTGGCTTTGTCACAATCACAAGTCTGCTTTGCTTCCCCTCAGCTGCTGCTTTTTGGTAGCCTGCTCTCTTGAGGCTTTCCCGACGACGTTGCCATGCCCCGTGCTTCTCCGCTTCCCTCCTCAGCCGCAGCCCTGAGTGTCACTACCCCAGAACTAGACCTCCAGTGACCCCTGGATAAGATTCCTGCCCACCCCACTCTCAGCACACAGGCTTTCTCTGTCATAAGTGGTAAAGTTGGGTCACACTTACAAAATTTCCCTTTGCCTCCATGGAAACCCCTGGCGTCAGCACCTCAGCAGGCTCCACCCGAGCAAACCCGTGGAACCATGGAGTCCTCCTACCACAAAACCTACCCCACCTTCAGAGAGAGAGAAAAGTCAGTGGGAAAGCTGAGAAAGGAGCTAGTCTGACTTCAGAAGGATTCAATTCGAGCAGGAGCCGGAGCGGAACCAGAGCCAGAGTGGCAGCCTGAGCCGGCCCTCTGAAGAGTTGTTCGTCCCTCCTCAGATCTGCCGAAGCTACCACCGTCAATATCATTAGTGACTGGAGCTTGGCAATTATTCTTAGAGATGGAATAAGACTGAGAAACCCTCCCCAGCTTTGGTATCCTACCTGTTTTCCAGATTCTTGTCTGGAGAGGATCACATCACCTCAAGGACGAAACCTCGGTCGCTCGGTCTGGTCAGTCTCCAGGAAACAGTGCCTCGTGCTCAGGGCCGGCTCTGCGGCGGCGAATGCCCTGTCTTCACCTCGTGCTCCGGGCGTGCTCTGCGAGTGCTCTGTTTTTACCTCGTGCTCCGGGCGGGCTCTGCGAGTGCTCTGTTTTTACCTCGTGCTCAGGGCGGGCTCTGCGGCGAATGCCCTGTCTTCACCTCGTGCTCCGGGCAGGCTCTGCGGCGAGGCGAATGCCCTGTCTTCACCTCGTGCTCCGGGCGGGCTCTGCGAGTGCTCTGTTTTTACCTCGTGCTCAGGGCGGGCTCTGCGGCGAATGGCCTGTCTTCGCCTCGTGCTCCGGGCGTGCTCTGCTGCGGCGACTGAACATCACGTGACCACAGCCGTCACTTGATGGGTTGCCGAGGCTCACGTAATCATAGCGTGCTACGTAACCGAAAAATCCAGCATCAGCCATAGAGTAGGTTTGACTCGGGCCACTTTGACGTGTTTGTCAACCCTGTTACGGTTTAGAGCCCCCTGGCTGCGGGATGTGGTGGGTCATCAGTACCATAACTCATAATTTTAATTTAAGAAGACTGAATCTAGGTAGTGGGTCTTTAATCCCAGCAATCAGGGGGTAAAGGCAGGTGAGTTTCTGTGAGTTTGAGGCCAGCCTCTTGAACAAAGTAAAACCTTGTCTTAATAATAATAATAATAATAATAATAATAATAATAATAATAATAATAATGCAGCTGAGCCTGACACCATATTTGTAGGGAGTGTATAAAAACAGCATCTAAAGGACCTTAAACTGAAGAATGTAGAGTGCTTGACAGGTGGAAGATCGATATTCTCTACCCACCACATAGAGAGAGAGAGAGACAGACAGACAAAAGATCGATATTCTGTACTCATTGTTAGGGTCCGAGAGAAGCCCCCAAGAAAGACCAACAGTCACGTATGCAATTTAGCAAGAGTCTTTATTTCCAGCACGATGGGGTGGCAAGCAGTGATCCTGAAGGGAGGTTGCAGGCTCCTTTTAAGCAGAGTTAAGGGAACTCCAGGGAGGAGGGATTAATCTGGTGTTGATTGGTGGGGGAAAGATTAGTCTGGGAGCTGATTGGTGGGAGGCTGTAGTAGTCATGGGTCCATTGGTGGTGGGGGGACGGGGTCTAGTGTCTAGGGGCTAGTTGAGGAAAGAGTAGGGGGAGCTATCTTTAGCTAGCAGAAGTCTGGGGGGCATCTGCTGAGCTACCAGAAGGGGATTGGGGTGCCCTGCTGAGCCAGCAGAAGGCTGGGGTGCACCTGTTGATTGGTTGCCCCTAAGTTGTGGTTTTCCTAAGAATTGCTTGCTCAAATCCAGCCTGTTATAGTGAACCGAAACTAAGGCCTGGTCCCTGTCAGGGCTGTCAGGGGAGCCTGTTATGGCCCTGGTTTGGCCACCCGGTCCTCTCACCCTCCAGGAAGAGAGAGGGAGAGAGAGGGAGGGAGAGGGAGAGGGGGAAGGGGGAGGGGGAGAGGGAAGGGGAGGGGGGAGGGGGAGAGGGAGGGAGGGAGACGACAGAGAGACAGAAAGACAGAGAGGAGAGCTGGCTTTTTGGAACCTATTCCCCATGCTGGCATACCTCGTCCCAGCCCAGGGGGAGGAGCTTGATCCTGCTCCTGCCTCAACTTGAGATGCCATGTTTTGTTGACTCCCATGGGAGCTCTGCCCCGTTCTGAACAGAGGAGGAGTGGATGGTGGGGTGGTCGGGACAAACGGGAGGGAATGAGAAGAGAGGAGGGAGGGAACGAGAAGAGAGGAGGGAGGGAAAACTGTGGTTGGTATGTAAAATAAATGAAAATATTTAATTAAAAAAAAAAGAAGTATGAGCACCAGAGTGTAGCTAAAGTTTTCCTGCCTGGCCCACAGTCAGGACAAATCTCTCTCACCCGCCAGTCCCACAGCCGCTCAGACCCAACCAAGTAAACACAGAGACTTATATTGCTTTCAAACTGTATGGCCATAGCAGGCTTCTTGCTAATTGTTCTTACAGCTTAAATTAATCCATTTCTATAAATCTATACCTTGCCACGTGGCTCGTGGCTTACCAGCATTTTCACATGCTGTTTCTCATCGTGGCGGCTGGCAGTGTCTCTGACTCAGCCTTCCACTTCCCAGCTTTATTCTCCTCCTTGTCCCGCCTATACTTCCTGCCTAGCCAACGGCCAATCAGTGTTTTATTTATTGACCAATCAGAGCAACACATTTGCCATACAGAACATTCCACAGCACCAGAGTGCTATGGTGACTGAAAAAACAGATCTACCACATGACCATATCAGCACACAATGAGAGACAACATAACTAGTAGATGTAAATTTAGTGTTAACAAAATGGCAATATCCGTGGGACCTATAGACTTAGGAACCCACAATGCTCAAGGTAGTGTGTAAAGAACTTTGTGTTGTGTCTATATGAGTTTGGACCTGAGGTGTGAGAGCCTGAATTTGCCTCCCACATTGGGCTAGCCACAAGTAACACACAAAGAGCTTCTGCATCATATCACCTAACCTGGGCAGAGGCTTGGACTCTGTGTGTGTGTGTGTGTGTGTGTGTGTGTGTGTGTGTGTGTGTGTGTGTGTGTGCGCGCGCGCGCACGCGTGTGTGCTCGTGTTCGTTTTCCCCAGTCCATCACTGAATCAATAGGCCAGTCTCTGAATTGCAGTCTACATAGGGTGACATCAGCTCCCACTAGGAAGGATGGGGTAAATGAAGATTCTAAAACATTTTTTAGGAAATACGGTAAATATATATATATGGGAATCTTCAATATGAGACACACACTCTGTTCTCATTTTTTTTAATTTAATTTTGTTTTGTTTTGTAGTTCTGAGGGTCTAATACAGAGCCTTGCACGTACTAGGCAAGTGGTTTTCCATTACTCTTGGTATTTTTCCAAATACCTCAGCCCTCAAGTCATAGTAACCAACCCACCTCTCTCTCGCTCCTTAGTCACCACTAATACCAAATACCAATACCAAATACCAATTTTCCATAGGCCAAACACTCTACATTCTCAGTATAAGGTCCTGTAGATATTGTCTACAAACACACACACACACACACACACACACACACACACACACACACACACACACACGAGTGTCAGGTGTAATGGGAGATTCCACAAAGCATTGCAGCTGTTTGATTCTGGAGTATTAGCACCTGAGCTTTTATCTGGCTTTTGTGAGTGCTACCTTTTGTGTCCATTACCTTCTGTTTGAAGTATGTAAATCTTAACTGAGAGTCTTCTAAAGGTTTAAAGCCTATGCAAAATTTAGTTGTGGGAGGACTCAGAAAACTGAGATGTCCTGTGACTGGGAATTGCTTAGGCATTTGTCTCTTTGGGGAGCTTTAGATCCGAGGTTTTGGTATGCAGAAATTGACCTGCTAAGGTGTAAATTGTATAAAAATAAAAAAGCCTTTACGAAGCTACAGTCAGTTCACCAGAAGCTGACTCCCCTGCAGCTGCAAAGGCTAAAAATCATCCTAGAGTGATGTTTCTTCCACGGACCCACATGAACTGAACACCTGACACAACAGTACTGTCTCCAGACTATGGACCCATTAAAATTAAGGTTTCATCAGGCCCCAGGCTCTTCCACATCTTAACCTGCCACCTCTTCCTGAGTCTTATGTTTGGTATGAGTAAAGCCTCATGGTCCAAACCCCACATGAACTGAGGAAGACAGATACAGGGGAGGTGATAGCTAATGTAGCTACAGACCAGCAACCCATATTCCATCTTGACCATTGCTCACTGATGCCCATTTATAATTAAGTATCTGGTTGTTTTGGAAAAAGGAAAAATGTGGGAGTTTATCTTTTAACATAGATATTTTACATCTTTACAATTTTATACATGACCTGCATCTTGGTCTCCTAATTGCCAAAAACAAATGAGTTTCCATTCCAAAATTCGGGGTAAAACATAGGCTTCCTAGAAGCACACACACACACACTCCAAGGAATATACAATCTAAAAAGTGTAATGCAATGACCATAAAATTAAAAGTCTGGAAATTCATTAAGAAAGAGTCTGACCCTTGAAAAACAGGGAGAACCTGGGGAATTAAAATCTATGCCACAGGAAGGGGCTCATTGGGATAGATTTATTATCCAGAAAAAAAAAACTACACCCCTCCCCAGGTCCCCAGACCTTTGTATCCTAACAAAGATCTCCTACCTGTGCCAATGTCACAACTCTCCCCTCTGAAAAACATACCTGGGCAAGAGTTCCAGCTCTTACTGTCTGGAAAGCTGAGGGATCACCCTTCCCTCTTTTCTACTCTTGATAAGGTCCTCCACTTAGTTAATCATTCCCAGCCAGAAACTGGCCAGGATTGCTGGTTGTGCTTCGACATCTGGCCCCTGTACTACATAAAAATAGGAACTAACCAGACTGTGAATGGGGGCAGTCCAAATTAACATTAGTCCCTTGTAACATAACTTACAAAGGGCTGGAACTTGTCTAGTTTCCAAAACCTTTAACCTAGGCACTTCTCTTTATTTGAGGCCTGCTATTCTGCCTTGTGGGCTAACTCATCTCAACAACAGCAATATTACTGGGCCCTTGAGACTACTTAGTGGGCATGTACTAATGGTTTTACTAAATATGCCTCTTCTGATGCTTTCCAAACTAAATGTGGTGGTTTGAATAAGAATGGCTCCCATTTGAGAAGGATTAGGAGGTGTGGCCTTGTTGGAAGAAGTGTGTCACTGGGGATGGGCTTTCAGGTTTCAAAAGCTCACACCAGGCCCAGTGTCTCTGTTTATGGATCAGGATGTAGTTCTCAGCTACTGCTCCAGTGCCATGTTCCCCATCATGATGATAATGACTAAATCTCTGAAACTGTAAGCAAGCCAATTAAATGTTGAGTTGCCTTACTCATGGTGTTTATTCACAGCAATAGAACACTGACTAAGACACTGAACATTTCTATGTGTCTTAGTACACATTCTGTCCCAGGTATACCCATATAATGGAGAAGAAGGGAAAATACATTTTAATATGGACTCTGGACTACAAAGAAAAAAAGAGCTGTGTGTTGGAATTCTTAGCCCCTCCCCCAGTTACATGACCACACATGTGCTGTCCAGTAGCCAGGCAAGATGCTTAGTCATTCTAGGGCCTTACGTCCTATGTAATCCATGTATTGTGTGATCATGTAATCTATGCGCATGCACGGCATAGCTATGTAAGCCCATATGTGCATGTAGGGGGGACCTATAAAAGCGAGTTCCACCTATTCCTACTTTCTCTTCCTGCACGGTCATTCCATAGGCCTATGTGTAGTGGGTAGCCATTCCAGCTTTGATCTGGAAGTTCCAACCCCCATTGAGACTTCGGCAACTGTCACGCCTACAAGGCGGGGCCAAGGGAGGCGCCTGGGGACCCGAGATCTGGATCGGCGGGCGCTCTCTCTGTTGCGGGACCCTGGACTGGAGAGGTGGACTGAGCAGAGCTCCAGAGAACACCGCTGGACTGTGATACACCTTCCCCAGACTCCGCGACCTACCTATTCCTTAATTTGTAAGTTACGCCATTAAATAAATCTCCTTTTAACTACGTGGAGTGGCCTTAATAATTTCACCTGCCTCATTCACAGCGGTTTTTCACTGGTCTGGGGGCTAAGCTAGGGAGCTGAAACCGGACTAGCTGTTCCCTTTTTTGGGAATGGAACCGTGTAGGCGTTCTCTGGTTCTATGGAACTCTGTAGGCGGGTTTAGGTACCCGCCAGCCGAGGAGGAGGCTGAGGGCGGGAGCCACCCAGGCCTTTGGAACTTGCCCCACGTGAGCGCCAGATATTGGTGAAATTATTAAGGCCACTCCACGTATTTAAAAGGAGATTTATTTAATGGCGTAACTTACAAATTAAGGAATAGGTAGGTCGCGGAGTCTGGGGAAGGTGTATCACAGTCCAGCGGTGTTCTCTGGAGCTCTGCTCAGTCCACCTCTCCCGTCCAGGGTCCCGCAACAGAGAGAGCGCCCGCCGATCCAGATCTCGGGTCCCCCGGCGCCTCCCTTGGCCCCGCCTTGTAGGCGTGACAGTTGCCGAAGTCTCAATGGGGGTTGGAACTTCCAGATCAAAGCTGGAATGGCTACCCACTACACCTATGCACACCCTTTCTGTTACTTTCCTTTAATAAACGCTTATAGTGGGTTTTGTTGTGCCTTGTGGCTTCTCTCACACAGTAAACAGCACCGCTTAATAAATAACATTTTGTGACTTCTCTCGCATGGTAAACAGTGCCGCTTAATTGGTGCTGAGATGAAGCAGGCCCTCCCAGCAACCTGCACTGGGGTCCTGTGTCTAGGTTTGCTCTACCTACAACTGCCCACTTTTCCATTTGCCTGGCTGCTGGAATGCTTCACACAACACTGGCTGCTTCGATTTGTGAGTTTTTCCCTTTACCAGCCAGTGTAAACAGTTCCCTGGACCCGTGGGAATGACTGTCAATCATCCAGCAACCCTCTTGTGTCCTCAGGACTTGGAGAACTCCTGTCCATGGCCTTCATTTGCTACAGTTGGCCCCTATTGCAGGCTTAGATCTTTAGCTATTTCCCCATGACTGCAGTCTGAGATATCGTTCTCTCTGTTGGATCCTCGTCCTCGGGCTACATATGCCCCAACCCACATTCTCTCACTTGCTGAAGCATTGAAATTCTTGTGCCAATTGCCATTTCTCGCTTGATCTGGGGGATGCCTAAGACTGTAGCCTTTGGATCACATTTTTTTCTCTCTGCCGCAGTGATGGGAAACAAGGCTTCTAGTCCAATTAGTTCCACTTCTCCTCTGGGATGTCTTCTAGAAACTCTTAAGCCTCCCAGCTTAATACCTTACTTAAAGACCTCTAAGCTTGTCCACCTGTTCACTAAAAAATGGCCTAAATATCCCTTAGATAACAACAAAAAGTGGCCACCTAAAGGCTCACTGGACCCCAATATTTATGGGAATTTTCTAACTTCTGCCAGTGAAGGGGCAAATGGAGAGAGTTACCTTACATCCAAGCTTTTTTGTTAACCCTCCCTTCTTGATTCCTTCTCTCCTGACCACATGCTCCTAGCTATGCAGCCTGAACCTGAGGAATCTCTGACTACTGCTGTGGACCCTGCTAATGAACCTCCGCCTATCCAACTGCCTGCTCCCACTCCTTGGGTGTCTGCCCCTTGAGCTCCTCCACTAACCCCCTCCTCCTCTATGATATTGGGCCGCTCCAACCACCCAACTCTGGATCCAACCTTTACCCCTCCCACCACTTGTTCTTGGGCTGCTAAGGGATCCAACTCCAGTCATGCCAACCCAGCAACCATTTTCTCTTTGCAAGAGGTGGCTGGGATGGATGGACTGGTTAAGGTTCACATCCATTTCTCCCTCACAGAACTTTCTCAGATAGAAAAAAACTGGGCTCTTATACCTCTAATTCTGCTTCCTTTATTAAACAATTTCAATATATTACCCAATCTTATAGTCTCACCTTTCATGATGTATATATTATACTTCCTAATAACCAACTTCCTGAGGAGTGCAGACGAGTTTGGGAGCAGGCTAGGATACATGCATATTAAGTTCATCAAACAAATGTTACCCATCCACCCAGAGCCGAGGCAGTTCCTGATCAGGACCCACAGTAGTATAATACCCTGGGTGGCTCTCTAGCTAGGCATCAGTTTACAACCTGCTTCCTGGCAGGTCTTCAAAAGGCTGCCCTCAAACCAGTAAACTATGTAAAGCTAAAAAATGTAATTCAAGATAAGGAAGAAAATCTGTCTCATTTTTTAGAATGGCTTACAAAGGCTCTCTTACAACATAGTAGTCTGGATTCTGAGAGCCCAGAGGGCAGACAGCTCCTTATGACCCATTTTGTCTCGAGGAGCTTCCCTGACATTAGGGCTAATCTTAGTGTCTGGAGAAAGGGCCCCTGTCCTCACAGGCAGAAGTCTTAGCAGTGGCATTTAAGGTGTACCATGGGAGAGATGAGAAAGTCCATAAACAGAACTGCCAAATGCTGGCACACACTATCTGACCAGCCATCCAAACGCCTCTAGGTCCCTGTTTTAAATGTGGTAGAGAAGGCCACTGGGCTTGTGCCTGCCCTGCCCCACATGGGCCACCATCTGGGCCTTGTCCAAAGTGCCACCAAGAGGGACATTGGTTGGTTGACTGCCCCTGTGCACCTTGTGGCATGGGGACAACAAATGAAGACCACCACCCTCCATCCAATCTCCTAGTCTTGGTGATGGATGATTGTAGGTGCTCCATTCCTGACCCGACCACAGTCATCTCTCACAGGGAATTGAGGATAGCCATTACAGTATTGGGGCGATCCATTTCCTTCCTTTTGGACACCAGAGCCACTTACTCAATCCTGAGGGAGTTTTGGGGTCCCACCTCTCCTTCTTGTCTCCCTATTGTCAGGGTAGCAGGACAGCCTTACTTACCTCACCAGATCCCACCACTTAATTGTATTTTCAGGGGTATCTCTCTCACCCACACATTCTTAGTTGTGACAGCATGCCCTGTGCCCTTAATGGGAAGAGATTTCCTAGCTAAGGTAAGAGCTTTTACTTTGTTTGCTCCACCCATTTGCCTTACTCCAGACTTGTAAGAAGCTCCTCTCCTCCTCCTAACATACTAGCTCTAACATTTCATTTCCCTTGCTAGCCTCTCAGGTGGACCCCAAAGTCTGGGACATCCAGAATCCTTCAATTGCTAGGCACCATCCTTCTATTATTATCAAGTTGCAGGACCCTACCAGGTACATTACTCAAGCTCAGTACCCTCTCTCAATCCAGAGCCTTAGAAGAATTAAGCCTATCACCTCTGACCTTCTCAGAAAAAAAGATGCTCAGCCCAACCTCTTTGCCTTTTAACGCCCCCATACTTTCAGTTAAAAAGTGTAAGGGGCCGGGCGGTGGTGGCGCACGCCTTTAATTCCAGCACTCAGGAGGCAGAGCCAGGCGGATCTCTGTGAGTTCGAGGCCAGCCTGGACTACCAAGTGAGTTCCAGGAAAGGCGCAAAGCTACACAGAAAAACCCTGTCTCAAAAAACCGGAAAAAAAAAAAAAGAAAAAGTCTAAGGGAACCTACCACCTTCAAATATACCCAGGCAGTGAGGAACAGTAACAATCCAGAAGTATTCACACCCCCAGACTCAAAAGGGTCTAGACTTTGCAAAAAAACCAAACAACCCCCCCTCAAAACAGACTTTAATATAACATAACAATCTATTACTGTTAAATGTCCTCAGTAACCAATCACCTGTGTCTCCTGGATGCTAAATAATAGAGGAAACAGGTGCCTTAAGGTTTGTCTCAGGTGAAGATAAAAAGTCAAATTGATAATAATAAAAAATTAAAAATATGCTCTAGATTTCTCTCTCTCTCTCTCTCTCTCTCTCTCTCTCTCTCTCTCTCTCTCTAACACTAACCAATAAAATTCTGATAGCAAAGTACTAAACATTATAATATCATGGCTACCAGCTCAAGGTTTTAAATTCCCTGTGGCTGCTTCTTAATATGTTAAATTCTCCCAAGCTCTAGAGCCTGCTTGAATCTACCTGAACAAGACAGATCCACTTCAGATAAGTATAACTCAACCTTTCCTCATCCTAGGGCCCTCCTCTCTCATTCTGGGACCCCTCGAGGACCCACCCAAGGTAAATTTTTTTCTAAACTTCCTCTTCTGCTTTGCCAACACCTTGTCAGACCCAAACAGTCAGATCCAAGCTGCGATGGACAATTCCACAGAGCCTGAAGCAGCGGAAGGCAATGGACAATTCCCAAAAGACAGCAAAAGACAATCAACTACCTCAGGAATCTGGCTACCTCAAAAGCTCCTTCTCTACCCCCAAAAGTTAACTGATGCCCACTGAGTCAGCTAGAAGAAGTTTAGGGAGACATGGCACCCCCATTCCCATTCATCTGCCATTTTTTTATAAGAGCAAAGAGTTTGGAATGTTAGAATTCCTAGCCACTCCCACAGCTACATGACCACGCATGCATTGTCCAGAAGCCAGGCATGATCCTTAGTCATCCTAGGGCCTTACATCCTATGTAATCTGTGTGCTGTGTGATCACAGAATTTGTGAACAGCATGATAACGTAATCTATGTGCATGTATGGTGTAGCTATATAAGTCCATATGCACATGTGTGGGGCGGGGGACCTATAAAAGCAAGTTCCACCTATTCCTTCTCTCTCTTCCTGCATGATCATTCCATAGGCCTATGTATACCTCTTCTATTCCCTTCCCTTAATAAACCCTTAAAGTGAGTTTTGTTGTGCCTCATGGTTTCTCTTGCATGGTAAACAGCACTGCTTAATAAATAACATTTTGTGACTGTGGTGATATTTTATCTGTGTCCCCCAATAAAGTTTATCTGAGGATCAGAGGGAAAAGCCAACCACTTTATTAAACATAGAAGTCAGGCAATGGCAACACATGCCTTTAATCCTGTCACTTGGGAGGAAGGGATCCGTCTGGATCTCCGTGAGTTCAAGGCCACACTGGGAACAGAGTCAGATGTGGTGGCACATGCATTAAATTCCAACACTAATTGACAATAAAGGTCTGGAAGTCTGTACAGACAGACAGGAAGTGACAGAGCTGGGCTGGAAGAGGAAGTGATGTAGCTGGGCAGAGAAGAAATGAGTTGGCAGAACAGAAAGGCATATAGGTGTGGGTATACAGGAAGTAGGTCTCTTTGAAAGCTGTGGAGTTGGTGAAGTGAGGTTAGCTGTGGCTTTTCCTATTCCTCTGATCTCTCAGATTTTAACTCTGATATCCGGCTCCCAGTGTTTTATTAATAAGATCTTTTAAGATTCATATTACACATGACTTCTCTTGCATGGTAAACAGCACTGCTTATTAAATAACATTTTGTGGCCTCTCTCACATGGTAAAAAGTGCTGCTCAATAAATAACGCTGTGTCTGTCCTCATGTCACTCCTGGTTGGACCTGGCATAGCCAGTTTCACAGCTAGCTACAAGTGCACCAGCCTATATAATGGAAAAATTTAAGAAACTAAGCCAGGCAGTGGTGCACACCTTTCATTCCAGCACTTGGGAGGCAGAGGCAAGTAGAGCTTGAGTTCGAGGCCAGCCTGGTCTACAGGGCAAGTTCCAGGACAGTCAGGGCTGTTACACAGAGAAATCTCATCTTGAAAAGAAAAAAAGAAAAGAAAAGAAAAAAAAAGTAGACAGGAGGAAATTGATAGGTTGATCAGGACCTAGAGGTATTGAGTTTCCAATTTCTGAATTAAAATAATAGTTAGATTCCTTTGCAGAAGTCATCCTACAAAATTGAGACAAGGGGGACTATGTATGGCTTTGAGAGAAACTGGTTGTTTCTATGCTAATCCATCAGGAGTAATTAGAGAAAATCTTGCCATCACTGGAAGATCCTCAGAGAGAGACATGGATAAGATAATTGGTACTACCAGTTTCTCTTCTCTTGGTCCCCCAGGCTAATTACTCTGCTATCAACACTGGCTGGGCCGTTAATTGTCATTGTGATTGGATTAAAGATGGGACCCTGCATCTTAAATAGTATGTCCAATTATGTAAACAAAGGATTAATTCAGTAAAATTAATGGTCCTTAGGACCATACATCCCTTTAGAGCAGAATGAGTCCATGATTTGACTCATTCAGTAAGACCAGTGGGAAAGATTCTTTCATCTTGTCTCAGCTGCAACCATCTTTGATTTAACCTGAAAACTGTTACCCCTTTTCTACTCTAGCCATGAAAAGTCCTGTGGGAAAGTTCCCAACTCTGTTCTAGAAACTAGTGGTTAAAATGCCCCAGCTAATGGCATCTGTTTGGCTTCTATTAAACTGCTTGCTTGCCATACTTCCTCCTGCAACTAAGTAGGATGTAGTTTTTCTGTGTTCTTTGCCTTTAAAAGCTCCCTGTAAAATGAATTTGAGACTGTTCTATGAGAAGTGTTTCTCAATTTGGACTTTGATTGTGCTGAGTGGTCTTTGTGTCTGTATCCTGCAACAAAGTTAAGCTTTTTTTTTGAGTGGGGGCAGGCTTTCACTTTATCTACCAGGCTGGCCTCAAACTCACAGAAACCCACCTGTCTCTGCCTCCTGAGTGCTGAGATTAAAGACCCACTACCTAAGTTCGGCCTTCTTAAGTAAAAATAAATACATAAACAAACAAACAAACAAAAAAACGGTACTGATGATCCATGCCCTACAGCCAGGGGGCAAAAAACAGGGAGGACAAACACAGTGACTTCACACGATTAATTTTATCATCTAATAATTATTGATCAGGGATCTCAATGCTCCCTTGGGGCTAATTTAAAGTGTCAGAAGGGCTGCATTCTTTGTAAAATGTTGCCTGTTCTATTATCTGGAGGCTGCCATGTCTTTTGGCCTGTGGCCTTTTGCTTCTGAAGTGGTTGCTGAAGTCTCTCTCACAAGTGCATTCCACACTAACTCTGTCTGCCACCTTCCTCCATTTCAGGATTCTTATAAAGACAGCATCTACCCAGTAATCCAGGATAATCACTGTGTTTGAAATTCCTGATTAGTAATATTAATTTCATTTTTCTTTGTAACCTAAAATAGTCACAGAGTCCAAGTGTTTCTTAGGATGGTCTTAATGCTGCCTAGAGGCACAGAAACAAGTTCATTTTTTCTGTTGATTAAGGTATTAAAAGGTAGAAAATAAGAGTTACAGGAGATCTTTGGGAGTCCCAGTTTAGCTATCATATTTTACCTGGGATATTGGGGTCTCCTCTTGTGGTTATTTTGTTGTTGTTGTTTTGTTTCTTTGAGACAGGATCTCTCTGTGTAACAGCCTTGGCTGTCCTGGAACTCACTCTGTAGACCAGGCTGGCCTCGAAGTTACAGAGATCTGCATGCCTCTGCCTCCTGATCCTGGGATTAAAGGCATGCATCACCACACCCAACTACCCTCTTGTGGTTCTTAGTCTCATTAGTGAAGAAAAATGGCTCAAATGAAAGATCTAGGATAATTTGTTAGAGTTAAAAAAACAAAACAGGAAAGGCAAAGTGTAAATCTGAGCTGCCCCAAGGAGAGGAGGAGAATGGAGAAAAGAAGGGAAAAAGGGCAAAAAGAAGCCACACCATTTGAGATGAGTGAGTGTGAGGGTCAACCATTTGGTAGAGAGGGGAGCTTTAGAAAAAGAGTAAGGCATTGGAGAGGGGTTCAGCAGCTAAGAGCACTGGCTGCTCTTGCAGAGGACCTTGGTTTGGTTCTCAGCATCACACAACAGCTTCTAACCTTCCACTACCCCAGTTCCAGGGTATCTGACACCCTCTGATCTTGGTGGGAAGCAGGCACATACATACAGGCACAACAACTCATGCACATAAAATAAAAATTTTTTTTAAAGAAAAATAGTAAGGATGTCCAAAGTGTTGGGGAATTTCAAAGCATACTTAGGCTCTGGTCAGCTTCTGAAAGGATAGAAGAAAATGAAAAGGAAAAGTTAAGAATCTTCTGAGTAGAAGCTTAGAAAATTAGACAAACTCAACCAAAGCTTATGGTGGCTTCCATGGACTGCACTAGGTGGCAGGAATTCTGGGAAGAAAAAAATCCACTATGTTAAGGTGAACCTGACTTTCTAAGTAACGGTGGACTCCACCTGCAGGTAGATTTTATTTTTTTGTTAATTTGTTTGTTTGTTTGTTTATTGTCTGTCACAAACCTAAATATTTCTAATAGTTTATATAATTGAACACACAATTTCTTTTGGGGAACAACAGCTGAGGAATTGGCAAGGTGAGGTAGCTGTGACTTTTTCTGCTTCTCTGATCTTCCAGCATTCACCCCAATACCTGGCTCCTGGTTTGTTTTTATTAATAAGACCTTTTAAGATTCGTGCTACAAACAACTGCATGTATTTGTAGGTACTTTCAGTGGCCCATTCTGGTTGTAGAAAAGTGGCCTCAGGGTAGGCCATTGTGGGTTCAAACAAAACTATAGCAAGGATTACTTCAAGAACCAAGTGGTTTTGGTGGGTGGAAAGCTGGAGATGGATGACTATATGGAGGGAAGGCTCTTGCTTTTGCGAAATCCCCAAGCTGAGTTCCACTAAGGCCTGTGTTGGGTTCTAGACTGCCAGATACCTCCAATACCTTGGAGACATGTTTTGTTGTACAGGAATAAAGTTATGGGATGTCATACAGAAGACTTGCAGATATCCTGAGGAGGGCACTGGACATGGGAAAAAGTCATGACTCACCTGTGTGTCAGTGGCACGAGACAGCAAAGCATCAATTATCTATCATCATTTGAATTGTTTTTGTGAGTTAAGATGTCCTCTTCCATTATGTATCTCAAATCTGAGCCAGGAAAGACTGCAACAAGTTCATCTTCTGTGGGAAATGATTAACTATGTCTTTGCTAGCAGGCATACCTGGAGGACTTGGCCTGGTTATTGCTTTTGAGTCAGCTTCATGAGGTACTGCCTTACCAACTTATGGGGTAATACTGGATACTATGTCCTCTTCCTGGCCTAAGAGGGTAATCTCCATTCCTAAGGGATCTGATTCAGGAGTAGGCACACAAAACTGAAGGATTAGACAAAAATGCTCTTGAGTGACTTCTGGAAGTTTCCTTAACTACAAAGGTTTTTTTTTTTCCTTCTTTGGATTGCTCTAGGGATTTGAGGATGGGAGAAACAATTTTGTGCCATGTCTACATTGCAGGAAGTGGAATTAATGCTAAATGGAAAATAGCAAGCTCTTTTCCTTTCCGCCATCTGAAGGCAAGTAAAATGCAACCAAGCCTAGTTTCCTACTAACCTGATGAAGTCAGCTCAGAGGAGTATAGAGCAGAGAGGATAGATGTCCTTGGTGCACACTCCATCAAGCCCCTCAGCCAGGATTTCTGCCCAGTGAAACTGTTAGGTCAGCTTGAACTTGGATGTCTACAGAAAGCATCAGGCCAGGGATGGAAAAATATCCCCATCTGAAACTTTATGTTGGGCAGTGAATAGAAAGACAGGTATGTGTAATGTGATTCATTGTATTTGAAACCCTCTGAAGCCTGCAATTAACTCCACACATAGAAGCTGTCTCCATAGCTGATAAACACCTCCCCTTTCCATCCCATAGGCCCATGTCTTCTTACTATAGAAATTACCTGTGGTCAGGTTCTTGTGATTACAGAGAAGAAAATAAAAATCATAGTCCTAGAATGTTGTCATTGTTCCACCTGCAAGACTAACTGTTGTTTAAAACGTGTTGCTACATGGCCTGCACAGGTCTGTACCAGCTTCTCTGCATATGTATCATAACTTCCAGTTAGAGTTTTTATGGGATTCCCAAGTGTGCATGCAAGTGGGTCTCTATTTCTTGTGCCTTCTTTGGGGGTCTTTTCCTTCTGTTTATGTTGTTTAATTTTGTTGTGCTAGTTTTTGTTTTATCTTATTTAATATTTTGTCTTATTTTATTATTATCCATTTGAGGCCTGTTTGTTTTCTAATGAGAGACAGGAAGGGGGTGGATCTGGATGAGAGGGGAGGTGGGGAGAAACTGGATCCATGGATACCGATAATGACTCTATTTATTAAGAGGGTTAGAAGGATATCAACTCACTGATATGGGATATGGGAATTTCAGTTGCAGAGTCCCTGGAAGGCTGAGAACCAGACCCATGCTGTTTCATGCCCCCTGTCCCGGTCTTCATTATCCAAGTGCTTGAGAGAGAAGGGTCCTGTATATGTGCTCCTTAGGTCTTAAGCTAGGCAAGAGGCCACGCCCTAGGGGCTGGTACCCCAAGGTCATACGTGGAAAGAATACCCACTACAATCAACATTCACTAGTTTCTTCTTACATCCTTTCACTGAGCTGTTTTCTACAGACCTGAATATTTTGGCATGAATCTGGAAGGCATCACACTGTACTCTCAGGGGCTCCCCTACTTTGATTTTTTCCTGAGGCCACCCGTTTCTCAGTTCTTCAGCCTCCCTCACTACTGAGCATACATACAAAGCACCAGGAGTCTCAAAAAGCCAAGGGTCCTTGCTGGAGAATAATAGAGTGCCTCAGTTGTGAAACAGTATTCCTACAAGATTACAAACGAATTTAGTCATTCTAGAAAGGAATGTCTGTTACGATAGCCTGGGCAACTAAATTCAGGAATAAGAGGCTTTCCACCGTGTTGGAGCCAGTTGACCAGTCTACCAGGTAGCTGGGTGGAGGCATGCGGATTGTAGAGACAATGAAGAAGACAGAACAAAGACAAGAGGACTGCCAGTCAATGCTGGACAATGCCTGAGTTTATTTCACAGCCAGCTTATATCCAAACTTGAAGGGCAAAAATAGAACAATGCACAGCACAGACATTCAACCACTATCTATCCTGTTCTTGAGTCAAGGAGCAGGCAGTTTCATTTTTTGTCTTGATGTACCTTGGGCTGGCATCAGCAGTCTGCAGCTGGCATCATCAGCCTGCATAGAGCTAGATAGTATGTTCCTTCCTATGGGCTAATCAGGATTTTCTCACAGCCCTTCAAGGAGACTCTGTAAGCTAATCAGGACTTTCTCACAGCCCTGGAGCAAACAAACTTGAACTCTATTGTTGCTGGTTCCTAACGGCTCCCTCAAGGGAGGGGGTGAGAAGGCAGGGTGTCAGTGATACAGATACTGGGAGCCAGTTGAAGGCAAATAGCAGACTCATTCATTCAATAACAGGGAAGGCCTTATATACCCTCTTCCCAGCACCCAAGCTGTGTCCCAATCTGGTGGCATTTTTTGGTCATCCCTCATTGGCTGGGCATGATCACAAACTCTAACAGTGATCAGGAACTCTGACAGCACCTGTTGCTAGGCTCTCAGGCAGACTCCAGGTTGGCTCATAAGAATGTACACTATGTACATGCCTTGGCAACTGGTTTGAGCCAATTTCCTCAATCCTATGAGCCTGTCCCACTACATATCCAACCTTTTATTTTATTACATGGGTGCTCAGTGGGAGTCAGAGTTCTTTGCTCTGGCCTTGTTGACCCCACCTCAGGGGGTCTCAGCAACTGGACTGTGCTTTTCTTAGGTTGGCTTGCCAAACAAGCTCTTACCCATCATTTATTTTCAGTCCTCAAAGAATGTCCATCCCTGGGGGGGAGGGGTCACCCTGGGTGGGGAGGGTCAGGCAGTAGCCTTTTGAATTTCAGAAAGCCAGGCATGTCTAAGAGCCATTAACACCTGTATAGTCGCCTTAGTGGCCACCAGTTGTTGCCTAATGTGCTGTAGGAGATACTTAAAAAGGAGGAAGATTAAAAGCACCACCCCATCAATCAAAACATAAGTGAAAATCCAGGAGGGATCAAACAGCCTTTTTTTATATCATGGCAAACCTTTTCAAAAAATAAAGAGTCAAAGGCCATAACCTCTGCCCTTGTCTGATTTAATTGGAAAATTTCAATGGTTAGCTATAATGAATAATATAGAAAGTTAGCTGACCATGGGCCTTTAATATATTTAGCTAGCTCCCAGTTTGCTCAACTAGCATTACTCATCTCAAAAGGTATCATAAATAACAAGGAAAAGTAAGGGTCTACAAGTCTTCAGCCTTTAGAGGGGCAATGAGAGCAAGAAAGGGGAGTATGTACATTACCTATCCTGGGTTATTTTCTCCTGGGTGGAAGCAGGCTGATCTGTGGCCAAGCACACATCTCTTGCTGGGACCTATATTGGCATAATGGCACTTTGAGGAAAAACATAAGCATACCCTCTCCCATGGGTTAGTGGGGGTGGTTGGGCTGGCAGCTACCATAACAGGTAGATAGGATCTCTCCATCTCATCAGGGGCAGGAACATGCTCTTTGGCAGAGACACCCAGTGCTTGTAGGCCAGGCTGAACCCCTTGTCATGAAAACTGGGAAAGTTCATATAGAAAAGGAACTCTGTTAAGGCCAGATGAGGATCTCTCCTAGCCTCTGGCAAGATAGTCCTTGTCAACAGCTCATTAAGAGCACTGTTAGAGCAAAGTGCTAGAGAGGCCCACAGAAATCCACAAAGATGCCCTCACAATAGACTGCTGGCAATGGTCGAGAGACAGCCTGAAATGACCTACTCTGGTGATAGGATGGCCAAACACCCTAATTGTCATGCTAGAAACCCCATCCAATGACTGAGGGAACTGGATGCAGAGATCCACAGCCAGGCCCCGGGTGGAGCTCCGGGAGTCCAATTGGCGAGAAAGAGGAGGGTTTATATGAGTGAGAATTGTTGAGACCAAGGTTGGATAAAGCACAGGGACAAATAGCCAAACGAATGGAAACACATGAACTATGAACCAATGGCTGAGGGGTCACCAACTGGATCAGGCCCTCTGAATAGGTGAGACAGTTGATTGGCTTGATCTGTTTGGGAGGCATCCAGGCAGTGGGACTGGGTCCTGTGCTCATTGCATGAGTTGGCTGTTTGAAACCTGGGACTTATGCAGGGATGCTTGGCTCAGCCTGGGAGGAGGGGACTGGACCTGCCTGGACTGAGTCTACCAGGTTGATCTCAGTCCTCGGGGGAGTCTTTGCCCTGGAGGAGATGGGAATGGGGGGTGGGCTGGGGGGAAGGTGAGGGGGACGGGAGGGGGGAGAACAAGGGAATCCGTGGCTGATATGTAGAACTGAATTGTATTGCAAAATAAATTAAAATTAAATTAAAAAAAAGAGCACTGTTAGGCCTCTCTATAATGGCTTGTCCCTGCAGGTTGTAGGGATGCCAGTGGTATGGGATATCTTCCAGTACCCCAGAAAGTAATTGATTTGTTGAGAGGCATAGATGGTTAGCATTGGGGAGTGTGGAAAATGGCCATTGTCCAATAGATTTTTGGATTACAAGAGCCTTCTCTTACTGATGGGACTGATGAGTGCCCCACCTGGAGTTTAAATGGGCTGGTGTTTTGGCAGACTGTGACCTGCAATCCTTTGCCCAGTGAAATCCCTTATTGCATCTGGGGCATCGGGTCCTGGGTTTTGCCAGGGGGCAGTCATGTCGCAAATGGCCTGGTCTGCCACATCCCCAGCAAATTCAATCTACCTGGGGATCCTTGGGAGTGTCATTAGCATGCTGGCTGTCATCAAGGAGAGCATTCAGGGAGGTGGTAAGAGTGGCAATGGGACTCGTGCTGGGGTCAAGATCTCTGGTGGGCTGCACCCATTTATGTATGTCCTCATTTCACAAAGCTGCAACTCCATTATGGGTTTGGGTGCTGAGCTCTAACACAGAGACCACAGGCTCCAACACAGTTTTAAGCAAATGATACAAATTGAAATAAGTTTGTAGCTGCATGGACCATTGAGCAAGGACCTGCTTAAAGTAGGGGAAATCTGGGCCTTACTCCTTAGCTGCCTTCTGGATGAGGGAGAGATCAGCTATGGGGGTGGGAATCCTGGGCTGGGCATCAGCATTTGGGCCCTCATTGACTGGGAAGGCTTCTATGGGCCTACGGACTGACAGTGGTGCAGGCTGTAAGGGTTGTAAAATGCCTGGCACTGCGGGAGAGTAGCTACCTCTTGAGGCAGGCAAGTACTGGGGTAGATCGCCCCAAGTATACCATGGCAGAGGTATAGCCACCTGTGGTGGTGGTGGAGCAGAGTGGGTAGCAGTGCATGACTTAATGACAGCTGCATTCTCCTTGACAGTTTTTGAGGGGCCCAAACTGTCTGTCTCCTCATCATTGGATATCTTAGAGATGTCCGACATGAAAGTGGTGGAGGTGATGAAAAGATTACCCATATTTAGAGGGGACAGCAAGCAAACAACAGTCAGAGAGAAGATGACAGTCAACAGGGGTGGAATTTGTATCGGACTCTTATGTCTTGTGCTTAGTGGGGGACTTCCGTGTTTTTTTTAGGCCATGGCCGTATGCCCACACTATGTCTCTGGAAGAGGGAGAGCATTTGGGAGCTGAGCCTTGATTCTACTTCCTGGGGGGTCAGTCCTTATGTGGAGGTGCTGGGTGAATTGAAACAGAAAAAAAATGTGCCTTCCTAACAGGATGGGCAAACATGACAAACAACACAGAAGAAGGAAAGAAATGAGGTCCCAATGCTTACCTGACAAAGGAACCAAAAGAACACAACACTGAGGGGCCTTCTCACTGAAACACACCATCTTGGGGGCACTGTCAAGCACTGCAAATGAAGAGAGGGAGACAATCAGAATCTGCACCAGGAAAGAGAAAGTAAGAGAAGCCCCATGTTCAGGCACCAGATGTTGCTGGATCCTAACAGCTCCCTCTGGGGAAGGGGGTGAGAAGGCATGGTTGTCAATGGCACAGACACTGGGCATCAGTTGAAAGCAAATAGCAGACTTGTTTATTTAATAACAGGGAAGGCCTTATATACCCTCCTCCCAGCATCCAAGCTGTGTCCCAATCTGGTAGCATTTTGTGGTCATCCCTTATTGGCTGGGCACAATCAGGAACTCTGACAGTGATCAGGAACTCTGACAGCACCTGTTGCTAGGCCCTCAGGCAGACTCCAGGTTGGCTCATAAGGAAGTATGTTATACGCATGCTTTGGCAACTGGTTTGAGCCAATTGATTCTATGGGCCTGTCCTACTATACTCTATTGACTCAGAATAGATTTTGGATTCAAACTGGGAAACTGAGTCACTTGTGGGCTCCCACACCACTGGCCCTCCAGTTTCTCTACTCCTGGAAGGTACCATGTTTGGGCATGACCCTCTACGTTCCAGGCAACTTTGGTCAATCTGAAATTTGAGAGACACCTCCAGATAGCTGGATTTGACCGTAGTTCCACACCCACCACGGGTTCCAAATTGCCTGTGTGAAATTACATGCTTAGCCTGGCTGCAGGCCAATCTAAAGGACCTCCATTTGGGAGACCCTAGACGAGCTACATTTGTCCAGCTCTTGGTCCAAATCTGGTTTCAATATACATTGTACCATAGCCACTGCTGGTTTGAATTTGGCACTTTCAATTTTAACATCTAAACTAATATAGATTACTTCATAAGATGGAATGGAGAGTGGTATAAAGCCCCTCAACCCCATATAACTTCCAGCTCATCTCAACCTCTCTCATTCCTACCACTCAGCTCCTGCTTACAACCACAACCAGAGCCCAAACTTAAGTAACTCCTATAACTCTTTTCCCAAAGGGCTCCTGTGGAAAGTGAGCCATAAAGTCAGGACGAAATCCACACTAGGATAGCTGGCTGTAGAGGGAGAATGATGGCTGCAGGGGAGCAGAGTGGTAGCTGCAATATATACAGAGGGCAGAGGACAGAGGGCAGCCCTTCCTACTTCTGTAGCCCTGCAAAGACCCTAAGCATCCCAGCAGCCTTGCTAACCAGTGAGTCCAGAACGCTCCTCAGAAATGCTATGGGATACAAGGCTAATTTTTCTATGCAAGGCACATTTTTCTAAGGCAGGTGTGGGGGAGAGGGTTGGGAGTGGGAGTGGAAAGCTTTGTCTTTGTGGCTCCGAGGGAGACTGGAAATAGAAGTTATACAGGGTCCTAATGACAACCATTTCTACTGGGAATTTCTGCCATTTCTACCAGGTCTCCAAGCCTGCTTTCATAAACTGAGATAGTCTGTCTATGGTCTACCTTTGTTTCTGTCCCACCAAGCCTGAATATTATTGCTTGTACCTTTACAGTTTTAATCTAGCTTCATTTCTGCTCCATTATGTCTAGATACTCTTAGTTGTATTTTATAGTTTTCTGTTTGGTGGTCTTTAGGTTAGATCCTAGAAAAAATCCTAGTTAAACTTTTGAGGTTGTCTGCCTCCATTTGGAGTCATACACAAACTCACTATGGCTATGTAGGTCACTGAGTTCAGTCTTAGAGAGATTCAAATGACTTCTGGGTATGGATAGTAATGGAAAATCGTCATGTGCTGTTTTACTTCACTGAAAATCTGGCTCTGGAGATGGGATTTGGTCTGCCCACTTTAGAACCAGGCATGTTTTTTTTTTTTTTTTGGTTTTTCGAGACAGGGTTTTCTCTGTGTAGCTTTGCGCCTTTCCTGGAACTCACTTGGTAGTCCAGGCTGGCCTCGAACTCACAGAGATCCGCCGGCCTCTGCCTCCCGAGTGCTGGGATTAAAGGCGTGCGCCACCACCGCCTGGCAGGCATATTTTTAAAAAAGCTTTTTCCAAAGCCTCTGTCCTGGGTCAGTATGACCATCTGATTCTGAAAGAGAGAAGGAGAACACCAGGACAGGAGGAAGACATTATATGCTTGAGAACAGCTAAGAGGTAAACTTTCCAATAGAGGTTACACTTCTTTATCACATGGCAATTAAAGTTTTTTAAAGAGAAATTTATACATAAAAATTAAGATGGCTAAATATAATCACAGATGCCTAGATCTCTGAATACTGGCCCCTCTTCTTGGCCTTTCTTTTTCTTGGTTCCTGTTTACAAAATGTTCCCTCATTTAAGGGCATGGAGATCTGTGAAGCCTTTGCTGGAATGTAAACTTTCTTTCTCTCAGGATATGTAAGACTGTTGAGGGATGGTTTTAAAAAGTTGCAAAATTCCAAGCAGGAAAAAAAGTTAACTTAAAACATAATAAACAAACATCTGTGTATGGGGAAGTTTAATTTGCTACAGAATACCATATTTGTAACTTGGATTCAACTTTTGTTTGGGGAAATGGAAAGAAACAGTATGTAGATATGAAGGAAAATGTTTAATTGGATGTAAAAGATAAGGTTTACAGCCAAGTTGCAGAAGATTTGAGTAACTTCTACAAAATTTATAAAGAGTTAAATATTTTGGATAAGGGTGGATTTTGTATGATGAAATGAAAATTTGTCCTAAGAAATAACAGAAGAGGGCAAAGCAACAGAAGGCAGTCACAGAAGGTCTGAGTAAATTATCCAGGGTTGATGGAGGACATAAGAATACATGTTTGAAAATCAATATTTAGAAATTATTAGGATTATAAGGATCTATTAATGCTAAAAAGCTAACTTAAAGTTATATGCTTAATCACTTGTGTCTTTGATAACTTTGTTAAAGCTTTAGCTATTTGGAGACATAAAAGTTAATGACCAGTCACCTTATAAATGATCAAATTTCTTTAGTATGCTCTGAACTATGTTTGTAGCCATACTAAGTAAAAATTTAATTCATTTACAGAGATAAGCTTGGAAGGAAAGACCATATATGTCCCATTATAAGGACAACATATACATAAAGTATATGTTATCAGTGCTAAACCTGAAGCAAGTAACTCAAAACAAGTTTAAAGTAAGTTAAAGTTTGTTTATATAAAATAATATTCAAAATAAGGTATATTTAAAAAATCTGGTTGTAAAAAAATGGAATGCTTGAGTAAAATGAGTTAAATTTACAATACACTTGCATGGCAGGACATCCCTAGATGCATGCTAACCTCATTACAGATAAGGATGCATAGAGAAACAAGACCTGCTAGCAGTTTGCTGATCCTGTCTCTGGCTGTGTAGGCCAGACCAGTAAAACCTCCTCATCTAAAGGGAAGATGAATTACTCTTCATGTTTCACATGACATGGGGATGGATTCTTTAGCACAGTGGAGGATCTTAGAGTGTACCAACATCCTAAAAGTCTAATCAACAGAGAGGTAAATACCAATTTGTCTGTCCTTTCTCCCAAACATGAGGATGCTATGAACAGGGGAACCATATACCTAAGTGGCACCCTACTGGCATGAGACTTTCATGTTAGTTCAATTGGTCATGCCCTTTACCCTGAATTTCATTTTTTCATTTTAGCAAAAGCTAATTCCAGGTCCACACCCTAACCACTCATGTTCCCTGATAAAGGAGGCTGCCAGATACTCTGTTGGATCAAACTCACATTTTTGGAAAGCTATTCATGATTTCCAACCAGTGTCTTTGGAAACATTGCTAGACAATCCTATAAAAATGACTCAGTAGAATTATATTTCTGATGTTGGTTGTTTTTGCTCTTTTGGGGGGCCTGTCACCCAGCTCCCAAATAAATTATACACAGAGGCTTATTCTTAATTATAAATGCCCAGTTTGTTAGTTTGGCTTGTTTCTTGCTAGCTTTTCTTAACTTAAATTATCCCATCTACCTTTTGTCTCTGGGGTTTTATCTTTCTCCTACTTCTGTAAATTTTACTTTCACTCTTATTCTGTGGCTGGCTGTGTGGCTGTGTGGCTGGCCCTTAGCATCTTCCTCTCTTTGTTCTCTTGCTCTTTCTTCTTCCTCCAAGATTTCCCCTTCTATTTATTCTCTCTGCCTGGCAGCCCTGCCTATCTCTCCCCTGCCTATCTATTGGCCATTCAGCTCTTCATTAAACCATCAAGTGTTTTAGGTAGGCACAGTAACACAGCTTCACAGAGTCAAACAAATGCAACATAAAAGAATGTAACACATCTTTGCATCATCAAAAAAAGGTTCCACAGCATAAACAAATGTAACAAATCTTAAAATAATATTCTACTATTTATTTCTCTTTTGAATTTTCAATTGGATGCTGAGTTTAACTGACTTTCTTTGCAAAACTTCCAGGTGCTTCTTCCTTATGGAGGAGTCTGACAGCTAACTACCTTATCCTTCTACAGAATTCTGATACATAGTCCAGCCAGTTGTACAATTGCATTTCACAATACTTATTTTTTTGTAGCAATTTTCCTCATTGACTTTGACTTTTAATGTTCCCCACAAGAATGTATGATTATTACCTCCTGACTTGTATTCTGGACTTTTGCCATCTGTTGAGGTTTATAGTGGCCCCTTGGATGGGCCCTCCTCTGAGGCACTGTAACTGCTGCCCTCTTCTCTATCACTCATTTTGTCAGTTGGAAGTAGTTAAGAGAGATTTGTTGATTCTGTGTCCTGTGTTCCAGTGGTGTCCTTGACTCCTCTGGCTCCTGCAATCCTCCCTCCACCTCTTCTGTGGGATTCCCCTGCTCTGCCTAGTGTTCGACTGTGGGTTTCTGCATCTGCTCCCATCAGTTGCTGGATGATGCCCCTCTGAGGACAACTGGGTTAGGCACGAATCAATGAATATAAATATAGCACAATATCATTAGTAATCATTTCCTTGATTTTTTTCCAGTCATATTTGATTCTATTCTGGGTCTCTGGGCTGTCCGGCCTCTGATTCCTTGCCATTCAGGCAGTGTCAGGCATGGATTCCCTCTTGTGGCATGGGCCTCAAGTTGGACCAGTCATTAGTTGGTCGGCCTCACAAGTTCTGCACCACCACCATTACCCCAGCACATCTTGGAGGCAGGACAGATTGTAGGCTGAAGGTTTTGTGGCGGGGTTGGTGTCCCAGGCCCAGTGCTGGAAGCCTTGCCTGGTTACAGAAGACGGGCAGTTCCAGCTCTGTATTCTTCATTACTAGAAGTTCTCACTAGGTTCTCCCTCAGAATCCTGAGAGTTTCTACTGCACTAGCTTTCCACATCACCCCCCAAATGTTCCCCAACTCCAGATGTTTCTCCCAGTACCCTCTCCCTCCACACCCAACCTGATTGATTCCTCCTGTTCTCATCTGTCCCGCCCCCAGTTTACTCACAAAATATGGGATAGTTTTGAATGTCTCCAACAGAATTGAGCACAAAGTGGAAAGCAAAGTGCTAGAGAGGCCCACAGAAATCCACAAAGATGCCCCCACAACAGACTGCTGGCAATGGTCGAGAGACAGCCCGAACTGACCTACTCTGGTGATGGGATGGCCAAACACCCTAATTGTCATGCTAGAAACCCCATCCAACTACTGAGGGATCTGGATGCAGAGATCCATGGCTAGGCCCCGGGTGGATCTCTGGGAGTCCATTTAGCAAGAATGAGGAGGGTTTATATGAGCGAGAATTGTTGAGACCAAGGTTGGATAAAGCACAGGGACAAATAGCCAAATGAATGGAAGCACATGAACTATGAACCAATGGCTGAGGGGTCCCCACTGGATCAGGCCCTCTGAATAGGTGAGACAGTTGATTGGCTTGATCTGTTTGGGAGGCATCCAGGCAGTGGGACCAGGTCCTGTGCTCATCGCATGAGTTGGCTGTTTGAAACCTGGGACTTATGCAGGGATGCTTGGCTCAGCCTGGGAGGAGGGGACTGGACCTGCCTGGACTGAGTCTACCAGGTAGACCTCAGTCTGTGGGGAAGGCTTTGCCCTGGAGGAGGTGGGAATGGGGGGTGGGCTGGGGGGAAGGTGAGGGGGACGGGAGGGGGGAGAACAAGGGAATCCGTGGCTGATATGTAGAACTGAATTGTATTGCAAAATAAAAAAAAAAGATATTCAAAAAAGAATCTACCAATCCAAAAATTCTATCAATTCAATTGATTTCTAACATTTTATGTGACCACAATGTATGTGTGTGTGTGTGTGTGTGTGTGTGTGTGTGTGTGTGTGTGTGTGTGTGATCAAAAGAAAATTTGCCACCATTATGGCTGGAAATTCAGTCTACTCTATCTGTCTTACTATTTTTTTAACCAGTATCTCAAATGTTTCTTTAAGAGTGTTAATACACTCATATAAATTTATCTTATACTAAAAGTATCATGGAAGAGAAATTGATTTTATGACAACTTAACATTCTTTGGAATAATTCACTCATCTAGGAATAAACACAATCATCATGTTCCACCTTCTACTTGTCATTAATTCAAACCTCAGAAAAATATAAAATTGATTTCCCAGATGCAGATATATCACCATCACATTTGGTATGATTTTTGACAAGATTAGCATATACAGGGCCTATGATATTTTATATTTTCTGTCTCTGGACTGCAAATTGGGTTCTGGTGGTATCTTTGCAAAATCATGTAGCAACCAGATGGCACAACTAAGATCATAATCCTGTGATTTGGATATCTTAGGCCTTTACACTTCCTACTATAGCGTAATAATGCTCAAGTTCTTACAGAAAGTACTGGTCATTAAACATAGTGCACTAGGAGAAAAAATTAAAAATCATATAATTTAAAGTTAACAAACCCCCATAGTACTTAACCACTTATAAAATTTTTCTCCTTCACTTTCTGAATGCTAACTTCTACCAAGCAATCTGTAGAACAAATGAAATTACAGCTTCACTGTGTGGTCTTCCTAAAAATTACTTGCAAACTCCATTTCTTGTTCCTCACATGGGTAGAACAATAATCTTTTGATGGAAATGATCACAAAGAAGTATTTAGAAATTAAAATACTTTAATATAAACATTTTTCAGAATATAGACTGATTTCTATCAGCCCTTTGGAGAACATTTTAAAAGTATATATCATCTAATTTATTATACATGAATTTTCCACTTTCAGAACTAGAAAATACAAAAATACACTGCAAATTAGATTTAACAAAAAAGGTCTAAGTTGCTTCATACATTTTCATTGGAGAAAACAGAAACATTAACACACAATAGTAGTAAAATACCACCAATACAAACAAATTCTAAAAGGAATGGGTTCTGTGAAGTCTGGTCTCCCACAGGCCTGACCATTCTTCCAAAATCAAACAAGACTGGGAAAAATTCAGGGTGGTATGGCTATAGACTGCTTTGTAATTCACCATTTTAAGGATATTATTTCCATGAGCAAACAACTCATTTTCATTGCAACTTGATGGACCAAGTAGAAACACCTCTACTTAAGAAAACCATATTATATATATAAGCAATAGAATAAGTTTTCTTTCTTAGAAAAATCAGAGAAAGTAAGTTTAAAAAGCATATTGAATATTTTTACTCCATCTGGCTTTTGTTAGCGATTTGCTGTACACATGTACAAATACACAAATAACACAAATTTCATTAAACCAAACGTGTTCAACCTTTCTTCAACCTTAAAGGAACAAAACGGCAAAGTAGAAAGCACTGCATCTTCTGGATTTTCTTCAGTAGGTTTCTTCCTCTCCCATTCTTCTTAGTATTATGTTCTTGCTTCTTGAAGGCTAGGTTTAGGCTTTGTGGTCCTTCTTTCAATTACATTTTGAAAGGAGGGAATGATGAGGGGGGAGTAGGTAAGAGAGGAAAGCAGAGCAGAGGGCACACACATATACATACATACACAGAGACAGAGAGAGGGAGAGGGAGAGAGAGAGAGACTTTTGTGAACTCTTCTCTTTAGTTGAAGTGTTTGATTTTATCTAAATTTACTTGGAAAATTTCCAACAGATTTTCTTGATTCACTCTTCTGTAAGTAAAACTAAAAGTTCAAAATTCTTGAGTAGGTTTACCTCAAAACACTTCCCTAAAGGCTGGATTTAGATGTCTTGTGTTTCTCACGTTCAATTTCAATTTTTGCAAACAAAAGCTCTAAAGGTTTTTGAGCTGATATTATACCTCCCTTTCCTTAACTTCACTAGTTAGTCCTGTCTTTATCTAAGTCAGGATTGTTTTCTCTTAGCCATTCTTGGGTATCCTATAAGTTCAGAACCCAAGAATTGACTCATCCCAAAGGATTTCCTCTTCTGTTCTCTCTTCAACAGATTTCTTTTTCTCTTTCTTGTGCTTACGTTCTTCTTTCTCTGAGGATGCTTCATGTTTTCTTTTCTTTTTTCTGTGCTTGATTTTTTCAGAACTGACTCCAGCTTTATCTTCCTCTTCTTTTGTTTGCTCGATGCTCTTGTCTTTGTCTAACTCTTTATCCTGATAGCTCCTTTTTCTTTTATGCTTGGACTGTTCCTTCTCTGGCCTTTCTTTCTCTTCCCCCAGGTGTCGTCTTCTCTTCTGATGTCGTCTTTTATGACTTGTTTCCTGGGCACTGGCACTGTCATATGGGGGCAGCAGCTGCTTGTAAATGTCATATTCTACACTGTGGGAGCTAGGGTTATTTTCTTGCTGACTAAGGCTCAGGGGAACAGGTTTTTCTGAGAAATAATCTCTGGTGAAATGATAGTAGCTATCAGAGTCTAAGCTCTGTTGGCTCTCATAAGCTGGTAAATAATGAGGTAATTTGTTTTCTATAGCTTGTGAATTGTTGTATGGATCTGTGTAAGTCTGGAAAGTCTCACATGGGAATCTTTGCTCAAACATTCTATGCTTAGATCTTCTGTCAACCATTTCTCTGTAATCATGAGTTTCAACAGCACTATCAATTCTTCTAAAAGAAGTCTTTGGCTTGAGTTCTCTAGATTCCTGCACCTTGTTGTAATCATCAAATTCATTTTGAAAATCATCATTTCTCCTCCTTGAATGAGGTGGCAACCAGTGAGGTAACTGGCCTTCCACTGGTGAACCATTGTATTGTCGCTGGAAGGTATGTGGACTCTCAAATGAAAATCTTTCCTCACACACCCTTTGTCTGTGTTCAGAATCAACCCTTTCTCTGTACCTATGATCCCTATACCTATCGTTTTCTGTCATCCGTCTAAAACTAATATTGGGATCAAGTCCTCTGGCCTTCTGCCCTTTGATGTAATCTTCAAGCTCATCCTGGAAAGAGTCATATGTTTTTGACTGTGCTGGTGAACAATGAGGTAACTGGTCTTCTAGTGCTCGAGAATTATTATATGGTCCTGGGTGTGCCCAGAAATTTTCAAGTGGAAGTGTTTGTTCAGGCATTTTATGTCTGGGTCTGGAATCAACCATTTCTCTGTACCCATGGACTTCCAAGTAATTATCTTCCATCTTCCTGAAATGAGCCTTGGACTCTAGTTCTCTAGATTTCTTCACTTTGATATAATCTGCACATTCACCTTGGTAAGACTCTTGCATCTTCTTTGAATTCTTCACTTGACTGATAACATGAGATTCTCTACAAAGAAAATAACACAAAGTTTTGATTACTATGAATATTATCTTTGCTCTAAAATATTAGTTTAAACAAACTCTACAAAGGCTGAAATAAAAATTTAAAACTATAAAAAAGAATTTTGATGATCAAAAGACATAGCATGGATAGTCAGATATCTCTCCAGAATTTCACAAATTTTATGCAAAAACATTTCTTAGAAGATGGTAGGCAGAGTGGAGACACTGACACTTTCATTTTCTCCATGATATTGAATTAAACTCACAGATGAAGAGCAGCAGGGAGAGGCAATGCTGTGGAAAGATACCAGAGTGCAACAGTAGACAGTAACAAAGTGAACTACAGGAATACTGAATGTTGGAGCTGTAAGAGATTTAAATAGAGAACCATAATACCAAATGCACAGCAATAAACTATGGGTAAGGAAGGTGCCCCTCAGTGGGGCTCTTAGCAGAAGAGAGAAGGAAACTCTTGGTGAGTTCCAAAGTACAGAAACTAGAACCTTGCAAAAATACAGTCTAAGATGGGAGGCCTATGATCTATTAGTAAGCTGGCCCCAAAGAAGGAGTCTCCTGTATTTCTCAGCTTAACTCATTGTTGCTGAAATGAAGAACCATCTTAAAAGGTTCATCTCATGTTGTCCAGCCTTACTTGTGGATATATAAACCCATGCATTTTAATATTTCTAAATCCCAACTATCCCTCTGATTCACTGAATATATACATTGTAAGACTAAAAAGATCAAAGAGACTTTAGAGTTAGACTGCACCATAAATCAAATGGACTAAGCATACAGTATTTGATTCAACAGCTGCAGGATACATATTCTTCTGAACAGCTTCTAGAATTGCATAGCCACGGAAACATTAGAGAGAAAATGGATTTGGAGCGTGCTTCCTAAGAGGGAATCATGCCTACTGCTGTAAACCTGCTCCAAAACCCATGGCTGCAGAGGTCTTAGACTCTGGGAAGGGATGGTAAGACAGCATCAAACCATCCTCTCAATGTCTAGGTTTATACCCACAGACAAAGGCTATTCTCGGCAGCCTCTCCTTTGCAGGTAAATGCAGAGACCCATAGCTGCCCAACATGCTGAGAATAAAGGCTCAGCCCTAGACTAGACATTTATACCACCCACTTAATATTCAAGGAATACTGGGGAAGATGGATCAGAAAGAATATTAAGTTCCGGTGAGTGGGGAGAGGGGCTAAAAATTGTATCTTTTAAGCATAACACAGAAGTGACAATTATGAACTTACAGCAGCTGTCTATACTGTTACCAGGTCCACAGAAGTTGGGCCCTCCTAACAACTATGAAGAGGAAAAGGATTCATGAGGTCCTACTACATGCTATTGTCAACCAACAGATTGTTGGAGAGGGGTAAGCATAGTATCCAGATGTGTACCCCAATGGTGATCACATAAGGTTCTGATGGTTAGTTCCAAACTCAAGATCATGCAGACAGCCCTAAATAAACTTTGTGGAACACTAAAGAGAACCAAAGCAAAGGTGGTTAGTAGGGTGTGTGTGTTGGGGGGGAGGGAACAGAAGAGAGATATGGAGAGTAAAAAGAATACATAGTGTACATGTACAAAATTGTTAAAGAACAAAATTTACTTATTAAAGAAGGAAAACACAAGACAACAAATGTTGATGAGAATGCAGCGAAAAAAATGAAGATATATTTTGGTAGGAATGTAAATTAGTGCAGCCACTATGGAAATCTATATGGAGGTTCCTCAAAAACTAAATGTATAACTGCCATAAGATCCAACTTTATATTACTCCCAGACATATACCCCAAATAATCCTATGTTGCTTACAGGAGAGATGCCTATACAGCAATACTTAATGCAATACTATTCACCACAGCCAAGTTACACAATAGTTTAGGTGACCACCAGCAGATAAATAAAGAATATGTTGTGATGTTCAAAGAAATACTGTTTAATCACAAAAAAATAAAAATCATACTGTCTGCTGAAAAAAAAAAAGATAGACATGGAGATCATGGTGTCAAGTGAAATGCCCCAGGCCCAGAAAGCCAGAAAGACAAGTCTTGACTGTTTTCTTTCATTTGTGGGATCTAGATATTTTTTTAAAACTCCCATCACAGTACAAGAGGGGCTATTAGGGAAGAGGGAGGATATTAGGATATAATGGGAGAATGAATATGATCCAATTGTGTTTTAGAAATACATGAAAACATCACAATGAAACCAATTATTTTGCATAAGAAATACATGCTAATAAATTTTCAGGCCTGGGATAAAAATGGAGGATGGCCATAAGAGTGGAATGATCTCATTCTACTGTAATACCACAAATATTAATACATGTTGGTATATGTGTCTAATCAACATTAATAACTAATGTCCTAATAAACTGTGTAACATTTAAAAAACCAGTTCTTTGATTAGATATACAGATGTAACAGGTTATTTATTTAAAATTCTGAGCTTTTCTTTTTAATGTCTAAAATGTAGTTCCATTTGCTGAGTCTGACAATTTAGTTGCTGTGGTGTGAATGAGAATGGCCTCCATAGGTTCATGCTTAAATACTTTGGTCCCCAGTTGGTGGAATTGTTTGGAAAGGATTAGAAGGTGTGGCTTTGTTGGAGGAGGTGTATCACTGGGGGCAAAATTTAAGGTTTCAAAAGACTCTGGCCATTCTCAGTGTTCTTTCTCTGCCTCCTACTTGTGTATCAAGATGTGAGTTCTCAGCTGTTCCTGCCACCAGGCCTTTGCTTCATCATCATGATTTCTTATCCCTCTGAAACCATTAATCCCAATGAAATGCTTTCTTTTATTAGTTGCCTTTGATAATGGTGTTTTGTCATAGCAATAGAAAAGTAACTAAGACAGCTCTAAGTAATCACACTCCAATACTATAAATACTTTCTTATAGGATAAAATAATAAATCTTACATTTTGATTTAAAAATCAACAACCAAAAATATACAAAACATAAATGACCCTTTGCTCTGCTACCAAAATTACCTACTGTATAATTGCCACTCATTTTTCCTCAATTTAAAACCATATATTAATAGTGACTAAAAACAGATGTGGATTCTGTATTCTAGGTATACAGCATGACTTTTGCTCTTAACCATTATATACCTCACTGTAAAGATGATGATTAGATCACTGAATCCTTGGAACTAAGAAAACCTTTTGAGATGCCTTGTATTTGCATGGCTGGCCTGAAAAAAATGATCTTTCAGCACATCTACAAAGAAAAATAATGTTGTCTATTCAGGAGGGGGTACCAACTTGCCAGACAGATCTGCCAGTTCATTACTGTGATTAGGAAATATCCTTGGCACTAGTGTGTATTATGTTACAAATACCATCTACCACTTATAGGTTCAGGTCATAGGAAAATGAATACCTAGAAAGTTTGTAAAGTATATTAAAGAGCATTTGACTAGAAACTTTGGTCTTTGGTAACATGAAAATGTTTTTGGCAAAAACCACTTACTTAATTTGATGTTCACTTCCTTGCATGTGGGACCGGAACATATGTAAAGATGTAAAGGTGATACTGCAGATATGGCATACGTAGGTTCTCATTCTATAGGCTATAAAAATGATAGTTTAAGAAGATAAATATGGAAACACTTAGAATCATATAATGTCAGTGATGGATAACCATTTATTAGAGACCCTCTACATGAAATTTCCCAAGAAAGATTGGTCCCAAGACATAAAATCACTTGCTGATACCCACAGAAACAAAGAGTAGAGTTAGCATCTCTTAGCCCATGTCTCTACATTTAATGCACAGAATTCTTTATACTATACACTATATCTATAGTCTGCATTTATTTCCTAAGAATCTGCTATCTGCTTGCTTACGGTTGCTATATATACTGTATATCAAGGACCTCAAACTTAACATGGTTAACAAACTTATTATTCATTGTTCTTCAACAGCTTTTTTTGCTCGCTATTATTAAATCGCTGTTGTTCACTATTTACCAAAAATAATTCCCACAAATTTTAGAAAAGAAAATCAGTGAGCCCTGTGCATAGGATAAAAGTTCAAAGAAAAAATTCTGAAATGATAGTTGCTACTTAAAATGAGTAAAAAACAAAACAAAAAACAACAAAAACACAAGACCAAAACAAAATTCTTCCCCCAAACAAACTGTTAACAAAAAACCCAAAATTATAAAGAGGCTGTATAACAGTTCACTATTCTGTTTTCAAAGTAGGGTTAGAAGCAGGAATAAACTTATTTTCTAAATCCCACCAGCCTTCCACTTTCTTCTTGGTCAGAAGAAGAAGGTGAACAACTTTCATGAGACAAGTATAAAATAAACACTATTCTAGAGACAAGGCAATAAATTGGTACCATATAAATTTTAAGGACAACCAAAATCACTTTCCTGTAAATCAAACAGCAGCTTAATCAACTTAAAGGATGATAAGTTAGTCATATTCAAGTGTATTGACCTTTGTTGAACAAAAATTATTTACAGAAACAAGAGACTACTTGCAGGGTAAAATAAAAATGATATTGAATAACATCTTCACTATTAATACATATTGTTAATGACCAGTAATCAACAGGTTATATTTAAATTTGAATGAATGTTTTGGTAAGAATACTCAGAACATCCTTTATACAGAAAACAGTCTTTCAAAAATGGTGTTAGTAAAATTGATTATCTACATAAAAATGTAAGTAGATTTCTTACCAGTAACGTTGGTCAACTCAAAATGGACTAAAGACTTAAATATAAGATTGGCATAGGGGCAAACACGTATATGCAGGCAATAACAATTGATGAAAAAAGAGGCCATAAATTTCAAGGAGAGAGGGAGGAATATATAGGAGAGCTTTGAGGGAGGAAAGAGAAGGGATCAAGGCTGTAATTGAAATATAATCTCAAAACTAAACAACAACAAAAAGACTGACAGCTGTGAAATTACTAGAAGATAGCACAGGTAAAATGCTCCAGGATATTGTAATACATGAGGACTTTTTGGAAAAGGCTCTCAAAATTCAGGAAGCAAATGCAAATACAGACAAATAGGATTTTAAAAAATGTTAATGCTCCTGCACAACAAAAGAAGCACAAAACAGAATTAACAATCTACAAATGGGAGACAATATTGTGATTTGTGTGTATAACAAGCAATTGATATCCAGAAT
Organism: Peromyscus californicus insignis; assembly: GCF_007827085.1. Classification (NCBI taxonomy): domain Eukaryota; kingdom Metazoa; phylum Chordata; class Mammalia; order Rodentia; family Cricetidae; genus Peromyscus; species Peromyscus californicus. Next base: position 84,562,539 of record NW_026294391.1, read on the forward strand.
ACATAAGGAACCAAAACCTCAGGAGCAACAACAACAACAACAACTCCTTTGGTAATTTCTCAGAAGGAGACATCCAAATGCCCAATAATAAGTACATGAAAATCACAGAACATCACTAAGCATCAGGTAAATGCAAACTGAAAGAACAAGAAGATGCCACCATACCTGAAGAAGAATGGCTAATATTAAAAAAAAAAAAAACCTAAGGATAGGAAAGGCTGGTGAGGATGTGGAGAAAATGTTGGTGGAAACCTAAATTAGAATAGCCATTTAAAGTGCCACTTATCAAATAAGAAAATAACTACCATATGTTGTTGTAAATACAGTATTAGTGTATATCCAAAGGAACTGAAATCAATATGTAAGAGACATATGCATTCCCATGATTATTTTACATTATTTACAATAGGCAAGAAATGAAACAATTCAAGTGCTCACCAATTGTTGAATGGATAAAACATGATACACACAATGAATGTTATTCTGTCATGAAAAAAAAATACTAAAATCCTGTCTCTTGTGACAACACAGAACTGAATGTAACTATTTTAGGTGATATAAGCCAGCATGAAATGTACCTTCTGCCTATGTTAAATATAAAATATTTAATAGGATGGAAATTTAGATTAGAATGGTCATCACCAAGGCCAAGGATAATAGGAAGCAAGGAAAGGGTGTGTACTGTTAACAGTGAGATGGAGCAAGAAGGTCTGGGGTGTTAGTCCCTTGTACGGTAATTACAGATAACAATTACAACCTGTATATTTCAAAAAGCAAGGAAATGGATTTTGTAAAATTTCACTACAAGAAATCATAAATGTCTTAAGACATAAATGTGTTTAACTTCTCTTATATATTACACAAAGTATACCTGTATCAAATATTATATGATACTCCCACACATACCTACAGCTTTAATGTTTTTGAGTGTTTGAAAACTTTGAATGATTCTTTAAAATCATCTTCTTTCTCTACACTCTTATTGCATGCTGACTAAATAACTTTCTGTTTCTAATTTGGTTTCCTATATTCTTTGAAACTAGGAAAAATACAGTGTGGATTCATAGACATTAAAAAAAAAAAGAACTGGAAATGTCTCCTGTTACAGTAAATGAACACTAGGATGGCAATTCACTAACATCAAGTACAATGTTTACCAAATTTCTCTGGTAAGAATCACCTGGGGTGTTAGGTATAGATTCCTAGAACTCTTTCCTAGAGAACAGAGTTCAGTTTCTATAATGGAATTGAGAATTAGTTTTGAAAACTAATACTGTCAGTAGATTATCAGAGACATGAGAAATATCCTGAATGGAACTTTTTTTTTAAATAATCCCTTGGTTATCTATTGGCTTCTTTCAAGTCTGTTTGTGAGTCCTCAGTTTAAAGACGATTAACTGAAGACTTCCTACAAAACGAACTCCTCAAACAGAAATTCTGGGTCTTCATAGCAGCCATTTCCAGGAAATTATTGCTACCTTTATTTTATAGATGTGAAAACCAAACCAGAAAGGGCCTTGATCAACAGCATATAGAGAGAGTGTACCGAAGTGATGCAGGATAAACAAGACTCTGGGGTTTCTCTAGATTTGTGGTTTTCAAAGCTGCTTATACAGTAGAGTCATGTGGAAAATGTTCATGTGTCCTTAGGCCTTCGCTTTTCCATACACTCATGTTCATCATTTTTTTCTAAAATAATTATATTAGCTTCACATGAGACCAATTAAATCTGAATCTCTAGGGGTAGAAATGAACTGTCCTACTTCATGAAAGCTTTCTAGATAATTTTACTATGCAGTCACTGTTGAAGTTCTATCTAGATTACTGAATTTAGTGATCTTCTTTGTGATTATAAAGTCTCATTAAACTTGACTGTTTCTATATTTCTTTAGTATCTGTAAAGGTTATTGAACCATATTCTGTTGAGTTCCTCCTGTGTTTCTCCACAGATTCCATCATTATTAAGATTCTAATAGTGGAAATACAGGAGTTAAAAGGGTTGCTGGTCACATGTGAAAGGTCTAGAGGCAGTTCCAGAACTATGGTGATTACTATTACCTAAACTCTTAGATTTTCCACATGTTTATGCTACCATTTTCTAGAATATGGGTAACTCAGATATAGTAAGTAAAAATATATAAAACCTTTCTGTATAGACAGCAAGCCTATTCACTGCCCCAGTTATCAGAATTCTTGGCCCAATATCTTAAAATTATTTTGAAGTTTATTTTGTATGTGCACATATATGATGTGTGTATTATGTTGTGCAAGCCTTCTGCCATGTTGTGCATGTGGAGGCCAGAGGGCAACTTAGGGGAGGTAGTTCTCTACTTCAACTATGTGGTCCCAGGAACTGAGCTCACGTTGTTAGGCTTAGCACCAAGTACCTTTGCTTGATGAGCCATCTTGTAGACTACCTGGACCAATCTAACAACCTGTCTCTACTGCTTCTTACACCCTCCACTCTCTTATCTCAGAGACTGCTCCTTGGGCCTTGTGTAGCTCTGCTACAATCATTTCTAAGTTCACCTGGAAACTCAGCTTTGTTTGCACCTTTTAAAAAGTCTTTAATTTTTAATTATCATACACAAAGGAGTTTAAGGGACAGAAGACTGCCATATACTTATGGTTCCAATAGTGTTAACATGTGAAGAGATGGTAATGGAAATGTAAGGGAAGTACAGAAAAGAGAAATAGTAGATTTGGTGATACCTGCTTATAGAAAGCATATAGGAAATTAAGCAGTGAGAGATTTGAGTGTAGGTGTCTAATAGCAGTGATACTGGCAAAGACAAAAGTTTTACAATTTAAGTTGGATTTAGAAATTATTTAATTTTAGATATGTTGAGTTACTAGTAAAGCTGAGACATCTAAGTGCAATAGTGGAGCTAGAATTAGTAAGGCAACTAAAACAAACACATTTAAAAAATACATACATACTTTAGTTCTCTATTAGTCTTGTAGCCAATCCTAAACTTTAAGAGCTGAGCTAGATTAGAGACTTAAGCAAGCAGTGATAATGATGAAGAAAAAGATCAAATATGGAGAGACATGCACATAATATCAGATGAACAGAGGCAAAGATAGATGGAAAGGAGAAAATGAAAATAGTGGAATAATTAAAGTGCCATATGGTATTAAGTTGCTGTAGCTAGAGTTTTTCTGCCTGGCCCACAGTCAGGACAAATCTCTCTCACCTGTCAGTCCCAAGCCGCTCAAACCGATCAAGTAAACACAGAGACTTATATTGGTTACAAACTGTATGGCCGTGGCAGGCTTCTTGCTAACTGTTCTTACAGCTTAAATTAATCCATTTCCATTAATCTATACCTTGCCACATGGCTCGTGGCTTACCGGCATCTTTACATGTAGCTTGTCATCATGGCGGCTGGCAGTGTCTCTCTGACTCAGCCTTCCACTTCCCAGTTTTTTCTCCTCCTTGTCCCGCCTATACTTCCTGTCTGGCCACTGACCAATCAGTGTTTTATTTATTGACCAATCAGCAACACATTTGACATACAGACCATCCCACAGCACTTCCCCTTTTTTTTTCTTAAAAAAGAAGGTTTTAACCATTACACATCTCTAAAGTCAGCTTGGTATATTTGGGAATTTGGGCGTAGCTTGTCTTACTACTTCCTGTTGGAGGGGGGCGCTGTATCTTCTGGGGAAACAAAGAAAATTTTAGGATCATGGAGTAGTCCGTGAGGCTGTATCGTCTGAGCCAGTTGCCTTGAAACCATTTTGGATGTTGGATCATCTGGGCCTTGGTGTCACCTTTTAGGGGGTCTTGGCTGGTCAAACCTGATGTATCTTAATTTGGAACAAATCCATAGCCTCTGGCTTTCTGTGGGAACAAAAGCAGAGCCTCCTTTCCAAAGCAACACATCCTTACATCTAAATTTTAAAGTCAAGGTACCTTTAAAATATACATTTTGGCATAACTCAACAGCTTTTGTAATCAAATTTTTTTTTCAGTTACAAATATCAAAGAGAACATAATCCAGATTCTCTGTGTGGTAGCCATCTTTACGTGGCTTATTTTTTTATATTAGCTTGAGCCTATTGTTTTAAACTGCAGCCTTTTAAGCCTGAAATGGCACTGGCGCTGCTGGCTCTGCCCACTTTAGCTTCCCAACATGGCGGTGATACGTTTTCCGTCAGCTCTGGGAGCCATCAACTCTCAGAAATAGTGGGTCTATGTTTCTATTAAAGCAGCGTGTAGCCCAGAAACCTATTTTTTTGTTTTGTACTAGTAAAGGCTAAATCCACCACACAGCTTAATGTGCCACTTGCAGAGGCCTCATTCCCACCATACTGCAGGTCGAGCATGTACGCACGCTAGGAACCCGCCAGTAGCTCAAACCAGCAGGCTGCCACTAACTTGAAAGAGACAACTAGGAACTGTTTTTAGCTCCGTTTTAGAATCTTTTTTTTTTTTTTAGTTTTTAGGTGGAAACTCTTGCCCCACGTTGGGCGCCATTTGTAGCTAGAGTTTTCCTGCCTGGCCCACAGTCAGGACAAATCTCTCTCACCTGCCAGTCCCAAGCCGCTCAAACCGATCAAGTAAACACAGAGACTTATATTGGTTACAAACTGTATGGCTGTGGCAGGCTTCTTGCTAACTGTTCTTACAGCTTAAATTAATCCATTTCCATTAATCTATACCTTGCCACATGGCTCATGGCTTACCGGCATCTTTACATGCAGCTTGTCATCATGGCGGCTGGCAGTGTCTCTCTGACTCAGCCTTCCACTTCCCAGTTTTTTCTCCTCCTTGTCCCACCTATACTTCCTGCCTGGCCACTGACCAATCAGTGATTTATTTATTGACCAATCAGCAACACATTTGACATACAGACCATCCCACAGCAAGTTGCATTTTTCAAAATGTTATGTATAGAGGGGTGTTTTGCCTTCACGTCTGTGTACCGTGTTTATGCAGTGCCCATGGGGGACAAAAGAGGGTGTTAGATCCTCTGAGAATGGAGTTAAAGATAGTCATGAAATGCAATGTAGATGCTGGGACTTGAACTCAGATCCTCTGCAAGAGAAGCCAGGGCTCTTAGCTTCTGAGCTATCTCTACATCTCCATAATTTTTCTTAAAACTGGCTCACTTGTAACATGGAATTCTGTTGTCAGTGTCCTCTGAAATTCTCATTAGCTAATTTAATTTCTCTAGATATGTTTTTGTTGTTGCTGCTGGTTTTCTTTTTGTTGTTGTTGTTTGAGAAAGGGTTTTACTATGTAGCCTTTGCTGTCCTGGAACTCACTATGTAGCCCAAGCTGGTTTCAAACATATAGTGTACAGTAATCCTCCTTCCTCTCCCTCCTGAGTAGTCACATTGTAGACATGTACCACCATGTCCAGCTGAACGAGCTGTTTTCATAATGCTCAACTGTTTATGCTCAGGAGACAGGAGGTATGACAGGGTATATCTATTCTTTGAGCACTAGCTTCAGAGATTAGTGGAAAATGCTTTCAGTAAGGAGACTAAGTTTTACTGATGCTATTTCATGATCAGGTAAGAACATCACCCAATTTCTTTTTGCTGGTAAGATTTTTGTCAACTTGACACAAGCACTAGGATCATCTGGGATAAGGGAACCTCAACTGAGAAAACTGACCAGATTGGACTGCGGGCAAGTGTGTGGGGAACTTTCTTGATTTATGATTGATGTGGAAGGCCCAGCCCATTGTGGACAGTGCCACCCCTTGGCAAGTAGTGCTATTTGTATAAGAAAGCAGACTGAGCAAGCCATGGTGGCAAGCCAGTAATCAATATTCCTCTACAGTTTCTGCTTCAGTTGTTGCCTCCAGGTTCCTGACTTGAATTCCCTCCAATGGTTGACTACAAATGCTAGGCTAAAATAAACCCTTTTTTTCCAAAGTGCTTTTGGTCATGGTGCTTTATCACAGAAAGCAAACTAAGATATTCTTCTTCCCTCATTCTAATAGGCTTGACATTTCAGAGTGCTAAAATGCTATCTCCCACAGCAGCAACAACAGTCCAAATACTTCTCATTTAGATTCAGTTCAAATTTACACAGAAGCCACACATTTCAGACACTCTCAGCTCACCAGTAGGAAAAATACCCAACAACTGGCAATTCATCATTTCTTCAGAAATCTATTTTTAAAATACATTGCTACTTCTACTTTTATGCTTACTTAAATCAATATTCTTTAAAATACCAGGTAAAACTACATGTCCCTACAAAATGTTTTAGCACTTTGAACCACACTGTGTAGGAAACTGAAATAGTACAAACAAAGGGAGAGCACTTGAGATAAAGATTCATTAATAGTTCACCAATTCATATATTAAACTAATCTCTAGTAGGGACTGAGGTAGGGATATTTCTATGCTTGTTTTTATGTCTAGTACTAGAAATAGAGATGAATTATATGGCATTTCCTCCCTTAAAGACCTTAAACTGAAATGGGAGAAAAAACATGTAGAGAGACAAGTAGACACACAGAAGGAGAGGTAGCCTTAAGGGAAGTAAAAGGGTGTCCAGGTAACATCAGAATGTTTAAGAATAAGTATGAATCAGTCAGAAGCAGGTTACAGAAATATCTCAGGCAACAAGGTATGAGAAAGAGTACAAATAAAAGAAGTAAGGTAATTGTTTTTGGAAGCAGGTACTGACGTGCATAGATAACAGTAGGTCAGTAGTGGAGGACAAGCATGAAGAGGAAAAGAAAAAGAGAGAGCTGTGGTGTTTAGATTTCACCCTTAGAAGTTGGAAAAACAGTGAAGAAATTCAAGTTAGACAGGACATGGAAATAATTGTGTTTTGAATGAAACATTCCAGTAATTGAATTGAGAGTGCATTCATGGAGACAAAACCAGTGGGAAGGAAAGTATTTAGAAGGCTATGGCTCTGTGTCTTCAAGTTTCTTAAGCACAAATCATTGATAGGTCTTGTTAAGTAAATTATGACTAAGCAGCTCTATAAGCAGGGCTGAATAAGCTCTCAAATGATACCAATAATGCCGGTCCATACCTCACAGTCTGACTAACAAAGCTCTAGGAATATGTAAAGACCTATAGCAGTGCAGGAAGAGAAGGGATGGAGTTAAGAAGACAGTAATAATTCATGAGATAAAACAAGCACAACTTGGCATTTCATTTTAGAAACTTATAATGGTGTGGTATTGGGGCGTTGACAGTTAACTTTAGGTTTTTACTTGGAAGAGTATTGATTTAAAATGGCTTTGAGGTGTCCAAGTGCAGTAATAGCTCCCATTTTGATGTGTAGTCTAAAGTTTGATGGACAGGTTATGAGAATACAGATGACAGGTAAAATCAAGGGAATACAAAGAATTGTGCTTGTAGAGTCAGGGCAATAATGGAAACCTGGGAGCACCTAAATCTAGGCAATGAACTGACGAAGAACTGATATAGAAAGCAAATAAACAGAAACAAAGAAGAACCAGACCACGAGGAGTTGTGCAAGGAAAGAACAGAATTTTACGAAGACAAGAGTAATGAATATTTTCACATGGAACATAAAGTCTATCTGATAAGAACAAGTGAAATACAATGAGTTGAAGAAACGAAGGTGTAAGAGAGAATAATGAAAGGGCAATAAGATACACTAGTAGTGAGAAGGTGCTTGTATGTGGTGGGGATGAAAAAATAGAAGAACAGATATATTTCTCCAGTCAAGGCCAGTCTCTATGTTGTACCTGAAAATTTGCTACCCTTTCTTAGCTCTAAACCATCTGGTCATTTTTGAACCTTTCTACTTCTATCAGTCAAAATCATAGAAATCTATGGACCATGATGTTTCATTTCCTTTGTTAGCAAAATGTGTGCACAAAATATATACCCGTAGTCTTCTGCAATGAGGTATTGTTAACTAGTCCACATAATTTCCTCTTTAGGGAAAATGGTTTATTGCTATTTACACTACCGAGAATGACTAATTTAGCACTCCAAATGAATATTGTTGTATCATACTAATTTGAAATAATTCCTTAAAATAACATGGAAATACACACACACACACACACACACACACACACACACACACACACACACACACACACAAACACACACACACACTCTCTCTCTCTCACACACATATGATTTTAACATTAAGAGACATAAAAGACTTTCTGGCTCTCATGTCCTAGAAAAACAAATCAAAATATATGGCCTTGATTGCTTGAATGCTACCAGTTCTTGAATCAATAAAAAGAAAGTGGTTTATTAGTAAACTGGTATGTTTTATAAACTACAAACTTCCTGTGAAAGAGTATAGAATACTTTTCCTGATTGTCATTTGTATTGGATTTGCTGGGAGACATTTCTCTGCTATTTAGCTAGAAATGTTCTCCTAGCTTCATTTCTTTTTGCTCCTAATACAATGTTGTGGAGCATTAGCAGATTATTAAAAGAAGCAGGAAAGAACTTCCACTGTCTGCTTGGATTACCCAGATCCAAAGTGCTAGAGGAAAAAGGAAGAGTTTTGTCTTTATTCCTACCTGGAGGAGGCTTCACAATAACAGACTTTAGGAAGGTTGGTGCTGCTGAAGTAGTATTGGGTTTATCTGCAGAAATAATTGTAATGACAAATTAGCAACGTGTGATCAGACAGTAGAACTGCACCCATTGTAAAGTACTAAAGAAATTCTCTAAAAATGTACTATCATTCTACATTTTCAGCACAGGGCTTCTGGATAAAGGAAATTAAGTTGTGAAGGCTCTTCTGTGAGACAAATGTGAATATCAGTCTGTTACCTAGTTTGTACACTAAAGGCATGGGAAGGAAGGAATATTTTACATCCAGTATTGTTCGACCATTTTCATTTAAGGAAATAATAGAAGCATGGGAGCCATTTCAAGATTATTCTTTTGCAATTCAAAGGGTAAATTAGATGGCATGAACTTCTAGGTTGATATTTTTCTTGAACAACGTATCTAGTCTGTCTTGATTTGTGATGTTTACACCAGAATGAACTCTCAGCAGTTAATAACTTGAAACTATATGTTTTATTGTATGTGTCTTTCAATTACTCTCCTCCTTGAAGCAAAAAAATGAATTTGGGAACTGTAGGTAAGATATTTACAAAATAGTTTCTCTTGTAAGGCACAATGACTCTGTCCCTCTTTAAATCAACGGATAGGGAAACAAGTATATGACAATTTGAGAGACTAGAATAAATATAAAAATTATTATAGTTTAGCTTATTAGAAATAATAAATTCTAATAATATGCTGAGGTAATGACTTTGCTCTGGACAATACCTATATGATGTACTGGACATGAATGCTGATGAATTGTTTTTTAGGAATGAATGCCTTAGTGACATAGTGTTAAAGCTCCTAAGAATCCACAAATTATTTATTCCAGCTGATCAATCATCATTTTTGTGGAAGCATGTGAATTTTTCAAAATGTGAGCTGTTTTCCAAAATGCACTCTGCCAGTTCAGGTAATTCAGTAGAAGGTCTTTCATTTGTTCATTTGACTATTACTAGAAGGAAGAGGCAATGTTCTATAACGCTCTGTACCTTTGGGATTTAGCATACTGTAATTATTCTCTGGTAATTCATATTTATAGAAATAAAATAATGGATCATCAGGGTTGTAGGAGACTCAGCAATTTAGTTTGTTTTTTACAGCTTTGGTCATAAGCATACTATATAGAATATGCAGTACAGTATATAACTATACTATAGTGAAGACATTGATCTGAATAGATAAGTGAGATGAAGTTTGAGAAAGTCGTACACCAAAAATTATGGCAAGGGGGGAAATATAGTAAAAAAATCCAAGATTTTTGATTTCTCTAGCTGCTTTTTGCTATTTATAGCTTATAGCAGTCACTTGCTTTATGTGGATTTAGTAACCTAAATAGTGGCCATAATATTTCTTAAAATTTAGGTAACAGTTATCTCCATAGACAAGGACACAAAAAGTGATTTACTAAGCAGAAGAGCAATCAAGTTGTTTGAACTGTAGTAAAAGTTTGCTCCCCAAAAGAGATACTACAGTGTGGGGAAAATATATATTATGTATTGGAGACAAAGAGATGAACAGAATCTTACCCATCTTTGGTCGACATCCTGATGGAGATACTCTGTCATGTTCTTCCAGTAATTGCTTCTGATTTTGTGGATGGCTCTTTCCCACATAGTGAGATTGAGCAACAGCTGAGGAGTCAAAACTCATGTTGCAGAAACCACTAAATTCGTTTCTGTTGACTTCTCCAATTCTGTACACCTGTAAAAAGCACAATCAATTCTTTTTATTTTGGAAAGATTAAAAAACTTACAGTTCAGAATTATAACATTCAACATAGACAACTCACCTGAGAATTCTCAACATGCATGCTCATTTTTCTACCAGGCACTTTGTTTTGTTCCCCATGCACTTGAAAATAGAACTTAACATTCTGAGCATGTATTTCACTCTGAAAAAAAGATATGACTTTGTTTATTTAACAATAGACTCCCAAAATGTACACCTCTCTGAATGTGAGGTCAGGAGACATCAGTTTTAGTAGTCTTTTCATTAACTTTTTTTTCAATGTATTTATTAGTTTTATTCATTTTAACTAAAATAGAATTATAACACTCACCCCTTTCCATTTCTTCCATCCATACCCTCCCATGTCTCTTCCCACTCTCATGTTCATAGTCTATTTTATTTTTATTTTACATATATATATGTATTTTTATTTTATAATTTAATTTAATTTTACATATCAGCCAAGGATTCCCCTGTCCTCCCTCCTCCTGCCCTCCCTCCCACCCTCCCTTGCACAAGTACATAACAGCAATCTGCTGAAATTATTTATCTATTGCACATAACAGACGTGTGTTTAATGCAATTTACAGAATGGCACATATATAAACATCCATGTATGTTGATATACATTTCACCAGTGAAACCAATCAGGCCCTTTAAATGGGTGAGACAGTTGATTGGCTTGATCTGTTTGGGAGGCACTCAGGCAGTGGGACCGGGTCCTGTGCTCATTGCATGAGTTGGCTGTTTGAAACCTGGGGCCTATGCAGGATGGCTTGGCTCAGCCTGGGAGGAGGGGACTGGACCTACCTGGACTGAGTCTACCAGGTTGATCTCAGTCCGCAGGGGAGGCTTTGCCCTGGAGGAGGTGGGAATGGGGGGTGGGCTGGGGGGAAGGTGAGGGAGGCCGGAGTGGGGAGAACAAGGGAATCCGCGGCTGATATGTAGAACTGAATTGTATTGCAAATAAAAATAAAAAATTAAAAAAATTCTGATTAGGATACAGAATTGAATTTCAAGTCTCCAATAATGTATGACCTACAACTAAAAATCTTGATAAAAAGATTTAATTCGCCGGGCAGTGGTGGCGCACGCCTTTAGTTCCAGCACTTGGGAGGCAGAGCCAGGTGGAGGCCAGCCTGGTCTCCAAAGCGAGTTCCAGGAAAGGCACAAAACTACACAGAGAAACCCTGTCTCAAAAAACCAAAAAAAAAAAAAAAAAAAAAAAGATTTAATTCTCATTAACTTTTTTTTGAGGCCAGGGCCTTGAACAGGCTAGGCAAGTGACATACTTTTGAGCTACATCCTCAACCCATGACTTCAATAACTAGAAAGAATTTCACTCCTTTCAAATCTCTAAAGCTCAGTTAAAATGAAAATAAAATGATTCTACAACTTACAAATCAGTATTTTTATGTTTGTATTATCATGTTAGTTAAACATTATAATGGGCTTCATTATGGTATTTTCATGCATGTATATATTTTCATTATATTACCTATTATCTTTTCTTCTCCAGGGCCTGCTTATACCCTCTTCCCAACTCACTACCTCTTCTACTTTCATGTCTTTTTATGTGTACCACAATGATCTTCATTAGGATTGCCTACATGAAGATTAGTAAAAGATATTTACAGGACTATGAGCACCTTATCAGTGACTACATCACTGCAGAAAATGTCTCCCTTTCCCAACAACCATCAATTGCCAATAGATGCACAGGGAGTGATGAGGCCTCATGATCTCCTGCCTCCTAGCACCTGTTAACTGTCAACGGATGAGTCTCTCCAACTTCAATGGCAGGATGCTGACAAGTCAAATCTGTAGTCTACATTTATTATAAAGGGAGACTCTAGGAGTTCTACAGTATCGCTCAAACTTGCTAATACCTACATTATATTCACTACAATAATAGAGAATACAAAGGGAGGCAGAATGTTGTGAAGGAAAGAAGAGAAACTTTGCAGTCAAAACCACTGAGTTTAATCTAGATTCCCTAAACTTAAATTTTTATGTGACTATCTTTTTCTGAGCCAATATTCTTGTCTGTGAAATAGAAATGTTACCATGTTTCAGGTTCTTAAATTAATCAAGTAAGATGACTTATATGAAGTTGAATTGCTACACTTAAAATATGATTTCTCATCCTTATTCCCACTGCATTTAACCAACCTCATAATGTGAAATCCTTTCTGATTCAAGCTGCAGTACCACTCCACATGCTTGACAAAAATCATCTGTAAAATATGCAGGTCTTTCTTGTCCATCACAGGTGGCATCTATCAATAAAGTAAAGAAAAAAATCTATCAGATCAATGAAATTTGAATTAATTAAATTTTAATGTTTGGGAGTATGTAGTAGCAGCCTTTTCCTCTAATATGTTATTTAATGTGCAATATGTGTGTGCATGTATATACACACATACACACACATACATATTTAATATATAATATGGCAATAGTTACCAATTTAGAATGGTAAGTCCAGGCAATAACATTGTAAAGGAATAGTTAAATGGATATAGGTAACTTCATGAACTTTATAGAACAATTTAAGGAATCAGTAATGAAAGGCTGAATTAAAAAAATAGCCTTGATATTTTGTTTTACAGAAGACAATCCTAAGAAATGTAAGACAATCCCTAAGGTACGTAAGACTGTCATATACTTTGAGATATGGCTCCAGTGTTATTTAAAAATCACAACTATATATGATAGGCAAATCTCTCCCAACACCACAAAAAATACCAGGGCACTTATTTGTATACACAGATCTCACATAAGTCTTCCTCCAAATATATAAAGTAATGTTCAAGTACTATAATCAAGAAGTTTATGCTGTAGTGCCTGCGTCTGTAATAAATAGCACATATAAAATAGTTTTATATCTACACTTTGGGTCCACACCTATATCTAATGTCCTACACAGCTTCAGTGTATTCTGCTGCCAATGTTTATTAGTTTATCTATAGGTTATTAATCAAAATAATCATACTTTTGCTTATTATTTGGCTATTTAAATGAGTAACTCTGTATTACACACACTTTCATGGATGATATACTGAATAAATAAAAGTTTTACTAAAATACAATATACTCCATTTCTAACAATGATAGCATGAAATATACATACATATACACATAGAAAGTTACAGAATGATTTAAACTAAATTTAAATGTATTTATCTCTGGAAAGTGGGGCAGACAAGAGAAGTCGTCTTAACATTTTATTTACTATAATTCTTGTCTTGTAAAAACCATGTCGGGATTTCTATATATGGTTAGGATAGATACCAGCAAAACGGTAGGACCTCAATTCAAATAATTATCCATTCACAAAATACCTTTGCAGAAGTTAAGGAAATCAGGCTGTAGATTATATTACCTGGGTGTATTTCAGAAATAAAATCTATTGAATAGCATAAGATGGAAACTTTCATTTACCTAGATCATTCCTTCTCTAATCCTAGGTGGGACAGAATGAAGAAAGATACTTTGTGTGTGAGGAAGAAGCAGGTAATGAAAATCATGTTTTACTTTGAACCCTAATAGTGGGCACATGTTGTTAAAACTTAGCACCTAGCAGGCACCCAAAAGCTCCAGACTAATCAGGCAGGTGGCTCCAGATTGAGCTTCTAAGCCAGCTCTGGGAACTCTCTGGATCCTGCCGTCTCAGGCTCCAGGGCAGTGCAATAGTTTCAGTTTCCAGGCTGCTGTAATGTCTGGCCAACCTCCTCTTAGCATCAGACTGACCTCAAACACCAGACTGACCTCAACAGCCTTGAGTTTCAGGCTAGCCTGACAATCAGGCTGATTCCTGTAAGTCCTGCTCCATCAGGCCAGCTCACATAGACCCCAACCTCTTAAGCAAGTTATTGTGGACACAAGCTCCAGGCTTATACTTGCAGACAGAACCTTTAGCTTGCCACAGTGCCAACTAGAACATTATTCCTTTAGGTTAATACCTGCAGCATCACCCTCCATGCTAGAACCTGCAGTCCCATGCTCTAGAAGACTAGTGTTCAGGTCTGTCCCACTAGATCTTAGAGCTGGACACCTTCCCACATACCCAGGTTCCAGCATTACTCTTGTGTAATGAGTTCCCAGGCTGGCTCCTGGAGCTCCATGAGCTATACTAAGCCCTTATACACCTAGTCAGTCCCCAGGAACTGAAGTTCCCAGATTTCAGAATGCTCAGCACAGGTACAAGATCCAGGACCATCCTTGTAGACTCAGACTCTAGGCCCATCTCTAAATGACTGTTAAGTAAGTCTACCACACCGGATTCAGATTTCAGGGTTAATCCTGAGAACATGGGCAAGCCCATTTGCTGACCTAAGCAAGAAAGTGCACAAGGACACTAGCAGTGAGCCTGTAAAGGATCACATCATGTGGCTTGTCAGAAAGTTCTGGACAGGTAATCCCTTGATGGCAAAATAATATTACTACTGATGGAAAATTTCTTGAAGAGGAAACTGTCTCCTCATCTGGGAGCCCCTCCCACTCTTGGGAGTTCTTTTTCCTTAATAAATCTATGGTTACTTTACTGTATTTTTTCCCCTTCCGAATCGTACTGTTAAGACTTACTGTCTTCAACTTATTTTCTCAAATAAAGTTTGGTCTATTTTTGTTTATCAAATGGCACAATATACCTGGGTTCAAAATCTCAGCCATTCTCTTCACTTAATCACTGATTCCTAACAATTCTGACTTGTAATATCCTTTCCTATCTACTTTTTCCTTTGAATTCCACATAACAATACTTTAGTTCACGCCCTCCATATATTCCAACATGATTTAGCTTTACTGATACTATTATGTTACATATTCTGGAAGGAAGTAGACAAAAATGAAGATAATTGCGGATCTTTTCATGGTAAACCCTTAGACCTTAACACAAATGTATACAGTAAATAGCACTTTGTACATTCTGAGTTAGGAAAGTGGGAACAAGTGAAATTGAAATAAAGTGCCATGTTTTCTTTGGTGGAGTGGGTACATAAACCTTTGTTTTACTTTGACTCTTTCCATTATATATACACAACTGTTATACATGTTGGAAATGACCAATCCCTAACTCCAAGGAGAGTAAAATTGAATAAGAAAGATAAGATGTGTATGGAAAAACTATAATCCCCAGACCAAAATGTTTCAGGTGATAAAAGATGTAAGAGAGTACAGCACATTCTTTCTGAGGGAATTGGGATGAAAATTATACATAATAAGGTGTTGTCTAAGCTTTAAAATATATGTAAACAATGGAATCTCACTAAGCCATAAATAAAAATGAAATCACGACATTTGCAGGAAAATGGATGGACTGGAAATCATGCTAAGTGAAATAAGCAAGATTCTAAAAGACAAATAATGTATGTTTTCTGGAATATGTGGAACCCAGATTTAAAATTATATGTATGCATATAAACCTGTGTTTATATGTATGTGCATATGCATACATGTATATATGCAGATCATCAAGCTAGACAGGGGATTGTGAAAGGGAAGGAAGAGATCTTAAGGGGTGAGGGAAAAAGAGAGACAAGGAAGCAAAATGGGGATTACTTTGAAGGGTGGCAGAGAACCAACCATGGGAAGCACAGGCACAGAGGAGGGCAATGGGGAAGGGCGACAAATTAGAACAACGTATAATGATATATACAAGAAAATGCCAAAAGGAAATAAACACCTTATTTTGTGCATTAACTAAAAATATTAATACACAGTTTAAAAATTAATAAAAATAACAGAATCAAAGTATTTAAAGGAAGGCAAGAGAATAAATAATAATGGAAGGCTCAGAATGGAATCAAATAATGACAGGCTACTTTAGGCATTTGAATTTACATTAGAGAGAAATGAGTCACTCAACATGGGTATATCAACTAACAGTCAGTTGTAGGCTTGAAGCTTAAACCAGAAAAGTGGCCATAGATACATAAAGAAAAGGCCCATCTCTCAAAACCAAAGGGCATTAAAGGCTGAGCTTAGCTTTTGCTATCAATATGGTGGACATTTAGATCTATTGCATTTAAGCTTAGGTAATGCTGTTCCTAATAAGAGGTGGAGATTCAACCTTACCATCTACAATTATCGTCAGTGGCAAATTCTTTGTTATTATAGCATGAAAGTGTTGAAGTTCCAAGTTTAGAGTATAAAAAACTGAAATACATGAAATGAGAAATTATAGAAGATGAGTGGTGATTCACTCTTGAAGCATACTTAATATACCAACCCTTTGTTATAATCCCCAGAGAAATCTGCACATTCCTGTTAATTAGAGCACTAGTCACAATAGTCAAGGTATGGAAGTACTCGTGATGCCCATCAACAAATAAATGGATAATGAAAATATTTATACACAAGGGTTTCATTCATACATAAGAGTGAAATTATGTCAACTACAGGAAAATGAATGGGATATGCTAAGAAAATTATCTAGACTCTGACAAATAAGATATTTTTCTCCTATGCAGAATCTAGATTATGTCACATATCAAATTATTTATTAAAGACCCATGTTAAATCATTAATTTCCCCTCCATTTAATGTACAATTAAATTCAAATGCCCTAATGAATCCTATCATTATTTGGTTCCAATCTAAGTTTTCCATCATTATTTATACACTTGTCTTACTTGAAATACTTTTATTCCATAATTTTTAGTTAACATATGATATACTTAATTTTATTTGTATAGATATATGACATGAAAGTCAAAGGCTGAACATGTCAAGTGAGGAAGGGGTCTAAAAGGGAAATAAGGGAAGAGTAAAAGAGACTAACTTGGGAAAGAACTGCAAATATTAAATATATATTTGTCAGAAAGAAAGGGACAAAGAGAAAAAAGGAACTAAGTCAACGGAGGGTAAGAGGAGGTAAGCTTGAATAAATCACAATATGTTTGTATTAAAATGTCATAGATTATTTTGTATTCTAACTCAATAATACCAATATCAATAAAAAAGTCAAACAAAAGTATACTTAGGATTTACTTTAATTTTATCTAAGTAGCAAGTTGTCCTAATCAATTTAAATATTATTGAATCTCAAATTTTTGGAACTCATTATTATGTATAATTATTTTTATTCAGCGTTTCAGGGTTGGGGATGGGACTTATCTGGCAGAGTGTATCATATCCTGGGTTCAATCCCAAGCATTGCATAAATCGGGTATGGGGATAAACATCTATAATCCTAGTACTCAGGAACTAGAGGGATATTAAGAAATAGCACCAAAACCCACACCTAGAATTGATGATTCAATAGTTCCGGGGTGGGGCTCAAGCTAAAAAATGCTCAAAAGTTCCCTGGCAATACCAATGGTGCTGGTATAGTACCAATTCTTTGAATACTACTTAGAGCTTCCACTGGATCCACTTTGTTTTCCTAACACACAGTAAGTATAAATCCCCTTCCTTCCAGTATAATATTCATTCGACATTTAGAATTATGTTTTTCTTCTTTCCCTTTCTCTTCACTTCTTTTGTGAATTAACTGCAATTCTTTTAACCACAATCCCCTTAACAATGTCATAATGACCATTAAAAAGGGGCCATCCCTTTGTTGTTGTTTTTGTTTTGAGATGGTGTCTTATTATGTAATTCAGGCTGGCCTTCAATTTATATCCTCAGTCTCCTAAGCGCTATTATTACATGTGTGATAACTGCACTCTGCTCCATCTTTTTATTTCTGAAAAACATAACATTTAGCATTGCAACCATTTTAAATATATGGTTTGGCAGTGTTAAGTATACATAAACTGTTATTTTGAATACATATCTTCTGCTAACATAGCCCAAGACAACTTTACACAATATTGCTGACTCACACTTGGCTGATTTCTAACAAATACATGATTGTATTCCACCTGGAGTTGATTAAACTGCTCCCCAAAGCAGACCCAATATCTATTTATATTACTTCTATTTACATTTTGTCTTGCTGCGTTCAACTAATCATTTCAACCTTTTAAGATCCCTTTTGGCTAATGAGATGGCACAGAGGGTAATGCTGCTTGCTGCCAGGCCTGAAGACCTGAGTTGGATTCTCAGAACCCACACGATGGAAGGTCAGAACTTACTTCTACTAGTTATCCTCTGACTACCACATGCATGCTGTGGTATACGTCAACACACAACTTTCCCCCAAATTTAAAAAAAAAATAAAGATTTTTTAAGTCTTAAACTTGTTGTCAGGGGGATTGTGGAAGTTGGATTTCTTCTGAGAACAAATTTATTGTTCTTAAGGCCCAGTCTATGCTGTCCAATTTCCCCTCAAGCTGCACGTCCCCCACATTCATCATGACCGGAATTCTATCTGCTCAAAAGTGAAATGTGAAGCTTGCAGGATTAGTGATCTTCTCAGAGTCACACATTTCCTATTGATTAGAGCCAGGATTCAAATCTCCTTCTGCCCAAGCATTCCCTGAAAGCTGCTTCGTAAATTGGTTGAAACATTGAATGCCAGAGTTCTTCTTTAGGCTGGAAGCTCAGAGGAGAAGCTGTTTTGGCTTCTGGGAGAGGGAGAGTCAGCTTTCCTGATGTGACCCAAGTGACTAGCACTCCCTAGTAGGAAAACCTTCCTTTTTTTTTTTTGGTTTTTCGAGACAGGGTTTCTCTGTGTAGCTTTGCGCCTTTTCCTGGAACTCACTTGGTAGCCCAGGCTGGCCTCGAACTCACAGAGATCTGCCTGCCTCTGCCTCCCGAGTGCTGGGATTAAAGGCGTGTGCCACCACCACCCGGCAAAAACCTTCCTTTTAATGAACTCGCTTCCAGAGAATACTTGGGCCCCTAAACTGAGAGGTGTTTGTCAAAGAATTGGGATTTAAGAAGTGAGGCATAGCTGGAGAAACCTGAGGGATGTTTATCTTCCTTTCTTTCCTTTTTTCTCCTTACACTTTTCCCATGCTTCCCCCTCTTCCTTATTAACATTTTTGGTAGATGGGTAAATATGAACTTGTGAAAATCCTTAATTTCAAAAGAAATGAGTTGTAAAAAGCACCAGACCGAGAGAGAAACAGCACTGCCAGGTTCATTCTGCTGTTAACTAGTTGTTGGACAAAGGCTAACCTTTCAGATTTCTATTGCTAAAGTTTATTTTGTACTTAAATTTATTTCATTAACTTTTGTTTTGGTATCATGATGCCAGTGATCATCACTTGCATAACACTTAGGAAGATTATCTGAAATGAAAGAGTAGTTTTATGACAAATTTTATCGGATAAGAGAGTTCATCCATTCAATGTAATGTATTAATGATGAAATGTGGCTTCAGTCTTCAGTAGGAGAATGAATCAACCCTAGTTTCCTATTAATAAAAAATGTTTTAGTGGAGTCTGTTGGTGCACACCTTTAATACAGCATGTAGGAGGCAGATGTAGGCAGATCTTCGTGAGTTTGAGGCTATCCTGGTCTACACAGAGAGTTCTAGGCCAGTCAGAGAAACACAGTGGGACTTCACCTCAAAAAGGTGTTTTTCTATTTTATTTCCTTCCTACATGGAAGGTTTATATAATTTGAGAAAATATAACTTTAACAATAATTTGGAATGAGGTTAGGGCCTTTGATCTGTAGTGCTAGGTAACAGGAAAAAAATAAAAATGTTGTATTAGTAAAAAGACTTATAACCTTGAGTAAATCATTTAACTGTTGTAAACTATTTCCCCCAATAATACAGAAATATAATGCATAATTTCTAATTCCCAGGATCAGACAAACATAAAAGATGTTTTTCCCCAAAAAGTTCAACGAATGTTCTATACTCAATAAAAGTATGATTATTTACTTATCTAGAAGCTTTGCAAATTTGATTTACTAGTCGATAATCACCCTAGTTTAGTTCAGTGTTCTTTAAGAGATCACCTAGTCTTTTTTAACCTTGACACGACAGTCACTTTGGGCCACAGAACTCATTGCTCAAGGCTGTCCTATGCACTGCAAGTATTTGGCAGCATCCCTGGCTTCTGACCAGTAAGCTGGCAGTAGCATTCCCTAGTATGAAAACCTAATGTGTCTGGAAACATTGCCAAATGTTCTTTGTGGGGTAAAACCACCTACAGTGTAGAACCAATCCAATCTATGACTTTACTTCATAAAAGAAAAAGCTAGGGACCATAGAAGAAATAAAAGATTTGGGAGAGCTAAAATTTTAAATTTGTGATTCTAAGTTTACGTAGATTTGGTTAAAAAATAATTGCAACAGTCTAGGGAAAGACAATAGTAATAGCAGAGGGATGTTATTAGGTAACTTATAGTTATGAATATTAATATTGGTAACATTCTAGACTTAGGAATTAGTAGAATTTCCTTTATTGATTATTCATTCAGTTTACATCAGAATGTATGCTTTGATGATATAAAATTAATCCACTCTACAGAAACTTACTTTTTTGTTGGATCATGCCTTTTGCAAACAGCTAAACTGTCATGTTACAGTAAAATAACATTAACTCCTGAATCAAAAAATAATGCAACTAATGAAATCTAAATGACTATATTTGAGACTTTCTCCCCACACTACAAATCAGGAAATTTAGGGTGAAAAATTTTTTGTAACAAAAAGTTAACACAGCAGAAGTCAGAAAAGAATAATGGTTTTGGTCCAATTTCACTTATGGAATTATAAACCACAGAGTATTTCTGAAGAAAGGAAATGGAAGGTTATCATATTTCTCCAGTTCTGGGAATGAGAATTTTGTCTGTTTACTGTAATGAAATGTTCTTCGGTTAGTCTGATAAATTTAAACTTACTCAAATTAGGTGATTCTAGATATAACTGGTTAAATATCACAAAATCATTCTCACATTTCTTAAATGATAATTTGATTTTGTTCCACAAAATATCAAATTTTATCCTTAGGAAACCCAGATGTTTATACAATTACTTAATATAAATTTTAATGCTTTCCTGAATTGTGACTTTTGTATTTAATTCTGAATTGTGAGTTTCATAATCTAAATGATCTTGATGGAAAGAAACACAGCATTGTAAAGAACTTATATATTCCACTTTTATAGTGACAGAATAGAGAAAATCCAAGAGTGAACTGCAGCACTATATACACAAATCTCATTATTCACAGAGAAATCTGTGAAATACTAATTTTGCTTTGCAAAGAACATACGTGTTATATTTTCTGTGAATAGACCTTTAGAGATAGTCTTCCTTAAACATTCTTCATTAAATAGGATTTTCTGGGCAAGAGTTGACTTTTGTATTCCTTTAGTACCATCATTATCATAGGAAAAAAATCAGCAGAGCATAGTCCTGAGATAGAAGAGAATGAGGATGACTGTTAAACTTGCCACAATATTTTTAATACTCTTTCTAAAGGCTACACTCTATTTAAAGAGTACTCAGAAATATTAACTTTATAAAGAATGTACCTGTCAGCATGACAAATGCTCATAGCTATAGTGCTATTTTGCATCCTTAGTTTTAAGGTGATTAAAATAGCTTCTGGCTTATGAGTTTGACAAGTTCTTGCAATTTTACATAGGTCATCACAGTCAATGCAGGGTTTTCCATGGTATCTCAACAATAACAAAATGAACCAGAATTAAAACAATTGGGAATACTATGTTTATGATTAATATTTGTGCTGTCTTTATGCACAATGAGTATTTGACCTTTGGAATAATAAGCCTTTGTGGCTAGGGAGCTCAGGAGTCATGCTTATAAAGCCAGAAATAATGCTAAGGCTCTGTGTAATCTTAATTTCCTTGATCCCATGACAGTTGCTTTATATCAGATAGCTACTAAATATATGCTACTCATGCCAACAGTTTAATACATGTGAATGAATGTGCAAGATTGTTTCAGACGGAGAGTAAATAAAGTTCTATCCTAGCATATATGTAATATATAGTAGGAGACTTCCTTGTTCGACTAATGACTAGTGATTATTTTTACATACTGATATAATTCAGGGAGACAGACACCAACAAATGGCCATTTATCTCAGTCTAGACATCTCCAATCTGCCAAATGTAGAAAATGGAAATTTAATCCTGTTTGCTAATCATTTTTGTTGAGCACCAACATCAGACCCACAATATGCTTTGGTGTGCCTATAGTACATAAGGTATCACAGAATCAGACTTATAATATCTGAACAGTACTGACAGTCCAGGAATCTGATTAGTTATATTTAAAACTACACTTTTCCCACTGTTTGATTTGTGTTAGAATTTTCCTATCAAGCACTACTGAGCATAGTTTCTTCTTTTCTTTTTTATTACACATCTGTGTGCACACTAGTACATGTGCAAGTGGTGTCTTCCTCAAAATTGCCATCCATGTCCTTTGAGACATGATCTTTCCCTGGCTTGGTCATCAACTAGGCTAGACTGGCTGGCTAGTGAGCCTCAGAGGTCCTCTTGCATTTGCCTCTCCAATGCTGGGATCGCAAGTGTGCACTACCATGCATATTTTTACATGGGTTCTAAGGGACAGAACTCAGAGCCTTATGCTTTTAAGGCAAACACTTACCTAATGAGCTATGTCCACAGACCATTACTGAGTTGTTTTTATAGCTGTTTCTTTAGGGATTTACTTTTATTATTTATATTTGTGTGTATGTGTATAAATGTATGCCATGGGCATGTATTAGCAGGCATCAGATCCCCTGGAATTGGAGTTCCAGGCAGTTGTGAGCCTCCTGACACATGGATGCTGGGAACGGAACTTGGGTCCTCTGGAAGAACAGTAAGTATTCTTAAAACCACCGAGTCATCTGCCCAGGCCCATTACAGATGTTTCTAATTCATCTGTAGGTTCTCAGCACTAGCCAGTATGGTTTACTTACTTACACACACACACACACACACACACACACACACACACACACACACACACACACACACACATGCATTGTCACTCAATTATTACTTAGTAAATGAAGGAAAGATTAACTAGGTTTTCTGATGGAGGACTTAGTGACATATGACTCAAAGCATTACTGAACATTAGGGAGACAAAGGAAAGCCTTTGTAATTGCTATGAGAAGGTAATTGCTATGGGAACTATTTAACAACTAAATTGAAATCCACAATGGTTCTAATCTAAAATACAAACTCAGAACCTTGTTTTGTTTTGTTTTTAAAGGGAAAATATGCAAGGAGGGGTAAAAAAACCTACAAATACATGTAGCATCATTACTGGATCAGAATTCATTTTGTCATAAATATTTTTGAAAAATTTCACTTAATGAAATATGAAGTGTCCTAAAAAGCCTCCTGACTCCCCTTATCCAGGTATTCTCTGTGTGTATGTCTTTTTGCATATTATTTTCTTGGCATTTCTTTTGCTTGTTTTAAGTTTGTTGTTCAATACCACAATAGAATTTTTTGAAAAATTTTAACATTCCCTGTATGACAATTTTTATGTCTACTGCCATTTGCCCACTACTAAGGTAGAAAAAAGGCCTTGTGAATGGTGGCTACAATTGTAAATGGGCCAGCAAATACTTTTTCAAACCACTTGTAATGATCTTATCAGGAGTGATCTTGTAATAATTGGGATCTTGACAATATTCTGACATATTTCAGACTTATATCTTAACTAGGATTTAGAAAAAAAGGACATTGGCCCACAACTAAGCAATATTTCCTTGTCTTTTGTACACTATAACTAGAAAAATAGTGTTTTATAAATATCTAAACAAGATTCTGAGGCCTAATAGTGTTTGAATACTACAATGTATTAAATATCTACCATTTTAAGTGAAAACATAAGGGGTTTTTAGTTTGGACTTCAGAGTTAATGAAGGATACTTAACTAAAATGAAATGACAGATAATTTTTAGATAAAAAGTACATGTTTTTTTCATATCCTAGTAAACTTTCTCAACAGTATTTCAACACAGAGTTTGCTACTCAGGGAGTGCCAAGTGGTAATTATAGTCAAAGTTTATGATTTATGAATTATTGTTTTCGTATACAGCTACAGAAATTCCACCAAAAGAATTATCAATGCAAACTCCAAAATCATCTTTCATATTTTCAGATCAAAAATTAATCTCAGAGTTTGTCTTGTCCAAGTCCCTTATTTCAGAAATGAAAGCTCAAATCAAGGAAATCTGGAACTAATTCAGGATCACAAAGTCCAGTGGATTCGTGAGCATCATAGTCTGTATTTACTGTGCCAGACTTCAAATACTCTTCCTCTTTTATTAAATTATCTTTTCTCACATTTATTTTGTGTGAGTATGTGTGTGCCACAATGTGTGTGTGTGTGTGTGTGTGTGTGTGTGTGTGTGTGTGTGTGTGTGTGTGTGTGTAGGTCAGAGGACAACTTGTAGGAGTCGGTTCTCTCTTTTCATCATCGGGGTTCCTGGAAATGAACTCAGGTCCTGAAGCCTGGAAGAAGGCTCCTTTTCCTACTGTGCCATCATGCAGGCCCCTGAAATTCTCTCATAATGCTGTTGTTATTTGCATATATTCAAAGACACTGCAACCAAAGCAGTTAAACAGTGAGGCAAAAAGCCATTTTTCTATGAAACACTGTTTTGAAACCTTACTATGAACAGGTCACCAGAGCCAAACTGTTTAATGCCTACAAAACCAACGCTCACCTATTTGCTGGTTATAGACGAAGTTTGCTATCCAAGTTAAAGCCAGGCATGGTGCCACAAACCTGCAATCCCAGCATTCAGGAGATGGAAACTGGAGGATCAGCTGGTTCCCTGCTACACAGTGAGTTTGAGGCCAGTGTGAAGTACATGAGACCATGTCTCCAAACAAAACAGACAAAAGGGGAAAAAACAATCACCAAGTCCCTTGACAATTTAACAGCCCAGGAGTTCCCAAACAATGGTATAATTCATGGCTGCTTGAAGACATTAGTCTTGCAAAGACTGTCTTCAGTAAGAATTGTTAATAAAGCATGATATCACAGTGGATTCCCAGTATTTAATAGGTGGTACTTACATAATGTGCCTATTACAAATATTATGGGGGATTTTTTTTTATTGCTTTGCCATTCCACCAAAGTGGAAGGTGTGAAATACTATGGAATTGCACACAAGGGTATATAATTTATAAATGTGAAGAAATTATTTTATGAGGTTAATTTTAATGAGTGTCCTTTATCCAAGAAAAACGAACTTAAATTACTTCCTCTATTTTTACATTCATAATCTTTCACTTTGGATGTACATGAGCAAGATAAGGTAATCCAGCAAATATTTTACAGTACTTATTAAATCTGAGAGCTTCTGCAGCAGAATCAGTCTTAACCATTTAAGAACATTTCCAAAACTGCTTTAAAACACACTGCAATGGCAAATTTCACAGTCCAATAGTAGGCTGTTTACAGATCTATAATACTCTGTGTGAAGATCGCTTATATTCAAACAGTCAAGAGACAGCTTTCCATGTTTGGCATAGTAAGTGTTGGCAGGTACAACAGCACTTACTGGAAACCAAAGAAATGTTAAAGATGGGCCCTTAAACCCTGTTTTACTAGGTCATAACCTCAAATACCAAAGAAAATTCTCCAAATGATTTCTGAAATCTGTGCTTCTGCCAAACACTGTTTCTCTTCAGTACAGACCTCACTGCCCCAGAGGACCCTATGACCCTATCATCCAACAAATTCTACTTGAATGCTCAAGTACACATGATACCCTACCCAAATTGCTAACTCCATCTCTGTAAATATCTCACTGCTAAGTTTCTACACTGACTTTCTACACTGCAATACCTAGAATTTCTTCAGGGTGGGTGGGTGGGGGTTCCTGTGACATTTATGATAGTCCCTCTTTGCTCTCCCTTTCCTTTCCCTGCCCTGGAGATCCACAGCACTTCTGCTCTGCCTCGTCGCAAATCGCACCTCTGCGTCCTACTTCACACTAAAGCGTCTGGCTAAGACAAAAATTATGTTTATTTTTTTTTTCCCTTCAAACTCCTGCCTTAAGAGTATCTGCCATTCCTTTGCCTGGGGGCCTTTGGGGAAGGAGAGGTTAGGGACGCCCTTCACAGCTTCAGTCCCTCTGGCACTCGAGGGCTTAATAAGGGAGGGTGGGGTGGGGTGGGGTAGGGTGGGGTGGGACGGGACCAAGCCCAGCGGAGCGGGGCGGGACGGGGCGGGGCGAGCTTGGCCTTTACTGCGCCACAGCAGGTGGGGGGTGGGGCGGTGTCGAACCGCGCCCAGCCCGGGTTTCGGGCCGGCTGGAGACTTGGCGGCGAAGGCGAACAGGCCGCCTTCGCGTCCCGGGACGGGAACTCACCTTCTCTGAGGCAAGGGCAGGTGTCTACTTTAAAACTACTGTCCCCCCTCCCCGCCGCCGCCATAGTGGAGCCGCCAAAGCTGCCGCCGCCTTCTCCACGCACCGGCAAGTGAGCAGGCAGGGGTGGAGGTGGCAGAGGAGGGAGGCACCAGCAAGGCCGCCGCCGCTGCCGCCGCGTAGGCGGCGGCGGAGGCGACAGATTAGGGAGCTTCCCGAGGGGAAGACTTCGCCAGCTGAGCTACAGCTTTCGGCGACGCCACCGCCGCCGCCGCCGTCGCAGCCTGGCGCGCACAATTGCACTGGCTTCTGGATTCCGTTAGGCTTTTTTAGCCCCGCCTTCCCCCTAGCTCCGCCCCCGTCCCTCGCTTCCTCTTTTCCAACTCGGGCCTCGTTCTGGCTCCCGGTGTCCACCAATAAGAGAGCCATGCACCCGCAGGACGCCTCCCCCTTCCCCCTTGGCTCTGCATCACGGACCTCCCTCCTGAGAGGAAGAAAAGATGGCCAAGGGCGAAGGGCAAAAAGCGCGGGATGGAAAAACAAATGTCCTTATACAGTGGGGACTGAAGCGCTAATCTAACACCCAATTTTTTAAAAAAATATATCAGCATATTTCTTGATCCCACCTCCAAAATATCTCTAAAAGACATTTTTCTCCTGTTTGAGAAGTCTTAGGATTGAAATAAGGAGAATCTGGTACTACAGTCTTCATTGGCCCCTTAAACAACAGCTTATCCATCTAAATTATGGTAAATCTGGTACTCAGTGGAAGAACTGAAATATTACTGATAATTTCATTATCATCACTTTTACCCCAAACTCTCAGAACTCCAATACTTTATTTCCTTGCCTTTAAAACATACTAATTGTCACAGAGATATATGCCTAAATAGTATGATTTTGTTATAATCATGAATACATACCTTTAAAACCTGATATTACTAATCAAGATAAGACTTTTAGTTTGAAAAGTGAATGTGATTATGTATTTAGTGGAATAGTCTAATTGCCTGGCCCTGAGTGAAGCATTATGTATATTTTAGAATTCTCCAGCTATAATGTTTTAGTTAGTTGCTCCCAAGTATTACATTTTAAAGATTTTCCAAAATGATCACATACAGAAATCAGTATAAAGAAATTGTTTAAAAGCTAGAACAGTTTTATAAGTAACTAAATTTAAACTATTTCTTTTTCTTTTCTTTTCTTTTTTTTTTTTTTTTTTGGTTGTTCGAGTCAGGGTTTCTCCATGTAGTTTTGGTGCTCCTGGATCTCACTCTGTAGACCAGGCTGGCCTCGAACTCACAGAGACCCACCTGGCTCTGCCTCCCAAGTGCTGGGATTAAAGGCATGTGCCACCGCCGCCCAGCAAATTTTTCATTTTTTAACACAAAATTTATTTTTGGCTTTAAATAATGCTTATGATACCTAAATTAAATTTGAAAGGCTCCAAGCTGTTTTCCAGCAATGAGACTTATTTTTTCATTTAAAAAATATTTAATGTTATGTGTGTGTGTTGTGTGTGCGTCTTTGTATATGCAAGTGCACCACAGTTCATTCAGGAGCTCAAGGAGATCAGAAGAGGCATCAGATCCCCTGGAACTAAAAAGACTGTTGTGAGCCGCCATGTGGGTGCTGGGAACCAAACCCAAGTCCTCTGCAAGAGTAGTTAGTGCTCTAAACAGCAGAGCCATCTCCCCAGACCTCAAAAATGAAATTTAAAAGAAACAGTTTCATCCTTGGTATTTATTAGACTCTTTCAAGTTAATTACTGCTTGTATTCTGTTAGGTAATCCTACCAGCTGTTCATCAACTCTGTAAGGGTCCATGCATCAAAAAATCTCTTTTAAAAGGAAACAAATGCCAGTATTGTAAATCTGCCCAAGAACCCATGGCTGGGGAGTTCATAGGCCCCAGGGGTGAACCTACTACTCTTTTGCTAAGTGGACATAATAGCGAACTGCCCTCTAAATTCCTATCACTATACCCACAGATTAGTGCAGCTCTCAGACATGATAGAAGTTTCTTTGTGCAGTGAGTGCTTGGATATTAATGTAGAAACTGACAACTAGTCAAAAAGTACAGAAATAAGTGTCTGGAGCGCTCAGCCACAAATGGGACACTTATATCACATCCCGTCCTGGCAAGGCTCAGAAACCATTGCAGAGGAGGTCGTGGGAAGATTGTAAGAGCCAGAGGTTGGAGAGGACAAGTAAAACTGCCTTCTGCATAAGACAGGGCCATTGCATACAGGAATTCAGAGCCCTCACAGGATCTGTACAAGACTACATTCCAGCATTGGGGAGGGGGCTTTAAGAGCCCCAACCCTAGCTGAGCAGCTATTGACAAGTTGAAGGCTTCTGGGGTAAGAAGGGTCAGTTATCTTTAAGGCTGTGTGGCCCCTGGTAGGTCCACAATGCTCCGGCAGATGGCCCCACAACCAGGAATATATGAGCAGTACAAATTGGACTCATTGGGTTGTTTAAAAAACAAAGAGGACATACAATTTTAAAAAATTCTGTATTTTAAAACTTCTGAGTCTTTTTGATCGTATTAAAGTTTGCCTGCAATTTTAAAATTACCTGGCAGAAGTAAATAATTATATAATACAACCATGTTCACATTGTGAATAAATAGTATTCTTTAGGTTTGATTACGAAACTCACTAAAATTTGGAACTTTCTTTGGATAGTATTTTAGGACTTAGTTCATTTATTTAACATTTTGCTTGTAAGTTACATCCATGTTGCTAGTTGAAGCTGCAGTCATTCCCTGGTAATAGTGGACAAACTCATCTATTTCCTTGTTACTAGACAAACCCAGCAGACTTGGACAGTGTTTCCTTTGTGTTTGCTCTCCCTTCCAGTCTTTCATTGCTTACTTTCTTGTCATGTCTTTTCAGAGCTGTGGCATCTGTCCCACTGATCATTCTCCTCTAGTGTCCATCCCCCCAGCCTATTTCCATATTGCTGTCACTCATCACTAGCTTCCCTTGTTTGGTTGGATGAAGTGTAGAGACATGGTTTTATATTACTGATGTTCTCATTTCCTTGATATTATCCTTCACTGTCCTTCTCTCTTTTACTAAAGGAATCAACAATACTCAGTCTTACAGACTCCTGTGAAAACCAGGTCCTCCCATATTAGGCAAGTGCCTAATGAAGTTCACACACTCCTTGAAACTTAGATAATAGTGCATTTCTTCCAGAACCCATTCTATTTCTCTTTAGTTAATGTTTCTCTCTTCTACACAATACCTGCGGCTTTTGCAAAGAACCAAGGTTCAGGTCCCAGGACCCACATGGTGGCTCATAACAGTCTATAACTACTAGGACTAACCTTCTCCTTTGGCCTCTGTGGGAGTCAGGCATATATTTGGTGCACAGACATACATGCAAGAAAAACACTCATACACATAAAAAATAGTGCTGGAGAGATGTCTCAGCCATTAATACTATAGCTCACAACTAAGAAAAAAATCAAAGGTGAATCTTACTGGATAGAACAGAAATGCTTAATTTTATCAACCAATGAATCAAAGGTGATAAGTGATAGAAATATCTAAAGTTGTTCAACAACATTGAAAAGGATGTCAAATAGACATATTAAGATACACAAATGAAAATGCAGAAAATGGTGTATGTATTTATGCTGCTAAATAATTTACAAAACAAATTTATAAACTGAGTGTGGTGACTCATGATTGAAATCCTAGAACTGTGATACCCTGCCTCAAAAGAAAGGAAGCAAGAATTTTTTTCTTATTCTAAAGGCTGAGATTTCTAGATTAAGACACTGGTAGAAATGGTGAATGAGGGTTAAAGGATGAATGCTGTGTCCACACAGTAGAAGAACAGAAGATAATGAACTCCCTCAGGCCTTTAAAAAATGGTTTTATAGATTAGTGTACAAAATAAACTCTGTGTGTGTGTGTGTGTGTGTGTGTGTGTGTGTGTGTGTGTGTGTGTGTGCACTTTCTGTATGCATGTGTCTTCAAGCCCTGCTAGTGGCATTCTTCTCCTAATTTAATTACCTTCTAAAGGTGCCACTTTTTCTAAAAATTAAAAATTATATTTTATGTGTATGGGTGTTTTGCCTGCATACATGTCTAATTAGTCTCAAATTTTTATATAATCTCATTTTTGTTTTCTGCTACCAACCCCAACACACACACACACACACACACACACACACACACACACACACACACACACACTTTTCTTGTCAGATTAAGACGAGTCTAAAAAAGAAATATCTTAACATGTTTAGTATACACTTCTATTCCAAAATCATGCTTAATACTTCCCGTGTTTATAAACACTACAAAATGTACAGAAAATTCTACTGGTTAACCCCAAGTATAGGGAAAGGCTTTCCTTTAAGTTAGGCTTACCTGTGCTGAGAATCTGATTGTATGGCAGTGGTCTTCAATTGCTGTTGCTCTGACAAATAACCTGACTAAAAGCAACTTGGGGAAGAAAGGACTTATTTGGCTTACAGTTCCAGGTTATAGTCCATTATGGTGTGGACGTCAAGGAAGAATATTAAGGATTACATCCATTATCAAGAGCAGGGAAAAAAAATATGTGGGTCCTTGCTTGCTCACTTTCTACAGTGTTATATAGTTCAGGACCCAGCCTAGGAAATAGTGCTGCCCATAGTGGACTGGGCAAGTAACAGTCAAGTCAGTCTACTGGCAACATGCCCACAGGCAAACCTGATCTAGAGAATTCCTCATTAAGACTCTTCGCAGGTGATTCTAGGTTGTATCAAGTTGACAGTTAATGCTAACCAGCACATCCTTAATCTGTGAAGAAAAAGGTGTTCTGATTCTGGGAATATCTGTAAGTGAAATCTCTGAAGATGCTACTATACCCAAAACAGTAAATTACACAGCAACAAAAATCACCTATAGAAAATTCTGTGGTGAACAACAGAAATTCATGCTATCCTTAAAGAGTTGATGATGCATAGGAAATGATGCCAGTCACTTCCCTATTTAGTTAGCCAGTCTATGCCATTATAAAAATCCCAAGATATTATGAAAAAGGAAAGAATTACCAAACATTCAGAACAAGATACTTTCTCCATACTAGACATGGTATCTGTGCTAGGAGAGATTAACATGACTTCAGATACATGGTATGTAGCCATCAATCTAATAAAATTATTTTCCATGAAAAACAAACAGGAGTAAATTACATTCACATTATTTAGACAACACAAATAATTGATGGCTTTGCCTCAGGGATATATTAACACTCCCACTTTGTTTTAAAGATGTGGATCATATGGATATTCTGAAGGACAGTATTTAATCCACTATACAGATAACACCAATAATTGTACCGAGTGAGAAAGAATTGATAGTTATACTCAAGTATTGGCGCATGTGATGAATACGACTATCTGAGATTCATGTCACTGAAGTTTTGAGGGGTCCAATAGTTTTCAGAATGTACTTGGAAAACCATGGAAAGTCACAACACATATTATAATGTTTTTTGTGTTATCCACCACTAAGTAGACCTAGACCTCTTTTTGTGAAGGTAAAATACTTAAGTTGGAATTGTTGCTCTGATGCATTTACATTTACTGAGTGAGTGACATGCAAATATACTAACTTCTAGTAGGACCAAAATCAGGAAAAGACCCTGTAGCAGGTCTATATTGGAACAAAAGTAACTCTGCTATTTGGGCCATATGACCTAATACAGTGGTTCTCCACCTTCTTAATGCTGGGACCCTTTAATACAGTTCATGTTGTGACCCCCAACCATAAAATTATTTAATTGTTACTTCATAACTATAATTTTGCTACTGTTATGTATCATAA
Source organism: Peromyscus californicus insignis (assembly GCF_007827085.1). NCBI lineage: Eukaryota > Metazoa > Chordata > Mammalia > Rodentia > Cricetidae > Peromyscus > Peromyscus californicus. The sequence continues at coordinate 84,594,864 of NW_026294391.1, forward strand.
TGTAAACATCTGAAATGCAGGATATCTGATATGTGATGCCAAGGGGTCATGACCCACAGGTTGATAAACAGTGATCTAATGGCTCTTAATGGTATTAGAATAGATGAGGAGGGAACAGATTCCATATGCAATTTGTGATAACTATCACAAGAAATTTACAGCATAATCTTTGATGGTCTGGAACAGGGGCATGCTATCTGCAGTGAAAAATTAGACGTGAGTTAAAAAGGAGTCTCTGGCATATTATTGGGCCTTGGTACACACAGAACAGCTGATCATTTATCAAATAATTAGTATAGAGCAGAAATTTCCCACTCCAAATGTAATACTTTTAAACTTACACAATTATCTGTTTGAATGGGCCCAATGATAACTCATTGTATGATGAAAGTGGTTTTTCTAAGATTGGCGTATGCAGCTCTAGAATGTGCAGGGAGTTCCAGATTTCCACATTATTACTGGTCTTGGTGAATACGGAAGGAAAATGACCTAACCTGATTTATGGATGGCTTTGCTTAGCACTGGCACAAGGTGAAGAGGCATTTACTTTGTTTCAAAGCAAAAGTGAAATGTTTGTAAATTTATACATAGTGAAAAATGACTTATCAAAATGATCTGAGTACTGCAGAAGGAATGACTGGAGTATCAGGTACAAGGTAGTATTGGGGGAGAAGGCATGGGACTAGACGAATAGGAGGTCAGTAAACAGTGAAAATCTTTGTATTGTGTACTAATGCTCACTAGAGAGCATCTACTACAGAAGGGATAGTGAGCGGTGAGAAGAGAGAATAATGCAATCAGTTGACACCATCCAGTTATTATTAGCAGTCTACTAAGGTGTGAAAAAGAAAAACCCAAGCGCACAAAGCAAATGGCCGGTAACAGTCACTGTGGAGGCAATGGCTGAATAAAACAGCATGGGTTTCCTGAGTTCATTTATCCATCTAGCAATTTTGGCACCGTGCTGTGGTTTTTGTACCATCATCTTTTACTTTTGGAACACAACAGGAAATTTTCTACTAAATAACAATAAGCCCAGAGGTTTGACAACACAAGGAAACATGTTAGAATATGTTCTTTTCTTCTTTACCAACTCTAGTGTGCAATTAATCCTGTAACTACTGAATTTTGAAAATGTGACATGCTCTTCTCTCTTCCCTGCTATTCATGCCTGCACATGTACCTGCACAAGAACTCTTCTTAAAGGTGAGGTGGGATTTAGCAAAAAAACAAGTATTTTGACTGCTTGAGAGACCACTAGAGTGAATTCAGGACACCTTTTCTGATAGGCCTAACTGAGGAACTTTAACAGCCTTCTATAAACCTGACCTATCACCTGTCCCCTTTACTTCACATAGCAGTAAGGTTTCATCTACTTTGTTTCTCAAGTATCCATAATTGCACAGGAAGGTAATGTGGGGTGTAGGTGAATTGTCTTAACTAAACACCCTTTGGTTTATAATACTAAAGTATATTGGCATCAAGAAGCACCCGGTGTTACTGGCAAGAGTTGAGGTCTTCATTCAGTAGCTCTGATACTGGTTCCACCTTTATGAGATGCTTGTTAAAGTAGTTAATGCACCCTGAATTGAAGTTAATAGTTATCATTTCACTACAAGATGGGATCCAGATTAACATATGAGAGTTAACTCAATGACAGTTAACCGAAGTCTCCATCAAATCAACACGTATCTATTGCGTAAGGGCACTATCTTCTCTCCTATTATACATACATATGTGTGCATATATCCATATACTCACAACCAGGGGCCCCCTTTCTATACTCAAATAATAATGTAGTGAGTTGTATTTCAGTCCTTCCTCACAGTACCAGAATTTAAAATGTAAACCAGCTGAATTTCCAAATAGACCTCCACGTACAAGAGACCAGGTTAGTAAGGTTCTAGTTGATTAAGACATTGATGACAAGACAACCAGTGTGCCACTTTCACAAGATGACTATGGTCACAAAAGCTCAGCTGATAAACTCAACCTTTCTATCCAGCTGTTTCCTTAACACAAAATCAAGCCACATTTTTATTTTCCAGAATCCACATGACTTAAAAACACTTTACACCTTTTGGTTTGTTTGTTTATTTATTTGTATGTTGTTTTTGAGATAGGGTAGCCCTGGCTGTCCTGGAAATATCTAAGTAGACCAGGCTGGCCTCAAACTCACAAAGATCCACCTGCCTTTGCCTCCTGAGTGCTGGGGTTAAAGGTGCACGCCACTATGCCCAGCTCAAATGTGTAGCTCAGGCTGGCCTCAAACTCGTGATCCTCCTGCCCCTCCTTCAGGAAGTCCTACCAGCATGCACCACCCTCTTTATTTATTAATAGTCCTCCATATTAAACATTCAAACACACGGTATAGATGACTTACATAGTCAGTACCTGATGTGGATGAGCAATTCTAAAGGCAATAAGATTGACTATAGTATCATAAGGACATGGATTGCAGTGTAAATCTTTCTATAGTTACTATATTACCCAAGACTGCCATCTAGTGAATAGAAACGATAATGCCGTACATCAAAGTTGCAGGGAATAACTGGAATACGTTTTTCAAGGAACAAGCTTGGAGCCTGGCACAGAATCAGGCAGCATCCCCTGCAGTAGCCATAGCACAATCACCATACTTTAGTCAATCCTTACAAATACCAATGGAGACTTAATGATAGTGATGAAACAATTTAAAGGTAATATTACTTGCTTGTGTATTTGTTACGAGAAGTTAGTGAAATAAAAGGGTGTATGTTACCAAGATAAAAAAAAAAGGCAGCATGATGACAAAACTTATGTCACAAATTCTTCACCATTGGCTTTGGTCTGAAACTTTGTGTCCTTCCAAATTCATATGCTAAAACTGACTTCTCATTGGTATTAAAAGGTGGGACTTCTTGCAAGCGACCAGATGACATTAGCATCCTTATAAAAGAGGCTTGATAGAGCTTCTTCTCCCCGCCCCCCTTTGCCCTTCTGCCATGTGAAGACAGCTGGGAGGGGGATTCTGTGACAGATGAGCCTTCATTAAGCCCCAAACCTACTGGCACCTCCATCTCAGAATTCCTAGGGCTGTAGGCATTACGTTTCCTTGTTTATTAATTATTGAGGCTGTGGTATTCATTCAAACAGATCAAGACACAAATTCATACACAGAATAAATAAAATGTGAAAGTGGCTTGGATACTGGGCCATGGGTATAAGATCGAATCATTTGAAGCAGTATGATGTGGTTTAAAAACAACAACAACAAATCCTCCGAAACAAAACCTACTTGGCAGCTGGCATGGAGGTACACACCTTTAATCCCAGCACTCAGGAGGAAGAGGCAGGCAGATCTCCTGTGAGTTTGAGGCCAGCCTGGTCTACACAGTGCATTCCAGGACAGCTAGAGCAAATAGTGAGGCCCTGTCTCAAAACAAAACAAAACACCCAATACAACCCAAAACAGGCAAAAAACAAAAAAACAAAAACCTGCTTTGCTGTGAACACAACAAGAACAAGTCTGATGAGGGCTTACAGATGAAAGCAATAGAAAAAGCCCCATTATCTTTAGAGATTACCTAAATGGTCTTGCAAAAATGCCAATATGTCAATCACTTACCACGTGGCAGAGCTAACCAATCAAATTCCTGGGCTGCCCATTTTAAGTAGAAGCAGAGAATCTATATAGCGTCTATTCATATTATGGCACAAGAGATAGGGCATTGGATTAGACAAAATGCATTAAATTTCCCCCAATCTCTTCTAATCTTCATTCTTCTGAGTGGCTGGGAGGAATAATGATATGCAAAGAACATGTGCTGAGAATTTGAGAATGTAAGTGCCAGGAACAATACCCCTTAATATATGTATATTTTAACATTTCTTTTAATGTTTTACCTGTGTACATTTTAATTTTTATTTTATTGGTGAAGAAATAAGTTCCTAAATGAAATAGAATTTCATTACATGTTTTTAGATATTAGATTTCTTTTGAACTTGCCTTTTTGTTCCTTAACCTTTTGTCATCGTTCTTCCTTGCTATAAGAGGGCTACTTCCCACTTACGCATCTAGCTATACAACACCCAAATGTAACACTACCTTCTTGTTAATTCAGTCTCCCCATTCTACCATACATCATCTAACCTTTCAGAAATTATGCCAGATTACCACATGGATGGAGGACAGATAATAGAATGAATGAGGCTCACTGAAAAATTCAGAACTTCCTCCTGCCCCAAGATGCTATTCTATATGGTACCAGAAAAGGTTTCAGCTTAAGTAGGTTGTCATTGTCTAGAACAATGTTTTAAAGTTCAGTTAGCTAAAAGTTCCTGTTTTCAGGGAGTAGATCTCATATGTTCAAAGGCTGCATTTTTGAGGGAAGATGTTTCAAAATAATTTTTGTAAATAATATATTATTAAATAGGACATAAATTTGGCAGCACTCTATTACAGATGCTAAATGAGGAGCTGCTACCAGATCCTGGGTGACAATACTTACCAGAGGGCAGAAGAAACTTCATCTTACATTTTATGTGTACATGGGGTACATAGGGTCAATCTCACAAAACTGTAAGAGACAGTTGCTACTAACATTCATGGGCTTTTGTCAGGTGAGAAAACTGAAGTACAGAGAATCTTAAGTATTTTGCCTATATGAGGAATAAATGACAGAGCCAAGATTCAAGTTCAAGTTCAAGTAGTCTAGTTTTCTCGTCTGTGTTCCTGGCAGATTCTCAATTCTGAGTGCATATTAGACTCACCTGGAATATGTATAAGATATATTTGTGTCCATACCTACCACACTCAATTAAAAGAAAATTTCTCTAGCTCTAAAGGACTTGGACGGTTCTAGTTCACTGTGAGATTTGAGAATCACTTGCTTACACCCTGAGGGAAATGGGCAACATGGATTAGCTCTTATTTTTTCTTTTTAGTGTTATTGTTTTTTGTTTAAAGGACAATAAAGTAGATTTCTAGAGCACACAGGAGTGAGAGATATCACAGCTAGATCTTCGGTGAACATTTTCTGCATATATAGAAAGAAAACATTGAAAATATTTAATAACTGGTGTAAGACAGAAAATCATCAGAACAGACACACGGGACATATGATGATGTAGGCTTACCTGTATGTACTAGTTAAATTTTTAAAATTACATAAAATAAATATTTTTTCTGTGTGAAAATTTGAATTTATCCTTTTAAAATAGCTACATCAGCTGGGCAGTGGGGGCACACACCTTTAATCCCAGCACCCGGGAGGCAGATGCAGGTGAATCTCTGTGAGTTCGAGGCCAGCCTAGTCTAGCAGAGCGAGTTCCAGGACAGGCTCCACAGCTACACAGAGAAACCCTGTCTCAAAACTCAAAAAAAAAAAAAAAATAGCAGCATCAGTTTTTTCACCATATGCAGTTAGCATATTTTAACCAGATCCCTGCTTATGTTAATGTTTTAAAAGTAGAACTAAGTAAGCTAGAGTTCTTTTCAGGTTTGTGGCAGATGTTGCTTGGTGAAATTACTCATCTTAAAGTTACCAAAAAGTAAATGGAGAGTTGGAATTAGTTTTTTTTTTTTTTTTTTTTTTTTTTTTTTTTTTTTTTTTTTTTTTTGGTTTTTCGAGACAGGGTTTCTCTGTGTAGCTTTGCGCCTTTCCTGGGACTCGCTTGGTAGCCCAGGCTGGCCTCGAACTCACAGAGATCCGCCTGGCTCTGCCTCCCGAGTGCTGGGATTAAAGGCGTGCACCACCACCGCCTGGCTGGAATTAGTTTTAATGGACTAGAAAAACTGTCATGTTGGTAGAAATGTCCACTTTCCCTTCTGTTCTTTCTGGTGCTCCTGGCCAGCCCTATGATTGGTCACAGTATACACATGCATCCTCTGGCCAGCACAACTTTGTACATACTCTTCTTTCAATATAGGAAACAATGTATTTGCATTTTGCTTTACCTCATCCACTTTGGCCCTGGAAGAAATGCTGACTGTACTTGAACATCTGACTACCCTCTTTTCCTTGTTTTTCAGTGTTTATTCTCCCCTGAATGTCCTTGACATAGCTATCTGTGCTTGGTGCCAGGGTCGCTCCATTCCACATACCTTACAATTCTATGTCTTCTGCCTGCAGGCATGGTTTCTAGTTGGGAGTTTTACCTGGGATTTGATTTGTTTGTGAATTCAGACTTCTAGCTGCTTTCAAGTCTAGATAAGTAGGTATTATATACATTGCCTGGACTTTTGACTTCTAACATTTTTCACCCTGTTTTATATCTGCTGGTAGCCATCATATTCAGGAAGTAAAAATGCTACCAACACAGGATACTCTATAAAGCATAGAAAATAATTATGTTTGATTATTTAATTAGCATACTCAAGTTATGTGCACATAGGCAATCTGAACGAGACTGATGTCATGTCAAAAGGCAAAATACAACAAATTTATCTCAAAGATCTCTAAGTGACTTTGTGGTGCTTGACTCAGCAGCATTTCATTTCATGAAACAGAAAGACATGTTCCAGTGAAGTGAGCAGAAGATTGATAAACGAAGAGAAGCTGAAAAAAGCATACACAAATAACAAACCGGATTAGTTCTTTCAGGGTTCCTTTGGCAGAAGATATATAGAGAGAACAAAAGAAAACACACTGATTGGTTAACTTTAGGTTACTTCAGGTTGCTTTTTGGGATAAAGATTGGAAACAGGGAGGATTTTGTTTTCATGCCTACTATAACTGGCCTGTCTGAGAAATTACATTATTGCCTATCATTTTTGGAAGGTCAGATAACTTGCTTCGGTATGAGTAACAATATTTCAATATTTATTATGCTCTGTTGGGGCTTCCTGCAGAAGCTTAGAATCCCAAACAATGGCCTCCTATAATTTTTATCTAATATAAAGTAGGACATTTGGCACAGGTTATACAACAATTTTTAACATGTCCTTCAGCACAATTTTAATGTTTCTTTTTTCATTTCAGCTCATCCTAAATTCATCTGCAAACTGAGGTAGTTGTTTTAGTCCATAAGATTCACAAAAAGAATAATAGAGCTTCTCAGCTCCTCTTTAAGCAAATGATTATAGTTTGAGACAATCCCTTGGTTAAGCTCTCAAGGTGGTAGGAAGACTTTTCTTGGAAATTTACATCTTATAAGTCCACACCCTTATAAAGAGTCATTTACATTCCAAATGTTAGATTTAGTGATCTCGGGTAATTAGACTTCACAAAGACAGGCTCTTGGGAGGGAAAATAGTGTTTTTTTTTTTTTTTTTTTTTTTTTTTTTTTTTTTTTTTTTTTTTTTTATAAATAGAAGCATTACAGTAGCTCTGTTATCACCAACCACAGGGCTTTAGACGCAAGGAGAATTTATGGAAGCTGTCTGAAATGCATCTGCAAAATCACCTACCGAGCTGGAAAGTCTCAGAATACCTTATCTCCCTGTCTGGTCTTAGCTACAGGGCACTAGCAGAATTGGGATTGTTCTTAAGCTATCTACCAAAATAATGGGGATCAAATAATTAAAAGCTTTCTACTTTCTGCCAGTGCTAGAGAATCAGATCATTCTTCTAAATCATAAATGTTGATGATCAAATATTAGAAACTGGTTAGCATTCATATTAATTTTCTTTTCACTGTGAGAGAATACCTGCTAGAAACACTCAAGGGAGGAAAGGTTTTAGTTTGGCTTACAGTTTGAGGAGGTACAGTTGATCTTGGGAGGGAAGGCATGGCAGCGGGGTCTCCTTCCATGGCAGCGGGAGTTCCATCCATGGCAGCGGGGACTCCATCCATGGCAGCGAGTGTGCATTGCAGCTTGATGATGCATAACTTGGGCCAGGAAGCAGAGATGGAACTGGAAGCAGGTCCAGGCTATAACCCTCAAGACCTGCCTCCAGTGATGGACTTGGACTTCCTCGGCTCAGCTCCACCTTCTCAGAGTTTTGAAACCTCCCCAAACAGCACCACCAGCTGGGGACCAAGTGTTCAAACACAGGAGCCTTATATTCAAACTGTAGTATGCCTCCATAGGCTCATGGCCATCTCATAATGACATATGTATTTAGTCCAACTTCAAAAATACCTGTAGTCTTAATATTCTCAACACCAGTATAAGGAGACCCAAATCTTTAAAATCCAAAGTTTCAGGCAAACTCTTATCCTTAAGACCTAGTTTAAAAAAATCCAGGGGCTGGAGATATGGCTCAGTGTTTAAGAACACTTGCTGCTTTTGCAGAGGACCTAGGTTCAGTTCCTGGCACCTATATGGCAGCTCACAACCATCTGTAACTCCAGTAGTGGTGGATATAACACCCTCTTCTGGCCTCTGTGGGCAGTGCATGCACCTGGTGCATTTACATGCAGGCAAACGCCTATACACATAAAATAAAAATAATTTAAAGAAAATAAAAGATCCAAGTTACATACTTCCAATATACAATGGCACAGAATAAACATTCTCATTTCAAAAGTAAGGAATGGAAGAAGAGCAAGGTAAGAGCAGAGATAAACAAGACCAGAACCCCCCAGGATAATCAATCTTTACAGCTCCATGTTCAACATTAGAGCTCATGATAGCATAATGTAGGTTGTGATAGGCAGGCTTAGGTAACCTTGGCTCTCCAGCCTTGCTTCCTGCAACATACACATTCTCTCTCTTGGGGTAACTCTACTCAATGTTTTCAACTTCCCTCAGCAGATGTTCAACATTTCTGGCATCTCCTTTATCCTAGTGCCTATATTACAGCCTTAGGGTTCACTAACAGCTGTACACACCAGCCTATCAGGGCCTCTCTTCAGAGCATATGACTGTTAAACATCATCTAGCCTCAAAGGCTTTTCCCTCCGAAGTTTCAGTCAAGTCTTCATAATCACATAACTATTGCATTTAGTATGCTTGTTAAACTAGCACCACATGGATGACACTAACAAGTTTTGCTTCCAGCTTGAAATGTGGCCTGGCCCTGGTACACAATGGCTCTAGTGGCCTCCAAGTGCTTGATTGGGAAAATATTTCCCTGTTTGAGCAAGGTATTCTGGGGTGGGGGATCTTCTCTTTTCAAATATTCTACTTTTATTTATTTTATTGATTTTTAATTTGTATGCAGGGAGGCATGGGGTGCAGACATGTGCATGTGCATGTGGTTGCCCATGGAGATCAGAAGAGGGCATGGGAACTGGAAGTGGAGTTATAGCAGGTGTGAGCCACCCAACTTAAGTACTGGGAACTGAACTCAGGTCCTTTGCAAGAACAGTATGTGATCTTAGCTACTGAGACATCTCTCCAGTTCCAGCACTCTAGTTTTAAATCAAGGTGTTCAAAATGAGTTTGTATTATACCTTGGAACTTTGGGTCTTACCCGTCAGGCACCACACTCACTGTTTCAGTGCAAATTTTGTGGTTGCTTTTTAATGATACCAAACACTTTAACAATTATAGTTACTGTCTACACATGATATGTCTACTATTTTAAATAGGTTCCTTTCCTTACCAAATGGTACATTTTTACATCTTTCTGCTCTGCTGTTTTCTCTCCATTCCCATGGTGAACCTGGCTAAAAGTACAGAAAAGTGATCATGCCATAAACTTAATGTTATGCAGTCTTAGAATTTCCTCCTCCAAATAAATTGGTGTAGTATCTTTGAATTTAGCCTCACTCAAATTTTCAGGACATGAAGACAATATACCCAGATTCTTTGCCAGAATGTAAGACGAGTGACATGGAGCCCAATTACCAATAAAGTCCCTATTCCCTTCTGAAACCTCAGGTGCCAGGCCTTCACTTCCACTGTCATATTTGGGTTTTGGCTTTCTGAACTCCTACCAGAATGGTCCCTTAAATTCTGCTGACTATATTTTAGGGCTTCTCTAGTCCATAGCTCCAAATTCTTCCACATGCTTCTCACTAACAAGTTCTGAAGGCAGTGAATCACATGGCCAGGCTTATCATAGCAGTGACCCCACTCACAGTACCAATTTTCTACATTATTTACTCTTGTTCTCACTGTACCAGAATAGTTGACAGAAGCAACTTAAGGGAGGAAGGATTTAATTGGGCTCAGAAGATTTGAGAGTATATAGCCCATCAGAGCAGGGAAGGCACAATGCCTTGGGATCTACCCTAGATGGCAAGAGTATATAGCATCTGTTTGTTATATAGTTCTGAGAAGTAAATATGGGACTGGGAGCAAGGTTGGGGTATAATCCTCAAGGCTGCTTCCCAGTGATGTACCTACTCCAGCTAACCCCCAACTCCTAAAGATTCCTCAACCTATACATAGAGTACTACCAGCAGAGGATCAAGTGTTCAAATACATGGCACTCTGGGGATATTTTACATCCAAGCCAGAACAGAGTTTAAAGAAGAGAAAAATAACTTTACGCATTGAAATTCTATTGAGCCTTCTGCTAATTTATAGTCAAGTTATTTTGGAAGGTATTTCTGCTTTTCTCATGCTGTGTCTGTATTGAGACCAGTTGCCACAAGAGGTTCTTGTATCTCTGTAAGTGGATAATGCAGAATGTTGTGGTTGTTACCCCGGATATATTCTACACATTTGCTTATCTTCATTTTTAGTACATCATTTCTGTGTTATTCAAGTATTAGGTCTCATAAATTACCCATCTTTATGATTACTAATCTCCAGTGATTTTGAAATCTTTTTTTTTTTGGTGTTTTGAGACAGGGTTTCACTGTGATGTGTAGCACTGGCTGTCCTAGATCTCACTCTGTAAACCAGGCTAGCCTTGAACTCACAGAGATCTGCCTGCCTCTGCCTTCCAAGTGTTGGGATTAAAGGCATGTGCTACCACTGACTGGCAGGATTTTGAAATCTTAAAATTATTTTGTTATTAACTAAAATCACTTTATTGTAATGAACTCACAAATAAAAACATTACACAGCTCAATTAAGGTAGCCACTCAAATAAATATTTGCCTAGTCTCAAACTCTGTCCATCTTAATGAACTTCTGTACAGTTAAAATGGCCATTCTGAAGTCATGGAACTTCCCTTCAGGTTTTATATTTCAACTATCGATTACATTTTTGGACATATCCTCCACAGAAAAGAAAAAAAAAACTATGACAGCGTTGAAACTAGAAAAAAAAAGCATTATATCCTCATCCATGACTCATGTGTTCTTTTGCCTACATTCCATCCTTCCTCATCACCTAATATTACCCTGTCTTGGTTTCTTTTTTAAATGTTATGTTCTGTATGCGCTTACAACATACACACACACAGAGACACTATAAGCTAGGATCCACATATGAAGGAGAACATGCAGTTTTTCTTGAATTTGGTATGTCACTTAATATACTTTGCTGAAATTTTCATGATTTCCTTTTTCTTTACAGCTGAATAATGTTCCATTTTGTAAATGTACCACATTTTCATTACCCATTCATTTATTAATGGACATCTAGGTTGGTTCTATTTCCTTGCTATGGTATGTAGAATAGCAATAAATGTGAATGTGAAAATACTTCTATGGTAGGATATTTACCACCTCTCCCAGTCAGAATGGCTATTTTCAAGGACACTGACAATAAATGTAGAAAATGTGGGGAAAGAGGAACCATTATTCTCTCTGGTGGGAGCACAATTAATATTATTGAAATCAGTTTGGAGCTTCCTCAAAAAATTAAAACTAGGGGCTGAAGAGATGGCTCAGCATTTAAGAGCACTGGTTGCTCTTCTAGAGGACCTGGGTTTGATTCTCAGCATCCATTTGGTGGCTCATAACCGTTTGTAACTCCAATTCCAGGAGATGTGATGCCCTCTTCTGGTGTCTACATGAAACAACTAGAACCAGTTTCTTATGGCTACTTTTAGAAGTGTACGTGCTATGTATATACAAGTGCATATGGTAGTATGTGTTAAAACCTTATTTTAGTAACCTTTAACATTGCTGTGGCAAAACCTGACAAAATAACTTCAAAGACGAATGTCTTAGCCCCAGTACATACCCTGTGGCCAGTACAGGAGCCCCAGTACCTCCTGGCACTTCATCCACACTATGCCGCATCCAGCCTCTCTGCCAAGTCAGATCCTGCACATCTTGTACTAGGGCCCAGCCTGGTGAGTCCACCTGATCCTCCCATCCAGGCACCCTCCCTAATCCCCAGATCTAGTGCCTGTGTCCCACACCCAGTGCCCCACCTACTCTGGTCAGCTCTGCCTGAAGTGTCCCCAACCTCGAGGCTTCAGCCAGGATGCACATCTTGTGTGCCAGCAAAGCCCATTATGTCCACCTGACTTCATCCCACCCAAATCATATCAACCCTTTAGTCCCAACCAGGCCCACAATCTTTTGCTCTGTCCCAGCCTGCTTTGTCAATATTAGACACAGAATAACAAAAGAAGTCCACATGCCCAGTTTTCATCACAAAAATACAAATGATATTATTTTAATATATAATGGACTGAGATAAGGCATGTTTGTTGTTTCTCTACTACATAATAATACCTTCACCTATATTATCTTTTTCAAGTCTCATAATAATCTTACCTAATAAATATTTAATTGCTAGTCTGCATATGATAAAGTTAAGTAACTTTAAACTCAAATATATAGTACATGGAAAAGTCAGGTTTACAGATAAGGTCTTTTCAGAGCAAAATCCTGTGCTCTGTCCGTCATTATATAGTATTATCCCAAGAAGTAAGAGACACTTATAGAATGAACTTTTAGACACTTTTAGAAATGAACTACTATTAACTGCAAAATAAATGCTTTTCTTAGTTCTGGAACAGATGGCTACAAAAACCCAGGCAGAAAAAATACACATACCTTTAAGTTGCTTTTTTACCTCAAGAAGAGTTTGTCCTTTGGTATCTTTCCTGAGAGTTCACATGTGTGGTCATGAGTACAGTTTTTCCAGTCACTTTTCCTCCAGTCTATCGACTCTGAAGAAGCTGATATAAGATACTGTTAGCTGCTTTCCCTCTTTGATCTTGCTTAGGGCCTAGAGCTCAATTCTGCAGAAAGGTAAGAAAAAGAAAAATTCAAGCTTCCAGAATTAAATGACTCTCCCAGATTGCAGAGAGCAGTGCTAAAGACTATGATTTGCCTCTATCATCCCAAATGAGTTGTAACAGTCCTCATGGTTAATGACACATTTATTTATTTTAGCAAGAATCTATGCCATTCATTCAGTTATTCTGGAATCAGCTTAAGCAGACTTCCAATAAAGGAATGAATGGTTTAGTCATGCTAACATGTACCTTCTATGTTACCCTTATACATTTAGCAATTGATTATCTTGAAGTAATGAAAGGAGAAATAACAGGATGAACAACTCCAAATGACACATGATAAGAAAAATTTCTGATTCGTATTGGGACAAGTCCTTCAGAAACATATATTTAATTACCAAAAAAAATTTAGCTCATGTTACATGTAACTTTTAATTTGAGAATTCCTAACTTTAGGTTCATGTGAACCAGATCTATCTTTAATGCAGAGATGTATATTTAATAGAGATGGATGAACGAAATCAAAGACTGGCTGTATTAGCATATTAGATTATCCAGTTAGTTTAATATTTGTTGGGAGACAACTTTTGGTTCATTGTGGCGTTTAAGAGCAAATAGATTTTAGTTGCCTATAAGTTAGGTCCTAACTCCAGGTACCCATCTAACTGTGTGTTAAAATTGAAAAGGACACATGCTAAGGCTTCATGCAATAGGTCTGTAATCCCCTTTATTCAAGAAGCTAAGGCAAGGAGATCAGAAAGTCAAGGTCTATCTGAGCTCACAGTGTGTTGAAGGTCAGTCTGAACACCTTATGAGACCCTATCTCAAAATACAAAGTGAAGAGAGGGAAATCGCTAAGCAGCAGAACACCTGAGAAGAATGTGTGATGACTTAGGTTCAATCCACAGTACTGCAAATACAAGAATAAATAATAATACAAGAATAATAATAATAAAATAATAAAAATAAATACAAGAAATACTGAAGACTAAGCAAATCCATTTCAGAATGAATATCAGTCTAAGCCAAACAAGATGGAACTTAGTCTGTGGTTCTTCTACTTTCGAAACTTCTTAGAAGTCTAAAAGTACAGTCAGCCAAATGAAATCAGCAGGGAGCCACTGCCTCACTGACTAGGGGTGAATGATCACATAGTGAGTGATAGTATGCCAAGGGCTGGTGGAAGCAATTGCAGTGATAGAGACATTTTAAACTAAACAGACAGGATAATTAGACACGGTGTGAAACACAAAGCAAGATTATCTTAGTCAAAGGCATCCCCCTACCAAGGACATTGAGCAAAAGACCAAATAACCGGTAAACAGCAGCAATATCCGTGACCAGGCAACTTAAGTGATGACTGTCAGTGATCAAACTAACACAAACCTATTGCAGTCAGTATCGCTTCTTTCAAAATTATATCCAATATGGTGATGAACTTTCCTATGCGTGTGTGGCCCTTTGCCAACAATTGCAAGATTAGAATTCATATTTTCTTTATGTTTCAGCATTTCACACTATCTTCACTGGATTTGTTTTTCAATTTACAGTGCATGGAAAAATTTTAAAAATCAGAGTGATAACAAAGGAACCAAAGTTGTAAACTGTTTCATAATATCACCATTTTAAGGTGAGGTATGATTCTAGTTCTTAATGAAATTTTAATCTTGAATACAAAAAATATTTTTGGTTTTATAGGAAAAATTCAAAATCTGAATGTACCTCCCTTTCTTTCTACTCTCTTTGAAAATTGCAACAGACTATAAATTAATGGCCCCGAAGGGTCTATTTATGCCCTTAGAAGTAATTCTCTTCCCATGAGGAACCCATCTAGCCCATGCAGGCAGCTAGTCACATTAGAAATGAGTCTTCCTTTTCCCAGGCTGAAATGAAGTGTGGACACGGACATCTCAGGAACAAACAGATATTCAGAGCCAGGCAAATGAGAGTCCGAACTTTGCTGTGGGACCCTTACACTGGAGCCTGAATGCACTATCATTTCTTACATTGTACACAAAAAAGGTATAAAAGTGACCTTTAATATATAGTAATGGGTCTCTTCATGTGGGTAGGACAGGAATCTCATTCTCCATGCCATCAACTACAGTTGACTGTTAGAACAACAATACTTTTAGTATTTACACATTCCTTACCATGGGTCAGTGATTCCTATATATTATCTAACTTAAATTTTACAGTGGTTTTTAAGATTTCTACTTAATCGGATAGAAAGTAGAATTTCAAGAAGGTTAAGTAATGGCCAAAAGTCACATAATTAGCTGGTAAGAGAAGTTTTACCTGGTGCCTGGTGACAAAACTACTTTTAAAACATCACTTATTCAATCTAATTATTGATTAAATAAAATAAAATAACCCTAGGGTTCTCAAAGATGTTTATGTCAATGCTGATGGTCTGTATCAGATAATTTTTCTGTGGTTATGAAAGATGCTACAATTTGGAAAATCTAGGGGAAATACATATGATAATTATATGTACTATTTTTGTAATTTATCGAAACAAAAATTTTAAAATTGGAAGTAAAATTGTTATTATAACATAGTTTTAGATGGTTGCAGAAGGTATGGGAAGTGTATACTGAGCAAGAGTCTGGGTTCCAATCTCCCTTTATGAATGACAGAATGAATATTATGGAAGGAGTATGGTCTCTGAAGTCAGGTTTGTGTCCAAGTCCTTGCTTCAATGTCCACTAGCCTCAAAAAATGACCTAGGAATAATATAACCAAGGAGATTTCTGAAAGACCTCTACAATAAAAAACTTTATAACACTGAAGGAAAAAAATAGGCAGAATTAACATTGCTATATATTGTGGAAATGACTATATTACCAAAAGTGTTCTACAGATTCAAATACAATAACCCCCAAAATTTTAATGACATTCTTCACAGAAATAGAATATCAGTATCTAAAATATATGTGAAAGCATAACAGACTTTTGAGTACTCAAAGCAATCCAGAGTCATTCAAAAGAGAAATACTGGAGATAGCACAACATCTGAACTAAAAGTGTTCTACAGAACCATACGTGTTTGTGTATGGGTATACATTTTTATAAATACCTATTGTACAAAATGCAATATGATAGCACCTATTAATTTACCATGTTCATTTACCTTTAAGAAATAAAAAAAATAGGACTCACAAGATGGCCTAGTAGGTGTCTTAGTTATTCTATTGCTGTAACAAAACACCATAACCAGGGAAGCTTATAAAAGAAAGAGGTTATTGGGGCTTACAGTTTCAGAGGGTGAGTCCATGACCATCATGACAGACAGGCATGGCACTGGAACAGTAGCTGAGCACTTACATCCTTACCCGAAAGCAGGAGGCAGAAAGAGAACTAACCCTGGATGGCTTGGGCTTTTGTAACTTTAAAGTTACAATGACACACCTTCTCCAACAAGACCACACCTCCCAAACAGCTGCTCCACCTGGGGACCATATGAGCCTATGGGAGCCATTCTCATTCAGCCCACCACAGTGGGTCAAGGTGCTTACCTTGTAAACCTGATGACTTGAGCTTGATCCTCAAAAACCACATAAAGGTGGAAGGAGAGAACCAAACAAGTTGTCCTCTGACCTCCACATACACTCTATGGCGCACTTGAGTTCACACACAATCATACACACACAATAATAATAAATTGAAAATGTTCAGGACTGGAGAAATGGCTTTGTGGTTAAGAGCACGTACTGCTTTTGCAGAGAATCTGAGTTCAGTCCCCAGCACTCATGTTGTGCAGCTCACAACTGCCTATTCACTCCAGTTCCAGGATGATCAGGTGCCTCTGACCTCCACGGGCACCTGCATTCACAAGCACATACACATGTGTAGACACATCTATACACAATCAAAATAAAGACTAGCAAAACTTATTAAAAAGAAATAAAAAGTTACCAATTATATATACTGCAGTTAGTTGTGACTGTAGCCTAGGTTGCATTTCATAGCTGTAGAAATGTAGAATTATTCACTCTTGCATCACTGAAATACATTTATATATGTAATATTTCCTCCACTATAAAATAACTCTGATATTTTAATATTTCAAATATAAATTTAATATATATTTCTTACACTATACCACAAATAATACATCAGAGTCAAGGAGATCTGTGATATTATATTTACATAAAAATTGGAAAGTTTTGGTACAGAATGTTGTCATTTTCACTAAATGAAAAAATCCATTTAAAGTGTTTTCTTTCACTTACGTCTATTTAATTTTTTTCTATAGTAGGCTTAAAAATTCTGACTAAACAACATCATGGATCTCTAAATTTACCTTGTATTCTGTAGAAGCAAGCAAGACTTTTCAAACTAAGGTAGCCCCAGAAGTTTTATTCATTTTCCTTTCAAAGACTGGGGATCCTGGGTTGGGAGCTCAGAGTGAAGAACAAGAGGAGGCGTGAGAAATAACATTACCTTCCCCCTGGCTGTTTTACTTCTATCTCTTTCTAACTCTGCAAGAACAAAGGATGACACCCAGAGACAGTGTTGGCATTGTCTTGTATCTGGAGTTCTAATTGATGGCCGCTCCACTTGGCAAAGAGCCTAAGGTCAAGCAAAAGCTCACCCAAAAGCCTGGCAGTGGTGGCTTATGCCATTTATCCCAGCACTTGGGGAGGCAGAGGCAGGAGGATCTCTGTGAGTTCAAGGCCAACCTGGTTTACCTAGTCAGTTCCAGGACAGCCAAGGCTACACAGAGAGACCCTGTCTCAAAAAACAAAATAAAAGCAACAACAAAAAAGCTCACCAAAAAGAGGACTATATAATTAGCCATGTCCATCCAAAGCAGGATAACACAATACCTGGGCTAGTCTAAGCTCATGTTCTCAAATTTTACACATGCCACCTTTCCTCTCGTCCCCTTCCTCTTTCTTGCTATGGTTCTTGCTGATTTAAACTTACTATGTACCCCAGGCTGGCTTCCAAAGCCCAATCTTCCCGGCTCGGTATCCTGAAAGTTGGGATTATAGGTGTGTGCCACCATGCCCATCTTTTCTTTTTCTTCAACTTAAATCTGAAATTCTTCACTTAATGCAGTTGGAATGTTTGGCAGCAACTGGCTGAAAACACAAACTCAAGTGTGTGGCAAACAAGTTGTATGGAGAGCCTTTCTCTTTTCTGCCAACGAAGCAATGCTGAGGAATAAACATGCCCGCTCTAGTCATCCATCGGAAGTGACAAATTCAAGCTTCTGTTCAGGTCAGGACTACCAAGACCTGACTGACCCTACCCACGAGGATACTGGTACCTAGTTCAGTGGAGGATCAGTGTGACTCCTGTATCTGTCTCCAGATACCACACAGTGCCTGGCACTTAACGCTGGCACAGGTGAAGGCAGAAAGCTCTTATTTAAAAAATTGTAATTATATGTGTTTATTTGTGTGTCAAGGGCACATGATGGGGGTCAGAGAACAATTTGTGGGAGTTGTTTTTTTCTTTCCATCTTCTCAGGGATGGAATTCAAGCCTTGGGCTTTGGCAACAAGCACCCTTACCTGCTGAGCCATCTTGTCTGCTCAAGTGTGGGAAGCTTTGATAACTCTACAAGATTCTCTTATCCATCTGCCTCAGTGCTGTAGGGTCCATAAATGTATTACTTCAGGGTGTGTGTGTTGTGTGTTTCTGTCTGTCTGTCATGAAAGTAGAAAACGGATCATAAGAGCAGAAAAAAGAGGTCTTAAGGGAGGGTCATGGAGTGGGTAGAAGAAAGAGAAAGAGGGTTACAAAATACATGTAACATGAAAGCAGGAGAGGGGTGGGGGACAGTGGGAGGGGGCAAGGAATTGGAGAGCCGGGGGCAGGGGAGAGAATCAGCAAAAACTATGTATGAAAACCCCATAATAAAATCCATTACTTTGTATACTAATTAAATACAACTAAAAGGGGTCTGCACACCAATACACAGGCACACGAGGGGTGCCTCAGAAACAGGAATGAAGACTAGGCCAGTCATCAGAGGCTGTCTTACAAGCCAATTTACTGCTGGTGAGGAAGGGGGTACAACGGCATCCTGCACCTAGCCACATCTGAACTTTAGGCATAGGGAATTAAAATTTGGGAAAGCATGCACACTCCTGAAGGCCTTAGGCTGATGTTGGTCATCGGGGCCTCCAGACATTGGATTAGGCCAGTGGTTGAGCTGCCCAGAGCCACAAGCTTCAAACCCAGCCTCAAAGGGCTCCTGACTCAGTTAAACTGTTGGGCTTTTTTCGGGTTGGAGATGGTTTGTCCCCTGGACCTTGGGGGCTGGGCAAATGGGATTACAGGAGCCCCTTCCACAGGCCAGCCCCTCAGACCAGGGGCTCCAGCCAGTCCAGCCAGGGTGTTTCCCAGCAGACCCTAAAAGCTGCTGACTTTACATAGTGGCAGAGCCAGAATAGGTGGTTCCAGAATTTGGCAGCGAAGGAGGTTTGATCGCCTGGTGTGTGGAACTTACATCTGTGTGTGTAAACAGGCGGCAAGGAGTTCCCTGGATTCTGCCTGTAGGCGTTTCTGCTCTGGCCCGAAAACAGGGGGTCCAAAGCAATGTTCTTGCACCGTGAGCAGCTATTGCTACCGCCCGCTCAGCAGGACCTAGGGTTCGCTGCGTTCAACGCCCGGACAGACGAGGCCAGCCCTGCTTGGGCTGGCTGAGCAAATGTACTCAAGCCCACTAGCAGGCTCCAGTGGCCTGCTCCCCTGCGGGTACACGGAGCGGCTACTCACCGCGCACGCCATCAGCTCCAGCACCTCCGGGAGGTCCAGCTTGGCCTGCGTGTGTGCAGATGGAGAAAGGCAATTATCCGGGACGAGCGCTCCCGGAACCACCTCCTAGTAGCCCCACGTGGCGTCCACCCAGTCGCTTGCCGCATCTCGGCGGCCGCGGGCAACAGCCCCAACTCCCGCAGGCTGTTGATCCTTGCGCGCCGTTTCTTCACAGGGGCCTTCCGGGCGTTTGGGAAGTGTATCACTGAGCCCTGGACTCTCACAGCGTACATTCCCTCCTACAGGCAAGCACCTTTAGGTATCCCTGCGCCACCCAGTGGTCCTCAGTTTTCTTGTTGGCAAGGTACTGACCATATGCCATGGGTGGATTTCATGCCAGGTAGTCACTACCAGGAACCCTAGCAAATGTGCTATCAACTCTCCTTGGTATAATCACCCACTTAAGTATTTCAAACATAAAAGTAAAAATCCTAACTAGTTTGGCCGGGCGGTGGTGGCGCACGCCTTTAATCCCAACACTTGGGAGGCAGATTGGGAGACAGAAGCAGGCGGATCTCTGCGAGTTCGAGGCCAGTCTGGCGACAAAGCGAGTTCCAGGACAGACCCCAAAGCTACACAGAGAAACCCTGTCTCGAAAAACAAAACAAAATCCTAGCTAGTTTAAAGGCTATAGTGAGCACCTGGATCATTATTGCTCGACTAAATCTAATCTAGAAAAGTCATAATTAAAATTTGAAAGTCTAGGGGACAGCAAGATGGCTTAGCAGGTAAAGATGCTTTCCATATAAACTCTAATGGCATGAGTTCGATTCCCCGAACTCATGAAAAGGTGGGATGAGAGAAGCAAGTACATACACACACACTCTCACACACATTTTAAATTTCATTTTGAGCGAGGGTCTCACTAAGTTGCCCAGGTTGCCCTTGAGCTAACTTTGCAACACTGAAAGCCCTTGAAATTATAACCCTCTTGTCCCAGCCTCTGCATCGGAACTGCTCTTTAAAAGACTGGAAACAAGTTCAGAATAACAGACACTTTGAGAGAGGTGGGAGAAGCTGGAACATATTGAAAGGTTCTAGTGAAATTAGATGTTGGATTCAGAGGTACTCATTTTAGAGTTATGTCTCATATACTCACAAAATACGAGTACTATATTGCTCTATTATATAGAAAAAAATCAATAAGTTATCTTAAGCAGCTGTTATATCATTTAAAGCTTCCTGTGGATACATTTTCATTTGTCTTGTATAAATATGTAGGAGTAAATTATTGGATTTTAAGGTATAGTAATATGTGTGTATATACATATACACATGTATAATTATAATATACAATTATTTGTAGTACTGGTGACTGACACTAGGGTCTCATGCATGCGCAACCAAGTTATACTACCTTATTTTTAGATATAATTTACATGAGATACTAAAATCTTAAAATACACCATTGTTTTGGCAAAGGCATGCACTCCTATAATCTATCTGCTTATCAAAGGAAGAGGACATTTACATCCCCTGCAAAAGGAGTCTCGCTGCTCTTTGCAGTCATCTTGTTACTCCCAACCCTAGAGGACATCGTGTGAGCTGTCATAAAGGTAGTTTTAAGTACTCTAAAATACCACACAAACTGAATCATACAGCAGTGTGTGTGTGTGTGTGTGTGTGTGTGTGTGTGTGTGTGTGTATACTTCAACTCAGAATAATGCTTTTGAGATAGATACAACATGGCTGGGCTGGAATACTGTTGCACTATCAATATTTAGCTCTATAAACATTTCTGAGTAGGATTCCATTATGTAAGTAGAGCATAATAAGTTTATTGATTTTTCTACTGATTATCACTTAGGCCATTTCCAGTTTGAGGCTATTAGAGATGAAATTTGCTATGGATATTTTGTGCATAGATTCTTTTGGGCACATGTTTACATGTTTTCATTTGTCTTAGGCAAATATTGAGGAGTGAATTACTGGACCCTAAGGTACATTCATGTTTAATTTTTACTCTGTGCTGCTGGGGATTGAAATTAGGACCTCATTTAAAAAAACAAGGAAAGTGTTCTACCACTAAGCTACAACCCTGCTGGCTTTTAATTTTCTAACAGGGTCTCACTAAGTTGCCCAAACTGTCAAGCTGGCTTTTAACTCACACTACAGAACAGGTGGGCCTTGAACTTGTAATCTACCTGGCTCAGCCTCTGAAGTACCTGGGATTGGATCAGATGCTTTTAAAGTGACAGTTCCAGGACCATTTATTAAACAGTACATCATACCCCAGTGTCCTGAGTCACTTGGTGTCCCCTTTTAGCATTTATACAATCCCTATGTATGAGGCCTGTACCTTGGATCAGGCTCTCTGTTTCAGTGCCACGACTCTACAGTACATGCCAGTGCCACTACTACTCCTCTGCTTTGATTCAGTAGAGTTTCTCCTACTGATTAAAAATTAGAATTAATTGATCTAAAATGAATTCTTGATATTGTATTTAAAATCATGCTAAATGTATGTGTTTACCTGTGAAGAACTTGAACCTCATTTACATGGAATCATTGCATACCAGAATATATGCTCTTTCAGTTGTTCAAAGTATCCTCGCTTGTCTTTCAGAAGTTTGCAAACATTTCCTCTAGTTAGAAAATATGCATCAGAGGCCACTGCTTTGCAGGAGGCTCCAGCAGACAAGATCAATGACTGGAGTTTCTCTTGCCAAACTGAATGTTGAGAATGACACCATTTTCCTAAAATAGGAAGTTCCAGTCATCCTGAGTCAAGGTAACAAGGAAATCCCTCTGCTTTGACCTTTACAAAGAAAGTGACCTTGAAGCACCACCGCCCCTCCCACTCCCCCACCCCCCCACCCCCGTCTAGGGTTTTCTCTAGTCCTGTCTATAATGCCAGCCACTCAGCCCATGAAAGCACACATTTAACTTTATAGAAGGAGGTATTGCCAGCTTTGGGGATTTTACCTTTGATATCATCTCCTGGCACACTTCTTGTTAACATTCTTCCCTGATAACTGTAAGTTCTTGAGTGTGTGTGTGTGTGTGTGTATGTGTGTGTGTGTGTGTGTGTGTGTGTGTGTGTGTGTGTGTGTGTACTGAGACAGCATCTCTCACTATGTAATGCTAGCTGGCTTGCAATTCTCCGTGTAGATCAAGCTGGCCTTCTACTTACAGAGATCTGCCTGCCTCTAGAACACTGGGATTTAAGGCCTGTGCCACTACACCCAGCCAGCCATTGGTTGATTATTGACTGATTGATCAGGTTTTTCTTATTGACACTTTCATGCATTTATATAAAGAATTTTAGTTATTTTCACCCCATATCCCTCTCTCACCTGCTTCCTCTTCTTTTGAAATCTTTCATCCCAACAAGCCTCCCCCATCCACTTTCATATGTTCTTTTTGTGTATTATCCTTTCATTTATTTTCCACAGAATCCTCTTATTTTCTGCCAGAGAGTCATGTGGCATTCTTGGGTCCCAGCAAATTAATTTAGGTGGATGGCCACCAGCTTCCTGCAAGAAGCCAGCACAGCTTACACAATAGAATGGAAGGACAGGTGTCCTGCTCAAATCTGTCGCACGATCCACTTATCAACACTAGAAATCTCTGACAGGGTGACAGCCTGAGAGCATGTGTTGTAAGAGGTTGCTGAGGACACTGCTCAGAGATAAACTCGGTGACACTGATGCCTGTCATTTTCTACAAGCTGTGGTATGGAATTCAGGAGCTGACGAGGGCACGTAATGCCCACACAGGGCTGTGTGTGTGTGTGTGTGTGTGCGCATGTGTGAGCGTTATGGGTATTTGTTTTTGTAGACACTCCTGTTAGTAGGGTGATCCTAGGCATGTTGGGACTTGTCTCCCTATGGGCTGGTCCTGGAAGGCAGGAAGACAGTTCAAATGTGAAGGCTGGTAGGACTGAGGACAAAGACCATTCCAGGCTCAAGAGGTTTCTCACATCAGTGACAAGAGAAGCTGGTCAAAGACTAAGATTTGAGGTGCAGCTTCTCTCATGCTCAGAGCCACTTTGCATTCAGCTCGGGTCAGCAGCAACAGTAGGGCCGCCCTAATGTCATACTTTTCATGTGACAACCCCTATTTTCTTTTAGTCCAGGGATGGATCTGCAGTAGGGTGCTCACAAACAATACCTTACATGGGTTTCTCAGAACTTATAAGAAGCTATATGGGGCGCCTAGCCCCTTTGGGGTCTCCCCAAAAGCCTGATCTGATAGGGACCCAGAGAAGAGCCAGGTGAAGCAAGGGTGCACACTACACCTCAGACAATGTGGTGGTTTTTTAGCCTTGGTGACTGAACCCAGGGCCTTTTGCACATCATACAAGCACTCTAACACAAAAGTATAAGCCCTTCCCCAACTTTTGGTTTTCAAGACAGGGTTCTTTGTGTAACCCTGGCTGTCCTGGAACTTGCTCTGCAGACCAACCTGGCCTCAAATTCAGAGATCCTCTTGCCTCTGCCTCCCGAGTGCTGGCACTAAAGGAGTGTACTGCCATGCCTGGCTTTTTTCCCCTACTTGGCCAGGTCATAAGGTCTTACTAAGTTGCCCAGCCTGGACTTGAACTTACTCTGTAGCCCAAGCTAACCTTGAACTTACAACCTTCTGACTACCTGGGATTTCAGGCCCACACTGTTATGACTGTCTGCCTTACCGACTGATTAATTAATTAATTTATTTATGTGTGTGATGCTGGGGATTGAACCGAGGGTCATGAACAAGTCAGGCAAGTGCTGTACCACTCATATCCATCCCCAGGATAAAGGAGTCTTTTAATTTATAGCATGGACTCCTTACTAAGCTGGATAAGCCATGTTTCTTTAAACACACATTCATTAGTTCAATTCCCTCTTCAGACTCTGTTCTCATAGTGATTCGTACCTGCTTTTTTTGTGGGTGGCTATGTTACTTGAGCCGGGAGGTAAGAGAATAGGGACCAAGCTGTCCACCACATGTGCCCTCGTATATGTCTCAGTATCCAACAAATTGCAGCACTCCTACTGATTCTGAAGGAGCCTCAGGGAGGAGGCTGGGGCATTGTGTCCTCGGGCTGCCTCATTCTTATATATCACATGGTCCGAGAGTTCTGTCTCAAGGAACAGAAAGGTCTTAAAGGAGCAATGGTGTCATCTGATGAAAGTTCATCCCTAAGGGTTGTCAGCAAGTAAGGAAGTCAACAGTAGGTGAAGAAGACAGTAGGGGGTGAGGGTAAACCCAGACCAGTGTCATCATCTGCTGTGGACCTAGAAATACAAGAAGAACATTCCAGAATCTACTAGGCACTGGTCATTGGGGCCAATGGCCCCTTCATAGAAGGACCTAGGCTGCCTTGCATGGCCTGGTGGACAGGAGCCCTAGAGTGCCTGTCATCCTTCTTGTCAACATATCCATGTACATAATAGTGAGGAGTCCAAGGACACAGATGCGAGGCATAGTCCAGTTAAGGATGAAGCCTTTTCCATTCAGCCACCCTTACCTGTCCCAATGTTGTACCTAAGGCAAAACTGTTCTTGCCCACAAACATCCTTCCTTAAGGTTTAGACACTGAAGCCCCTACTTCCTGTATAAGAAGTCTTACACACCGCCATGCCAGCACTGAGAAATCACATCTGGTCATCCTCAAGTCAAGACTCAGGACTGGCAAGTGTCTCCTGGAAAGGCCTGAAACCACAAGCCCAGATACCCCTAAGCCAAGAAAAATGCAGCGAGATCTACAGGTACTTGGTGCAGGGGTTCAGATCCCATGGAAGGTGTGACCAGCAAAGCAGTAGGAAGTACGTTTGCTCAGTTCACTCGCTGTACTGAGCACCCATCCTGCAGACCATCAGGGGAAGTCTGAAGCTGGCTTTTATGCATGGGTGAAAGCAAAGGGCATAGGCAGTTCTGCACTTAGCACTGAACCACAACTTTCTCTTTCCTCTCCTTTTAAGGGCTCTTCCACAAGTGCCCTTACTAGATAATGGTAGTTAGCATGGCAGACTATGATCAGCTGAGAGCATCTCACAAGTGAGGGATGTGGTTGCAGTTGTTCAGTGCCACCAGAGGTCTGAAACCTTACCTGCAGCTTTCCCCTAACCCTTTCCTTCTTTGGGGTTCCTTGGAACACTTGCAATGAAAGGGGGCATGAAGGATTCCTGTGACCCAGAACCAGAAACTGGGCTATGGAATGTGTGGAAGAAGCCCAGAGCCTCCTGGATAGTCAGAGGTGGGAAGCAGATGACACCTGGATAATCAAGTCAGTGGGGCAGGGAGGGGCAGGTGGGCCTAGAGCTCTTATGGCTCTACCAGACTGACATTCAGGAGCCATGGGTATGAACATCTCCAGCTTAAGGGTGGATAGCTCTAAGGCCAACTTAGCTGAAGCTACCCATATCCTCATAGTGAAGTGTTTGTCTCTGGGCCTCCTATTTGCCGTTGTCCTTGGTGCTACATTGCTCTCATCCCAGAGGAGGTTGGACTGGGCAGGTGATGAGCTTTTGTCTCTCCAGTCACGCAAGTCTTTGAGCTTTGTTTGAAGGGGAACCTAGGACTTTCTGAGTGACAGTTATGGTGTGTGAACCCTAGAGACCTCTCAAGTCGTGCTCCTGAGAGGACAGAAGTATCTGATCACTCTGGCTTTTAGTCAGCTTTCAGGATGGCTCCCTTTTATGGATAACCCAGGCCTATTTTGCTAGGAAGACATGTACCTCCTGATTCTGGATTCTTTTCTGTGGTTTGAGGCTCCTTCAGACTTCAGCTTCCACATCATCTGGTGCCTGGAAGCTCTCAGTGACCATCTTCATTTACCCTCCTAGTTCAGTGAGGCCAGGGCATGTGGCCACTTTCTACTCCTCAGTTGCCTTGGCTGTGAGACATGCTTCCATTGTCCTGCCAGACTCAGCTGGATCCTGCGCTGTGTCTGTCTTCTGGCCTCTGGGGCTGAGTGTCAGCAGAGACTCAGGTGCTAGATGGAACAGGCACGCTTGATGGCTTTGTGTCACTACTATACATGGCTCTTTGAGGTCATGTCAGGGGGCCTCCTCTGCTTGCAGCTAAGGTTCTGGATCAGGTTTGTGGGAGGTCGGTGATTTCACGTTCTGTAGTATCCCAGGGATACTTGGAGCAGAAATGGAACCAGTGGCCTTAAAAAGGAAGAATCTGGTCATCTCACTCAGGAGCAGAGAGCTCTGTGACCCTTGCCCATAAAAGTTCTCCCCTAGGTTTTGCCACCTCTGGGCTTCCCTCCCAACTGTCTCTGTCTGATTTTCTTGCCTGAGTGCAACACTGTTTCATCCCAGTGCCTTCTGCTAGGCTCAGGGAATAGATTTATTTAGCTAGGCTGTAATAAGTGAGTAATACAGAGAGAGTAAATGGGTTGAATAAATGAACCATTGAATGGGCCAGTGAATGAAAATTCAGTGAGAGACATGAGGGAAAATACGCTGAAATTGGTGATAATGAGTGGCCTATACAGGAGAGTAAGTTAAAGCATAAGTGAGTTAATAAGCAACTGGGCACATTGAGCTTTCTTGCTTAGGAAGGTCCTGGCTGGTTCCTGGGCACTGCCCAATGCTGTGCTGTCACCCCAGCACCAGCACCCAGATATGTCACTGCATATAGGAAATAAAGCCATGGTTCATGGTGGACAGGGCAGTAAATCTGGAATCAGCCTTCCCGCTCCTCCTTTGACCAGTTGTGTGGCTCGAAACAGCTTACTTCGCCTATATATGCTTCCACTTACATATCCGCAAAATTGGTTTGTGGAGGAAATCTTTGTAAAGGTTAAATGACTGTGGCATATGAGTTTGGGGGACAGCGTCTGGCCTCTGAGCATAGGCGCACAGGGAGGAATTGTTATCATTCAGGGCCAGACACTATGGGCAGCTGCTTGAAAGCTCTGCTGAGTTATTTCAACCATCCAGCAAAGCTGACAGCCAGGTTGCCATTTCCTCAGCATGACATCTTCAGCTCCCTTCTCACTGCATCCAGCTACACAGATCTCTCTGGTTCTTTTGAGATCTTTTTTTGCAAAGCTCTGATGAAGGGACCTTTGCACTTGTTACCTAGGACACAATCCCGCCCTCTACCCCCAGCCATGTGATTTACTCTTTAGCCCACCTTCAGTCTCTACCCACACCTCTACCCCCAGCCATGTGATTTACTCTTTAGCCCACCTTCAGTCTCTACCCACACCTCATCTGAGTAAGGTCTCCTTTGGCACCACGACTGAACTGTCGCAGTTGCCCTTGGCAACTCTCCCCAGCCAGCGGAGTGCCAGCCTCCTTCCTGAGTCACTTCTCCATCCTTCTCCATTCCCTTGTCTGCACCCAGCTTGCCCTTTCCCTTATTTTATCTGTTTGTTGCTCTTGCAGAATATGCTACCTGTGGCCCCTCCCGCTCCATGTTCCCTTAATTCTTCTGGACATATGTTGACCATTTAAAATCTGTGTACGGAAAAGAGGAACAAATATAAGCTGTTCTACCCAAAGATGGACTGAAGTGTGATCACAGACAACCAGGGGACATTCAAGGGGGAAAAGGCACCCCTGGGGGCCATAGAGCCTCGCTTGGAGAGGGAGGAGGGATAGGCAGGGAGGGTAGAACAAGCATAGAATCTCTGGGCTCTGCGCTTGGTCTTGAGGACAGTGAAGAGCCATAAATGGCTGTAGGCAGGCCAGGGGGCATACACAAAATGGAGAGTATAGTTACAGCAGAAGGCATGGTTAGATGGTAGGAACAAGGAGGCTGGTGCTAGCTTGGCCAAGGAAGCAGAGATGATAACTAAGCATGTGAAAACAGCAAGGCATGCTGTGAGTGGGTAAGACTGTAATATGTCTTATATATATCTACCCTGCTGGATGTAGAGCAAGGAGGTAGGCTTCCCTCATCTATTCACACACTGGAGCCACCATTTCCCAAACAGCCTTTTAAAGGATGAGGGCTGTTCCTGACCTCTGACGGCAGCCCTGCTTAGAGGAGCAAAGAGCCATGCACTCTATTCCCATGACAAACAGGGGAGAAAGGAGAGAAGAGGAGAAGTAAATCAAAGTCAGGGCTGTTTAACCAAGATGAGGTACTCTGGAGGGCTAGTATTTTCACTACAAAGTCAGATGCAGCAGGAAATTGAGCCCACTCGGTATGGACCACGTAAACACAGGACTCAGCCCAGGCAGGGCTGTTGCTCGCTAACATGCACCTGTAGGATCATGTCTCCTTACAGGGTCTATGGCACAGTGCCATGAAGCAACAAACATCTGTAGTAGGGGATGGTGTACCTGTGGCGATCTTCCTGGAAGTAGGGGTGTATCACCATCTCTGTACTTTCAACATCCACCCTAGCGTGTGAGGCATAGGGTAAGAAAAAATTCAGTTTTAGACTGGATGAATAAATGGTATCACCCACCATATCAGGATCCTCTGTGCCCCTGTGGGACATATTCAGTGAGAGACTTGAGGGCAATTCCATGGTTGTCTCATAGTGGGTGGCCTATGCAGCAGAGAGGGCTTCCTAGAGGGGATGAGGAGGGAAGAGATGCTTAGGTGTACTTCTATACTTAGGAAGCAGGATGAACTCCAGGGCTGATCTTGGTGAGCCTCTGGCCCCTTTCCAGCAGAACCATGTTCTACTTCTGTGCACTCAGCCTGATTCCTGCATATCAGCAGAACAGACAGGCCTAGAAAGAATTCTCCAGGCTAGCTCATGACCTCACAGTCACTTGGCCCCTTAGGCTACCTGAGTTGCTCCTTGGGTCAAGGAACTGGGGTAGAATGGGGAGACAGGAGTTTTGACAAGTGAAGACTCAAGCCTAGGCTGAGGCATCGTGGGGCCCGCTAGTACTAACTCTGGCGAGTTGGTATTGCACATGTGTCTCTGACCAGCACTGCCATCAGGGCTGGCAAAGTGGAAAACAACCAGGGCTTTTGCTTCACAAAAAAAAATGACAAAATATAAAAACCTCCCCTCAGAGCCATTTGTTAAATATTTGACAATCTCTACACTGGCAGAGAGCAGGGAGGAAACAAGGAAGGGAGGATCCCCAGCCACAACACATGAAAAACACATACAACACACACAGATAAACAGCCAAATACTTCCCAGACATCAACGGAAGGAGACACATGCACAACCCTACATGACCTGGGTACAAACATGCTCCGCAAACACAAATATTCTCACACAGAGACACATACAGCAACACACTTACATATTCACAAATAGAGTCACAGTTGGAGTCACAGACTCACTGTCACCTGTTCCATGCCCCTTCCCCCACAAGAACAAAAGGAAGTAAGATTCAGCCAGCCTATCTTTCTCTTCTTTCCCTTGCCTCTCTCTGACCGGAGATGCCTTTAGCTGATCAGGCATACCCAAGATGTGTGATCTTGCCCTTCCTCTTTGTTCACACTATTCCTAGATGGACAAACAGAATTTAACCCCATTTTGTTCATGGATAAACTCATTGCCAAGTGTCTCCTTACTCAACCAATGCTTAGCATTTACGCTCTAGCCATCCAGCACCACTTCCAATCCCCCACCCTCCCCATCAACCCATCCCCAATCCATCCATCCACACATCCACACATACCACCCATAACCTCATCAGATTCCCCATCTGTGGGAGCCTGTGTAAGAAAGCTGTGAACTTCCTGTGAACTATGGATAGGGCACAGTGCAGAAGTTCTTCCCACATGGTGGCCTAGAAAGAATTGCATAAATTATGATAAGTGGATGCTCTTGAATTCAAGGACATAAAAAGAATGCCCTGGCATGTCCACATTAGAGAGGCAAAGGCCTGGGAGAAATATTCTTGGCTCTTTTCACATGACCAAAGGTGATAAGATATAACACCAGGTATATTCCCTCACTGTACTTGTATTTGCTTAAATGTCACATCATGTGTTGCTTGTTTTAATAATACAAATGAGAAGTACTTTGTTTGCACTATTCTTGATTTCAAATGCCTGGAGTCTTCTGGTTACCCATGCAAGTCTTTGGAATATCCTTCAATCTGTGAAAACTTAGCCTCGCTGGCCATGGAGCAGGTTGACACCCATCCGTCTAGTCATGTATGTATGTGTGCATCTATTCATCCATCTACCCTACCCATTAAGCCATTTACCCATCTATGAACTCATCTTTCTACCTATCAGATCACACATCTATGCATTCACCAACACATGTATTCGGTTATACAGGATCCACCTATCCACCTGTCCATCCAACCACCATCTACCTATCTGGCCAGCCATGTACCTATCCATTTATATATCAATCCATCTTTCTGTCTATCCATCCATCTACCAACCCATGCACCCATTCCTCTAAATGTGTATTTACTCCTCCTTTATACTTACCTTGTAAGTTTATCCATCTTTGTTCTAGGAATTCTTTCATCAGAGACAGGACGGTTTTGGGGCTGGCTGGAGTATCACTCACTTGTTCTAAACTGAGTGGGGAAGAAACAGTTGGGGATTTCTTAGTTGAAGCTTGATCTGAAGCTGAGTACCCAATATTATTGTCCCTCCGAGAATAAGAGACTCTACCTGTCTATGTGTATCGTGTATATGTGCTGTGTGTTCTATGTTTGTTCTATGTGTTATATATGTATATGTTATATATGTGTATGACTGAGTGTTGTGTGTGTTCTGTTTGTTGAGGGGTATGATAGATGTATGTAGTATGTACTAAATTATATGTGCTGTCTGTTGTATTGTGTGCTATGTGTTGACTAGTGCATATTGTGTGTGGTGACTGAATGTTGTATTTATGGTGTGTGTAATTGTTTGTGCCCATGCTGTGTGTGGTGTACCTGTGTTACTGGACAGAGGTGTCCAGAAGTGTCAACATGTAAGGAGGAACATTTATTACCCTCTTCTCTGCCCTGTGCCATCTTTCTTTCCCCTCTTCTTCTGCTCGCACCTGCAAAGGAAGCTTCTCCTGGGGAACATTTCTGAAAACTCACCGTTCCACTTACCCATGCATCAACCATCCCAGTAGCTGGCTCCTACAGTTACGCTCTCTGCCTTAGTGCAAGGCCTTGGCCTTTTATCCCCAAGCAGAAAGGCTGTTGATAGAGCAGCAATGGTAAGAAGTGATCAGCTGGGGGTCCTCTGTTTTTTCTAATTTGATGCCTATGGGAATGTTCAGCTGGGCAAGACAGGGAGGGCTCCATCTCTCTGGCTCACTAAAGCCAAAGCACAGCTTGGAGGTACCCTGAAGGCTCCTTACCCCTGTGCACCCTACACCTTGGGGATGGGTTTGGTTTGGTGTAGGGGTATGTTCTAAAGATGGAAGCCATGACAGTTGTGAAGACAAGGGAGAAAATGGGGAGTCTTCCTTTTATTGGGGGTGGTTTCTCAAAGAAAGTACTCAGGCACCAGACTAAGGGGCTAGAGAGGCAAGCCAGTGTACAGATGAGGGAAACGGAAGCTGGGACAGGGAAAGGGCTCTTTAGAGAGTGCTATCACTCCATGGGCATAATGGTGAGTTTCCTAAACAAGGACCTTGTAATCCTGTGGGACAGAAGATTCTATGAGATCTGGGGAGACATGAAAGTAATAGGAAGACAGTGCTCTGAGGGACACCAGGGCCCTTAATTTCCATCTTTTCATGAGGCAAGCTCCAGGTCTCCACACAACTCTAGAGGTCATTTTGCCAGAAATAACTTTGTTACTGTGTTCTTTGAAAGCAGGGGATACGGTGGCTGTTGGAGAGTTGTTACAAGATATGGAGGGCAGGACCCAGAGTTTGTCCCTGATGTGTGAGGACAAGTGACCCTGTGTGATAGACACAGGGTACAGAGGACGATGCTACTGTCCTTGGCCGCAGAGGGAGGAGGACCGTGCTTCCTCTGGGACAAGGTAGTTGCAGATACTCTGGTGGCCTGATAGGGAAGCAGCAGATACCCACAGCAGCCATGGAAATGTGAGCTTTAAGTTCCTAGGTGACAGTGAACTCCTATTCTTGCCCACCTTGGAACTAGACTTGGGACTGGCTAATATTTAGGTTGCCATAGAAACCCATTACTGGTTTCCCTCATGGTCCACTAAGGGAAGGGCAAGACTGACACCTCTCTGTAGACCTACAGTGCTTCGGGGTCCTGTTGTGGATAGGTATACACCTCCACTATACACACTCACAGCCCATCATAAGGTGCAGACTGCCACAGACTCAGCTTGTCAATCCAGTGGTGGAAGAGGACTTACAATGCCCCTTCCTTTTGTGCCATCTGCTCATATCTCCAGTGCCAGAGCTAGATCTCTACACTCACTTGTGCCACCATAGGACCTCTAGCCAGCCTCAAGTACAGAGGTTCCCAGGACCTCTCTCTGTTCTTCTTCAACTTTTCTCTGCCACCCAGATCCAAGCCTGACTTGTTTCCTTCCCGGACAATAACTTTATCAGTGTTCAGGGAACTACAGGCCTTCAGCCTTCTCTGCATCCTTTAATCCATAGTGCTTGCAGACAGTTCCTTACTCCCCTAGGATGAACCCCGACTTTCTCTTTCTGGTGTGAGGTGGCGTATTTATCAGCAGTTCTCTCTTCTATGCACCCAGGGCATCTGCCACAAACAGTGAGAAGCAAATGAGCAGGTCCTGGTCTTTGCTGTGATCCAAAGTTAGAGGTTTCTTGGAAAGCCAAAACCTGGAGGTCATGGGGAGTGCAAGGCCTTCTATCAGTCAGCTCTGGATGCATTTCACAGAATAACAGCCTTGGTGGGGCCTTCCCAGGGCTGGACTCAGAGTGGAGGCTGGCTGGCTCCAGCATATGGGGATGAGCAGCTGCATAGTTTTCCTTTGTGTACTGGACAGTCAGTTTGTGCGGCAAGCTTCTTTTCAGAAATGTGGCAGAGTTGCTGGCCAGGAAGGGCAGACAAAAGCCCAGACAACTTTGTCAGGGGCAGTGATTTTTTTGTAGCTATTTTCTTTGAAGAGTTTAAAATCATACAATTTTCTGCTTCCCTGGTTTTAGGGTTGCTGATGAGAGATCTGATATTATTTGGCTATGTTTTCTTTTGCCTGTGAGTTAACATTTTTTCCTTAGTGCTTTTAATATTTATTTCCTTAGTATTTTTCACAGCAGATTATGATATCGCACAATATAGTATATTGTTCTGTGGAATTTTCTGAACATATCTAAGATTTCAAATTCCTCTTGTGTTTGAATATCCATTTCTATCACTATGTTAGGGAAATTTTCTGTTGTAATTTTACTGATTAAATTATGCCCTTAGACAATATCTCAGCTTCTACATTTGTCACGTGTATTCTTAGTTAGGGTGTTTTGATTGTATCTCAAAATTGTTGGAGTTTTGGGTCATATCAAATCATTAATTTTTCTTCATATGTGTCTGTGCTGATTAGTTTCTGTCAACATGACACACACTAGAGCTACCTGGGAAGAGAGAACCTCAATCGAGGAACTGCCTCCATTAAACTGGCTTGTGGGCATGTCATTGGGGGCATTTTCTTGATTGATGGGTATTGTGGGAGGTCTCAGCCAACCATGGGTGGTGCCACCCCTGGGAACATGGTCCTGAGTGGTGTAAGAAAGCAGGCTGGACAAACCAGGGAAAGCAAGGAAACCAGTAAAACCAGTGTCCCTCTACAGCCTTTGTTTCAGTTCCTCTTTCCAAGGCCCTTCCTTGGCATCCCTTCATGATGGGTTAGGTAACCCCGTAGGCCAAGCGCACTCTTTTCTCCCTAGTTGGTTTTGATCATACTGTTTTGTTAATGGCAACAGAAAGCCAGCTAGGATGACGTCTGAGTGGGTTGTTGTCTGAATTTTATCCTCTGTTCCTGACTGTTGTCCCCTTTGTTCTTGTCTGTTAACACTTTCCAATTGTGATTCTTAGCCAGTTGTAATTGGTTCATTTCCTACATTTCTGTTTCATGCTTCTGGATTTTTAATTTCCTTGCTGACTTTTTCTCCATACTTTTGGATTTCTTCTACAAATGAACGCCTGTCTCATTCATTTTGCTGGCGCTTTTTGTCTAGAGCCTGAATTGGCCTCTTTATTACACTCACCTGATTATTAGAGTCCTCAATATGGTTTTTGTATTAGATTTTTATTTATTCTATTTTGTGTCAATGAATGCATGAAGGTATATATACCATGTACATACCTGGTGCCCGTGAAGGTCAGAAGAGAGCATTAGATCCCCTAGACCTGGAGTTTCAGATGCTTGTGAGCCACCATGTGGGTGCTAGGAACCAAACCAGGTCCTCTGTAAGAGCAACAAGTGCTCTTAACCACTGACCACCTTCCTTGCTTTGCTCACATCCTCGAATTGATCTCTTTATCAAAAATGGGGTTCTGAAATATTGTTCTAACATTTCAGCTACTTCATTATCTTAACTTTCCAGAACTGAGGAGTTGTGAGCTTCTGGAGGTTTTATTTCTTTTCCCTCTTTCCCAAATCTTTTATGTGTCTGTTTCATTTTATGTGAGTCCCCTGGTGAGTGGTCTTCCTTTGGATTGTGTCCTCCACTATTATTTAGGAGTGACGCAGACTGCAGTCTCTGATACAGAGACCTGACAGCAGGCTAGTGTTGTGTTGCAGAAGATACTTGTGTGCTCCCATGTTTGTGTCTCTGATAAGATTCAGAAGACAGCATCACTATGTGGGAAGGCCTCCTTCTGCCTTCTTGTTACAAAGCCATCTCTGGTGTTTGGGGAATCATTTTTTTCCACAAGTGAGGCTCCCAGGGAATATGTTAGATCTGCCTACTTGTGTTTACTGTTGTCTTCCAGACCTGCCAGAGACTACCTTAACTTCAGTAGTACACTTCCACATTCCTGTGTGGCTTGCT
This sequence comes from Peromyscus californicus insignis, assembly GCF_007827085.1. NCBI lineage: Eukaryota > Metazoa > Chordata > Mammalia > Rodentia > Cricetidae > Peromyscus > Peromyscus californicus. The sequence continues at coordinate 84,630,372 of NW_026294391.1, forward strand.
CATACAGACATGATGCCTCTCCATCAGCCAATTTTAGCATGCCAAAGAAGAACCTTAGGTTCAGGCTCCTGTGGTATATTTCTGCTTCCACCTCTACAGCCTGATCTACTCTGGATGTCTCTCCATGCACACTTCTTCAGGTACTCTTTACATCTCTGCAGCTCAGAAGTCTTCGTCCAGCTCCTTGCTCCCATGGTGCCTATGTTCTAGAGGAGAGGGCACCTCCCTGGCAGCTACCACTGATCTTGCACTTAAATTATTGTAAATAGGCTGTAGCACTTGTGACATCTCCTCGGCACAAGTGCCATTTATGCTCATCTTGTTACTCTACTCTTTTTTCATAATTTTTTCTCTTTTATTGAAAATAGATGTTTTTCCTCACATAATAGATCCTGATTATGATTTCCCCTCCCTCTACTCCTCCCAGCTTCTTCCCACCTCCCTGTCCATCTGAATCTACCCCCTTCTGTCTCTCATTAGGAAAAAACAAATGGATTTCTATGGGATAACAATAAAATAAAATATAATAAGATAAAATATAATAAGATAAAACAAAAGTAACACATAAGAATTGGACAAGACAACCCAGCAGAAGGAAAAGAGCCCAAGAGAAGGTACAAGAATCAGAGATCCACATGTTTGCACACTCAAGAATCCCATAAAAGCACTAAACTGGAATCCATGGTATATACACAAAGACCTGTGCTGTGGGATGTTCTGTATGGCAAGTGTGTTGCTAATTAGTCAATAAATAAATCACTGATTGGCCATTGGCTAGGCAGGAAGTGTAGGCGGGACAAGGAGGAGAATAAAACTGGGAAGTGGAAGACTGAGTCAGAGAGACGCTGCCAGCCGCCACGATGAGAAACAGAATGTGAAGATACCGGTAAGCCACGAGCCATGTGGCAAGGTATGGATTAATGGAAATGGATTAATTTAAGCTGTAAGAACAGTTAGCAAGAAGCCTGCCACGGCCATACAGTTTGTAACCAGTATAAGTCTCTGTGTTTACTTGGTTGGGTCTGAGTGGCTGTGGGACTGGCGGATGACAGAGATTTGTCCTGACTGTGGGCCAGGCAGGAAAACTCCAGCTACAAATGGCGTCCAACGTGGTGGCAAGAGTTTCCACCTAAAAACTGAGAAAAAAGATTCTAAAACGGAGCTAAAAACAGTTCCTAATTGTCTCTCTCAAATGAGCGGCAGCTGCTGGTTTGAACTACTGGTGGGTTCCTAGCATGCGTGCTCGACCTGCCTATGGCGGGAATGAGGCCTTTGCAAGTGGCACTTTGAGCTGCATGGTGGATTTAGCCTTTGCTGGTGCAGAGCAAAAGGGGAGGTTTCTGGGCTACACGCTGCTTGGCTAAAAGCATAGACCCCCGATAGCTCCCAGAGCTGGCGGTAAACCAAGGCCATGTTGGGAAGCTGAGGTGGGTGGAGCCAGCAGCCACAGCTGCTGCAGCTTAAAGCAATAGATTCACAATAAGACAGATTCAGATGTAATAGTTTACAATGTGTGTAAAAGATACATAGGCTTGAAAGAGACAAAAAAGATGATAGAGTTATAGAAACAAATACATAGTTTAAAAAAATAAAGTCTTTAAAGAGACAGTAAAGGTAGTATAAAAAATAAGCCACGTAAAAATGGATATTACACAGAGAATCTGCATTGTGTTGTCTTTGGGACTTTTAACTGCAGAAAAACATTTGATTGTAAAAGCTGTCGAGTTATGCCAAAATGTATATTTTAAAGGTACCTTGACTTCAAAATTTGAATATAAGGATATGTTGCTTTGGAAAGGAGACTCTGTTTTTGTTTCCACAGAAAGCCAGAGGCTATGGATTTGTTCCAGATTAAGACACATCAGGTTTGACCAGCCAAGGCCCCCTGAAAGGTCTCCGATGACACCATGGCCCAGATGATCCAACATCCAGAATGGTTTGAAGGCAACTGGCTCAGACGATACAGCCTCATGGACTACTCCATAATCCTAAAATTTTCTTTGTTTCCCCATAAGATACAGCGCCCCCCTCCAGCAGGAAGTAGTAAGAGAAGCTACGCCCAAATTCCCAAATTATATGTAATTTTACTTTAAGGTTAAAACCTTCCTTTTTGAAAAAAAAAATGGGGGAAGTGCTGTGGGATGTTCTGTATGGCAAGTGTGTTGCTAATTAGTCAATAAATAAATCACTGATTGGCCATTGGCTAGGCAGGAAGTGTAGGCGGGACAAGGAGGAGAATAAAACTGGGAAGTGGAAGGCTGAGTCAGAGAGACGCTGCCAGCCGCCACGATGAGAAACAGAATGTGAAGATACCGGTAAGCCACGAGCCATGTGGCAAGGTATGGATTAATGGAAATGGATTAATTTAAGCTGTAAGAACAGTTAGCAAGAAGCCTGCCACGGCCATACAGTTTGTAACCAGTATAAGTCAATGTGTTTACTTGGTTGGGTCTGAGTGGCTGTGGGACTGGCGGATGACAGAGATTTGTCCTGACTGTGGGCCAGGCAGGAAAACTCCAACTACAGACCTGTAGGGTAAAAAAAGAATTTAGAAGATATATATATATATATATATATATATATATATATATATATATATATATATATATAAATTAAAATAAAAATAATAAGTTTTTTGAAGAGCCCTGGCAGGACATTATGAGACAAGGACCTCCAAAGATGTCATTGAGTTCATTTGCTGTTGGCCATGTACTGCTGGACATGCAGCCTACCGTTAAAAGTAGTTTGTTTCTTCAGTGAGATTCCCTTGGAGGAAACTAAATTTTAATTTGCAAGTGGTTATCAGTTGGAGATAGCTTCTGAGCTAGTGATGGGGGCTTGCACCCACTTCTCCTTTCAGCTTAAGGATCCTCATTTGTTTCTGGCAGTAAAGCACTCTTAATCCTTTTCGCTCTCTCCTTTTATGTATAATCTGTCTCTGTCTCTGTATTTGTCTCTCTGTCTCTGTCTCTCTTCTTATCTCTGTTGTTGTCTTAGCTCACAGATGCTAATTGCCAACTGGACAACACAGTATGACTCTCATGTTGCCCAATGTACTAGTAAATGTGTTTTTGGTTGTTTTTTTTTTTTTTTTTGTCATTGATGCAATTTTGCAATATTAACTTCCAGTTTCATTATTCTTAGTTTCTATCTCAATCTGTACTTTTGAATCAATTTTCATTAAAACATTCCATGTTCTGTTACTTTAAATTCATATCTGTATTCTTTTTCTTTTTGAGACAGGGTCTCACCGTATAGCCCTGGCCTACCAGAAATCCTCATATGGACCAGGCTAACCTAGAGCTCTCACAAAGATCCACCTGCCTCTGCCTCCTGAGTGCTGGGATTAAAGGCGTGTGTCTCATATCTTTATTCTTATTTGATTAAGTTTCAAATATTTGCATTCTTTGAAATTTTCATACATGTATACAGTGTATCTTCATCATATCCACCCTCTAATTTCTCCCAGTCCCCCCAACACATCTGTCTCCCAACTTCATTCCCTTAAAAAAGATTGAGTCCATTTACTGTTGCCTATACATGTGTGTTTACAGGGCCATCGACTAGGGAATGGGGAATCTACCAGAGGCCACTCCTCCAAAGAAAAGTGACTCTCCCACAGCACTCATCAACTGCTCGTAGCATCTTGCCTAGGGATGGGACATCAGGAGTCCTTCTACCATCCATGCTGGAATATCGACTGGCTTGATCTTACACAGGTCATGTGCAGGTAACCGCAGCTGCTGTGAGTTTACATGTGCAACAGTCATGTCTTGTCTAGTCATGCTGTCAAGCTACCTTCTGGATATTTACATTTATCTTCATTGTTTTATGCTGCATTCAACCACGGTCAGAGAAGCTTCTTATTGCAGTGGGTAGTGGTTAATGTAGAGACTTGTAACTGTGAAAAGTGCTGAGGACAAAGTGACTGAGAGTGCTAAGCTGTAGACAGGACACCTATATTAACCTCCAAGGCTCAGGAAACATCAGAGAAGGGAAGGCAAAAAGAATGTAAGTTGTAAAATGATGTTTTCTGTTTGTTTGTTTGTTTGTTTGTTCATTTGTTTTTTGTCTTATGATGTCTCCTATAAGCTGAAAGACCTTAGACTTGCAGGCATGCCCAACCCTTGACATTCCAACAAGACACTGTCATCTACAAAGTTCATGCTTAAGAATCATATAACCAAATGACAAAAACAAATCTCATAATGTTTTGGTAAATTTGCTGTTTTATATTGGATTGCATTTATAGTTCTCCTCGGCTATATGCATCCCCAGTGGACCACAGGTTGGACACACCTGGAGCTGTTCTTGTCCAATAATCTTAAATCTCTTCCATTTAAATAACCCTATCAGATATGTTTGAAGTGAGTTTTAGGAGAGCAACTATCTCCTTTCTCCTCTTCCCTTTCCTTCTTCCCCCTGATTTTCCTTGTTGATGTTCAGGTTCTGTTTTGTCTTTTTCGGTCCACAAACTTTCTATAATCTTTTATAATAACTTAGTAGACAGATAACACCTTTGCCATTCCATGCCTGACTTTTAAAAGATAGTCTTAATCTATTTTTTGTTAGGAACTTAAAACAGATCTGGAGAGATGGATTAGTGCTTAAGAGGACTTAATGCTCTTATAGAGTATTGCCACCTGGGGGACCAGCCTCCAGGCATCACAGGGCTCAAAGGGAAATCCACAGGACTTTTCCATCTGAGGGGATTGGAGAAAAAGACACTCCCACACTCTCTTGATGGTTTCCTTCTTTATGTGGAGGCATGGATGGGGTCTAGCCTCTTATAATGGACTGACTGGACTGGACTGACTGGGGGTGGGGGTGGGGTTGGCTTTGACTGGACTCGAGGAACAGCTGCACAAAAGCATATTTATAGATGGTTACATAAAGTATTTCCTCATACCAAGGTCCCTAACCTTAATTTACATGTCTTACTGAAGGAGACCATCGCATGCCTCCGTGACTCTAGTCCTTCATTATGCATTGTATGCAATACCACAATAATAAAAGAGCCCCAGATGTGCCTGAGGTGTCTTGTGACCAAAGTCATGGGATGGCCTCAAGGACCCCTCAGCAAAACAATCATTGTCTTCCACAAGGATTCCTCAAGGTCAAGGTACTTTTAAAAAACATCTGTTCATTTTAATATCTATCCCTTACAGTGATTCTGCTAAGCTCCTACAGAGTACAGGTAACAATATGTTTTTCATCTCCCTTACATGATTAAAAACAAAGTCATCCCAATATCCCATATACATTAATGTCTAAGTAACTTACTACAGATTCACAGAATATGAGCAGACAAAGTATTTTTTCACAGCCAACTCTTTTGCTGGCAGGCTGCATACTGCAGTTACAAAGAAAGAATCAATAATTTTTTGTTTATCTTGAAAGTTAATTTTATGAGGAATCTTAAAGGAATAACAAACCCAAACTTTTGTAAATAAACGAAAATTAGTCATCTGTATGTACCTTAGATCTTTAGGGTGTATACCTATTTATTAATAGTTTCTTCTATAAGGAGATTGAGAGCAGGAATGGGTACAGGGAGTTAATCATAACCTTTGATCATCAACCAACCTTAACATTTGGGCTGCTTTGTATTTTTTACCTCAGCTATGTGTCCTTGTGGACTTTAGATTATTTTCTGTATTTTTTTCCATCTTAAAGCTATTGTCGAAAAGTCTGATCTAATCTGGTTATTTCAAGGCTTTGTTTCAGCTAATAATGTACATCAAAACCCTTGACTGCCTCTTTTCAGCATTAGCATCTTTCAGCATTAAGATTATTAGAGCTAGCTTGGCTCCCAGGGAATTCAATTGCTTTCCTTAATCATTAACCTGAGCTGTGATCTAAAGCAGCTCCTTAGGTGGAACTCATAAGCCTTAGCTGTGAAACATATCCTTGTATATACCTTTATTCATCAAAGTTCTGTATAAGGTAATATTATCAATTAGATGGTACAGCTTAGGGAGGAAGTCATCTTCATAATAATTCACTGGTAAAAATGCCCAGTAGAACAGGATGTATCCATGAAATAAACACATTACCTTACAGGCAGTAGGGAATTTCCCCACATCCAATCCAACCATGCTGGATACCAGAGGAAGATGGCAACAGCAAACATGTAAAGGCACAGCAGACACAAAAGACATTCCCAGGTCTATGGTCTCAGGGGCCTTGCCTAACCAAGAATTATTCACTAGGGGGTTGCCTCCTGGTACACCAACACCCTGAACCTCAATCACTACCTGTTGCTCCTCTGACATGGCCACTGGCCGTAGAGGACCTTGGTTCAGTTCCCAACAACTACATGGTGGCATACAAACAGCTATAATTCTAGTTCCAGGAGTTCTGACACCTTCTTCTGGCCTCTACAAGCACTGAATGCATATGGTGTGCTTACATATGCAAATGGACACTGAATGCATGTGGTAAACTTACATACAGGCAAAAACCATTCATACACATAAAAAGAAAAATTATTAAAATCTAAACAGTTACTTTGGGCTTCATTTTGTAAAAAAAAATTAATTCCTTTATGCTCTCTTCCTCTTTTTTATGTGTATTAATTTTCTCTTACCAACAAATATTGACCCAGAAACACTCAATACTGTAAATAAACATTATCAAACTATATCTGCAGGCTATTTCCAACATTCATGGTAGGTAACCTGTTGAAATATAACGACACACACATACCCATTCTTTTTTGAGTCAGGGGCATGGAAACATGCATAACTTAAAAATTAAAACTATGAATTGCCTTAAAAAGCTGATTGGGCAGGAAATGGAAAGCATAGTAATATTGGTTACATTGTTCTCTAGAAGGCAGATTAAACTTAAATAGGCTGAGTATACACCAGGATGTATAATGTATAATGTATTAAAAAACAACTTTCTTGTAAAACTCTATTAAAGATTTCTGTCCCCAGACTCTGTTAAAGATTTATTTCAGGTGCTATGATTTCTCTGCTGTTCAATAAATACAAAACAAAGCCATTTGTTAAGGACCAGCAGGACAGACATCAAACACACACACACACACACACACACACACACACACACACACGTACATGCACGTGTGCCAGTGTGCCAGGTAACAGACAGACTATAGATAGGCCAGTAATCACAAACTATAGAGAGATGGAAGATACAGAGAGAGAAGCGGACAATTCAAATTTGGGCTTGCAAAAATTATTGTTTTCATTCCTTGATGCTACATCAAGACATTTTGTTGCTCCCTGAAGTTATCTTTAACATGTTAAACTATGCAGTGAACAAAAGGTGACAGTTTGACAATGATGTGAAGGGCACAAGTGTCTCATTGTGACTCTCTTCTCTCTAGCCAGGGCTTTAACATAAGATCACAGTTACACTCTCTGGACAGCTGTGGCCACGCCCATCTTTGAGGCTATTGACCAGATGAGAAAGATGTACCTTCACACACATACTCCAGCCAGAAACTAAGTTACCTAGTTATCTGATAGCTAAAAATGGAGTGATTTTTTTATCATAGGAATGTCATGCGTGCTGGAACATGCTCTCTTCGTCTAATGTTTGCTTTAAGCAATGAAATTCTAACAAACTGCCTCTGTCTGGAAGGTTCTGAGACTCATCTGGCAACATCCCCATGAATTTAACTGTCATTGACAGTCACCTCCCCCGCAACAATGCTATCAAAAGTTATACCTGGTAGGCCAGGGGGGTCTCCACTCTGGTCGGAGAAGTCCCATTCCATACCCACCTTGGCAGGGGTCAGATTGGCTGAGAGCACCTGTCTCCAGGGACATTTAGGGGTTCAAGGAGATCATGCCAGTCCCTTCAATATGGTTCTTCCAAATTAAATGAGCATTATCCTTTAGTCTGAAGTCTCATCATCATCTGGATCCTCTAGAGCTGCTGACAGAGGAGAGAGGAAAGAGGAGAGAGGAGGGAGGGAGGGAGGGAGGGAGGGAGGGAGGGAGGGAGGGAGGGAGGGAGGGAGGGAGGTAGAGAGAGACAGAGACAGAGACAGAGAGACAGACAGAGACACACACACAGAGAAGCCCATTCACCCCATGTATATTAGGGCTGGTTCCTTCTGTACTGTTTTTGAGATAGTGCTTTGTCTATTACAACACAGGCAGTTTTGGCTCCTTGAGGAATACAATGGCTAAGGAGTAAGAGAATCCTATTGGCACCAAAGCCATGTGCTGTGGATGGCTCTCTCAGCCCTCCAGAGTGCTCATATTACTAGAAGATTCCAGAGCTGCTTCCTCTGTTGACTCTTTCATCTGGAAGGTACTAAGAAACAAAATTTGCTGTTGGGAAAACTGAGGCTGAGTGAAGGAACATGGCATTCTCAGTACAGGGCAGCTGGTCAATGAATGAAATGGGTCTTGATCCAGTTCTTTTCTAATCCAGAGTCCTTTTCTGGGCTCTTCACTTCATGCCTGAAACTATGCTAACCACAGTCATTATCTCATGTCATTCTCAACACCAGTCTGTGGTCACTACTGATGAAATTTGGCTTACAAAGGCCAATCCTTTGTTCCAGGCTACACAGGAGTTCAATGCAGTGGTAGGTCCCTTTGCTGTGGCTGTGGGCTCTGGGGATATAGCTCTTAGACTTTGAAAGGAGATGTGTGGGCCTTGTCCCCCTAGCCATCCTCAGAATGATCTTAAGTAACTCTGCTCAGAAAACAAGAATGCAGCTGGGCCACAGCGAAAACTGAAATAAGACGCCCACCTTTGTTTTCTGATGAAGCATGCCCTAAGCTAACTGGATGCCTGCTCAGGACTACCTTAGAGACCAAGGAGGGTATGAGGGCAAAGGGAGGGCATGTGAGTTCCTCCTTGGACCTGCATGGTGCTGATTTCTATGTTACATAACGAGATAACTTCAAAGAACAAACTGTAAAACCATTCTGCAAATATGTATCCATCAATCTAAAATGCATGTTTATCTTAGGCCAAAGAAAAACAGGCTCAAGGCCCAGGCTCCTAAAACGATGATGGAAGAGGAAGCCAAAAAGCAGGTGATGACTGAGGTGAATGGTAGGTGAGGAAGGGGCCTAAGACTGTCCCTAGTTACGTTGAAGAAACATAGGTCCTGATAGAAGTCAGAAAGAAATTAAAAAAAAAAAAAGAAACCTTTTGCTTTTCTGTCCTGGCTGTGAGACAGTGGGTTTCTGCTCACCGCAAACAGCTGTACAGGTAGGAAGAGTGGTCCTCCCAGTGAGGCACCACCTGGAGATAGCATCACATCGGACACCTAGGGGCAAAGGGTTGGTCCCACCAGCACTTCCTTTTCTTCTTTCTTTTCTTTTCCTTCCTTCCTTCTTTCTTTTCTTTCTTTCTTTCTTTCTTTCTTTCTTTCTTTCTTTCTTTCTTTCTTGCTTGCTTGCTTGCTTGCTTGCTTGCTTGCTTTTTTCCTTCCTTCCTTCCTTCTTTCCTTCTATTCTTTCTTTTTTTTAAGATAGAGTTTCTCTGTGTAGCCCTGGTTTTTCTGAACCAGGCTGGCCTCTAACTCAGTGATTCTCCTGCCTCTGCCTCCCAAGTGCTGGGATTAAAGACGTGCACCACCACCGCTGCCGCCGCCAGGCCCCCATCAGCACTTTCAACGGGATACAAATTAAGGTTTTTCTAACGCTTCTGTAGGTTCTGTTGTGCTCAGCTCCAGGACAAGTGGACAGAAAGTGAGACGACATGGGAGCTGCAAAGATGGACAGAGTCAGAGACAGATAAGAGAGGGCTGGGAAATCTCAAGAATAAAAGGACAGGTGACATCTGCCAGCCTCTGGAATGTGTTCTATTGTTTTTTCCCCCCAATGGATTCTCACTGTTGTTCCTGAGACATATCCTGATGGTTTCATCTACCCGACAAGGAAACCATCACCTTGGCCACAGACTATGGGAGGAACTGTGTGTTGGGTGTGTGTGGGGGCATTCTAAGGTCACAGCTCTCTAGCTGATCCAGCTTCCTTGAGGCCTTTTGGTCCCCTGGAAGCAGGGATAGGCAGTTACTCAAGTAAAATTGTGGAATAATTTGCAGCTGTCTTAAAAGGTCCAGGCACTCAGTTCTCCTCCTCTCCACCTTGTCAGTTCACCAAATCCCTAGACCAGAAAGTCCCTTATCTGCCTCTCTTGCCTTTTCATATCCTGTATCATGCACTGATCCCATTTTCTTTGAAGTGATGAGATTCAGACATGATCTGTGACTTCTTCCTATGGTATCAGAGGGTGTGACCTTCTTTGGCACATCTCTCACCATCCTTTTAAGATTTGCATGTCTCTCTCTGTACATGGAGGAACACACCTGTTATTGAACCCTTGTGGAGGGTAAATCAGGAGGATCTAGAGTTCAAGGCCAGCCTGGCCTACATAGCAAGAACTCATCACAAAAGTAACCGAAACATTAGTGGAAAATAACACATAGCAGATGGGGATGTAGTTCATCATAGAGTGCTTGCCTGCACTGTGTAAAACCTTGAGATCAATATTCAGCAATGGGGGAAAAAGTGTCAGCATGATTTTGGCTATACAGGGACCGTATCTTCCTGCTGTGGGATGTTCTGTATGGAAAATGTGTTGCTAATTAGTCAATAAATAAAACACTGATTGGCCATTGGCTAGGCAGGAAGTGTAGGCGGGCCAAAGAGGAGAATAAAGCTGGGAAGTGGAAGGCTGAGTCAGAGAGACGCTGCCAGCCGCCATGATGAGAAACAGCATGTGAAGGTGCCGGTAAGCCACGAGCCATGTGGCAAGGCATAGATTTATAGAAATGGATTAATTTAAGCTGTAAGAACAGTTAGCAAGAAGCCTGCCACGGCCATACAGTTTGTAGCCAATACAAGTCTCTGTGTTTACTTGGTTGGGTCTGAGTGGCTGTGGGACTGGCAGGTGAGAGAGATTTGTCCTGACTGTGGGCCAGGCAGGAAAACTCCAGCTACATCTTCCCATTGGTTAGCACTAAGATTTTGAAGTTGCCTACCTGGTTTTGAATCCTGCACCTGACACTGACAGCTGTGTGGCCCAGGGCGGGTTAATTATCTTCTCTGTGCCTCTGGTTTTCCATCTGTAAACATGTATAAGATAGTAAGTGTACTCACAAGAGCCCAATTCTTGTGAAGAGTAGGTGTGTTAGTAGAGGAAAAGTATTTACAATCACCTAGAAGAGAGAACTACACAAACGTTAACTATTATCCCTGCTTCCCTTTTTCCCATGATTCTTTTCTTCCTGGGTTTCTTTTCCCTATTTGCTTGTTTTCCATGTATGCATATCAGATTCTTTGATGAAGGATAAGTAGATTGTGTATTTCAGGCATATAGTTCATGTAAAGAGGTTATTACATATTCATTTGTACTGACACACTTTAAAAGGATTCATTCTCACTGGAGACTGCAAAGGTGTCAAGTTCTAGGGCAGAGTAGCAGGCCTGGCAACTTGGGCCAGAGCTGACACGGCTGGCCTGAAGCAGAACTTCCCCTCTGGAGACTGGTTTTTCTCTGAGACTGGCAACAGATTGGATGAGGCCTACCCACATGATGGAGGGGATCTCTTTAATGAAAAGCAGCTGTCTGTGATATACCCACAGCTACAAAAACCTCCATATCTGTCCCTAGATGAGGGACTGGATACTGTTGGACCTGTCTGGCCAGGGGGACACATTCTACTCCCTAGCACAACACCCATGATTTATTTTGACCTAAACTCCTCATATTCCCACCTGCCCATCTCCAGGAGATCCAAATTCATATCATCCCTCAGTGCTTAGAGCCCATTGCCTAGTGGGCCTGGACTGGGCTACCTCTGCTGCCCTGGCCTACACTCCATCTTCCTGGGCTTTCTTTCATGGCAGTACAACTTTCATGGAGGCTCTAGGCACTGTGGGAGGAAGCTGGGTGAGTCTGTGAGGTGCACATGGTGTTATTTGTGTAGAAATCTAAATGAGTAACAATGTCCCCTTGCTATTGTGTATGGCATGCTGTGGAGTTGCTGTGCTATCTTGTTACTGTAAGCACCCCTGCTGCCTATCGACTGGGCACAAACTAGGAATTGGTTCTTTAAACTGTGATTTAGTCAGAGAGCTGGCAATCTGGGAAACCAGACTGAAATCTCTGGACCTTCCAAGCCCTTTCTCATTAGCATTTTTACAGGGAACCAGAATAAAGGAAACTGATTTAAAGTACAGACTTCTTCTGACCTGTGGCTTTTGTCTGTTGTCTCTGAGATGCCCTTCTCCAGTATCATCATCTCTTAGTGTAGAAGGGGAGGGTGTGTAGACGCCGAGGCCATGGGGTCTTGCATCCCTTTTCAAGTGTGTGTGTGTGTGTGTGTGTGTTGGGAGGCTTTACTCAAAACAGACAAACCATTTGAAGTTTGTATGAGTGGATTCCTTCCTATGCAATGAAGTACAGATGTATTCTTCTAATGTAAAACATACAGTGCCCCTATCATTATCACCCCCATCTGATACCTGCATGTTCTTGTCCTTTATACTGATGTTTTTTCCTGTCTAACTGCTCTTGCCTAGGTTGGGAACATGATACAATTGGTCCCATTGCTAGAATGAGAGACTCTGGATTTTTCTGACAGAGAAGTTTGGCCCACAATCAAAAAAAAAAAAAAGCTTTTGTAAGTCTGCTTGTTTCCATTTTCTCAATTTCCCTGGAACTTTCTGTACCTTTCATTTGGCTGCTGGGCTTCACAATGAGTGCTCAGCGGCATTGACTGTGTCTCTAGGCTGTATCTTATCATCCTCATATGACAATTCCTGGGACTGCTTCCCAACTTTGTCTTTCAATCTTTTTCTTGGATTTTTAAAAGCTAGAAAAGAAGATAAGAAATGTGGTGCTGAAGGGTGGACTCCAGGGATGCCAGATCTCAGCCCAGATTTGTTTCCAAGGTCTCACTTGGATGGAACTTTTTCCTGACACCAGTGTCTGGTTTCATTGCTGTGACATCTTAAGACTCAGAGAATGTTCTTTTTTTCCCATCCACTGGCATAGAACTTTCTGTCACTTGTCCCTTTCATTCATTTTTGCTACATCTTTATGTTGTCTTTCCTGTGGGTTAGAAATCAGATTGCTGGACATTTTCTAGGAATCTTACTGAACCCTTCCATACCCTAATAGAGGACATCAGCATGGCAGGATGAGGAGCCAGGAGACAGACAGCCTATGACAGACCTCCTGTGTCTGCATCCAGGGTCAAGGGCTTTCTGTGGAAAACCACTACCCATTCTCCTCCCTGCGGTGGAGCCTCGCTGCCAGGCATACGGTAGAAGAGACAAAAAACAGTGGTTTTCCTCTGAGGTGGTCATTTCAGGCCTGCTTTCCATAGATGGCAAAGTGTTAGAGCTCTGGAAGGATCTTGGGGCCTTTTTTGCTTCTCACACAGCCTCTCCATAGGGATTTGTAGGTGCCTCTGATATAGGATCCTCTGATCTCACTGGGGTAGTCAGGCTTCTATTTTCTGTTTCCCTTTCAGGCTATGAACTATTTCTGCATTCTGAGGGTCCAGGGTTCTTTTCCATCCTTAGGTTTCTCCAGAGAATCTATCTGCTTTCACTCAACTGACACCTCTTGGCACCTGGCCAGGGCTGGAACAGGAATCCAGTTATAACAATCTGTGGTCAGCACTTTTGAGACACTCCCCACACACCCCAGGCATTCACTTTCATCCTCCTATTCTGTTTATCCTGGTCTTGTTGTTGCACAACCCCATACCAGCCCGGCCCCTTAGGGAGATGTTTGCATAGCCTTTTCTCTCTATATGGCTTCAGAGTCCATGTGTCTGGATTTTGATTCTGGTCTATGTTCTATCTCAGATTCTCTCATGGCTGTGAAAATGCAAAATTGTAAACTGCTTTCACTGTAAGTCTGGCTTGTTACTGACATTCACAACTTTACAGCTGGGGGCCAATTAGAGGTGTCCCTGAAGAATTTCAGTGTATGTGGCTTCAATCTGCACAAAGCTAGAGGCATCATCCTCCCAATGGCTATTGTACCATATTCCTGTCCTAGGAATGGCCTTTGTACCCAGCCTTTCCACAGTGCAAAATAAACCCCTGCTTCGCTTTTTATTTGAAGGTAGATGTTTCTGGCCCTAAAATACTAAGTCAGATTCCCTGATGCACATGAGGTAGCAGATGAAATGCCTTATTTCATCTGCACATCTAAGTGTGACTTCCTAGTGTACCTGAACTTCCAAGTGAGTCTTACCTGGGGGAATTGCAATGCTTCCTCGAAAGACTCACTGGGCACTTGCACTCAGAAAACCTGGCTAGTGTATGTGTACTTCATGGTGAAATTCCCCAGATCCACATGCTCTCCTAGGTGAGTCTCCATTTTGTACCTGCACTCCAAGACAGTGTTCTTGATGCAGTTATATAACACGATGTCACTCCCTGGTGCAAATTAACTCACAGGTGGGACTTCCTCTTTCACTCAAACTCCCAGGAGAGACCCTGCTGTGGCTGAATCGTCACTTGTGATGTACCTTCATGTTCAGGTTTGTATCCCTGCTGTACCTCTACTGATCCTTCATGATAGAGCTGACCTTGTGGATGAATCACCCTGGTCCATTTGCACATCCTGGTTAGAGTCCCTTGTCCCAGAGCTCTTGCAATAGGTTTTTTTTGAAAGCTGAGCTTCCCAATGAGTTCATATGTGCCACAAGAACTTCTAGATAAGACTCAATGACTCATCTTCACTGACAAATACCACACTTCTGTTCCACCTGCATTTCCAGTTGTGACTTGATAGTGTGATCGCACTTCCAGTTGGTACTCTCTGGTACCACATCTTCCTAGGTCAGAATCTCCAACACATACCTACAGTTCCAGGTCACAGTCCCTTGTAACTTGTACAAAGAGGTTAAAGAATCTGCCTCATCTGTACCTCTGATGTGAAACTTTTTGTTTATATTTATTCCTGGGTGGGACTTCCTCTTCCACATGTATTATCAGGTCAATTTCCAGGTGCAATTGAAATACAAAATGAGATTCTTTGGGTCACCCACACTTTCAGGTGACTCTCCTTGTTGCACCTGCATTCCCAGGCAATTCTCCCTGATAAGCTGGACCTTCCAGATCCAATACTCTGCCTGCCACCTCTGTGCATACATGCTATTTTATTGGGTTTCACTGTGCTTTGAGGTGGGTCTTCTTGGTGAAGCATCACTTCCACTTGAATCTCCCTGTAGAAGCAATACTTTGGATGATCCTGTTGGTCTACCTAGTCTCTAGTTCAACTGTACTT
Source organism: Peromyscus californicus insignis (assembly GCF_007827085.1). Classification (NCBI taxonomy): domain Eukaryota; kingdom Metazoa; phylum Chordata; class Mammalia; order Rodentia; family Cricetidae; genus Peromyscus; species Peromyscus californicus. The sequence continues at coordinate 84,645,624 of NW_026294391.1, forward strand.
CAAGGTGAGACTCCACAGAGAACCCGCACTTCCAAGTGAGATTTCCTATTGACCTTGAATTGCTAGGTGTTTTTTTTTTTTGGGGGGGGGTTTTGGGTTACTGTGTTAAAATACTCTAAGGTAAGTAACTTCCAGGAGAAAGGCTTTATTTGGCTCACAGCTTGAGGTTGGAGTCCAACGGGACAGAGAAATGGCAGTAGCATGAACTTGAAGTAGAAGAGTGATTACCATATGTGTCCAAGTGGTCACTTGTGATGTACCTTCGCGGTGAGGTTTGTATCCCTGCTGTACCTCTACTGATCCTTCATGAGCAGTGCCCTTTCTCACTCTTACACTGCTAAGGACCCCCTGCCTCGGTAATAGTCTTGCCCACAATTAAAACAAGTCTTCCCACCTCAACTAAGGTAATCAAGACAATTCCCCACAAGCATTTTCAGAGTCATCTCTTCCAGGAGATTCTAGATTTGGTCAAGTTGACACCACTAACCATTATACCAGGTGAGTTTATCTGGTAAAACTACACAGCCAGGTAAGACCTACTGTTGGACCTGCTCTTAAAGTCTTCCCGAAATACCTGCAAATCTGGTGAATCGGTATTTTGCACTTGAAGTCAACAGTTAGAGTCCCTGGTATACTTAACCTTCTACAGGAGACTGTGGTGTATGTACCTTCCCTTCCAGGCAAGTCTCCTTGCTGTAACTTGACTACTAGCTGAGTCTTCCAAGTAAAATAGGACTCCCACGTCACTCTTCCATCTCTCCATGAACTTCCATGGGAATCGCCTCAGTTCACCTTCAGTTCAGATGATATTCTCTGGGGCACCTGCCCTTTCAGGTAAGACTTCCTATTGTGAATTCACTTCCAGGTGAGATATTCCGATGCATGTACACTTCCTGTATGATTCCTGGATGTGTCTGGACTTCAATGAAGAAATCACCGTAGCACCTGTGCTGTGTATCTCTTGTATCTCTGAGCTTTCAGATGAGACATCCTTTGTTCACCCGTTCTCTTAAGTGAGATTCCACAGTGCCCCTGCAATCACATAGGTCACCTTGGTACACTTCCAATTCCAGTTGAGTCTCTCTGGTGCAGCTGAACAACAAAGTGGGGTTGCCAGGTGAATTTAACTCCCATGTGAGTGAGACTCCCTTTTGCACCTGAACTGCCAGGTGAGCCTCAACCTCCCTCTCATTTCCTTCTATGCATTTGAACTATGAGGCGAAATGAAGTCTTGGCAGCTCTCTGGAACTTTTTCAGTGATTGGAGCCCATAGGTTTTTCCTCTAGGTCTTTCTAGCCTTCTATATATCTTTGTATCTCTCTTCACAACTCCTTTTCCTTCTTTCACTCTACTTCTTTCATCTCAGATTGCCTCTGCTGATTCTCTTCCTGGTCTTTTTTGCCCTGGAAGCTTTTGGAAGCTCTAGTTTCAATCTTTTTGCTAGTGTCAGACCTTTGGTTGGTGCTGTTTCTACTGCTTTGACAACAAGCAGCTATATTTGCCATGGAACTTCCTCAAAGTGTATGGAGCATTCAAATCAGTCAGTGCTGATGTGCAGACAATCTGGCTGGCTGACTGGCTGATAGGCAATAGCTGTTAATTAGGTAAGTCCACATTTATGGATTCAACAAACCGATTACAAAACCGCTTGGAAGCATTGCATCTTTTCTGTAAGTCTGCACCTTTTTTTCATTGTTATCTACCTACCCTATGCCACTGGAGACAGTGGACCTGTCTTCTCCGCCCTGGGGCCATCACATCAGAGTCACCTATCTTCCTATCTCAGGGACTCTTCCCATAGGTCTTCTTCTTCATCTCTGCTCCCAACCCCACAGTCACTATATATTCCTTTCCCTATGTCTTTAAAAATACAATGACAAGAGCCATTTGTAATGAGGTGACCTCAAGTTCCTAGAAGTAAGTGGGGCCTTGGTGCATCTCACATGCAGGAAGAGGCAATGGGGGAAATCAATGTACATCAGAACAATACCATATGCCAGGCTATATTCTAATTCAGATTTCTTAGACTTTGTGGTCCCACAAGATTACAAGGTCAGCCTCTCTCAGCCAGAAGGGCTCCCCACTGGGTCTTTCCGATGAGAGCACTCACCAAGTACCCTCTCCATATCCCAGCCTCTTTCTCCCCTCTGAATTCCTGCCTGCCCCTCCAGACCCTCAGTGTACTGCCCGAGCATCTTCCTGAGGAACTCCTCAATACAAAAGAGAGGCTTGTGTAGTTTCCAGCCTTGGGGTCCACCCAGACTATACCACACCCAAACTGGACTCTGGTTTTGTTAGCTGGATAGGAAGTTTCATTCATGTCCTGTCCATCTGGATATTCCCAGCAGTGCATCTGGATATTCCCAGCCATGCACCTGGATATTCCCAGTTTTCCATCTGGATATTCCCAGGTTGGATCATGTATGAATAAAATGGGGTACCTGGCTGAGTATTCCTCATCCCACTGCTACCCTGATCAAGGGATCTATCTGCATGAGGACAGAAGGACAAGGACAAGCCCTGAACAGAGATCATGAGGGCAGGAGACATATCCTGCTGCTGCACAGTGTCAGGCAGGGTGTTTTCCTAAATACTTCCTAAGGGAAGCCTCCCTTGTAGTGGTAAGAAGCAGAGGAAGGGGAGGAAAGATGGCTATTGAACAACCCTCCCAGACAATCTGATGCCATCTTCAGGAGTCCAGCTTGGACTGCTCTCCGAAAAAGATCACAGCCTGGCTTGGTGAGCGTTGATGTTCTCTTTTTGGAAGAAGGGGTTGGGGAGGGTTATGGGACCCTCACCTAAGTATTCAACCACTCCTCCCAACAAGTTGCATGCATTCTTGCCCTAATTTCAGTGTCCTCTGGATCTCTTGACAGGCCTAGAGTATATAGCTGGGGAAGGATGAGAGGAGAGGACTCCACTACACAGACTTGTCGGGGAGTCTTCATGCATACTGGGTGTAGACCTTCAGTGTGGCTGCTTTAAAGTCACTCATGCTCCTGGATGTAACCCCTCAGCCTCTGTTCTGTAAGTGAGACCAATAAACTCCTTGGTTCCCCAGAGTGAACTTTGGTGGAATCACACCTTAGTTTGTCATTGGGACTGTGGGAGGAGGGGTTAGATGTTGTTTATATCACTCCAAGGGGAGGAATCTTGGCAAAAATGGCTCAGGACACAGAGAGGGCACACAACTCAGAACATTCAGTACAACACACATTATTCAACACAGATACAACATATACCTCTCAACATCCATATTACAACCCACAGCATATACCATTAAATATAGACACAGAAAATATTGATACCACACATACATCATACAACAGAGCACACACCATTCTATGCACACATACTGTATACATTACTCAACAAATAGCATTCTCACAACACACAACACAATTGATAACATGTGTGTTCATACACACAATGCATTTCATACACAAATATGACAAATACAACACAGATACATATGATGGACACACAACAAAATCCATTTAACACAGAACACACATATGTAGGCAGAGCTCTTGGTGTGGAGACAGTGGTGGTGGGTAGACCACCTCCAGAGGATGCTTTACCCGAGGAGGCTGCAGATATTAGCTGTTGCCCACGCTCTCTTACATCAATTACAGACAAGCAAGCAGAGTGCAGGATTTCTCCAGACACAACACAATATTATCCCAGGGGAGTTCCTAGAAAGAGAACAGACGGTCTGGCAGAAGGATAAATGTGAAGGAGGAATAAATATGCATTTGGATGTGGATGAGTGGGAAATGGGTAGAAAGATGGATTAATGTGTGGATAGATGGGTGAGTGGGGAGATATGTGGATAGTTTGATGAATGGGTAAGTGAGTGTATGGTTTAAGGAAGGAGTGAGTGTATGGGTAGGCAGGTTGGCTGGGACATGAAAGATAAGTGTTTTGTGAGTAAGGAGATGCTTGATAATGAGTCCATCAAAGGCCTAAACTGGGGCAAACATACATTTGCCCATCATAACACAGTGTGGACAATGAACAGGGACCAGTTTATGAAGCCTGGGTTGTGAAGGCCAGCTGTCAGAGCACACCCTGCTAGAGACAGACAGGAGGAAGTAGAAAGACAGAGTGGATGAAACTCACTTGCTCATTTTCATGCATGTAGTTATGTGTGTGTGTGTGTCAGAGTTTGTATATGATTCTGACTGTGTCTGTATATCAATGTGTTGGAATGGAGGCTGGTTTATTAGCTTGGGGGTGTTTCTATGCCTGTAGGGAAGTTCATTTGTTTGCCTGTGTGGATGTCATTGTGAGAGTGTTTGGCTATATGTCTGTGCATCTGCATGTATCTGTGTATTTTTCCCCACCACATTTCATGTGTAGAACTTCTTGCTTTATTTCCTCCTTAGCCCCAGTTGCCGGCCAGCAGGCAGGGCTCCTGCGGGAAGGCTCCCCATTCACCAAGACTCCTCAGCAGCAGACCTTGCAATCTACACACCCTGCCCCCATTCCCATATGCCCGAAACCCCAGTCACTTCCTGAGGCTTGGAAACCAACCCTCAGCTCTATTTGGACCTACAGAGAGAGAGAGGGGGGGGGGGGAGGGAGGGGGAGAGAGAGAGAGGGAGGGAGAGGGAGGGAGAGCTCTCATTGGACAAAGGGCTGTCATTGAACTAAGAGTAACCTCAGCAGACAGGGAATCTGCCAGCCCTCATTAGACCAAGAGTGGCTTTCTGAGAAGTAGAAGCTGCCACCTCTCATTGGACCAAGAAAGGCTTCCTGAAATGCAGAATCTGTCAGCTCTGACTGGACCAAGAGCCCTGATAAGACCAAGAATGAATCCGTGAGTCACAGAATCAACTAGCTTGGGTTGACCCAAGAGCAGCTCCCTGAGACACAGAATCTGCCTGCTCCAATTAGACCAAGAGCTAAGATTAGACCCAGATGGGCCCCCTGAGACACAGACACAACAAGCACAGAGTGGACCAACAGCAACTCGTCCAGACACAGGCACCTCTTATACCTATTAGAGGAGGAGTTGGGCCGACGTCAAGGCAGAAGTACATACAACAACATAAAGAGTAATACAGCATCACCAGAACCTCGCCCTCTCCAACAGCAAGACCTGAACATCACAAGGTAGAAGAAGCAGAAGAAAACAACCTTAAGAATAACATCATGAAGATGCTAGAGGCCTTTCAAGAAAAAATGAAAAATAAAATTGAGGAAAAGATAAACAAAAAAGTGGAAGAAATCAATAAAGAAATTGAGAAAAAGACAAACAAAAATGGGAAGAAATCTATAAAGAAATAGAGAAAAAGACAAATAAAAAAGTGGAAGAAAGCTATAAAACCCTTAAAGAAAACCATGAAAAAGCAATGAAACAGGTGAGGGAAACAGTCCAAGACCTGAAAAGGGAAATAGAAACAATGAAGAAGACACAAACAGAGGGAATGCTGGAAATAGAAAATCTGAGTAAACGAACAGGAAACACAGGCGCAAGCATAACCAACAGAATGCAAGAGATGGAAGAGAGGATCTCTGGTGTAGAGGATACAATACAGGAATTGGATTCGTCAGTCAAAGAAAATACTAAAAACTGAATCTTTTCTTCCCCTCTGTGTTCATGTATTATGCTAGAAGCCGAGAACCCAGGGACAGTGGTATAGCTTGGCTTAACTGGACGTTTCCTACATGCACCCCCGACTCTACAAACACTGGTTCCTTCAGAATACTATGCCCTGAACTCTGCTTGGGCCCTGCTAGTAGATATGGTCACATAGGCGCATGTTAGTACTTCTAATTAGTTAGCACACCCCTCCCAGCAAGGGCTGAGTTTTTTATCCCCCACAGTCCAAATCAAGTGGGCCCAAGCTCCCCTGTATCTCCTTGGTCAGTGAGTGCACTAGCCCTACAGGGAATTCTGTCTAGTGAGGAGAGCCTCTGCGGTGCCCATTCATCTCCCTCTGACTCTCTTACCCTCTCACACACAGGGACACAGAGCAGGGATCTCGGGCCCTCTTCCTTGTTCTCTTATCAGATCTCTGCTTTCTGCAGGGAGGCAGAGATGGCCAGGCCTGAGGCATATGGGCCTAGGACGTGGTGGCCCCAGGGACTACCCCGAGTAATGTAATGAGATTGACTTCACATCATATGTCTAGCATGGTCAGAGTGCACTGGCCTTCCCCTCCCAGGGAGTATCTCACCACCTGTACATGCTTCACTGCAGGCTCTGCTCTGACCAGTCTCCTAAAGCCGGCTCCGTGGCATCTCCCCTATCCAACACTAGTGCCCTAGGTAGCCACCCTATCCTGAGGAGGCATGGTCTCAAAATAGCTCTTCATAGGGCCTTCATGGCTCCCTGCTGTCTTCAGGACAATGTCCAGAACACTAAATTTCTATCCTGGGCCTACTCTGCCTCTCTTCTGACTGCCCAGACCTGTCACCCCCTCCCAGGCAAGCTCTAGAACTACAGGGAGCTTCCTGTCCCTTGGAATGTCAGACTGGCCGTCTTCACTCATCAGTTCATCCCTCAGTAAAATCATTTTCAGTCTCGTTTCTTTTCCTTTATCCCTCCCATATTATGTACCCTTAGCGTGCAGGAAGTGTTAAAGTAGCAGACAGCAGCCTCTGCGAACAGGCAGAGTGTCCAGTGACAGAGACACCCAGACAAAAGGAGAAAAAGGGCAGGCCATATACAGACAAGGGATGGCGAGGGGCAGAGGGGTGGAACAGGCCATTCTGGCTGGTTGCTAGTGGTTCCAGGGGACAGCTCTTGTCGGTTCAACAGTAGAGCCAAAGGGACTCGACAGAGAAGGTTGTGAGCCAGGCAGCAAGTACAAAGGCCCAGAGCAGCACTTTAGTGCAAGGCCTCAGAAGAGTCAGTGTAGCTAATGAGGGAGGGAGGTGGTGCTGCAGAAGTCATGCTCAGAACATGACAGGCTGCCTGGCAACAGCTTTGCGGACGGATTGAGAGAACTCAGGCATTTCAGGAAGTGACTAGTGGTGCCTGGCACAGAATAATTCCTCCATGCGTATACTTGCGAAGATGCCACTCACTGCCCCTCCAAACTTCAAACGGCAAACAGTTATCAAATCCTACTGAAACTTTCCTCACAAGCCCACTTTACAGACAAAGAGCTGAAGCACAGGGAGGTGAAGTAACCTGCCCAGGACACCATACAGGTCAAAGGTGACTGGTTCTAGTTCTACCTGTCACCCCAGCACCACCCATGACTGTATTCCCCATGAACAGTGACTTTCTTCTACAGCAGGGACTTGGTTTGGTACTGGGTGAGAGCACAGCATCCCCAAATGCTCAGACACTTGCCAGGACATGGCTGGGCAGAGGAGTCAAACGTGTCCTTATAAACTTCGATGTTGTAGGACTCACCTACCTATCCAGGCACTCACCCGTTCCTTATCCATACCCAGCCATTCACACATTAACTCACTCACTCACTCGTCATTCAATGAATGCACTGTAGGCAGACTTATTACTTGAGCTTAGCCAAAGATGCTGGAAAGTATCACTCATGTCCTCAGGGAGGAGTCTTCAGACAAAGACAACTGGGAGAGAATCACAAGGCTGGCCTAACTCAAAGGAGGCATCTCTTCTGGACATGGCTCCCAGGGTACTCCACTCCTGGGTGGGGTGACCCCTCTACTTTTCAGGCCACTGATTCCATTCCTCTCTCAGGTGTCTCTGGGATACTGCAGACCCTGTAATCACCCCTTTTTCCATGCTTCCAAAGGGAAGATGGGGCTGGATGACACGACCTCACAAATTCATGTACACTGATGTCATGAATCCAACTGGTGTGCCTGCCTCACCTAGAACCTGAGGCTCTTCCGGACACTGTACCCCAGAGGCCTCCATACAGGCAGGAACCATTTGGAGTACCTGTAGCTCCACAGGAAGATAAGAACAGTCAAGTAGACTGGGGCCAAGTTCATCTGAGCAACAGAGTTCCAGACACTGTATGTATGAGAAGGTCAAAGGGAACTCCACCTCACTGAGTTTGTAGACATGTCAGGGGCCTGCCCAAATGTGCCAGTGGTAATGGTAATAAGGCAATGTCTGGAGTGGTCACTGGACCCAATGATGCTTGGCACTTCTATCCTAGGAGTCTCTTGGCTTTGTATAATTCTGGAAGATCTGTGTGGTTCACACACCATACCCATGGTGGATAGACCTAGAGTCCCATTTAAATGGACTTCAAGATCCATGTATCTAGGGAACTAAGAGCTCCTGACTTCTGCCCAGGAAGGGCAATGGAGAATGGGAGGCCCAGAAGTAAGTGATTGACAATATGGACGTAGAGGGTAGCTGGGGGGGGGGGGGTGTGCAGCAAGGCTGGACGCTGAGCAATCTGTCTCATAACCTAGGAATGCTCAGACTGCTCTCCAAACAAGGGTGCAGAGCAGAGGGTATGGCTTGATGCTGGGCATAAATCCACCGGAGATCCCTTAATCCCATCAATTCCCACAGACCATTTTTTTTGCATTCCTCAGACATGACCTGATGGCCTAGACCTCCAACCAGAAAGAAGTTGAAAACATGGAGTTAGGACCTCATTTTGAACTTCTGAGTCCTGATCACACTCGAGAATCTAGGTTTGTGTACTCGAGATGCACACATCATTCTTCAATGTAGCCAGTGAGCCAGAGACTTGACAGAACATACTGCCTGGCACCAGCAGCTGTTTTACGAGTCTTTTGTCCACAAAGAAGAGCAGCTTCCAAAGTACAGCCCAGGTACATGGCGCCTGGTTACTGTGGGTGAAGAATAGGGCAAGTGCTGGAAAGGAATCTCAGAGTTCGCATGTGGGGCAGAATCTGCAAATTGCACTGTCCCCGCAGAGCCTCAGTGAAGACTCTTCTTGGCATGGTCCAAACATGTCATCCTGATTCATATGCTGCAACTTCTTTCAATGCTCTGATCACTTCCAGTGACACCTCCTACATGGAGGTCCAACTCTTTTGATCACAGACATCAGAGATGAAGTGGCAAATAGAAAAACTCACACACACACACACACACACACACACACACACACACACACACACACACACACACACACCATGGTTCTGTTGCCATGCATCAGATAGAATTTGAGATGGAAATTCAAGCTCATTGAGTAGTGGTTCCCCAGGACTGAAAGTCCCATTTGCTTCCCAGAGTTGTTTGAGAGTCACTTGAGATAAAAGATCACCTGGTCAAAAGGAAACTCAGACCAACTAAGAGCATCTTCAGGACTGGGAAGATATGCCAGTCTTCTGAGAAGGAGGCACTAAGGCCTGCACCAGCCCCACCAGCTGCCAGCGGGTACCATTCACCTTACTCCATGTATTTTTAATGTTTTAAATTTTTTAAATTTTATGCATATGGGTGTTTGGCCATGGGTTTCAGACTGGGTTTACAGTGTCACACATACAATTCCTCCTGTGAAGTGGTTCACAAATCATTTATACCACAGGCCCTAAGGCTCAGGGAATACTGGGGAGGGAGGGGAGAGAATGTCAGAGATGTGAAACCATCTTCAGGTCATCACACAGCCGTTTGGAACATGATCTCCCAGTAGCTGTGGTTGCCTGCACTAGACCTGCCCAGGCTACAGCAAATCACAGATTGAGGAAGGGCTCAGGGAGGCTCTACCCTTCACTGGTGAACTTCGGCCAACTGAAAGATTCTGGTAATGGGCAGTCATTGACTTGAGCTGTGTGTCAGAAAGTGAGCCCACCAGGTATTAATGGATAGCTCCAATACCCACGACACAAACTGTCCTGGTCAAAATTAGAGAGTTTGTCCCAAAGCAATACAAAAGTGCACGAATGTGTGAAAGAGACCTGTAAGGACGAAGGGGGAGTAAAAGAGTTGTGGGGATAAGAGAGGGTGGGATTGAAAGCAAATAGAATGTACTGTAAACCTGGATGAAACTGTCAAAGAACAAATTTAACCACTAAAAGTTTGGATTTAAAAATTCTAGAATGAGAGCTAGAAGAGTTGTTTGAATCCCATTTGAGCATCAACTTCCTGGAGAGGACCTCTGCCACAGAAGGCTTAGTCTGCAAAGGGCCTGGGAAAGAACCACAGATGCCCAGGCTACACACATATCCCAGCCACCTCCCTAGAGCTTGCCTGCAACCCAGTCATCGGACTTCTGCAGAACATCTGGAGCGCAGTCTTTTAGTCTCCATGACCCAGAGCCTCCAAAGCCCTGCAAATAGCCCCATAGCTGTCACTGAGGATCTGCAGGCCCAGTCTCAGCAAACAGTTCCACAGGGGACATCTGTATGCTTTCCCCAGTTTGCCTGGACAATAGTCACAAAAGCTGCTCAATGCTCAGCAAAGAAACTCCCATTTCAAAGGAACAGGAACTCACAGCATTTACTGAAGACCCATGTGCCAGAGACTGAGCAAATACTGGCTCCTTTCCCTTGGAGAGGCATCCCAATTTCCTGGGGGACAGTTAGAGAGCAAGTGGGCAGCAGCTACCTCCCTTACCTGCATTCTGATCAGAGGTGCGGCTGTAGCTGCCACAGGCCCTCCAGTTTAGGGCTTGCTCTTCAGGGAGGAAGGAGATGGCAACAGACCATCAAAGGCAGGCAGGATGCAGCCAGGGATCTCCTAGGACCTCACTCCAAAACAGTGGCCTTCTAGAAAACTCTTTTAACAGAGAAAAACTCTTGAATGGAGACAGTCAAGAGCTTTGAACGAGTGAAACTTCATTCTACCTTCTGAACACATCCAAAGGGAATGAAGTGCAAATGGTCCACAAAAAACACACACTTTCAGCATGTCATTTCACTTGCAATGGAGTTTTAAGGACGAGTTTCTTGCACTTCTGGTTTGGAGAAACAAAGAATGCACTAGAAACCCTGCCGCAGAAGATCAGAGGGTGCTGCTGCTGTGGGTACATGCTGGACATAAATTACATTGATTCTGATATGAGAACCATGCCTGGGGCATGAGAATGGTATACAGACTAAGGAGGGCATCTTGGGACCCTGGGGAGTGAAGGACTTTAATAAATGGCACTATTATCAAGCAAACATATCTGGACTACATCAGGAGGGAATCTGAAAGGACTATTTGAAGGGATCATTGCAGTGGGGAGGGGCGATTGCTTACTGGAGGGGCAACTAATAAGGTGAGAAGAGACTGCTGTAGCAGAAAAAGGACATTGTAGTGGGAAGGTACAGCAGTGTGTGTCGTGTGGTATCAGTGGCCTAGGCCTGTGAAGTGACCCTGAGTTCCATGGGCTTCTCAGGTTTGGACAGTTTCCCCATGATAGGCAGAAGTGAGGGTAGTTAAAAGGAGCGGTGTGTGGAGATCAGCAACAGGGATTTAGGGAGAGTATGGAAGCAGGAAATGCTTCCAGTGGGCCCCCTCTCAAGGCCTAGAAGGAGAGATGGCTCAGAGTTCGGCTCACAGGCATTTTCTTCTGATGACTCAGTGGGGAGGAGATCTTCAAATCAGCTTCAGGGAATCCAAGTGGAAGTCTATGGAGGGTGGAGGGTCTCAGGCTAGTACTGTGCCAGATGAAAAGGGTTAACATTCTGCTGTAAGTCGCAAGGGAGTCTTTGCAGCGAGTTGATTGTAGAACACAGGGTAATGATAGCATAACCTTTCCTGTTTTCCCAGGAGTCCTGGGTGCAGGTCAAGTCTAATATACTGGAAAAGCTACATAGGTCTCTGAAAAAGAAAAATGGATCTGAATTTGTTGGCTAATCTCAAAACAAATCACAACAGGTTACAGATTGTATACAGCAAATGAAACTACAGACTGACTTGAAGAATTTGTAATGGAGGCAGGTCCTTTTAACCTAAGAGGCAGAAAGGTTTCTATATATGGTACAAAAGCCAGAGCCCATAAAGGAAAATGGTGGGAGCAGTGACATGTGTATTTATTTTCATTCACAGAAATTTGAGAAAGTGGCAGAAAGGAAATTAAAAGGTTAAGACAGTCCATAGGCAAGGAGAGGATGTCTACTGTTCATATCACAAAGAAGGCTGCTTGCTATTCCTGACATATAACAAAGCTGGGAACCAGATACAAATCTGATAGAGGAGATGTGGTGACACATGCCTGTAATAGCAACACTTCAAAACTGAGGCAAGATACCAAGAATTGCTAGGTAGCTTGGACGGCAGTGTGACCTTGTGTCAAAGGAAACTGCCAGGAAAATGGGAACACACAAGCAGCCAAGAGTCAGGAAGATAAACACAGAAAATCAGATTGCCCCCAAATGCATCCAACAGGCCAACCCAGTCTCTAGGAAGACAAATATATATTCCAGGTGCTGGAAAGTGGTATTCTTCCCATATGGTCATTCTACCCCAAGGCTGGTCCACTCTGCATATCTGTGTGGAGGAGTGTCCCCTCACCGATGCACAGAGTATGTGCAATAATGGCACAGCTCCCATGGAACACAGACAGTACTCTGCTACAAGCAGTGCTCAAGATAGAACCGAAGGGCAGATGTAGAGTTCTTTCGGCCATGCCCTCTCAACATTCCCCGAGGTGGAGATCCTGAATGTTCCTACTGGTGTCATTAGTGATAGTATAATGTTGATGTCTCCACGGTCATTGATCAGGCACTAGCTGGTTTAACCGAGAGTCAGCCACACAGTGTGGCACTGTGCAGTCATCAGAAAGCACTAGATGGCTCACTATGTTCCTCTCTGTTGCGCCTACTAGAATGTGTTGTTTAAAAATTCTCAGCAACCTTCAGTCACTGGAGAAAAGCTCTGTGATGACAGGGTATTCACTGATCTAGTCACTGGGGCAAGCCAGTTCAGTTCAGGCACCCTCTCCATCCCTGGTGTATGAGCGGGCTTTTTGGAGCCCACTACCTATGATGGGACACCTTGTGCAGCCTTGAGGCGGGGGTGGGAGGGTGGGGGGTGGGGTTGGACTTGCCTCTACTGGATGTGCCTCCCCATGGGAGGCCTTGCCTTCTAGGGGGGGAGTGGGTGTGGGTTGGGAGGGGGAGGCTGGGGGGGCTGGAGGAGGGAAGAGGGGATCTTTGGTGTGTAAAATGAATGGAAAAATATTCTTAATAAAAAAAGAATTCTCAGCAACCTAAAAGTGAATATACCATGTGACTATGACCCAGCTATTCCACTCCTTGGTAGGCATCTGCCCAAAGGAGTCAATACCTTACTCCACAGATATTTTCTGAGCCATGTTCATCAACACTTGATAGTTAAGATGTGGTAACATCCTTAATGTCCTTCAGCAGATAATAGATGATGATAATTTGGTACTTGTACACAACAGAATACTACTCAGTTATAAAGAAAAAGGAAACCATGAAATGTGCAGCCAAATGGTTTGAACTAGAAAATATATTGGGTGAGGTAACCCAGACCTAGAAATACCAATGCCACATATTCCCATTATCTCTAGATCTTCAGATGTGAGTACATAACCACAGAAACCATGAAAGTACAAAGGGACCATATGGTGAAATTTTATTTTGTACTAAAATGTTATTTGTATGTTAATAAATAAAGTTGCCTGGGGGGTCAGAGCTATTAGCAAGCCATAGCAAAGCCGGGCGGTGGTGGCGCACGCCTTTAATCCCAGAACTTGGTAGGCAGAGCTAGGTAGATCTCTGTGTGTTCAGGGATACAGCCAGCATTGGAGACACACGCCTTTAATCTAAATACCAACCATAGAGGACCTGGAGGTCTGTACAGGCAGGCAGTGACGAGGCCGTCATGTGGTTGGGTTTACAACCAATGAGAAGGCAGAACCAAAAGTCTTTATAAAGACTTTAAAACAGGAAATAGCTCTCTTTCGGAGAGGTAGGACCACTGCAGGAGGAAGGGTAAGGTTTTAGCTCTTAGCTCTGACCTCTTGGCTTTCTTCTTTGCATTGGTTCTGTGTTTCTTATTTAATAAGATGGTTGGTTACATCTACAGGACCAATGGGGCTTAACATGATACAGGTGACATGAAGAGGGAAATGGAAAAATGGGGTGGGCTTACAGAGGGAGGATAAATAGCAATAAGGATATTTGAAATATCCATAGTGAACTTATTATTATATATTTACATAAAATACATATAAATAAATATAGATAATAAAATGATGCCAATAGGGATGATAATGCCTCCCCCAAGAGCCATAGACTATTGAAAAATAAATCCACAGTACCAGGCATGAGAAACCTCCTTTTGAGTCGTAACTCAGAGGAGTCCAAGAGAACACCCCAAACATTATAAGCCACTGCTATTGCCCTTGGTTGCCTCTCAGAATTTGAAGATAAGTCCATATTGCTGAAGACACCAGGCATTTTGACATTTGGCCAGGAGGGCTCAAGCTAGATCTGACCTTCAAAGCTTTCTGATACATGGTATCAGAAGCTGCTATGCAAGTAGCCAAGGGAGGCGAGCCTTCAACAGTCCCACCAGCTGTGTTGCCCATGAATCGTAACAATGAGCAGCCAACTCCTAAATGTGCAACAGTGGCACTAAAATCCTGGGGAGAAGCAACATCTCTCTAACTGGACTTAAGGCCTGACCACCAGGAGGTAAATCATGCCTGGTACTATAGACCTAGCCTGTGTCTAGTGAGGCCATGGATCACACAGGAGAATATACTACAGTCTCTTCCTTAAACCACTATAAATCCTCACTGCTTTCTGAATACTTATACCCAGAGACACATGTTGATCTCACTCCCCCCAACACACACCAAAAATAGCTTCTTTTCAGGTGGTGAGTGGCTACAGAGATGGCTGCGTGGTTCTGTGCACTGGCTGCTCTTCCAGAAGATCTGGATTCAATTCCTGGGCTCCCATGTATTGGCCAACTGTCTGCAATTCCTGTTCCAGGGGATCCGATGCCCTCTTCTGGCATCTGCTGGAACTGTATGCACATGCACAGGGTACAGAGACCTTGGTGCAGGCAAAACACTCACACACACACAGACACACACACACACACACACACACACACACACACACACACACACACACACCAAAGAACACAAAAACTAACATAATTTAAAAATGAAGTTTCTTTTTTCATCAGTCAGAGATCAGACAGAAAGCCATAATAGTCAACCTTCAGAGAAAAACTGATTGTGGGTCCTAGCCCCAATGGATACATCCACAACACAGTCTAGGCACAGAGAACACAGTAGGAGAGTGGGTGGAGGTATCGTTAAGAGGCCAGGAAAGTCTGGTGCAAGATTGGGCCTTCTATATATGTCGGAAGTTACACTCATGATATCACAAAATATGGCTGTTTAAGTGAGGCTTGAAGAATGGCAACACCAGCTGACATGCCAACATGGATGGGGGAAATCTCACAGGGCTCCACCACCAGATGCAGAGCTACAGGTAATTAAAGACCGCTAACGGAGGGATAATTAGTCTTCCCCAGGGATGAGCTCCCTAAACAGTTATCCAACACCAACTGGCGAGCCATAAAAACATATACGTAGAAGCAACACTAAAAGACTCAGCAGGCAAGAGGCTATGAATTTTTAGAGAGAACAGGGGTGACATGAAGTTGGAGAGAGGAGAGGGGGTGGTGTAATTATATTTCAATTAAAATTTTGGAAGAAATAAGTACAGGCAGCCGAGCCAGGCTAGAGAACACAACCTTTTGTGAAAGAGAAAATACGTACTTAATTTGAGACTTCTACCATGAGGTCACAGACAGTGGCAGCCCCTACCCAAACTAGCCGTTAATCACTGACAAAGACATGAAGCACTTTGCAGGCAGCAGATGACAAGGAGCATGGGATTGTCCCGAAGGGACGCATGCTCTCTCCTCCGTTTCTGCCTGCAAGAGCTTCAGGACGACTAGATGGAGAAGGCTGGTCCCTTTCAGGTTTCTTGGGGAGACTGAAGTAGCTATATTCTTTGGGGGCAGAGAATAGAGGCTACACAAAGTGGGGATACAGAAAGTGGGAATGCCTTGAGACCTCTCAGCTCTCCTATGTAGTGGCAGCCATCTTGCGTCTCCAGAGAACAACCCCTGATGTTCCATGGTGCTGAGAATTGCCTACATCTCAGGCAGCAAAGAGGAAAACAGTCTGGAAGTTGTTGGCACTCACCCAGAAAGCTAGGCAGGAACAGGAGACCTCTAGCCTCCAGAGCAAAGGACACTACATATTCATCCCAACCAGGCTTAAAACTGAACCTGTGGAGAACCAAGCTCACCCAACAGCCTGAGAACACTTCACCAACTTCTACACGGTACAGAGTAGCACCCACCAACTCTAGTCAGAAAAACTTTCTATGTAGAGAATCAGTAAACTGTGACACATACAATACACACTAGAGATGTGGGAACCAAGAAACATACAGAGAAGAAACAACTACCAATAGATTCCATACAAAACCAGTGTACAGAAGGCAGAAAACCACACAGCCACAGTACATGACTGGATGGAGACTGTCAGTAGACACATCCAGTATCCTAAAAGGAACAAAACGAGAATGCTACTGGAACGTTCAATATCACCTTAAGAGCTGCGGATGAGACTGCAAATCCAAGAAGCACTGAGGCTGGTGGGAGGCTAGTGGTGAAGTGTTTGCATACCAAGCAGAAGCCATGTATCCATCTGGACAAAAGGGAGAAAGAGCCACTGGACATAAAAAGTGAAGAGAATTGCAAAGCGTTCCATTGGAAAAGGAGTAAAAAGTGAGATTCTGTCAGTGGAGTTTAGAAGGCTAATGTAAGACATAGAGCAACATCTTTTCTATTGGAGTTCTGGAATTGCAGAAGAGAAAAACTATGAGGAAAGTATGCATATGTTGGGAGGTTTTTTTTTTTTTTGTTTGTTTGTTTGTTTTCCAAGATAGGGTTTCATTGTGTAGCCCAAGATGGCCTCAACACAGAATCCTCCTGCCCTAGTTTTCAGCGATCTGGGATTGGGATTGTAGTCATGTAACACCATGCACAACTGTAGGGAAACTGGGAACTGTTCTCAAAATTTTATTATGTGAGACTTTTATACATTGCATTTTGGGCATATCTACCCCTTGCCGTTCTTGGACCCCTTCCAACCACATCGCAAACACCCTTCTCCAAATGTCCTGTTCTTTTTTTATTTCTTTCTTACAATCCACGGAGTCCTATTAGTGCTACACAAATTCTAGTGGGTCTAGGGCTGTGCACTGGAACATGGGCGACTTACCAGGGACTTCATCCCTGAAGATAATTGACTCTGCTTCCCCCAGCAATCATTACCATCTGCGAATAGTGTCTCAGCTAGTGGTGGGACTGAGGATTCCCTCTCCCCTCCAGGCTACAATGCTGACTAGCTTGAGGGTGTGCACGCAGCCATACATGCTGTGAGTTAACGAATGCAACAGCCCTGTTGTATTTCCTGGGCATTGGATAGAATGATAAACATATTCCACAGATGCATGAGGAAGGGGCTACAAAAGCACAGCACATTTCATTATCAACTCCGAGAGAGAGAGAGACAGAGACAGAGACAGAGAGAGAGACAGAGACAGAGACAGAGAGAGACAGAGACAGAGACAGAGAGACAGAGACACACACAGAGAATGAGAGCACTACAGAGGCACGTTGCATGAATTCTGATAGGAGGGTGAAAGCTGGAGGGTTTATGATCTTGCAATTTTGCTTAAAATCTTTTCCAAGATAAGAATTTCCAATGAATTTTCATCAAACACTATACAGGCTAAAATATATACACATAATGTACAGGTATCTATAAGTATATACAGAGATTGCATCTATATGTATATATGGAGAGTGAGAGTCTTTCTCAAGTAAAAGTTGAGAGAATTATTTTCTAGGATGTGGAGGGGCACAAAGGTTTCTAGTGAGATCTGAGCTTGCTTTACTCAGCAGAGCTGCATTAGAGGATCGCTTGACCTTGTGTATGGTTACCAGGTGATTGGAAGGGTCTGCACTTGGCTGTGCTAGGGGAGGTCCTTGCTCCACCCCTTGGCATTCCTTTAAAAGCCCTTTAGAGGAGACAGTAAGGGCTGGTGGACAAGAATCCAGGGCCTCCTGAGGCTATCTTGTGTTTCTATCTGTTTCTCTCCCCCTCTATCCTTCTACTCAGTGCTCTTATCCCTTTCTCCCCAACAGTCCCTGGGGTAGAAAAAGTGGGAGCTGGTCCCCCACACCAGGAGTCCCAGTTAGCTACAGCTGTCTGTTTAACAAGTCCACAGTAATTTCAGGGAGTCTCAGTTGTGGGATTGCCCAGGTCAGATTGCCCTGTAACCACATCTGTGAGAAATTACCTTGATTACTGATTGATGTGGAGCAGTGTTTCTCAACCTTCCTAATGCTGCGGCCCTTTAATACAGTTCCTCAGGTTGTGGTCACCCCAACCACAAAGTATTTTTGTTGCTACTTCATAATTACAATTTTGCTACTGTTATGAGTTGTAATGTAAATATCTGTTATGCAGATTACTTTGGGTTTTTCCAGACTGAGAACTGCTGATGTGGAGGATCCAGCCCACTGGGAATGGTCCCATCACTGCGCTGGTGGTTCTGAGCTGTATAAAATCTGTAGCTGAATGGAGAAGCCATCAACAAGCTGGTTAGCAGCATGACTTCATGTTCTCTGCTTTACTTCCCACCTCTGGGTTCCTGCCTTGAGTCCTGCCCCACCTCCCTTGATGAAGAATTGTGATGCAGGTATATAAGATGAAATAACCACATCCTCCCCAGGCTGGGGTTTGTCAGTGTTTCAACACAACACCAAAAATCAAACCAGAACACCAGAAGATCCCCTCTTCAAGAAATTCTGGAAAAAGTTCTCTAGGCAGAAGGAATATTTAATAGACACTTAGATCTAGACAAGGAAAGGTCTCTATGGGAAATGGAATAGATGAAGTTAAAATGCTGTGATACTGTAATTTAATTGCACTAAAGGATAATTAAAATTTAAAGAGGCAGTAATGATGACATGTTCTGTTTGTGTCTATTGCAGTTGCTCATCTGGTGGGTCATCTTTTCCAGAGTGTAACTGGGAAGCTTGGGTTCTTCAGGGAGACTCAGCTACAAGTACAGGTGAAACTATCTCAACTCAGGTAAGATCACCTAGGAGTCCCAGTGCACGAAGAAACTCGCCTAGAAATGCAGAACTCAGGGGCACTGCATGCTTGTGCACTGCATGAATTCGTATTCATCCGTGTGTCTCACCTGGAGGGCAGGTGTACCACCAGCTCTCACATCAGGGGGAAGCTGCACCAGGATGTGCAATCCAGAAGTGCAGGAGGATCAGGCAATAGCCCTTGGATGTGCAAGTGCCAGCTGTCCTCATCAGCCATGTAGGTAAATCAAGGAGTGTCACCTGCAGGTGCAGAAGCAGCACCATGATTGACATTACATGTTAGGTGGTCCAGGATGACTTTCTTGGGAGTGCTGGTGCAGGAAAGAGGCTCAGCTTGAAGGGCAGATGCACAATCAATGATCACATGGGTTTGAAGCACACCAGGGACAGTCACTTGTGAGTGCAGGTGAATTAGAGACAGTTATTTGGAATTTCAGATGACCAAGAACCCTCAACTGTAAAATCAGTTGCATCACTAATTCTCATCTCTGAGTGCCAGTACACCAGGAAGTTTGTCACGGAGGTATTGGTGCAACAAGAGCCTCACCTGATATGTGAGGTGTGTGCCCCACGCACTCAATGATTAGATACCATGCGAAGTCACATCTGGAAGTGACTGCACAACCAAAGATCTCAGATTGACCTGAAGTAGCTGTAGCGAGACTCCTGTGAAAAAGCAGGCATGCAGACTGCAACCCACAGCTCCAGAGAGGCTAGCTAACAGGGAAAGACCCTAGGAGGGACACATGGATGACCCAGCGAAGGAGAAAAGGATGAGATCTACATGAGCGGACTGGGTGTGGGGGGATGGCGGAGGTCGAGGAGTGGGGGATGAAAACAGGGAAATGGGAGGGTCGAGCTGGAACAGGGACAGAGTGGGAAGACAGGAAGGGAGATACCATGATAGATGAGAACATCATGGGAAGAGGAAGAGGCAGGGTGCTGGGGCGGCTCTCAGGAGTCCACAAGGTTGACCCCACGTAGGACTGCTGGCAGTGGTCCAGAGGGTGCCTGGACTGGTCTACTCTGGTGACCGGTCTAGTGAATAACCTAACTGTCATCATAGAGTCTTTGTCCAGTGACTGATGGAGGCAGATGCAGAGATCCATGGCCAGGCACCAGGCTGAGCTCCAGGGATCCAATCGATGAGAGAGAGGAGAGATACTGCAGGCTAGGAACGTCGAGATCATGATGGGAAGACGTGCAGAGATGATCGGTCACACTAGAGGAAGCCCATGAACTGTAGACTAGTGGCTGTGGAGCCGCCATGGGACTGGACTAGACCCTATGGATACGGAAGATGGTTGTTTGGCTCGAACTGCTTGGGGGGGCACCCAGGCAGGGGGATCGGGATCCGTCCCTGGTGCATGGGCAGGTTTTTGGGAATCCGGTGCCCATGGTTTGACACCTTGCGAAGCCTTGGTGCAGTGGGAAGGGGCTTGGACCTGTCTAGGCTCAGTGTGCCGGGCTCTGCTGACTCCCTATGGGAGACCTTGATTTGGGGGATGTGGGGATGTGGGGTGGCTTGGGAGAAAGGGCTTGGAGATGGGAGGAGGGAGGAGGGGGATCTGTGGGTGGTATGTAGAGTGAGTAGAAAATTTCTTAATAAAGAAAAATGAAAAAGCAGGCGTGACAATGTGACACATCAGGTCTACTGAGGTGACTTGGTCTCTGGAAAGCAGGTATAACATAATGAACTATATTTGCATCAGAGAAGTCTCTCCTGTATGTTAAGTTGCAACATGCTGTTTAATCTGAGAGTTTACCAGCACAAGGGGGTACTCCGTTTGAAGTGTGTGTGTGTACCAGGGAATATCACCTAGACGTGAAGGTGCACCAGAGTCTCATGTGAAAGTTCAAGAGCAGTGCAGGCATGACAGCGAGATTCAATGCAGGTGCAACAGAAAGTCTGATTCCAGAGGCCTGGTACATGAGGGTGTGACGCCTAGATGTGCATGTGAACTTGGGATGCTCAGATCAGCGTGTATTAACGACAGTACGGCTCATCTAGAAGAGCAGGTACATCAGGGTGTTTGATCTGAAGCTTAAGATTTACCAGGGAGACTCACCTTAGAGCAAAGGCACAACAAGGTGCCAGGCCCGAAAGGGCAGATGCAGTAAAGAGTCACGTTCCTCCTGACAATGCATGTGCACCAGGAAGTCTCACATGGAGGTACAGTTGTACCAGGTAATCTCGTCTGGAAATGCATATCCACCAGAGAATTTCCTCTAGAAAGCCGAGATGGGCCAGGGGACCGAGATGCAGAGGCACATCAGAGAGACACACGGGATTTCCGATGCACAAATGAGTCTAACCTGGAAACAGAAGTGCCCATGGAATCTGACCCAGAGTTACAGACACAGTTGGGGGTCATTCACTGAAGGGCAGGAACAAGGGAAATGCAGCTGCCCTGGGGTTTCTTGGCTGCAGACACAAGTGCACCATGAAGACTCACATGTCAGTGCAGGCACCACCGCAGGGAGCATCCCAGATAGTGCAGTTATCACAAGGAGACTCACCTTGCAGCAGCATGCAGCATGCAGCAGTTCGGAGTCAGAGCACAGACTCTGCGGGAGTGCAGGAGCAGCATGACCTCTCACCCTGAGGTGCCTGTTCACCAGGGAGACTCCTGGGAGTAGAGGGACACGAGAGAGACTTACCATAGAGCAAAGGTGTACTGGACTGTCATGTCTCATAGGGCATATGCACCTAGGAATCACTTGTTGAGGTTCAAATGGTTTAGAGACTCTCATGTAGCACTGCTGAATCGGCAGATGGTCTCTTCAGGAAGAGATGCCTACCAGGGAGTCTCCTATGGAAGTGTGGGTGTTCCAGTGGGACTCAGCTATCAATAGCAGTGTAACAGTCACGGGAGTGCAAATACACCAAGGACAATAGCTTTGAAATGTACGTACACCAAAATGTCTCACCTGGGATTTAAAGTGCTCCAGGGTGTCGTTCTCACATGGGATTACAAGTGCCTACTCTGGTGACAGGATGACCAAACACCCTAACTGTCATGCTAGAAATCTCATCCAATGACTGATGGAAGTGGATGCAGAGATCCACGCCCAGGCCCCAGGTGGAGCTCCAGGAATCCAATCGGCGAGAAAGAGGAGGGATTGTATGAGCGAGAATTGTTGAGACCAAGGTTGGATAAAGCACAGGGACAAATAGCCAAACAAGTGGAAACACATGAACTATGAACCAATAGCTGAGGAGCCCCCAACTGGATCAGGCCCTCTGGATAAGTGAGACAGTTGATTAGCTTGAACTGTTTGGGAGGCACCCAGGCAGTGGAACCAGGACCTGTCCCTAGTGCATGAGCTGGCTGTTTGGAACCTGGGGCCTATTGCAGGGACACTTTGCTCAGCCTGGGAGGAGGGGACTGGACCTGCCTGGACTGAGTCTACCAGGTTGAGCTGAATCCCCAGGGGAGTCCTTGCCCTGGAGGAGATGGTAATGGGGGTGGGCTGGGGGGGGGAGGGTGGGGAGGCAGGAGGAGGAAGGACAGGGGAATCCGTGGCTGATATGTAAAATTAAGTCAAATTAAAAAAAAAACAAAACAAGTATACCAGTCTCTATTATGGGAATGGGATGTATGGGTTAGCCTCTCCCCAGGGCTTGAATAATCCATGGAGGGCTGGTAAAGCTGCCCTAACAGAGTATGAGCACTTCAAAGAAACTGTTGACATTTTATTGATGGGGATGTTAATCCTTCTCATCTTAAAGGGGTAGGTATGGGTCTAGCACGGGCCTGCATAGGAATGAAAGCCTCATTGGAAATGCAGAAGAATGTAGGAGACTCACCTCTAAGTACCAGGGGATAAAAACTTCTTATGCAAGAGAAGAAGCACTGTGAGTCTAATGTGGAAGTGCAATACATCAGGGATTCTCACTTAGGAGACCAGGCACACTGAGGCTTTGCATCTGAGAATTCAGGCAGACCAGCTGTGCTTTCTTGGAGTTCAAGTTTCCCAGGGCATCCCCACAGAAACATTGGTGCAGGAGGATCTCTCCTGGGAGTTCAGGTACACTAGAGCCTCTCATAAGATAATACAGATACACTGAGATGTCTGCATCTGTCTCCTGAGGTCATTCCCGTGACCCTTTATGTATCTATTCTTCAGCCTGCTAACACCCTCCCTCATCCCTGGGGACATCAGCTCTAAGTCCATCATCCCCCCCCCATCCCCTAATTGGGGCTGCGTTTACTGGCCCCAATGGTAGGGAACAATGACAAAGGAACACTGTCAGCAGCGCTTATGCCCATGAGGGATATGGGTAAGGGGAGGACACTGTCAGCCGGTGATACCTATGTCACTTCCTGTTAGTGCCACCCCAGGGAAGCTGCATAGGTTCGGTGCTGATGGTGTAAGTCTATGGCCTCAGAATCGGCATATTTGAAGGAGCACATGACAAGGGGTCAGGCATCCTCCAAACAGGGAGGACTGAGACTTGTTGTTTATGCCGACCTACCTGTGCTTTCTAGGAACTTATTTTTGGACAGGGGCTGTGCTACATTTGATATGGTCCATCTGGCAGTGCCCAGGCCTACAGGAGCAAGGTTCAAGGTTCTAGGTTTCTGCAATGATCAGAGGGTCGTGTCTAGGTGGATGTGACACCCTTCCTGCCACAAATTTTGTAATAACCTCACAATCCCCAAAGTGGTGAAGCCTTTTTTTTCACTCTACTGCTTGTGTTCATGGTAGCCCATTCAGGGAAGTCCTTCCAGGCCTGATACCTTCATGTGAGCTGAAGGCAGAGGCAAGTGTGGATTAAAGCATCTGCTTAGGCTGATCCTACACAGGAAGTCCAAGAATTCTGTTACACTGTGTTCTGATCAGTTTTCTGACAACTTGACACAAGCTAGAATCAACAGAGATGAAGGAACCTCAATCGAGAAAATGCCTCTGTAAGATCAGACTGTAGGCAATACTGTTGGGCATTTAATGACCTATATGGAGGGCACAGCCCACTCTGGGTGGTTCTACCCCTTGCTTGATGGTCCTGGGTTTTACAAGAAAACAGACTGACCAAGTCAGTAAGCAACATTTCTCTGTGGCCTCTGCTTCAGTTCCTGCCTCCAGGTCTTGCTCTGCCTGTCTTGACTTCCTCAATGATGCACCATAACTGGGAAGTGTAAGCTGAATAAATGCTTTCCTCTCCAAGTTGCTTTTGGCCATGGTGTTTTATCACAGTAACAGAAATCTAAATACATGGCCACAGCCATTATTAACCACTCTGTGCATGTGTATAATGGACTGTAGGCAGCTCAGCCTCCTTTCATATTCAGGGCAGGTGTGTTGACCTCTGAACAAGGCAGGCTACAGATGTAGGTCTCTATGGTGCTGCTGTATTCAATGTCATGGCCACTGACATTAACCCAGCAGATTACCAGGCTGGGCATCAATTATCACCAGGAATCTTTGAGATCTAGCAGAGTCCTATTGCTCTGAGCACAGGATTATCTATACTCCAGGGACCAGGAGGACATAGATGAGAGCATATACTTTTCTGAGCAATGTCAGTCTTTCATTTCTGTGTAGACCCACCCTAGACTCACACCCATCTCATTACAGTGAGGTAAGTCAACATGAACACTGAAAAAATGCCAACAGTTTCGTTGAAGCATTGATCATCTGCTACAGAAGCCTCACTTACACTGGTCCAAAGGTGAAAATCCTACAGTGTGAATAGATCTGCAGCCTGTGCTCACTCCCTACTTTGACCATCACTGAGGAATGCCACAAAGGAAAATCATCTGATTCAGGCAGTAACTTAATCCTAAACAGTAGGAAGAAGACAGAACCAATAAGGACAACTCATACAATACCTCTTTCCCCACACCTTGGAAAAGGCAAAAGTTTCATAATGTATATAAGATCTGTCTTCCTGGCTTTCAAGTGACCATCTTCTTACCGTGTTCTTACTGGGCAGGGCATGAGGGGAAGGTATGGAAAGAGGGCTCCCGGTGCATTATTAACTATAAACAATGACTCCAACATATCAGAGTCCTACCTCTATAACCTCATATGAAAGTGATCACAGACATAAAGGGCATGTCTCCAAAAACAACACATTGGATACTGATGCTTTGTATATCAATTTTTTAATTAATACAACCAGTACACAACTATGAAAAGAAAAGTGAATTTCACTGTATGCATATGATTTTTAAATAACCATGCTACCAGTTTCCCATCCACACTCATATATTTGAGGGTACCAATTACTCCTGGGTACTGGTACTGCTGCTAATGTTAATGATAGGCCATCATTGTTAACAATTCCTTTAATAAATATTTCCCCTTTCCTTTAAATATGCCAATATTTAAGAGGCGAGGGGAATTTAGCTTCCTGATTAGCAGCTGTTAGATTTCATGTCTTTGCTGTCTTCAGTGAAGGGATGACAGTCAAACAGCCAGCAAGACTGCCTCCATGTCAGCATGGGTTCCATTGAACACTCTGCATACACCCTGAAGAAGTTACACAGCAAATAGAGCTGCTTGCTGTCAACATGCAGCCTTGTCACTAGAAGGCAGTGCGTCAGCAAAGGCTGTTTCGAGGCAGCTTGCACTGTCACTTTGTCACCACAAGTCTTGGAGAACTCTAGGAGAGTTTGAAACTATTTTTTACCCAGGCCATAGGCCTAGCTTGCCATGATAGGTCAGCAAGAGGCCTGTGAATTGTTCAAGCACACCCTTCATTTGCATGAAGGACTGCTCTGAGTGCTGCAAACACAGTCCTTCATATGTATCTAGGACTGTGTCTTGATGAGAACTACCATCATCCAGCATTTACACAAACAACAGCCCATCTCAAAGTGCATTTCCATTAGGGAGTTTTATCTGGGTGTCAAGGTGCCTCAGGCACTCTCACATTGAAATTTAACTGTTCTAGTAAAACCAGATTGGGGTGTTGGGGTATAAGAAAGACTCACCTGGAAGTTCAATTGCAGAAGGGAATTGGGAGTGCAGGTTCATTAGGGAGTCTCACCTGTAAATGAAGTACCACCAGAGAATCACATTTGAAAATAAGTTTAACCAGATGGGCTCTTCAGGATATTTCAGGATGTGAACATGCACAAAAGTGGACCATTTGGGAGGTCACGAACACCACAATGGCCCATGCAGCACCAGAGTTTCTTCTGACCCCGATATCCATAGGCAGCAGTAAACAGGCATAGGCCAGGGTCCACTGGAGCTTGCCGTACCTTTAGGTGGGCGAACACAGACAGAGACTGGCCAGGGAAGACCCCACGCAGTGATGATTTGAAGTTTCTTTTGGGGCCAAAGGAGCCTGGGAGTGGGAAGGGGCCACATGTATCACCTCAGCCCAATATGTAGATGGTGACAGCCAAGTGGTGCCATGTTCATCTTACTGAGAAGACTCCAGATGTAAGATATGACTGATGCTGAAGTCAGAGTGAGCCCCATCCTGCTCATGACAGCTCAGAGGGGCGGCAAACACTGATCAGAGTCCTCTCTGATCCCTTCCTTCGCGGACATGCAGACCAGCCATAGTCCTCATGGGGAGCCATCTGGAGACCTGAGAGCCAAGGGAATAGCACGTTCAAAGTCAGGCTCCTAAAACCCTGCAGGGTCTCTAGATCCACACACGCTGTAACCATAGCAGAAACACCTAGAGTTTCCTACAAATAGAGTTACAAGCCCTGCAAGAGTCCCTGAACCCTGCTGACTCCAATTTTCTCTCAAAATGAGAGCCATATGACCATCCAGCAAGGAAAGTGGAGAATGGTAGGTCCAGTGTCACGGTCTTCATTACCTGCACTGGGGTAATCACCAGACTGCCTCTGGAGCTCTCCATCTCTACATGGGATGTGCCCAGACCCATGGGACCCTGGAGAGAGACACTGAGAGTAATGGGGACTCCAGTCTTGCACTGCCTGTCGCCCCCCCTTGCTCTGTGATTCCAGGAGCCAAATTTCTCCACCCTTCCATGTCTGATCACCCAGAAGTCCCAGACCTCATCTGCTACCTCCTAAAGACTGACCTTGAGTCCTGGTCCTGGCAATACCATCCACTTGTGCTGGTATCCTAAGGAAATGCCCAGGGCTTAAGCCCTGAGGATAATTTACCACAGTTCTTGTTGACTAGGCTGCCAGCAAAAAAAGATTGCCTTGATTTTCAATTCAAAATTTCCCTAGGCTCCATGGGGTCCCTTCTTGGGAACCTAGGGAAAACCCTTCAAAAGAGCTGAGAATGTTGGGGAGAGGGCTCAGAGTTAAAGAGTGCTTGCTGTGGAAGCAAGAAAATATAATTCAAAATTCCAAGCATCCATATAAAAGTTAGGCATGCCCATAGGTACCTGTGACTGCAGCGCTGGTGTAGGGAGAGACGACTGGCACCTTTTGGAAGCTTGCTGGCCAGCCAGCCCAGCTGAAATGGGGACCGTGAGATTCAGTGAAAGACCCTGTCTCAAAAAACAAGGTGGAGAGTGATAAATCGATACACCTGACATCCTCCACTAGGCCCCACCTTTGTTCTTACAGAACCCTCACTTACACGAACACATACAACAGAGTTGCACACAACACACACTCACACACTTTAAAAAAGTAGAGTATAGAGCAGGGAATGACTTGGTTCTGAGCACAGAACTGCCCATGTCCCTTACCCCGACCCATCCCTAAAGGGCAACTTTCTGTTTTCTCCGAGTATGGTCAGATGGCCAGCTCTTCAGACCATCCAGAGATTTAAGGAAATAGAGTTTTACCCCTTTCACACCCCATAATTCCACCCACCCCATGGAGATGTGGACAGGTACACTGGATTGGCACTGTAGAGGGCTGGCTCCAGAGGCTGGAACATCCCAGCACCTGGAGATGCTCAGTGGAATGGACACAATCCTGGTAGGCTTAGCCAAGCTTTATTGACACAATGATTCAACAGGCTCACCTACCATAGTCTTCCTCATTTAAATGTCGTCAGTGTCCATCTTCCCTAGAACCACAATAGTCTAAAGCCTGAAAGATGAACCTCAAAGAAGAGCACATACGGGCCTAGTTGCTTTAAGGCCAGAAAGAGAAATAAAGAGAGTGTGGGAGCCTTTGCATCATAGGTAGGGATTCTCTGGGCAGAGTTTAGTGTATCCTAGTGTATCTTAGTACTTGACTGAGTAGGAGGAGGAGGAGGAGGAGGAGGAGGAGGAGGAGGAGGAAGGGGAAGAGGAGGAGCAGGAGAGTTTCTTCAAGAGTGGGTAAACTGAATGATGCAAAATTTCCACCCTAACATGAAATCACTGGAACGAAAGCAATGACCATATAGAAAAGGAGTTGGGACAATCTACAGCTCTCACTAGGCTTCATAATCAGTGAACCCCCACAGGGACCTTTTAAAGCTTGGGCAGTGGTCAGTTCTCTTTGGTAGCCAATGAGAGACAATTTCAGCGATGGAGAACTAAGCCCCAAGGAGGACTTAACTACTACTGTGGATTACTCTACTCATTGACTCTCATTAGATAATGTGAGGTGTGATTTCCAGATCCCTAAACTAGGGAGGTAGTCATTGGAATGCTGTTCTGGGGTTGACCTGGAAACCAGAAGTAAGAGTTCCTTCTGGGGATGGAGCATGGAGAGGAAAAGGAGATGAGAAGCAGGGAGTAGATGAAGTCACTGAGAAATAGGTCTGAGTCAGAAGCTGGCTTTGGGAGGTCCTCACATCCAATAGCTGCATGTTCAGAAAGCGAGATCCCTGAAGAGAGGCTTACCTTAGAGGCTTACCTTAGTTTCTTCTGATTAGCATCCAGGCTAACAGTGATGGTCCTGATGACTGGACTGCATCTTACAGTTTGAAAAGACCCTGCACAGCTTCTTTGGCTTAAGAAGGACAAGATTCTTGGCATGTCCCACTGTGGCTTTTGTCCCCTACTGCCTACAGCCAGTTCCCGAGGACAGCTGTGAGTCACCCTAGGCTTAAGAGCCTAAGAGATCCTCTGTTCAGAACTCTTTCTATCCTTGTCCTGGGAGCAGCTGGACTCAGGGAATCTGGGCTAGTCCTCAAGCTATATACCCGACTGGAGTCAGGGCTTTGGGATTACCTGTCTTAAGTTCTCAATGCTCACACAGTTGAGTCATGGACTTCCTTGCACACAGTAAATTGGCCACAGTATCTGAAAAAAAACCCAGAAGGTGTATGGACCAGAATAACTGTGCCTTTGCCATAACAAACTTAAATGGACAGGGTAGATGAAGCACACAAAGGTAAGCCTTAGAATCATGCTGGCCCCTAAGTACTGTGTCCTTGTACTTGCTACTTTTACACATATTAATATCCATTAATTGGTTATAGGAGCTGTGAGAGGTAACTGCTAGGACAGATGCCTCAATTCCTTTCTGCAGGGCATAGAGGGTACTATGGATTCCTACAGGATGGGGGCAGTTGCCAGTCTCCAGTGCCCACTAGGGTCTGAAACCTTACTACTCTTTTACCAAGAGGCATGGAGAAGGCGAGGTCTCAGGCCAGTGCATGCTCAGCTCTTGCTAGTCTTCCATCAATCTTGCCATCCCTGAAAATAATCTTTTATCAGATGCTGCCATTATCTACTGTAGATCCTATAGCAGGGTATTCCAGGACTCCAAAGCCATCAAACAAAACACAGTGTGACAAGTCAAAGAAAACAAGGTCCCCAGTCTCCTCCAGGAATCACCATGAGATTAGGGAGGGGTGCTGCAATGTATTTGGAACCAGGGCACACCTGCGAATACACACGAGGTACTACTTGCTCTCCACTGTTACTCTCCATCTGACCCATGGATTGAAGGTGTCCACAAAAAAATGCAGCTACTAATAATTTGGAGACAAAAGATCTAGAGAGGGCATCTAAGATGCCAGACATATATTGAAAGAACCATGACCTGTCCCACTTATATAGAATTTAACTCTTCAAATTAGAATGTCACATCAAAGCTTGTGATGTAGGTCAATGGTAAAGTACTTGCTTGGTATCTGCAAGGACCTGGGTCTGATCCCTCGACCCAATTATTTAAAAGTCCAGGCATTGTGAGGTAAGGTGCTCATGCCAGA
The DNA here is from genome assembly GCF_007827085.1 of Peromyscus californicus insignis. Lineage (NCBI taxonomy): Eukaryota > Metazoa > Chordata > Mammalia > Rodentia > Cricetidae > Peromyscus > Peromyscus californicus. Next base: position 84,675,721 of record NW_026294391.1, read on the forward strand.
GACTGAAGGCTGAGACAGGAAAACAGCAAGCCCAAAGCGAGGCTGAGCCACAGAGTACACTGTGGGCAAGCATGTTAGTGGTGCAGTGCTAGCTTGACTATTACCCATAAGACATCATGACGAACCACCAGCCCTTTGGCTGAGATGCACTACATAATGCTGGTGGCCTGACTCCTCACTTCCGGAATATAGCAGGCTTCCTCAATGTCCTTCATGAAACTAAACTCCTCAGATGAGTCCTTCTCCTCCTATGAGTTTCCAGGAAATAACCATGCAGAAGAGCATTCATGGATGCACTATTGCAGACCGAGCTGTGAGCTAAAATAAAGTGTAGGTTGTCACATGGTGAATATGTCACCAGGGAGGCCCTACTGCTGCTAATAACCCCAGATGGATACTAACATCCCTGAGTAGACCACAGTCTGTGCCTCAGATCCCAGTACCTGAGTACCTAGCACTAATGTGAGTGACCTGTAACGTCTTCGAGGCTCTTTGGACTCCATTCCTAATAGTTTTCACAATGTCTTCTGCCTCCCCATGACTCACCCATGAAGACAGAAGCCCTGATATGCCAGGAGCTCCCATATCAGGCCTGTCTTGGATAACTGTGCCTCCACATACATTTTTACACATGATAACATACATCTTTACACACACACACACAAACCCATGTACACACACATACATACCTATGAACACATGCATACATTCCTCTGCTGCTTTAATATCATGTTTTTTGGAAAGTGACAATTGTCTCTGTCTTTAGTGACATCTCAGTGTTGTTTCTTTGTCAGTTACTCATAGCACATGCTGAGGGCTCTGAGAAGGTGCACAGCTCTTTCTGGATCTCTCTTTTCTCCCTCTCTCTCTCTCTCTCTCTCTCTCTCTCTCTCTCTCTCTCTCTCTCTCTCTCTCTCTCTCTCTCTCTCTCTCTCTCTCTCTCTCTCTCTCTCTCTCTCTCTCTCTCAGTATTAATATACTCTAAATTTTATTAGTTCTTTAAGAATTTCATATAACATGTTTTGAACATAAACACAATTAATAGCCCCTACCCCTCATTCTTCCTTGTCCTTCAAGGCCAATTTGTGCTGCCCAGATATTCTTGGATGTGTGGTCAGATCTCTCACCATTTAAAAGACTGAATCTTGGGATTGTTTCCAGCAGCTCAGGTAGCCATGAGTTCTGCTGTGAGCATGCTTGCCTCATGTAGGAACCAGCTGACAAATTACTTGAAATAACTTAAGAGCAAAGAGCGTGCCCTGTGAACCACTGAAAGAATATGATTAAGAACATTCACTTAACAGAGAAAATTATTGGAGACTGTAAGGAAAAGAGGAGAGGAGACGTACAACATGGCCTTTAAGAGCATAGAGTAAAGTAGGCTCCCCTGAATGGGGTAGGGTCTGTCTTCTGGGTGGGGAATGTTAAACTACAGGCAAGAAAACAAGAGAGGTCTCACAGATTTCAGATCTCAGCCATGCGTAAGGACATGAAGAAGTTTCAACTAGAAGGTGAGGTGAACCACGGAGGTACACCTGGAATGGTAGATGTGCCAGAGAGTCTGAAATAGAGTGTGGTTGTGCCATCAAGGCTCACCAAGATGTGAAGGGGCCATATAATTGTAATAGCCAAAGACAGCAGTGTGTTGACCTACATTTCAGGCAGACTTTATACTATTCTCGTAGTCTTTAGGACTGGTAGCTGATCTTGAAGTGTATTTTAATGCCTAAGGGATCTACAAGTACATTTTGAATAATTCTTGAGGGAGAGGACAAAGTTTATGTTCTTTACCTCAAGTATGCTGCTAGATAATTACCTTATGATGCATTAGGCATTTAGAATTCCATGCTTCCATGACCCCACCTGTCATAAGACCAGAACTAATTAATTATAAGATAACCTCCCCAGATTTTTCCCATGAGCAATCAAAGTTCAGCATTAGAGGTCCTGGTTTTGTAAGGTGCTGATGATGTGGGAGCAATTCATGCTTAATTACCTTCGAGTTAGCTCTAATACATGAATATAGACCAAACAATTCCCTATAATAGCTAAGACTCTACAATCATTCAGGTGCTAGGCAGTGAGTTGATCTGCTACTTCTGCCTGAAAGGTCTTCCACTCTTGCTCACTTTCAGACCTTGAAAAACAACCAAGTGTATGGAGACCAATGGACTTAGGTTTCTTCAAGACCACCTGAGGATGGACTGGTTGCAACAAAAGAAGATAAAATTAAGGCACCAGTTAAGTCTGCAAGCTCCAAGGACTAAAATATGATCACCACTAACACAATGAGGGGGATAACTAATTTCCTCCATGAGAATCTGGAGATGAAATTCCAAAGGTTTTCACTGAAAGAAATGGTAGTAGTGACTCATGTGCTTTGAATCTAGTTTTCTAAAGGAGATGAGATATGTAAGTTTATCAGCATTGTCAGTAATATACAAATGACATTTAACCTTGATCAAATGATACCTTTCCAATATTCCAAGGAAAGAGAAATAGACTGCATATTTATGGAGAGACAGGGGATGAGACTGGAGCAGGAGGATTAAATGGGGACCAGAATGAATTGGACTATAAGAGGGAAAACTAGCACTAATGGTCATTTGAGGGATTATATGGAAGCCTACAAGTTTCTTAAAATATATACATATATGAAAGACATTTAAATGGATTCACTAAACAATGGAAGAGGTAAAGCCTCCACTAGTCATCTTACACCAAGTAAAACCTCCAGCGCTAGGAATGGGTTACATCTAGTTAAGTTGCTGGCCAAAGAGGTTCCATGGGTTGCAAAGAGGTTGCAAGCAAAGCAACCCAGGCTATTGTCGAGGTTATTGCTTGCTCTCCACAATCTGATAGTAAGCCCACATTGAAGAAGATAATACTTCCATATCTCATTGAACACAGAGATATTGAACATGTGACTGACTAGAGCCTTCACCCATACTGGTCAGTGTTTATGGTACTGGAAGGTACTCTGCATGCTGTCAGGGGACAAAAGTAACTACCAACCCATCTATAAAGCCTGCAATCTACAACAGTAACCTGCCTGCATTATATGTTGGTGCAATAGTGGCACAACCGTTGTGGGAGCCACCACCACTCTCTGATTAGAATTAATGTCCACTCCACAAGATATTACCCATGCCTCACACTGCTTGAGTGACCAAGAACCTGAGACTAGATAGGACAGGGGCCAAGGGGAAAACCGAATGCTACTGTCTGCTAATTGACATAGCAATTATATGACTCCTAAAGACATTCTGCTATACCCATAGATCAGAGTCTTCCTGATTCACAATTATATGACTCCCAAAGACATTCTGCTATACCCATAGATCAGAGCCTAGCTCATTCATCATCAGAAAAGCTTCCTCTTGCAGTACATACACAGAGACCCACAACTGGTCAATGTGCAGAGAGTGAGGGAATTTGAAACTGCCAGGCATAATTGGGATGTCGTCATCAACCCTCCCTGTCAAGGCTCTTGTAGCTATGTGGAAGAGGTGGTACAAAGACTGTACCAGCCCCAGGAGATGGATGACATCAAGGAAACAGAACTGATGCGCATATGAACTCACAGAAGCTGGGGCAGCATGCACAGGGCCTGCAAAGTTTCCTGCCAGACAGGGTCCCAGTGCTGAGAGCGGGAAGTGGACATGATCTCCCATTCCTAACCAAGAAGCTATCTGAAGAGGGCATTCACTTGCAAGGGAAAAATTATTTTCTGCATTGTCCGTGTCTGTTTCTTGTGCTTTCTTTGTTATTTTAAAATCTGGATCGTTTGCTTTTGTGTTTGCCTTTTTTTTCAGAGAGAAACAATAAGTATAGATTGTGTGAATGGTGAAATGGGTAGGACTTTGGAGGAGTTGTGGGGCACCATGATCAGGATACATTGTATGAAAAAAATTACTGTCAAATAAAATAAGTTAAAATAGAAATGGTTTATGAATGCCATGAAAATGGAAGCTAGAAGAGTATACCAAGTGTCTCCAGTTGAGGGATGTTGTAACACAGTCAGATTGTCATAGTGGTCCAGATAGTTTGTCTTGGTATAAGAAGCAGAAGCAGAGGCTTATGAGAAACGAAAGCAAACACAAGGAAAGAGCCCACAATTTGATTTGACAATTGCTAGAGATTCAAATGCTAAGTCATCTGCTAAATAAAGGAAGGGCCATGAACACGCTGAAGAGATCTGATGGGGAAATCAAGGGATAACTTTAGTGTTGTGTGACAAGCTCTTCCACAGGAGACACACAACACATACACATCTACTCACCCCACAAAGAACGCCCATGAGGCACCAAAGTGCAGATACTCCCAAAGTCTAACTTGTGAACCAATGAGTTCTATTGGGGTTACTTACAGGAGTATGGGTGAAGAATTACTTACAGGAGCATTGATAACTCAAGGCAGCCACATGACCGAAACCCCACCCCAGCACAGGTAACAGCTCACAGAAGCTGCGACCCTGGAGCACACTGCTCAGCCTGCAGTTTGCAGAACGTCCTTTCCAGGTGTCCCAGTTGATCGATACCTCCTCCAGGTAGCTCAGTTGCTCTCTGATTCTTTTAGGCTCCTTGGCTGGTTCCTGCTTCTCCCAGGCAGCTTGGCTTGTCTCAGAGTGACTCTCAGAAGTTTACTGTGGGAGGGAGGGGCCTAGTGAATCTGGTCAGTTTCAAGGACTTGTTGAAACCATCTGAGTTGTTTGCTTTCTGATTTAACGAGCTTCCCTTCAGAATGGAATGTTTCAGTCCTGAGGACTGGTACACAACCAATGTCCAGTGTTGGGCTACTACAAGGTGAGCAGCAGGGAAAACAAAGCCCTTAAGAAATTACCTGGCTGATGTAGCACGAATCTTAAAAGTTCTTATTAATAAAAACAAACCTGGAGCCAGGTATTGGGGTGAACGCTGAAAGATCAGAGAAGCAGAACAAGCCACAGCTTCCTCACCTCGCCAATTCCTCAGCTGATCCTGTTTCCTCAGACTGGAAACCTCTGAGTCCTCATCCAAATGGATCTCAGCTGAACTGCTTCTCGAAAGCCTGAAAGCTTAACCAGCTCTAGTTCCTGGTCCTCACGCCTTATAAACCTTTCTGATTTCTGCCATCACTTCCTGGGATTAAAGGCTCAATTCCTGGGAGTAAAGGCGTGAGTCACCATGCCTGGCTGTTTCCAGGGTGGCTTTAAACTCAGAGATCTGGATGAATCTCTGCCTTAGGAATGCTAGGATTAAAGGTGTGAGTGCCACCATTTTCTGGCCTCTGTATCTAGTGGTTGTTCTGTTCTCTTACCCCAGATAAGTTTATTAGGGTGCACAATATGTTGGGGAACACAATATCGCCACAGGCTGAGGGGGAGTCGAGGTCATGATGGGAGAACTCACAGAAACAGCTGACCTGGGCTCATGGGAGCTCATGAACTCTGAACTGACAGCTAGGGAGCCTGCATGAGACCTACCTAGGCCCTCTGCATGTGTGTGACAGTTGTGTAGCTTTATCTCTTTGTAAGACTCTGATCAGTGAGATCAGGACCTGTCCCTGGCCTTTAGCTGGCTTTTGGGAACCTGTTCCCTGTGCTGGATTACCTTGCCCAGCCTTGAATCAAGGGGAGGAGTTTGGTCCTGCCTCAACTTGATGTGCCATGCTTTGTTCAAGCCCATGGGAGGGCTGCTCCTTTCAGAAGGGAGACAGCGGAGGAGTGGATGAGGAAGGGGTAGATGTGGAAGGAAGGGGAGGAATTGTGTTTGGTATGTAAAATAAATGAAAAATGTTAATTAAATGAAAGAAAAAGAAAACAAAGAAATTACCTGGCTGGCTGGGAGATGAAGTCACACTTGAGCTTCAGGTTGTAGAAAGTACAGTCTAGAATAAGGCAAAGCAGGAGTCTTTATATCTTCATAGGGATGGGATGGCTATGATTGTTGTACCTGGCCCTTCAGAAGCCCATGCTGGGGGGCTAATGGACAGGCCTCTAAGGACTCAACCATCAAGTTTCCTTCCAGGAAATGTGATCATAGCTATTATTGTGAGATTTTGTAGGGGGTTGCAGATAATTTAGTCCTCATTTTTGAAGGGAGTCTCTACCCAATTAAGGGGATGCATCAGTAGGAAAGTGTAAGAAAAGAACAAGTTACTCCACAGACATTATCAAGGTGGAGTGAAATGTATGGTCAGAGGAGAGCCATCTAGGCACATTACCTCACAAGAGTTGGAGGTCGGTTGCCCGGAATGAGAGTTAAGAGCAGAGTAGGAAGCCCTTAATATAGGAGAAAACTAGTGGTCCTACCCGTGACTTCCTGACTCATCCCAGGCTCTGTCCCATTGATGCTGATTGTCAAGGTGGATGCTAAGCTGAAGGCTTCCTTCATCCAGGGACAGCGTCTCTGGCTCTGATGTGGAGGTCCTTAGGTCATGTAGCCAGCAATGCCTGCAATGTTCTGTATTGCCACAGCAAGGCAAAGAATCCTAGGGGGATATTTGCCATTTGTCAGTTTGTCTTCCATTGCCCTCACACTGAGTCACATCAATCATTGTCAGTGCATTTCCTCTGGATAGAAGCCATGAGGAGATCTCGGGTCTCTGTCCAGCTTCAAAATGGTGTGCACGCCCTTTCTTTTCTAGACCTCTCCAGAAGCTTTAACCTAATTTTGTCCCCTCTACTCTGTCCCTAACTGCATGTTCTAGGAAACAGGATGATTTAAATTTAGTAAATGGTAGTCAGAGTTCCCAGTGAAAGTTTGAAAATATTCTCCTGATATCAGGAGCAGTTTGAATATGGAATTCGTTCTGTAAATGATTTTGCCTCCTGAGGCATTAATGTCAGACAGACTCTATTGTTGTATAGCCATCTAAAGGCAGATTGAAAATGCAGTAGGGGTTTTATTAGGTCCCTGATCACTTCTTTCTAGTTATTGGTTATATTTAGCATTTAGTTCAAATTGGTCGATTGTATTTATCACATATATCTGGGTCTTTTATTTTGAACACTTGTTAGCCATTTACATAAAGAGGTAAATAGACCAGCCTCTCTGGTCAAGTTTCCTTTTTCTGTTTAAGGTTTGGATTCAGAATGTGTCCCGGTCCTGAGGGATGGATCTGCTACGTGAATCAATGGGACTCAAGGGAGAATTACACATCTGGAACAGAAAGCAAAAACATGATTTCATTCATAAGCAGGGTGGCCCGACTTAGTCAGAAGGCTGGAAATGAAGCAGAGTCTGCTTCCACAATTCCAGAGTTACCTTGGCAGGGAGAGGGCAAGTTCCTGGCCGGGGAGGGCCTCGTTTTCCAAGCTCTCTGTGAACTGGATGTAGCCTGGGCTTCTGGAGTTGCTTTGACCGGCAGGCCAAGACTCACCTTTCTTACCGTTTCCCTTTTCTTTCATTTCACCCCCCTCTTTCTCTTCTTCTTTCCTCCTCCTCTCCCCCTTCTGCCCACACTCTCTCCCTCTTCCCCCTTCTGCTTCTCCCACAGTCTTCCTCAGATGTAACAGGGGGAGCAGCCAATAGAATCACACTCTTGAGGTTTTGACTTGGGCTCAGTTGTGAAACACAATGAAATTCTTTGGATTTATGCTCTGGTCAAATCTGTTCTACCTGGGATAATTTTGCATCACTTTGGAGGACACCTGCTGAAGCTTTCAGGTTCATACACCCTAGGCCAAAGAAATGGCATAGGAACTCCTGGATAGAAACAGAAGTAGGGGCAGTTTGTTAAGAAAAGGCACACTGTTGGGAGTGGGGAAAGTCACATGCTCATAAACACTATGAGTGCTGAATATAGCACCCATCTCTTGCTGGTATCCTTTGTCTTTTCCCACCTAAGCTCCTCTTGTTGTAAAGGAAGGCAGTGTTTTCAGTCTTCCTCTGCTGACTGGCTTCTTCTGTTGCTAATCTTGATGCTGTCCTCTCCAGTCCCTACTCTCATGCCATATGGACCTGGTTTGTTTTCTGCTCTTGGTATCAATGTGTAAAGAAGGCATGTGTGCAAGGCCCGTCCTTCTGAAGGCTTTTTCCGTTGTTGGACAGCTGTTTATGTGACAGGACAGCTATGATTTTGTTTGGCAGCAGGCTCCCTTTGCTTACTCTTCTCCATAGCCTGGCTTGGCATCTGCCTGCAGGTAGTTTAATCTTTAACTCTGTGTTTGTAGTAGGGAAGCTGTCTGTACTCATCTTGAGTCACTTTGAGGTGTCAGCTGATGTTATCTCCACTGTCTGATGTTTGAATAAACACTCTGGTGTTGGTTTTACTGTGGGATAAAGATGAAATTTTTACTTATATTTCAACTTGAGTTTATTTTGTTTAGAGAATTCTGTTGTAATTTGTGAAGGCATGAGACACAGTAACTCTATGCTATCTTGGTGGCCCTTAGGAAGGTCTCCTGTTGACTTCTCCTTTTACTATTTGAGAGTGCACTCAGAATGAATTTAACTTTTTTTTAAAACATGGATTTTGTGTATTAATCTGTGTCTGTTAACTGGCTTGATGCAGGCTGCAAAGCTAATGGCCGAAGCAATAGGCATATTAGAGATTTATCCATATGCTCATTCCCTGGATACAAAGAGAAGAGATAACTGCTCTTTCCAGCCCATTCTGGGTGACTCTAGTGAGCAGAGATTTAACAACTGTGGCAGGGAGTGTCTGGTCTCAGGATATCACAGAGAATCACTGAGAAGACTACACAAACACGATGCTTGATATGGTCTTCAACAGCCCATCTGGGAGATGCACATAAAGTTTAGTCAGTCCAGTTAATGAGATCCACCACACCTCTTACTTCGAGGACTTCCTAAGACACTCAAGAAGGATGATCTTACCTATTGGTGGCTTTATGGGAGGGAATCCATATCAGTCATCACATAGTGATTATCTGGAAATGTCACTTAGAGTTAACTCTTGCTTAAGCCATCAAGATGATCTATTAACCTGAAACACAATTTGTCTCTAGAATTCCTAGAAATAAATGACTAGTGTATGTACAGCGTCATCATTTTAGTGTATTTTCTAGATGTATTTATTTATATGTGTGTAGGTGTTTGCTCTCATGTATGTTTATGCACCATGTGACCCAAGTGCCCTCAGAGGCCAGGAGAGGGTGTCAGATCCTTACAAGTAGAGTTGCACATGGGTGTGAGCTTCCCATGTGGATGCTGAGCATCAAACCCCAGTCCTCTGGGAGAAGAGTTGGTGCTCTCTTCACCACTAAGTGTAGTTGGAAGGTTTCTCCGGTCCTGCCAGGCCCCCAGTAGTCCAGACTAATATCGCCCGCCTGCAGTCCTGCAGCCAGCCGCTCAGACCTAAACCAAGTAAACACACAGAGGGTTATATATTATTTCCTATCTGTATGGCCTTTGGTAGTCTTCTTGCTAGTTAGCCATGTCTCCATCTCCCACTGAATTGCATTTTGAAATATTTTTATTGATTCTTTGATAATTTCAGGACATGAACCACAATCTCACTTATTTCCCAGTCCCTTCCTGTCTGCCCTTCACCCTTGTAACGTCCCTCCCTTGCAAAGGAAAACTTAAAAAGAAATAATAAAAATAATTAAAAATACAATTGTTTGAAAGCTCACATTTTCAAAGCTCACGTTGCTTTGAATCATTATTCTGACTGTCCTGTTCAAAGTATTCCTGACATGCCTAGTCAAAATAAATGATAGATGGGATTCTGGGATTGTTGCTAGTCTGTATTTTCCCCCTTTCCAAGATACTTTTCTCAGTGAGGCCCAACTGAAATGTGAATACTGAAAAGACCACTTTGAGCCCCCTGGTGATACACTCAGGACTCAGCACTTTCAAAGGTCAATTCTGGAAGTTTAGGCTGAGAAAGAAAATCCAGAGTTACTTCAGGTTTACAAAGCAGGTGACTACATGATCTATAACAAATGAGAATAGAAGTTGATTATCTAATTCACCGTACAGAATTTGGATTTTACTATGCATTCACAAACCAGATAGGTCTACACTGTCTTACAAATGAAGGCACTCTTAACTTCTTAAAACCTTTCAAAAAGTGTCCAGAGGTGACTCAGTGTGTGAAGTCACCTGCCACCCAGCCTGACAATCCCCTGGACCCATATGTTATAAAGACAGAGCCAACTCCTGCTAGTTGTCCTCAGACCACCACATGTGTGTGCACATGGAGGAAGCACAACTAAAAAATGTAAGAAAAAATAAATTAAGTAAAGAGATGTTCAGTGTAAGTTTTTGTGTGTCATCTTAGCATGAGCTCTATTTATCTGTGTCGTGGAACTTCAACTGAGAAAGGTCCTCCATCTGAATGTAGGCTAGTCTGTGGAGGCATTTTCTTGATTACTGATTGATGCAGAAGTGCCCTGCTCACTTTGGGGGATGCCATCCCTGGGCAGGTGGTTCTCTGTGGTATAAGAAAACCTAATAAGAAAGCCACTGGAGAAATCTAATAAGAAAGCTTCCTCCATGCTCTCTGTTTCAGTGTCTGCTTCCAGGTTACTGTCCTGCTCGTGTTCCTGTCCTGACTTCAGTCAGGTTACTGCCCTCCTAAAGTTCCTGCCCTGACTTCCATGAGGTAACTGCTCTCCTAAAGTTCCTGTCCTGACTTCCATGAAGTAACTCTCCTAAAAAACCCTGCTCAGCCGGGTGGTGGTGGCTCAGGCCTTTAATCCCAGCACTCAGGAGGCAGAGGCAGGCGGATTTCTGTGAGTTCGAGGCCAGGTCTACAAAGCGAGTTCCAGGAAAGGCACAAAACTACACAGAGAAACCCTTTCTCAAAAAAACAAAAACAAAAGCAAACAAAAAAAAAAAAACTTGCTTGAGTTCCTGTCCTGACTTCCATCAGGTTCCTACCCTGCTTGAGTTCCTGTCCTGACTTCCATCAGGTTACTGCCCTGCTTGAGTTCCTGTCCAGACTTCCATTGGTGTTGGAGTGTGACCTGAACATTGTGAAATTAAATAAACCCATTCCTCTCCAAGTCGCTTTAAGTTGTAGCATTTTTCATTCCAATAGAACCTAAATAAACAAAAGGTATATTTGTGTCTAAAACCTATGTAACAAAATATTTAAATGTGTGTATAGAGAATGTTTAATAAATATTTATGTATGTGTTAGGTCTCAAAATCTGGACCAATGGATAACTGAAGTGCCTATTTAACACATCAAAGTGGATTCTGGCTGCCAGTTTCTCTCAGTCCCTAATTGTTACAGGGTCATCCTGGCTGGCAGATCTCACCCGCTACGCTAAAACCTCTTCAGCCTAGTTCATGGGCTGGGCTTCCCTTCCTTCAGCTTCTCTGATTCCTATATAACTCAGCCTGGCCACACCTGTCTCTTGGTCTCCTGGTTCACTCCTGATCTCATGGCTCCTGTTCTTCTTTCTCCCTCTCTCAATCTCTTTTCCAACCCTCCTCTGGTGGCCCAGTTGCCACTTGGCCCAGGCAGGTGAAAGACAGACACAGGTCACCCTGGTCCTCACAGTCCAGGCTTGCTGAAGACATCCACAGAACCACCTTTGCAAAGCCTGGTGGGAAGGCACCATTATGATGAGCAAATATATGGTGGAGAAATGGGAGAGAAAGAGAAGCAGATAGGTTCATGTGCTGTGGAAAGGGGCAGAACTGAAGAAGCAAAGGCCATGAGAACAGGCTGAATGGGTATCTTGCTTGCCACCTGGGGCCAGGGTGACATCTTGGCCAAGGCTGCTGCCAAGGGCCATGCCTGGGTCTGTGGCCCTACAGCAGCCAGGGTCTGAGCTGATGTCTGTGATTCCTGTTACCACTGAGGTCTGTGCAGATGCCTTCAGTCTGGTCTGCAACCCGAGTCCATTTTGGTATCTGAAGAACATGCTGCCACCAAGGCCAGACTGATATGGGTGCTCTGTGCTGCCACCAGGGCCATGGTGACCTCCCAGAGTGAGCTGCTGCTGAGCACCATGTCTGGTTCAGTGGTCCTGCTGCAGCTGGGGTCGGTGTTGATGTCTAGGGCGCTTGTTACCACAGGGGGCCACAGGATCCATGCTTATTGAAACCTGAGGGTGCACTGAGCCAACCCTGCCCTTCACTGGCCTTGCGATAGCTGATTCTGTGTGTCTGTTTCAATATCACACCCCTTAATAAATTTATATACATATAAATTATATATATTTATATACAAACACACCTCTGCCCACAGACACCTCATGTAGCCAAGGTGAGGAGACTGGGTCAGCCAGCAGAAAGGTTTTTGCAGTTGGTCCCCTGACTCCGCCTTTCTTTTCCTTGTATCTTTACTTGGATTTCCCACCTGGCTATAACCTGTCTTGCCATAGGCTAAAGAAGCATCGTTATTAACCAATGGTAGCAACACATATTCAAAGCATACAGAAAGACCATCCCACAGCAAGTCTGTTTCTTTCTTTGGATTATGCAATCCTTACTCCAGTGAGATTGTAATATGAGGATATATTAGAATTCTGAGGGTATCTCCTGGGATTTCGAAGTTCACGTATCCTGAAACAAGTAATTGGGCCATGACACATGGAAGGAAGTGGAAGCAGAAACATTGTTCATGGATTAACAATGACCTTTGGTATCTGCAAACAGTTGAAAGTCACTTTTGGCTGTTTCCTGGTTGGAGCAGATTCACAAGTAAGTAGTTGTTTCAAGGAGGATCGTGGCTGCAGGCTACCAAATGCCTGCAGTAGCTGTATAAGTCAATGACTCAGAAAAGCTCTCTAGTTGAGATGGACCTGCTCTTGAAGCTGCAGAAGCATCTATCACAGTTCCCTGTGCTGCATCCTGTTTCCTTGGTAACATTCTTCATTTCAGTGTGGGCTCATACTTCAGGAAACACACTGGATGCTAAACATTCCCTGAGACTGTCTGAGAAAGAAAAATAAGGTTGTCCCTGGAATCATGAGATACAGTGTTGGGTAAAAGCAAACCTTGACTGGAAAAAAGAAATCTTAGGAACAGATGCAAACGAGACACGGCAGCTCAGCTCTAATTCGAAAGTTCTATTGACCATCAAGAAATGTGAGAGAAGAGGTCGTCAGCTAAGTACCAGAAGCCTTGACAAGAGTACGTTAAAGACACAGCACCGCATTTCTTGATTTTCTAAGGTTTTTAAGACGTTATCCATCAGTACTAATATTACAACTTTTTTTTTTTCAAATGGATCAGGCAACAGGGAAATGTACAAGGCACAGAATACGCAAACACAGTTCTGAAACATTAAGGGTTTATACTATGTATGAATTGTGAGAGTCTTCTAACTTATCATAGTTTAGTCTTTAATTTTCTCTCCCTTTTTTACTTATTTGTCCTCATTCTGTTCCTGAGTACCAATGTTTACAAGCTATAACACAGGAAGAGAACACCAGAAATATGGACCTGATCAATTGTAGCATCACACCCACCACTGTCCAGCCAACTAAACCTTTGACCTGTCCTAGTGTCCACCTGTCAAAAAGAAGTAGACAGAAATAGGCTTCTCTGTGCCGCACACAATCACTTTTACATACTCGTACATGAGCCATGTTATATTATCATGACCAGGAAATTCTCCCAAAGAGTGATAGATTCAAAGAAGACAGAGTTCACCCGTGCAAACAGACATGTGAAATCTGCTGCTGTAGACAATACATAAATTGATCAGGAAGTTGAGGAGCAGGAAACTCCAAAAGGACAATTTCCACTCTTTCACAGCCTGAAGTAGAAATGACCATGGCTTTCTGGCTGGGATACCAGAAGGGAACTCTGGCTTCTTACCTCCTCCTGAATTAGAGCCTCAGCTTGACAGACATTGGAAGTTGTGACTGAGACTCCAGTCTGAACACTGCTGGGAAACACCTTTGACATTGGAGCTGGGTTTTCATGGTGAACTTGCCATATGTCTATTCCCAAATGTTAACCCATCTCTTACATGATTTTAGGGACTCTCAGGGTATGTGTGACAGTAGTCTTGGAGACCATTGAGGATGGATACCAGAACTCTGATGAGACTCTTTAAGGAAAAGCTCCTTCCCTCTGATGGAAGAATGGAGTACATCTCTGCCTGTGCCTGGTTGGAGACACGAGAGTGTAAATGACTCTGAAGAATGAATGTTACATACTATCATATCGTCCCTTAAGAGTTAGTTAAGCTGGGTCTGTCAGTCATCAGGTGAAGCAACAACCCCTCAGGCAAGCTGATTTTCCTGGAGCCATGCTAAGGAGACAGAAGAACAGTTATCTGCACAACGAGATGATGTACTTGTCCCTTTCAGAATGCCACCTTTGGCAGGGCAGAAGCTTGCTGAGCTTTCCTCCCACAGCACTGTGAAACTGATCAGACGAGTGAAGCTTTTCAGTTTTCTGCTTTCTGTCCCTCCCTAAGCCTCTGCATGCTTTCCCTGGTGCTCTGGGCTTTCTCACTGTTTCTCTGTAGCTGTCCTATTTCCTTTACCACATGTCTGCTTGAAACAACATGGTTTTCTCTCTCTCCTTCTCTAGCTTCCTCCTCTGGGCAGTTGCCAAGACCCACAGCTTGCCTACCCTGGAGTTTTTCTCTCAAAACTGAGTAAAAATTGTCCTTGAGCTTCCTTCTGACTCCATTTCTCCATTTATTAAGAAGACTAAGAACTCACAGTAGGCCATTCCAGCTTCCCCAGTATCACAAGGGTCCCCACAGGTTCCAGTAACAGGGTGAACTCAGCTCTTCAGGAGTGTATAGACGTGGAAAGTGTGCTATCCTCAAGCTCTAGGTAGTTGGGACTGTTAGAATATTCTAAATAATGTGGTATTATGAAAACTGATTGTCATATCCATAAGACAGAATTCTGTGAAAGGTTGGAAAGTACATTATAATAAAAATAGTGGAAGATGATTTGTAGCTAGTCAGAGTAGTATTGTTTCACATGATTTCCAATGTGTGGGAAAGCAGGCACTTCCACATTGTGTTGTCAGGAATATAATTTGTCATCAGGTTATCCAATGTAAAGTATTATTATAAAATATAGATCTATGATTCTGAAAGAACACCTTCAAGATTCCATTATAGACAAGTGTTTGCAAGATGTACCATTGTAGGCAATAGAAAGTATGGGAATGGAAAATTCCCGTCACTTGAGGGCTGGTGAGATAGATTTTAACATATCCCAGTCATGGATCACTGTGGATATAAAACTCAGACCTGATATTTCAGTAAAATTTAAAATGGTGTCAGAGAAACAAAGTCTCATGCAAATATGGCCATGGAAAGAGCTAACATAGCTTATCATCACATATGAGAAATGAACTCCGTGCTAAGAAGCTGTGTCTGGCCATGAACACATGGCTCCTGGAAGGATCCTCCTTGACCGTAGACACTGAAGGACGATGGGAATTTCAGTAGTCTGGAGACATAGGAATTTCCTAGGTTCAGAGACTATTTACTTTATCTTGGGCTAGTGTTAGGAACAGCTGTTCCCTGCCCCACTCTGTATCTGAACTTACACCTCTTAGATGAAAACCCTCTCAGGAGATGTTAACTTAGAACTCCATCTTGTGATCATAAATAAAAGTCACTTAGAAGCTATCAACTTAGTAGAGCACTATCTTCCACCAATCCGAGAGCTAAAAATGACATCAGACAATGTTTCAGGCCTATAAAAGAGCTTCTCCACTCTCAATGTATCCCCTTCTCTGGAGTACCTATCAATGTAGTTGAAACTTGCCTTGATTTAAAATTATTTTTGTCTTGTGCAGTAAACATTAAATCCAAACAAAACAAACAAAAAAATGAAGAAACCTCTTCTTCATTGGAACATGGAATTTGGGTAACTTAAATCTGTGTCCCTGTGTCATGGAGACTCATAATGGCTCCAGAATAAACTACCCCTTATTCTCTTTAATATGAGAGCTGAGATTTTTACATCAACAAGTCAAAATGGACACAAATTCACTTTTGTTTGTGCAGATCTCTATCCAGAGGTCTCAGAACAGGAAAATGACAGAAAACCTTCCTCTTCTGGTAGCACAGAACTTTCTGTTTGATACAGAAAATGATCTAATTTTCTGCTAGAAGCCACCAGTGTCCCTCAAAGATTTGAACCTTTGAATGCCTTCCAGTATTTCTGTTTTCTGGTTGTACTTCATGACTATGTATGGTGATATTTTATTTGTACTGAAATGTGATTTTATTTGTATGTTAATAAATAAAGTTGCCTGGGGGTCAGAGCTAATAGCAAGCCATAGCAGAAGCCAGGCAGTGGTGGTGCACACCTTTAATCCCGATCACATGACAGGCAGATCTCTGTGTGTTCAAGAATACAGCCAGCATGGAGACACATGCCTTTAATCTCAATACCAACAATAGAAGACCTGGAGGTTTGTATAGACAGGCAGTGACGAGGAGGTCATGTGGTTGGGCTTACAACCAATGAGAAGACAGAACAGAAAAGTCATTAAAAAGACAGATACACTAGAAGTAGGTTTTTTTTTCCTGAGGGGAAGGACGACAGCGGCAGGAAAGAGTAAGAAAGGGTTTTTAGTATCAGCTCTTAACTACTGCTCTGACCTCTTGGGCTTTTAACTCTGCATTTGGCTCTGTGTTTCTTATTTAATAAGACTGTTACATCTACACTATGCCACAAGGTGGCACTATGATAAAATAACTTAAGTGTCCACAAAGATCTAAAGAAAAATCTTGGAGCTGGGGATGTACTCCTGGGTAGAATTCTTGTCTGTCATGGACACAGCAAACAACAGAAATACTCTGGGATGGCAGTGTAAGTCATTAGCAGAGACTTCGCTCAGCTAGTGTTTACAAAGAAACGGTTTAGATTCTCTGCACCACAAAAAATGAACATATAATAATTCCCTAAAAATCCAGTTTAACCAGGCCTTGTAGTGCACACTTTTGACCCCAACACCCACGATACATGAGCAAGCAGATATCTGTGACTTCAAGGCCAGCCTGATGTCTACAGATGTTCCAGGCCATTGAGGGCACAGTGAGACTCTGTCTAAAAAAAAAAATCAGTTTATGAATCTAAGTAAACACTTTAATTATTTTGAAAATCCTGATTGGTGTAAGGGAGGACCATGTACTTCAGGTTTCCTTTAAAGTTACAAATATCTTAGACTGTTGGCTTATAAAGCAAAAGCAGTTTTGCTTGTAGTGTGAAAACCTCCAGTCATGGACAGTTTGACTCTGTTGCTTTTGACCTGTGGTAAGGCAGCACCATTTGGTTGAGTGCGTGGTAGAACAAAACCAGCCCTCTCATGATTAGGAAGCATAGGCTCAAAGAGACAGGCCTGGATTCCCTTTATCCATCCCTTCAGAGGTACGACCCCAATGGCATAGGGTCTCCTACAAAGTCTTGCTCATTAAAAGTCTTACCTTCTCCCAATAGTGTTGCCTTGACAACAAAGATTCAACAAAAAGATCATTGGAGAATACCCAAGCTTCAGTCCTGAGCACATATTAAAGACATACTAGTATACTCCGAGTTTCCATATTACAAAATGTCAGGTAGTTCTGGAGTTCAGTGGGAATCACCAGCATGTGCCAGGGAAGGCAGGGGTGAGTGGAAGCAGATGGAGATGCTGGTTCAGAAACTGGCATCGGTGTGCAGAGAAGACAGGAGAGGAAGGGACTCCAGGAACTGGACAAATTTGGAGAGGCCTGTGAAAGGATGGCATGTTGGATATCCCACACTCTACTCCAGGAGAGAAATCTCTACAGTATGGAGAGCTCAATCTGCACTGAGGCAGGAAAAGATGAACCATTGAGTGGAATGCAGGTTTGGGGCCAACAGCAGAAGAACTGTCTGAATGTGCATGGGTGGAGATTTGCCACACAGAACCCCCGTTACAGTGAACATTTAAGATATTTAACTGGAAACAACTCAAAAGGAAACAGCTCTGGTGCCGCCTAGTGGCCAGAGTCAGGATTTTCCCTCTGAGAGTCTGAACAGCTTACTCTGTAGTCTGGAAAGTGAGACCAAGACTAGGAACTTGAAGGGATGATATCAGTCTGAGTTATGAATATTTCAATCACTGGATGTGATCGCTTTATGTTTATCCATTCGTAGGATATCTAATTTAAACCGATAATCCCAAGCCCTCTCTGCAGTGAGGGAAAAACTGCATCTGGGAATATATAATGCTAGAGGAGACACAATCACATCCTCACCCACATTGGACACGTACACTCAAACTAACAAAACATCGCTTTATCCATTTTGTTCCTCCATAACATTGAATACAATGCATGCTTTTCCAAAGATCTGTATATCCAAAATATTTGTGTTAATCTGCTCACAATTATATTCTGTGATTTTTTAATTATGAAATGACTGTTGTCTTGACTGTAGAAATTTAAAAACTAGAGAAAATGATGTTGTAGAGGGAAATCATCTTTTCGGTGGTCCAGTTCTTTTCTCGTGCATCAAAGGTGTCTCTTGCTCATAGAATGGTGCACACTCTTCTGATACATTACTGTATTCCCCAATCATTATATCTTCCCACATATACACACTAGTTTCCACTAGTACAACTACAGCAAAAAATTTCTGTTGAAGCTATTCTTTTCCATTTAATACTCTCACGATTCCTCAGTAACTCACGAGTGCTTGTGTTTTGACATATTAAAAATATGTTGTATGAACTGCTCAATGAAATCACTACCTATCCTCCCCATTAGTATGTAGTGGGTAGCCATTCCAGCTTTGATCTGGAAGTTCCAACCCCCATTGAGACTTCTGCAACTGTCACACCTACAAGGCGGGGCCAAGTGAGGACCCTGGAGACTGAGATCGAGATGGGGAGTGCTCTCTCTGTTCCTGGACCCTAGACGGTGGAGGTAGACTGAGCAGAGCTCCAGAGAACACCGCTGGACTGCAATACACCTTCCCCAGACCCTGCGACCTACCTATCCCTTCATTTGTAAGTTACCCACTAAATAAATCTTCCTTTTAACTATGTGGAGTGGCCTTAATAATTTCGCCAATATTAGTAAGTGATCTCACAGATAATAATAGATAATAACCTAGTGTTTAGGATTTGCTTGCAAATATTTCTCCCCAATGTTGACAAAACTCAGTGTTTTTATACAGTTAGAATGTAGTTTTTTTAATTGTTTATTTTTTGTGGCTTTACAACACGTATTTCCATCCCATTCATCTCTGTGCCTTTGTATCTGCCCTCTGCTCTTGCAACCTCCACCACTAAGATAAAATAAAATAAAATTTAAGAGAAAAGAGAAAAAAAGGAAAAATATCTCACTGGGGAAGCTGTTGTGTGACACAGTCACACAGTATACACTGCAGTCCATATATATTTACTTACAAAGAGTCATTGGTCTGGTTCGAGGCTTCTTGTTTCTGCTTCACTGTTGATGCTGGGCCCTCACTGGAACTTCTCTTGGATATCCGGTTGTTGCCTTGTGTCTGGAGATCCTGTGGCTTTGGATCTGCAGGTCTGGCTCCTTCATGTGTTCCAGGAGATCATAGATGAGGTGCATGTTGAGCTGAGCCAACTCATAGCCCTGGTTCTGGGCCTGGGTGGTTGCCAGTTGGTTAGCCTGCCAGCTCTCTCCTGTCCTCACCACCAGGATAATCTCTCTGGCATTGCCCCAGCTAGTTCACCCTATGCAGGAAGGAGTGAGGGGCAGGACCAGTTCTCCCTCTTTAATGCCCCAGGGTTGGCTCTCCTATACCTACACCACCAGGGCCAGCTCTACTGCATTACCCAGGCAGGTGCAGGGCCCTCTCCCTAGTGTTACAGCTGGTGAGGGGCAGGGACAGCTCTCCTGCTCTTATGACCTCAGGGCCAGCTCTCCCTCCTGCCATAGGTGGTGAGGGGCAGGGTGGAGGGGAAGGCATCTGTCCCTCTCACATACCATCTTATGGCAGGTGAAGGGTGGGGCTAGATCTCCCATGCTCATGTTCTTGGGGCGTCTCACCAATGCCCCTGTCAACAGGGTCAGCTCTACTGTGCTGCCCAGGTGAGGTGCAGGGCCAGTGTCCTGAGTGTTGTAGCTGTTAAAGAGAGTGTCAACTCTCCCTAGTGTTGCAGTCAGTGAGGGGCAGGACCAACTCTGTGCAGCCCTATCCTCTTGGTCTTCGTTGGTACAGGAGCCAAGGACATCAACACAGACCACTGCTGGAGCAGGGCCTGGAACCCAGATATGGGTCTTGGCAGGAGCCCAGGATGGGACATCAACTTGTGATGCTAGGCAGGTTCATAGGGCAGGTAGTCCTGGGCTGGCAAGTGGGTTTCCTTCTCCCTCTCTGTCTTAATGGCACTGGGCATGGTTCTGCTTTCTCCTCTAGAATGTGACTTTAGATTCCAGTAATATCATGGGATAAAATATTTCAGTTATTTTTGAAAATGTGTTTAGTAACTCATGAAAGATTTAATAGCACTTCCTAGAGCTATGATTTCATTCTGAACCCAGAAAGAGTGAAGGGAAATCTAGAAAAGCTTTACAAGAGGTGGGGGTGTGAGTAAGTTCAAAATACAGACTATGAAATTCTGAAAAATTAATAAAAATACTATTTAAAAGAACAAAAGATGATAATTCCAGAATCAGTTGTTAATCAGATGACAAAATCTTGTTTTTCAAATGTACTTAAACTCCCAAATTAGCACCTCGTTCTGAATATCTGAATAATGATGGTTGTAACTAATACTGGCTTGACCTCTTGCTGAACATGTGATTTCCCCTCCCTCTTCTTCCCCTAACCTCTCTCATCCCTTTAGGGACCCGCTATCTCATGGTGATTCTGTGTGCAGTTCTCCTGGGAGGGATTTCCTCTTTTCTCATCACCCAGAGGGCTGCTGATGGGGACTCACCAGACTACAACACCAAGAGAGTGCAAAATGGTCCTGCCTCAAGCCTTGAAAGTCCATCTTCTAAAGGAGAGGCTGCTCTCTGGGAAAGGCTGGGGAAGGAGTTCCACTCAGCTCTGTCAGTGTGACATAAGCTTTGTGAGGAAATTTATTAACTGTGATCTCAGGATACCATCCTCACAGAGCTCACTTGAGGCCATCTAATAAAAACTTCCTATTGTCCATGTACAGGGTGTGAGGTTGATGGATCTTTAACGGACATGGGGGCTGGAGAGATGGCTCAGTGGTTTAAACCATTTGCTGCTTGTGCAGAAGACAAAGGTTAGGTTCTCACCAACTATGTCAGGGAGCTCACAACTTCCTGTAACTCTAGTTCCAGGGGATCTGATGTCCTCTTGTGGATGCTGTGGTCACCTGCATGCACTTGGTGCACACACATACTTCCTGCACTCACACATGGACACAAATAAAAATAAATATTTTTAAATGTGAAGATAGAGGATCAGATATAGCATTAGCTTGGTGAGCCTTGGGTTAACTGAGATATTGTAAAAATTATTTCTTATTGCCTCTTCCAATGAGAACACAGACAGATACACTAATGAAGTAATGTTTTTGGATGTCTTGAGCTCAACATTTTGGAAACAAGGATTCATTCTTGTGTAGATGTAACCAACTGTCTTATTAAATAAGAAACACAGAGCCGATTCAGAGAAGAAAGCCAAGAGGTCAGAACTAAGAGCCTTACCCTTCCTGCTTCAGCCAAGAGAGCTCTCCGAAAGGGAGCTACTTTCTGTGTGTTTGTCTTTATAAAGACTTTCGGTTCTGCCTTCTCATTGGTTGTAAACCCATGCCTCGTCACTACCTGTCTGTAAAGACTTCCAGGTCTTCTATGGTTGTGATTGAGATTAAAGGTGTGTGTCTCCAATGCTGGCTATATCTTTTTACACACAGAGATCTACCTAGCTCTGTCTACCAAGTGCTGGGATTAAAGGCGTGTGCCACCACTGCCACACTCTTGCTATGGCTCTAATAGCTCTGACTCCCAGGGAACTTTATTTATTAACATACAATTAAAATCACATTTCAGTACAAATAAAATACCACCATATTCTTGAGTCCATGATAGGGGCTCTTTGTCATCATGTCTTTGAGGAAATCCAAGTAGAGATCCCCATGAGGTAACTCAAGGAGGTCCCCAGATGAGACTATGAGTCTATGAGTCTGTTTGGTGTATTCTGTAACAGATCACAATGGAGATGAAAAACACAAAGTTTGCCTAATGGCTCTTCCCAGACTGCATAGGGTGCTGGAAGCATCTTTCCTGGACCATTCAACCCATCCCACATTCACAAGCACAGGGCTTCTCCGATCTATCAGTATCCAGCCGACACCACATCAGGATCTCTGCCACCTGCTGCCTACCTCAATCATGAAAGTTATGAACCTTAACTTCACAGTTTTCCTTGTATTTTCCACTAAACTAAACTTAAGTTTACAACCTGTACTCTCATTCCAGGTGTCTCATGAGATCTAAGGGAATCAAGAGAGGAATACACTCACAACACTAAGATTCATGCATTTCCTGACTCTTCCACATTATGTTTTCAAACTTACTCGAGTTTCACAAATGGGACACTTTCCACAACCTCTCCTCAGGCGCCATCATCTCTGCAGTAATGAGATTCATCCCTTGCTCCATTTCCCTTTCCTTTCTTCCACTGTCTGTCCTCCCTCCACCCTTCCACTTTCACGTTCGTAACAGAGGGTTCTATGTTATCTGTAACAGGCTTTCCTTTGCAGATTTTTGGCTTGATCCTCACAGCTTCATGCCTGTCTCAATCATGCATGATGTGGGAACTGCTGCTTTCACTCAACAATTTGTCAATGTTTTCCCAGGCTATTAAGACTGTTGTAGGTACTGCTGCTAAATCTCACCAATGCCTCAGCTTTCCAGCTTTGGGGATACCACGTTCTCTGCACTCTTGGGTGGGTCATTATCTTACAGATATGGTTTGATTTCACTGGTCCGAGAAAATCAAAATGCCCTTTTCCCCATCTGGAAGACAGGTGTGTCTTCAGTCTCACCTGTTAGCCCAGATGACCCACATTGGTGCAGAATTTTGACACCTAGTGAGGCTCTGAGTCTAAGAGGGAGGCAGGAGGTAAATGGAAGTTGCATTTTGTTAGTTTATTGTGAGCCTGATGCTATTCAAAAACTAAAGTCTTCTCAAAAATACTCCTTAAGATCCTCTAAGATACTGAAGAGGAGCAAAGCTTCTTTTTTTGTTTTGTTTTGTTTTTGAGACAGGATTTCTCTGTGTAGCTCTGGCTGTTCCAGAACTCACTCTGTAGACCAGGCTGGCCTCAAAATCAGGGATCCACCTGCCTCTGCCTCCCAAGTTCTGGAATTAAAGGCATGCACCACTACTACCCGATGCAAAATTCTAACTTATTTTATAAAGACAAGGTCACTATGATAAAGAACCAGACAAACATTGTAACAATAGAGAGTGATTATACCTTATAGTAGTAAAAATCTCCTCAAAATAGTAAAAAAAATTTAGCTGTATATTAAAAGAATCTCATACCGTATCCACACAAATTTTATTTCACAAATGTAAGTTACACATTGGGTTTGGATTTGACTTCTTGGGTATACCAAATCATATGTTGCACTCCATATGTGTTAGTATACTTAGTGCTTCATATAACATGCCAAGAAAGAAAAACATAAAACAAGATGGGAGAAAACATTTGTAAATCTTATATCTAACAGTGTTAATCTCCAGAATGTGAAAGCCATTGTATTCAGAGGCTTGAGAGTGGAGAGGGACTTCAGGGGTTCATGCTGCAATCAGACACCCTTGTTGGGAAAAGATGTAAGAGAAGAGTGGTGGAGGATGGGATGGTGTGTGACACCAGGTGAACCTGCCATCTCTCTGCTGTGATCCTAGTTGGCTCAGACCAGCAACCTGCATTTTGAAAATGGATGAAGGACTCTGCTACACATTCCTCTAAGACACACAAATGGCCAATAAACATGTGAAAAGATACACAATGACACTCCTCATGTAGAGAAGTGAATGTCCGAACTGCCTCATATAACAATTCTACTACCACAACAAATAAATAAAAATCAAGAAACCCAAACATGCATGTAGAACTTGCAAAGTTGAGCCTGGGAAAAACAGAGCACAGCATGGGTTACCAGAGCTAAGAGTGAAGGAAACGGGGTGCTGTTGATTAAAGGATAGAAGTATTCAGTTACAACATGAATGGGTTCTGTAGGCCTAATATATAGTACAAGGACTGTGATATTAGTTAACAGTCATGCGTATTATACTTGAAATAATACTAAGAGACGAGATCTGTATTCCTGTCAAAAAAAGGTCACTATATGATTTGATTGATGTGGTGATTGGCTCTTTTGAGGTTATCATTTCACTATATATACACACATCAAACCAATTATCTGTATCATTTAAATCTACACATTTCTGCTTATCATTTATAGATCAATAAAACTGACAAGTAAAAAATTAATTAAATATTAATTATCATCAATCTACACACTGGGAGTGGCAGGTCTACTAATTCCTAACCAAGATACAGAAGAACAGATAAAAGTGACTGTAATGAAATGTGTGCTAGTCTTTTTCACACACTCCCTGTGCTCACAGCACCAGTATTAGGCTAATTTCCTACCCTTTCCATGTTATAGATGACAACTTGAGAGATGCAGACAATAAGGGTTGTACTCGTGACTACACAGTCAGCAAAGGAAAGACCTTGAATTTGTATCCAGTACACTGTTCTGGACTCTGGGAAAATGCTGAAAATTTGTTGAGTGACAGAAGGAGCTGACAAAAGAATACATATTAACAGTAACTATCAATACGTTGATAAATTTGTACAAGGTTAGAGAAAATAAAATGATTGTGACCTTGGCGAGAGAACACCCACTGCAATTTGGGGACAGAAGTCCTGGTGGAGTGGAGTGAAGAGTCCCTAGGAAGTTTGAAATCTTAACAGAGAATGGAGAAATCTATTTTTTGAGTTTTGTCTGAGAGACAGAGACAGAGAGAGAGAGAAAGAGAGAGAGACAGACAGACAGACAGACAGAGACAGAGACAGAGAGAGCAAGAGCATACATGAGAGCATATCCATGATGTCTGGAAATGCAGATGGCAGAGTGGGGAGGGGCAGAAAAAAAGAAAACAAAATCAAAACAGAGAGTCAAAAACCACCACCAGCACCACCACCAGCTCCAGCAACAGCACCAGCAGCACCACCACCACCAATTGGGATGACCCTCAGAGATAGGGAAACTCGTGTAGGCACAAAATATGGGAAAAGTCCCTAACCTTGGCATTTGACTGGAGAAGTGATAAGAATTTTTTGGGGGATGCCTCACTGGCTCTCCTGGAGCTCTCTACATAAACTATGGGAGCCTTGAACTCACACAGATCTGACTGCTTCTCCCTCCTGTGTGCTAGGATTAAACATGTGAGCCACCAAGCACCACAGAAGGTATTTTAAAAATAACCCCTACTGAATTCGAGGCTAGGCAACTCCAGAGGGTAAGGTCTCTACCTGCATATTCCTCTCTGGAAACCTAGGCAAAATGTCAAGGGACTATTTTCTTTTTAGATCTCTCTCTCTCTCTCTCTCTCTCTCTCTCTCTCTCTCTCTCTCTCTCTCTCTCTCTCTCTCTGTTTATATCTCCTGTGTGGAGGCTAGAGGTTGACACTGGGGTGTCTTCTCTCATCACTTCACCTTATTTTTTGAGTCAGGGTGTCTTCCTGAATCTGCAGCTCTCCATTTTTTGCTGGACCACCTGGCATGTGAGTCCCAGGATCCACCTGTCTCTGTCTGTCAGTGCTGGGGATCCAGGCACACACTGCCACGAGAGAAGAATTGGAGGGTAGGCAATGGGAGATATATTGGCTCCAAATACATTATATTCATGTACGAATACTAAACAAAATGTCAAAATGGCTACAGCAAAGGGAGCAAACAGGAAATGTGGAGGGATCAAAGACACAAACCCTAGCACACTGAAATCCAAGATCCGATTTGCCACTGTCAGCCACTGTGGAAGTAGTCAAAACATGCTTCTATAAAAGTAGTGTGCACAGAACCATGGAGGCTATATATATATAGCATGGAGGTCCCTAGGACGACTGTGGCTTATAATAAATTTCGGTTTTACTCAAAAAAAAAAGTGGTGTGCAAGTTCTCATGAGCTGAGAGCTGAGATCTGCGTTCATGAAGAGAAGAGCTGGAGAAGGCTCTACAGATTATCTACTTCAAGACGACCTACCTTGCCAAGGTAAACCAGAGGGCCTTCCTTGTATCCTTGGCTCAGGGTGAATGTTACTCTCTGCTCTTTTGGAATACAGGGCCACTTCAGATTTCAGTTTGGCAAAGTTATATCGTTTTTATTTGATCTTGTCTGCTGGCTTCTCCTGTAGGAGCTGATTTAAAAGGGTGATATCATATAAGCTTTGCCAAACAGAGGGAAATTTTCAAAACTTCTGAAAGTCAGCTAAGGAAGCTTTGAACAATGAAAGGATATTCTATATTCTAGTGTGAAAAGACTCAATTGGAATAACATAAAAATTCTCCACAAATAAATATTCACATTTTCAAGGTTATATTAAAAGATTGTCTTTTCTTGACAGCCTAATTCTTAAAATTTTAATTATGTGTATATGTGTATATCTGTGTGTATTTGAACATGTAAGTGCAATTGCATACAATTTCCAGAACAGGGTGTCAGATTACCTATTGCTGGAGTTACAGGCATTGTGAGCCAACCTATGTTGGTGCTGGGAACCAAATCCAGAACCTCTGTGGAGAGCAGCAAGTGCTCTTAACCACTGAGCCATCTCTCCAGCCCCTCTGGGCAATTCAAATTTAGAGACCATTTAGAAAACAAATGAGTTACCAGAAACTAGTGAAGGACAGAAGAATGATGCCAGTGTGTGAATGCACAAAAAACAATGGGTATTGAAACAGAGAGCTTGGTGAAAGACATAATCCCAAGCCTCAGGAACTGTGCATGTTAGTAAATTGCAAAAACTCTGGGTTTGGTGTCCCGGGTTTCGGCACCAAAATATTAATAAATTGATGGCTGAAACTTCAAGGAGACAGTTCAGTCCTGGAGGGTGAGGTATCCCGGACACCTTAAGCTGCTCAGAACAATAGCTCTACCCTGAAGGTGTCCTGGACACCTGGAGCTGTGTAGCACAGCTGTGATGGCTGAAACTGCAAGGAGACAGCTCAGCCCTGGAGGGCAATTTTTCTGACTTCTCAGGAGAGTCAAGCCTGGAACTGCTTCAGTAGGGAAGGGCATCCTGACTCTTCGGGAAAATAAGGTATACCTGGTGTGATGGGGGATGGTCTCCCCATGGGATATAGCAATCTTACTCCTCTCCTGGAAAGCCTCTACAGCTGAGCTTTGCTCAGTCCTCACTTACGGGGGCTTCCTAGCAGAGCTCTGCTTCTCCAGCCTAAGATGATGCTTCTTTTCCTACACTCTGGGAAAGGGGAAACCCCTGCAGAAACATAGCAATCTCCTCTGACTCTGGCTCCGCAGAAAAGTGTTACTTATAGTTCTCTCTATCCACTGTGGGATGTCTTCGCAAAGATCTTCTGTTCAGCTCTCTCTCTCTCTCTTGTTTTGTCCACTGGGTGACGCCTCAGCAAGGATCTTCTCTATGCCAGTGAATGAAGATTTTCACACCCAAAAAACTCTTTTGAGGAAGAGGTTTATTTGGGAAGGAGGAGTCCAGGAGAGTAGCTGCCTCTACCAGGGTGGAGAGAACAGCCTTCCTTTCTAGCTGACAAGTTAAACATGGAGATATACCTGGAACTGTAGGTGGGCCAGAGTCTGACCTTAAAGTCTAGTTGTGACATCAAGTCTTACCCAGATGTGCAGGTACCAGAAGTTTACTTGAAAGTACAGCTGTATCTGTGAGACTCACCTGCAAGTGTTGGTGAACCAGAAATACATACCTAAACACACATATCACATTGCATCAACTTCTGCTTAGTTCACCAAGATGGATCACAATTTGTCTCTAGGTTTCCTAAATAAAACTGACAAATACAGCTAATGCTACCATCTTTTATTACATTTTCAAAGCCCACACCATTCTAACATTTCTCACAATTCTAGTTCAAAATGTGAGTTTTAGATTTCCAGTTGTTGCTTGTCTGTATTTAAAATTTTTCAATTTTTATGTGTATGAGTGTTTTGCCTGTATGGATGATTGTGTACCATGTGTGTGCAGTGTGAAAAGAGGCTAGAAGAGTTGGCAGGTCCTCTGGAACTGGAGTTACAGATAGTTGTGCCCACAGTGTGGGTGCTGGGAATCAAACCCCAGGTCCTCTGGGATAGCAGCCAGTGCTCTTAACCACTAACCCATCTCTTCATCTCTTTTTCTCTTTTTTTATTGCCCTTGAAAAATTCATTATTCAAAGTCTTTATCTCAGTTGGGTCTAACTAAAATGTAGATACTGAAATGTCCACTTTGAGTCTCCTGGTGGAATATTTAAATTTCAGCACTTTCAAAGGCTAATTCTGGAAATTAAGGCTGAGGGGAGAAAAAAACCTCTGCTGTAGGTTTACAAAACATGATTTATAACAAATTAAATGTAAGCTGATTATGTTAATGTATCACACATAATTTAGAACCAGATAAATC
The DNA here is from genome assembly GCF_007827085.1 of Peromyscus californicus insignis. Lineage (NCBI taxonomy): Eukaryota > Metazoa > Chordata > Mammalia > Rodentia > Cricetidae > Peromyscus > Peromyscus californicus. Next base: position 84,704,213 of record NW_026294391.1, read on the forward strand.
TATATCTCTTACAAAAGAAGGCATTTTGAACTTCCTAAACACCTGTTAAAAGGAGCCAGGGAGATAGTACAGCCAATAAAAGCACCTGCTGCCTTACCTGACAGCCTGAGTTGAATCCCTTGGACCCACCTGGCAGAAAGGTAGAACCAACTCCTGCAAGCTGTCTTATGAACTCCACATGTGTACATTTCTTTTGCATATTAAATGTGGCAAAATATTAAAATGCTTTGAATAGAAATATATATATATGTACACACGCACACACACACACACACACACACACATATATAATTTAAATCACCCCACAAAATAGGTTTCATTATGAAATTTTCATAAACTTATTTTTAATTTTAAGGAAATCACAGTTAAGAAACTTTGAATTTTTAAAGAGATCTTGGACTGTTAATGTACTGAAAAAATTAAGGGCTGGGGTATTTTTAAGGTCATACTCTTTCATATTGTGATATTAACATGAGCTATTGGGGATAAACAAGGAAAGGTTATAGTTCAGTAGTTATGTTTGTGTGGCAAGTTGACAGGGTCAACTCCACTGATTGGTTTTTTGTCAACTTGACACAAACTAAAGGCATGGAGAAGAGAAAACCATAGATGAAGAACTGTCTCCAACAGACTGACCTGTAAGCAAGTCTCTGGGGGCATTTTCTTGATTAATGGTTGATGAGGTAGGGCCCAGATCACTGTGGACAGTGCCCCTGGGCAACTGATCCTAGGCTGTATAAAACAGGTAGCTCAGCAAGTCACAGAAAGCCACTAAGCACCTTTTCTGCCTCTGCTCCTGTTCAAGTTCCAGTCCCGACTTCCCCAATGATGGACTGAGATTGGGACATGTAAGTCAAACATACCTTTTCCTCCCTCAGTTGCTTTTGGACAGTGTTTTTACCACAGCCATGTAGAAGCAACACAGTTGCTTAGGTTATTTTTCAAATCTATTGAAAACAAAGTATCGAGAGCACTTTCTTGCACTAGGAATTTCCAAGATCATTCACATTGTCAATATGACAATAATGAGTTCCAAATTCTCTCTTCATTGTAGGGTCTAGTTTTCACTTCAGGGTGTAGTGTCTCTGACAGAAACATGGCACCCAAGGAAGGATGGAGGAAAGAGAGAAAATATGCCAATCTTGATCCAGTTGCCTCTTCCCCAGTATTCTGCCACTGTTAACACACTGGTCAGACTGTACTTCTGAGAACACGGGATCCCAGGTTATTCAGAGAATATATAGTAAGAGCCATATGGAAAAAAACGAAGAGAAAGTTCAAAGAAACAGGTAGACCTAATTTTAATATTTTATTTAATAAAAAGTGCCAAAAACTCCACAATTTTTAACTTGGAAACAATGTAAGTAAATTGTTCATTACACTGGCGTATTAGTAGGTCTTTGAAATTTTCTACATTATATGATGATATAAGCATTATGGAAAATATGAACAAATTTGAAATGTATCACAAAAGAAATATGACACGTTAATTTCAGTATATTTTAACATGCCTTTTCTTACTTATTTGGAAATACAACGTTATGACCAAAAAATTAATAAAAAACAAATGTTAGCTGTCTTGTTAGTTTTCCTATTGTAATAATGCCTGTAAAAGGTAGTTTGATATATTTACCAGTATCATTACTAAAATCAAAATTAAAACACTTTTATCTGTGGTCAGACTAAAACCAACTATGACCTCAATTAAAAAAGAAAACAATATAAATTTCTAAGCCATTGCTTTTACTAATTTATTTCAGTACAAAAACATTATGTGTAAATGATTACTTATAGTCTATTCTTTTTGTTAGTCAGTGAAATGTAGTCATTTTGGCATTTCAACAGGTGGAAGGAACAAATCCTAATTTTGTATCTTTACCATGTCTTTGCGATGCAGTATGTTGTCTCAAGAAATTAACAATATGAGTAAGAATTTTTTTTTTTTTTTTTTGGTTTTTCGAGACAGGGTTTCTCTGTGTAGCTTTGCGCCTTTCCTGGAACTCGCTTTGGAGACCAGGCTGGCCTCGAACTCACAGAGATCCGCCTGGCTCTGCCTCCCGAGTGCTGGGATTAAAGGCGTGCGCCACCACCTCCCGGCTAAGAATTTTTTATGTGTCCATGTTGATGTGTGAGAGGTGCGTGCACTTCCTTGTCTCTGTGTGTGCACATGCACACTTGCAGGCCAAAAGTCAGTATGTGTGTTTTTCTTCTACACATATTTTCTGAGGCAGGATCTCTCACTGAACCTCGAATCCCTAATTTGCTAGAATGTCCAGCCACACGGCCCCAAGGCCCTTCCTTCCTCCACCTTTTCACACTGGAGTGACAAGTGTGCACTTGGATGCTCAGCTTTTTACACAAATGCTAGGTTCAGACTGAGCACAAGTGGGCTTGTGTGGTAAGCAACTGGACGACTGAGGCATTTCCTTAGCCCTGTGTAAATTATTAACTATAGACTTTACACACATCATTTCTAAGAAAGTCTAGGATATGCAAACTGAATTTATACTTACGTTATGTTCTGGAGTATAAAATAAGTTGGACTCAGTACTCACACATGGCTAGTATGTATCATACCAAATGGAGCACAGCTAATGGAAAAAGAATCAAAATATATAGGGAATTATTTATACAGCTAAGGAAATGACAGGATTAAAGGAATTGGGAGTAGAGTGAGAGAACTAAAGGAAGTAGGAGGAATATTATGGGAAGGAACCTAAATCCCACCTAAAAATTCATGTGACAAAGGCTGGATAGCCAGCTGAGGACTTCATTGGAAGTAGTGGAAACTTTAGAGCAGGCCTACATCAAGGAAATATTATATTTATGTTCTTGAAGGTTCTATTGAAACCTCAAAGCCTCTGCTATCTTTCTTTCCTGGCCCTACTATTAAATCCTGATGGATTTCCAAAAGTAACCAAAACCAGCCTAAAGTAACTTAGGGGAAGTAAATATTGTCTTCAAGAACCACTGCCACTTCCACAAATACAGGCAGGAAAGTCTGTCATTGTTCTGATTTGTGTGATGTACCAACAAGCAAACCAAATAGTATGGACAGAGACAGAGCAAACTAGGACTTGATCATCCTGTATTATATGCAATACACATCACTCTGGTCAGTAAAATGAAATATATCAATAGCAGACCAGTGATACACAGGAACTCTCAAAGTCTTCCATCTTTTCTAAATTATTCTCTATAGGAATCAGTTGCATACCTATATTCCCTAAGTGTAATTTTCTGCAATGTCAAGAACCATATATATATATTGTGTGTGTGGGTCCAGGAAATAACATTTAGTACTTAAATAGTACATATCGGGTTGAAACTGTGTTGGACTGTGAAATTTATTCTAAGTAAGTGATCCAGTTCATGTCAGCCCTCTCTGCAAGCTCTAGCATCACCTTCAACTGTAGTTGTACAATAGCAAGCTTCCTTCGGTCTATACTGCACTGAAAAGGCCATAGTTCATAGCAATGTACAGGGATAGGATAAATCACATATTTTAGATTCTTCAAGGGTGTTAAATTATTCATGATAGTCACAAGCATAGGCATTGTGATGGGGTTAGAAGCAAAGCACAGAACACGGAGTTGAGTACAACGAATCAGGGCAGGGATAAGAACAGAGATTGCAGTATCATTTATAAGGCAATGATTTATCTCTAGATGCCGAAGAGTACCAGAGAGATTTGCCAGAAGAGTTTGAAAAGGCTCAAAATCATCCCAATACATTGAGTTGTTGCTAAGATTCAACAGCTGCAGGTGGGTGGCCTGAGGGCTCTGGGCCAGAAATCTGAAATCTCTGTACGAAAGATCACAGAATGTCAGATACAAGAAATCCAGACCAGGTGGCAGGACTCTGTAGGGAGAAAACAACAAAAAACTTCTGAAGAATGAAGATTGAATGAAGAAAACTATACCTTTATACCTAGAATAAACTACTTTTCACATGCATTATAATTGGATATTAATGTGTTAATGTGTGCTTTAGTTCACTAAATAGTTTTGTGACTCTGAGAATTTTTTTTAGACAGGATCATACTATGTAGTCCTGGCTGTCCTGGAACTCACTATGGAGAGTATACTGGCCTTGAACTCAAAGAATCTGCCTGTCTTTGCCTCCTGAGTGCTGAGATTAAAATCCTGTGCCACCACATCTGGCTGAAAGTTTTGTTTTCAACACTGAGATATTTTAAGAATGTGTACAGCACATTATAATAGATGGTTTTAAGAAATATTAACAGAAAAAACTGAAAGCACTTAATACTTACAACATTATCCATTGTATATTTCAATTCACATTTGTGGTGGGGGAGGGATCAGAAAGAGCAGGCAACTGAAAATTCCCTTTGGTCAGTCCCTAAATACCAACCTCTACTTTCATGGCCTATGCCTTGGGGATTACATATCAGTAAAGTGATCTGACATTGTGAACTATGGGCATCTATGATTAGGTGCATCAATGATATAACAAAAAGTCTTCCCCCATCTCAATCCCTGTTCCTCTTCATATCTAGAAGGCTAGTGTGTTTTTCACCTTTTATTTCTGCACTTGTTTGTACATTGCTGGCTGCTTAATTTTTGTAATTCTTTCTCCAGTTTCAAATTCCCAGAAGCAAAAAGGAGGAAAGCATAAAAGCTGTTCAGGAGTTTAGGAATACCCAAGAATGTTTTCTTTCCTGTCTCAACAGGCTCTCCAGGAAACCCAGGGCCCTGGCCCAAACTCTTACCTGAGGACTCTGTCCAGATGTCCTGTGAGACAGAATGAAGACAAGCTGACTTCCTTAAGGTTGTTCATACGTTGCAAGTGACCGAGGAAATTTTTAAAGAGTTTCCCACTCAGAGATCTAAAAGTGACTTTAGACAGACTGAGGCTCTCTAGGTGGTCTATCTGAGACAGGACATTGGTGATATCACTCAGGGAACCCATATCAATTGACAACTGACCAACACAGTTGAGATCAAGAAGTTTCAGTGTGCATTTGCTGTCACACAGTTTATCAACTTGCAAATCTCGACAACATATGTGCAAAGACCCTGAACTCTCCCTAATTTTTCTTGTAAGCAAAACCATAAATTCCTTTTCCAATAAGGAGCCATCTAGGGAAAGATCCACTAGTAACTCTACAGGCCTGGGGAACTGAACCATGGACTCTGGATTTACAAAACGATGCTGCCCTTCTATTTTCAGGATAGAGCTGTCAGAATAAGCACAAGAATGAAAACAGAAAGGTTCGTTGATGCTGACTTCATGGCATGTGGTCCTACAGTCGTTGTCTTGCCTTAAATCTAGGATCCTCAGTTTAGGTCTCCTGTAGGGGTAAGAGGAAATAGAATAGTTGAGAAATAGCCAACGATAATGAAACTGAGTAGAATCAATGATGACATCTAGGAACTAATTCTTTTATCCATAGCTGACACTCCTTGTACTATCAACAAATCTTTCCCATAAAAATTCAGCCTCCCCCCCAATCCTTTATACACCTTAAATCCCCGCCAGTCTTAAAGCTCCTGTCTTTCTCTTATGTTAATCCCTGTTATGTAAACCCATCAATAGAAACCTCAGTAATAGATTTCAAAATGAACATTGAATACAATCAGTCTTTAAAGTGTTACCAAATTTGGAGCCAACAGCCTCACACATAAATCTTCAGCATTTACTTATTACTCCTTATGGGAGAGTAGCAGGCTGTGGTATAACCGCCTCTGTCTTTCCATGTTTCTATAATACAGTCTTACCTAGAAGCAGAGTTCCTTGAAGGACGCACTGGAAGATTCTCAATCATGGCTTTCAGGAGTTCATGTTGAGGCTCCTGTACAGTTAATGATCCAATGTGGAGACAGTAATAGGGCCACACTTTCACCATCTCAATCAATATATTCTTATGCCCACCCTCGAAGGCAGCAATGAACAGTGGAACAAAAAGGACTCTTGGCATATCCTCCAGAGCCTGGAATGCTGCAGACTCATTTCTCAGCAGACTCTGTATAGCGAGATCCAACAGTGACTTTGGGTTCTTTGTATCCATCTTTGTGAAGTTGAATCAGAAGGAGAAATATTTAGAAGTTCTGGGAAAACATACACAGTCTCTTCTTTGCAACCAGCGCTAACAAAGTAGAAATTTAAAGAATAAATGAACCAGATAGCCAACACTAGATACATCTACTATAGACACAGATTAGAAATTGACTTGTGAGTGTATAAAGGTGTGTGTGTGTGTGTGTGTGTGTGTGTGTGTGTGTGTGTATTACTATTACCCTTACCATGTATATAAAGTATGTATGTGATAAAACACCATTAGAAATGGATAGTAAGCCGGGTGGTGGTGGCATATGCTTTTAATCCCAACACTCGGGAGGCAGAGGCAGGTGGATCTCTGTGAGTTAAAGGCCAGACTGTTCTACAGAGCAAGTTCCAGGATAGGCTCCAAAGCTACACAATGGACCTCTGTCTTAAAAAAGAAGCAAGTAAGCAGAAAACAATTTTGGTCACTTAGCTACGTGACTTTAGTATTTTCCCTCAATAGTATATAAGCTATGATGAAGAAAAAAAAAGATAAATCTACAAAAAATTGGTACAATAGTAATTATTAAAAGATCAAATTAATTGTGATTAAAGAGAAAAAGAATGACATTCCAGCCCTTGATTTGTCTCACTCCTCTCACTGTATTTGTGGCAGACGAAGACACCAAAACTACACAAGACAGACATGAAGATGGTTACAAGAACTTAAAGTTGACCTTAAGCATATTCGGAAAAACTAGTCATGAATTAAGCCTAAAGATGAAAAAGAAAACATAAAATCAAAAGAATGTGGTACAGTTTACGACAAAGACTTCAAAACTGTTCCACTCAAAGCTGTATGTTGTCTCACATGTGGAAAGTAAGAAACAGTCAAACTGGTCTGGGATTGGGGTGGCAAAGCACAGTTGGATTCGATTCATGTAAGCCAGAGGATGGTATGGACACATCACAATGAGTCTCATCAAGATGTATTATGAGTTTCCATTCGTTTGGCTATTTGTCCCTGTGCTTTTTTCAATCTTGGTCTCAACAATTCTCGCTCATACAAACCCTCCTCTTTCTCGACAAGAGGACTCCTGGAGCTCCACCTGGGGCCTTCGAACCAATAGCTGAGGAGCCCCCAACTGGATCAGGCCCTCTGGATAAGTGAGACAGTTGATTAGCTTGAACTGTTTGGGAGGCATCCAGGCAGTGGGACCGGGACCTGTCCTCAGTGCATGAGCTGACTATTTGGAACCTGGAGCTTATGCAGGGACACTTTGCTCAGCCTGTGAGGAGGGGAATGGACCTGCCTGGACTGAATCTACCAGGTTGAACTCAATCCCCAGGGGAGTCTTTGCCCTGGAGGAGATGGGAATGGGGGGTGTGCTGGGGGGAAGGTGGGGGAGGGGACGGGAGGGGAGAGGACAAGGGAATCCGTGGCTGATATATAAAATTAAATTAAATTATAAAATAAAAAATTATATAAAAAAGACGTATTATGAATATGTGTTATAAACAATGAATATCAAAGGCGTATCAAATAAGTGATATGGAGGTTAGTTTAAAACTGCAATCTTAAAAGACACAGACTGTGGAAAGAATACATTGATGTGGTTAGGAGAAACATTCAAGAAAATTTGTTAATGGTGGGAAAAGAAACAAAATGAGGGGGGTTAAGAATCTTGTAACTCATGAAAGAGTCAGAAAGCTCCTAAGTTTTTCTTCTACTTCGGGAACAACATCAAACCCTCTAAAAACCTTCACAACACTGATAAACAGAAAATAGCATGATTAAATTAGAAAGCTTCTAAAACAATATGAAAAAGCCAAATAAAGAAAAATTCCAGGCAGAAACATTAAAACCATAAGAAAAGAAAATTAATGTTGCTCATCACCTACCTAATACGGTACTTTGCTACAGCATCTCACACACATTATGGCATTGTCCTTGGAAAAATGACTTGATGACTAAGATAAAATTATCATACTTAAGAACAAAGAAGTGGAACATTTTCTTGAGGCTTCCAGAATTTCAACCTCAGGGACACATCCTTCATTCAGTCCTAAAAACGTGTCCCAGGTTCTTCAAATGATGGTCTTCTGTTATAGCTCAAGGTGTAAGAGAGTTTAAGTACATCCTATCTGTGAAGAACTTTCTTTTGTGTGAAGAAAAACTCAAACAGTCTTGAAAGAAAGGGACTGGGCCGTCTCATGAAACAAAGCAGCTGATTTCACACATTGTTTCAAATGTTAGTGAAATGTACTCAAGAAGTTGCTGTTTGTGCTCTATTACAAGGTCACCATGTTCTGTTCCTAGGAATATCTGTGAATATTCCAGTATTTTGGTTCAAAATTCAGATGTGGATGTGCCTGATATGATTGAATAAGGACTCCAGACTCCATTATAAGAGTTGTGGAGCAATGCTGTTTAAATTTGACTATTCCCTGACAAACTCAGCCTTTAAAAAAAGTTCTCCCTTAGGTGATGTATAAATTTAATTCAAAAATACCTACGTTTTACTGAGTTAGACAGCCTGATGGTAAAGTACATAAGTGAAAGAGTACACAAGATTAGCTAAGAAGAGAGAAGGAAGACACTTGAGAAAAGACTCCTGACACCATACCAAGAAAATGAAAACTTTCTAGAGAATTTCTGTAATTACAGTGTCTTATCACTTCTATAAGAACAGACAAATAGCTGAATGAAACAGGTTAGAAAGCTTAGAAATAGAAGCCAACATGGATGGACATCAGTGTTTAATGAAGGGCTGAAAAGATGGCGTAGCAGTTAAGAGCACTGGCTGCTTCCAGAGGGCATGGATTCAATTCCTAGTCCTGGAAACCATCCATAACTCCAGTTCCAGAGGATCTGATGCTCTCTTTTGGCTACTATGGGCGCTGTACAAACGTGCTACACAGATATATAGGCAGGCAAAAAACCCATACACATAAATCATAATTAAAATAAATAAAAAATCCAAAGGTGACGTGGACAAGTCACTAAAGGAAAGACAGACATGCAATGTACAGAGTGAGACTTGATTTAAAACAAAAAAATCACTTAAAGTAGATCCATGAAACATGCCATGTATAGAGTAACTAAAAATTGAGTTAAAGATTTAAGCAAAAAGTGGAATCACACCGCTTCTTGAAGAAAACATGACAGCTTTTTTGAAGCTTACTATAGGAAAGGGATTTCTAAATGTCACTCTATTCTAGAGGTAATTAAAGGAATCAATAAGTGATCTGACCAAATGAAAATCAAAGAATTTAAAAATATCAAATGCAAGCATTTCAAAAGAGAACTTACAGAGTAAAATGATGTAGTAGTAAAACATCCCAGACAAGTGGAAACTCTGCTTCCTATATAAAGAACTCAAAAACTGAGGAACAAAGGCACAAAAGGGTATGAAAATGAAGAAAAGATATGAGCTAACAGACCAAACAAATAATAAATGCCCAAATTTAATGACAATTAGATGTATGAGGTATATTAAAATAACACTGAGTTATAGCTTAGTCTCTGGTAACATATAGGCAAAATTATAAAGTGATTGTGTTCTATTATTAGTGAAACTGTGAGAAACAAAAATTTAAATATCTTATGAAGATCTACTTCTACAAATACAAATATATATGTATATATATATATATATATGTATACACACACACATACATACCCAAGGAATTCAGTGAAGATTATGTATAATTTCAAGATATAAACAATTAAAAACCTCACACAGAGGTAGATTAAAAATGGTATGGAATAGCCATACAAATGTGTCTGATGCCAGTGTAAAAAAGAACAATGAAAATCTCTTAAGAAATGTTAGGGAGGCATTTCAAGAAATGCTATTAGCTTGGAACACTCAGTCCTAAATGGGTTATCTCCTTCAACTCCCTTTGTTCAGGGGGTAGGGAACTCTCCAAAAGAGGAGGCAGAAAGATTATGAGCCACTGGGGATGGAAGACTCCAAGGAAACAAGGCCTTCTAGATACAACAGGAATGATGCGCTTATGAACTCACAGAGACTGTGGCAATATGTGCAGGGTCTGCAGAAGTGGACACAAGCCCCCATTCCTAACTCAGAAGCTATTTCTAAATTTCTCGAAAAGAAAAAAATAGTTTTCTCCAAGAGTCTCACTGGATATACAAACCAGATTTAAGAGTAGATTCTATGCCTAACAGTAGATGGTTAACACAAAATGAACTCAATGGTATTTTTGGAGGTTTTGTTTTTGTTTTGTCTAATAATGCATCATCTGGGTATTTTTTTAAAAAAAACTTCACAGGTCTGTTGCTTATATATCATGGTTTCAGTGTTATGGGATAATCTTTTTGTACACTTTGAAGATGTGTCTTTTCCAAGGCACCTTCTGTTTGGTTTAACAAAGAACTGAATAGTCAATAGCTAGGCAGGAGAGGATAGGCAGGACTTCCTGGCAGAGATAGGAACTCTGGGAAGAAGAGAGTCAGAATTTGCCAGCGAGACAGGGAAGTCAGACAGTGTGGAGGAGAGGTGACAGTTCATGGGGCAGAATGCAGATTAATATAAATGGGTTAATTTAAGTTTTGAGAGCTAGTTGGGAACAAGCCTAAGCTAAGGCCAAGTTCTCATAATTAATAGGAACTCTCCATGTCATTATTTGGGAGCTGGTGGTTGGTCCAAGGAAATTCTGACTACACTTCAGATAAAGTTTTTATAAGTTTTCTCTGCGTGTGAATGTGTGTGTCTTTTGTGCTTTCTCTGCTTTTCTTTTTCCTGTTTGTCTGTTTGTATTGTCCTATTCTGGTTTGATTTTATTGTATCTTAGTTTATATTATTTTGTTAATCTTATTTGTTTTCTAATGAGAGAGAGATCGAAAAGGTACAGATTTGGGTGAAAGGGGAGGTGAAAGGAGCTGGGGGAAGTGAAACTATAATCAGAATATATTATATGAAAAAAATCTATTTTCAGTAAAGAAAGAAATGCTCTTAAATGAAAAACAGAAATGTGCACACTATGCTCTCATGTTAGAAGGCAATGTAAGAAAACAACCAATCAGAGTAACATCAAACTTCTTGACAGAAACCTGAAAAGCTACAAAAATAGCAAATAATGTGCTTTAAGCATTGCAGTAAATAAATGTCAAGTGAGATTATTATATCCAGCAGTTATCCCCTAAAGTCAGTGAATAAAGATTTTCCAAAAACTCCATAATCAGTTGCTACCAAGTCAGCATATCAGAAATATATTTAAAGGAATCCTACACAGAGAGGAGGATTAAATAGAGTGTTAACTGTGAGAACACAGAAAATAATTGATTTCATGACAGTAAAAGATACAGAAGATTATAGAAAAACCCTACAATTCAGTAAACAATCATGTGCCTAGTACAATGAAGGGAGAATAACAAGGCCAGTTAATATTTGAACAAACCATGAAATCAACCAAAAAATTCCCTGTATGAAAAAATTCTCTTAATATTAATCTTAATTATAATGGTCCTAACTATTGAATCTAAAGATACAAACTAACTGACTGCATTACAGAGAAGCCTAGATGTTTGGTGCCTGAGGGGAATGAATCTATTTGTCAAATATAAGTAATCTCTGAAAACGAAAGGGCTGAAGTCAATATACCAAGCTCTTGGAAGTAGAAAAAAAAAACAGGTCTAGCTATATGCTCAGATCTGATAAAGAAGATTTCAAGCCAAAAAATTATTCAGAATACATAGACAACCAATAAATATTTGGAATAACCCATCAATATGCTATCATTATTATAAATAAGCACTGAATATTGGTATACCCAATATCATAAACCAATACTGTAGCTACTCAGTAATGACAATACTCAACCCTTGTCAGTAGATAATTAATCCAAACATAAAAACTGACAGTTAACACAGACATAATGCACTATAGATCAAATAGACTTAGACATTGTGCTGGTTAATTTTTGTCAAATTAACATAAGCTAGATTCATATGGGAAGAAGGAACTTTAACTCAAAAATTGCCTCTATCATATTAGCCTATAGGCAAGTTTGTGGGGCATATTTTTAATTAATGTGGGAGGGCCCAGCTCTCTGATGGAGATGCCACTCCTGGGAAGGTAGTCCTGGGCTGTATAAAAAGTCAGCTGAGCCGGGTGGTGGTGGCGCACGCCTTTAATCCCAGCACTCGGGAGGCAGAGCCAGGCGGATCTCTGTGAGTTCGAGGCCAGCCTGGTCTCCAAAGAGAGTTCCAGGAAAGGCGCAAAGCTACACAGAGAAACCCTGTCTCGAAAAACCAAAAAAAAAAAAAAAAAAAAAAAAAAAAAAAAAAAAAAAAAAAAAAAAAAAGTCAGCTGAGCAAATCAGGGGAAGCAAGGTAGTAACATCATTTCTTCATGATTTTTGCCTCCAGGTTCCTACCTTGAATTCTTGACCTGACTTCCCTGGATGATGGCCTTTTAAGCTGGAAGGTGAAATAAAATCTTACCACCTCAAGTTGCTTTTGGTTTTGGTGTTTCTCACAGCCACAAGAAAGCAAACTAGGGCAAGTATCTATAGAATATTACATTCAATAGCTATAGGATACAGATCTTTTCAGCAGCCTATGGAACATTCTGTGATGTAGATATTTTCTATCTTATCAGATCATGAAGCAATAAAATTATAAATCGCTATCAATGAGAAATAACAGAAATGAAACAATCCAAATAAAATTAAAGATTACATCCTAATGATCAGTAGCTAATTGAAGCAATCTGGAAGGATGTTAAAAATTCCTGAAATCAGTTTAGGGGAGTCTAAGACACTCTCCCAAGGAATATAGGCCACTGCCATTGCCCTCAGTTGCCTACGAGGACTTGAAGGTATGACCCTACTGTGGAAGACACCATACACTTCAGGCACAGGACTTGGAAGAACTGAGCTGGAAATAGCCTCCAAGTCTCATCCCTAAGGACTAGTTCTTACAGTATTCAATGGTGCTATGCCAGCTGCCAACAGAGAAAAGCAATCAATAGTCATATGTAGCTTTAAGCCCATTGTCTTTGTTATTTTTTACTTCTGTGAATAGAAACCATGACCAAGGAAAAATGTAGGAGAAAACATTTAGAGGTTTGCTTAACAGTTTCGGAGGCTTAGTCCATGACTATCAATATGAGGAGTATGGTGACAGGCAGGCAGGCATGGTATTGGAGCAGTATCTGAGAGCTTACTTCCTGATCTGCAGGCAGGAGGAGGACAGAAAGTGAGAATGGGTCTGGAAATGGCTTTTGAAACCATAAAACCCACATCCCAGTAACACACTTTCTCCAACAAGGCCACAACTCCTAATCCTTCCTAAATCGTTCACCAACTAGGAATGAGACATTCTAACACTTGAGCCTATGGGGGCCATTCTCATTCAAACTACTACAGTCTACTCCCTGGCCCCCACAGGTCTGTAGCCATATCATCATGCAAAACGCACTCAGTCCAACTTCAAATGTCCCCACAGTCTTTCAGTCTCAAGACTGTTTGCAAGTCCAGAGCCCACTTTCTTCTGAGACTCAAGGTGATCTCTTAACTGTAAGCTCTGTAAAATCAAAACAAAAAATCATTACATAGTTCTAGCATTTAATGGCACAAAATATACATTACCACTCCAAAAGAGAGGAGGAAAGGGGCCATGGTGAGGAAATACTGGACCAAAGCAAGACTGAAACCCAGCAGGGCAAATTCTGTATCTCTATGACTGATGTTAAAGGGCTTAATTGTTGCTCGAATTGGTAAATGGTCTTTTTATAAAAAACCCGGAGCCTGATATTGTGGTGAATGCTGAAAGATCAGAGAGACAAAGGAACAAGCCACCTCTTACCTCTAGGACTCCTCAGCCTGAAAAGCTTTCCTCAGCCAAAAGACTTTAGTTCCTGTCTCCTCAAGCCTTATATACCTTTCTCTGCCCACCCATATCATGTCCTGTCTCAACTTTCCTAGTGCTGGGACTAAAGGCATGTGACTCCCAAGTATTGGGATTAAAGGTGTGTGCCTGGCTTCTATGTTTAATCTAGTGGCTTGTTCTGTTCTCTGATCTTCAGGCAAATTTATCAGGGTACACAATATATCACCACACTTATTAGATGGCTCTTCACATCTCCCACTCCTCTTGGTGTTATTGACTACATCATTGGATTTGCTTAACAATGGAGCAAGATTCCACAACCCCTTTATACCTGCATCTTCCTTGAAAAAAACAGAACCATGTGGCTTAAGCTACCAAGTTCTTCTGCTTACCTGGGTTAAAACCTGGCCTCATCCATGACCTACATTTATATAAGCTTTACCTTTACAATGGTTTCTGATGGAATGCCCTGGCAGCAGAAAACCAAAAGTCCTGCTGAGACTGTCTTGATGTCATTGCTCAACTGTTATCAGTCAGGCAAATTCATATCTCAGGGAGAACTATTTGTTGAGACAGTTCTCAAGATAGCTTTCTTCGGAACAAGTAAATCTTTTTGTTTACTATGAATATGCACTGATCTCACTGGCCAATAAAGAGCTCCCTAGCCCATAGCTGGGCAGGAAGACGTTAGGAGGGAAAACCAGACTAGGAAGATTTGCCAGTCAGATGCAGAACGAGTCGGGCACACAAAATGGGATAAAGTAAGAGCCACGTGGCAGAATGTAGATTAATAGAAATGGGTTAATTTAAGTAGTGAGAGATAGTTAGTAATAAGCCTGAGCTATTGAATGGGCATTTTTAATTAATATAATCCACAGTGTGTTTGAGAGTGGCTGTGGGATAGGAAATCTCCACCTACAGCCTGCTTTGCTTGAACAAGAAGATTCAAAAGACGGAGGTCATATATATCCTCTGCAGTTCTATCAACTTCCCTATATTTAGGCCCCCTGCCCACTCCTATAAGAGCCCTGACCAGCTCCTTCCCCTTCACAGGAGTTCCATTCCCATGGGGAAGTCTCTGCCCCCTGCTGCTGTGCTAATAAACACAGTTTCACCTATTGAGAGCAGACTTGGGTCTCTTTCATGCCTTTTGATCCTTTACTGTCCTAAAATTTTGGTGTGGAAGCCCAGGAGGGCTTCTAGGATCCCTGCCCTCTGGTGGCTTCTAGGACCTTCTTGTCTTTCTTTCCTATCTTGACTACTCTTGGGACTTGGGACTTGGGGAACACAGATACCCTCTGAACTCATTATATAGGCTAAACAGATACTAGCTGCAATCTGAGACCCACTGGTCTTTGTGGCTTCTGCCTTTGTGAGCAGTACAGGTGTTTCTCAAGTTCCAGTACAGCCAGGGCTACAGATAAGCCCTGTCTCAAAAAAGGAGAATGGCTCAATAAACTCCTGTTTTAATGCTGGCTGCCAGTTAGCTGAACTGTTAGAAGGTGGCTTTGTTGGAGGAAGTCTATCAATGGAGTTTTGATGTGTCAAAAACCCATGCCAGACCCAACCTCTCTCTGCCTGCAACTTTCAGATAAGATGAGAGCTGTAAACTAACACTCCAGCACTTGCCTGCCACACTCCCGTCATGATGGCCATGGACTCACACTTTGAAACTATAAGCAAGCCCCCAATTAAGTGTCTTGGTCATATCTATTCATAGCAATAAAACAGTAAGAGGAACAACAATACAAATAATCTGTGAAAAAAAAAAGATGGTTTCTTTCCAAAGATAAGAGTGACAAAAACCTTAGTTGAACTAAATGAGAGAATGAATATATAAATTAGTAAAAACAGAGTTAAAAGGGGGACATTACAAAAAAACACCGATGAAATTCTGAAAATGTTTAACGAACATTTGAAAACTTATATTCACAGAATATCTAGGTGAAATGGATAATTCCCTAGATACAAAAGACATAAACAACTTTAAAGATCTATAAAAATCAGTAAGATTAAGGTACCTCCCAACAAAGAAAATTCTAGAAACACATGGATGAAATAAACATTTTATCAGACCTGAAAAATGCTCCCCAGACTACTTGATAAAACATAAAGGAAATGCCAAACTTCTCCTGTGTGGACAATATATCTTGTTCTGTAAGCTAGTTCAGACTAAAGTTTTTTTGAAAATGAAGGTTCTGTGATGAACATTATTAATAGATTACTTTATTCCAATAAAGTCTTTATAAAGTGAATTTAATGATATATTTTAACATCATGATCAATTTGGTTTATATTAGTTATGCAAGGATTATTCACATATAAATAGGTTTGGAGTCAGAGATCACATGATGATCTTGCAGGTGTAAAACAGGCCTTTATCAGAAAAGCCCTGAAGAATGTAAGACACTAAAAGGAATATATCTTTCCATAAAATTTATCTACACAATAAATCTATAGTCAAAATCATATTAAACTTGGAAAACCTGAAAGCATTTTTTTTCAAATTATGAAAAAGAAAACATGGACCACCCTCTCCAATCTTATGCAATATACTGAATTGAAGTCTTAGCCCACTGTAGTAGGACAAGAGAAAATGGTAAATGATACACAAACAGTAAAGGAAGGTGTCTAATTATTCCTAAGAACATTTGCTATAATCCTATAATTAAAAGACTCCAAACACTCCAATAGAAAATACTTAGATTTGATAAAAGCAACAACAAAAATCAGTATTACAAAATAAGTGAAAACATTGGTGGCTTTTCCATATGCCAATAACCATGACATTGACAAATAAATCAGAAAAACAAATCCATGTACAATAGCTCAAAAATTAAATATCAAGGAATATACCTAAATGAGGAAGTGAAAGACTGGAACAATCTGATTTAATAACAGTGAAGAAAGAAATTGAAGAAGACAGTAAAAGAGGAAAAGACCTCCTACATACAGGAACCAGCAAGTAAATATTAGCTGCTTTCAAAATGTATCACAGAGCAAAAGAAACAAAAACAGCATGCTATTGCAACAAAAAGAGATGTGTAAGTCACTGGAACGAAACAGACAACCCTGAAATAAGACCATATACCTACAATCACCTCTTTTTTGGAGGAAAAAAAAGTGCCCAACAAACATCCACTTGAGAAAAGAAAACTGTTTTGTTTGTTTGTTTGGTTTTTGGTTTTTTGAGACAAGGTTTCTCTGTGTAGTTTTTTTGCCTTTCCTGGAACTCACTCTGTAGCCCAAGCTAGCCTCGAATTCACAGAGATCGGCCTGGCTCTGCCTCCCAAGTGCTGGGATTAAAGGCATGCGTCACCACTGCCTGGCTAAGAAAACTGTTTTTAACAACCCTTTTTAAAAGGTAGCTTTAATGTAGAGAGATTAAAGGACATGCCTGTCTCTCTTTAAAAAAATCAATTCAAAATGTAAGATGCAACATACTGAAACTTCTATAAGAAGATATAAGAAACAATTTAAGATACAGGCACAGAAAAGCCTCTTTAAAACACATTCAGGAAACAATAGCAAATACTGGTAAATTAAATTGCTTGAAATTAAAAAGCTTCTGCAGAGCAGTAGAAACAATATAGTGATAATCGACAGAATGGTAATATTTTTTCTAGCTTTATATTTTACAGAGAATTCACATTTAGAATCTTTAAAGAACTTAAAACATAAATACCAAATAGAGAAGCCAACACACTGATAAATGACTAATCAACTGGACAATTCTCAAAAGAAGAAATGCAAATGGCTAATAAATATAAATGTTTAACTTCCTGTAGCAGGAATCTTAAAGGATCAACTTCCTTAGCCATAAGAAAAAAAACAATCAAAAGTACTTTGATATGCTAAATGAAAACAAATGCTGGTGAGGATGTGAGGGAAAGGAACTCTTATAAAACACTGGTGAAAATATGAAAATCTTTAGGGAAGATTCTGAAAAAATGAAAACTAGAACTCTCTTACTTTTCACACTTATCACCCAAAGCAATCTAAATAAACACACCATAGAGATACCTGCACATTCAAGTTTCTTATGTTACTTTTCACAATTACCTTGGAATGGAATCAGCCTAGAATTCCATCAACAGATGAATGGATCCAAGAAATAAGGTGTACATATGAAATTAAGTTATTACAATATGATAAAGTGAAACAAAATGATGCCATCTGTCGATAAATATATAGCACTGAAAATCATCAGTTTACTCAAAATCATCCAGTCTCAGGAAGACAAATATCACATACTTGCTCTCACAGGAAGAACCTAGATTTAAATATGTAAATATATATTCATATATACACAAAGATTTGCAATGATAGTAGAAAAGGGTCTGTTTGAGTGAAGGAAGGAGAACTATATTAAGAGACTCAAGGGACAAGAGAGGGCACTGAGAGGGACAGGAGCAAAGGAACATGAAATACATACTGAAAATGTCATAATTCACATTTTGTATGATAACCTGTTTTTAAGGGATGTGCTGTGGAATAATCCTTCTTTACACTGTGAATATGGATTATTCTCATTGATTAAAGAAGAAGCTGACTGTCCAATTACTGAACAGGATGGGGTTAGTTGAGAGAGCCAAACTGAGAAAGCTGGGAGGAAGAAGGGTGGAATACATCCACATAAAGCCTGAGAAAGCTTTTAAAAGGGTTCCAAATGCACAGACATAGAGACAAAAACAGCTTCCCTGTCTCACAGTCTCATGCCAGCAGAAGTGCAGAGACACATCTCCCTACAGTTGCCTGCCAGACTGAGCAGCCAACTGCAGTGAACTAAGCGGGGTGGCAGGTTCCTGCAGTCTCTCACACAGGCCATAGTACAGAGAGGCTTCTGCTAGCCATGACCTGTGGGCTTAAGCTACCAGTGCAAATTCTGCCAGAATGCAGTCTGATCATGCAGATAGAAAAGGTTACAGATATGCAGTAAAGACAGATGCAATTGGAAAAAAAAACAAACCTCTAAACAGGTTGCAGTGTGTTTAAATATATACATAGCTTTGAGAGAGAAAATTAAAATGGTAGAGAATGTTTTTAAATAGAACAGAGTAATAAAAAATATAAGACACATAAAGATGGGAAATACATAGAGTCTGGATCTTGTATTCTATTGTGTTATCTTTGAGATTTCTGGCTGCTAAGAGACAGTGGATTATAAAAACTGCTAGATTTAACCAATCTCGACATTTTAAAAATATCTTGACCTCAAAATTTAAGTCAAAAGATATGTTAACTTTGGGGGAAAGGTTATGCTTATATTTCCAAAGGAAATGAGAGGCTATGGACTCTTTCTGGGTTAAGGAAAATCAGGTTTGATTGAGGAAGACCCCCTGAAAATCTAACTACAAATGTAAAGAAGTAAACCTAGAAAAAGTACAAGATGTGATGTATATTTTACCTGCTCAAAAATAAAACAAAAAAATCATCTTTGGCTGATTTATGTACAATGCATATTCTATACTTATATTAGTGCAGATATGTATATTACCTTTAAAAATTTATGTATTTTCAGAGCAAGGGGACTAAACAACAAAACGGATGAGCCAGGTGATTCAGCATTTCAAAATGCCTTTGTTACAATCTCCTCAGAAGTCTGCATCCAGAACAGCTTCAAGGTTGCTGGCTGAGATGATACAGCCTCACAGAATACTCCAGTCAGGACTTGATCATAATCCTAAATTTCTCAGGGTCCCCACAAACACTGACAAACTACAAGAAGCAGTCTAGAGAACTATGCCGACATTACCAAAAGATGAGTTATGGATATTTATTATCATTTAAGGGATACTGGTTCAAGTTATTATTGGTAACAGTCAGAAAAAAAAGATGAACAAAAAGATTAGAGTCAGGGATCTCATTCTAAAAAAAGGGTGGAGAGTATAGAAATGATAGGATAAAAGGATAGATTATTGAATCTATTTTAATCCAAAAAGCAAGTATTAACCTTATATATTTTACATTGGTATGGATTCTGGTTTATTGATACAAATTTAAAGTTAATTTTGTTATACTGTATGTATATTTCTACTCTTTTTTAAGATACTGTGTTTATGCAGCTCATTTAAAAATGTAATATATAATTAAAAAAATACAGATTAATAGTCATCTGTGATAGTCAAACTTATAGTCATGAGAGGTATGTTTTCAAAGCCATACACAGACATACTTAGATAGACAGATGGTCTTCAAACACTTCACAGACCTACAGAATATGGCATTTAATATGTTTAATAACCTAAGGCTTTTAATGACAGTGAGATATGTCTGCTCCTGGCAGCACCAATTTACTTCAAAGGAAGATGATGGGCATCAAAGAATCTTTGCTTTCCTTATGGCAAAAACTAGCCATTTGGGCAAAGAAACTCACCTTGCCTCAACTGCTAACAGTTACTGTCCAAACTGGACCAACAGGATGCAAAAGAAAGTGACATCCAGACTTTGCCAAGACAAGGTAGGACAGTCCTTCAAAAATTCCTGCTTCACAGGAAATTCTGTCAGATATGCTAGGCCTGTAGGCCAGAGTTAGATGTCCCAACAATATAGAGGAACTTTGGATGACTCTCCAGGCAGCCTGATGTCCCTGTCATTAGGTAACATTCATCCCTCTGTGGTCTCTGATGGAGTTGAATCCTAGACAGTTAAACTTAAATTTTTCCTTCGTTATGATAGAAAGCAAATTAGGCATAAAACTTTAGACTCACCAAGATAAGATAGATAATAGAGTATTTTCTCTAATTTTGTCAAATACAAATAAATGGACTGGATATACATAATTCTTAATAACTGTTTTTGTTGAATAGAAGTTTACTATGTTAAAGTTAAAACCTTTCTTTTTAATTAGACAAAAAGGGGGGAAATGCTTGGGAATAATCCTTCTGTACACTGTGAATATATATTACTCTCATTAGTTAATAAAGATGGCCAGTAGCTGAACAGGATAAGTTTAGGTGAGAGAGCCAAACTGAGAATGCTGAGAGGAAGGAGGGCAGAGTCTGGAGTCAGCATCCAGGGAGCAGGAGATGAACATGCCATGCTAATAAAGGTACCATCATGTTGCAGAGCATAGATAAAGAATATGGGTTAACTTAAAATGTAAGAGCTAGTTAGCAATAAGCCTGAACTACTGGCAGAACATTTGTAATTAATATTAAGCCTCTGATTGATTATTTGAGAATGGCTGCTGGACAGGAAAACTCTGACTACAGACGAACCCACAAAACTTGAATAAAAACAGTTCCTGACCAGGACTCTTAAAATTTCAGGCTTATACCCTTGGATAGGACTATGGAGAAATATGACAACTACATTCAATGAGGTACCCTGAATAGGATCCTGTAATACAAAGGGAATACTTCTGAAATAACATATATGTGGCATTAATTGGACTCAGTAGGTTATCAAAAACAAAAAGACACCAAGATGAAGCTGGGAGGGGAACATGTTGGGGAGGGGATATGGGAGGAGTTGGAAAGGGGAAATGGGGGTGGATATGTTCATATTTCATTGTATACATGTAGGAAATTGTCAAAAAAGAAAATTTATAATAAAAAGTAAAGGATGACACTGAAAAATGGAAATAAAATCTGTAATAACTCATTCAATGCTAATCCCCTAGTTTTGACATTTTATGGCATTATATGATGTCTCTCAGAGGTATCAGGGACAACACATTTTAGAATTGTAAATTATTTTCTAAATGTTTTAAAGATAAAAGTCAGGCATGGAGGCAAACCCTTGTAACTCTCACTTTCAGACTGCAAGAACAGGAAAATCATAAGGTTTCTGACAAGACTCAGCGGAAAACTGAAAAAAGTTCTAAATGCCTTGGAAATGAAATCACACTCGTCTTCAGTATGTATATGTATTTCAAATGAAAATTCATTTAAAAATACATATTAAATAAACTGAAAGGGAAATAAGTATCTTCACAGCTCATTTTCCTACCATTTTAAAAGTCTGACATATGAAAACTAATAAGACTAAGATGCAAAGGAAGTAAAAAATGTTTTTTGTTTGTGTTTTTAAGACAAGGCCTTACCACGTACCGAGGCTGATGCAAAGGGGGGTGGGGGAGTAACGTAATTTTTTTTAAACAAGGACACACCAGTTACCCAGGCTGATGCAAATAATCATTTTTTTTTGGTTATTGTTGGTTACTTGTGTTTTTCTATTTTTGAGGTGTTTTTTTTTGTCTTTTTTTTCTAAGACCCCACCGTGTATCACGGTTGAAGCAGAACTTAAAACCGCTTGCTTCAGCCTCCAATATGCTACCACATCCAGCTCAGAAATGCAATCTTTAAATAAGAGGTTAAAGGACGTGGGAAGGAATTTATATAGAGAATGCTAGGCAATTGGTCACACAATTGAAGTGACTCACACCTCAGGAACTAATGCAATGAACGAACAAGGCGGATTCCTCCAGTGAAAGTAATGGAACCCAAGTCTCGAGAGAACAGTGCCACACTGTTAAGAAATCCAGTGAAACTGTTGGTTAATCCTGTAATAGGTTCAATTAAAAAAAAAGAAATTTCTGCCATTTATTTACCTGAGTGGGAGAGGGGGATGAATCTTCCAACTTTTTCACCACCTTCAAACCAGACTGCGAGGTCTTCCAAAAGCTGTGTGAGGTCCCCAACAGCTCCTTTCCAAATTTAGTGCCGCAACTGGGGGACTCCGATTGGCTTAGCGGGGTCAGCTGGACTCCGATTGGCTTAGCTGGGTTCAGCTGGACTCCGATTGGCTTAGCTGGGTCAGCTGGACTCCGATTTGGCTTAGCTGGGTCAGCTGGACTCCGATTGGCTTAGCTGGGGTCAGTTGGACTCCGATTGGCTTAGCTGGGTCAGCTGGACTCCGATTGGCTTAGCTGGGGTCAGCTGACTTACCCCCAACTCCCTCTGCGCACTTCCGTTCACGAGGCTCTGGGCCTCAAGTCATGTTTAGGTGTCTATGCACTTGCCTGCGTCTTTTTTGGTTAAAAGTTATGTGTGGACCTTATGAGTGTGACTTCAGCACTGCCTGACTGGAGGATTCTCCCAAGCCAGGTCTCAAGCTCAGGGACCAAAAGTCAGATAGAGTGGACAATAGAACAGAAGCTTGTGGCGCATGCCTTTACTCCCAGCACTTGGGAGGCAGAGGCAGGCGGATCTCTGTGAGTTCGAGGCCAGCCTGGTCTACAAAGTGAGTTCCAGGAAAGGCGCAAAGCTACACAGAGAAACCCTGTCTCGAGAAACCTAAAAAAAAAAAAAAAATCAGGCCCTTGCTGGAGACAAGGTTCAGTGGTCCACAGCCCTGGCTGTTCGCCCAAAGGACCCAGGTCAGAAGGATGCACAAAATAGCTTACTACATTAGGTACCTTGAGTTTCCTCGAATCTACCACACTCTTTAGGCCTCCATCAAGAACTGATGCCCTCTTCTGGCTTTTGTGGGCACTGCATGCACATGGTTGCATAAAACATACATGCGCAACCCCATATTGTCATCAAAAATGCATTTGTTAGAAAACACTCTCGTATATTCAGGTCCCTAGTTCTCGTATGGAACTATCCCTGATACATAGCTATAGTTGTGGCATTTGGGAGGCAGAAGCAGAAGACTGCCAGAGATGAGTCTGAACAGAGTAGCAAAACCCAGCCTTTAAAAACAGAAAACATAGCCAGGCAGTGGTGGCGCACGCCTTTAATCCCAGCACTCGGAAGGCAGAGGCCGGCGGATCTCTGTGAGTTCGAGGCCAGGCTGGGCTACCAAGTGAGTTCCAGGAAAGGCGCAAAGCTACACAGAGAAACCCTGTCTCAAAAAACCAAAACCAAACAAACAAACAAACTAAACCCAGAGAACAGGCTAGGTGGTGGTGGCACATGCCTTTGATCCCAGCACTCGGGAGGCAGAGGCAGGGGCAGGCAGATCTCGCTGAATTTGAGGTCAGACTGATCTATAGAGTGAGTACCAGGACAGCCAAAGCTACAGAGAAACCCTGTCTGGAAAAACCATAAATAAATAAATAAATAAATAAATAAATAAATAAATAAATAAACAAACAAACAAACAAACAAACAAATAAAAACAGAAAATGGGCTAGAGAGATGGCTTACTGGTTAAGACCACTTCCTGTTCTTGCGAAGGACCTCTGGTTCATTTTGCAGTGGTCATATCGTGTCACACAATCATACATAACTCTAGTTCCAGGGAATCCTGTGCCTTCTTCTGACCTCCATGATCACCAGGCAAAACACTCATATATATAACATAAATCTAAAAAAATTTAAAACACAAAAAATAAAAGTTACTCTTAATTCTGAAATTTTGGCAAATGGTTCTTATTTTCATCAATTGTTTTTTTCTGGCTGGTGACACAGTCATTTTATTTTTCTTCTTAAATTTCTTAAGATAGTGAAATCATTATTATATTGATCTCATATTCAGAAGTTGAGTTACTGGATAACAACCTCTTTGTGATGCTCTATAATACTTTGTGTGTTGATAGATCCGATTTACTAATGTTTTCCTCAGGATTTTTACAACTATGTACAAGAATACTGGTTTATTTTCTTTTGACAGTTTTGGTTAGGTTGTCACAGAGAGTTTAGGATCATAAAACAGGAAGCTGGTCATATTTATATTTTGAAAATGTTCTGTAGACTAGATTTACTTCACCTTTAAGTTTTGTTGGAATTTACAAATTTATTACTGTGTACCTGGAGATTATCATTATTGCATTTGAAAAAATTTTCAACTATTAATTTAATATTTTAATTGCTTCAAGCCTAATCGAAATTTCTGTTCTTTCCTGGGTATGCTTGTATCTTTAAAAAATTGCTATGATTTACCTAATATTCAAATTATTTACATCATGTTTAGTGTTTTCTTACTATAATATATTGTTTATTAGTTCTGTAATAAAACCTTACTTTCATTTCTAAGAAGTTTTAATGTGTGTATTTGTCACACAATATGGTGCCTTTTGAATTGTATATGTGTGTGTATATTGTGTATCATGCTCGAATTTTTTTTTTGTGTGTGTGTGTGTGCTGGAGATTGATGCCAAATGTCTTCCTAGATTGGTCTCCTCATTATTTCATCAAAACACGATCCCTCACTTCAACCCATAGCTTACCTAGCCAGTTAGCTCTGGAGGTTCTCTATCTCTGCCTCCCAAGCCCTGGGATTACAGATGGGCTGCCATGCCCAGTGGGCACTTATTTTTTTATTTTTTTAATTTTTTTTGTGTGTACTCTAACTTGGGTCTTCATGCTTTTGTGGCAAGTGAATTATTGACTGAACTATCCTCCCAGCCCTATAATATAATGTTTATATATATATATGTTTTAGTCACTGTTCTATTTCTCTGAAGTGAAACCATGACCAAAGCAACTAAAAAGGAAATTATTTACCTGGGGACTTGCTCACAGTTTCAGAGGTTTCATCTATTACCATCATGATGGAGAGCATGGCAGTAAGCAAAGCAGGCATGGTGCTGGAGAAGTAGCTGAGAGCTACATCCTGATCTGCAGGTAGAGAGGCAGAGAGCCCGGG
Source organism: Peromyscus californicus insignis (assembly GCF_007827085.1). NCBI lineage: Eukaryota > Metazoa > Chordata > Mammalia > Rodentia > Cricetidae > Peromyscus > Peromyscus californicus. The sequence goes on from NW_026294391.1 coordinate 84,729,615, forward strand.
CTTATCATTGGCTTTTTGAAACTTCAACTCCCACCCCTAGGAACATCAGGGACACACCTTCTAATCCTTCTTAAATAATGGTACTCCTTGATCATGTCACAACTCAGATGTGAAAGGTATTCTGGCAGTTGGGGGACAAAGAATACCACAAAGTCATATCACACAACAAACCTCACACAAGAGATTCATTGGGAGGGAAAAACCCAGGAGGATGGCCACCTCAGCTCTGCTCAGGCAAGAAGCATCAACTGAGCAGAAGTAAGTGTTTATATACATTTTGATTTCAAGGGCCACCACCTGGGATTGGAGGGATTATGTGGCCAGTTCTTGGGGCAAATTCAGGGATTGGTAGGATTTTTTTTTAGAGCATGGCCTGGTCACTCTCCTCCTTGAGAGGGATCATCATATCCCTTAGGATGGGGGAGGCTTGGCCTGGCTTTTGGAGCTTCTCAAGGTGCGGGTGGGGTGGGGTTGGGCATGGTGGGATGGTCACTCACAAGCCTTGGGGGGTCAGGCCTGCTACTATAGTAGTTTGGGGATGTAAACTGGTGGCCAGATGTCTCCAGGGGCATCACTATGTGCAGCAGTGAAAGCTTACCCCACCACCAAATTTGGCATGAATACCTAACACTGATGACTAAGTATTCAAATTTATGAACCTATTGGAACCATTCTTACTCAAACCATCACATTCCATCCCTGGCCCCCATAGGCTCATAGCATGGTGAGATGGCCACTCACATGCCTTGGGGGGGTCAGGCCTGCCACTAGAGTAGTCTGGGGGTAGAGACTGGTGACCAGAGGTCTCCAGGGCCATCTCTATGTGTATAAAGCTTCCCCCACTACCCAAGTTGGCATGAATACCTAACACTATTGATTAAGTATTCAAAGTTATGAGCCTATTGGAATCATTCTTACTCAAAGCATCACATTCCACCCTTGGCCCCCACAGGCTCATAGCCATATCATAATGCAAATATTCATTCAGTCCAACTTCAAAAGTCCCCATAGTCTATAACAGTCTCAACACTGCTTGCAATTTCAAATTATCTTCTGAGACTCCTGGTAATCTATTAACTGTAATTCTCTGTAAAATCAAAATCATTAAGCACATCATGTACTTCCAACATACAGTGGCACCGGCTATATATCTCCATTCCAAATGGGAAGAAAGGGAGCTTGGTGAGAAAATACTGGACCAAAGTAAGTTCAAAAGCCAGCAGCACAAATTTCAGATTCTGTATCTCCATGACTGATGTCAAAGCTCTCTGCAGAACTCCAACTCCTTCCACTTTTGTTGACTGTAACATACTTGTCTCTCTTGGGCTGATTCTACACCTAGTCTGTAGCTCTCCTTGGCAGATATCCCAGAGCTCTGGCTCCACCTTCACAGCTTCACAAAATGGCCTCTCCCAGCCTCCATTCAGGGAATGCAAGGTCATGTGCCTGGCCTCAACTGCTCTCCTTAGGCATAGAGGAAGATTCCACAACCTCTATCTTCAATCCTTGACTCTGAAGTCAGAACCGTGTGGCCAAAACTGCCATGTTCTGATGCTTGATGGGGCTGGAAGCCTTCCCCCTTGTCCAACTACATTTGCATCAGATTGCTGTTGTTTCTGGTTTCCTTCACTGCTTAAGTTTTTCTTTAATTGCTTTCCACAAGTTGGAAGTTTAGCTGGACAGGGTCTTGCTCTGAGGTCACCACTCCATTTATTCCATTTAGCATCAGGCATTTACTTAAACTTTTTATCTCACAAAGCTCACAGATAATTGCAGGAGAGAGGACAAAAAGACTGTAAGAGTGAGAGGCCTTTGATTAATACAAGGAAACAATTTCTTCCAGACACATCAGAGCAACTGCACATATGAACCTACAGTTACTGTGGTAGCATGCACAAGTCCCATGCAAGCACAATCCTGAAAAAAACCTAGCATGGAATTGATGAGGTAGACTTAAAGTTCCATTCTTTGTTCATCTGTTTTGTTTTTCACTTTTTGTTTACCTGTTTTATTTTTATTGAGAGGGGACATGAAGTTGCCTGTGTATGGAGGCGGGGAGAATCTGTGAGAAGTTGGGGGAGGGGAAATAATATGATCAAAATATATTGTATTAGCAAAAAGACTGTCGGCCCTGGTAAGTCCACCATGTTCATGTTCCAGTGGAAGGCCACACATCCAGGAATATATGGGCACCACAAATTGGACTGGTTTGGTGAAAAAAAAAACTACCAATTTGGGGGTTTAGGGAAGAAAGTATAGATCTGAGAAGAATAGTGTGGTAGTTTGAATTAACATAAGCTCATAGATTTGAATACTTGGCGTCTTAGTTGTGGGAGAAAATGCAGGCAAGTCCGACAGCCAGGCTGCTTTGCATGCTGTGCTTCTAAATCAGAAGCAAGGCACATCATGCTCCTGAGTATTCCTGTTATTATTACGTGGAAAAATGTTATTTATTAAGTGGCACTGTTTAGCGTTTGAGAAAAGCCATGAGGTAGAACAAAACCCACTATAAGAGTTTATTAAGGGAATATAGAGGTGGTATTCATAGGCCAATGGAATGACTGTGCAGGAAGAGAAAAGAGGGAATAGGTGGAACCTGCTTTTTATAGGTTCCTCCTGCACATGCACACATGGACTTACATAGCTACACCATACATGTGCATAGATTATGTAATCATGCTGCACACGGATTACCTGAACATGCAGCTCATGGATTACTTAGGACGTAAGGCCCTGGGATGATTAGGCATCTTGCCTGACTACTGGACAGCACAAGCATGGTCATGTAGCTGGGGAAGTGGATAGGAATTCAAACATTGCAGACTCTTTGTTTTATAAAAATGGTGGTGAGCAGTAATGGGGGCATCTGGTCTCCCGAAACCACTTCCAGCTGACTTACTGGGCGTTGGCTAACTTTTGTGGGTAAGGAAGGGGGCTTTTGGGGGTAGCTAGACATCCTGAGGTAGTGGATTGTCCTCTGCTGCCTTGGGAATCATCCATTGCCATCCACTGCTTTGGGTTCTGAGACTGGGTTTGATAAGCTGCTGATGAGGCAGAAGAGGAAGTTTAGAAAAAAATTACCTTGGGGGTTTTGCCAGAGGGCCCAGGGTGAGGGAGGGGGATCCTAGGACCAAAAAAGTTTGAATTATACTTATCTGAAGTGGATGATATGTTCAGGTGGATTCAAGCTGGCTCGGGAGCTCAGAAGAATTTTTAAACACATTAAGAAGCAGCCATAGGTAATTTAAAATCTTGAGCTGGTAGCCATGATATTATAATGTTTAGTACTCTGCCATCAGAATTTTATTATAATGTTTAGTACTCTACTATCAGAGAGGGAGGGAGGGAGGGAGGGGGAGAGAGGGAGAGGAAGGGAGGGAGGGAGAGAGGGAGAGAGGGAGAGACCTGCTACATGTTCTTAATTTTCACCTTATTATCTAAGCCTTATCTGAGACAAACCTCAAGGCACCTGTTTTCTTCATTAGTTTAGCATCCAGGAGACACAGGTGATCAATTGCTGAAGGCATTTAACAGTAAAAAACTGTTATATTAAAGTCTGTTTTTTGCAGAATGCAGACCCTTTTGAGTCTGGGAGTGTAAATACTTTTGGACTGTTACCGTTCCTTACTGCCTGGGTAGATTTGATGGTCCTTGGCCTCTGGCTCTATGGTGGTCCTGTAACAATTAGCTTTGTAGTTAATTAGAAGTTTGAATATATTATTGTAGATACAGAGGGAAACTGATGAAGCAGAATATGGTTAGTAGAGACAGGAGAGAGAACCAGGTAGGAAAAACTTGTGGGGTAAAAATCTCATTCTTCTGGAATTTTTGACAAGGCAGTTGATACTGGTGTCCTTTGTAACTTGAGAGAGCAGGGCCCTGTCTGTGTCACTGTGTATGAAGAGAGATTTTTCTGGGATGGAAGTGAGATAAAAGGCTTCAGGTAAGACAGGTGAATCCAGTGGAGAAAGCCCTTGAGCTTAGCAGCTGTGAGTGTTACAAGAAATACCTTGACAGGTCCCTGATATTTAGGGGAAAGAAAGACCTGATTCCCCAGTGTGTATTGGGGTTGGGCATGGCTGAGGTAAGGAATGGTCTGCGAAGTTCCACAGGAGAGAACAAAGATAGAGTAGGGGATTTAATTGGTAATCAGGGAGAGGTGAAGGTTTGGAAAGGAAGCCCGGGTAGAGCTGGTCTCCCATACATGAGATCAAATGGTAAGAGAGAAAGGGGCTACCTGAGAAGGGCCCAGAGCCTGAAGAGAGCTAGAGGCAATAATTTTACCCAGTCAAGTTGAAGTTCCCTTGGCATCTCAGTAAGAATGCTTTTAAAGACAGGTTGGTGTCCTCCATCTTCCCTGAGGACTAAGGATTTGAAAATGCCTAGGACTATTAAGAGCATTTGGTCATGTATGGGAAATCAGGGAGGTGAACTCCAGATCATTATCAGACTGGAGAGAAGCAGGAATCCCAAACCAAGGAATAATTTCCAAGGGAAGGAGATCAGTAACTGTGTGAGAGCCCACTTATTGGAAACAGGATATGCCTCCACCCAATTCGCAAATGAGTCCACCATCATGAGGAGATATTTAATTCATCTGACAGTGGGCATATGGGTAAAATCAAACTGCCAGTCAGTCCCTGGAAGGGAACCTCTATCCTGGTAGGTGGGAAAAGGTTGACTCTGATATTGGAATTAGGATCTGACTTTTGGCAAATTTCACAGGAGGCAGTAATAGTTCTTAAGAACTGTAAGTCCTAAGAAGTGGCTGTAGATGGGCTTTTATGAACTGAGACAGAGTAAGACTTTAGGGTGAAAGAGCTGATGTAAATAGGACAGAATTCACCTAGTGTCAGGGGTTGCCTGTGAGGATGTGGGTTGTACTGTATGGATTCCCTGAGGTGGGTGGGGTGAGTCCGGGTCATGGAGGGCCACTGTCCTAGCTGCCTGGACAGCCTGGTTGTTTACCTTAGAGATGATGGAGCTATCGGTCTGATGAGACTGGAAATGGATAATTCCTATAACCTTGGAGATGTGGACGCTTTTAGCATGGCCATTATTTGGTCTGAGTTAGAAATGGATCCTTCCTTTGCTATAAGGAGTCCATGCTCTTTCCAGATAGCAGCGTGGGACAGGAGGATATGAAAATCATATTTGGAGTCTGTATAAACATTTATGGATTGCCCCTGTGCCAATTGGAATGCACGGGTGAGAGCTATCAGCTCAGCCTGTTGGTTAGTGGTGTGTGTGGGTAATGCCTGTGCTCCTGCCACCTCAGTATCTGACACTATGGCATAGCCTGCTTACAGGTCCCCTCATGTAAAAAGGAGCTGCCATCTGTGTACCAGGTATAAGTGACCTGAGGCAATGTGCCCTCCTGTATGTGTGAAGGATGAGGTAACAGTTCCTCTAAGGTTTCAGTGCAGGAATGAGAAGGAGAATAGTCAGCATTAGGTCAAGGAAGGAGGTTTGAAATATTAAGAGGTGGGCAACTCTGGAAAGTAAGTGTGGCATCTTCCAGTAACGCCACTTGGAGAGAAAGAGCTCAGGAAGGAGGTGAAGTTTGTAAGCCTTTATAAGATATGAGATGACACAGGTTATGGTGAGAGAAGATGGTGGTGGGTGACCAAAGTTTAGCTTCTTGATTCCTGAATAAGGAGCTCAGCAGCTGCTAAAGCACAAATGCAAGGTGCCCAGCCCTGAGTGGTAAGGTCTAGTTTTTTTTGACAGGTATGCTACAGGTGCAAAGGAGGGTCTCAGCTGGTGCCCTGGGGCTCCAAGAGCATACCCCTCTCTTTCCGTTACATAGAGGGAGAAGGTATGGGTTAGGTCTGGGAGGTGAAGTGCTGGGGCCTCACAGAGAGCCTGTTAGAGCTTCTGGAAGGGTTTAGTAATGGCCTGAAGAAGGAGTTCATGCAGGGAGCCCAGAGCTGCCTCATATAAGGGGAGAGCAAGGAGAGAAAAAGATGGAACCCAAGACTGTAAGAAGCCAGCTGTTCCCAGAAAGGACAGAATCTCCTGATTGGTAGAGGGGACTATGAGAGACTGGATCAGATGCTTTCTATCTACACTATTAGCCTTGTGGTTTGGGGTAATGGTTAGACCCAAATACGTGACCTGAGGAGTGGACAGCTGGTCTTTGGAAGGTGAGACACTATAACCCTGGCTGGATAAGAAATTTAGGAAAGCAGAGGTGATAGTTTACCTAAGTTGTAATGACAGGCTGCAGAGTAGAATGTCATCTACCTACTGTATTAGTTTAGAGCCAGGGAGGGACGAAGAGAGCAGGTCAGAGGCTAGGGCCTGACCTAATAGGTGTGGACAGTCCCTGAAGCCCTGTGGCAGGACAGTCCAAGTCAGTTGCATAGACCGATGAGTGTCAGGGTCAGTCTAGGTGAAAGCAAAGATATTGTGAGACTGCGGGCTGAGAGGAATAGAAAAAATTAGTCCTGGAGATCTAGGACTGAAAAGTGAGAGGTTCCTGAAGGGATAGTTGAGAGAAGAGTATAAGGGTTAGGCACTACAGGATGGAGAGGGACCACTGTAGAAGTAATGAGCCAGAGGTCTTGATCCAGGTGGTAGGTTCCATTAGACTTTTTAAACTACAAGTATGGGGGTGTTAAAAGGTGAAGAGATTGGGCAGAGCAGCTTTGTTCTGAGAAGGTCAGAGATGATAGGCTTAAGTCCTGTAAGGCTCTGGAGTGAGAGAACGTACTGAGCTTTCATAATGTACCTGGTAATGTACCGGAAATGGATAATAATACAGGGATGGTGCCTAGCAATTGAAGGGTTCTGGGTGTCCCAGACTTTGGGGGTCTATCTGAGAGGTTGGCAAGGGAAATGAAATGTTAGAGCCAGTAGGCTGCTTGGCTAGGAGGAGGAGGAGGAGAGGAGCTGGTGAGGAGTCCAGAGTAAAGCAAATGGGGGGAGAAAACAAAATTAAAGCTCCTACCTTAGCTAGAAAATCTCTTAGGGGCACAGGGCAGGTTGGCATAACTAAAAATGTGTGGGTGAGAGGAGTACCCCTGAAAATATATTTAAGTGGTGGAGTCTGGTGGGGTAGGTAAGGCTGTCTTACTACCCTGACAATAGGAAAATGAGACAGAGTGATGGGACCCCAAAACTCCCCGGGACTGAGTAAGTGGCTCTGGTGTCCAAAAGGAAGGAAATGGGTCGCCCTGATACTGTAATGGCTATCCTCGATTCCCTGTGAGAGATGACTGTGGTCAGGCTGGGAACAGAGCACCTACAATCATCCATCACCAAGACTAGGAGATTGGCTGGAGGGTAGTCTTCATTTGATATCCCCATGCCACAAGGTGCATGGGGCAGTCAGCTGACCAGTGTCTCTCTTGGTGGCACTTTGGACAACGCCTAGATGGTGGCCAGCTTGGGACAGGGCAGAGACGAATCCAGTGGCCTTCTCCACCACACTTAATACAGGGACCTGGAGGCCTGTGGGCAGCTGGTTGGATAGCATGTGGCAGCATTTGGCAGTTCTGTTTATGGCTTTCTCATCTCTCCTATGGAACACCTTAAAAGCCATTGCTAAGAATTCTGCCTGTGGGGACATAGGCCCTCCCTCCAGACACTTAAGTTTAGCCCTGATTTCAGGGAAGCTCTACAAGACAAAGTGGGTCATAAGGAGCTGTCTACCCTCTGCGCTCCCAGGATCCAGACTAGTATAGTGTAAGAGAGACTTTGTAAGCCATTCTCAAAAATGAGATGGATTTTCTTCCTTACCTTGAATTACATATTTTGGCTTTTCATAGTTTGCTGGTTTGAGAGCAGCCTTGTAAACCGATCCCTAGCTAGAAAGCCACCTGGGGTATTATAATCCCAATGTGGGTCCTGATTGGGGACTGTCTTGGCCCCGGTGAATGGGCAGCATTAGTTTGATGAACTTCATCTGCATGCATTCTAGCCTGTTTACAAACTCTTCTGCACTCCTCAGGAAGTAGGTTATTATAAAGTAATATATATATATATATATATATATATATATATATATATATATATATCATAAAATGTGAGGCTATAAGATTGGGTAATATATTGAAATTGTTTAATAAAGGAAGCAGAATTAGAGGTATAAGAGCCCAGTTTTTTGTATCTGAGAATGTTCTGCGAAGGAGAAAGGGATGTGAAACTTAACCAGGCAATCCACCCCACTCACCTCTTGCAAAGGGAGAATTGTTGCTGCATTGGCATGGCTGGAGTCAAGAACAAGTGATAGGAGGAGTAAAGATTTGAGCCAGAGTCGGGCGGTTGGAGCAGCAGTAGTCAGAGATTCCTCAGGTTCAGGTTGCATGTCTAGGAGCACATGGGCAGGAGACAAATCTTAGTGTAACAATAGCGTAGAAAGGGGACAGAAATCTTAAACAGTTCCCATTTTCACATACCTTGAATCACTTACTTATACCTTTACAATTTGCATTTATACATCTTAAATATTTTCGGAGACCCTCAGAACTTACTTATGCTTTCACATCCGCAGACCTTTATGTATCTAAAAATATTTTCTTAGACCTTCAAGACTTGCAAAGACTTTAACCCCTTTTTCCATCTAATCACATAATTATTAGAGACACAAGTAATTATTACTGAGAACAGTCATTGCAAATCATGTTCTTTTATGGAAAATTACATCTCAGTCTGTTTCTCCTTTAATATAAAGCCTGTGAGCAAGGCAATCCTGTTTGTACTTATTAACAAGAGACCTAGTAGCTTTAACTAACTAATGAACTGCCAAGGTGGTTGTAACCTTGGTGGGGGACAGAGCTGATTGTCTGCTGTTACCTAGCTAACAAATCTACAGTTGGCCTAGCTGCCATTGTGATCAGAGATTTGAGATGGACCAACCAGAATGACAGAGACTCATCCATAATCCTTTACCCAGACAGTTATCCCAGGATCCTGTGGTCTCCAGGGTGTTGGGTGTAAGGGTACCTGGACAACAGCCTTGACTTCCACACCCAGAAGAAGAAGGGATTTTCTCTGGAGGAGGAAGCGAGGGACTGACCTTACTTTGTCTAGGCAAAGTAAGGCAATTCGCTCTCCAGTGTTCTGATTGTCTACAATTTGGGCCAAACCCTGGCAGCAGACGAGGGATTGGCACAGTCTTGCTCAGTGGTCCACTGTCTTCTTGGTGACTTTGGGGGTCACTGCCAGGATTTGGGAGTCTCTGTCTGTCATATAAGTTTAAATATCTTAAATGCCATATTTAGCAAATCTCTGACAAATCTATTATAGTTCTGAACATTTCAGGACTTAATCATCCTTAACAGTTTATAATAAAATAATAATTTCTGAATTGAAGCTCTTTTAGTATCAAGATAAGACTTATAAACATAGTCTGCAAAGAGGCTGGGAACTTCCCTGATCCTTATATAATGTACCATTATAGAACCTAACAGTCCCTGTATGACTCAGTTTGCCAACATATCAATGGCTTACCAATGTTACCAAACAACAAGGAGGTTAGACATACATCTTTAAATCAGACTCTGTTAGCGCTGTTAGACCTGAAGTAAGGAGAGCATTCTCTAAGACAGGGGTTCCACGTTGTTAGTTTTTGTTGTTGTTGTATGATTTTGTTTTTTTTTTTACTAGACTGCACAGGTCATCATTTTATTGCATCATAAGATATGAATATCTCAGTCTCTGATGTTTATCTGTGGTCCCAAGTTTTAGCTTTTTATTTGCCTATTTATCAAGAATCATATATTAACAAAGACATTATAATAAAATATGTTATAAATTTTACAATGTACCATAGCCTAATAAATTTAAACATTTTAAAAGCTGTTTCTTAAAAACATCCAGTTTACTTAAATTTTCTGTAAAACTCTAAAATTTTCTTTTAAAGAAGTTTAAGATCTCTCAACTGTGTTTTGGTAATATCCAATTAAAGTACCTTTTTAATTTCAAGAATGAAGACATAGAGCAAACCAGAATTTGTAGAAGGCAAAAGCAAGTTTCAACAGTGTAAACAATTCAGTGTCACTAAAATCAATGCCAAGTGGATTACTCCTATGTTACAAAGTCTGGCGGCCAGCAAGATACATTTTTGTATATGAATGCATGGAGGAGCAGTTTTAATGCCTCATTAAACCAGCATTGTATTAAATACTATCTTTCATAAAACTTGTTTTATGGAGAGGAGAAGAATTATTTAAAAACCTTATCCCAATTGAAAAGTATCCTTTGAGACCTGTTATCTCTTTGGCTGACTCATAACCATGTGATCACCTCAGTCAAATTTTTAACCATACCCAATCCCCTTAGCTGTTTTTAATAAAGTAGAACAGCATAAAACAACCTTAGTTTCATTTACACTCGAATGACATATGAATCTCTGTTATCAAACCAGATTGATTCAGTGGCCAGAAAGCCCAGAGGTAAATTCTGAGCCCCAGCAGCTAGTGGCAACAGTAGCAGTTGAGTTATCAACAGGACACACACAACCTATTAAACTTATGCATTCAAGACCAGCCAGAAATAAATATGCAGTAGCCACATACAATTATACATTCAACTGAGCCTGATACAATTTTATTTTTAAGGTCACATCCTCAGTTTTTTCCCATGAGCAATCCAAGTCTAGCATTTCAGTTCCTGGCTTTGTAAGGTGCTGATGATGTGGGAGCAGTTCATAATTAGCTTCAAGTTAGCTCTAATACATGAATATGGACCAAACAATTCCCTATAATGCTCTAAAATAGACTCTACAATCATTCAGGTGCTAGGCAGTGAGTTGATCTGCTACTTCTGCCTGAAGGGTCTTCCACTCTTGCTCACTTTCAGACCTTGAAAAACAACCAAGTGTATGGAGACCAATGGACTTAGGTTTCTGCAAGACCACCTGAGGATGGACTGGTTGCAACAAAAGAAGATAAAATTAAGGCACCAGTTAAGTCTGCAAGCTCCAAGGACTAAAATATGATCACCACTAACACAATGAGGGGGATAACTAATTTCCTCCATGAGAATCTGGAGATGAAATTCCAAAGGTTTTCACTGAAAGAAATGGTAGTAGTGACTCATGTGCTTTGAATCTAGTTTTCTAAAGGAGATGAGATATGTAAGTTTATCAGAATTGTCAGTAATATACAAATGACATTTAACCTTGATCAAAATACCTTTCCAATATTCCAAGGAAAGAGAAATAGACTGCATATTTATGGAGAGACAGGGGATGAGACTGGAGCAGGAGGATTAAATGGGGACCAGAATGAATTGGACTATAAGAGGGAAAACTAGCACTAATGGTCATTTGAGGGATTATATGGAAGCCTACAAGTTGCTTAAAATATATACATATATGAAAGACATTTAAATGGATTCACTAAACAATGGAAGAGGTAAAGCCTCCACTAGTCATCTTACACCAAGTAAAACCCCCAGCGCTAGGAATGGGTTACATCTAGTTAAGTTGCTGGCCAAAGAGGTTCCATGGGTTGCAAAGAGGTTGCAAGCAAAGCAACCCAGGCTATTGTCGAGGTTATTGCTTGCTCTCCACAATCTGATAGTAAGCCCACATTGAAGAAGATAATACTTCCATATCTCATTGAACACAGAGGTATTGAACATGTGACTGACTAGAGCCTTCACCCATACTGGTCAGTGTTCATGGTACTGGAAGGTACTCTGCATGCTGTCAGGGGACAAAAGTAACTACCAACCCATCTATAAACCCTGCAATCTACAACAGTAACCTGCCTGCATTATATGTTGGTGCAATAGTGGCACAACCGTTGTGGGAGCCACCACCACTCTCTGATTAGAATTAATGTCCACTCCACAAGATATTATCCAAGGCTCACACTGCTTGAGTGACCAAGAACCTGAGACTAGATAGGACAGGGGCCAAGGGGAAAACCGAATGCTACTGTCTGCTAATTGACATAGCAATTATATGACTCCTAAAGACATTCTGCTATATCCATAGATCAGAGCCTTCCTGATTCACAATTATATGACTCCCAAAGACATTCTGCTATACCCATAGATCAGAGGCTTCCTCATTCGCAATTATATGGGTCCTAAAGACATTCTGCTATACCCATAGATCAGAGCCTAGCTCATTCATCATCAGAAAAGCTTCCTCTTGCAGTACATACACAGAGACCCACAACTGGTCAATGTGCAGAGAGTGAGGGAATTTGAAACTGCCAGTCATAATTGGGATGTCGTCATCAACCCTCCCTGTCAAGGCTCTTGTAGCTATGTGGAAGAGGTGGTACAAAGACTGTACCAGCCCCAGGAGATGGATGACATCAAGGAAACAGAACTGATGCGCATATGAACTCATAGAAGCTGGGGCAGCATGCACAGGGCCTGCAAAGTTTCCTGCAAGACAGGGTCCCAGTGCTGAGAGTGGGAAGTGGACACGATCTCCCATTCCTAACCAAGAAGCTATCTGAAGAGGGCATTCACTTGCAAGGGAAAAAATATTTTCTGCATTGTCCCTGTCTGTTTCTTGTGCTTTCTCTTTGTTGTTTTAAAATCTGGTTCGTTTGCTTTTGTGTTTGCCTGTTTATTTTGCAGAGAGAAACAGTAAGTGTGGATTGTCTCAATGGGGAGATAGGGAGGATCTGGGAGGAGTTGTGGGAAGGGGAACATGATCAGAATATATTGTATAAAAATTATTTTCAATAAAAATAAGTTAAATAAAAGAGAAATATTCTATGAATGCAATGAAAATGGAAGCTAGAAGAGTATACCAAGTGTCTCCAGTTGAGGGATATTGTAACACAGTCAGATTGTCATAGTGGTCCAGATAGTTTGTCTTGGTATAAGAAAGCAGAAGCAGAGTCTTAGCAGAAACAAAAGCAAACACAAGGAAAGAGCCCACAATTAGATTTGACAATTGCTAGAGATTCAAATGCTAAGTTATCTGCTAAATAAAGGAAGGGCCATGATCACTCTGAAGAGATCTGATGGGGAAATCAAGGGATAACTTTAGTGTTGTGTGACAAGCTCTTCCACAGGAGACACACAACACATACACATCTATTCACCCCACAAAGAATGCCCATGAGGCACCAAAGTGCAGATACTCCCAAAGTCTAACTTGTGAACCAATGAGTTCTATTGGGGTTACTTACAGGAGTATGGGTGAAGAATTACTTACAGGAGCATTGATAACTCAAGGCAGCCACATGACCGAAACCCCACCCCAGCACAGGTAACAGCTCACAGAAGCTGCGACCCTGGAGCACACTGCTCAGCCTACAGGTTGCAGAATGTCCTTTCCAGGTGTCCCAGTTGATCGATACCTCCTCCAGGTAGCTCAGCTACTCTCAGATTCTTTTAGGCTCCTTGGCTGGTTCCTGCTTCTCCCAGGCAGCTTGGCTTGTCTCAGAGTGACTCTCAGAAGTTTACTGTGGGAGGGAGGGGCCTAGTGAATCTGGTCAGTTTCAAGGACTTGTTGAAACCATCTGAGTTGTTTGCTTTCTGATTTAACGAGCTTCCCTTCAGAATGGAATGTTTCAGTCCTGAGGACTGCTACACAACCAATGTCCAGTGTTGGGCTACTACAAGGTGAGCAGCAGGGAAAACAAAGCCCTTAAGAAATTACCTGGCTGATGTAGCACGAATCTTAAAAGTTCTTATTAATAAAAACAAACCTGGAGCCAGGTATTGGGGTGAACGCTGAAAGATCAGAGAAGCAGAACAAGTCACAGCCACCTCACCTTGCCAGTTCCTCAGCTGATCCTGTTTCCTCAGACTGGAAACCTCTGAGTCCTCATCCAAATGGATCTCAGCTGAACTGCTTCTCGAAAGCCTGAAAGCTTAACCAGCTCTAGTTCCTGGTCCTCACGCCTTATAAACCTTTCTGATTTCTGCCATCACTTCCTAGGATTAAGGGCTCAATTCCTGGGAGTAAAGGCGTGAGTCACCATGCCTGGCTGTTTCCAGGGTGGCTTTAAACTCAGAGATCTGGATGAATCTCTGCCTTAGGAATGCTAGGATTAAAGGTGTGAGTGCCACCATTTTCTGGCCTCTGTATCTAGCGGTTGTTCTGTTCTCTGACTCCAGATAAGTTTATTTTCTTTTCTTTTATTATTTTTTTTAAGATTTATTTATTTATGTATACAGTGTTCTGCCTACATGCCTGCAGGCCAGAAGAGGGCACCAGATCTCATTACAGATGGTTGCAAGCCACCATGTGTTTGCTGGGAATTGAACTCAGGACCTTTGGAAGAACAGCTAAGAGCTAAGATGGCTCTTAACCTCTGAGCCATCTCTCGAGCCCCCAGATAAGTTTATTAGGGTGCACAATATGTTGGAGAACACAATATCGCCACAGACTGAGGAGGAGTCGAGGTCATGATGGGAGAACTCACAGAGACAGCTGACCTGGGCTCATGGGAGCTCATGAACTCTGAACTGACAGCTAGGGAGCCTGCATGAGACCTACCTAAGCCCTCTGCATGTGTGTGACAGTTGTGTAGCTTTGTCTCTTTGTAAGACTCTGATCAGTGAGATCAGGACCTGTCCCTGGCCTTTAGCTGGCTTTTGGGAACCTGTTCCCTGTGCTGGATTACCTTGCCCAGCCTTGAATCAAGGGGAGGAGTTTGGTCCTGCCTCATCTTGATGTGCCATGCTTTGTTCAAGCCCATGGGAGGGCTGCTCCTTTCAGAAGGGAGACAGCGGAGGAGTGGATGAGGAACGGGTAGATGTGGAAGGAAGGGGAGGAATTGTGTTTGGTATGTAAAATAAATGAAAAATGTTAATTAAATGAAAGAAAAAGAAAACAAAGAAATTACCTGGCTGGCTGGGAGATGAAGTCACACTTGAGCTTCAGGTTGTAGAAAGTACAGTCTAGAATAAGGCAAAGCAGGAGTCTTTATATCTTCATAGGGATGGGATGGCTATGATTGTTGTACCTGGCCCTTCAGAAGCCCATGCTGGGGGGCTAATGTACAGGCCTCTAAGGACTCAACCATCAAGTTTCCTTCCAGGAAATGTGATCATAGCTATTATTGTGACATTTTGTAGGGGGTTGCAGATAATTTGGACCTCATTTTTGAAGGGCGTCTCTACCCAATTAAGGGGATGCATCAGTAGGAAAGTGTAAGAAAAGAGCAAGTTACTCCACAGACATTATCAAGGTGGAGTGAAATGTATGATCAGAGGAGAGCCATCTAGGCACATTACCTCACAAGAGTTGGAGGTCGGTTGCCTGGAATGAGAGTTAAGAGCAGAGTAGGAAGCCCTTAATATAGGAGAAAACTAGTGGTCCTACCTGTGACTTCCCGACTCATCCCAGGCTCTGTCCCATTGATGCTGATTGTCAAGTTGGATGCTAAGCTGAAGGCTTCCTTGTTCCAGGGACAGCGTCTCTGGCTCTGATGTGGAGGTCCCTCAGTCCTGTAGTCAGCAATGCCTGCAATGTTCTGTATTGCCACAGCAAGGCAAAGAATCCTAGGGGGATATTTGCCATTTGTCAGTTTGTCTTCCATTGCCCTCACACTGAGTCACATCAATCATTGTCAGTGCATTTCCTCTGGATAGAAGCCATGAGGAGATCTCGGGTCTCTGTCTGGCTTCAAAATGGTGTGCACGCCCTTCCTTTCTAGACCTCTCCAGAAGCTTTAACCTAATTTTGTCCCCTCTGTTCTGTCCCTAACTGCATGTTCTAGGAAACAGGATGATTTAGATTTAGTAAATGGTAGTCAGAGTTCCCAGTGAAAGTTTGAAAATATTCCCCTGATATCAGGAGCAGATTGAATATGGAATCCGTTCTGTAAATGATTTTGCCTCCTGAGGCATTAATGTCAGACAGACTCTATAGTTGTATAGCCATCTGAAGGCAGATTGAAAATGCAGTAGGGGTTTTATTAGGTCCCTGATCACTACTTTCTACTTACTGGTTATATTTAGCATTTAGTTCAAATTGGTCGATTGTATTTATCACAAATATCTGGGTCTTTTATTTTGAACACTTGTTAGCCATTTACATAAAGAGGTAAATAGACCAGCCTCTCTGGTCAAGTTTCCTTTTTCTGTTTAAGGTTTGGATTCAGAATGTGTCCCGGTCCTGAGGGATGGATCTGCTAAGTGAATCAATGGGACTCAAGGGAGAATTACACATCTGGAACAGAAAGCAAAAACATGATTTCATAAGCAGGGTGGCCCGACTCAGTCAGAAGGCTGGAAATGAAGCAGAGTCTGCTTCCCCAATTCCAGAGTTACCTTGGCAGGGAGAGGGCAAGTTCCTGGCCGGGGAGGGCCTCATTTTCCAAGATCTCTGTGAACTGGATGTAGCCTGGGCTTCTGGAGTTGCTTTGACCGGCAGGCCAAGACTCACCTTTCTTACCGTTTCCCTTTTCTTTCATTTCACCCCCCTCTTTCTCGTCTTCTTTCCTCCTCCTCTCCCCCTTCTGCCCACACTCTCTCCCTCTTCCCCCTTCTGCTTCTCCCACAGTCTTCCTCAGATATAACAGGGGGAGCAGCCAATAGAATCACACTCTTGAGGTTTTGACTTGGGCTCAGTTGTGAAACACAATGAAATTCTTTGAATTTATGATCTGGTCAAATCTGTTCTAGCTGGGATAATTTTGCATCACTTTGGAGGACACCTGCTGAAGCTTTCAGGTTCATACACCCTAGGCCAAAGAAATGGCATAGGGACTCCTGGATAGAAACAGAAGTAGGGGCATTTAGTTAAGAAAAGGCACACTGTTGGGAGTGGGGGAAAGTCACATGCTCATAAACACTATGAGTGCTGAATATAGCACCCATCTCTTGTTGGTATCCTTTGTCTTTTCCCACCTAAGCTCGTCTTGTTGTAAAGGAAGGCAGTGTTTTCAGTCTTCTTCTACTGATTGGCTTCTTTGTTGCTAATCTTCATGCTGTCCTCTCCAGTCCCTACTCACATGCCATATGGACCTGGTTTGTTTTCTGCTCTTGGTATCTCAATGTGTAAAGAGGGCACGTGTGCAGGGCCCGTCCTTCTGAAGGCTTTTTCCGTTGTTGGACAGCTGTTTATGTGACAGGACAGCTATGATTTTGTTTGGCAGCAGGCTCCCTTTGCTTACTCTTCTCCATAGCCTTGCTTGGCATCTGCCTGCAGGTAGTTTAATCTTTAACTCTGTGTTTGTAGTAGGGAAGCTGTCTGTACTCATCTTGTGTCACTTTGATGTGCCAGCTGATGTTATTTCTGCTGTCTGATGTTTGAATAAACACTCTGATGTTGGTTTTGCTGTGGGAAAAGATGAAATTTTTACTTATATTTCAACTTGAGTTTATTTTGTTTAGAGAATTCTGTTGTAATTTGTGAAGGCATGAGACACAGTAACTCTATGCTATCTTGGTGGCCCTTAGGAAGAACTCCTGTTGACTTCTCCTTTTACTATTTGAGAGTGCACTCAGAATGAATTTAACTTTTTTTTTAAACATGACATTTGTGTATTAATCTGTGTCTGTTAACTGGCTTGATGCAGGCTGCAAAGCTAATGGCCGAAGCAATAGGCATATTAGAGATTTATCCATATGCTCATTCCCTGGATACCAAAAAGAAGAGATAAATGCTCTTTCCAGCCCATTCTGGGTGACTCTAGGGAGCAGAGGTTTAACAAATATGGCAGGGAGTGTCTGGCCTCAGGATGTCACAGAGAATCACCTCAGAAGACTACACAAACATGATGCTTGATATGGTCTTCAACAGCTTATCTGGGAGATGCACATAAAGTTTAGTCAGTCCAGTCAATGAGATCCACCACACCTCTTGCTTTGTGGACTTCCTAAGACACTCAAGAAGGACGATCTTGCCCATTGGTGGCTTTATGGGAGGAATCCACATCAGTCATCACATAGTGATTATTTGGAACCTGTCACTTAGTATTAATTCTTGCTTAAGCCATCAAGATGAACCACTAACCTGAAACACCATTTGTCTCTAGAATTCCTAGAAATAAATGACTAGTGTATGTACAGCCTCATCATTTTAGTGCATTTTCTAGATGTATTTATTTATATGTGTGTAGGTGTTTGCTCTCATGTATGTTTATGCACCACGTGACCCAAGTGCCCTCAGAGGCCAGGAGAGGGTGTCAGATCCTTACAAGTAGAGTTACAGATGGGTGTGAGCTCCCATGTGGGTGCTGAGCATCAAACCCCAGTCCTCTGGGAGAACAGTTGGTACCCTCTTCACCACTAAGCGTAGTTGGAAGGTTTCTCCGGTCCTGCCAGGCCCCCAGTAGTCCAGACTAATATCTCCCGCCTGCAGTCCTGCAGCAACTGGGACCCAAACCAAGTAAACACACAGAGGGTTATATATTATTTCCTATCTGTATGGCCTTTTGCAGTCTTCTTGCTTGCTAGCCATGTGTCCATTGCCCACTGTATTGCATTTTAAAACATTTTTAATGATTTTTTTTATAATTTCAGAACATACACCACAATCCTACTTATTTCCCAGTCCCTCTGTGTCTGCCCTTCACCCTTGTGGCATCCCTCCCTTGCAAGGGAAAACTTAATAATAAAAATAAATAAATAAAAATACAATTTTTTTTAAAGCTCACATTTTCAAAGCTCACGTCGCTCTGAAATTACTCTGACTGGCCTATTTAAAGTATTCCTGACATTTTTAGTCAAAATAAATGATAGGTGGGATTCTAGGATTATTGCTAGTCTGTCATCCCCCCGCCCCCTTTCCAAGATCCTTCTCTCAGTCAGGCCCAACTGAAATGTGAATACTGAAAGGACCACTTTGAGTCCCCTGGTAGTACACTCAGGACTCAGCACTTTCAAAGGTTAATTCTGGAAGTTTAGGCTGAGAAAGAAAATCCAGAGTTACTTCAGGTTTACAAAGCAGGTGACTACATGATCTATAACAAATGAGAATAGAAGTTGATTATCTAATTCACCATACAGAATTTGGATTTTACTATGCATTCACAAACCAGATAGGTCTATACTGTCTTACTAATGAAGGTACTCTTAACTTGTTAAAACATTTCAGAAAGTGTCCAGAGTTGGTTCAGTGTGTGAAGTCACCTGCCATCCAGCCTGACAATCCCCTGGATCCATATGTTATAAAGACAGAGCCAACTCCTGCTAGTTGTCCTCAGACCATGGCATGTGTGTGCACGTGGAGGAAGCACAACTAAAAAATGTAAGAAAAAATAAATTAAGTAAAGAGATGTTCAGTGTAAGTGTTTGTGTGTCATCTTAGCATGAGCTCTATTTATCTGTGTCGTGGAACTTCAACTGAGAAAGTTCCTCCATCTGAATATAGGCTAGTCTGTGGAGACATTTTCTTGATTACTGATTGATGCAGAGCAAGCCACAGGAGAAGTCTAATAAGAAAGCTTCCTCCATGCTCTCTGTTTCAGTGTCTGCTTCCAGGTTACTGTCCTGCTCATGTTCTTGTCCTAACTTCAGTCAGGTTACTGCCCTCCTAAAGTTCCTGTCCTGACTTCTGTCAGGTTACTACCCTGCTTGAGTTCCTGTCCTGACTTCCATCAGGTTACTACCCTGCTTGAGTTCCTGTCCTGACTTCCATCAGGGTACTGCACTGACTTCCATCCGGTTACTGCCCTGCTTGAGTTCCTGTCCTGACTTCCATAGGTGATGGAGTGTGACCTGAACATTGTGAAAGAAAATAAACCCATTCTTCTCCAAGTCGCTTTAAGTTATAGTTTTTTTCACAGCAATAGAATCCAACTAAACAAAAGGATGTATTTGGGTCTCATACCTGTGTAACAAAACATTTAAATGGGTGCATAGAGATTGTTTAATATACATTTATATATGTGTTAGGTCTCAAACTCAGGACCAATGGATACCTGAAGTGCCTATTTAACACATCAAAGTGGACTCTGGCTGCCAGTTTCTCTCAGTTACTTGATTCAGAGTCATGCTGGGTGGCATACCCCACCCCCTACCCTAAACTTCTTCAGCCTAGTTCATAGGCTGGGCTTGGCTTCCCTTGGCTTCTCTGATTCCTATATAACTCAGCCTGGCCACACCTGTCTCTTGGTCTCCTGTCTCACTCTGATCTCATGACTCCTGTTCTTCTTTCTTCCTCTCTCAATCTCTTTTCCAACCCTCCTCTGGTGGCCCAGTTCCCACTTGGCCCAGGCAGGTGATAGACAGCTACAGGTCACCCTGGTCCTCACAGTCCAGGCTTGCTGAAGACATCCACAGAACCACCTTTGCAGAGCCTGGTGGGAAGGCACCATTGTGGTGAGCAAATATGTGGTGGAGAAATGGGAGAGAAAGAGAAACAGATAGGTTCATGTGCTGTGGAAAGGGGCAGAACTGAAGAAGCAAAGGGCATGAGGAACAGGCTGATGTGGGTATCCTGCTTGCCACCTGGGGCCAGGGTGCTGCCGAGCCAAGGTCTGAGTTGAAGTCTGTGGTTCCTGTTACCACTGAGGGCTATGCAGATGCCTGCTGTCTGTTCAGCAACCCGAGTCCATTTTGGTGTCTGTAGAACATGCCACCACTGGGGCCTTACTGATATGGGTGGCCTGTGCTGCCACCAGGGCCATGGTGACCTCCCAGAGTGAGCTGCTGCTGAGGGCCATGTCTGGTTCAGTGGTCCTGCTGCAGCTGGGGTCGGTGTTGATGTCTAGGGCCCCTGTTACCACACAGGGGTCATAGGAACCATGCCTGCTGAAACCTGAGGGTGTGCTGAGCCAACCCTGCCCTTCACTGGCCCTGGATAGCTGACTCTGTGCCTGGCTGGACACTGCAGCAAGAGAACTGGCCTCACCCCTCATTGGAGCAGATTCACAAGTAAGGAGTGTTTCAAAGAGGATCATGCATCCTCTGCTATAGGGGGTCGCAGGCGACCAAATGCCTGCAGTAGCTGTATAAGTCAATGACTCAGGAAAGTTCTCTCTGTTGAGACAGACCTGCTCTTTAAGCTGCAGAAGCATCTATCACAGCTCCCTATGCTGCATCCTGTTTCCTTGGTAACAATCTTCATTTCAGTGTGGGCTCATACTTCAGGAAACTCGCTGGATGCTAAACAAGCCCTGAGATTGTCTGAGAAAGAAAAATAAGGTTGTCTCTGGAATCATGAGATACAGTGTTGGGTAAAAGCAAACCTTGACTGGAAAAAAGAAATCTTAGGAACGGATGCAAACGAGACACGGCAGCTCAGCTCTAATTCGAAAGTTCTATTGGCCATCAAGAAATGTGAGAGAAGAGGCCGTTAGCTAAGTACCAGAAGCCTTGACAAGAGTACGTTAAAGACACAGCACTGCATTGCTTGATTTTCTAAGGTTTTTAAGATGTTATCCATCAGTACTAATATTACAACTATTTTTGTTCAAATGGATCAGGCAACAGGGAAATGTACAAGGCACAGAATAGGCAAACACAGTTCTGAAACATTAAGGGTTTATACTATGTATTAGTTGTGAGCATCTTCTAACTTATCATAGTTTAGTCTTTAATTTTCTCTCCCTTTTTTACTTACTTGTCCTCATTCTGTTCCTGAGTACCAATGATTTACAAGCTATAACACAGGAAGAGAACACCAGGAA
Organism: Peromyscus californicus insignis; assembly: GCF_007827085.1. Classification (NCBI taxonomy): domain Eukaryota; kingdom Metazoa; phylum Chordata; class Mammalia; order Rodentia; family Cricetidae; genus Peromyscus; species Peromyscus californicus. The sequence goes on from NW_026294391.1 coordinate 84,751,124, forward strand.
TATGGACGTGATCAATTGTAGCATCAGACCCACCACTGTCCAGCCAACTAAACCTTTGACCTGTCCTAGTGTCCACCTGTCAAAAAGAAGTAGACAGAAATAGGCTTCTCTGTGCAGCACACAATCACTTTTACCACACTCGTACACAAGCCAGGTTCTATTATCATGACCAGGAAATTCTCCCAAAGAGTGATAGATTCAAAGAAGACAGAGTTCACCAGTGCAAACAGGCATGTGAAATCTGCTGCTGTAGACAATACATAAATTGATCAGGCAGTTGATGGGCAGGAAACTCCAAAAGGACAATTTCCACTCTTTCACAGCCTGAAGTAGAAATGACCATGGCTTTCTGACTGGGATACCAGAAGGGAACTCTGGCTTCTTACCTCCTCCTGAATTAGAGCCTCAGCTTGATAGACTTTGGAAGTTGTGAGTGAGACTCCAGTCTGGACACTAGTCCCTGCTGGGAAACACCTTTGTCATTGGAGCTGGGTTTTCATGGTGAACTTGCCATATGTCTATTCCCAAATGTTAACCCATTTCTTACATGACTTTAGGGACTCTTCAGGGTATGTGTGACAGTAGTCTTGGAGGCCATTGAGGATGGATACCAGAACTCTGATGAGACTCTTTAAGGAAAAGCTCCTTCCTTCTGATGGAAAGAATGGAGGACATCTCTGCCTGTGACTGGCTGGAGACATGAGAGTGTAAATGACTCTGAAGAATGAATGTTACATACTATCATATCGTCCCTTAAGAGTTAGTTAAGCTGGGTCTGTCAGTCATCAGGTGAAGCAACAACCCCTCAGGCAAGCTGATTTTCCTGGAGCCATGCTAAGGAGACAGAAGAACAGTTATCTGCACAACGAGATGATGATGTACTTGTCCCTTTCAGAATGCCACCTTTGGCAGGGCAGAAGCTTGCTGAGCTTTCCTCCCACAGCACTGTGAACCTGATCAGACGAGTGAAGCTTTTCAGTTTTCTGCTTTCTGTCCCTCCCTAAGCCTCTGCATGCTTTCCCTGGTGCTCTGGGCTTTCTCACTGTTTCTTTGTAGCTGTCCCATCCCCTTTACCACATGTCTGCTTACAACAACATGGTTCTATCTCTCCTTCTCTAGCTTCCTCCTCTGGGCGGCTGCAAAGACTCACAGCTTGCCTACCCTGGAGTTTTTCTCTCAAAACTGAGTAAAAATTGTCCTTGAGCTTCCTTCTGACTCCATTTCTCCATTTATTAAGAAGACTAGGAACTCACAGTAGGCCATTCCAGCTTCCCCAGTATCACAAGAGTCCCCACAGGTTCCAGTAACAGGGTGAACTCAGCTCTTCAGGAGTGCACAGACGTGGAAAGTGTGCTAGCCTCAAGCTCTAGGTAGTTGGGACTGTTAGAATATTTTAAACAACTTGGTATTATGAAAACTTATTGTTATAGCCATAGGACAGAATTATTTGCAAGGGTAGAAAGTACATTATAAAAAAAGAACAATGGAAGATGATTTGTAGCTGGTCAGAGTAGTATTGCTTCATGTGATTTCCAGTATGTGGGAAAGCAGGCACTTCTACATTGTGTTATCAGGAATATAATTTTTCAACAGGTCCTCCAATGTAAAGTATTATTATAAAATATAGATCTATGATTCTGAAAGAACACTTTCAAGATTCCATTATAGACAAGTGTTTACAAGATGTACCTTTGTAGGCAATAGAAAGTATGGGAATGGAAAATTCCCGTCACTTGAGGGCTGGTGAGATAGATTTTAACACATCCCAGTTATGGATCACTGTGGATATAAAACTCAGACCTGATATTTCAGTAAAATTTAAAATGGTGTCAGAGAAACAAAGTCTCGTGTAAATACGGCCATGGAAAGACTGTACATAGCTTATCATCACATCTGAGAAATGAACTCCGTGCTAAGAAGCTGTGTCTGGCCATGAACACATGGCTCCTGGAAGAATCCTCCTTGACCGTAGACACTGAGGGACGATGGGAATTTCAGTAGTCTGGAGACACAGGAATTTCCTAGCTTCAGAGACTATTTACTTTATCTTGGGCTAGTGTTAGGAACAACCGTTCCCTGCCCCACTCTGTATCTGAACTTACACCTCTTAGAAGAAAACCCTCTCAGGAGATGTTAACTTAGAACTCCATCTTGTGATCATAAATAAAAGTCACTTAGAAGCTATCAACTTAGTAGAGCACTATCTTCCACCAATCCGAGAGCTAAAAATGACATCAGACAATGTTTCAGGCCTATAGAAGAGCTTCTCCACTCTCAATGTATCCCCTTCTCTGGAGTACCCATTAATGTAGTTGAAACTTGCCTTGATTTACAACATTTTTTTAATGTGCTGTAAACATATTAAAAAAGGCATGAATCCACTTCTTCATTGGAACATGGAATTTGGGGTAACCTACATCTGTGTCCCTGTGTCATGGTCACTCATAATGGCTCCAGAATAAACTACCCCTTATTCCCTTTAATATGGAGCTGAGATTTTTACAAGTCAAACAAGACACAAATTCACTTTTGTTTCTGCAGATCTCTATCCAGAGGTCTCAGAACAGGGAAATGACAGAAAACCTTCCACTTCTGGTAGCACAGAACTTTCTGTTTGATTCGGAAAATGATCTAATTTCCCCCTAGAGGCCACCAGTGTTCCTCTCTTAAAGATTTAAACCTTTGAATGCCTTCCAGTATTTCTACTGTCTTCTGGTTGTACTTCACGATTATGCCACAAGGTGGCACTATGATAAAATAACTTAAGTGTCCACAAAGATCTAAAGAAAAATCTTGGAGCTGGAATGTACTCCCTGGTAGAATTCTTATGTGGCATGGATACAGCAAACAACAATAGAAATACTCTAGGATGGCAGTGTAAGTCATTAGCAGAGACTTTGCTCAGCTATCATTTACAAAGACAGGGTTTAGATTTTCCACAAAACAATAATGAACATATAATAATTCCTTAAAAATCCAGTTTAGCCAGGCATTGTCCTGCACACTTTTGATTGCAACATGATACATGAGTAAACAGATATCTGTGACTTCAAGGCCAGCTTGATGTCTATAGATGTTCCAGGCCATTGAGGGCACAATGAGACTGTCTAAAAAATTTCAGTTTATGCACCTAAGTAAAAACTTTAATTATTCTGAAAATCCTGATAGGTGTAATGGAGGACCATGTAATTTACGTTTCTAAGAGTAACAAATATCTTAGACTATTGTCTTAAAGTAAAAAAGCAGTTTTGCTTGTAGTGTTAAAACCTCCAGTCATGGACAGTTTGACTCTGTTGCTTTTGACCTGTCGTAAGGCAGCACCATTTGGTTGAGTGCGTGGTAGAGCAAAACCAGCCCTCTCATGGTTAGGAAGCACAGGCCCAAAGAGACAGGCCTGGATTCCCTTTATCCATCCCTTCAGAGGTACGACCCCAATGGCATAGGGTCTCCCACAAAGTCTTGCTCATTAAAAGTCTTACCTTCTCCCAATAGTGTTGCCTTGACAACAAAGATTCAACAAATAGATCATTGGAGAATACCCAAGCTTCAGTCCAGAGCACATGCTAGAGACAGACACACTAGTATACTCCAAGTGTCCATATTACAAAATGTCAGGTAGTTCTGGAGTTCAGTGGGAATCACCAGCATGTGCCAGGGAAGGCAGGGGTGAGTGGAAGCAGTTGGAGATGCTGGTTCAGGACTTGGCAGCGGTGTGCAGAGCAGACAGTAGAGGAAGGGACTCCAGGAACTGGACAAATTTGGAGAGGCCTGTGAAGGGATGGCATGTTGGAGAACCCACACTCTACTCCAGGAGAGAAATTTCTACAGTGTGCAGAGCTCAATCTGCACCGTGGCAGGAAAAGATGAACCATTGAATGGAATGCAGATTTGGGGTCAACAGCAAACAGAACTGTCTTAATGTGCGTGCATGGGGATTTCCACACAGAAACACTGTTACAGTGAACATTTAAGATATTTGGCGCATACCTTTAATCCCAGCACTCAGGAGGCAGAGCCAGGTGGATCTCTGTGAGTTCGAGGCCAGCCTGGGCTACAAAGCGAGTTCCAGGAAAGGCAAAAAGCTACACAGAGAAACCCTGTCTCGAAAAACCAAAAAAAAAAAAAAAAAAAAAAAAAAAAAAAAAAAAAAAAAAAAAAGATATTTAACTGGAAACAACTCAAAAGGAAACAGCTGTGGTGCCTGCTAGTGGCCAGAGTCAGGATTTTCCCTCTGAGAGTCTGAACACTCTGTAGTCTGGAAAGTGAGACCAAGACTAGGAACTTGAAGGGATGGTATCAGTCTGAGTTATGAATATTTTAATCACTGGATGTGATCACTTTATGTTTATCCATTCCTGGGATATCTAATTTAAACCGATAATCCCGAGCACTTCTGCAGTGAGGGAAAAACTGCATCTGGGAATATATAATGCTAGAGGAGACACAATCACATCCTCACCCACATTGGACACGTACACTCAAACTAACAAAACATCGCTTTATCCATTTTGTTCCTCCATAACAGTGAATACAATGCATGCTTTTCCAAAGATCTGTATATCCAAAATACTTGTGTTAATCTGCTCACAATTATATTCTGTGATTTTTTAATTATGAAATTAGAGTTGTCTTGACTGTAGAAATTTAAAAACTAGAGAAAATGATGTTGTAGAGGGAAATCATCTTTTCGGTGGTCCAGTTCTTTTCTCGTGCATCAAAGGTGTCTCTTGCTCATAGAATGGTGTACAATCTTCTGATATATTACTGTATTCCACAATCGTTGTACCTTCCCACATATATACACGATTTTCCACCAGTAGAACTACAGCAAAGAAGCTATTCTTTTCCATTTAATATTCTCATAATTCCTCAGTAACTCATGAGTGCTTGTGTTTTGACATATTAAAAATATGCTGTATGAACTGCTAAATGAAATCACTACCTATCCTCCCCATTAGTAAGTGATCTCACAGATAATAGATAATAACACAGTATTTAGGATTCGCTTGCAAATGTTTCTCCCTGGTGTTGACACAACTCAGTGTTTTTATACAGTTAGAATGTAGTTTTAAAGAAAGTTTTTTTTTAATTCTTTGTGGATTTCACAACATGTATCTCCATCCCATTCATCTCCATGCCTTTGTATCTGCCCTCTGCCCTTGCAACCTCCCCTACTAAAATAAAATAAAATTTAAGAGAAAAGAAAAAGAGAGAGAAAAGGCAGAAAAAAAATCTTGTGGTGGAACCTGTAATGTGGCCCAGTGAGTCACACAGTATATACTTGTGTCCATATATCTTTACTTGCAAGAGTTCATTGCAAAGAGTCATTGGTCTGGTTCGAGGACTCTGACTTCTGCTACACTATCGATGCTGGGCTCTCATGGGACTCCTCTTGGACATCCTCACCCTGTGCATGGAGACACTGCAGCTTTGGATCTGCAGGTCTGACTCCTTCATGTGCTCCAGCAGATCATAAATGAGGTGGATGTTGGCGTGGGCCAACTCATAGCCCTGGTTCTGGACTTTGGTGGTTGCCGGGTTGATCAGCCTGCCAGCTCTCCCTTGTCCTCACCACCAGGGTGAGCTCTCTGGCATTGCCCCAGCTAGTTCACCCTATGCAGGAAGGAGTGAGGGGCAGGACCAGTTCTCCCGCTTTCATGCCCCCAGGGTCAGCTCTCCCACACCAACACCACCAGGGTCAGCTCTACTGCATTACCCAGGCAGGAGCAGGGGCACCCTCCCTAGTGTTACAGCTGGTGAGGGACAGGGACAGCTCTCCTGCTCTTATGACCCCAGGGCCAGCTCTCCCCCCTGCCATAGGTGGTGTGGGGCAGTGTGGAGGGAAGGCATCTCTCCCTCTCACATACCATCTTATGGCAGATGAGGGGTGGGGCTAGATCTCCCATGCTCATGTTCTTGGGGTGTCTCACCAATGCCCCTGTCAGCAGGGGCAGCTCTACTGTGCTGCCCAGGCCAGGTGCATGGCCAGTGTCCTGAGTGTTGTAGCTGTTAAAGAGAGAGTCAACTCTCCCTAGTGTTGCAGTCAGTGAGGGGCAGGACCAACTCTGTGCAGCCCTATCCTCTTGGCTTTCGTTTGTACAGGAGCCAAGGACATCAACACAGACTGCTGCTGGAGTAGGGCCTGGAACCCAGGTATGGGTCTTGGCAGCAGCCCAGGCCAGGACATCAACTTGTGGCACTGGGCAGGTCCATAGGGCAGGTAGTCCGGGGCTGGCAAGTGGGTTTCTTTGACCCTCTCAGTCTTAATGGCATTGGGCAGGGACCTGCTTTCTCCTCTAGAATGTGACTTTAGATTCCAATAATATCACGGGATAAAATATTTCAGTTATTTTTGAAAATGTGCTTAGTACCTCATGAAAGATTTAATAGTAGTTCCTAGAGCTATAATTCCATTCTGAACCCCAAAGAGCGAAGGGAAATCTAGAAAAGATTTACAAGAGGTGGGGGTGTGAGTAAGTTCAAAATACACAGCATGAAATTCTGAAAAATTAATAAAAATACTATTTAAAAGAGCAAAAGATGATATTTCCAGAATCAGTTGTTAATCAGATGACAAAATCTTGTTTTTCAAATGTACTTAAACTCCCAAATTAGCACCTCGTTCTGAATATCTGAATAATGATGGTTGTAACTAATACTGGCTGACATCTTGCTGAACATGTGATTTCCCCTTCCTCTTCTTCCCCTAACCTCTCTCATCCCTTTAGGGACCCGCTATCTCATGGTGCTTCTGTGTGCAGTTCTCCTGGGTGGGATTTCCTCTTTTCTCATCACCCAGAGGGCTGCTGATGGGGACTCACCAGACTACAACACCAAGAGAGTGCAAAATGGTCCTGCCTCAAGCCTTGAAAGTCCATCTTCTAAAGGAGAGGCTGCTCTCTGGGAAAGGCTGGGGAAGAAGTTCCACTCAGCTCTGCCAGTGTGACATAAGCTTTGTGAGGAAATTTATTAACTGTGATCTCAGGATACCATCCTCACAGAGCTCACTTGAGGCCATCTAATAAAAACTTCCTATTGTCCATGTACAGGGTGTGAGGTTGATGGATCTTTAACGGACATGGGGGCTGGAGAGATGGCTCAGTGGTTTAAACCATTTGCTGCTTGTGCAGAAGACAAAGGTTAGGTTCTCACCAGCTATGTCAGGGAGCTCACAACTTCCTGTGACTCCAGTTCCAGGGGATCTGATGTCCTCTTGTGGATGCTGTGGTCACCTGCATGCACTTGGTGCACATACATACTTCCTGCACTCACACATGGACACAAATGAAAATAAATCTTTTTAAAATGTGAAGACAGAGCATTAGATAAAGCATTAGCTTGGTGAGCCTTGGGTTAACTGAGATATTGCCTCTTCTTCTCTTCTTCTTCTTCTTCTTCTTCTTCTTCTTCTTCTTCTTCTTCTTCTTCTTCTTCTTCTTCTTCTTCTTCTATTGTTTTGGTTTTTGCGACAGGGTTTCTATGTGTAGTTTTGGTGCCTGTCCTGGATCTCGCTCTGTAGACCATGCTGGCCTTGAACTCACAGAGATCCGCCTGGCTCTGCCTCCTGAGTGCTGGGATTAAAGGCGTGTGCCACCACCGCCTGGCTCTTATTGCCTCTTCTAATGAGAAACAGACATGCACACCAATGAAGTAATGTCTTTGGATGTCCTGAACTCATGATTTTGGAAATAAGGATTCATTCTTGGGTCCATGATATGGGCTCTTTGTCATCATGTCTTTGAAGAAATCCAAGTAGAGGTCCTCATGAGGTAACTCAAGGAGGTCCCCAGATGAGTTGATGAGTCTATGAGTCTGTTTGGTATATTCTGCAACAGATCACAATGGAGATGAAAAACACAAATTTTGCCTAATGGCTATTCCCAGACTGCATAGGGTGCTGGTAGTAACTTTCCTGGACCATTCAACCCATCCCACATTCACAAGCACAGGGCTTCTCTGATCTATCAGTATCCAGCCAACACCATATCAGGATCTCTGCCACCTTCTGCCTACCTCAATCATGAAAGTTATACTAACCTTAACTTCACAGATTTCCTTGTATTTTCCACTAAATTAAACTGAAGTTCCCAACCTCTACTCTCATTCCAGATTCACATGTTTCCTGACTCTTCCACATTATGTTTTCAAACTTACTCGAGTTTCACAAATGGAACACTTTCCACAACCTCTCCTCGGGCACCATCATCTCTGCAGTAATGAGATTCATCCCTTACTCCATTTCCCTTTCCTTTCTTCCACTGTCTGTCCTCCCTCCACTCTCCCACTTTCACGTTCGTAACAGAGGGTTCTATGTTATCTGTAACAGGCTTTCCTTTGCAGATTTTTGGCTTGATCCTCACAGCTTCATGCCTGTCTCAATCATGCATGATGTGGGAACTGCTGCTTTCACTCAACAATTTGTCAATGTTTTCCCAGGCTATTAAGACTGATGTAGGTACTGCTGCTAAATCTCACTGATGCCCCAGGTTTCCAGCTTTGGGGATACCACGTTCTCTGCACTCTTGGATGGGTCATTATCTTACAGGTATGGTTTGATCTCATTGGTCAGAGAAAATTAAAATGCCCTTTTCCCCATCTGGAAGACAGGTGTGTCTTCAGTCTCACCTGTTAGCCCAGATGACCCACATTGGTGCAGAATTTTGACACCTAGTGAGGCTCTGAGTCTCAGAAAGAAGCAGGAGGTAAATGGAAGTTGCATTTGTTAGTTTATTGTGAGTCTGATGCTATTAAAAAACTAAAGTCTACTTAAAGATACTCCTTAAGATCCTCTAAGATACTGAAGAGGAGCAAAGCTCCTTTTTTGTTTTGTTTGTTTTGTTTTGTTTTTGAGACAGGATTTCTCTGTGGAGCACTGGCTGTTCCAGAACTCACTCTGTAGACGAGGCTGGCCTCAAAATCACAGACCCACCTGCCTCTGCCTCCCATGTGCTGGGATTAAAGGCATGCACCACCACCACCCGGTGCAAAGTTCTAACTTATTTTATAAAGACAAGGTCACTATGATAAAGAACCAGACAAACATTGAAAGAATAGAGAGTGATTATACCTTATATATACTAATAAAAATCTCCTCAAAATAATAGAAAAAAATAGCTGTATATTAAAAGAATCTCATACCTCATCCACATAAATTTCATTTCACAAATGTAAGTTACACATTGGGTTTGGATATGACTTCTTGGGTATACCAAATCATATGTTGCAGTCCATATGTGTTAGTACACTTAGTGCTTCATATAACAATGCCTAGAGAGAAAAACATAAAACAAGATGGGAGAAAACATTTGTAAATCACACATCTAACAGTGTTAATCTCCAGAATGTGAAAGCCATTGTTTTCACAGGCTTGAGTGTGGAGAGGGGAATCAGGGGTTCATGCTGCAATCAGACACCCTTGTTGGGAAAAGATGTAAGAGAAGAGTGGTGGAGGATGGGATGGTGTGTGACACCAGGTGAACCTGCCATCTCTCTGCTGTGATCCTAGTTGGCTCAGACCAGCAACCCGGGTTTTGAAAATGGATGAAGGACTCTGTTACACATTCCTCTAAGACACACAAATGGCCAATATACATGTGAAAAGACACACAGTGGCACTCCTCATTAGAGAAGTGAATGTCCAAACTGCCTCATATCACAATTCTACTACCACAAAAAATAAATAAAAATCAAGAACCACCAACATGCATATAGAACTTGCAAAGTTGAGCTTGGGCAAATCAGAGTGCAGGTGTGGGTTACCAGTGCCGAGAATGAAGGAAACGGGGTGCTGTTCCTTAAATGATAGATGTATTCAATTATAATGTCAATGGGTTCTCTAAGCCTAATGTATAGTACAGGGATTGTGTCAGTACTTAACAGTAAAGCATATTATACTTGAAATTTGCTGAGAAACTAGATCTGTATTCCTGTCAAAAAAAGGTCACTCTATGATTTGATGGATGTGGTCATTAGCTCTGTTAAAGTAATCATTTCACTGTATATACACACACAAATCAATTCTCTGTATTATTTAAATCTATACATTTCTGCTTATCATTTATATCACACACACACACACACACACACACACACACACACACACACATATATATATATATATATATAAAACTGACAAGTAAAAAAGTGATTGAATAGTCATCATCATCAGTCTACACATTGGGAGTGGCAGGTCTATTAATTCCTAACCAAGATACAGAAGAACAGATAAAAGTGACTGTAATGAAATGTGTGCTAGTGTTTTTCACACACTCCCTGTGCTCACAGCACCAGTGTGAGGCTAATTTCCATGTTATAGATGACAACTTGAGAGATGGAGACAATAAAGATTGTATTCATGACTACACAGTCAGCAAAGGAAAGACCTTGAATTTGTATCCAGTACACTGTTCTGGACTCTGGGAAAATGTTGAAAATTTGTTGTTGAGTGACAGAAGGAGCTGACAAAAGAATACATATTAACAGTAACTATCAATACATTGGTGAATTTGTACAAGGTTAGAGAAAATAAAATGATTGTGACCTTGGCGAGAGAACACCCATTGCAATTTGGGTACAGAAGTCCTAGTGGAGTGGAGTGAAGAGTCCCTAGGAAGTTCGAAATCTTAACAGAGAATGGAGAAATCTATTTTTGGTCTTCAAAAGGAATCCAGAGACAGAGACAGAGACAGAGAGACAGAGATGCATACCGAGAGAGAGAGAGAGAGAGAGAGAGAGAGAGAGAGAGAGAGAGAGAGAGAGAGAGAGAAGCAGAAATGTGACTATATGATTGATTGGGGATGAAGAATCGAGAGGATTTTTTTTTAATCTCAGTTCTTTGAAATTGGAACAAGTTTCCAAGTTAATGTGAAGGAGTCATCACTCATCTCATCCTAGATTTAATTACTTTTTTGCTTTCTTTGTTTTGATTGGAGACAGTCTCCTACAATGCTTTCCAGGATGGCCTTGAACTTCAAATCTTCTCCCTCTGCAGTCCCACAAACAGTTATCCATCTTCACCCCAGGATCTAGCACTCCCAGAAAGCCAATCTGCTGCTACATCTGTGGGCTTGGAATACTTACACCATTGTCAGAGGCACTCAAAAACTGAGCCAGTCCTTAGAACTTTACAAATGGAGGTGGCTTGCACTGAGATGTTTTTGGAAGGCTGTTGTGACACTTCCCTGTGACACAGCACAGAGCAAGTCCCCAGTGCCTGGTGTACACAAGACTCCTATGAACCAACATCTTCCTTCCACTCTTCTACTTTCATTGTTGTGTCAAAAAACCAAGCCCCCTCCTCCTTTTGCTAAAGATTCACATCATTTTCCTCTGTTTCTTTTAAATATGCTTGTTAACAGTTTGAGGCTGGCCACTGCCAAGTTCTGATGACTGTGCTCCCAAAGCAATTATCCTCATCACCTCATTATCACTTTTTATTAAGAATTTTTTATTCATTTTACATACCAATCAAAGACCCCCCTCTTCCCTCCTCCTGCCTCCTCTTTAGCCCACCCCTTTCAGCCCATCCCCATTCCCTCCTACAAGAAGATAAGGTACATTTAGTATTGGTATCCTGATACTGTATTGATAGTTACTGTTAATATGTATTCTTTTGTCAGCTCCTTCTGTCACTCAACAACAAATTTTCAACATTTTCCCAGAGTCCAAGAGGTACATTTAGTAGAGGCAGATCCAACCTGCTCCCCCTGCCTCAAGGCTGTGCAAGGTGTCCCACTATAGGTAATAGGCTCCAAAAAGCCAGCTCAGGCACCAGGGATGGATCCTGGTACCACTGCCAGGGGGCCCCTTAAGCAGATCAAGCTACACAACTGTCTCGCTTATGCAGAGGGGTATTATCATTTATATGACTTACTAGGGCACTATATTTCACGTTTTACATATATTATTTAACATTATATATTCTACATTTATTTACATAGTTTTTATAGATGTATAATATAACATGCCATAGTCTCCTGAGGTAGGTATTACCTTTCTGTATTTGGTAATAGAGAAGGCATCACATTGAATAATTTGTTAGATATCACACAATAAGATAACAGTGGACTTTAACCCAAATGCTTAACTCTACCCTATGCTATCTTTGTTGAAACTACACCAGTTTTATAGATTAGCTCTTTTGGATTTCAGAAACTTTATTGTCTGGATATAAGTGTCATCATCACCTTCCTCAAAGCTAGGTAGCTGTGCTCATTTCTGAGCACAAAGTGATTCCAGTTACCCTACCAGGCATCAGTTCCAGTGATACTGTAGTGTTTCTCTAGGATCTGCAGTCATACATACTAAGGAACAGCATAATGGTAGATCAGGCTGTTGTTTAAATATGCCCATATACTGATTGTCTTCTGAACCGTGAGAAAGCCAGTGTGCTGGCTCTCATTCCATTTCTAGGCGTCTTGTGCCTCTTCCTTTCTCTCAGTGTGTTACTCATTAAATGAACTTCTGACAGACTCCTCATGTATGAGACTGATCTTAGTTGATGAGAGTGGACTCAGAGTGCTACATCTCCACTACACTGGAGTATTTTCTCAGCAGGAGGCAATATAATGGGTTTGAATACTTTGATAGTGAGTCAGTCAAAGATTATGTGGTTCTCTTCTACAGATGGGACAGACTTACACCAGACTACTGGGAATCTATCCTGTAGTTTTCACAGTAGGGTTTGCCAGGACTCCATATCTTTCTCATCCATAGACCTCCAGTATCAACTGGATGTAGTGACACATGCCTACACACTGTCTTAGAATGTAGAGGCAAGAGTCTTAGTTTTAAGTTTGAGACCAGTCTGGCCCATACCAAGTTCCAGGCCAGCTGAGTATACACAGTGAGATGATGTCTCAAAAATAAAAGAAAGAAAAGGAGGAATTAGGAAGAGCCCCAGGGCCATGGGATCTGATAGGCTTTTTTGTTACTGCTTGTATAACAGCCACAAGTTCTTACTCAAAGCTAACACCCTCGATTGTCAACTGATAAGTAGATCACTGAAGTATTCCAGAGTGAAGAACAGGCTAGCCTCAAAACCCCAAGAAGTCTACCATCTAAATTACAATTCCTCTTTAGTTATAGAAGACAGAAGGTGTGATAACTTGCTGTTTGTTTTGGAGATAATGTCTCAACATGCCCTAAACTACTGTACCCTAATAATTTCACTGAAAACTTTGTAGGATTTACCCCTAACCCACTTGAATCCAATTTTTACAGAGGTGTCTTCACTAAATTGTCCCTTACAGCTCATCAATCCAATTAATATTATGTTTTCCATGTAGTGAAACAATATCCAAAATTTAGAAGGATATCCAGATGATCCCCTTTTGCACAGTTTGTTAAAAAGTAGGGAAATTAGTAAAACTCTGGAGAAAAACATGAATGTATAGTGTTGTCTACTTCATGTGATTGTAAACTGTTTCTGGTCTCCTTTCTGATGGCTATGGGAAAGAATGCATTGCCAGATATGGCTGTAATCCATGTAACAAAGAGTATGTTAATCTAATCTAGCACCACTCCTAAAACTAGATTGTAACTTGGTTGAGCATCTCCTATAATTTCTCTTATCATATGTCCCTTTCCTAATGGAGCAGCCCTGTTGTACTTTGGATCCCCAGATGTCAATATCAATCCATATTCAGCATCCAAAGTTTAGTATGTTCACAGGGTGCACATCTATATAACATTCACTTATATGAATACAGTGATCGTTATTATATATGATTGGCTTCATTAATCAGGGTCCTTTATTTTTTCATAGGGACCAGGCCTCTTCTTCAGTCAAACTACTCTAGAACAGGAAAGGAAACTTGACCTAGAGTTGTAAATGGGACAAAGATTTACCTTCTCGCTGGAGCTGGCTTTCCTCCACTCTAGCTAAATACTTCTATTTCCTTCGCTCGTGTTTCTGTTGCTCTTTTAGACTTCCCCTGTTAACTTGTTCGTAGGAATACCATAGTCAATGAGCCACCTCCTTACATCCTGTAGGCCAGGCCCTTCTAGCTCCAGTCCAACCTTTCAACACATTAAATAAGTATGAAAATGTTGCTTCTAGCTGTTCAGTACTTCCATTCAACTTCCATGTTCTAGAATTTTTCTCATCCCCCATTACTGGTAGGAAACCTAATTACATGACAGCATGTCCTTCTAACAGCTTAAGTCTACAGAGAAAAATGTTGTTCAGGGTTTCTATGATGCCAGTGTTTGGCTCTTGTCAGGGCACTCAGGTTTTTGTATGTGGAGTGACTTCTAGTTCCTCCCAAGGAATATGGTTCTCCTGTGTGTATTCTGTTCTTATAAAAACCCATTCAAGCCGGGCGGTGGTGGCGCACGCCTTTAATCCCAGCACTCGGGAGGCAGAGCCAGGCGGATCTCTGTGAGTTCGAGGCCAGCCTGGGCTACCAAGTGAGTTCCAGGAGAGGCGCAAAGCTACACAGAGAAACCCTGTCTCGAAAAACCAAAAAAAAAAAAAAAAAAAAAAAAAAAAAAAACCCATTCAAGCCCTTCTCTGAGGCTTTGGACTCATCTCTTTGTGATTTGCCTCTGGATTTCATAATGAAAAACTGAATTTTAAAAACATTTACTACATATTAGTTTACTTATTGTGTGTGTGTGTGTGTCCTTGAATATATGTGCTGTGGAACTTATGTGGAGGTCAATGAATAATAACCTGTGGGATTCCACCATGTAGATCATCAGACTTGGTGATAAGTACCTTTCCTGAGCCATCGCAATAGCTTGACTAGCTTTATCTCAGGAGCAGAGTCTGATTAAAAGTCTGGCCTTAACAGACAGCTGAGCTGGATAACAATTTACATGGACCAAAAAAATATCCCTAAGAATGTGATAAGGTGGGGGAAAATCAAACTTATGCCAACTTCCATAGTGAAGATTATTGTTCAGGTTGGAGAATTTGATGAGTTCCTTGATGCTCACTTTAAAGGACAGTATGTCCAATGAGATGGTGTCTTAGAGGCAAGAGTGAATTCCTGCACATCATGGGAGTACTATCACATATATGCCCGTGGTTCTTCAGTCCTCTTCCTGGCTGTGTTTGCTTTGCATTCCAAATAACTATTGGAACATTTCTTAAAAGAATATTGCTTTGGAGAGACAACAAATTATCAAGTCCTGCTCAAGGGACCCCTTACGTCTGTCCATGTCTTCCTATGGCACACTTACTTGCTAGATCAGCTGAAACATAGAGGGTCCATTTGAGAGGTTCCAAGGAACCCATGGGAGGGGCTTCCATAGAAGAGCTAACTGGCCAAGAGGATCCCCATCTTGACTACTTTAGGGTCCATTGTCTAACAGAGTTCATCCATACTCTCCCTTTCTAGATGTTTATGGTTGGTGGCATGTGGAGTCACCTGACTCCACAATGTTGCTAACTAGCAATAGAATTGTCAAACAAGGCATTTAGCTGCTTTGGACTTCATTTTCTTCAATAAAAGAGAAACCTCAAGGTACTTCTCAAGGAATTTAGAGGCTAAGTTCCTGACAGCTCTTCATGCAAAATGGGGAAAATGACATTTTCTTATTCTAGTTGCTGAATTAGGAATTTAAATTCATTTCAAAACTACCATTTCCTTGATAGACAAAGACAAATATATTTGGTGGCAATGATTCAGTAGTTAGAGTACATATGCTACTTGGAAATTTAGTTGATTTGTACTTAATAATTTAGATACAATAGATGGGTAGATGAGTAATTTGCACATATGTCTATTACTGTGACCAGTGTATTTACATTTCAGAATGCCCTTCCCAGGTGAGGTAGGCATGTAAAGATTACATATCTATCTATCTATCTATCTATCTATCTATCTATCTATCTATCTATCTATCTATAATATGACGAAGGGGACAAAACAGAAAAACACATGTTAGTTTGGCAAGGAAGTGTTGAAAACACCACTTCCACCTGTACATGTTGTGATCCTCAGACAAGAACCAAGAGGCCTCACTGTGGAGCATGAGTACAGGGCCTAGATTCCAGTCACTCATCCCTGTATGCCTGAGAAACCTAGCTGAGAATTCTTCATATAAACAAGGGGTTCAGTGTTGTGTGGTCCAGGGACCATCCTTTTTTGTGGCTTCACAGGACCACCAGCCAGTGATTTATTGTTATGGTCTGAATCCTCAGGCCCTACAATCACGTATTCTAGAATCCAACCTCATTGGCTTCTCCTCATCTAACATTCCTAACTTGAAGTGGTTCAAAAGAAAACTGGACTGCCTTCTGCTTATAGAAGGGACCTAGGCCGGGCGGTGGTGGCGCACGCCTTTAATCCCAGCACTCGGGAGGCAGAGGCCGGCGGATCTCTGTGAGTTCGAGGCCAGCCTGGGCTACCAAGTGAGTCCCAGGAAAGGCGCAAAGCTACACAGAGAAACCCTGTCTCGAAAAAACCAAAAAAAAAAAAAAGAAGGGACCTAGAGTTAATGGAATAGGTTTATTTGTTTCACTTGTTCCTTGTTTTGCTTTGGTTTTACTTAAATGGTAGTTTTTTCAGTATCAACTACTCATACTTTCCTAAATAGCAAAGATGTTGGCAGTGGCAGAGATATAAGGTAATGTCTCCCTGCTGGAACTCCCATGAGCCTGGCTTCTTCTGCTTTCCAGCTCCTTCCTGAAGCATGCCTAGGGCTGTGTTCCACAGCCATTTTCAAACCAGATCAGGACCTGTCCCAATGGTTCCATCCATTTTGACTGCAACACAAGCTATAGTATATCACTTCATATGACATTGCATTGACATTTGTACCTGGAACCTCGAGAGCTACTGCCTATGAAATGAAGCCATTTCTTTCTGTCAAAGTGAGATGGAGATCCCAAAGTGGCTCTAAACCAATCTACACCTCAGCCTTGTCTTCAGGACCAACCACCATCAAATGCAGGTTTTCTGTATGTTTCATAATGAATTCATTTTCCCCAGCAAATATTTACTGAGGATCCATCTATCTAGTCCTGGAAATTACACATGTGTAACTTTATCTATATCTCACTCACTGTTTTCAGGGCTATGGGAGAGGTGTGGCTCTAAGAACAGATAGGTAAAATAAAGATCTGTCAGGAGTACAAAAGGTGTTGGGGGAGCATTCAGGGTAAGAAGGGATCTACCCTGGGCAGCTAGGGAGGGATGGGAGGAGGCTTGGTCTAGGTCTCCTAGAGCAAGTGAGTTGATCAAAACCTTGAAAGGTACCATTTACTTTGCATGAATTATCTTTTATCACACAGGAGATTCTCTTAATGTAACAGATATTTTTATTGTAATGAAACCAGTTATTTTTATAACATTTATATATTAACAAAGTAAGATTCTAATTTTGCATTAGAAATCTGGAAAAATAAGAACAACAGATAATATAAAATAAAAATGTGAAAATTAAGTATAAGCCTATCACATGAATTCACTGTAATTAATATTTCAACACATTTTTGGTTTTCTACATAATAATTACAAAACCAGTATCATCCATGTACAAAGCTCTAAATGTTTTGTTAACGTCTTTCCTGTAATTAAATATACTTTCTTGTCATTATTGTCAATAGTTGCATAACATTATAGAAAATTTATACTTATTCAGTATCAGTATTTGTGAGACATTTGTATTTCCACCATAAATTTTTAATTCTATCTTTATTGGCATCTAGTTTTATTTACTCAGGAAACAGATTGCTGTATCACAACTTAGGCAAGATTCACAGCCTTTGGTATCTATTACCCACAAAATATTTTCGTTAACAACAATGAAAATGGTTTTTCTCTCACAGACTCAACATTATGTACTGCATGGAGAAGGAAAGAATGTCTTTGCCAGTTAAAGATAAAAGGGGGAAAATATGTTGTTGTTTGATTTTATTTTTCTTGGTTTCCAACTTAGTGAAGTTATTTTTAATGACATCTGTCATGTCTCCCTCTTAACCTTTTAGCCCATGCTAAAGACCAAAAGCAACATGATATTAAAATCCTATTGTAAACCCAAGCAAATGCCACTGACAACTGACTGTCACAAATGGTAAATGCCATTTGTTTTCCTTCTTCTCTTCTCTAACTGCATCAGCACGGATATGTCTTGACTCTAGAGCTCAATTTAGAAACTACCAAGCCTTTTGCTTTTGTTCTCTCATGCCTCCACAGAAAATTCATCCCGTCTAGTCATGGGTCTGCTCAGCCTCTTGCTGCACCATGTGTCTGCCTCCCTTTCCGTGCTAAGCCACCCTTTGATGCCCTCTCTCTAAGCTATTCCCTCAGTGTGTTCTGGAATTTCAATCCCAGGGCCAAGAAGCAAAAGCCCATAGGCTCTCCTCACACCCTCAGCCCCAGGAACTGGGGCTGTTCTGAGAGCAAACGTGAGTTTTTCTTTTGCAAGTGAAGGGTGTAGTCTGCCACTGCCACCGTTTCTGGCATAGCTTAGGCTGGCATTCTGTCCCTCTTCTATTGCAGCCTTCAAGCCATGACTTCTCCACTTCCCATAAGATCCCGTTTGCCCTGAATGCCTTCTTTGTTCTCTCCCAGCCTACTTTCTTCTCTACATCTTCTTTCTCACAGACACCTCATTCCACCACAAGCTTAAACACTTCATGCTTTTATTTCCCTGCCTCCCGGGTCCTATCCACAAAGTGTCTCTCTTACTTTTGGATTAAGAGCTATGCTTTGGCATGAAATCATGAGACTAAGGCTGAGGTCTCCCTGAAGAGTTCTCTTCCTTTCAGCTTGTCTCTACAAGCTGAGGCAGGCTGGATCTGTGAGAAGGGACTCCCGGGGCTACCTTCCCCTGCTTGATCCACTGCCCCATGCAGATCACTAATAGGAATCTAGAATTGTTCCCAAAGGATTGGAGGAAGCGCCCAGTTAGTTGTTCTGATATGACACTATGACTAACCTAGTACCATTTTGGCTCAAGGTCTTGCTATTTGGGGATAAGGAAAGTCTCCTACTAAAATTCCCCCATTTTGTCATTCCTTCTGAGCTACAAAGCCCCCTCTTCTGTTCCACATCCCGTTTATCAATCTTTCTTCAGTCCTGATATTCTGACCCTTCTCCTGAGCGACCTTCTCCAAAATATAATGAAACCCTAGCTGTGGGTTTGCTTGACTTTGTTTAAGCCAAAGTTAACATTGTATACTGCACTAAAGAAAAGACGTGAAAGGATAAAATGGAGTACTTTATTAATCATGCCTGTATGTTCAAAAGGATCAGTTATTAAAGAGTCGTCCAGAATTTCTTCTTTGTATCCCTTATCTCACCAAGTAAATCTTCATTTTTAAGGCAGAGAGATCTTAGAGAGTATGGGAACCAACTACTTACAAGCCCTATGCCTACAAAGAGCCACTATATTTTATGAACAAGTTACTGTAACTTAAAGGAGTTTTAGCAGTAAGGAATATGTCCAATAATAGAAGTCTTCACTTTTCCACAGGAAATGTTATCTGTTACACTCCTCCCCTCCCTTCTCTCAGTTTGTATATTACTTCTGTGTACATATTTTCAGGGATGACCCAAAAGGGGAGGCCATGAGTTTGAAAGAGAGTAGGAAAGTATATATTGGAGGGTCTGAAGTGAGGAAAGGAAATGAGGAAATGATGTAACTATATTATACTCTCAAAAAATAAATGATTTAAAAATGTTATCTGTGCCTAGCATGTAGAAGGCTCTACTTTTCAATTCCAGTTCCGCAAAAACAAATAGCAAAGAAACATTTTCCATCACAGCTCATATTTTAACTGTATCTAGTTACCATGCAAAATAGCAATACAAGGTTTTCCCAGAAGAGCAGAAATGCGTTTTTTTGTTATCTTTGCTCATATATTTTGCATTAATGTCATTTGGATAATTTTGTCCCCTACTTCATGCAATAGTGTAGTGAATATTCCTCTACCAGCCTACTTTAGTACGTTTCATTCTTCATATAATACATATTGCTGAAGACTTGAGTGTGGTCATTTACATTTCTTCAAAATTACAGGTTAACTCTTTGAGGTATGAAAGGCTCACTCATGTAGTGATGCTCAATAGATGAGGGTCAAGGAAGGTCTGGGGTGGTGCAGAAAAGTATGGGGATGAATTAATGAGTCAGTCAATGGCATTTAGTGGAAAATTAATGACATCACCCAGGAACAAAGACATGTGAATCAAGGAGCTAAGATCAAGTATCTTGGAGTACCATCAATTGAAATGGCAGCTCAGATTCCTGTCAGGCATGATTGTCATACTTTGTAGCAAGGCAGCACTGGTTTTGAAAAGTGATTGCTTGGTACACTCTAATTAGAATTTCATACCTGGTGATAATGGGTATCTAAGAAGGATTCTCTGAGGTATTACTATAAGGTGCAACCCATAAAGCATCCGTGGGTAGCATGCCTTCTCTTCCTCATTTTGGGGAGCTCCACTCCCTAACCCATCATAACTACAACTTCTTGGTCTCTCTAGAGTAGATGGATTTGAGGTGGATGGGCAGGGGTTGATGACAGAGTGCTCACATGGACTACTCAAAACCAAAGTAGGCACCATTCTTCCCAAGAATCACTTGGGAGGAGAGTTTCAATAGAGAAATTGTTGAGATCAGATTGTCCCATGGGGATTGTTTTGTTTGTGAAATGGTGTAGGAAGATCCAGTCCTTTGTGTGTGGCACCGATTCATGGGGTGGGACCTGGACTGTAGAAAAGTGGAGAAAGCAAGCTGAGTATTGAGAAAGCAAACTAGCAAAGGTTCCCTTCACTGTGGATGTGATGCTTTGAGTTACTGCCTTACCTTAACCACAATATTGGACGGTAACCTTGAATTGTAAGTTGAAAAATACCCTTTCCTCCTCTACGTTGCTTTTGATCAAGATATTTTATTATGGAGGCAGAGATGAAGCTAGAACACCCTTCAGACAGATTCTCACCACAGGAACAAAACAAGCTCCACTCATCCACCAGAAAGTCACAAATGACAAATAGGCTTCTGTGAGACCAAAGAGGGGTGAGCCTGTCCTAGTTCTCTTCAGTTCAGTCATCAATGCATGTATCTGCCTGGGAACCCAGGCCAGCAATGAAGGTGGATGGGGCTGAAAATTCCAATTAAAACTGCTTTGAGATTTTATCTTACCACAGTCAGAATGGCTAAGATTAAACAAAAAAAGACAACAAATGTTGGCATGGATGTAGGAAAGGGGAACATTTATTCATTGCCAGTGGGAGTACAAACTGGCGCAGCCACTATAGAAATCCGTGTGGTTGTTCTGCAGGAAGCTGAGATCTACTTTATGATCCAGCAGTTTGACTCTTAGACATATATTCAAAGGACTCCATATCCTACTATAGGGAGACCTGCTCATCCTTGTTCATTGTTGCTCCAATCACAATAGCCAGAAATTGGAAACAACCTAGATGCCCATCAACTGATGAACTGATAATAAAAATGTGGTAAATTTGCACAATGGAATACTGTTCAGCTATTAAGAAAACTGAAATTCTGAAGTTTGCAAATAAATGAATGGCTCTGAAAGCAATCATTCTGAGTAGGGTAACTAAGACACAGAAAGACAAACGTTGCATGCTTGTTCTCATTTGTGGAGTTATATTTGAATCTTCAGATATGTATGTTTTGTTTGGATTACCTGTAGAGGTCAAGAAATTAGTAAAGGGACAAGGTGTTAGAGCACTTTCAGGGAGTGGAGACAGAATTTAGTTGTATAATGGCCTGAAGGGAAATAGTAGAACAGGAGGCTTAAATTGGGGTTGGAGATAGGGAGCAAAGTGGAGGAGAGAATTTGGGGAGGTAAAAATAACACTAAAAACCTTGTCAAAAAAGTCAATGACTATCTACTGCTGTAGGTTCACCTGATCAAGGTGCAGAAAATAAGTAACTTCAAAATGCTCAGGCCTAGCTGGTACATCTATATGCCTTCCCCTCAACGCTCAGGGATCATTGTGGAAGAGAAGGAGGAGTGTAAGATTCAGAAAGGATGGAGAGTACAAGGAAACAGTGTCATCTAGACAGGGCAGGGCAGCTGCACATGCGAACTCAAAGTGGTTGTTACAGCACACATAAGATTTGCAAGCTCAAGCCAGACCAAATCCCAGCATGGAGTAGGAGGGTGGGTGTGAAGCCCCACCCCTAGCCAAGAGGCTATTGGCAATTGATAGCTGCTGGGAGAGGGAGAGTCCGTTTTCTTTAAGGGTTTGACCCATAGTAAATCTATCATACTCCACTGGAAGGCAACACATCCAAGAATACTTGGTCAGCACAAATTGGAACGGATGTGTGTAAAAAGGAAATAAAGAAGAGCTCAAGAAATTGAGAGGAAAGGGGTTACAGTAGGAGATGGAAGAGGGATACAAGGGGTAGAAATGATGTAAATACAGTATTCATGCATGAAATTCTCAAAAAAAAAACCTCACCAAATTTTAAGTAAAAAAGAAAAAGAAATGGAGGCTGGGGTCCATGGGACTGAGGTTGGAAGCAAAGGAAACAGTTGGGTAGCCAGAGCCTGAATTAAGGGCGGATACAAAGTTTCACAGAGCTCAGCTCCTGCTCTTGTGCCCTGTCTGCAGTTCTCTGCCTCTGTTGTTCCCAAAGTGCAGTGATACATGAAAAGGAGTGATCTACACAGAATTCCTGAAGGTCAGTGGGCAGTGTCAGCATGGGCAGGGAAATAGGCAAAGTTGGGGTCTACTCCCCAGCCCAACCATATCACATACAGATTGCGACACTGAAGAAGCATAGATAAGGCCTTCAGGACCTATGAATGTCTTCCCCAGCCACAAGTGTTTTGCCCTTTATTACAGTATCAAACCTGGGTTCCCTTCTGTGTAGCAGATATAAGATCCAATCACAGTGTCGTTTACAACTGCATACTAATTGTGTAACTGTTGCACTTGGTGGCACATTCAAAGGATGTACTCCAAATGTAACAAACATCATCCCATAGATGAACAGAGCCATTGATAACAATTCACCCCAAGATGTCAGGTATCCAGTGACCTTTGACACTATAAATCCTGGCCACTATGGTGAGAATTTCCAGTTCAGTCTCTCATTAATTTCCTCATGTTCAGCAATCAAAGCATATGATTTCTTCAGTAACAGAGACTTATAACACAGTTCAGCTGTAAAACTAACTAAAGTGTCAACAACTTATACCAGTGATTTCGAACCTGTGGGTCATGACCCACTTGAGGGGGGAGGGGGGTCAAGTGACCCTTTCACAGAGGTCACATATCAGATATCCTGTATATCTGATAGTTACAATTCTTAACAGTAGCAAAATTACAGTTATGAAGTAACAACAAAATTAATTTTATAGTTGGGGGGACCCCACAACATGAGGAACTGTATTAAAGGGTGGAAGCATTAGGAAGGTTGAGAACCACTGCCTTACACAGTGCTGGGGGAGTCACCTCAGTTGCCTCTGTAGCCAACAAATCACTGGGATGTAGCCTGTCCTGTCATCAAGATATTTTTTATTTAACAGCTTAAGGCTTTGACAAGCATTTCTTCAACCCCCCCAAAGTGCCGTCACTTCAATCTGATTATCTGTTGTTTTAAGAACTTGTGCTGCCTTTGTAGGGTCTGAGTTTGTGCCATTCCAGAAAGGGACTTAGTTAGAAGGCCTTCAGCTCATCCCTTTATTGAATATTCTGTCGTTACTCTTACTGAACAGTGATGGGTTTTACCTGCTCCAAGTTCAGGGACTTATATATGGCTAGCAATTCTTGCTCTAAGCTTCTCCTCCCTTAGTGTCTGTTCAGGTTGTTTTTGCTGCAGCCCCCAGCTGTGGCCCTCAGAGATCTTACTAACTTCTAAAATGAACAGGTACTGCTAGACTGGAGCACACAGTCCTTGGCCTACCTCACAAGGATCTTAGTTGCCTCAGAAGGCTCCATGCCCCACCTCCACAAAGCTATATAAGGGATGGGCAATTTGAGAAGATTGGGGTATAAAATTCATAAATACCCTGCAAGTCCTAAATAGCTATAGATTCTTTCATTAATTGTTAGAGGTTACTGGGGAATTCAATGATATTTTTAGGTTTTATTCAATGAAAATAGTTTTGCCCGTGTCTGACTCTTAAATCTTTAGGTGTACTTACGTATCTTCCAGATATTTTTCTAAACCTGGTAGACACCTGCAGGTGGGCATGATATCATCTGTATTTTAAACCAATTTTTACAGTGGGTGGGCAGGATAACAAAACAAGCTTCTGTGGTGTTACCCCATGGAAAATAGTAGGATTGTATGGGTAACCTTGGAGATGTACTCTAAAGGTTTATTGATACCTATTCCATCTGAATGTGGCCTGGCTCTGGGGCTTTAGGAGGTAAAGGAATGCTAAAGAAAGCATTAGAAAAACACAAAACAGCATGGTAAGGTCCCATTACCTTATACCACTCTTTCAATCAGAAAAGCAATGTTGGGGATAACAGCATGAATACAGAACACTTTCTTATTTGGCATGCCATAACCCACAATCATTATGCATATACCATCTTGTGACTTATTCTTTTTCTCATTATAAATCCTTCCTTATGTGGGAAAGTTTCCCTGGACAGACAGCTATCAGCTATCTCTCGTAGGAGGGGTTATACAACCAATATACCCTAAACCTACAAAGCTTCCAGTTTGTGTGGTTTTAGCTCTCCAATAGAATTTGTAGCCGGGCGGTGGTGGCGCACGCGCCGGGCGGTGGTGGCGCACGCCTTTAATCCCAGCACTCGGGAGGCAGAGGCAGGCGGATCTTTGTGAGTTCGAGGCCAGCCTGGTCTCCAAAGCGAGTTCCAGGAAAGGCGCAAAGCTACACAGAGAAACCCTGTCTCGAAAAACCAAAAAAAAAAAAAAAAAAGAATTTGTGTAAATCTGGGTTGAATAGAGGTGGCTATAGCTTTAAACATTGTAAGACAGAGATAAACTCAGGGAAAGGTGTGTTTATGCATATTTTGTCCTTGGCCTTATCAGGGACTCTGCTGGTCTCATTCTAGCTAGTAGAGCAGCTAAATGACTGCTTACTAAAAGACAGAACCTCTTTGGCTAGGATTTGGAGGATTGTTGTTACAGTTCCTACTTCTTGCTATGCACTTCTTGGCTACACTAATAGATATCAGAGATACTCTACATATTTATTAGACAGATTTTATCACTACAGTGCTAACCCAAGATAAAGTAATTTAAAAAATAAAGTATCTCATTGTTTACTTCCAAAAGCATGATGCCTTCATTGGCACAGCCCTCTCTGTTGTGTGGATGATAGTGGTAGGAATGTGTTGAGGAACAAATGAACATATATCAAACAGGAAGCTAGGGACAACTTGATGGGACCAGACTTACACTCTTATAAGAATCCTTTCTAAGAAGGCTCCACTCCCTCACCAATAGTGTTATTCTGAGGACTAAGCCTTTACCACATGAGACTTAGGGGGACATTCTAAATTCAAACTAAGGCATGTAAGCTGAGGAACAGACCATGAAATAGCAGGAATGTACATCAAAGGAGTTTAATTAAACTGCATTTTTCATAATAAACCTGTGTGTGCTGGCTAATCTTGGTCATCAACTTAACTACCCCTGGAGTTAACTAAAATCCAAAAATGGCTGGGCAGACCTGTGAGGTTTTTTTTTTTTGCTTAATTAAATCATTTGAAGTGGGAATGTCCACTTCTAATCTGAATCTTTGAGGGGGAAGACAAACCTTTAATCCAACTATTTTGAGATGGGAAAACCCCTGTAATCTTGGCCACACCTTCTGCTGGAAGCCTATATAACAGTGGTTCTCCACATTCCTGATGCTGTGATCTTTAAATATAGTTCCTCATGCTGTGGTGACACCAACCATAAAATTATTTTCAATGTTACTTCATAATTGTAGTTTTGTTACTGTTATGAATTGTAATGCAAATGTCTATGTTTTCTGATGGTCTTAGATGACCCCTGTGAAAGGGTGGTTTGACCCCCAAAGAGTTCATGACCTACAGATTGAGAACCACTGCTATATAAAGACATGGAAGAAGGAAGCTTTCTCTCTTTGCCTGTTTTCTCTTTCACTCATTAGCAAGTTCATTCCTTCACTGGCATTAGAGTCTACTTCTTCAGGTTCTGGCATATATTTAAGACCAGATTCCAGCATATACAGACGACCAGCTGAGACATTCAGCCTTGTAAACCAAACAGTTACTGGATTCCTGTACCTTCCATACATAGGCAGCCATTGTTGGAGTAGCTGGACCACAACCTGTAAGTCATTCTAATAAATCCCATATGTGTGTATGTATGTATATATATGAATATCTGTATATATCTCTATATATAGATATATAGATATCCATTCTGTAAGTTCTGTCTCTGTAGAGAACCCTGAATAATGCACTCAGCTTTCCTGACTTACTAAGGCTTGAATCTTTAAAGCCATTTGACATTAATTTGAGGAATATGGTACCCACAGGAAACTTTGCTACTCAAGATAATAGACATAAACAATTTCATAGTGAGTGGCTTCTTCTCATAGTTGAGTGTTACTTCTACTTTGATTTATTAACAAGTCATGAGTAGCTTCTCAAGTGTAGACTGGTACCAAAAGAGGGAATCACTATTTGGTGGTTCATGGCTACCCAGTCTGCTCTAAAACCCCAGTATATGTAGTCTAACTATACTTTCTAAGACTTGATAGATTCTAATTAATATTTACTCGATACAACTGAATCTACATGCTCATGAGGTCTGAATTTAATGTAGATCTTTTACTTGCTCTGGATGCCATTCCAAACTGGAAATTATCTGGGGCCCAGGTACAAAACCAATATGACATATGTAGTCACTGAAATCCAAGTTAATCCCCTTAATCTAAGGAGAGCAAGATCATCTCTAGGTATGTGCTTTACTTTTACAGCCCAGCACCTCCATTTCCCAGACTTGCACTCTGCCAGTCATGGTTTTGTTCCTTTGTGAACCTGTGTTCCTGTGGCATACATAGAAGCTGCCCTTGGGTCACTGAATAGCACACATTTCTTAGTTGTTTGTTTCACTTGTCTTTTGGGGGCTGAAATGTTCTACTCACTAAGTATAGGAGCTGTCCTTTGTGTTAATGAATGTGAATTCTTTTTTTTTTTTTTTTTTTTTTTTTTTGGTTTTTTGAGACAGGGTTTCTCTGTGTAGCTTTTGCGCCTTTCCTGGAACTCACTTGGTAGCCCAGGCTGGCCTCGAACTCACAAGAGATCCACCTGGCTCTGCCTCCCGAGTGCTGGGATTAAAGGCGTGCGCCACCACCGCCCGGCGTGAATTCTTTTTTTAGTGTGTTTTTTATTAAGAATTTTTTCATTCATTCCACATACCAATCAAAGATCCCCCTCTTCACTCCTCCTGCCTCTCCAGCCTTTCTGTCCCAACCCACCCCCTATTCCCTCCTACAAGAAGGTAAGTCCTCCCATGGGGAGATACAATTAGTAGAGGCAGGTCCAAGGCCCTCCCCCTGCCTCAAGGCTGTGCAAGGTGTCCCATCACAGGTAGTGGGCTCCAAAAAGGCTGCTCATGCACCAGAGATAGATTGGGATCATACAGCCCTTAAGCAGATCAAGCTACACAATTGTCTCGCTATACAGAGGGGCTAGTCCTGTCCCATGCAGGCTCCATAGCTGTTGATCTAAATTTCATGAGCTCCCACTAGTTTGGTTTGGTTGTCTCTGTAGGTTTCCTCATCATGATCTTGATGCCCTTGCTCACAGAATCCCTCTTCCCTCTCTTTGACTGGACTCCTGGAGCTCAGTCTGGTGTTTGGCTGTGGATCTCTGCATCTGCTTCCATCAGTTACTGGAGAAAGGCTCTATGATGACAGTTAGGGTATTCACCAATATGATTACTGGGGTAAGATAGTTCAGGCACCCTCTCTATTATTGCTAGTAGTCTAAGCTGGGGTCATCCTTGGGGATTCCTGGGAACTTCCCTAGCACCAGGTTTCTCCCTATCCTGTCTCCCTCTTTCATGGTATCTCTTTCATTGTGGTGTCTCCCTCTATCATGGTATCTCTTTCATTGCTCTCCCACTCCATCCCTGTTCCAGCTTTACCATCCCGTTCACTGAAGACAGCTTATGTTGGAGAGGATGTGGAGCAAGGGGAACACTCCTCCACTGTTGGTGGAAGTGCAAACTTACACAGTCACTTTGGAAATCAGTATGGCGGTTCCTCAGAAAATTGGGAATCAATCTTCCTCAAGACCTAGCTATACCACTCTTGGGCATATACCCAAGGAATGCTCAATCATATCACAAGGACACATGCTCAACTATTTTCATAGTAGCATTATTCATAATAACCTGGAAAAAACCTAGATGCCCCTCAACCAAAGAGTGGATTAAGAAAATTTGGTACATATACACAATGAGTACTACTCAGCAGTGAAAAACAATGACATAATGAAATTTGCAGGTAAATGGATGGAACTAGAAAAAATCATCCTGAGTGAGGTAACCCAGACTCAGAAGGACAAACATGGTATGTACTCACTCATAAGTGGATACAAGATGTAAAGCGAAGGATAACGAGACTACAACTCATCGCTCCAGAGAAGCTAGCTAACAAGGAGGATCCAAAGAGGGACGCCTGGATTGCCCTGGGAAGGGGAAATAGATGAGATCTCCATGAGTAAACTGGGGATGAGGAGTGGGCAATGGAGGGTAGGGGGTGGGGGATAAATGTGTATTCTTTAATAATGGCCTCTTTGACAGTGTGCTATAGCACTTCCTGTTGAGCCTGCAATGCTCATGACTCCCCAGTCCTTTTGAGGCCATAATTAAACCCCAGCTGATAATTTATTTGTTCAAATTTAGTTATAAATTCGGAGGCTAAACTTGGATAGTAATTGGTGGTTCCTGACTTAGTCATCATTTACATTTTTGCCAAGTACCTAATACATATCAGGTATTTGTATTAGGTCCTAGAAATATGAATATGAAATGAATAGGCTGTGCTTTGGGTTTGATGCATGATTCTCCAAATTTTTATTCACAATCTAAAGTTAAAAATTCTTCATCAGAACTCATAGTGCACACACACACATAAATATTCAAACATAAATCTCATAAAATTGTATTCACCTTACTTGCAATGCAATCAGATATTTCTGATTTCATCATTTTAGTCTATATAATCAAAAAGCTCTGTAGGTCTTAAGCCATTGATTTTAAGATCTAATTTGCTTTAGGGAAGGATAACTATTATCTGTAGCAGGAATCTTAAAAGTTCTTATTAATAATCAAACCTGAGCCAGGTATTGGGGTGAACTGGAAGATCAGAGAACAGAACAAGCCACAGCTACCTCACCTCACCGGATCCTTAACTGGTCTTGTTTCCTCAGACTGGAGGCCTCTGAGTCCTCATCCAGAATGGGTCTCAGCTGAACTGCTGCTCAAAAGCCTGAATGCTTAACCAGGCCAAATGCTTCCAGTTCCTGGTCCTCACGCCTTATATATCTGTCTGCCTTCTATCACCACTCCCTGGGATTAAAGGCTCGCTTTCTGGGATTAAAGGTGTGAGTCACTCTGCTTGGCTGTATCCTTGAACACATGGATGTCTGCCTAGCTCTGCCTCCCAAGTGCTGGGATTAAAGGCGTGTGCTACCACTGCCTATCCTCTATGTTTAATATTGTGGCTGTTCTGTCTCTGACCCTAGATAAGTTTATTAGGGTGCACAATGTTTCGGGGAACACAATACCACCAAAATTATCTGTGGTGTGTATCTTGCCTAGTGCATATATTTATACTTTCGGACTTATATTCCATGTAAAGGTGGCAATGGAAGGATTCATGAAACTCCAATAAACAGTTTTTCCCTCAAAATTCAAAGGTAAAGGAACTTCCCTTAAGATCTTGTTAAAATAATTTGTATTTATGAAAGCATTATATTAATGAATTAATAAAACAGTTCTAATTCAAATGAGATAGAGCCTGAGATTCTTGGTTTGTTTCTACTTACCTTTCAGGTGATATTGATGATCTGGTTCATGGACTCTGTGATCTCTACTAAGGATTTAAAACACAAAAAATGTTGATTGGTCTGCTGAGGTGCTAAGGTAAGGTTCTATGAGAGTTTCTTGAGAGTAAACTCAAACTAGAAAAGAAAATTTGCATGTAACATATTCAACCTAAAGAACAACATAACAGTTATAGATATTTTTCCAGGTGTAGCCTGTAATATATAAATTTAGTGACAATGATAGTTATGTTTATAAAAACACACAAATCAATGAAACATACACAAATGATCATTTTCTTAGATAAAAGAATCTAAAAGGCATTTATGAATTTCCAAGCAAAGGGCATATACACAAGTAACTGACGACAGCACTCCAGAGGGAGAACAAGGCTTTATTCACTTGTGTATTAGTAAAGGATAGGTGAACAGTGGCTCACCAGTGACTCAAGAGAAGTGAGTAGCAACTTAAAGCCTCTATCACTACATAGTGCTGGGCTCAGGAGAAAGGTCGCAGTACCCAACAGACATCTCGATATTCTTAGTCCTTACCTTTCTGCTGCCTGGACTTGTGCCTGGGAGCATATATATATATATATATATATATATATATATATATATATATATATATATATATATATATATAAGAACTATCTGACCTTTCTCCCAAGTGTTAGATTCTATCAGTGCTCCTGCTACTGCATGGGCATGATAAAGGAGCTATTCCTTCTTGAATGCCTGCTGGGGGTTGGGGCAGGCCACAACGCAGCTCATTTCTCTAGTATTTCATCTGACCCGCTAGGAAATATTATGAGGCAAATGCTGCACCCATTTCAAGACTGTTTTATAGTATGGGATCTGTTAGAGTGACACATTGATTCTTTTAGCTGTATCAGAGGTAACATGAACTTTATCAATTTTATGTTCTAACAACATACATTTAAAGTGCCATTGCCTTTGTAAGCTCATTCAAACAATTCACCATTCAATTGCTTATCATGTATTATTGTAACATTTTAGTTTTAAACATATTGTGGCATATGTAGTCCATATTCTTTAGGAAAACAGAGAGATAACTGAGTCAGGAAAAGAAGGATGTAAGGAAGGCCACAGGCAACCAAAAAAAAGGGACACATATAGAGGGATCATAGAGTGAGAGACACAGGGGTAGTGACAGCAATGCCCACTGACAATGTTAGGAAAGACCCAGGATGGGCACACAGTAGAGGGATAACAGAGACATCCCCAACTGTAGGGCATACATATAAGTTCTGAGTACATGTGAGACCTATTTATGTTTGTCTTGCATGAATAGCCATTGCTAACTGTTTAGTGTACACACTTTCATAGTTTTCTTTGTGCACAGATTTATTATGCAAACACATTTACATTCTTACAAAAACAAACTGATACTGTATCTATGGTTCTGCAAACTGTTTTCTTTATTCAGTTTTACAGTGTACCATGAACATATTTTTCATGCACATGGGTGAAAATCCTGTACTAAAAGACAGAGAGCACTGTAGTTGGGTCAAAAGGACAGTGACACCTAAGCAGAGTTTCGGCTGAAGGTTGAAGCACAGGGCCTGGCAAGTATTACCAGGGAAAGCAGGGCCAGCGGTGTTCTTTCTTATCTGAGAAATCAGAATCGAAGGTCAAAGGCATTAAAGGTATGGGATGTCATGTAGGCCCCTCTGGCCCCTGCCTCCACCTCTCATTCCCCTGACTCCCCGCTGGCCCCTGGGGACTAGCGCATCCTGTGCATCTCTGGGCATCCAGTGAAAACCTCCCACTTTCTGCCTCTTCCTCAGCTCTTCCTGCGCCCTTGTCATGTCTGCACACTCTCTCATCATCTCCTCACTGCTTACATGCCTGTCCTGTAAGTCCTCCTGGGAGTTCTTGGGAGAATCGTCTGTCCCCCTGTCTGTTTTTCGTTTTGCTTTCCGGGGCACATAATCTTCAGCAGGGCGCTTTTCTGCAGCTCGCGCCTCGCTGCCTGGCTTTGCCTGGGAATCCTGCTTGCCCTCCCCTTGGCGCTTGCCCTCCCCTTCAGACTTTCCCTGCTTTTCTGACTTGCCCTCATCTTGTGGTTGTCCCTGCTCCTCTGGCTTTGCCCCCTCCCCTAGCTTCCCCTGGCGTGCTGGCTTCGCTTTCTTGTCTGGCTTCTCTTCCTCGTCTGACTTTTCTTCATCTTCAGACTCTACTTCATCTTCTGGCTTTCCCTCCTTTTCCAGCTTCCCTTCGTTTTCACCGCGGAGTTCTTCCATGTCAAGATTTCCCTCCTTTTCCTGTCCTGAGGGTAAAGGTGGAGAGACAGGAAGCAGAGAAGAGATGTGAGAGCCTGAGACACCGGGCAGAATACGGGCTCATTAACATCTGTCTTTACATCTGGCCCTTTCGTGGGGTCCCCGTGGCTGTCCCAGCCCTCTAAATGTGCTTTCTGCCTGCACCCCTCCTCCACCCTTGAGACAGCTATGCCATGACAGATCCTGCCACCTTCTAGGTGCTCCTTCAGCGCAGCAAGCTCTCTGTGTGTTGCATGAGGTAGCTTGGGAGGGGACTGGCAGTGGGGTCCCAAATCCTGCCCGTGCCTCTGCCCACGTTGCCATTATCCACTGACCTGCAGGGATCCTGGGCAGGTCGATCCTCCTTTTCAGATGTCACAATGCGCTGGGAACAACAGAGGTGCAGACCTACGGACAGGACACGGGCAGGGGCTGCGTGGTCAGTGGATGCACAGAGACTGGGAACCTGTCCTGCAGCCCATGCTCATCACCCAACCTTTTCCTCC
Organism: Peromyscus californicus insignis; assembly: GCF_007827085.1. Classification (NCBI taxonomy): domain Eukaryota; kingdom Metazoa; phylum Chordata; class Mammalia; order Rodentia; family Cricetidae; genus Peromyscus; species Peromyscus californicus. The sequence continues at coordinate 84,783,863 of NW_026294391.1, forward strand.
GTCACTCCCCCTCCTTCGTATACCCCAGCCGCCATTTCTTTTCAGGCCTTGGGCATCAAACCCGGATGCTCTCCAAACTCCGTTTTACTCTATGTGCCCCCTTCGGACTCTGGAGGCAGCCTCCCCCACCCCCACCCTCCCTTTGGTCCGGGTCAGTTTGTCTTCATAGCCTGGAGTGCCAGTGGGTCACTTCAGAACACATCTGCGTCTCGCCGTTACACTGCGGGCCCCCTCATCCCGCCCCCCCCTCTCTAAAACGGATCAGGAGTGGGGTGAGGGAAGAGAGCCTGCTGCGGGGTCCTCCTTCCTCCCTTTTCCCGCCCGCCCGCTTGTCCCCTCCTCACCAATCTCCCCGATTCCTTCCCCCTCCCCTCCCGCTACCGCTGGTTCTAGCTGCCACCCCCACCACCCTTGTCAGGCTTTGCTGGCAGAGCCAGCCTTTCCGTACTGACCTGAGGAAACCCCAGACAGGCCTGTGCACCTTCTCGGGGCTCACAGTAACCAGGACAGCTCAAGGAAATGGTGCTGCGTGAATGCGGGTGCTGGGTACAGGTAGCTGCAGCAGGACTAGCTGGCGCGGGGGCTGGTGCCCACGTGGGCACCAAGCCAGTCACGTGAGCAAAGCGTCACCCTAGCTAAATCCACCCCCCAATTGTCTCCCCACCTCCCATCCCCGGAGGATCTGAGAAGCAATGCACATTTAGGGGGAGAGTGGAGAAAGGACAGGAGTGTTTCCACTCTCTCATACACAGTCACTGAGGCACAGCTTGCAAACGCAAAGTTCCTTCGTGGGGTCCTCTTTTTCACCTTGATCCTGCACGAAGAAAAGGAGGGGAAGGCTTCCGGACTCCAATTGCTTTACCTGGCTGTCTTCTCGGAGAATCCCTGTCAGATGCCCGTTCTCACCAATTGTGACAGCTCAATTAGAGGGGAAAAGCGACTTTGCCAAGAACGTTCAGCTCCTGAATCTCACTTTACAATACTTCTGCCTGACTACAGAGCCTGGGGCTGGTGTCCCTCCAATATTTGATCTGTTTTTGTTAGGGACGGATGACAGACAGCCAATACAACTAATACAAAAAGCATTAAGATATGTTTAACGTAGAGCCCACATGCAACTTTACAAACGTATTTGTTATCTCTTTGAGATTATCCCATTCATCAAACTTCTTAGACACATAGATTATTAGTGTTTTTGCCATTAGGTTTGAGCAACACCCATGATTCAAATGATTTTTCTCTTCTCCATCTAAAAAGCTCATTATACATGTTGGTATGCTAAGTGGAGTCTGAGAAGTTTCTTAGGCTGTGTTCATTTTTCCACAGTCTTTTTTTTAATCTCCTGTTCCTCAGATGGATGGATAATCCCAACTGACCTAGACCTTCAAGTTTACTAATTATTCTGACACCTCAGTTCTACTATTGTTTCTTTGTCATTTTCATTTTAGTTATTGTATTCTTTTCTCCTGATGTGAAAGGATCTGATAATATACCTAGTTTTAAAAAACACAGAGGTTGCCAGGTGGTGGTGGTGGTGGTGGTGGTGGTGGTGGTGGTGGTGGTGGTGGTGGCACACGCCTTTAATCCCAGCACTTGGAAAGCAGAGGCGGGTGGATCTCTGTGAGTTCAAGGGCAGTCTGGTCTACAGAGTGAGATCCAGGACAACCAAGACTACACAGAGAAACTCTGTCTCAAAAAAAACCAACCAACCAACCCAAGAAACAAACAAAAATAAAATCTCACAGAGAGCCAGGCAGTGGTGGCACAGGCCTTTAATCTCAGCACTCAGGAGGCAGAGGCAGGCAGATTTCTGTGAGTTTGAGGCCAGCCTGGTCTACAGAGCGAGATCCAGGAAAGGCGCAAAGCTACACAGAGAAACCCTGTCTCGGAAAATCAAAAAAAAGAAAAATCTCACAGAGGTCTGGAGAGAGTGTGAGCTCCTCCTCCAACACTTTGGGTGCTCAGGTCAGTCTGTTTCCACTCTCTCATACACAGCATTGAGGCACAGCTTGCAAATGCAAAGTTCCTTCATGGGGTCCTCCTTTTCACCTTGATCCTGCACCCTAAGAATAGACATAGAGAGTATTTCTTTTAAAGATCTATTGTTTTATTTAACTGTATGCATGTGTTTCTGTGAGTACATTCCACATGGATGGATGCCTGCACACGCCAGAAGAGGGCATCAGATCCCTGGAACTGGACTTACAAGGAGTTGTGAGCCACAGGACCTGGGCACAGGTGCCAGGAAGAGAACTCAGGTCCTCTGGAAGAACAGCAAGTGCTCTTAATTACACAGACACCTCTCCAGTTTCTCTATTTTGATTTTTTAAAAAAAGAGTTATTTATAAGATTCATTGTTTCATAGTAAATAAGCAACATTGAACTATCTACAGAGTTAAAAGTCTAGGCTATTTGGTAAGATAAAATGTATTTTTTTAATTTATTCTTTGAGAATTGTGCGTATCCAATGTGTTTGGATAACATGCACCCCTCCCTCTTCCCTACCAGACTTCCACCACCTTCCCCTCTTCTCTATTTTTTAATATAGAACACTGAGACAAATTCATGCTCCCCATATACACATGGATAAGGGGTCATCCACTGGGCCATGGACAACCTATCAGAGCCCACACTCATGATGATAACATATTCTTTCTCTCCAGGCAGCAATCAACTGCCAATAGCTCCTCAGCTAAGAATGGGGCCTCATGAGCTTTTCCATCACCCATGTACCCGTCATCCTCCTCCTCTGGTTTTTATGATGTTTCTGCTCCCTCTTCTGAGCTTGCCCCTGAGCCTTGGTGAGGGTGGGAGGGTGATAAGATATCCCATTTCGGGTTGAGCAACTCAGTTACTTATTCTCTGTACTTTAAGGGTCTCTGTATTAGCTTCTGCCCATGACACAAAGAAGTTTTCCTGATGAGTCATGAGAGATGCACTAATATATTTATAAGGATGGGTATTTAGAAGGCAGCTGCAGATTATGTCCATTTTCAAAATATTAGCATCAGCACTAGGTTCTCTCCTAGGACCTAGGGCCTCCCCAGCCAGAGTTCTTGGCCAGCTTTAGGGTACCAAGGACGAGTTCCTTCCTGTGGAATTGGCCTTGGGTCTAATTAGAAGGCTGATGGCGTCCTCACCACAGCCACTTTCATCCCATCATTGCGCCAGTGGGCATATCTTGGGCTAGTTGTTATGACAGATTGCAGAGTTCACAGCTGAGTAAATCTATCGATGACTTTCCCCCCATCAGCTTGCCTAATTCTTTCTCGTATTGCCATGAACATACCCAATCTCATCTTTTCCTATTTTTTCATACCCCCTCCATTTTAATAAACCCTGATCCATTTTCTTATCTCCAACCATCATCCACTCCTCTCCTCATCTAAACATTTCCACCCCTAATATGCCTTCTCTGGACCTTCATTTTACCTATGCTCTAAAATCCGCACCCCCCATCCCCGTTTAAGGCAATTCCCCTCCCCCAGTGTGACTTTTCAAGCTTTCTGGCTTCCACAAGTACTCATGTTGAAAAAAGAGTTGAGGCTGGGATCTACACATGAAAGACAGCACAGACAGCATGCAGTATTTGTCTGACTGGGCCTGAGTTACCCCACTCAACATAATTTTTTCCAGTTCCATACATTTGCCTGAAATTTTCATTTTCGTTTTAGAAAATTTTTAAGTTTTTGAAAATTTCATACATGAGTACACTGTATTTACATTACTTCTATCTCTCCCTCTCCCCTTCCAATTCCTCCTTACTACCACCTACTGATTCTTGGGTTTAGGACCTCTTCTTGTACAATTAATTATTATTGTCTTGCACATGTGTACACATTTCACACACACACACACACACACACACACACACACACACACACACACACACACTGCTGAGTCCATCTAGTGTCACTCTTAGATACATGAGTTGAGAGCTGACTACCTATCTGAGATTAGGGCTCATCCCTGGAGGAAACCAATTCTCCCCCACCCCCAGCAGCCACTGACTACCTGTAGCTCTTTATCTAATAGTGGGCTTTGTGCAATTTCTCTCATCCATTTTGGCGTGTCAACTGGTGTTGTCATTATGCAGGTCTTGTTTAAATCACTTAAACTGTTGGTATTCATGAGTGCAGCATCTCTGTCATGTTTAGAAGATACTTACTGTCTCATAGTAGGCATCTTGGTCCTCTGACTCTGAGAACCTTTTCACTCCTTCTTCTGCTATGTAACCTGAGCCTTAGATGTGAGAGCTGTGTTGTAGATGGACAAATTGGAGCTATGAGATCCACAGTCACTTATTTTCTGCATTTTGACCAGCTGTGGATCTTTGTAATAGTTTCCACCTGATGCAAAAAGAAGCCTAAAAACTAAGGGGTAAGAGCTATACTTATCTGTGGGTATAAGAATAAGTGTTTAGAATACAAATGGGAAATATATTGATTTAGGAAAATGATAGCAGTAGTTTTTCCTCTAGGATCTATGATCTCTCCAGCAAGATAGTTGGCTATGCTTACAGTACCACGGCAGGTTTAAAGTCCAATAAGACAACTGTTGGTCACCCCCAAGATGTAAGTGCTACTGTTGTACCATTGGAATATCTTAAATAGCTGGTCATTGTTGTGATTTCACTGTTTAAAAAAATATGAAGTCAACTTTATATTAAGTTTTTAAAATTAATTTTGATTTTGCCATCATTCCTACAAATATATTCACTGATTATGTTTCCTTTTTTTGGTAAAAAATTGGATCCCCATTTTGTCTGTGCTTGGATATCAGAAGATACATCTATGCCAAGATTCTCTATGTCTATATTTTTTTGTTTTCTTTTTCTTACTTTCCTAAAAAATGTTATCTAGAATAGGAAAATTCATACTGACAGAAAGAAAAGTGGTTACCACAGGCCATAGGAAGGAGGAAATGAAGAATGGAGACTTGATTCAGTTTTGAAAGGATGAAATATTTTGGACATAACTATTGGTATAATTTTGTAACATTGTGAATGTACTTGATGCTTCTGAAGAGCATGACTAAGATGTAAATTTTGAATTATTTATGCTTTTCACAATAAAATATCCCACAATTAACCACTTATACAGTACAATAATCGTACATCATAATGTTGTGTAAATACTCCAGTCTAGTTAAAAAATATTGCCATTGTTCTAAAGTAAAATTGTAGCACAAAAACTCCTGAAACACAAAGCAGTTCCTAGGTATCACCCTTTCTCTCAGGTCTCCAAAATCACCCATCTGTCTTTGATCTGGTACTACAGTCCATTGATGCTGCCATAATAAAATAGCACACACTGGTGGCTTAAATGACAGAAATTGATTCTTCACAGTTCTGCTAACTCAAAGTCCAAGCTCAAAGTGCTAGCAATAGGAGCTTAGGTTTTTATCTTCAAAATTGCTGATAGATGCCTCCCCCAACCCCATTTTTTGAGATTGGGTCTCAAGATGTAGTCCTAGCTAGCCTGAACTCACAGAGCTCCATCTGGCTCAGCCTCTGAAGTGCTGGGATTAAAGGTGCACATCACCATGCCAAGCAATAAATGCCTTCTTACTGTGTCATCACAAGATTTTATTGTCTGTGTGAGGACACTCATATTTCTTCCTCTGTAAGTTCTACATACTTGCGGCATTCAATATGATGTTTAGGTATATATGTATGTACTGTGGAAAAAGCTAACTCAAACCATACACTACCTTTATTAACTCATATAATAATTATTTTTAGTGAGAAAAATCTAAAGCCTACTCCTTCAGGATTTTTCAACTATAAAATGTTGTTAATTCCAGTTATAAAAACGTTCAGTCTATTTTGCTGATTATAATTTTATACTAAAATAAATGGATTATTTCCTATACCAATATTACATTTTTCTATGAATTTCTTTTAAATAGTTTTATAGTATCATGCCTTGTGTTTAAACATTTAATCAACTCTGAAATGAATTTTGTACATGATGTTTGATAAGGTTCTGTTTTCATTGTTCCACATGTGGTCAACCACCATTTCCAGCATCATATTCAAGAAACAATGCCTTCCCCTTTGACACATTTGTCAAAAAAAAACCCAACTAACCATAAATTTGTGAAATTATTTATGAGATTTCAATTCTGTTTCACTAGTCTGTGTCTCCTTTGGAGTCAATACCTCATTCTTCTGATTATAATAACTTTTATAGTCTTTGAAATTAGGTAATGTGATTATTCTGGTTTTTTTTTCTTCTTGAAAATTATGTTTGAAGTCTTGTCTTTCTTTACAGATTTTAAGTTTTTATTTATAATTTTGTGAAACATCAATGACATTTTAGTAGAGGTTGCTTGGAATCTATTTTTGAATGTGGAATTATATGAATTAATTCTTCCAGCTCAAGAATGCAAGGCATCTGTCTGTTTCATCTTCTTCAGTTTCATTCATCAACATCTTGCACTTCAGTGCATAGATCTTCTGCCTACTTTAAAAATTTATTCCTAGGTATTTAATTTTTTGTCGATATTGTAAATGTGATAATCTTATTAATTTCTTTCCTATATAGTTTGCCAAGTATATAATTAATACTAGAGGAAGACCAAAAGTTATTGTAGTTTAAGATCTTCTCATAACTGTCTCCTTACAGAAACACCAATTTGAATAGCTGTGCATGCACATTACCTTTTGAATAGCTAGTGAACATAGGTAGAAGATCGTAGTGTTATGTTTTATGATATTAACTTTTTAAAGTTAGATTGAAATGATAGGAAAACTAGAATTGCTTAAGTCAAGTTTTGTCACTTTCTAAGCAAAGCAGCATAATGAATTCAATAAACTTCTCTTTCAGGGAGAGAAAGAAAAACAAGCCTAGACCTCAGACTTAGAACCCAATATGAGTCCTGACACAATGAAACCCACAGTTAGGCAGAACATCATGGCTTCCCCCATCAGAGCAGTGCTTGTGGATTGAGCTCTGGACCTGTGTTAGCATGACAGTCAAGAATCTAACTCTACACTCCACTCCCAATTGCAGGCAGTATACTAGAGAAAACTTGCGTGTGTTGGGAAGTTAGACAGAGAAGTAAGCACAAGACTTTGCCTTGGCACTTAGTGCTGAATTAATGAACCCCTCACCAGGAAAATGCCCAAAGTCCCTGTACCTAGCTTAATGCCCATAAGCAGACCACCAGGACCCATTACAGTGCCATATGGAGACCTGTGGTCCTAGTATAAAGAATTATAGTCCATCAAACAGCATTTCCCACTGTACAAAGCTATCTCATGCCACAAGTGCATCATAGAATCATGAAGATAATTGCAACATGCATTATTAATCTGGCCTCTCCCCTGTAGGTTTCTCATGGGATACAGTGTTGCAGCATTGATGGCCACAGTACAGCCTATAGCCTACTCTAACATGCTCACAACCCAAGAGACAATATGGTAGAAGTCACTATCTACATGAAGAAAGAAGCAGGGAAATATGTCCTAAATCATTGCTTAGAAACAGTGATATTTCCTCCATTATGAAGTTTAGTGCCAGACAGAATGCTGTACAATTGAACTTAGGTCAATGGTGGTAAATAAGATATTGGGGCTCACTATAGCACCAGATGGAGGCTGGCAAAGATGGACTAGCTTTAATTTTTTTTTTTTACCAGATGTTCCTGAATAACACATCAACTACAAAATTCTGTCAAATTTGGTCTTCAGTTCCTGACTCCAGTTTCCTGTCTTGAGTTCTTGCCCTGATTTTTCTCAGTGATAGACTGTGAGTTGTAGATTGAAATAAACCCTTCCTGTTCCAAATTGCTTTTAATCGTGATGTTTTAAAACAAAAATAGAAGCCTAGCTAAGACATAAAGTAAATAAATAAAATATAAAAATATCTTAAACTCAGAATATGCGGAGAAGGAAATTGCAAGTTGTGTTTTTTTTTATTGTTTGTTTTGTATCCCCCCCACATCCTTTATCTTCATGGGTTCTGAGGAAGAATGGATTGCAAGGATTTTATTTTCAGTACTTTCTTTCTTCCCTTTATTTTCATGACCAATATCACTATCGTTTCAAAGTAATTTTTCTATAATCAAAAGATATTTTTGTTAGCATAATGCTAATCCTCAAACAAAAATTTATAATGAGGACATCCAAATGCTAATCAATGAATCCAAACATGTTACCAGAGAGATCATTTCACTGTGAGAGAAGATTATAGGAGGGGAAGTAACTGCCCAGATAAACAACCAACAACAATAACAAAATGTCAGTACTAAGACCTTAACTAGCTATAATTAACATAAATGTGAGTAGATGAAATTATTCAACAAAATAGTAAAAGCTAATATATTAAAACAAAAAGACATTAAAATAATCTGTCTATAGTGAACTCATGTCACCTCTGACAGTTAAGGAATTGATGAAATTCACATAAATTGAATCCTAAACAAAAAAGGAGTAATCATGCTTATATGAAATGGGTTTAATTGCCCATTTTTAATGTAAAATTTTAGTTGTTTGGATTTAATTTTTATCTGGGAATTCATTCTGTAATTGGAAAATTGCAAACTTGCTACTTTGAGGTTGCATAAACGGGTGCAGCCTCTACCTAGCTGATGCAGCTTGTTCTCTGAAATAAATATTTAACCAATGTCACCATGAATTCATGGACTTACACATCACCAACTATGCACATGTGTTAAAGACCAGGTTGCTAGGGGCATAAATGAGGAAATAATAATAATTATATTTTTCTTCTGATGAATCTAATTTCTAATCCTACAATGACAGTAGTGTAAAGCACAGTGAAAGGTCTTCCTCATCAACTGCCTCTGTGCTGTCTGGTTTTATGTCAACCGTACACAAGCTAGAATCATTTGGGAAGAGGGAACCCCAATTAAGAAAATGCCCCCACAACATTAGTTTGTAGGCAACCCTGTAGAGCACTTTCTGGAATAATGACAGATGTGAGAGATCCCAGCTCACTGAGGGTGGTGCCACACTGCCTGGTGGTCTTGGATGATATTAGAAGGCAAGCTGAGCAAGCCAGCAAGAAGCAATCCTCCATGGCCTCTGCATCAGTCTCCACCTCGAGGTTCCTGCTTTGAGTTCCTGCCCTCACTTCCCTGGATGATGAACCACAAGCCGTAAGATGAAATAAATCCTTTCTTCCTCCCCAAGTTGCTTTTTGTTGTGGGATTTTATCACAGTGATAGAAATATTACCTAAGACAAAACTACAACAATCATCTCAATTTTACTATCTTCCAACCTTCTCCTGGATTGGAAATATACAATTGCCTGGTGGTTCAATATTAATATGTGTTTTGTATCACACTCTTTTCAAATTTTATATTGTGTGTGGGGTTTTCTTTACATCACATGCACGCAGTACCTGCAGAAGCCAGAAGAGGGTACTAGATCCCCTGAAACCAGAGTTACAGAAGGTTGTGACAGAAAACGTGTGAAAAACAGAGGATGGGGGGACAGTGCTTTGAAATCTTGTCTTCTGGATGTAACACAGTTATCACACTCAAAAACTCACAGAAGCTGTGGCTACCTGCACAAGACCTAAGCAAGAGCAAGCTAGCAAAATTTCTGCCATGGATGGGGTGGATGGTAGCTCTGGGGGGACAGAAAAATATTCTCATTTTAGGATGTGGTGCTAGGTTTCTGATGTTCCAGCGGATGGCCCCATATATATATGGGGCCATATATATATATTAGTATTGCATATATATATATATATATATATATACTAATTCACTTAGTGTACTATAAAAATAATAAAAAAAGAAAACGAATTTGGGAAGGGGGTCATGTTGGCACAAGTATAAGAGGAGTGAGAGTGGGGAAATAGGCAGTGAATGTGATCATATTTCATTGTATACATGTATAAGATTATCAAGAAGGAAGGAAAAGACTCAAAAAAGCTAAAACAATCAAAATAAAAAGTGCCAACAACTTCACTAAATAGAAAATTTTAGTTTGAATATATAAATATATATTTCATACACATAATACGTAACATGTAAGTATTCATGCCTTTAAATGAGATGATATATCTATTACCTGATTTCAAGCATGATTTATTAACTTTATAAACTGCATTAAATATCATGCCATGAAAGTTGTTGAAATGCCTTGCTGATGGAAGAACTTAGAGACTATGTCAAAATTCAATTTCCAGTCAGAAACTAGAACAGCAAAAGAGTCCACATGAAAGGTGCACCAGGAATTGTAAGTTTACAAAGAAGGAGTTTATGATTATTAACCTAAAGTTTCAAGACATACGGCAAACTCATCATGATAATTGTGAGGAGAAAGATTCCCTATAAAACATGAAGAATGCACCTAAAAGAAAGCTTGGTAACTTTTCTCCTTAGCTCTCTCATCTCCTTTTATGAACTTTTCCATATCATCTGTTCCTCCATTTAGCATATCAATGTTATATGCCTATTTTTCCAAATCTACTCCAAAATCCTACCAACCCTCTGTAGTATTGAACCCTGCATATTTTGCCTTCACAACTTCTTAAATGGTAACTTTCATTATTCATAACAGCGGTGTACAGTACAGCTTTGTTTGCCTGGGGGCCATTTCTCAAGGCTGTTTCATTGTTTTTTTCTTTCTGTGTGAAAGAAGACAAGAAACAGAATTGAATGAATGCTTTACAACAGAATTCAGAGTTCTCAGTCCCTCCTACATGGGAGACCTTATGCTCCTTTGGTGCTCCAGATCCAGCTCTGCCTCAAAGTCCACCAACAACCTTCTACAGGCAACACATCTGACTGTAATGTAGGATGGGTATTAGGTACAGCAGCCGTTAAGGGTCTAGACCTCACCTCCTAGGGATTCTGATCAACTGTGCAATTGAGCTGTGCATACTGTCGCTGTATTCAGTCCTTCTTTCACGAGTCAAAGGCCTGTCATTTTGTTCGGATTTTGTCATTTTTCCTAGATTTCCCCTGCTTTTAGCTCGGGTGGGGAAAGTTGTGAGTTTCCTGGATTCTGGTATGATCCCTTGAACTATGCTTAAGGAAATGCTAGCAGTGGCCAGGATTGATCACTTGATCAAAGGGCTAGTACTGGTGAAACCAGATCTGTTATTGGTAAGGGTTTGCCCAGAGGATCAAATGATCTAGTCTTCTGCTTTCCTCTACCCTGTTTCAAGGTCTCTTTTCCCGTGCTGTGAGAAGATGTTTCTCCTTCGAGAAATATGCTTTGGTACCCAAAGTAATTATTTTCAAATAATTTATTCACTTCTCTAGGCCTTTACACTCCCCTGTTTCATCCCATTCAAAAAATGACCATTTCTTGGATACAGGGGTACAACTTTTGCAGTGGAGGAGTCAAAATTTGCCAGTTAGAGAGATTTAAAAAAATCATTCTATTTGCCAGTTCCCTATAAGAGCTATTGCCCCCTTTAAAATCTACCCTTTTGGCATGACTATCATTTTACACATCAAGATGGGTGTTTGACCAAGAGATGTGTGGGCGTTGCCAACCAGTACCCAACTGGTCTTTTCTAATTCATTCTTACCCCAGCATCCCAAAGCAGTACCTGTGTTTACACCCACCTGCAGACATCAGAAAGCATGTCTCATTCTTCATCCCTTTTGTCAGAAGCATCCTCACTCAGCTGTCTCCCTCACAAAGGGACCTGCTTCACAGGCATCATTCCTTTGCCTTTCCTCAACAGAAACTCCATCCTCAAGTGTCTAGCCATTTCTAGCTCCAAGTCAAGGTAGAGTGGAAAAAATATCCTGGGATTGTAGATTTGGAAACATAGGCAGAGTCTGCCCTCCCCAACTCCAGAGCTCCAGTTACTCCTCACTCTGATGAATCCTCAAAAATCAAGCCCTCTCTACTTGCCACCACATTTGGTCATTTGTCTCTATCAAATATTTCCCATTTGCCCCCTAGGAGATTGTGCCTTGTACCCATTTTCAATATGGGGCCCTTTTGGGGCTTCTTGCTCCAAGCCTACCACTTCTGGCATCTTAGGGGTGTGCCTAAGTATAAGGCAGAGAACTCAGGACGTCTGTTCATTGTTCTGTTCAGTATGTTCATTGACTTGAGTTACAGCCCACCATTCTGTTGGGTTGGATCAGCTTCTGTCATTTTCTTCTTCATCTGATCAATAGGCTGGCCAGTTTTCATAGAGCTACCCACAAATGACTACCAAGACCAGTAGCGTCCCAAGAAAGGGAGACTAACTCAGGGAATGCTCTAGGTCTTGTAATGGCCTAATCACCGTGAGCTCAGAATCCTATTTATTTCACTTTATAGCAACACTTAGCCTTGTCTTGAAAGTGGAATAGTAGTGATACCTTCCAACAATTCAGAACAGAAGCTTGAAGAAGTTACACTGACATACAAAAAAACTGAAGCACCCTAGGCAAACAGGAAACAGAGGGGCCAAGACAAGAGAACCCCCACCGGTTCCTAGTTCTGAGTTCATCTCTAGCTGGCTGACAATCGGGAAGTTTTTAACATAATTGAACAGAATACCTGCAGGAAGATCTGTACCCTTTTCTCTGAGAAACATACAGGAGAGATTTTTTTGATGGCTAATGAACTGCATCGTAAGTCTGTTCTCCCTTGATTTACGTATAAAGAAGTCTTTGATTAATGTTTTATCTCTATTAGTGTTCCCTTCTCTAGCAGCAAGCCTATGCAATGTACCTAAAACATTCTCCTCCTCAAGACAAAACTCTACAGATAAGAAAAAAGGAGTTGGAACAGCACATACTTTAATCTCAAGACAGTTTCTGAATAACTGGCTTTAGAGCCTGAAATCATACATCCAGCTGCCGAGACACTTGGGTGCATTTGTCTTCTCCTGTCCACGACTGATTCTCTTTAAATACATCTCATCTGCCTCTGAATCAACAAACTCGCCAACTTTACTTCACTGTAACTCATACTCCCCACCCCCCACGGCCGTTGTCACGGGCCTGGGTTCGGTAAGTGGAGGCCTTTCCAGGTGCGGAGGGGGCCTCCTCAGGTGGCACTGCTGGCAATGTTAAGTTGGAGTTGCTGCTGCTAGTGACAAAATTGAAGTGTCAAAACAACATCTCACAGAACAAATACAGAATGACTAGGGCCTGCCTGCAAGAGAGCTTCAGGTGCTTGCTGCCAAGCCTCATGACCCGGGATTGATCCCTAGAACCCACGTGGTAGAAAGAGAGAATGGACTCCTGAATATTCCTCTGACCTCTACATGCAGGCCATCACACACACACACACACACACACACACACACACACACACACACACACACACACACAGTACACACACATACTCACACACATTAAATAAATACATGCATTTTTATTTAAAAATAATGAATAAATCAGAAGAGAAATTTATCAACAACTCAAATATTGAAAAAATGATGATAAACTAGATAAAGCCTCTTGAGTGAGTTAGAAAACATTACACTGTTGAAGAAATGGTACTGAGAAAAATGAAAATGATAATTTGAAAAATAATAACAAGTCTTCCTATAGAACACACTTAATTAAGCCACTTAATAGTTACATAAAAACACATAAAACAACAGAATATATCAAATGTCATTTTACATAATATCTTAGAATGAGAAAAAATCTTTATAAATACTACATCAGGGACTAACATGGCCTGAAGCTAGCTGATTCAGTTCTTCTAGGGACCCTCTCTGATGATGGATACAGAATGTGCCTCAGAATTATCCCAATTATTGATCAGAAGATGGAATATTTCCCCACAAATGTGAGACTTTTCTTGGTACTTATTTCCAAGAGGGCAGTAAAACCTTTAGTACCTCCAGGTTTTTCAAAATCTGGTCTAAGTAAGCTCCTGAAGTGTCAGAAAATAGCATTTGGCAAAATTAGAAACCATAGATGCAATTGAAGGGTGTAATATATCATTCACAATTTACTATAAATTACTAATATTTTCCTTCCAAACAAAGACTATACAACCAATCAATCCTGTATTTGGGTTGTTTATAGATTTTACTATCAGAGTTAATGCTGAATAATCTTTCTTTTAAACAGGTTTTGGAAATAAATACTGGTCTTAAATTCCTAGAATTGTCACAGTTGATTATGTTTTTGCTATTTATAATGGTCATAAATTCTCATTGTCTCAGTTTGATTTCTTTAAAGTATGTAATGTAATGTTGCCCCTGTTATAAAAATACTGTCTATTTTCTGGTTTATTTTATTTTTAAATATTTATTTTTCTTTTTGTTGGCTTTTTTCCCAAAAGAATACTTGTTAATGTTTCTAAGTAATCTTCTCTGAATCCACCACTTTATAGGTTAAGAGTACCACACACTTCTCTACAGAATCTAGTTTACAACATCAGTCAGATCTGGCTCTCTGGACTTCAGTTCTTTAATTCTGTTGGGCATGGTTACATACATCTACAATCTCAGGACTAAGAAGCAGAGGCAGGAAGATTATACCAAGTCTGAAGCCACTTTGGGTTATCCTGAACAACTTAGTAAGATCCTGCCTCAAAATGAAATATAATAAACAGATAATGAAAGCAAATAAATTCCTTAATATTTCACAGACTTAATATTGTTACAGATACCAAAACAAAACAATACAAAGAAAGAAAAATCTGTCATAATTATATAAACAGTCTTTTTACAAATGTTGCTATGAAAATATTTGAAATAGTAGTATTGAAAAATACTACAAAAAGAACCTCCCCATATATTTCATTATATTCCTCAGCTATTAACACTTTGGCAAATTTGTTTTATATTGCTATCCCTTTGTATACAGTTTTTTAAATTCCTTGAGAATCAGTTGTTTATTAAAAATCAATATAGTTGATTCTACATACCATGTTTAAATATTAGTATTTCAATTATTTATTATATGAAATATAAAATATATAAAAATGAATATTTTAGCATATATTCTATGATGTTTAGTATTAATTCTGAACTTGACAAAATCTAGAATCATGAGGGAGACTGATCAAGCTCTGGGTATATCTGTAAGGGAAATATTAATTATGTGAAATAGAGTGTGAAGACCCATCTTAACTGTTGCAGACAAGATCATTTCCTGGGCAAGGTATCCTAAACTGTCTAAATGGAGAGAGTAAGCGAGCACTGGTAAGAAAGCATTCATTTCTTTCTGTTCTTGATTACTGTTGAGATGGAACAGCTTCCTCAAGCCGCTGCGGCTTCCCATTATGAGGGTATGAAGTAAACACTTCCATCCCTAATTTGCTTTTTTTAAGTGTATTTTATCATAGATACAGAAAAGAAACAAAGACATCCCCTTACTGAAATCTTTATTCACATGCACACACAATATATCCCCACATCTGTTAAAAAACCTTTTTATTGATTCTTTATGGATTTCACATTATACATCCTGATCCCACTCATCTCCCCATCCCCTCACATCTGCCCTCTGCCCTTGCAACCTCCCCTCCAAACAAAACAAAATATAAAAACAACCAAAAACCAACCAAACAAACAAACAAACAAATTTTTAAAAAAACAAACCAAAACAAAAGAAAATCTACCCTTGGAAGCTGTAGAGTGGCCTAGTGAGTCACACAGTATATCCTTTGGTCCATACATCTTTACTTGCAAGTGTTCATTGCTATTAGTCATTGGTCTGGTTCGAGGCCTCTGGCTTCTGCTGCATTCTCGATACAGGGCCTTCACTGGAACTCTTGGATATCCTGTTGTTGTTCTGTGTCATGGAGATCCTGCAGCTTTGGATCTGAAGGTCTGACCCCTTCACATGCTCCTGCAGATCATAGATGAGGTGGATGTAGGGTGGGCCAACTCTTAGGCCTGGTTCTGGGTCTGGGTGGTTCTGGGTTGGTCAGCCCGCCAGCTCTCCCTCATCATCACTACATCCTACATCTATTTTAGTAGAATCATGTAATACAAATTGTTCAGACCTGTGGTTTTATTTTCCTGAAATATTACATTAATAAAAATATTTTCAGATTAGTAAACACTTAACTGTTTGTTTTTAATGTCTTATTAAACTTGACATAATAATTTGATTGCTTTAATTCCTAACTTACTATATGTACAAATAAATACATGCAGATTTTTCCTCACAAAGAAAGTCAGTTTATTCACAAAAGTTGTCATCAATCATATTAATTCATTAATTATCTAAAGCACAAAATAAGCTAGAATTCAGAATTAAGCATTTTCATGTGCAATATATAATATAAAATATATGCATGTACACATATATACAAATATTTTTATATGTTTAAATGTGTGTGTATACATATGTAAGGACATATACACTCACATAGGCCTCTTTTCAGTTTTACTTTTTTCTTATTTTATTTGCTTAATTTTAATCTTTGACAGTTTCATAAATGTATATACTGAATTTTCGGCATTCTCAGGCTCCATTGTCTTTTCTCATCCCTCCCCTGCCTGTCATGGAAACTCTTTATCTGCCCAACAGTTAGCCCCCTACTTCTTTTTGTGCATGACCCATTGAGCTTAATTAGAGTGTCTTGCATAGCCAGAGGTAAGAATTACAAATTTCTTAAAAACTGTGTTCTATAAATAAATATAACGTATTTGTTTTTCCAGCAGTCTAATATTCTATTCCATGATTATAATTTACTGTTCTGTTTCCCTGTTGATGCAAGCTTAGATAATTTTCCTATTGCAAACATTATTTCAGTGCTGATTTGTATACCTGCCTCTTTTGTACTTCTTTCACTTAAATAAATTTTGGGTTTTGTTTCCCTTTCCTGTCTTTGTTTTTCGGGATAATTTTTTTTTTTCGGTTTTTCGAGACAGGGTTTCTCTGTGTAGCTTTGTGCCTTTCCTGGGACTCATTTGGTAGCCTAGGCTGGCCTCGAACTCACAGAGATCCGCCTGGCTCTGCCTCCCAAGTGTTGGGATTAAAGGCGTGCGCCACCACCGCCCGGCTGTTTTTCGGGATAATTTTGATGTCTCATTTTCTGCCATGATTTCCCAAACATTTCTTGAGTGGCATCATCCATACATAAATATAAGATTCACAAGTTCATCCATTGGATTTTTTAATTTAGTAAGTGCTGGCTACGAGGGTTTATGCTTTTTTTTTTTTTTTTGGTTTTTCGAGACAGGGTTTCTCTGTGTAGCTTTGCGCCTTTCCTGGAACTCGCTTTGGAGACCAGGCTGGCCTCGAACTCACAGAGATCCGCCTGGCTCTGCCTCCCGAGTGCTGGGATTAAAGGCGTGCGCCACCACCGCCCGGCTGGAGAGATGGCTCAACCGTTAAAGGCTAGGCTCACAACCAAAAATATAAGGGTTTATGCTTTTAAGACACAGCCCAGGTAAGTTTTATGATTGAGCAAGTTCACGACACAGATAATTTATAAGGTGATACTTCATTCCATTAATTTGCTGACTTATTTTTTTAGCTTGTAGTACAGTTCAACTTCCATTTTTAAAGATTTATTTTCCCATAGAAGCAAAAATAACAAAAAGGAAAATCTTTACAATTTTAAACAATTTAGTTTTTGTGATTTTTGTTCCTTTGCTTTTTTGCTTTGACAATGTCTTACTGTGTTGACAAAGAACTTGTTATATAGAACAGGCTAATATCAAACTTGCAGCCACCCTCCTACCCCTACTTTCCATGCACTGGGATTACAAGTATGTGCCACCATAGCCAAATTGCTATTGCATTAATAATAATATAGTCTGGGTATTTTTAATATGATTAAACTTTCCATATGTTCTTTCAGAAATTTTATTATATATATTTATTTATTAAAAGGAATATTTTTTAGCTCACACAAAGATGAAATAATATCAAAAATTGTTTAATATTGAGCATAACAAATAACATCTAAGCAAGATAGCAGTTAAATTGTAACTTTAAAATAAAGGTTTCAAACAATGCATTTCCCTAAGTTTCCTGCTCAAGAAAATAATCCATTTTGGTAGCCTCTGCAGTAGTTACTACACACCCATGAAGCCACAAACACAAATACTCCTCACTGAGCTATAATTTCTACTTTGGTTTTCATTGCACTCTTTCTGAGTTGTTCAAAGATCAAACAATATAGCTAACCAGTTTAAAGTATAGGACTAGAAATTAGTTTCTTAGTACATGGTTATGTAAAGAAAGTTATAAATCTACCATTAGGATTGGGCAGGTGAAGGACATCCACATGCCCTCCTTCAGCGGCTTGCCCTGAAAGGTAGAAGAAACCCTGAGCTGTTAGGTGTTAGGGTGCCATTATGGTGAGCAAATATATAGCGGGGTATGGGATTGAGAGAGGGAGAGAGAGAGAGAGAGAGAGAGAGAGAGAGAGAGAGAGAGAGAGAGAGAGAGAGAGAGAGAGAGAGAGAGAGAGAGAGAGAGAATGGTTCATGTCCTGTGGAGAGAGGCAGGTCTGAAGAGGCGAAGGTGGTGAGAAATGGGCTGATGTGGGTGACCTGATTGCCACCTGGGGCCATAGTGAAGTCTGGGCCTGAGCTGCTGCCAAGTGCCATGTCTGGGCCAAGCTGCAGCTACAGTCCGTGTGCATGACTGTGGCTCCTGTTACCACTGAAGGCTGTAAGGACAGGACTGCACAGAGTTGTTCCCACCCTTCACGAGCTGCGGCATTTGGGAGAGCAGTCCCTGCACTTGACTGGGCAGTGCAGTAGAGCTGACCCTGTTGGCGGGGTCACGCATGAGCTGATCCTAAGTGCGTGAGAGCAGGAGAGCTATTTCTGCCCTTCATCTGCCATGGGCGATGGAGAGTTATCTCCCCTCCCTAGTCCCTCACGTGTGGTAAAGCTGGCCCTGAGGTCATGAGAGCAGGAGGGCTGGCCCTGCCCCTCAACAGCTGTAACACTAGGGAGGGTGCCCCTGCACCTGCCTGGGTAATGCAGTAGAGTTGGCCCTGGTGGTGGAGGTATGAGAGAGCCAACCCTGGGGGCATGAAAGCGGGAGAACTGGTCCTGCCCCTCACTCCTTCCTGCATAGGGTGAACTAGCTGGGGCAATGCCAGAGAGCTCACCCTGGTGGTGAGGACAAGGGAGAGCTGGCAGGCTGATCAACCCTGCAACTACCTAGGCCTAGAATCAGGGCTATGAGTTGGCCCACTCAGCATCAACCCCATCTGTGATCTGCTGGAGCCGGTCCGGCAGATCCAAAGTAGCAAGATTTCCATGACACAGGGCAACAACAGGAGAGGAGTTCCAGTGAGGGCCCAGCATTGATAGTATAGCAGAAGTCAGAGGCCTCGAACCAGACCAATGGCTCTTTGCAATGAACATTTGCCAGTAAAGATGTATGGACTAAAGAGTATACTGTGACCAAGAGCAACAAAACAAGTGACAGCTTATGATGGTGAGGATGTGGAGTAAAACGAACCCTCATCCGTTGCTGATGTGACTGCAAACTTGTACAGCCACTGTGGAAATCAATGTGGTGGGTGGTTCCTTAGGAAGATGGGAATCAATCCACCTGAAGACTAGCACAACCACTCTTGGATATATACCCAAAAGACACTTCATCCTACCACAGAGACACTTCCTAAACTGTTTTCACAATAGCCAGAAAATGGAAAAACTTAGATGTCTCTCAATAGAATAATGGATAAATAAAATGTGGTACATTTACACACTGAAATATTATTCAGCCATTAAAAAAATGAAATCATGAAGTTTGTGGGATGGAACTAAAATTATCATCCTGAGTGAGGTAATCCATACCCAGAAAGACAAATACTGTATATATTCTCTTATATGTGGATGTAAGCTGTTAAGTCAGTGATAATTAAGCTACAATCCATAGAAACACAGAGGTTAGGTATAGAGTAAGGGACTAGGGGGCAGATAAATCTCCATAGAAAAGGGAAATAGAATAGATAGTTATGGATGGATGGGGGTGATTGGAACAGGTGGATCAAGTGGGTAAGGAGAGGAAAGAGAGGGATAAGGGAAGAATTTCAGGGATAGACAACTAAAATTAGGGGACATTTGAGGGGAAGTATGGAAACCTAATACAGTAGAAGCATCCTAAATTACATACATACATGAAGGTGATCTAAAGGAAATCATCAAATAGCAGGACAGAGAGAACCCCAACTGCCCATCTCTTGTCACCAAATAAAGCTTACAGTACCAGGACTGAGTCAGATCTAACTGAGTTGTTGGCCAAAGTGGTCCTAAGGGAATCCCGAAACAATCCAGGCTGTTGCCAAGACTATAGGTTGCAGGCCACAACCTGACAGCAAGGCCCCATTGCTGAAGACAACACCTACACAACTCATTGAACATGGAAAAATCTAGCTGGTGCCTAAATAAGAGCATTCATCCCTACATTCTAGCATCTTTGGTACAGGAAGGTACTCTGCAGGCAACCAAAAGAGAAGCATAAACACCAAGCCAGCTACAGTGGGATCCTGACTGCAAGATATGCTATGGCAAATGTGGCACACAGCTTGAGGGAGTAACCAACCAAGATGTGACTTAACTTAAGGCCCACTCCACCAGATGGAACCTATACATGACACTGCTTATGTGACCAAGAACTGAGATCAGATAGCTCGGGGACCTAGGATAAAACAAAATACCACTCTTCTAACAAAACAAAACATAATAATAAAATGACTCCTAATGACATTCTGTTATACTATTAGATCACTGCCTTATTCCACAATCATCAGAGAAGCTTCTTCCAGCAGCAGATGAGAACAAATATACAGACTCACAGCTAGACATTATGCAGAGAGTAAGAGACCTTGGAACACTCAGCCCTAAACAGGATGTCTCCATCAAATCCCTCCCATCAGGCTCAGGGAACCCTGCAGTAGAGGAGACAGAAAGAATATAAGAGACAGAGGGGATGGGAGACACCAGAAGAACAAAGCCCTCTAAATCAATAGAGCAAAGCCCATTATGAACTCACAGAGACTGAAGCAGCATGCACAGGGCCTTCACAGGTCTGCACCTGGTCCTCTGTGTGGATATTATGGCTTCCAGTTTAGAATTTTTATGAGACTCCTGAGTGTGTGAAGTAGAGGGTCTCTGATTTTTGTGTCTGCTCTTGGACTCTTTTCCTTCTGTTTGTGTGTCTTGTCCAACTCCTGTGTTAGTTTTTATTTTATCTTACTATATTTTATTTTGTTATGTTTAGTCGTTATCTCTTAGAAGCCTGTTTATTTTCTAATGAGATACAGCAAGGAAGTGGATTTGGAGGGGAGGGATGGTGGGGGAATTTGGAGGAGTAGAGGGATGGGAAGCTATCATCAGGATATATTATGTGACAAAAAAATCTATTTTCAATAAAAGGAAAAAAAGAAAAAAATCTACTACAATAGAAGCTGCAAACCAAACAATATAAGACTTTGATAGATGGGATCAGTAATAAACATGACAAAAGCCACCATTGGTGACTTGTAGATACAGCATCAGAAATTTCTGAATGTAAGAAGCCAGAGGAAATACAATGAAAAGCATCAGTATCAGGGACTTACAGAAACATAATAAAATAGCTGAGGCTATAGTGTTATTTTCTGGAAGGTGAAATGAGAGTACGAATGTGGTTTAAAAAGGGATTTGAAGAAATAATGGCTGACTATTACTCAAAGACAAGCCCAAGGAGTGGAAGGTTAAATAGAACTATTCTTATTGGCAGATGACATGGCTGTCTACATAAAGTATTTCAACAGCTCTCGAAAAATATACTTAGTAACCAAAATACAACTTTAGAAAATTATTTGGACAAAAGAAATCAGTTTCTTACATGTATGCTAGCAATGTAAATGTGGAAATTATAATGGAAAGAAACACACCATTTGAAAATTCATAAACAAAATTTTTAGGGCTTAATATGAGAAAAATAAGCATGTTAACTATAATAGGAATGTTCAAAACATTAAATGGAAGAAATTGGAGACCTAAATCAGAGTCACATTACAATGTGTTCATGGATTGGAAAACTTAACATTGAAAAAATGGCAATTTTTGCAAAATTTTTCTAAATTTTTAATGTAATGTTTATAAAAATACTAGTGGCTGTTTTGTAGATATAGGCAATATTATTTAATATTTATATGGAAATTCACAAACCCTACCACAGCTAAAACACATTTGGTAAAAATAATAAAGTTTAAGAAGTTATTCTGTGTGATTTTAATTGTACACATACTACAGAATTCGAGACAGTGGCATAGACATGGACATATATATCAATGAAACATCGTGTGGAAATGCATTCATACACATCTGTGCAACTTTTGAGAAGGATGCAAAACAATTTTCTATACAAAGGAAAGAAACTTAACTAAATAATTGTAAAACAATTGGATATCCAGAGTGGGGGCAAAATACCCTTACAAACCATACAAATTCAACTCAAAGTAGGTCAGAGGTTTACATGTTAAGGGTAAAAGTATAATGCTTCTTGACAATATTGTAATAGAAAAATCTCTGGAGTCTAGGCTTAGGAAGAGTTGTTTGACTTGACCTCAAAAATTACATTGTAAACAGTACAACAACAAACTAGTACTCATTGAAATAATAATAATAAAAACCTCTTGTTCTCTAAAAGACACAATGAAATAGATGAAAATACAAGCTACAGACTGGGAGAATCATTTGCATACCACCTTGCACATATGAACTCTTAGTGTTTATGACAAGGCATCATTTGAAAATTCACAAGACCTGCACAAGTTCAATGACAGACAAAGTCCCATAATGGAGTGGGAGGGAGTCACAAAATCCCACCCCTAGCAGAGGAGATATTGGCAATTGATAACCGGAGAGACAGAGAGTCCATTTTCTTTGAAGATGTGACCCTTGGTAAATCAACTGTGCTCGGATGGAAGGCCACAAATCCAAGAGTACATGTACAGCAAAAATCAGACTTGCTGGGTTAAAAGAAAGAGAAGAGAATACACAATTGGATGGATCTTTGAGGATCTGTGAAAGGTGAAATATGGTCAAAATACACTGCACAAAATTCTCTGGGGATTAATAAAAAATCAAGAAAGATACACACTGCACCTTCCCTCATCTATAATATTTTCCTCCATGTAAGGAACTTCTAGTTGATCACTGATTGAAATTGCATAAATAGTGAGGTATAGATTATAAACGGAAAAGTACATTTCCTCATTTTAGCTTTCTGTATATCTTGCTATATAATTGTCTTTGTGTGTGTGTGTGTGTGTGTGTGTGTGTGTGTGTGTGTGTGTGTGTGCGCGTGCGTGTGTGTAAAGTACTAGGAATTGAACCTGAGGCCTCACACATACTTAGTAGACTCTCTACGACTGTGGTATAACCTCAGTTTTTTTCTTTTATTAAAAGAAATTCAGATACCATCTTGCTAAATTACACAGACTGTCAATGAAGTTACTCTGTAGCCCAAACAGTCCTTGAAATTGTGATCCTCTTCTCTCAGCTCCCCATTAGTTGCCGTTATAGGGTGCCACGAGGTGGGATTTATACAGCACTTTTATATTTAGGATTCAAAAGGAAGATACCTCAAGCAACCATTTATATATTTATTAGAGCTGAAGAAGGAGGTCAGATTTTATATTACAAAAAGTGGTTCTAATCATATTTTCCAGTTTTAGCAATGAATACTGGTTTTCCAACTGTATTAGACAGGGTTCTTGAGAGAACAGAACTGATAGAATGAAAAGATGTACTAACCTTGCTTGTTGACTTCTATAGTTCCAATTTGGGATAATTGCTCTTACTAACTGAGGTGTGTTAACCCCGGATATAGTTTTGTGCTTAAAAACTCACTCTGAGAAAGGCTTGGAACAGCAGTGAAATTCTGAACAGCCAGGGTAGTTGCCAGCTGCCTGATAAAGACTTTCTATTGGCTTGAACACCTGTCTGAGTAGTCTACTCTGGTGGATACCTCACAGTATTCAGAAGGCAGAGGCAGAAGCAGAGGCTATGTCTATGAGTTCAAAGCCAGCCTTGTCTACATAGATGCAAATTAAGAAAAGTAATAGTAAAGGAAGGATTTCCTTACCAGCTGCAATACTCAGGAAAGTGGACTCTGTATGTCACCTGGGCAGCACAGTAGAGCTGAACATATTGACATGGATGCAGGTGAATGGCCTGAGAACTTGACTGTGGGAGATCTGGCCCTACCCCTCATCTGCCATATGGTGGTGTGGGTGGGGAAGAGAGGCTCTCTCACACCCTGCCCCTTGCTTCCTGTGGCAGGTGGGAGAGGGTCCTGAGGTCATAAGAGCTGGAGAGCTAGCTGTCCCTACCCCTCATCAGCTGCAGCACTTGGGAGAGTGGCCCCTACACCTCGCCTAGGCAACACAGTAGAGCTGGTCTGAAGGTGTAGGTGTGGGAGAGCAAAACCTAAGGGTGCAAAAGCAGGAGAACTGGCCCCACCTGATGCTTAGCACTGCAAGGGGTAAACTAGCTGGGACAGTGCTGGAGAGCTCACCCTGTTGGTGAAGACAGATACCACCCAGACCCGGAACCAGTGTTATGAGTTGTCCCACCCCAACATATACTCCATCTATGAACTGCAGGAACATGTGAAGGGACCAGTCCTGCAGATCTAAAGCTACAAGATTTCCATGACCCAGGGCAACAACAGGATACCCAAGAGAAGTCTCAGTGAGGGCCCAGCATTGATAGTGTAGCAGAAACCAGAGACCTCCAACCAGACTAATGATTCATTGCAACTAACACTTGCAAGTAAAGATAAATAGACTGGCCAGGCAGTGGTGGCACATGCCACTAATCCCAGCACTTGGGAGATAGAGGCAGGCGGCTTTCAGTGAGTTCTAGGCCAGCCTGGTCTACAAAGCAAGTTCCAGGACATGCAGGAATATTACACAGAGAAACCCTGTCTCAAAAAACCAAAAACCACCCCCCCCCCAAAAAAATGTATAGACTAAAGGGTGTGAAAGATGCAAAGAATAAATAAAATTTTAATTTAAAAAAAGAAGAAAAAAGGAAGGATTTTACAGGAAAACACAGTGGCACATGAGGTTGGTGAGACAGTCTTAGAGGAACCAGAAGGATTCTCATGTAGCAAGAAAGACATCATTTATCTATTTAATACTCATATATCACTTAGCTAAGCAGTGCTATAGTCACTTAGGGTACATTAATGAGGCCTTGGCTAATATCCTATTCTGTTTTTTTCCTGTGGAAGACACACAATAAAATGCCAAATAGCATATGAGTAAACTGTATTTTAGTCAAATAAACAATAGTATAGAAAAGATTAAAAAATAGAAACCTGGGGGTTGGGGATTTAGCTCAGTGGTAGAGTGCTTGCTTAGCAAGCACAAGGCCCTGGGTTCAGTCTTCAGCTCCGAAAAAAAAAGAGAGAGAAACCTGTAGAATTAGTAGTATGGGATAAAAGTTCAACACTGGTGCTGGAGAAACAGCTCAGCAGTTGGGGGTGTGTGCTGCTTTTGCAGAGGACCTGAGTTTGGTTCCCAGAACCCAGGTTCCCAACACCCGCATCAGGTAATTCAAAACGGTTTCCAACTTGCTAGTGGCTCCTGGAGCTATGCATTTGGACTGAGTTTCCTAGAGGAGAATCACAAGCTAGTGTCGTCAGCTGACCCCAAATGAGCCAATTGGAGTCCACTGCCTACTTGAAATTTGAGATGGACCTGTTGTCAGACAGGCACTGAAGGCTGAGGGAGCTTTGCTTCAAGCTCCTCACCAGAAAGGGGAAGTTGCCTCTGCTGAGATACTAGAAAAATAAAATTACCTTCCCTGCCCTCCCAGTTAAGTTAGTTTAAACTGTTTTCACTCTTTTTTTTTTTTTTGTGTGTGTGTGTGGGAGGGAGTGTTTCTCTGTGTAGCCCTGGCTGTCCTGAAACTTGCTTTGTAGACCAGGCTGACCTGGAGATCGGCCTGCCTCTGCCTCTGGAATGCTGGGATTAAAGGCGAGGGCCACCACCGCTGGCTCAGCTTTTCTTTTGTTGTAAAATGGAACCTTTGGAGCCTAAATTTTCTTGATCCATGCTTTGGAGATTAATGTGTGATCTAGCTGGATCTCTCAGTATGTCCCCAAGATGATGCTCACTTGAGGCATGGTTTATCCTGAGGTGATTAGCTTTGATTGTGTGACTACTCATAGTGTTTAATGTTCTGGAAGCGTCCTTGGTCTTCAAAAATTTATGTTCCTCAGACTGACCTAGTTGTGCATGCCTGTGATCCTAGCCTTTCCAAGACAGAGGTAAGAAGATGCCTTGTCTACATGGTGAAACCTTGCTACAGAAATCCCCAAACCAAAAGTTCTTTACTTTTCTTTTATACTTAATTTTGTTTTTGTCATATGTCAGCTTTTTAAAATAGTAAGTACTGAAGTGTGTATTTATTTCTCTTCTTACTGTATTTCATTTCCTTAGTTTAAAAAATGCTTTTGACATCTAAAAAGCAACAACATAAAAATTACTGTCTTCCTCTCTGCCTATAGGGTCCCTTTAAGAATCTTTCTAAAAATGTTGCTCTGGTATTCATAAACCATTTTTCTTTGTGTTTATCTTTCAAAGTATTTATTACTCCACAGATCCCCCCCCTCGATTTTATTGTTTTGTTTTTTGTTTTTTTGAGACGGGGTTTCTCTGTGTAGCTTTGCTCCTTTCCTGGAACTCACTTGGTAGCCCAGGCTGGCCTCGGGCTCACAGAGATCCGCCTGGCTCTGCCTCCCGAGTGCTGGGATTAAAGGGGTGTGCCACTGTAGATGTATCCAACCTTCCCATCAAACAATAAACACAGAACCAATGCAAAGAAGAAAGCCAAGAGGTCAGAGCCAAGAGCCAAAACCTTACCCTTCCTCCTGCAGTGGTCCTACCTCTCCGAACCAGAGCTACCCCTGTGTTAAAGTCTTTATATAGAGTTCCTGTCCTGCCTTCTCATTGGTTGTAAACCCAACCACATGACCACCTCCTCACAGCCTGTCTGTATAGGCCTCCAGGTTTTCCATGATTGGTATTAAGATTAAAGGCATGTGTATCCAATAATGGCTGTATCCCTGAACACACAGAGACTTACCCAGCTCTGCCTACTAAGTGCTGGAATTACAAGCATACGCTACCACTGCCCTGCTTTCCTATGGCTTGCTAATAGCTCTGACCCCCGGGCAACTTTATTTATTAACATACAAATAACATTTTAATACAAATAAAATATCACCATATTTCCCCTTTTCTATTTTAATAAAAAAGAAAAAAAAGAAAAAGCTTATAACTAATATAAGAAAAACTATATACAAAAGGATAATAACTATATACAATATATACAAGTAATAAATACCTAAACAATGTCTAGTCCATTTGTATTTGACAAATTCAGAGAAAATAATTTCATTATCTATCCTATTTTGGTAAGTTCAAAATGTATCCTAATTAATCTTCAACTATAACTAACTAACCTTCAACTATAACTAACTAATCTTCAACTCCCTCAGAGACCCAAGAAGGAAATAATATTAGCTAACAAAAATAAAAACAGGAAGTGCACATAAGCAACCTCCAAAAAATTTGTGAGTTGACAGAAACAGACAGCTGTCTGGACAGTCACCTGAGGTTTCTCCGAAGTGCTGGGGCATCATCTTCAGCCTATAGGCCCAGCATATCCGACAGACTCATTTGTGAAGCAGGATGTACACAAGGTCAACAGTTCAACCTCACATTGAGTGAGAGTAGTCCATGTACCAGAAACACCTGAATTCCACCAGTGTCATGTCATGATTCAGGATTTCAAATTCTGGAAATTGCTGATGGTTTTCCAACTCAGCTGTCCATTCTTCCTGGCTGTGTATATATGGCTTCATCTCAGCATCCCATTCTTCTCCATATCCCTCCATCAAATGCCAGTCTACTATTGAGAGGCGTGAGCTTAGTTACTCTTCAAGAATAACTGTTTCAGCTGCTGTTCCATTGCACATCAGAGGCCATCGGCCCACTGCCTGTTCAGCTGCCTTCGAAGAAAAGGGCACTGTACCTTTTTCGAATTGCGAAGGCCACTTCAGGGATGGTGCCATATTGTCCTGGCCTCTGAAGATGCCTTTTGATAAAGCCATAACCACACTTGTTTTGGCAAGAATCAGTAATCCTTTGTTTTATGTCCTGTTTGTCCATTTTGTCCTGTTGATTCGAGGATACTTTGTTGTCCAGTGGCTAACTTTTGCCACAATGAAAGTTAACTCCATATGCAGTTTCTTCAATGCCCATATTTTCTCTGAAGTAGATTGGTACTGCCAGGAGTAGACATGTCTCATAGTCATAACAAAAAAGAAAAATTTTCTAAGTTATTAAAACATTTTAAATGCCATATTCTGTAGATCTCTGAAGGGTTTGAAGATAACCTGTCTATCTAAAATATATCTACTCAATCTTGAAAACATACCTAATATAACTACAAGTTCTATTATAATATCTAACTACTAACTTTCATTTCTTTATATCCTAATAGTTGGTAATAACATTCAAGGATCAGAAAATTGCATTACATTGTTAGATGAACGGAACAATTAGAAAAATACATATAACATTTTCTAACAATATCAATTTCAATATATATAATTTGTATACAATATAAAACAATCCAATCCAATGTAAAGTATTTACATTTTTCTTTTCTTTCTTTCTTTTTTTTTTTAAATAAGAACCTTAAATCTAATCTCCTTTGCTTAGCCTTTTTCCTAACCCTTGACAACAACTTGTAACCAACCCCCCTAATCAATGAAAATTATCCCAGACCCAAAACCCATTAAAAGACCAAAAAAACCAACCGCCCCACACCACCTCTTTGGGAATGTGGGCGTCGTATTCTTGAAATTGCTTCCTGCTGGGTATGGGCGAAGGTATCTTTATCCTGAAAGAAAAATTTTAGGTTAATTGTCAAATTCTAGGAAAGGTAAATATATCCTTCGTTATCCAGTCTGTGTATAATGCCAAAATTCAGGGTTTATCTCAAATCCTTATTCAAGTAGTCTTTGAGACTGGATCATCTCAGCTAGCTCTTCTCAAAATTGCTCTGAGCACTTTGTAGTTCAAAGCTGATCTGTAGATGATGTTTGTCAGCTTAGTGATGTTATTATTGTCCACGTGGAATTGTTGTTGTTGTGGGGCCCCATCTTCTTCCTGGAGACTTCAGTTGATGTTAGGCCTAACCGTGATTTCCTGCAAAAAACTGATAAGAGACTCGAACACAAAGACTATATATGCGACTTTTTAGAATTAGTTAGTACTCTATATGACCATTTATATCTTAACAAAGTTTAAAATGTATATATATCTATATATATTGATCTTGTAAATTTTGATATAAAATTCATACTTTAAGAAAAGTTTAAAGAATCAGAATAGAATCAAAGAGTTGAGATTCGTAATAGAATAGTCCCTTAATTAATTTGGCTTTTCTCCTGTCCCATAGCAGAAGATGGCTCTTTTCCTCTGGCATGATACAGGGAGTTTGCATTTTCCTTTTAACAACATGCTTGAGTTTAAAGAAGGAGAGAGCCATTCTCCAACTCCAAAGTCAGCTTTAAATTTTAATTGAACTGGGACTATTAGAAGTTAAATAGTGTTAAATCTTTAAAGAAAAGCAGAAACAAACATTTAGGAAGACATAAAATTTTTTTAGATAACATACCCATACGCCATTTCACTCTGTTTCTTAGGATAGATGATTTGTTCCTTTTCTTCATTTGTCTCATTTGTCCAGTGTTCTTCAAATTCGTTAACCTTCATTCTCCTAAAAGACAAAAACAAAAACCTTTCCCCAAGGTTTTTTGGGGATGTTCCTTTTTGACAAGTTATCTGATTAAATGAAAAGGCATGTGTTACTGGTGTAAGTTAGTTTAAATTGGATGTTTACGATAGTTGATGAACTATCACCTCCTCTAATTAAGAGGTCTCTCTTGTTCAAATCGAACCTTTATCAATTTTGATGGTACCCACAGCTTATCTTCTCCTGTAGAAATAAAAGCAAAACCTCGTCCCCAACGTAACACATACCCTGGTTTCCATTCTGAGGTCAGCACATCCTTAAAGTATATAGGTTGATTTAATTCTGTAGTTTTTTCTATTATCCAATGTCTCTCTGCAGCTGTTGTTCCTTTCTCATTGGCATTGAGAAAATTCAAAGTTAATAGAGCATTATGTAGTCTATTTCTGGGGGTTTTTGTTACTCCTTTTTGTTTATTTAGCATATCCTTTAGAGTTCTGTTTGATCTTTCTATAACTGCTTGACCTGTAGGATTATGTGGTATACCTGTAACATGGTTTATATTATAATAAGCAAAAAACTGTTTCATTTTAACAGAGACATATGATGGAGCATTATCAGTTTTGATTTGTGCAGGTATACCCATAATGGCCATAACTTCTAGCAAATGAGTGATTACAGAATCAGCTTTTTCAGAACTCAAAGCAGTTGCCCATTGAAATCCTGAATAAGTATCGATAGTGTGGTGTACATATTTCAGTTTTCCAAATTCTGCAAAGTGAAACACGTCCATCTGCCAGATTTCATTCCTCTGAGTACCCTTTGGGTTACATCCTGCTGGTAATGGTGTTTGATTGTAGAAGGAACAAGTAGGACATTTCTTTACTATTTCTTTGGCTTGTTGCCAGGTTATGGAAAAATCCTTTTTTAAACCTTTACTATTTACATGATGTTTTTTATGAAATTCTGAGGCCTCCAGCACATTTCCTATCAATAATTTATCAATCTCATCATTGCCTTGTGCTAGAGGGCCTGGCAGACCAGTATGGGATCGGATGTGAGTTATATATAAAGGATGACTCCGTTTTCTGATTGTATCTTGTAATTGAATAAATAATGAAGTTAATTCTGAAGCATCGTGGATAAATTCTGCAGTCTCAATATGTAATACTACTCTTTCAGCATACTGAGAGTCAGTTACTATATTGAGAGGTTCTGAAAAATCCATTAATACCAACAGAATAGCATACAATTCTGATTTTTGAACTGAATTATAAGGACTTTGAACCACTTTACTTAAATTTTCTGATTTGTAACCTGCCTTTCCTTGTTTGTTGGCATCTGTATAAAATGTACGAACTCCAGATATGGGTTTTTTCCTCACAATTTGAGGCAAGATCCAATCAGCTCTCTTTATAAGATCAATTCTATTGCTTTTGGGATATTTGCTGTTAATTTCTCCCAAAAAATTACTACAAGCTTTTTGCCAAGCTTCATTTTCTATCCATAATTTTTCAATGTCCTCCTTAGTTAAAGGTACGACAATTTCTGCTGGGTCTATTCCTGCTAATTGACGAAGTCTCAATTTTCCTTTCCAAATCAAGTCAGAGATTTTTTCCACATAAATTTTTAATTTTTTATTTGGTTTATTTGGTAAAAATATCCATTCCAATATAATATCTTCCCTTTGCATTAATATTCCTGTTGGGGAATGCCTAGAAGGTAAAATAACCAAAATGCAATCCAGCTTTGGATCAATACGATCTACGTGCCCTTCATGTACTTTCTTTTCTACCAAGGCCAATTCTTTCTCAGCTTCAGGTGATAATTCTCTTGGACTATTTAAGTCCTTATCACCTTCTAAGGTTTTAAACAAATTATTCAGTTCATCATTTTTTACCCCAACAATAGTTCTTAGATGAGAAATGTCTCCAAATAATCTTTGAAAGTCATTAAGAGTCTGTAGTCGATCTCTCCTAATTTGCACTTTTTGAGGTCTAATTTTTTGAAGTTCTATTTTATATCCTAAATAATTAATAGAATCTCCTCTTTGTACCTTTTCTAAAGCAATTTGTAATCCCCAGCAAGGCAAAATTTTCTTTACTTTTTCAAACATTCTTTCTAAAGTATCTGCATTTGAATCAGCTAATAAAATGTCATCCATATAATGATAAATTATAGATTTAGGAAATTTTTTACGTACCACTTCTAATGGCTGTTTTACAAAATATTGGCACAAAGTTGGGCTATTCAACATTCCCTGTGGGAGAACCCTCCATTGAAATCTTTTAACCGGTTGAGAATTATTATAAGTAGGCACTGTGAAAGCAAATCTTTCTCTGTCTTTTTCTTGTAAGGGTATTGAAAAGAAACAGTCTTTTAAATCAATAACTATGAGAGGCCAGCCTTTTGGTAACAGAGTAGGTAAAGGAATTCCAGATTGTAAAGAGCCCATTGGCTGAATTACTTTGTTAATTGCTCTAAGGTCTGTTACCATTCTCCATTTACCAGATTTTTTTTTTATAACAAATACAGGAGAATTCCAAGGGCTGGTTGATTCTTCAATATGATGAGCATTTAACTGTTCTTCCACCAGCTCTTGTAAAGCCTGGAGTTTCTCTGTTGTTAAAGGCCATTGCTGAACCCATACAGGCTTGTCTGTTGACCATTTTAAAGGTAGAGCTGTTAATGTTTTTGGAAGATTATCAGTTGTTGTGCCCTGTTCTTGTATGACATGGATGGCTGGTGAGCACTCATTAGAATAATATCTTTTAATATTTCTCTCAGAAACATGTACTAATTTATGATTTGTTTCTGAGATTGGAGGGATATTAATCTGAGTATTCCACTGTTGTAACAAGTCTCGACCCCACAGGTTCATAGCTATGTTAGCCATATATGGTTTTAATTTTCCTTTCTGTCCTTCTGGACCTATACATTCAAGCCATCTTACACTTTGTTTCACTCTAGATAATGTCCCAATTCCTAAGAGTTGAATGTTTACCTCCTGAAGAGGCCAAGTTGGATGCCAAAATTCTGGTGCAATTATGGTAATGTCAGCACCTGTGTCTACCAGACCAGACAACAAAACACCATTTATTTTTATTGTTAGTTTTGGTCTTTGTTCATTAATAGAAGTTTGCCAAAAAATTTTCTTTATGTTTTTTCCTGTATTTCCTATTTTCTCTGTTTCATCATCTCGACTAACATGATTTATTCCAATAGACATTTGGTTATTTAGTTGCTTTGAGTAGGGGTTTCCTCTACAACTGCAGGAAAGGTTTGAACTGGATTTACTGTGGGGGCCTGCCTGAGGCCCCTCTGGGAGTTTCCCGAAGGTCGAGGCAGAGGGTTACCCTGTCTGTCCCTTGTTGATCTACATTCGTTAGTCCAGTGTTTTCCCTTACCACACCTTCTGCATACTCCAGAAGGAAGGGGCATTCTGTTGCCAGTGTTCCTTGAATAAACATTATTTCTAGGAATGACCTGTTTACAATCCCTTTTCAAATGTCCTTGCTTTCCACATCCAAAACATCTAACATTGCTCAAACCTTTTGAAATTGCTTTTCCTACCCACATATCATCATGGTCATAAGCCTCTACA
This sequence comes from Peromyscus californicus insignis, assembly GCF_007827085.1. Taxonomy (NCBI): domain Eukaryota; kingdom Metazoa; phylum Chordata; class Mammalia; order Rodentia; family Cricetidae; genus Peromyscus; species Peromyscus californicus. The sequence continues at coordinate 84,817,120 of NW_026294391.1, forward strand.
TTAACTGTATCTCTAATCCAATCTTCCAAAGGTGCAGATCTTGCCTTTAACGGCCTAATTATTCTTTTGCACGCTGCATTTGCATTCTCAAAGGCCAAAGATTCAATTATTATCTGACTAGCCTCTGAATTCGGGACCATTTTTTGTACTGCTGAAGTCAATCTTTGTAAGAAGTCTGTGAAAGATTCTTTGGGGCCCTGTATAACCTTTGTAAATGACTCAGTTTTTTTTCCTGGTTCTTCAACTCTGTCCCATGCATTCAAAGCTGCCGTTTTACATAGAAGTAGGGTTTGGACATCATATGAACATTGTGTTTGTACTGAAGCATATTGGCCTTCGCCAATAAGCTGATCCTGGCAGACTTGTATTCCGCTATCCCTCCATTGTCTTTCTATATTTTTAGCCTCATTACTGAACCACATTTTCCACTGGAGATTTTGTCCGGGTTCAAGAACAGCCTGTGCCAATTCCCGCCAGTCCTTTGGTATAATCCTATTACAAGTTGACCAGGTGTTTAACATTTGCTTTACATATGGGGAGTGCATGCCATAAGATGCTATTGCCTCCTTAAATCTTCGTAAGTCTAACATTTCAACTGGAACCCAAGTATTTTGTTCATTCTCTTCATCAGGTAGCTGCTGTACGGCTACTGGATAAATTAAGGGTGATTGTGTGAAAACTGGCTTTCTTTCTGTAACCTTACGATCCAATTTTGAAACAACTTCACTATTTATTTCTTCTGTCTGAATTTGAATTTCTCTATAATTCATTTTTACCGGTTTAACAAGTTTTTCTAAGACTGTTATCCTGGCACTTAAGTTGACGATCTTTTTAAATAGTAAAATGAGGATAAGAAAAGTAATAAACTGAATAATTCGATCAATATTAATCTTTTCATATAGTTGTTCCATTGTCAGAGTGCCTAAAATTTCAAACAAAGCCCAATTTTCTTCCAATGTACACATAAAGCCCATTTTTTTTTAATGTAGAAAAAAATTCTCTTTTAAATAGATATGTTAATTGACTTACCAAGTCTGGGTAGAACAGTAGAATCCCAGGGAATTTCACAGCCACCTGGTGTTCGAGGTGTGAATCCAGCGAGAGAGAGAGAGAGAGAGAGAGAGAGAGAGAGAGAGAGAGAGAGAGAGAAAGTGTAGCCGCTTGAGCCGAGTCAAGCCTTGGCTTTACAGGCAGGGGCCCTGTTCAGCAGGGCAGGTCTGAGTTGTTTGTAGCAGTTCCAGCTGCGGGTCAGTCAGGCCTGGGCCCAAGCTAGGCAGCCGGGCCGCCCAGGCTGGAAACCGGACCTGCTGCCAAGCCAAGCCAATCGGTTTTTAATGAATTCTTGTCACGTTGGGCGCCAAATGTAGATGTATCCAACCTTCCCATCAAACAATAAACACAGAACCAATGCAAAGAAGAAAGCCAAGAGGTCAGAGCTAAGAGCCAAAACCTTACCCTTCCTCCTGCAGTGGTCCTACCTCTCCGAACCAGAGCTACCCCTGTGTTAAAGTCTTTATATAGAGTTCCTGTCCTGCCTTCTCATTGGTTGTAAACCCAACCACATGACCGCCTCCTCACAGCCTGTCTGTATAGGCCTCCAGGTTTTCCATGATTGGTATTAAGATTAAAGGCATGTGTATCCAATAATGGCTGTATCCCTGAACACACAGAGACTTACCCAGCTCTGCCTACTAAGTGCTGGAATTACAAGCATACGCTACCACTGCCCTGCTTTCCTATGGCTTGCTAATAGCTCTGACCCCCGGGCAACTTTATTTATTAACATACAAATAACATTTTAATACAAATAAAATATCACCATATGCCACCACCGCCTGGCTCCCCCCCCCCCCGATTTTAAAAGATAACTTTGCTAGAGTAATATTGTTTGGAATTTACCTAATATTAAGAATGAAAATATATAGTTCCATGTCTTCTGGCTTTTCAAGGTGCTGCCAAGATATCTGATGTTACTCTGGTGGGTTTGTTTTTATAAGTGGATTGACATTTTTCTCTTGCAGCTTTTAATATTGTGTCTTTGTTCTCGTAGGCATCAAATGTTACTTGTGTTTCCATAGCCTGCATTTTACTTCCAATCTATCTTAGATTTTTTTGGTCCTGTGCATTTTGGATTCCAAGTCTCTCTTGAACTTGGATGTTCATTTATTTTCCCAGATTTAGGAACTTTTCAGATATAATTTCACTGGCTAAGTTTTCCATGCCATTAGTTTTCATGTCATCTCCTCTCTCTACCCTAAGGATTCTTATATTCCCAGAGATTTTGAAAGTTGTGGTCATGCTTGTTAATTTGATTTTGTTTATGGATGTCTAAATGTAAAGTTTTCTTGAGCTTTTCTTCCAACCCTAACCTTTCTTTGGCTTGATTTAGTATATCAATAAAGTTTTTTTTTTTATTGGTTGTTTTTCTTAGCTGGTTGTTTTTAAAATATCAATGTCCTTGCTGACTTTCATATTTACATTCTGAATTGATTTCCTTACTTGTTCGTATGTTTATAAAGCCATTGGTAATTTTTAAGTAGACTTTTGAATTAATTGTCTAGAATTTGAAGAGTTTCAGTATCTTGGATTGAGTATTTAAGGATTAATGATGCTTATGTCTTATATTTTCATGTTTCTTTTTTGTTACTTTTGTATCACATTGACTCTATACCTCACCCAGGTTTGCTGGGAGACTGTCTTAGTGAGTAGCTTTCAATGAAAGGCTCAGTATCCACTAAAATCACAGCCATTGTAATAGCTATAAACATCACACTTAACCACGTGTATAAATAATCATAAAATTGTAATCAATTTCAGTCAGTTGATTAAAGCCAACTACTACTGCACCAATGATATAAAACAGAAAATAGCAAAAATAACGTATAACAAGTGATGAAGTTAAAAACCAATTTGGGCAAAAGTGGAAATGGTAAATGAATGAAGTAAATGAGGGGACCAAGGAAGAGAACATTAAAAAGCAGCAAGGCTAAATAAAAGAAAGGAAATGAAAAATGTAGATGTAAAGAGGGGAAGAAAAGAGGAAGAAAATTTTAAAACACTGATTGCACAATTAAGAAAATTGTGAACAAAATTAGGTAACTGTAAGAGAAATGCAACTGGGAGGTTTAAAAATAAAATAAAAACAACTAAAAATATATTAGAAACAAAAGAAAGCAGCATAGAGGCATATAAAAGAAAAAACATGAAATAAGAAAAATGTCAAAATATCAGAGCAGCTTCTTTGCAGGTCCTAATAGAGTCTGCCACAGGATGGTAGCAGATGGATGGACTGAAATTGGATTGGCCTATTCTTTTGAGGCTTGTAAGACTGGACCTTCAAGGATCAGATGTCCAACAAGGCTGTGATCTTTTTAGGAGCTTCCAATCTTTGTGTCTCAGGAGCCTCTGCTATCCATACAGTACTTTGCTGTCTGTGTGATGGACAGGTTTTTACCTTGGTTCAGAAACTCACCAGTTCAGAAACTCTGGGGTGGCTAAGGTCTATGCCAAAGTGTGTCTACCAAGTGCATTTTAGAATGAAAGAAGAAACAGCACTGAGATTTGTGTTCAATGGTCATCCTACCATGCACGGACACTGTATGACAGGGAGGGAACTGCAGAAACCTGGGGTTGTGGTGGGCTTAACATTCAGAGTTCTTATTCTCAAAAGTCATGAATTACATGCCAGACAGATGGCTCTAGCTCTCAAACTGATTGCTGATCGCAAGTATAATATTATCAGTGTCTTTAGTCATCCTTTGGTTATGAGGTATGCTTCCTGCCACAGGTGATGGGATCTCCTACCACTGTGCCTTTCACTGAAGTACCTGTCAATTGAACTCAAAATGTTCGCGTCTGATCTTCACCTTCCATATAGAGACACTCACTAGCAATGTGTCCCTAGCCATGATTTTGTGATTACTCCTTTTGTTTCTTTTGGAACAAGCAACTCTGTCTCAAATAACAAGCCCTTCTCAAGATGGCACCTATATATAATACTTTGACATGAAGGGGCCCGGAATGGATTTCTTCTCTCGTGCAGGTGGAGTCACCTCAATCTACCCAACTTGACTTAAGATGTGTGAGAACTGTGGGCCTGTCCTCTGGGTGACAGTGCTTCCGGTCTCTTCTCCAGGGTTCCTTAGCTTACCTTTATGATGAGGCTTTGCCTTCCTCTTCCTCATCATGGAGCTGCTGCTTGAGCCTTGGCCACTTGCTCCTTTTGGCTGCATAGCCCTCCGTCTCTGTGATTTTCACCTGTCTTGTAACTTATTTTCTTAATTTTTATACTACCCCAGTCTTTCTGTGTGTACCAGAGTCTATCCTTGCTCACCTTGACTCTCCTCATTCACTGTGTGCCACCCTAGGTAGATTCTAATTTGGCATCTTCCTCTAGAGTCTTACATTTTCTTGTGACTTAATTGAAATTATGTATCTGTAAAAAATACATGTTTGTCTATTTCCCCACTCATCTTATTGGTATGCAGGGCATTCCCACCAGAATACTTTGGGAGTTGCTAAGTATGTGACAGCCAACATTAGACAGATGAAATTCACAGAAGCTTATGAGCAGCACTTACAGCCTAGGAGAAAAGCACCCTATATTGCAGGTAAAACTATACAACGTTATATTCTGGAAGAAGGTGTACAAGAAAAGGCTGTGTAACATTGAGAGAAGGGAACAATCTTCATTTCATGGGAGAATGATTGTTCTATATAATACTGTGGACAACAATCTGCTGCTCAAGGGGGAAAAACAGTGTGCTTCAAGCCACTAGATAGGAAAGAGATAAACAGGATACTTTGGCTAGGGAATTTCTTATCATGGAAACATAATAGAGAGGGCCACATACTGTTAGGCTGAAACCTGCTTAGTTTTCCCCAGATGTCAAAGCACACATATTTTGGCTTTAATTTTAGAATTCGGATCACATTACCAGAAGAGATCTTGGATTAATGATGATGTTTTACCTGAATTACTTGGATCAGTCATGGTGATGATGTTGTTCCACTGTAACGCTGCCTTTTGTCCTTTGTTAATAGCAAATATGCTGAAAGAAACAGTTTAAGATAGAAAGAAATACTATTCTTCCCAGAATTTCCATCTCTTTTAGAAACTAGCCTGCTACGAATGTTCCTAATCATGGTCTTCTGGTTTCTTTGGGCATATTAAAATTACCTGTTGGAATTTCTCTTTAAGAAAGGAGTACCATCAGTATTTGATTAATTTATTTTTATCAGTGTGATTTTATGAATAAATGCTATACTATATGTTATAATCAGTGTGCAAGATTAGTTTGTTCCTTGGATAATTCTGGTACCTCCTTTTAGTTTGTTCATTGCTTTCTCAATATAATGATGTCCTGCTTTATACACTAGAAATTTCTGATAGTAGAAATTTCACATTCATCTTGTGGATTTTTTCCACCCTGTCTGTGAATTAAAGACCCTTGCCCAAGGATTTGTGAACCCTTTTCTTATAGAATGGCATTTAGATAGTCTTTATTAATGTGCTTTTACTGATGGTAGGTCCTTTTCAAGGACAGAAGTAAGATAGTAATATGTAGTATGCATGTAGCCATATTTAGAGAAACACACGCGCGCGCGCGCGCACACACACACACACACACACACACACACACACACACACACACACACACAGAGTCACATAAATGGCAAGATCTCATGATGATGCTTCTGATTCCAATCCAGTCTAGCTTTACCTCTATTCTTTCCCTTACCTGCCTTTGCTCTTGGTATCCATAGTGTATTGACTTCAGGACATCCATAGTGAATTTTCATTCATACTCTGTGAATAGTCAAGTTTTTATATGCTATGTTATATTTTCATAAGAGGTACATAAATCCTCCCATGTACTTAAAATTACTTCTAGATTACTTATACCTAATGCAATATAAATTCATGTAATTTTTTCCTATATTGTGTAGGGAATAATGGCATAAAAAATCCTGTACATGTTCAGTACTGACACATTTTAATGGATATTTTATATTTTGTACACAAAGGCCAAATATTTCACATTCAAAACTATGATTATTAAGAGTATACAAGCTTTACCAAAGTGTATTTTTGTATAAATGTCACTCCTATTCTCTTCTCTTCTACCCTGCTTTTATTTCCCATCCTTTCCCTGTAAGTTTTTGGCCTCATTTGTCTTGTAATATAGTTTGCACAAGAAGTCATATTTTTTATATTGCTTTCATATATGAAAGACAGTGTGACATGTGTTTCTTTGTATTTTGTATGATTTTATAATTTGTATTCAGTTTGTTCTTGGACAATTTTATACATGTATAGAGTGCATTCTGATTACTGTCACACCCCATCCTATCTGAACACCTCTAGCACCCTTTAACCCTCTTCCCGAAAATCCTTTCCCACCACTCATTTCTTTTGTGTAAATTATGAATGGCTATTATTGTTCCGTTTCTATACCAAATTTTTGATCCTCAGTCCCTAAATTTTAGAGTTAGATATATAGTTTATTATCCAAGTGTCTCAAATATGTGTTACAAATACATCATCTCATTTTGTCAATTACCTTCTGATTTAATTATGATTCATATTTTAAATATTTTTATTTTTATGTGGTCAGATTGATTATCATTTTCTTCAACTGCCTCTAATATTTGAGTTACATTTACAAAACCTCTTCCTTATGATGCTGTTAAAGAGGAGTTTTGCATATTTTCTTCAAAACATTATCTGGCTTAATTTTTATGATTTTATCCTTAATTCATCTTCAGTTATTCTGTATGTGACATGTCTCTTGAATTTAATTATGTGTTTTCTTTTTTTTTTTTTTGGTTTTTCGAGACAGGGTTTCTCTGTGTAGCTTTGCGCCTTTCCTGGAACTCACTTGGTAGTCCAGGCTGGCCTCGAACTCACAGAGATCCACCTGGCTCTGCCTCCCGAGTGCTGGGATTAAAGGCGTGAGCCACCACCGCCCGGCTAATTATGTGTTTTCTAAAGGTCTAATTTGCTCTTGCACCACACATTACATGTCCATCTTTGTTCCAGTGAGTCTCCATACTACTTTTAAAATGCACTATTTTCCCTTGGCATTGGATTCTTTTTCCAGGCTTTCTAGGCTATTCCAATGGACTGTTTGTCTATTTTTTTGCATCATTACCATGGTGCTATAATTAGTGTCTTATAGTATGCACTCTTGTCTGATATCATAACTCCCTTCTCAGGTGTCTTTCTTTTCATTTATGCTTAGCTGATCTTGCATGATCTTTACTATGTGAACTTTATCATTAACTAATAAAATTCCATAAAATGTTTGCAGATATTTTTAAAATTATGTTAAATGTATACATTAGTTTAGGAGCACTGATACCTTCTTAATGTTAAATTTGTCAAGAAAAATCGAATTATAGTATCATTGCTTCAGGACCCTCAAAGTGAAATCTGTGAGCCATTGTTAAACCAGACATTAAGCACAACCAAAACTTATCTTTGATCAAAACGCTTCGAATATTCACATATGCACCCAGGAACATGCCTACCTTATGAACTCTCATAAGCTGCAAATTCTGGAACAAATTTCACTAGCATTTGTAACAATTTGTGAAATTGTGAAACCATCTTTTGCTTCCGGAGTCTGTGAAATCCCTCATTTTTGTAAGACAGTTCTGACTTTTGCCAAACATAAAAGAATCACAGTTCTTTACCATGGGGTAATCAACCCCTCTTGTACTTTTAAGCTATAAAAAAGGAACCTTTTTTAAAAAAAAAAAAAGCTCAGAATATATTCTCAGGACTTCTTAGGTATTGTGTATCATGGGATTACAATTCTAAGAATCTTCAAGTAAATGCAATTCTTTACATTTGACTATGATGATTTTTATCTAAGTCAGCAAGTTATTCTATTGAAGAACAGTGTCTAGTTTGTACGGGCTGCTGTATATAGCATCATAGACGAGGTAGGTAATAAACAGAAATATTATTTACATGTAGTTTTAATGTTTGTTCTTGGAGTTTCTCTTAATTTTGTTTATTTGTTTGATGTGGTGATATTTTATCTGTGTCCCTCAATAAAGTTATCTGAAGAACAGAGGAAAAAGCCAGCCACTATGTTAAACATAGAAGTCAGGCAATGATAGCACACGCCTTTAATCATGTCACTCAGGAGGTAGAGATCCTCTGGATCTCTGTGAGTACAAGGCCACATTGGGAAACAGAGCCAAGCGTGGTGACACACACCTTTAATACCAACAATAACCATGAAGGTCTGAAGGTCTGTACAGACAGGAAGTGACAGAGCTGGGCAGGAAGAGGAAGTGATGTAGCTGGGCAGAGAGCAAATCAGATGGCAGAACAGAAAGGCATATAGGCACGGGTATACAGGAAGTAGATCTCTTTGGCAGAGGATCTCCAAGCAGGTAAGAACGTGGCTGGCTTCTTTCTGCTTTCCTGCTCTGGCAGGCTTCTTTCTGCTTTTCTGATCTCTCAGCTTTTCACCCCAATATCTGGTTCTGGGTTTTTGATTTAATAAGACCTTTTAAGATTCGTGTTACAGTTTGTTGTTACATTGTTTTATAAGATATCTATTTTAATTGTGCTGTTTGGTGTCACCCCAATCTTTTCTTTTTAACTATTTCTGTGTTTTTGTTTGTGTGTACCAATTCATTGTTTCTTCTCTTTTTCCAGATTCTTAATTTCCTTCCTTTGTTTATTTGCCCACATTTTTCAAAGTGCCTGGCAGTGATTCTCTGATCCTCCTCCATTTTATACTTCCCCAGGAACTTTGTGTTTCAAAGACTGCAGTTTGGAAGCATCATAGGCCTATTTGATGCCAGGTATTTCTCTGTTAACAATCATACATTTTAATAGAATTCACTCTCATCTTTTCATACCTACATATAGCCTCATATCCAGCTATTCTCTTTTCACTTTAAGGACCCAAATTGGCAACCTTCCCTGACCTTCAGAGTCACTATTTCATTTTCAGATGAACATTTTTTTAATTTGCATGTATGACAGGCAACATGGGATTTAAATCTAACACTTTTTAGTCTATTCCCTAAAATGTGTCCCTTCCTTGACCTTAAAGACATAATATTTTTAATTTGGGCTTATTTCAGGTATAATCTTTCTGCCTGTTGTTTTAGATCAACTTGAAGCCCCAAACCATCACCTTTTATGTGTATCTTTTGAAATTTTAATCTCTCTTCTCACCTGCCAGAAACTATGGTTATGGTGATATGCTGGGGTTTCATTCTTTTACTTACAATTATTTTTATGGCTTAGTATTTTCCATTTCCATAAAAATGGAGATACTACTTTTGTGTATATTTACATTTCTCCTTGTTGGTTTTGTATTCTTTGCAGAGGAAATATTAGCAGGTTAGGTAGCTACATAATATTGACTTCTAACTGATTTCAAATGTCATTTTAACATATGTACATTATATATACACACATATATATTTATATAAATAGATTGATATCTTGCCTGTGCTGATAGTAGAAATCTCTGTAAGACATTATCTGACTCACCATATATTTAGTCTATAAACAGTTTTCTACATTGCTAGCACTGGGTCAGAACTGCCAAGTGTTTCTTACCCTGATTCAGGTTCATGAAGATAGACCACAAGGACCCAACCACACTCTTAGATCTTGCTATGCAGAGTCTACTCAGTAATGAGCCTATAATAATCCAATCACTCAAGGAGATTCCAAGAGAACTTTTTATTCCATTATTCACCACTGCCTTCTTGGGTGGACATAAGAAGATACTGACAGCAATCATGAAGGTTTGGCCCTTTTTCTGTCTCCACATCAGAACATTGAGAGTACATGAAACACACAGTGAACTCTTGAAAGCCATGGTTGATAGTCTTCGGGTCCTTCCTGCCCTAAACTCTGCTTCTTGGTAAGAACCTATATCGTAGTGACATGGTGTGGTACCAAACTGAATTAAATCAAATTAAATAGGCCTACATACCTTATCTATAACAAAAAGAAGTTGCTTTCAAGATTGTCTTAACTACATGTATGAATAAACTAGGTCACAGGATGACTCGTGGTTATAAATATGGACTGGGCCCAGAAAAGCCTGAAAGTCCCTGGTCTATGCTTGAGGTGGCTCAAAGCTGGGAGAAGAGGTGCTGACCTGACTCCCCCCCCCTTTTTTTTGTTTTTTGTTTTTTTTTGTTTGTTTGTTTTTTTTTTTTTGGTTACAAACTGTATGGCCGTGGCAGGCTTCTTGCTAACTGTTCTTACAGCTTAAATTAATCCATTTTTATAAATCTATACCTTGCCACGTGGCTTGTGGCTTACCGGTACTTTACATCTTCCTTGTCCTGATGGCGGCTGGCAGTGTCTCCCTCACCCAGCTTCCTGTTCTCTCCATTCTCCTCTCTGTTAGTCCCGCCTATACTTCCTGCCTGGCCATTGACCAATCAGTGATTTATTCATTGACCAATCAGCAACACATTTGACATATAGACAATCCCACAGCACTTCCCCTTTTCTTTTCTTAAAAAGGAAGGTTTTAACCTTTACATATTTTTAAAGTCAGCTTGGTATATTTGGGAATTTGGGCGTAGCTTTTCTTACTACTTTTTGCTGGAGGGGGGCGTTGTATCTTATGGGGACATAAAGAATATTTTAGGATTATGGAGTAGTCCATGAGGGTGTATCATCTGAGCCAGTTGCCTTGAAACGGTTCTGGATGTTGGATCATCTGGGCCATGGTGTCATCGGAGACCTTTCAGGGGGTCTTGGCTGGTCAAACCTGATGTATCTTAATCTGGAACAAATCCATAGTCTCTGGCTTTTTGTGGAAACAAAAGCAGAGCCTCCTTTCCAAAGCAATATATCCTTACATCCAAATTTTGAAGTCAAGGTACCTTTAAAATATATATTTTGGCATAATTTAACAGCTTTTGTAATCAAATGTTTTTTTTTAGTTACGAATATTAAAGAGAACATAATCCAGATTCTCTGTGTGGTAGTCATCTTTACGTGGCTAATTTTTTTTATATTAGCTTGAGTCTATTGTTTTAAATTGTAGCATTTTAAGCCTGAAAGGGCATTGCCAGCCGCCATCAGGACAAGGAAGATGTAAAGTACCGGTAAGCCACGAGCCACGTGGCAAGGTATAGATTTATAAAAATGGATTAATTTAAACTGTAAGAACAGTTAGCAAGAAGCCTGCCACGGCCATACAGTTTGTAAACAATATAAGTCTCTGTGTTTACTTGGTCGGGTCTGAGCGGTTGTGGGACTGGCAGGTGGCAGAGATTTATCCTGACTGTGGGCCAGGCAGGAAAACTCAAGCTACAATGGTGAGACACCAAGAGGTTATTCTTCAACCTGTGGCAGGAGAGGAAAAAGATATATCAGAGGTAGTTAATGGTGAATGCTGACAATGGATGGGAGGTGTTTGGTCCAACTGTTGAGGTTTTGCTGTTTTTAATTTTTTCCTTTTATTAACAATAGATATTTTTCTCGTATATTCTGATTATGGTTTTCCCTCCCTCTATTCCTCCTAGTTTCTCCCCACTTCCTTTCCCATATGAATCCACTCCCATTCTGTCTCATTAGAAAACAAACAAGCTTCTAAGGGATAAAAATAAAATAAAATAAGATAGAACAAAAACTAACATATCAGAATAGGGCAAAACAAACAAATAGAAAGAAAGGAGCCCAAGAAAAGGCACGAGAAACAGATATAGAAGCAGAAACCCACTAATTTGCAGTCAGGAATCCCATAAACACACAAAACTGGAAACCATATTATATACACAAAAGACCTGTAGGGCAAAAAGAAAAATAAATGAATATATTAATAAAATTAAATAAAAATAAAACATAAGATATTTTTTTCTTAAAAAAAATCCCTGATATAACATTATGAGACAAGGAGCCTCCCAAGATGCCATTGAGTTTGTTGACAATCTACTGCTGGGCTTGCAGCCTACCCATCAGAGTAGTTTGTTTCCCCTGGTGAGACTCCATCAGAAGAAATTAAATTTTCATTTGCAAGTGATTATCAATTGGAGATAGGTTCTGTGTTATGGATAGAAGCATATGCCCACTTCTTTCAGCTCCAGGGCTCCACCTGGTGCAGACCCATGCAGGCCTTGTTTATGCTGCCTCCATCTCTGTGAGTTCATATGTTTGTGGATCATGTTGATTTAAAGGGCCTTGTTTTCTTGGTGTCCTCTATCCCCTCTGGATCTTAAACTCTTTTCACCTTCTCAGTTGAGGTTACTTAAAAGAATCTGATGTCTTATAGAGGGTTTTAATTTTATAACAGATGTGTGTGAAGATACTATTGATTGTCTACATGATGACTATATTACTTACAAGAGAGAAGCACTGAAATGGGCGAGCATTAATGGAGAATACAGGTCAGAAGTAATACTGGAAAATGCTGTATTTGCATAAGAAAGTCTTGTTAGTAGTTACTGTATGAAATGGAGCACAAGAGTTTTGTCCTTACTTGTTATCACTATTTCTGTTGGATTAAAATATGCTAACCTCTCATGTGCTATCTCCTCTTTTCCCCACAGAGGCTCCAAACTGAAGATCCTAGATTTGAGGCAGGATGCTGATTGCAGGACCACATGTTTTCAAACCAGGACCAAATTTCCTTTCTGTTTTCAGTCTTGTTCTTACTCCCAAAGAGAAGGCCAACATTATGGTGATATTTTATTTGTATTAAAATGTTATTTGTATGTTAATAAATAAAGTTGCCCGGGGGTCAGAGCTATTAGCAAGCCATAGGAAAGCAGGGCAGTGGTAGCGTATGCTTGTAATTCTAGCACTTAGTAGGCAGAGCTGGGTAAGTCTCTGTGTGTTCAGGGATACAGCCATTATTGGATACACATGCCTTTAATCTTAATACCAATCATGGAAAACCTGGAGGCCTATACAGACAGGCCGTGAGGAGGCGGTCATGTGGTTGGGTTTACAACCAATGAGAAGGCAGGACAGGAACTCTATATAAAGACTTTAACACAAGGGTAGCTCTGGTTCGGAGAGGTAGGACCACTGCAGGAGGAAGGGTAAGGTTTTGGCTCTTAGCTCTGACCTCTTGGCTTTCTTCTTTGCATTGGTTCTGTGTTTATTGTTTGATGGGAAGGTTGGATACATCTACATTTGGCGCCCAACGTGACAAGAATTCATTAAAAACCGATTGGCTTGGCTTGGCGGCAGGTCCGGTTTCCAGCCTGGGCAGCCCGGCTGCCTAGCTTGGGCCCAGGCCTGACTGACCCGCAGCTGGAACTGCTACAAACAACTCAGACCTGCCCTGCTGAACAGGGCCCCTGCCTGTAAAGCCAAGGCTTGACTCGGCTCAAGCGGCTACACTTTCTCTCTCTCTCTCTCTCTCTCTCTCTCTCTCTCTCTCTCGCTCGTTGGATTCACACCTCGAACACCAGGTGGCTGTGAAATTCCCTGGGATTCTACTGTTCTACCCAGACTTGGTAAGTCAATTAACATATCTATTTAAAAGAGAATTTTTTTCTACATTAAAAAAAAAATGGGCTTTATGTGTACATTGGAAGAAAATTGGGCTTTGTTTGAAATTTTAGGCACTCTGACAATGGAACAACTATATGAAAAGATTAATATTGATCGAATTATTCAGTTTATTACTTTTCTTATCCTCATTTTACTATTTAAAAAGATCGTCAACTTAAGTGCCAGGATAACAGTCTTAGAAAAACTTGTTAAACCGGTAAAAATGAATTATAGAGAAATTCAAATTCAGACAGAAGAAATAAATAGTGAAGTTGTTTCAAAATTGGATCGTAAGGTTACAGAAAGAAAGCCAGTTTTCACACAATCACCCTTAATTTATCCAGTAGCCGTACAGCAGCTACCTGATGAAGAGAATGAACAAAATACTTGGGTTCCAGTTGAAATGTTAGACTTACGAAGATTTAAGGAGGCAATAGCATCTTATGGCATGCACTCCCCATATGTAAAGCAAATGTTAAACACCTGGTCAACTTGTAATAGGATTATACCAAAGGACTGGCGGGAATTGGCACAGGCTGTTCTTGAACCCGGACAAAATCTCCAGTGGAAAATGTGGTTCAGTAATGAGGCTAAAAATATAGAAAGACAATGGAGGGATAGCGGAATACAAGTCTGCCAGGATCAGCTTATTGGCGAAGGCCAATATGCTTCAGTACAAACACAATGTTCATATGATGTCCAAACCCTACTTCTATGTAAAACGGCAGCTTTGAATGCATGGGACAGAGTTGAAGAACCAGGAAAAAAAACTGAGTCATTTACAAAGGTTATACAGGGCCCCAAAGAATCTTTCACAGACTTCTTACAAAGATTGACTTCAGCAGTACAAAAAATGGTCCCGAATTCAGAGGCTAGTCAGATAATAATTGAATCTTTGGCCTTTGAGAATGCAAATGCAGCGTGCAAAAGAATAATTAGGCCGTTAAAGGCAAGATCTGCACCTTTGGAAGATTGGACTAGAGATACAGTTAATGTAGAGGCTTATGACCATGATGATATGTGGGTAGGAAAAGCAATTTCAAAAGGTTTGAGCAATGTTAGATGTTTTGGATGTGGAAAGCAAGGACATTTGAAAAGGGATTGTAAACAGGTCATTCCTAGAAATAATGTTTATTCAAGGAACACTGGCAACAGAATGCCCCTTCCTTCTGGAGTATGCAGAAGGTGTGGTAAGGGAAAACACTGGACTAACGAATGTAGATCAACAAGGGACAGACAGGGTAACCCTCTGCCTCGACCTTCGGGAAACTCCCAGAGGGGCCTCAGGCAGGCCCCCACAGTAAATCCAGTTCAAACCTTTCCTGCAGTTGTAGAGGAAACCCCTACTCAAAGCAACTAAATAACCAAATGTCTATTGGAATAAATCATGTTAGTCGAGATGATGAAACAGAGAAAATAGGAAATACAGGAAAAAACATAAAGAAAATTTTTTGGCAAACTTCTATTAATGAACAAAGACCAAAACTAACAATAAAAATAAATGGTGTTTTGTTGTCTGGTCTGGTAGACACAGGTGCTGACATTACCATAATTGCACCAGAATTTTGGCATCCAACTTGGCCTCTTCAGGAGGTAAACATTCAACTCTTAGGAATTGGGACATTATCTAGAGTGAAACAAAGTGTAAGATGGCTTGAATGTATAGGTCCAGAAGGACAGAAAGGAAAATTAAAACCATATATGGCTAACATAGCTATGAACCTGTGGGGTCGAGACTTGTTACAACAGTGGAATACTCAGATTAATATCCCTCCAATCTCAGAAACAAATCATAAATTAGTACATGTTTCTGAGAGAAATATTAAAAGATATTATTCTAATGAGTGCTCACCAGCCATCCATGTCATACAAGAACAGGGCACAACAACTGATAATCTTCCAAAAACATTAACAGCTCTACCTTTAAAATGGTCAACAGACAAGCCTGTATGGGTTCAGCAATGGCCTTTAACAACAGAGAAACTCCAGGCTTTACAAGAGCTGGTGGAAGAACAGTTAAATGCTCATCATATTGAAGAATCAACCAGCCCTTGGAATTCTCCTGTATTTGTTGTAAAAAAAAAATCTGGTAAATGGAGAATGGTAACAGACCTTAGAGCAATTAACAAAGTAATTCAGCCAATGGGCTCTTTACAATCTGGAATTCCTTTACCTACTCTGTTACCAAAAGGCTGGCCTCTCATAGTTATTGATTTAAAAGACTGTTTCTTTTCAATACCCTTACAAGAAAAAGACAGAGAAAGATTTGCTTTCACAGTGCCTACTTATAATAATTCTCAACCGGTTAAAAGATTTCAATGGAGGGTTCTCCCACAGGGAATGTTGAATAGCCCAACTTTGTGCCAATATTTTGTAAAACAGCCATTAGAAGTGGTACGTAAAAAATTTCCTAAATCTATAATTTATCATTATATGGATGACATTTTATTAGCTGATTCAAATGCAGATACTTTAGAAAGAATGTTTGAAAAAGTAAAGAAAATTTTGCCTTGCTGGGGATTACAAATTGCTTTAGAAAAGGTACAAAGAGGAGATTCTATTAATTATTTAGGATATAAAATAGAACTTCAAAAAATTAGACCTCAAAAAGTGCAAATTAGGAGAGATCGACTACAGACTCTTAATGACTTTCAAAGATTATTTGGAGACATTTCTCATCTAAGAACTATTGTTGGGGTAAAAAATGATGAACTGAATAATTTGTTTAAAACCTTAGAAGGTGATAAGGACTTAAATAGTCCAAGAGAATTATCACCTGAAGCTGAGAAAGAATTGGCCTTGGTAGAAAAGAAAGTACATGAAGGGCACGTAGATCGTATTGATCCAAAGCTGGATTGCAGTTTGGTTATTTTACCTTCTAGGCATTCCCCAACAGGAATATTAATGCAAAGGGAAGATATTATATTGGAATGGATATTTTTACCAAATAAACCAAATAAAAAATTAAAAACTTATGTGGAAAAAATCTCTGACTTGATTTGGAAAGGAAAATTGAGACTTCGTCAATTAGCAGGAATAGACCCAGCAGAAATTGTCGTACCTTTAACTAAGGAGGACATTGAAAAATTATGGATAGAAAATGAAGCTTGGCAAAAAGCTTGTAGTAATTTTTTGGGAGAAATTAACAGCAAATATCCCAAAAGCAATAGAATTGATCTTATAAAGAGAGCTGATTGGATCTTGCCTCAAATTGTGAGGAAAAAACCCATATCTGGAGTTCGTACATTTTATACAGATGCCAACAAACAAGGAAAGGCAGGTTACAAATCAGAAAATTTAAGTAAAGTGGTTCAAAGTCCTTATAATTCAGTTCAAAAATCAGAATTGTATGCTATTCTGTTGGTATTAATGGATTTTTCAGAACCTCTCAATATAGTAACTGACTCTCAGTATGCTGAAAGAGTAGTATTACATATTGAGACTGCAGAATTTATCCACGATGCTTCAGAATTAACTTCATTATTTATTCAATTACAAGATACAATCAGAAAACGGAGTCATCCTTTATATATAACTCACATCCGATCCCATACTGGTCTGCCAGGCCCTCTAGCACAAGGCAATGATGAGATTGATAAATTATTGATAGGAAATGTGCTGGAGGCCTCAGAATTTCATAAAAAACATCATGTAAATAGTAAAGGTTTAAAAAAGGATTTTTCCATAACCTGGCAACAAGCCAAAGAAATAGTAAAGAAATGTCCTACTTGTTCCTTCTACAATCAAACACCATTACCAGCAGGATGTAACCCAAAGGGTACTCAGAGGAATGAAATCTGGCAGATGGACGTGTTTCACTTTGCAGAATTTGGAAAACTGAAATATGTACACCACACTATCGATACTTATTCAGGATTTCAATGGGCAACTGCTTTGAGTTCTGAAAAAGCTGATTCTGTAATCACTCATTTGCTAGAAGTTATGGCCATTATGGGTATACCTGCACAAATCAAAACTGATAATGCTCCATCATATGTCTCTGTTAAAATGAAACAGTTTTTTGCTTATTATAATATAAACCATGTTACAGGTATACCACATAATCCTACAGGTCAAGCAGTTATAGAAAGATCAAACAGAACTCTAAAGGATATGCTAAATAAACAAAAAGGAGTAACAAAAACCCCCAGAAATAGACTACATAATGCTCTATTAACTTTGAATTTTCTCAATGCCAATGAGAAAGGAACAACAGCTGCAGAGAGACATTGGATAATAGAAAAAACTACAGAATTAAATCAACCTATATACTTTAAGGATGTGCTGACCTCAGAATGGAAACCAGGGTATGTGTTACGTTGGGGACGAGGTTTTGCTTTTATTTCTACAGGAGAAGATAAGCTGTGGGTACCATCAAAATTGATAAAGGTTCGATTTGAACAAGAGAGACCTCTTAATTAGAGGAGGTGATAGTTCATCAACTATCGTAAACATCCAATTTAAACTAACTTACACCAGTAACACATGCCTTTTCATTTAATCAGATAACTTGTCAAAAAGGAACATCCCCAAAAAACCTTGGGGAAAGGTTTTTGTTTTTGTCTTTTAGGAGAATGAAGGTTAACGAATTTGAAGAACACTGGACAAATGAGACAAATGAAGAAAAGGAACAAATCATCTATCCTAAGAAACAGAGTGAAATGGCGTATGGGTATGTTATCTAAAAAAATTTTATGTCTTCCTAAATGTTTGTTTCTGCTTTTCTTTAAAGATTTAACACTATTTAACTTCTAATAGTCCCAGTTCAATTAAAATTTAAAGCTGACTTTGGAGTTGGAGAATGGCTCTCTCCTTCTTTAAACTCAAGCATGTTGTTAAAAGGAAAATGCAAACTCCCTGTATCATGCCAGAGGAAAAGAGCCATCTTCTGCTATGGGACAGGAGAAAAGCCAAATTAATTAAGGGACTATTCTATTACGAATCTCAACTCTTTGATTCTATTCTGATTCTTTAAACTTTTCTTAAAGTATGAATTTTATATCAAAATTTACAAGATCAATATATATAGATATATATACATTTTAAACTTTGTTAAGATATAAATGGTCATATAGAGTACTAACTAATTCTAAAAAGTCGCATATATAGTCTTTGTGTTCGAGTCTCTTATCAGTTTTTTGCAGGAAATCACGGTTAGGCCTAACATCAACTGAAGTCTCCAGGAAGAAGATGGGGCCCCACAACAACAACAATTCCACGTGGACAATAATAACATCACTAAGCTGACAAACATCATCTACAGATCAGCTTTGAACTACAAAGTGCTCAGAGCAATTTTGAGAAGAGCTAGCTGAGATGATCCAGTCTCAAAGACTACTTGAATAAGGATTTGAGATAAACCCTGAATTTTGGCATTATACACAGACTGGATAACGAAGGATATATTTACCTTTCCTAGAATTTGACAATTAACCTAAAATTTTTCTTTCAGGATAAAGATACCTTCGCCCATACCCAGCAGGAAGCAATTTCAAGAATACGACGCCCACATTCCCAAAGAGGTGGTGTGGGGCGGTTGGTTTTTTTGGTCTTTTAATGGGTTTTGGGTCTGGGATAATTTTCATTGATTAGGGGGGTTGGTTACAAGTTGTTGTCAAGGGTTAGGAAAAAGGCTAAGCAAAGGAGATTAGATTTAAGGTTCTTATTTAAAAAAAAAAAGAAAGAAAGAAAAGAAAAATGTAAATACTTTACATTGGATTGGATTGTTTTATATTGTATACAAATTATATATATTGAAATTGATATTGTTAGAAAATGTTATATATATTTTTCTAATTGTACCGTTCATCTAACAATGTAATGCAATTTTCTGATCCTTGAATGTTATTACCAACTATTAGGATATAAAGAAATGAAAGTTAGTAGTTAGATATTATAATAGAACTTGTAGTTATATTAGGTATGTTTTCAAGATTGAGTAGATATATTTTAGATAGACAGGTTATCTTCAAACCCTTCAGAGATCTACAGAATATGGCATTTAAAATGTTTTAATAACTTAGAAAATTTTTCTTTTTTGTTATGACTATGAGACATGTCTACTCCTGGCAGTACCAATCTACTTCAGAGAAAATATGGGCATTGAAGAAACTGCATATGGAGTTAACTTTCATTGTGGCAAAAGTTAGCCACTGGACAACAAAGTATCCTCGAATCAACAGGACAAAATGGACAAACAGGACATAAAACAAAGGATTACTGATTCTTGCCAAAACAAGTGTGGTTATGGCTTTATCAAAAGGCATCTTCAGAGGCCAGGACAATATGGCACCATCCCTGAAGTGGCCTTCGCAATTCGAAAAAGGTACAGTGCCCTTTTCTTCGAAGGCAGCTGAACAGGCAGTGGGCCGATGGCCTCTGATGTGCAATGGAATAGCAGCTGAAACAGTTATTCTTGAAGAGTAACTAAGCTCACGCCTCTCAATAGTAGACTGGCATTTGATGGAGGGATATGGAGAAGAATGGGATGCTGAGATGAAGCCATATATACACAGCCAGGAAGAATGGACAGCTGAGTTGGAAAACCATCAGCAATTTCCAGAATTTGAAATCCTGAATCATGACATGACACTGGTGGAATTCAGGTGTTTCTGGTACATGGACTACTCTCACTCAATGTGAGGTTGAACTGTTGACCTTGTGTACATCCTGCTTCACAAATGAGTCTGTCGGATATGCTGGGCCTATAGGCTGAAGATGATGCCCCAGCACTTCGGAGAAACCTCAGGTGACTGTCCAGACAGCTGTCTGTTTCTGTCAACTCACAAATTTTTTGGAGGTTGCTTATGTGCACTTCCTGTTTTTATTTTTGTTAGCTAATATTATTTCCTTCTTGGGTCTCTGAGGGAGTTGAAGATTAGTTAGTTATAGTTGAAGGTTAGTTAGTTATAGTTGAAGATTAATTAGGATACATTTTGGACTTACCAAAATAGGATAGATAATGAAATTATTTTCTCTGAATTTGTCAAATACAAATGGACTAGACATTGTTTAGGTATTTATTACTTGTATATATTGTATATAGTTATTATCCTTTTGTATATAGTTTTTCTTATATTAGTTATAAGCTTTTTCTTTTTTTCCTTTTTATTAAAATAGAAAAGGGGAAATATGGTGATATTTTATTTGTATTAAAATGTTATTTGTATGTTAATAAATAAAGTTGCCCGGGGGTCAGAGCTATTAGCAAGCCATAGGAAAGCAGGGCAGTGGTAGCGTACGCTTGTAATTCCAGCACTTAGTAGGCAGAGCTGGGTAAGTCTCTGTGTGTTCAGGGATACAGCCATTATTGGATACACATGCCTTTAATCTTAATACCAATCATGGAAAACCTGGAGGCCTATACAGACAGGCTGTGAGGAGGCGGTCATGTGGTTGGGTTTACAACCAATGAGAAGGCAGGACAGGAACTCTATATAAAGACTTTAACACAGGGGTAGCTCTGGTTCGGAGAGGTAGGACCACTGCAGGAGGAAGGGTAAGGTTTTGGCTCTTAGCTCTGACCTCTTGGCTTTCTTCTTTGCATTGGTTCTGTGTTTATTGTTTGATGGGAAGGTTGGATACATCTACACAACATAGCACTGTAAATTTAGTGTCTGAGGTGTAGTTGTCCAGATATCCCACTGAATTAATTACTAGTGGACTTTTCCCTTGATGGCACCTTGAGAGCAAGGGAATATTTGTCTTTGCTTCTGAGCAAAATTGAACAGAGCTCAGGGTGCTTGTACCTCTGCTGTCGAGATTTGCAAATTGATAAACTGTCTGACTATAAAAATACCCCAAAACTTCTGGATCTGTTATGTATTGATCACCTGGCAGTTGATCAGGCTTCTCTCAGTGATATTACAATCCTCTTGTCTCAGATAGTCCACCTGGACAGTCAGTCTATCTAAAATCACCCTTAGATCTTTGAATGGGAAAATGTTCAAAAATTTCCTCACCCAACTTGAGCAAATGGACAGCATTCAGGAGCTTGGCTTGTCTCTCTTCTGCCTCACAAGTCGTCCACACAAATTGCTCAGGTGAGAGTTTGAGGGGAGGTGCCTGGTTTTCTGGACATGCTGTTGTTAAGACAAGAAAGAAACCAGCCTATGGCGTTCCTGAGGCTCTCTGGAATCTCTTGTGCCGTATTCCTCAGCAGTAGCACTACAGGAAGTTTGAAACTGTCCAGTAGAGCACTTTATTTATAAGGAGGTAAAAGGGAGGATTACAAAAGTAAGTTGTAACTGTTTCTTTATTTAGCCAACTACATTCACACAATATAGGACCACAGATATATTAATGAAAAGACATAGACTTTCTCCAGGTATCTAGAGATGACCTGGAAGCCTTGAGGTGGAAGAAGGTAAAGATTTTATGCTATAGTACTGACATATGTATTCATAAATGAACCCCATAGTTCATAATGCCAGATCATTTTTGTTCATGTGTTATGCTCAAGGATCAGGTCCAGAATCTAGAGATTGTCATTTAGGGACATTCATTCAGTTGGCTGTTATCCCTGACTCCATTCCACCAAATAGTAGAATTAGTTCCACCTGAATTATAAGTACCAACTAGGATATTCTTTCACTCATTATTTCTCAGAACCGAGCATAATAATATCTTGTACATGTTCTGAAGATTAAAAATCTGTGTCTAAGAGTGGAAAAGCATCTTTCCCAGAGCCACAAACTTATCAAACTTATGTTTTTAAAGCATACATTGTTAGCTCCTGTATATACAAAGAAATTTGTTCTAGGTTCTTAGATACAGTTCCCATTGTCAATTCCTCATTATTCAGAAATACTTTTCTGTTTTCTCACTCCAGAGTCCTCCCACCTGGTTTGGAATTCTTACATCTGCCATTCTGTGAGCTCTCTTACAGAGATTTCAGATTTCTGTCCCAATGTCCTCAGGCTTCCCACCTCAAGCTGCGTTCTGTGATATTTCAGTCGGATCCTGGTGACTGGATCACTGGCTACATCTGACCTCTCCTATGTGCCCAAACAGAAGGTGCCTTAATCAGACTAACCTCCAGAGGTGACAGACCAGGTGACTTAAAAAACAAACAAACAAAAAAGAAACAAAACAATCAGGAAATCTGGGACACTATGAAAAGTCCATACCTCTGCGTAATATTATAAAGGAAGGAGAAGAAGCCATGGTCAAGGCACAGAAAATATTTTCAACAAAAGCATAGAAGAAAAATTCTCAAATCTAAACAAAGATGTCATCTCCAGACTGCTTAAAAGTCTAAAGTCCAAAATTTCTTCTGAGAATCAAGGCAATCTCTTAAATGTAATTTTCTATAAAAAAAAAAACCCACAAATTACATACTTTCAACATACAATAACAGAATATCTATTACCATTCCAAAAGGGAGTAATAGGGCCATAGTGAGGAAATGCTGGACCAAAGCAAGACCAAAACCCACCAAGACAAACTCTAGAGCCTGTAACACCATGTCTGATGTTAAAATACTTAGATGCTTCCACACTTCCAGCTTTTCTAACCACTAAACACTTTTCTGTCTTGGGCTGGGTCTATTCCAGCTTCCCCTGGCAGAATCTCATAGCTCTGGAATCAGCAACATCTTTGAGTCTCAAACACAACCCAGCCTTTACTTTCACAGTTTTACATAATGGTCTCTTCAGGTTTCCATTCAAGGACACCCCTGCCACATATCTGGCCTCAGCAGCTTTCTTTAACTTCAGAGGATGATTCTACAATCCTTCTGTATCCTTCAGGACTCTAAAGGCAGAACCATATGACCAATGCCAAGTTCTAGGGCCTGCTTTGAATGGAAAAGGGCCTGTTCCTTGAACTACATTTGTATAAGCTTTGATTTATTGTTTCTGTCCCCAGTTGAATTCAGTTTTCATTTGCTTTTGGAGCAGAAGATTCCTTTGACATTTCCTTTTTGCAAGTTGGAAGCTTAGCTCAGGTGCGGGGGTCTTGCTCTCAGGGCAGCACTTCCTTTATTTCATTTCCTATCAGACCTTTATTAAAACTTTTCATCTCTTTGAGCACAAGACTTGGCTTCGACATTAAATTTCCTGGTGTCCTTTTTATCCGCAAGTGTACATTTTATATTTCTTTCTGCCTTGCTTCTTCTTTTTCATTGTAAATCTGCATAAGAGTGATCACTAATAACCACACAGTACAGTCAATATGAGGCCTTCTTGAAATTTCCTCTGCCCACAAAACTAGTTCAGAAGCTCTTCCATTTTTAGCCTCAGGCAGACTCTAAGAGAAAGGCCAGGGAGAGCAAGCAAACAAGAAAACCCAGCCACATTCTTAGCCAAAATATCACAAGAACAGACTCTAACTCAATTGTTAATATTATTGCCGCCTCTTGAGCTGAGCCTCCACAGTCTACAGTGCTCTTAGCACTTTTTTCTTTCTTTTATGGGACATAGACAATAAAGGATATGATAGACAATAAAGGAAGGATATAATAGGGTATGAGTAAACTGTATTGTATTCAGTTGGATAATAATATGAAAAAGAAAAAATTGAGAAGAATAAAATTAGTATTGTAGGATAAAAATTGGATATTAAATATTTAGGTGCTGTCTTCCTTAGGATTTTTTGCTGTGAATAGACACCATGACTACAACAACTCTTACTATAGTGGTTTGAAAGAAAATGGCCAGCCAGCAATCAGATGAGAGACCTGCTTGTTGCCTCACCACCACCATTGGAACCCACTGGATTCTGTTCCCACAAGACCCAGTCCACCGCCCAAATCCACAGACCCCATCATCATCCCCTTGGCCAACCATCCCCAAAACATCAGCAGCCCGGGACCTTCCCTCTCCTATCGCAAGGCAGCTGGGCCCTGCCTTCAACTCTGGTGGAACTCCACTGTTCTGGTGCAGTCCCCAGCACCCAGCCAGCAGGTGAGAGACCTGCAGGCAGGCTGCACCACCACAGCTGCCACCACCTGGACTCTGTTCCTACAAAACCCACTCACCACCCAACCACACCTACCCATTGAACTCTCTTCCCACAAGACTCACTCTGCCTCCTTCTCTCGGACAGCCCTCTCCCTCAATGTTAGCAGCCCCTATAGGCACAAGCACCATCTACACCAGTTGGAAGAACAGATGGGTAAACACCAGTGTAAGAATATATTCAACAACATACAGGGCAATATGGCATCACCAGAACCCAGTGGTCCTACACCAGCAAGACCTGAAAATTCCAACCTAGATGAAGTAGAAGAAAACGACCTTAAAAATAAATTTATGAAGATGACAGAGACCCTTAAAGAGTACGTGGAAAATTCCCTTAAAGAAATCAAGGAGAAGACAAACAAAAACATTGGAAGAAATCAATAAATCCCTTAAAGTAAGCTATGAAAGCCAAGAAAAAAAATCAAACAGGTGAAGGAAACAGTTCAAGACTTGAAATTTAAAATAAAGGCAATAAAGAAAACACAAACTGAGGGAATTCTGGAAATGGAAAATCTGGGTAAATGAACAGGAACTACAGATGCAAGCATAACCAACAGAATACAAGAAATGAAAAAGAGAATCTCAGGTGTTGAAGATACGATAGATGAAATAGATTCATCGGTCAAAGAAAATGTCAAATCCAACAAATTCTTAACACAAAACATCCAGGAAATCTGGAACACCATGAAAAGACCAGACCTAAGAATAATAGGGATAGGAGAAGAATTCCAACTCAAAGACATAGAAAATATATTCAACAAAATAATAGAAGAAAACTTTCCTAGCCTAAAGAAGGACATGCCTATGAAGATAAAAGAAGCTTTCAGAACACCAAATAGACTGGACCAGAAAAAATCCCCTTGCCACATAATAATCCAAACACTAAACATACAGAATAAAGAAAGAATATTAAGAGTTGCAAAGGAAAAAGGCCAAGTAACATATTAGAATTACACCAGAGTTCTCAGTGGAGACTCTAAAAGCCAGAAAGTCTAGGATAGACGTTTTGCAGACACAAAGAGACTACGAATGTCAGCCCAGACTACTATACCCAGCAAAACTTTCAATCACCATAGAAAGAGTAAACAAGATATTCCATGACAAAACCAAATGTAAACAATACCAGTCCACAAACCAGCCCTACAGAAAGCACAAGAAGGAAAACTCCAACCCAAGGAAGTTAGCTGCACCCAAGAAAATTAAGGCAATAGATAATCTCACACAATCAAAACACAGAGAAGGGAAACACACACACTACCACCACCAATAACAAAACCAAAAAATAACAGGTACTAACAATCACTGGTCATTAATATCCCTTAATATCAATGGACTCAATTCACCTATAAAAATACACAGGCTAGCCGGGCGGTGGTGGCGCATGCCTTTAATCCCAGCACTCGGGAGGCAGAGCCAGGTGGATCTCTGTGAGTTCGAGGCCAGCCTGGGCTACCAAGTGAGTCCCAGGAAAGGCGCAAAGCTACACAGAGAAACCCTGTCTCGAAAAACCAAAAAAAAAAAAAAAATACACAGGCTAACAGAATGGATATGAAAACAGGATTCGTCCTTCTGCTGCATAGAAGAAACACCTCAGCTTCAAAGACAAGCATTATTACCTCAGAATATAGGATTGGGTAAAATTTTCCAAAGAAATGGATCTAAGAAGCAAGCTGGTATAGCTATACTAATACCCTAACAAAATAGACTTCAAACTAAAATTAATAAAAAGAAATGGAGACATTTTGTCTTCATCACAGGAAAAATACATTAAGATGAAGTCTCAATTCTGAACATTTATAACCCCCAAATACAAGGGCATCCACATTTGTAAAATAAACATTACTAAAGTGCCCCGCCCAGCAGGGCTTCAACGTTCCTGCAGGATGGGGGGAGCAAGAAGCTGTTATCTGCATAGGGTGGGACAAGCTAACAGGATGTTTGTGTAGGATGTTTATGCAGGATGTTGACAGGGTGAAAAGGTCAAGGGCTCTGACTCAATGTCCTGTCACTAGGCAATCTGATTGTAAGATGTTCTAGTTCCCTGTCTTATCAGGGGTCTGTATTTTTCCATTAACTAGAGATTCTGTTCTTGTCCCTGACACTAAAGTGTAAACCACACATCAAACCCCACACATTAATAGTGGGAGACAAACACCCTACTCTCACCAATGGACAGGTTTTCCAGACAGAAAACTTATCAGAGAAATGAGGGAACTAACAGATGTTATTACTCAAATGGACATTTCACCCAAACACAAAAGAGTATGCCTTCTTCTTAGCACCTCATGGAACCTTCTTTAAAATTGACCACATATTCCATCACAAAGCAAATATCAACAGATACAAAAAAAATTGAAATAACCCCCTGTATCTTATTGGATCATCATGGCTTAAAGTTAGAATTCAACAACAGCACAAATTACAGAAAGCCTACAAACTCATGGAAACTGGACAACCCTCAACTGAACTACCACTAGGTAAAGGAAGAAATAAAGAAAGAAATTAAAGACTTCTGAGAACTCAATGAAAATGAATGCACAACTTACCCAAACTTATGAGACACTATGAAAGCAGTGCTAAAAGGAAAATTCATAGCACTAAATGCCTGCATAAAGAATTTGGAGAAATTTCACACCAGTGACTTAACAGCACACCTGAAAGCTCTAGAACAAAAAGAAGCAAACTCACCCAGGAGGAATAGACAACAGGAAATAATCAAAGTCAGGGCTGAAATCAATAAAATAGAAACAAAGAGAACAATACAAAGAATCAAAGAAACAAAGAGTTGGTTCTTTGAGAAAATCAACAAGATAGACAAACCCTTATCCAAACTAATCAAAAAGCAGAGAGAGAATATCTGAATTAACAAAATCAGAAACAAAAAGGGAGACATAGCAACAGACAATGAGGAAATCCTGGAATTCATTAGGTCATACTTCAAAAACCTGTACTCCCCCAAATTGGAAAATCTAAAAGAAATGGAAAATTTTCTTGATAGCTACCACATACCAAAATTAAATCAAGACCAGATAAGCCATTTCAATAGACCTATAACCCCCAAGGAAATAGAAGTAGTCATTAAAAGTCTCCCAACTAAAAAAAAAAGCCCAGGGCCAGATGGTTTCAGTGCAGAATTCTACCAGAATTTCAAAGAGCTAAAACCAATACTCCTCAAATTGTTCCACGCAATAGAAACAGAAAGAACACTGCCAAATTCTTTTTACGAGGCTACAGTTACTCTGATACCCAAACCACACAAAGATGCAACAAAGAGAGAGAAGTACAAACCAATCTCCCTCATAAACATTGGTGCAAAAATACTCAATAAATACTGGCAAACCGAATCTGAGAATACATCAAAAAAAAAAAAATCATCCACCATGATCAAGTAGGATTTATCCCAGAGATGCAAGGATGGTTCAACAAACAAAAATCTGTCAATGTAATCCAGAACATAAACAAATTGAAACAAAAGAACCCACATGATCATCTCACTAGATGCTGAAAAAACCTTTGACAAAACCCAACACCCCTTTATGATAAAGGTCTTGGAGAGAGCAGGGATACAAGGAACATACCTAAACATAATAAAAGCAATATACAGCAAGCCGATAACCAATATCAAATTAAATGGAAAGAAACTCAAAGCAATTCTACTAAAATTAGGACCAAGACAAGGCTGTCTGCTCTCCCCTTACCTATTCAATATAGTACTCTAAGTTCTAGCTAGAGCAATAAGACAACAAAGGGAGATCAAGGAGATACAAATTGGAAAGGAAAAAGTCAAACTTTCTCTATTTGTAGATGATATGATTGTATACATAAGTGACCCCAAAAATTCTACCAGGGAACTCTTACAGCTGATAAACACCCTCAGTATTGTGGCAGGATATAAGATAAACTCATAAAAAATATCAATAGCCCTCCTATATACAAAACAAGCTAAGAAAGAAATCAGAGAAACAATACCCTTTACAATAGCCACAAATAATATGAAATATCTTGGGGTAACTCTAACCAAACAAGTGAAAGACCTGTATGACAAGAAATTTAAATCACTGGAGAAAGAAAATGAAGAAGATATAGGAAATTGAAAGATCTCCCATGTTCGTAGATAGTTAGGATTAACATAGTAAAAATGGCAATCTTACCAAAAGCAATCTACCGATTCAGTGCAATCCCCATCAAAATCCCAACACAATTGTTCACAGACCTTGAAAGAACAATGCTCAACTTCATATGGCAAAAAAAAACCCACCCATGATAGCTAAAACAATCACGTACAGTGCCACTGAAAACCATGTCTGGGTCTGTGGCCACGCAGCGGCAGGAGTCTGTGTTTATGTCTATGGCCCACGTAACTACCAAAGGCCGTGTGATGTCCCTGGTCTGGACTGCTGCCTGATATCTAAGGGCTGCAGAGTTGGCCCTGCCCCTCACTGGCTGCGGTACTCAGGAGAGTGGGCCCTGAACCTTGCCCAGGCAGCACAGTCAAGGCAAGAACATGAAAGAGCTGCCCCTCCTCCCCTTCATCTGCTGTGTGGTGGCGTGGGCAAGGGAAAGATGCCCTCTCACCTCACCACCTGCGGCAAGTGGGAGAACTGGCCTCCTCCTTCAGGACATGAGAGTGGTAGACGGGTCCTGCCCCTCACCAGCTGCAGCACTTGGAAGAGCAAGCGCTGCACCTTGCCTGGGCAACATAATAGAGCTGGCCCTGGTGGTGTGTATGTCAGTGAGCAGGATCCAAAGGTGTGAGAAAGGGAGAACTGGCCTTGTCTCTTGCTGCCTGAGCATTGGGTGAGCTATCTGGGACAGTTCTGGAGAACTCACCCTGGTGGTGATGATGCTGGAGAGCTGGAAGGGTGATCACTGCAGCTACCACCCAGGTTCAGATCCAGGAATATGAGTTGGCCCACCCCAATATCTACCCCATCTGTGATCTGCTGGAGCACATGAAGGGTCCAGACCTGCAGATACAAAGATACAGGATCTCCATGACACAGAGCAGCAACTGGATATCCAAGAGCAGTCCAAATGAGGATTCAGTGTTGAGAGTATATTGGAAGCCAGAGGCCTTGAACCAGACCAATGACTCATGTGATGAATATTTGCAAGTAAAGACATATGGACTAACGGGTATTCTGTGTGACTCACTGTGACACACTACAGCTTTCACGATGAGATTTTTTTTCTTTTTTAAAGTTTTATTTTGTGGGGGAGATTGCAAAGGCAGAGGGCAGACATGAAGG
The DNA here is from genome assembly GCF_007827085.1 of Peromyscus californicus insignis. NCBI lineage: Eukaryota > Metazoa > Chordata > Mammalia > Rodentia > Cricetidae > Peromyscus > Peromyscus californicus. Next base: position 84,846,834 of record NW_026294391.1, read on the forward strand.
GATGGGGAGATGAGTGGGATTGGGGTGCATGATGTGAAATCCACAAAGAATAATTTAAAAAAATTTTAAAAAGAAAATTAAGCAAGCCTTGAAGAGCAAACCAGTAAGCAGTACCACTTCCTCTCCATGGCTTCTACATCAACTCCTGCCTCCAGATCCCTGCCCTTTATGAGTTCCTGCCCTGACTTCCATCAGTAATAGACTGTGTTGTGGAACTGTAGGCTGAAATAAACCATTTACTCTCCAGGCTGCTTTTGTTCATAGTGTTTTTATCATGACAGAAACACTAAGACAGGTATCCTTGGGTCTCTGCATTCCATGTCATTCATTATAAGTGTGGGAGCAGCTTTAGTCTACAGGTATAATCATAGATATTTAAAAGGAAGTTTTCTGGTGTCAATTTAGTTAGATATCAGTGATAACTTCCCCGCTTGAGCCTATGACCTCTCTAGACCTGATTATCTGAACTTACAGTACCAGGCATGGATCCCTGGACCTTGTGTAACAAGCCTTAAATCCAAACAGAGGGCACCTGATTACCTCATAAAATCAGCTGCTGTTGTACATACAGGTGGGCATATTTTGCCTGGAAGTTTGCATTTTTGGTTTATAAGGTCCATATATGGGGAAAAAACGATGTTACTTTTTCTCCTTCAGCAGTCTCTGTAAAGCATGATTAATTAGCAACATGAAGTTGGCAGATGGCTCAGTAGATAAAAGCACTTGCAACCTGACAGGCTTAATGTCATGAGTCCAACCTCTGCCACCCTCATGGAAGGAGAAAACAAATTCCTCCACATTGTCCTTCTACCTCCACACATGCAGTATGACACAAACACACCTACCACATGCACGTAAAGTGTGTGTTAGCAACCTGGTGCTGCTACACTTCTCCCATAAGAAAGCCATGGATAAGCAAGTTCTAGACTAAAGACTTGTGCCCGCGCTACTGTAACATGGAAAAACAGATTTCTACCATATTGAAGCAACCAGGACAAACAAACTACACAATCATAATGTTCCTCAAATCCAACAGACAGCTGGAAGAGATCAAATACCACAGAAGACCCAGATGGTCCTTCCAGGTGAAGCCTGGATGTCTAGTCCTAAACATAACACAGAAATAATGAAACAAGTATGTGGTGGTATTGTGTTCCCCAAAATATTGTGCATCCTAATAAACTTATCTGGGGTCAGAGAACAGAACAGCCACAATATTAAATATAGAGAATAGGCAGTGGTAGCACACGCCTTTAATCCTAGCATTCCAGAGGCAGAAATCCCTCTGGATCTCTATGAGTTCAAGGCCATGTTGGAAACAGCCAGGCATGGTGACTCACGCCTTTAAACCCAGGGAGTGAGGCAGAAAGAAGAAAGATATATAAGGCGTGAGGACCAGAAACTAGAAGCATTTGGCTGGTTAAGCTTTTAGGCTTTTGAGCTACAGTTCAGCTGAGACCCATTCTGGATGAGGACTCAGAGGCTTCCAGTCTGAGGAAACAAGATCAGGTGAGGAACTGGCAAGGTGAGGTAGCTGTGGTTTGTTCTGCTTCTCTGATCTTCCAGCATTCACCCCAATAACTGGCCTCAGGTTTGATTTTATTGATAAGAACTTTTAAGATTCCTGCTACACAAGTGGGCTGGGAAAAATTCACTGAATTTCTAAAGATGAAGTATGGTCTACCATGGCAGTATAAAAAAATAAAAATAAAAAAACAAGATCTCCAGAAACAGAGGAGGCCCTATTTATTTTCTGGATGTTTATCAACTCTACTAGATGTTCAAAATAGAGATGAGGAAATGAGTGGAAGGTCAGAAGGGGATTGGCTGAGACAAGCCTGCAAAAAGAAATACATCACTAGTAGAGAAAGGTCAGTAAATTCTCATGTCCTGTCCTCAATATTCCCTTTGAAAAATCAAATATATTTGTAAATTTTATCACCCCAAAGTCACATGTTTACATTCATTACATCGGAAAGTTAGTAAAAAATACTATGAATGGATAACTATGAAAGAGCCTTGGGCACATATCCTTTAGCAGTAGCATTAGGTGTTGCTTACTCTGCTGAGTAGGTAGAGGCAGGCAATTCTCTCACACATAATCACAAATTCATGGCAATATTTGGATACCTCATGGAAGTGAGGTAGGAAAGTTGATAGCACCCACTCTCTAGAATCCCTTACACACTCACACACACACACATATACACACACACATACATACACATACACACACACACACACACACACACACACACACACACACACACACACACACACCATGGGTTGCTTAAAATGGAGACTATTAGGAAATTAGAGAAAAGCCCTGCCCACCATCATCAGACCAACATGTACTCAGTAAAAGATAGAAATTACAAATGGGAAAGGCATGAATGTAAAAAAAACTGACCCTGAATCTAGGCCAGACATACACACATGGCTCAAAGCAGGAGCACTTGACAGAGAAAACTTTTAGGGTGGGCATGGTTGCATATATAAGTGAAGATTGACTAAAGATCCCTTGCTATCTTATCTGTTATTTTATACATAAAGGCTGAGTGGAAGAGGTAGGGGAAACAAGCAATGTAGTGGTATTTGCTCTTTCCATAACCTTGGGCTACAGGGCCCAAAGGAGCTGGTGCTCCCTGCTGTTGTATATGACCTCTTAAAAGGAGAGGGAGAAGGGTCACATGCCCCTTCTCCCTGCTCCTGCCTGCAAGGTGACTTGCTCCCTGTCAGATCAGAGGATGACTTCAGCTGTCTACTCCGTTCTGTATTCGTGAGTGTATTTTCTCAATTTACCTTAATAAATTTCCCTAATACTTCTTAAACAGACTCCCATAGATTTACTGCTTTATCTGGTGCCCAACTACTTGGATCTGAACCCCACACACCCCTACTGGACTCCTGTGATCAAACCCTGATGCCCTTGGTCGGGTGTTGGTGAGTTTCTCCACCCTGCAGAGCCTACAAGACCACCTGAATACACTGCCAGAAACATACATGTTCTGTGGTGGATAGAGCATCACATGAGAAAGACAGGTGCCTGTGCTTGGTGCCTTTCTAGTTCTGTGTTTGTAGTAGCCAGATTGGGCCACAGACCCCCACCTAGTTAGAGAATACCAGCAGACTGTCCATTCTTATGGTACTAATGGACTTCACAGAACCTCTCAATATAGTCATATATTGACTCTCAATATGCAGAGAGAGTTGTTTTACATATTGAAACTGCTGAATTTATTCCTGATGATACAGAATTAAGTTCACTGTTTGTGCAATTACAGGAAATCATCAGAAATAGGGAACAATATATATATGGGTCTGCCAGGTCCTCTAGCACAAGGTAATGATGAGATTATCAAATGTTAATAGGTAATGTGCTAGAAGCCTCAGAATTTCATAAGAAACACCATATAAAAAGCAAAGGTTTGAAAAAGGACTTTTTCATCACTTGGCAACAAGCCAAGGAAATTGTAAAAAAAAAAGTCCTACTTGTTTCTTGTATAACCAAACTCCATTATCCGCAGGGAGCAATCATAAATGTATACAAAGAAATATAAATTGGCAAATGGATGTGTTTCATTTTGGAATTTGGAAGATTAAAATATGTATAACCATACCATTGAAACCTATTCAGGATTTCAATGAGCAATTCTTATGAGTTCTGAAAAGGCTGACTCTGTGATTACACACCTATTAGAAGTTATGGCCATTATGGGAATACTTGTACAAATTAAGACTGACAATGCCCCAGCATATGTCTCAAATAAAGTGAGACTTTTTGTGTGTATTACAATATAAAGCATATTAAAGGTATACCACACAATCCTACAGGCCAAGAAGTCATAGAAGGGTCCAATCAAACTTTAAAAGATAAGCTAAATAAACAGCAACAGGTAACAATGACCTCTAGAAATAGATTACATAATGCTTTATTAACCTTGAATTTTCTCAATGCTGATGAGAAAGAAACAACAGCTGTAGAGAGACAATGGACAACAGAGAAAACTCCTAAGCTAAACCAACCAGTTTACTTCAAAGATGTATTGATGACCTCAGAATGGAAACCAGGATATGTCCTACATTGGGGAAGGGATTTTGTTTTTGTTTCTGCAGGAGAGAAAACATTATGGATACCAACACAATTAATAAAAATTTACTTCAACAGGAGAAACCCCTTGATGAGAAGTAATAGCTCATCCACCAATGTAACAAATCTACAAGTTGTAAGAAAAACCCAACAAACAAGGGTCAGGGCAGGGTTCTGATTTTTGTCTTTTCAGGATATTAGAAGAGCCCATCTTCAAGAACTCATAAGATCTTAGACTCCTAGATGTCTACCACATATAGGAAGGACATATTGGTACCAATATACTCTACAGGGTAATATCTCACTATCTAACATCAATATCTCTTTAACTCTAGAATAGTTTTGATCCCAATTCAATTATAAATCAAGTCTGGCCTGTCACAGCAATAGCCCAGTCCCTGGTAACAACTTTTGTGTTAGGTTTTCTGTTGCTGTGAAGAGACACCATGACCACAGCAACTCTATAAAGAAAAGCAATTAATTGGGACTGGCTTAAAGTTCAGAGGTTTAGTCCATTGTCATCATGGGGAGAAGACTGGCAGCATGCAGGCAGACATGGTGCTGGAGAGGTAGGTGAGAGTTCTACATTGGGGTATGTAGACAGCAGGAAGAGAGTGCCACTTTGGGCCTGGCTTGGGCATCAGAGACCTCAAAGTCCACCCCCAGTGACACACTTCCTCCAACAATGCCACACCTACTTCAACAAGGCCACAGCTCCTAATAGTGCCACTTCCTATGAGCCTATGGAAGCCATTTTCTTTCAAACCACACAGTCTTGATGCAAATAAAAGCACCTTAAAAGGGATATGGAGAGGGTCTGCTACCCAGCTATTCATGCTACCTTACAATTCAGTGTTCTGATTTTTTTTTGGAATACTCAGGAGCCTTGCTTCTTATTTAGAAGCACAGCATGCCAAGTAGCCTGGCTGTCAGGACTTGCCTGCATTTTCTCCTACATCTAAGACACCAAATACTCAAATCTATGAGCTTATTCTAATTCAAACTACCACACCATTCTTCTCAGATCTATCCTTTCTTCCCTAAACCCCCAAATTGGTAGGGTTTTTTTTTTCCACCAAAAGTCCAATTTATGTTGCCCATATATTCTTGGATGTGTGGCCTTCCCCTGGAACATGAAAGTGGGGGACTTACCAGGGTCACCAGTCTTTTTTGTTAATATAATATATTTTGATCTTATTATTTCCCTTCCCCCAACTTCTCACAGATCCTCCCTGACTCCCTACCCACCCAACTTCACGTTTTCTTTCTTTTTCTTTGTTTCTTGCCCAAGTGTTTATTGCTGGAGAGTTGGGAAGGAAAAGAGAAAGAGTTGAAGATACCCACAATATAGCTGTTTGATGGTTGTCAAATCACTATTAATTTAATATGCGCTTTAGAAAATTCTGTATTTTTCTCTTTTTTTGTTTGCTTTTTTCTCCTGTTTTTAATTAAGAGATTTTCTATTTATTTTACATATCAACCACAGATTTGCCTGTCCTCCCTTCCTCCCACCCCCCAGCCTTCTCCCCTAACCCATGCCCCATTCCTACCTCCCCCAAGGCAAGGTCTCCCATGGGGAGTCAGCAGAGCCTGGTACATTCAGGTGAGGCATGTCCAATCCCCTCCTCCCTGCACCAAGGCTGCACCAAGTGTCTCACCATAGGCACTAGGTTCCAAAAAGCTGGCTCATGCACTAGGGACAGGTTCTGGCCCCACTGCCTGGGGGCCTCCTAAACGGTTCAAGCTAAACAACTGTCTCGCTTATCCAGAGGGCCTAGTCTAGTACCATGGGGGCTCCTCAGCTATTGGTCCACAGTTCATGTGTTTCCACTAGTTTGGCTAGTTGTCTCTGTACTTTTTCCAATCATGGTCTCTATATTTCTTGCTCATAGAATCCCTCCTCTCTCTCATCGATTGGACTCCTGGAGCTCTGTCTGGTACCCGGCCGTGGATCTTTGCATCTGCTTCCATCAGTCACTGGATGAGGGTTCCATGATGACAATTAGGGTATTCCGCCATCCGATCACCAGAGTAGGTCAGTTCAGGCACACTCTCGACCATTGCCAGTAGTCTATGGTGGAATCATCTTTGTGGATTCCTGGGGACCTCCCTAGTACTCTGCTTCTCCCTAATCCCATGGTGCCTTCATTTATCATGGTATCTCTTTCCTTTTCTTTAAACAAAAATAAAACAGGTAAACAAAAAGTGAAAAACAAAACAGGTTTACAAAGAATGGAACTTCAAGCCTACCTCATCCTTTCCATGATAGGATTTTGTCTGGATTGTGCTTGCATGGCACTTGTAACTGCTCTGATGTGTCTGGAAGAAATTCTTTCCTTGTATTAATCAAAGGCCTCTCACTCTTATAGTCTGTTTTCCCCCTCTCCTGCAATTATCTGTGAGCTTTGAGAGGACGAAGTATGACATATATGTCCCACTTAGGGTAGAGCAGCTACAGTCTCTTATTTTATACAACTGGGCCAGTTTTGGGTCTCAGTGTTAACAACCATCTACTGCAATTATAAGCTTAACTGATGAAGGTTGAGAGATGGGATAATATGGGATAATAATAAGTCATTAGAAATTGGTATAACACTGTGTCCATTAGTAGAATGATAGTAGTAGGTTCCTCTCCAACGGCCTATGACCTGGCTAGCTACAAATTTTTGGCCCAACAATGGTTCCAGGTACAAGTTTCATTTTGTGGAGTGGGACTGAAATCCAATCAGAAAGTGGTTGGTTCCTTCCATGATGTTCATGCTACTGTTATATCAGTGGACATATCTTGCCAGGCCAATCATTATCATAATCTCACAGCATTTCCAGTTGTATAAAATTGAAAATGAATCCCTTTGATATTATATATAGCACCTTTCAGTACTATTAAAGCTAGCATGTAGGACTAAAGCTTCCACATCAGTACCAGCTTGCTATCTCCATATTTTTCTATTTAAGTGTATGGTGTCTTCAGCAATAGTGTAACACAGCTTTACTGAGTTAAACAAATGCAACATAAAAAATGCAACTCATCCTTGCATCCTTAAACAAATATTCTACAGCATAAATGAATGTGACACATCTTAAATTAATATTCCACAACATTGGGATGCATGCATCTGAACATTCACTGGCCAACTAGCCTAGCCCAAACAGCAAGATTCACATGCAGTGTGAGACTCTGCCTCAAAGCATATGATAGAGAGTGATATAGAATAATACTCAAAGTTGACCTCTGGACTCTACATGCCCATGAATATGAGCACACCCATGCATATAAACACACTCCCTGCACACCAACACAAAAAGTAAATTAATTTTTAAACAACCCAAGGAAATGAAGCTGGTTCTCATTAGGACCTTTCATAAACCTGACACCTCAGAGCTGCAGCCCTACAGTCTGTGACCCAAGACTTTGACATGGGCTGACATTTGACCAATCAGGACTATCTTTATTTGCATGACCCTGACATTCATGAACCCCTATTTACAAATCAAAGATTGCCACGCCTGCACAGCAATTGGGCCCGAAACCTGGTGAGGGAAGTTGGGATGAACACAGCACACACCAATCAAGTTGCAAGCATCAGGACCCGCTTTATTCTTTCTTCCCCATCTTGTATACCCTTTCAGGAGGAACAAACAAAATTGTTTATCAATGCAATAATGATAATCTCCAGGTCAATAGTAATGAATTTTTTAATTCCAACAAAATTTAAAGATGAAACAAATCTAGTCTGCAGAACATTTTAAAGGATATAAATATAACCGGCTTCCTATTTTATTTTATGATACTAAACTTTCTGTGACAAACTAACCAAAACTGTCAGAAGAAAAAATAGACCAGTATTGTACATAGTTGTAAAAATCCTCAGGAAAACTTTAGTAAATCCAATTTATCAACACACAAAGTATAATACAGCATTACAAAGTGGTTGTTATCCAGTAACTCAACTTCTGAAAATAAGATCACTATATTAATGATTTCATTATATTAAGAAATATAATGCCAGGTGGCAAGGGTGCACACCCATAATCCCAGCACTCGGGAGGCAGAGCCAGACAGATCTCTGTGAGTTCAAGGCCAGCCTGGTCTACAGCGCGAGATCCATGACAGGCACCAAAACTACACAGAGAAACCCTGTCTCGAAAAAACAAAAAAATAATAAATAAATAAAAGAAACTTACGAAGGAAAAATAAAATGCCTGTATCACCAGCCAGAAAAAAAAGTAATTGATGAAAGATGAGAACCATTTGCCAAAATTTTAGAATTAAGAGTAACTTTTATTTTCTGTGTTTTAAAATTTTGTAGATTTATGTTATATATATGAGTGTTTTGCCTGGTGATCATGGAGGTCAGAAGAAGCCATTGGTTTCCCTGGAACTGGAGTTACGTATGATTGTCAGACACAGTATGATCACTGCAAAATGAACCGGGGGTCCTTCGCAAGAGCAGAAAGTAGTCTTAACCAGTAAGCCATCTCTCCAGCCCCAGTTTTCTGTTTTTATTTATTTGTTTGTTTGTTTATTTATTTGTGGGTTTTCGAGACAGGGTTTCTCTGTAGCTTTGGCTGTCCTGGTACTCACTCTATAGCCCAGGCTGGCCGCGAACTCACCGGGATCCTCCTGCCTCTGCCTCCTGAGTGCTGGGATCAAAGCCTGAGCCACCACCGCCCTGCCTGTTTTCTGTTTTTAAAGACAGGGTTGTGCTACTCTGTTCAGGCTTGTCTCTGGCAGACTTCTGCTTCTGCCTCCCAAATGCCTCAACTATAGCCATGTATCAGGGATAGTCCCAGTACTATATACATCAGAGAACTTGGGACATTAATATACGAGAGTGTTTTCTAACAAATGTATTTTTGATGTATAGTATGGCGTTGTACATGTATGTTTTTTGCACCTTGTGCCTGCAGTGCCCACAAAAGCCAGAAGAGGGTATCTGTTCTTGATCTAAAGAGTGTGGTAGATTCGAGGGAACTCAAGGTACCAAAAGTCGTGAGCCATTTTGTGTATCCTTCCGACCTGGGGCCTTTGGACGAACAGCCAGGGCTGTGGACCACTGAACCATCTCTCCAGCAAGGGCCTGATTTTTAAGTGGAAAGCTTCTGTTCTATTGTCCACTCTATCTGACTTTTGATCCCTGAGCTTGAGACCCGGCTTGGGAGAATCCTCCAGTCAGGCAGTGCTGAAGTCACACTCATGAGGTCCACATATAACTTTTAACCAAAAAAGACGCAGGCAAGTGCATAGACACCTATGACTTGAGGCCCAGAGCCTCGTGAACGTTAGTGCGCAGAGGGAGTTGGAGGGAAGTCAGCTGACCCCAGCTAAGCCAATCGGAGTCCAGCTGACCCAGCTAAGCCAATCGGAGTCCATTGGACCCCAGCTAAGCCAATCGGAGTCCCCCAGTTGCGGCACTAAATTTAGAAAGGAGCTGTTGGGGACCTCACACGGCTTTTGGAAGACCTCGCGCTCTCGTCTGGAGATACACAGCTGCCGCGCCTGAGGTGGTGAAAAAGTTGGAAGATTCATCCCACTCTCCCACTCAGGTAAATAAATGGCAGAAGTTTCTTTTTTAAAATTGAACCTGTTATGGGATTAACCAACAGTTTCACAGAATTTCTTTTTTTGTTTTTTTGTTTTGTGGGTTTTTGGGGTGTTATTTGGGGGGGGGGGGTTTGCTTTTTGAGACAGGGTTTCTCTGTGTAGCTTTCCGCATTTCCTGGAACTCACCCTGTAGCCCAGGCTGGCCTTGAACTCACAGAGATCCACCTGGTTCTGCCTCCCGAGTGCTGGGTGTGTGCCACCACTGCCTGGCTTCACTGGATTTCTTAACAATGTGGCATTGTTCTCTCGAGGCTTCGGTTCCATTACTTTCGCTGGAGGAATCTGCCTTGCTCGCTCATTGCATTAGTTCCTGAGGTGTGAGTCGCTTCAATTGTGTGACCAATTGCTTCATATTTTCTGTTTAAAATACTTCCTACATCTTTAACCTCTTATTTAAAGATTTGTATTTTTCTGAGCTGGGTGTGGTGGCATATCGGAGGCTGAAGCAAGCAGATTTCAAGTTCTGTCTCTGCCTGGATACACAGTGGGGTCTTGTTTCAGAAAAAAAAAGACACAAAACAAACAAACAAACAAAAAAACCAACATCAAAAAAAATCCTCAAAAACAGAAAAACCCAAGCAGCCAATAATAACAACAACAACAACAAATCATTGTTTGCAGCAGCCTGAGTACCTGGTGTGTCCTTGTTTTAAAAAAAATTACATTACTTTTTTCTCCCTTTGGATCAACCTGGGTACGTGGTGAGGCCCTGTCTAAAAAAAAAAAAAAAAAGTTTTTCCTTCCTTTGCATGTTAATCTTACTAGTTTTCATATGTCAGACTTTTAAAATGGTAGGAAAATGAGCTGAGAAGATACTTATTTCCCTTTCAGTTTATTTAATATGTATTTTTAAATGGATTTTCATTTGAAATACAAATACATACTGGAGATGAGTGTGATTTTGTTTCAAAGACATTTAGAATTTTTTTCAGTTGAGTCTTGCCAGAAACTTTATGATTTTCCTGTCTTTGCATTGTGAAAGTGAGAGTTACAAGTGTTTGCCTCCATGCCTGACTTTTATCTTTAAAACATTTAGAAAATAATTTTACAATTCTAAAATGTATTCTCCCAGATATCTCTATTGAGAGTCATCTTATAAAGCCATTAAATGTCAAAACTAAGAGATTAGCATTGAAATGAGTTATTACAGATTTTATTTCCATTTTTCAGTGTTATCCTTTACTTTTTATTATAAATTTTTATTGTTATTGAGAATTTCCTACATGTATACAATGAAATATCTACCCCGATTTCCCTTTTCCAACTCATCCCACATCCCCTCCCCAACATGGTTCCCCTCTCTGCTTCATCTTGGTGTCTTTTTGTTTTTGATAACCCACTGAGAACATTTAATGCCACATATATATTATTTCAGAGTGATAAGTTTATCTAGGATTTAACTTCATCAGAGACCCCAGAAAGATGAAATGTTACCTGATGACAGGGACATCAGGCTACTTCAACAGTCACCAAATTCCTCTATTTTTGGGGCATCGAACTCTGGCCTAGAGGCCTAGCATATCTGACAGACTTTCCTGTGAAGCAGGGAATTTTGAAGGACTGTCCTACCTTGTCTTGGCAAAGTCTGGATGTCACTTTCTTTTGCATCCTTTTGGTCCAGTATGGACAATAACTGTTAGCAACTGAGGCAAGGTGAGTTTCTTTGCCCAAATGGCTAGTTTTTGCCATTACTACATTTCTTTTTTAAGAACTTTCTACATATTTTTTCTTTTCTCTCCCAAAGCTATGTATATTTTTAAACACATTGCAACCTGTTTAGAGGTTTGGGATATTTTCTGTTTGCATCTGTCTTTACTGCATATCTGTAACCTTTTCTGTCTGCATGATCAGACAGCATGCTGGCAGAGCTTGCACTGGTAGCTTAAGCCCACAGGTCATGGCTAGCAGAAGCCTCTCTGTACTGTGGCCTGTGTGAGAGACTGGAGGAACCTGCCACCTCACTTAGTTCACTGCAGTTGGCTGCTCAATCTGGCAGGCAACTGTAGGGAGATGTGTCTCTGCACTTCTGCTGGCATGAGACTATGAGACTGGGAAGCTGTATTTTTCTCTATGTCTGTGCATTTAGAACCTTTTTAAAAGCTTTCTCAAGCTTTCTGTCGATGTATTCCACCCTTCTTCCTCCCAGCCTTCTCAGTTTGGCTCTCTAAACTAATCCCATCCTGTTCAGTTATTGGTCAGTCAGCTTCTTTATTAACCAGTGAGAGTAATCCATATTCACAGTGTTTATTCCACAGCACATCCCTTAAAAAAACAGGTTATCATACAAAATGTGAATTATGACATTTTCAGTATGTATATTGTAAGTAAATTGCAAAAACGCTGGGTTTGGTGTCCCGGGTTTTGGCACCAAAATGTAAGTAAATTGCAAAAACTCTGGGTTTTGTGTCCCAGGTTTCATCACCAAAATGTTATTAAATTGATGACTGAAACTGCAAGGAGACAGTTCAGCCCTAGAGGGCGAGGTATCCAGGACACAGAGCTACTTAGAATAAGAGCTCTGCCCTGAAGGTATCCCGGACACCTGAAGCTGTCTAGCACAGCTCTGATGGCTGGGACTGCAAAGAAACAGCCCAACCTTGGAAAGGAAATTTTTCTGACTTCTCAGGAGAGTCAGGCCTGGAACTGCTTCAGCAAGGAAGGGTATCCTGACTCTTCGGGAAAGCCAGGGTATCCTGACTCTTCAGGAAAGTCAGGAAATACCTGGTGTGATGGAGAATGTTCTCCCCGCAGGACACAGCAATTCTGCTCCTCTCCTGGAGAGACACAATCTCCAGCTCAGTGTTACCAGCTCTCTCTTGCTCAGTCCACTATGGGACTTCTTAGCAAGGTTCTTCTGTTCAGCTCCCCCTTGCTCAGTCCACTATGGAACGTCCCAGCAAGGTTGTTCTGTACACCAGTAAATGAAGGTCTTCACCCAAAACTCTTTTGAGAAAGAGGTTTATTTGCGAAGGAGGAGTCCAGGAGAGTAGCTGCCTCTACCAGGCTGGAGAGAACAGCTCACAACTGACTGGGCAGGGCGGTTTATTTAGGATGTCTAGGGGGTAGAGTCAACTGTGATTGGTTAGTTTATTTTCTGCCCAGGGATTGGCCAGTTTTGTGGGCAAGGGGCAGAGATAGCCCTGATTTCAGGGCCAAACTGTGTTTCTTTCACTGACCTTGCTTTGCTTTTTGACACTACCTCTAAGGCCAGGGCACATTTCTTTCACTGACTGATTCTAGGGGCCAAGAGTGTTATTTTGGTATTAGTTTCAGAGTCAGGGCATATTTCCTGCATTCTGAGTTTGGGGATAATGTGTTCATTTCTCTGGCTCAGGTCCCAAACATAGGCTGTGTTTCTTTCCCTGGTCCTGGGCCCTAGGGCCAGAATTCTGCTGTCCTGCTCTGTGATTAGTGGGTTTCACACATCAGTTGGACAGGGGCAGAAATGGCTCTGATCTGAGTTAAACTGTATTTCTCTCATCCTTCCTTCCCTAATTCTGGGCTCCAGGGTCAGGGTGGGTTTCTTTAGTCAGCCCCTTTTCCCTACATATATCATCGTCCTTTGCTCCTGTTCCTTCTCAGTGCCCTCTCTTGTCCCTTGAGCCTCTTAAGATAGTTCTCCTTCCTTCATTCAAACAGAACCTTTTCTACTATTATTGCATATCTTTGTGTATATATGAATATATATTTACATATTTAAATCTAGGTTGTTCCTGTGAGAGCAAGTATGTAATATTTGTCTTCCTGAGACTAGATGATTTTGAGTAAACTGATGATTTTCAGTGCCGTGTATTTATTGACAGATGGCATCATTTTGTTTCACTTTATCACTTGGTAATAACTTAATTTCATGTGTACACCTTATTTCTTGGATCCATTCATCTGTTGATGGAATTCTAGGCTGATTCCATTCCAAGGTAATTGTGAAAAGTAACATAAGAAACTTGAATGTGCAGATATCTCTATGGTATGTTCATTTAGATTGCTTTGGGTGGTATTTGTGAACAGTAAGATAGTTCCAGTTTTCATTTTTTCAGAATCTTCCATAAAGGTTTTCATATTTTCACCAGTGTTTTATAAAAATTCCTTTCCCTCACATCCTGACCAGCATTTGTTTCCATTTAGCATATCAATGTACTTTTGATTATTTTTTTCTTATGGCTAAGAAAGTTAAACATTTAATTTTTTTAGCCATTTGTATTTCTTCTTTTGAGATCTGTCTAGTTGATTAGTCATTTATCAGTGTGTTGGCTTCTGTATTTGGTATTTCATGTTTTGAGTTCTTTAAAAACGGTAAATATTAATTCTCTGAAAATGTATAGCTAGAAAATATTACCATTCTGTCGAATGTCACTATATTGTTGTTTCTACTGCTCTGCAAAAGCTTTTAATTTAATGCAATTTAATATGTCAGTATTTGCTATTGTTTCCTGAATGTGTTTTAAAGAGGTTTTTCTGTGCCTGTTTCTTAAAGTGTGTTTCTCATATCTTCTTATAGAAGTTTCAGTATGCCACATCTTTTTAGGAACATTGACCCATTTTGAATTGATTTTTGTAAAGAGAGACAGGAATGGAGTTTAATCTCTCTACATTTAGATAGCTAGTTTTAGTAAACTAGCAAAAACTACCTTTTAAAAAAAGGTTGTTAAAAACAGTTCCCGTAGCTGGGTGGTAGTGGCACGTTCCTTTAATCTCAGCTTTTGGGAGGCAGAGCGAGGTGAATCTCTGTGACGTTGAAGCCAGCCTGGGCTACAGAGTGAGTTCCAGGAAAGGCACAAAGCTACACAGAGAAACCTTGTCTTGAAACCCCCCCCCCAAAAAAAAGAAGAAAAAAAACCCTCATTTTTCTTTTCTCAAGTGGATATTTTGTTGAACACTTTTGTTTTCCCTCCAAAAACCAGGTGATTATCGATATATGGTCTTATTTCAGGGTTGTCTATTTCATTCCAGTGACTTACACATCTCTTTTTGTTGCAATAACATGCTGTTTTTGTTGCTGTTGCTCTAAGATATAATTTGAAAGCAGCTAATGTCAGGGACAAGGATAGAATCTCTAGTTAGTGGAAAAGTACAGACCCCCATAAGACAGGGAACTAGATCATCTTACAGTCAGGTTGCCTAGCAACAGGACATTGAGGCAGAGCCCTTGACCCTTTCACCCTGTAAACATCCTGATAGCTTGCCCCACCTTATGCAGATGACAGCTTCTTGCTCCCCCCACCCTGCAGAAACTATATAAACCCTCTTGGAGAAAAATAAAGTTGCACCTTGATCAGAATCTAGACTTGGTGTGTTTCCTTGTATCTCCTGTCTCTATCATTCCGTCCTTAGGGTGGTCGAGAACCCGTTGAAGCCCTGCAGGCGGGGCAAGCTAATATTTACTTGCTGATTCCTGTATGTAGGAGGTCTTTTCCTCTTCTACTGTCTTCTTCAATTTCTTTCTTCACTATTATTAAATCAGATTGTTCCAGTCTTTCACTTCCTCATTTAGGTCTATTCCTTGGTATTTAATTTTTGAGCTATTATGCATGGATTTGTCTTTCTGATTTATTTGTCATTGTCATGGTTATTGGCATATGGAAAAGCCACCAATGTTTGCACTTATTTTGTAATACTGATTTTTTTTGCTGCTTTTATCAAATCTAAATATTTCCTATTGGAGTGTTTGAAGTCTTTTAATTATAGGATTATAGCAAATGTTCTTAGGAATAATTAGACACCTTGCTTTGCTGTTTGTGTATCATTTACCATTTTCTCTTGCCCTACTACTACTACAGTGGGCTAAGACTTCTTTCAGTATGTTGAATAAGATTGGAGAGGGTGGTCCATGTTTTCTTGTTCCTGACTTGAGAAAAAATGCTTTCAGGTTTTCTGAGTTTAATACGATTTTGAGTATAGATTTATTAAGTAGAGATTTTCTTTTTATGATGAGATACGTTCCTGATAGTCTTAGATTTTCAGTGCTTTTTTGATAAAGACCAGTTTTGCACTTGTAAGATCTTCACATGTTCTCTGACTCTAAACTTACATGTGAAACATTATTTCCTACCTAATATAAACCAAATTGATCATGATGTTAAAATGTATTATTGAATTCTGTTTATAAAGAATTTATTGGAAGTAATCTATTAATAATGTTCACCACAGAAATCATTTTTTAAAAACTTTAGTCTGAACTAGGTAATAGATCAAGATATATTGTTCACACAGGAGAAGTTTGGCATTTCCTTTATGTTTTATCAAGTAGTCTGGGGAGCATTTTTCACATCTGACAAAATGTTTATTTCATCCATGTGTTTCTAGAATTTTCTTTGTTGGGAGTTCCTTTAATCTTATTGATTTTTATGGATCTTCAAAGTTGTTTATGTCTTCTGTATCTAGGAAATTACCCATTTCTTCTAGATATTCTGTGAATATAAGTTTTCAAATGTTCATTAACCATTTTCAGAATTTCAGTTGTGTTTCTTTGTAATGTCCCCTTTTAACCCTATTTTTACTAATTTATATATTCATCCTCTCATTTAGTTCAAGTAAGGTTTTTTGTCACTCTTTTGAAAGAAAGCATCATTTTTCACTGATTATTTATATTGTTGTTCCTCTTAGTTACTGTTTTATTGCTATGAATAGATGTGACCAAGACACTTAATTGGGGGCTTGCTTATAGTTTCAAAGGGTGAGTCCATGGCCATCATGATGGGAGTGTGGCAGCCATGGTACTGGAGTGTTAGTTTACAGCTCTCATCTTATCTGAAAGTTGCAGGCAGAGAGACGTTGGGTCTGGCATGGGTTTTTGACACATCAAAACTCCATTGATAGACTTCCTCCAACAAAGCCACCTTCTAACAGTTCAGCTAACTGGGAGCCAGCATTAAAACAGGAGTTTATTGAGCCGTTCTCCTTTTTCTGAGACAGGGCTCATCTGTAGCCCTGGCTGTACTGGAACTTGAAATACACCTGTGTCAGCCTGGGATTAAAGGTGTACTGCTCACAGAGACAGAAGCCACAAAGAACAGTGGGTCTCAGATTGCAACTAGTGTCTGTTTAGCCTATATAATGAGTTCAGAGGGTATCTGTGTTCCCCAAGTTTAAGAGTAGTCAAGGTCGGTAAGAAAGTCAAGAAGGTCCTAGAAGAAGGATTGGAGCCACCAGAGGGCAGGGATCCTAGAAGACCTCCTGGGTTTCCACAGGAAAATGTTAGGACAATAAAGGAACAAAAGGCATGAAAGAGACCCAAGTCTGCTCTCAACAGGTGAAACTGTGTTTATTAGCACAGCAGCAGGGGGCAGCAACTTCCCCATGGGAATGAAACTTGTGTGAAGGGGAAGGAGCTGGTCAGGGCTCTTATAGGAGTGGGCAGGGGACCTGAATATAAGAAAGTTGATAGAACTGCAGAGGATACATATGAACTCCTTCTTTTGAAACTTCTTGTTCAAGCAAAGCAGGCTGTAGGTAGAGTTTTCCTATCCTACAGCCATTCTCAAACACACTGTGGCTTATATTAATTAAAAATGCCCATTAAATAGCTCAGGCTTATTACTAACTATCTCTCACTACTTAAATTAACCCATTTCTATTAATATACATTCTGCCACGTGGCTCTTACTTTATCCCATTTTGTGTGCCTGACTCGTTCTGCATCTGACTGGCAAATCCTCCTAGTCTGGTTTTCCCTCCCAACCTCCTCCTGCCCAGCTATGGGCTAGGGAGCTCTTTATTAGCCAATGAGATTAATACATATTCATAGTTAAGATAGTTCCACAACAGCAGGCTATCTTGAGAACTGTCTTAACAAACAATTCTCCCTGAGATATGAATTAGGCTAACTGATAACAGTTAAGCAATGACATCAAGACAGTCTCAGCAGGACTTTTGGTTTTCTGCTACCAGGGCATTCTATCAGAAACTATTGCCAAGTCAAAGCTTATATTAATGTAAGTCATGGATGAGGCCAGGTTTTAGTTCAGGTAAGCAGAAGAACTTGGTACCATAAGCCAAATGGTTCTTTTTTTTTTTCAAGGAAGATACAAGTATAAGGGAGTTGTGGAATCTTGCTCCATGGATAAGGAAAGCCAATGATGTAGTCAATAACACCAAGAGGATTGGGAGATGTGAAGAGCCATCTAATAAGTGTGGTGATATATTGTGTACCCTAAAAAATTAGCCTGAAGTTTAGAGAACAGACCAAGCCACTAGATTAAACATAGAAGCCAGGCAGTGGTGGCACACACCTTTAATCCCAATACTTGGGAGTCACATGCCTTTAGTCCCAGCACTAGGAAAGTTAAGACAGGAAATGATATGAGTGGGCAGAGAAAGGTATATAAGGTGTGAGAAGACAGGAACTAAAGTCTTTTGTCTGAGGAAAGCTTTTCAGGCCGAGGAGTCCTAGAGGTAAGAGGTGGCTTGTTCCTTTGTCTCTCTGATCTTTCAGCATTCACCCCAATATCAGGCTCCGGGGTTTTTATAAAAAGACCATTTACCAATTCGAGCAACAATTAAGCCCTTTAACATCAGTCATAAAGATACAGAATTTGCCCTGCTGGGTTTCATTCTTGCTTTGGTTCAGTATTTCCTCACCATGGCCTCTTTCCTCCTCTCTTTGGAGTAGTAATGTATATTTTGTGCCATTAAATGCTAGAAGTATGTAACTTGATATTTTATTTTGATTTTACCAGGTTTACAGTTAAGAGATTGCCTTGAGTCTCAGAAGAAACTTTGGGCTCTGGACTTGCAAACAGTCTTGAGACTGAAAGACTGTGGGGACATTTGAAGTTGGACTGAGGGCATGTTGCATTATGATATGGCTACAGACCTGTGGGGGCCAGGGTGTAGACTGTAGTAGTTTGAATGAGAATGCCCCCCATAGGCTCAAATGTTTGAATGGCAAACAATTGGAGGCAAAAACCATGAAGAAATGTTGCTTACTTGCTTGCTTCTCCTGGTTTGCTCAGCTGCCTTATACAACCCAGGACTACCTGCCCAGGAGTGGCATCTCCATCAGAGAGGTAGGCCCTCCCACATTAATTAAAAATATGCCCCAGAAACTTGCCTATAGGCTAATATGATGGAGGCAATTTCCGAGTTGAAGTTCCTTCTTCCCATATGAATCTAGCTTATGTTAATTTGATAAAAGTTAACCAGCACACTGTCTAAGTCTGTTTGATCTATAGTGCATTATGTCTGTGTTAACTATCAATTTTTATTTTTGGATTAATATTAATATCTACTTACAAGGGTTGGATATTGTCATTACTGAGTAGCTACAGTATTGTTTTATGATATTGGGTATATTAGTATTCAGTGCTTACTTATTTATAGTAATGGTAGCATATTGATGGGTCATTCCAAATATTTATTGTCTATGTATTCTGAATAATTTTTTGGCTTGATATCCACTTTATCAGATCTGAGCATATAAATAGACCTGGTTTTTTGCCTGCTTCCAAGAGCTTGGTATATTGACTTCAGACCTTTCATTTTCAGAGTTTACTTATATTTGACGAATAGATTCGTTCCCCTCAGGCACCAAACATCGAGGTTTATCAGTAATGCAGTCAGCTAGTTTATATCTTTAGATTCAGTAGTTAGGACCATTATAATTAAGATTAATATTAAGAGAATTTTTTCATACAAGGAATTTTTTTTGCTTGATTTCATGGTTTCTTCAAATATTAATTGGCCTTGTTATTCTCCCTTCATTGTACTAGGCACATGATTGTTTACTGAATTGTAAGTTTTTTCTATAATCGTCTGTATCTTTTACTATCAAGAAATCAATTATTTTCTGTGTTCTGACAGTTAACACTGTATTTAATCCTCCTCTCTATGTAGGATTCCTTTAAATATATTTCTGATATGCTGGCTTGGTAACAACTGATTGCTGTAGTTTGTGGAAAATCTTTATTCACTGACTTTAGGGGATAAGTGCTGGATATATTAATCTCAATTGACATTTATTTACTGTAATGCTTAAAACACATCATTTGCTATTTTTGGGTCTTTTCAGGTTTCTGCCAAGAAGTCTGGTGTTATTCTGATTGGTTGTCACTTGTAAGTGACATGGATGTTTCTTTGCAGCTTTTAATGTTATGTCTTCATTCTTTAGTGTTAGCATACTATCCATGGTTCTATAGCAGTACATTTTACTTCTGATACATCTTAGAGATGTTATTTCTGTTTGGAGTCCAAATGTCTCTTGTGCTTAAAATTTATTTATTTTTCTGTAGAATCAGCAAATAGTCTGCTTTAATTTCTATGACTGTTTTCTGTGTCTTAAGTTTTATCTTCCCTCATTTTTCTGCCTGTAGATATATTTTATCTTGTGGTCATACTCCAGAAATTTGTGCTCAAGATTGCTTATTTTTTCTTTACTCATGTATAATATAATATTTTCTTCAACTTTACTTAAAGCCTTATTGTTTTTAATTCTGATTAATATAGCTTATTCAGACTTCCGACAGATTTTTATTGATGTAATTGAGTTTTTAATTTTCAGAATTTTTGTTTGTTTTCTTTCAAACTCCTTATGACTTTCTCATCTATGTTGCTGACCTATAAATACACATTCTGAGTTGGTTTCATCATTTCATTCATATGTGGGAATGTCCTTGAACTCTTTTTCAAGTATACTTTCAAACTGTTTGTCCAGCATTTTAAACACTTCTTCAATTTTTTGGATATGGCATTTGAGGAGATAGTTTCATCTGCTTTACTTTCTCATATTTCTTATAGTTTTGTGTTGTGATCTCTATATCACATTGGATGAGTATGTCTTCAAATTTACCTTTCTCATAGGTTATAGACCCTCTGTGGGGTGCTCAGTCTCAAGTCCCAAAAAGAAAGAAGAAAAGGAACCACTGTAATAGCTAAACTCTATATAGAATACACTCAGAAAGTATTAAAGTCAAGTACGGTGCCCCAACACCTATGAATCAGATACTCACAGAAATAATGTACAGTAAACTATTGAATTAAAACTCAGTTTGGGTAAAAGTAGGATTAATTGTACTCAATGACTGTGAGAAAGAGCACACAAAGTTGGGAGAAGTTTAAAGGTAGAAATGGATATGGGAGGATATATGGGCAGGACTGAAACTGAATACTAATAGAATACATTGCATGCATGCATGAAAATTTCAAATAATTAATTAAAATGTTCTATTGTAAAAGTAGAAATAATAATAAATGAATAAAGTAAATGAAGAGGACAGACAGGAGAAGGAAATAGAGCACTGAGATTTGTACTAGAATTTTGGTCTTAATGCATTCGTTTCTCGCCCAACAGTAGACCATCTGTGAGAGGGAGGAGTCTGCTGCACCCGAAGGCCGTCATGGACCTGCAACTCAGGATTCTCCATTTCACCAGCATTGAACCACACAGAAGGTAAGTGGCTGCAGATGCAGAACTGCTCCCCAACCTCAATCATGGGATCACCAATGTCCTCAGTCATCACCAGGTGGTGGTTATTGTTCATGAACACACAAGTGATAGGACCTCAGAGCAGCGGGCCCTTCATTACCAGAGGATCTACTGCATACATTTTATAGTGTCCTTGTCTGTCATTCACCCAGCCCATCACTACCTTTGGCAGTTGTCTCCCACAAAGCTGGTCTGGCAGACTCTCTCTAGTGCTTCTCATTTTGCAGTTGCTCCTTGTTTTCTTATTTCCAAAAGTATTTTTGTCTCAAAGAGTTAGCCTCTCTCAAGAATGCACCTGGCTGGATATCCCTCAGACACTGAAGAGAGAAAAAATATTTTTTCCTTTTATGTAGACTAGTGCCAACAGGAGAGTCACAGTCCCAAATTTTCTAGATTGAATTAATGTTTGTGAGAATCTTGGGCTGACGTTTGAGGTAGGGGTGTCCATCTTTTTTGTCAGAGACATGTTACATTTTATTCCTCACCATTTCACTAATAATACAACAAAATCACTTTATAACTTTGCCTATATGTTACCAGAGATTAAGATATAACTCAGTATTATTTTAATATACTACATCTAATTGTCATTAAATGTGGACATTCATTGTTTGGTCTCTTTATGACACTTTTGTGTGAACTGTTAGTTCATATCTTTTCTTCATTTTCATACCTTTTTTGGGCCTTTGTTCCTCAGTTTTTGAGTTCTTTATATAGGAATCAGAGTTTCCACTTGTCTGGGATATTTTACTACTACATCATTTTAGTCTGTAAGTTCTCTTTTGAAATGCTTGCGTTTGATATTTTTAAATTCTTTGATTTTCGTTGTGTCAGATCTCTTATTGCTTCCCTTCATTACCTCTAGTATTTGAGTGACATTTAGAAATCCCTTCCCTACAGTAAGCTTAAAGAAAACCTGTCATGTTTTCTTCAAGAAGATGTGTGATTCCACTTTTTGCTTAAAGCTTTAACTCAATTTTTAGTTACTCTATACATGGCATGATTCATGGATCTATTTTAAGTTTTTTTCTTTAAATCTTTAAATCAATTTTTAGTTACTCTACACATGGCATGTTTTATGGATCTACTTTAAGTTTGTTTTGTTTTAAATCATGTCTCACTCAGTACATTGCATGTCTGTCTTTCCTTTAGTGGCTTCTCCATGTCACCTTTGGATTTTTTATTTTAATTATGTTTTATGTGTATGTGTCTTTTGCCTGTGTATATATCTGTGCAGCACGTTTGTATAGGACCCTTAGTAGCCAAACAGGGCATCAGATTCCCTGGAACTGAACTGTGTTATGGATGGTTTCCAGGACTGGGAATTGAATCCATGCCCTCTGGAAGATTAGACAGTGCTCTTAACTGCCACCTCATCTTTTCAGCTCTTCATTAAACACTGATGTCCATCAATGTTGGCTTCTATTTCTAAGCTTTCTAACCCATTTCATTGAGCTATTTGTCTGTTCTTATAGCAGTGATAAGACACTGTAATTATAGAAATTCTCTAGAAAGTTTTCATTTTCTTGGTATGGTGTCAGGAGTCCCTTCTCAAGTGTCTTCCTTCTCTCTTCTTAGATATTCTTGTGTATTCTTTCACATATGAACTTTACCATCAGACTGTCTAACTCAATAAAATGTAGATATTTTTGAAATTGAATTAAATTTATACATAGGGAGAACTTAGGAAGAAATTTTTTTAATGTTGAGTTTGTCAGGGAATAGTCAAATTTAAATAGCATTGCTCCACAACCCTTATAATGGAGTCTGGAGTCCTTATTCAATCATATCAGGCACATCCACAACTGAATTTTGAACCAAAATACTGGAATATTCACAGATATTCCTAGGAACGGAACATGGTGATCTTGTAATAGAGTACAAACAGCAACTTCTTGAGTACATTTCACTAACATTTGAAACAATGTGTGAAATCAGCTGCTTTGTTTCATGAGACAGCCCAGTCCCTTTCTTTCAAGACTGTTTGAGCTTTTCTTCACCCAAAAGAAAGTTCTTGACAGATAGAATGTACTTAAACTCTCTTACACCTTGAGCTACAACAGAAGACAATCATTTGAAGAACCTGGGACAGGTTTTTAGGACTGCATGAACTATGTGTTCCTGAGATAGAAATCCTGGAAGCCTCAAGAAAATGTTCCACTTCTTTGTTCTTAAGTATGATAATTTTATCTTAGTCATCAAGTCATTTATCCAAGGACAATGCCATTATGTGTGTGAGATGCTGTAACAAAGTACCGTATTAGGTAGGTGATGAGCAACATTAATTTTGTTTTCTTAGGTTTTAATGTTTCTGCCTGTAATTTTTCTTTATTTGGCTTTTTCATATTGTTTTCGAAGCTATCTAATTTAATCATGCTATTTTCTTTTTATCAGTGTTGTGAAGGTCTTTTAGAGGGTTTGATGTTGTTCCCGAAGTAGAAGAAAAACTTGGGAGCTTTCTGACTCTTTCATGTGTTTCAAGATTCTTAACCCCCCCTCATTTTGTTTCTTTTCCCACCATTAACAAATTTTCTTGAATGTTTCTCCTAACCACATCAATGTATTCTTCCCACAGTCTGTGTCTTTTAAGACTGCAGTTTTAAACTAACCTCCATATCACTTATTTGATACTCCTTTGATATTCATTGTTTATAACACATATTCATAATACATCTTGATGAGACTCATTGTGATGTGTCCATGCCAACCTCTAGCTTACATGAATCGTATCCAACTGTGCTTTGCCACCCCAACCCTAGCACCGATGTCAGACCCCAGAAGTCAGTATTCCATTATCAGATTGACTATCTCTTACTTTCCACATGTAAGACAACATACAGCTTTGAAGGGAACAGTTTTGAAGTCTTTCCCCTAAACTTTACCACATTCTTTTGATTTTATGTTTTCTTTTTCATCTTTAGGCTTAATTCATGAGTAGATTTTCTAAATATGCTTAAGGTCAACTTTAAGTTTTCTTAACCCATCTTCCTTTGTTTCTGTCTTGTGTAGTTTTGGTGTCTTCATCCGCCACAAATACAGTGAGAGGAGTGAGACAAATCAAGGGCTAGAATGTCATTCTTTTTCTCTTTAATCACAATTAATTTGATCTTTTAATATTTTCTATTGTACCACTTTTTTGTAGATTTATCTTTTTCTTCATCATATCTTAAATACTATTCAGAGAAAATACTGAAGTCATGTAGCTAAGTGACTAAAATTGTTTTCTGCTTACTTACTAATGACTTCTTTTGGGGGGGCGGATTTTTTGGAGACAGGGTTTCCTTGTGTAGCTTTGGATCCTATCCTGAAGCTCGATCTGTAGAACAGGCTGACCTTGAACTCACAGAGATCCACCTGCCCCTGCCTCCCAAGTGCTGGAATTAAAGGCATATACCAGAACCGCCCGGCTTACTACCCATTTCTAATGGTGTTTTATCACATACATACTTTATATACAAGGGAGGGGGAATAGTAATACACACACACACACACACCTTTATATACTCACAAGTCAATTTCTAATCTTTGTCTATAGTAGATGTATTTAGTGTTGGCTATCTGGTTCATTTATTCTTTAAATTTCTACTTTGCTGGTGCTGGTTGCAAAGAAGAGACTGTTGTTTTTTTTTTCCCCAGAGCTTATAAATATTTCTCCTTCTGATTCAGGTTCACAAAGATGGATACAAAGAACCCAAAGACACTGTTGGATCTCGCTATACAGAGTCTGCTGAGAACTGAGTCTGTGGCAATCCAAGCTCTGGAGGATTTGCCAAGAGTCTTTTTTGTTCCACTGTTCATTGCTGCCTTCGAGGGTGGGCATAAGAATATATTGAGTGAGATGGTGAAAGTGTGGCCCTATTACTGTCTCCACATTGGGTCATTAACTGTACAGGAGCCTCAACATGAACTCCTGAAAGCCATGATTGAGAATCTTCCAGTGCGTCCTTCAAGGAACTCAGCTTCTAGGTAAGACTGTATAATAGAAACATGGAAAGACAGAGGCGGTTATACCACAGCCTGCTACTCTCCCAGAAGGAGTAACAAGTAAATGCTAAAGATTTATGATGAGGCTGTTGCCCACAAACTTGGTAACACATTAAAGACTGATGGTATTCAATGTTAATTATGAAATCTGTTCCTGATTGTATTCAATGTTCATTTTGAAATCTGTTACTGAGGGTTCTGTTGATGGGTTTATGTAACAGGTGTTACATAAGACAAAGACAGGAGTTTTAAGACTGCAGGGGATCTAAGGTATATAAGGAATTGGGGGGAGGAGGCTGAATTTTCATGAGAAAGATTTGTTGATAGTTAGTACAAGGAATGTCAGCCATGGATAAAAGAATTGGTTCCTAGATGTCATCATTGATTCCACTCAGTTTCATTACTGTTGGCTATTTCTCAACTATTCTTTCTCCTCTTACCCCTACAGGAGACCTAAACTGAGGATCCTAGATTTAAGGCAAGACAACGACTGTAGGACCACATGCTATGAAGTCAGCATCAAGGAACCTTTCTGTTTTCATTCGTGTGCTTATTCTGACAGCTCTATCCTGAAAATAGAAGGGCAGCATCGTTTTGTCAATCCAGAGTCCATGGTTCAGTTCCCCAGGCCTGTAGAGTTACTAGTGGACCTTTCCCTAGATGGCTCCTTAGTGGAAAAGGAATTTTTGGTTTTTCTTACAAGTAAAATTAGGGAGAGTTCAGGGTCTTTGCACGTATGCTGTCGAGATTTGCAAGTTGATAAACTGTGTGACAGCAAATGCACCCTGAGTTTTCTTGATCTCAACTGTGTTGGTCAGTTGTCAATTGACATGGGTTCGCTGAGTGATATCACAAATGTCCTGTCTCAGATGGACCACCTAGAGAGCCTCAGTCTGTCTAAAGTCACTTTTAGATCTCTGAGTGGGAAACTCTTTAAAAATTTCCTCAGTCACTTGCGACGTATGAACAACCTTAAGGAAGTCAGCTTGTCTTCATTCTGTCTCACAGGACATCTGGACAGAGTCCTCAGGTAAGAGTTTGGGCCAGGGCCCTGGGTTTCCTGGAGAGCCTGTTGAGACAGGAAAGATAATATTCTTGGGTATTCTTAAACTCTTGAAAAGCTTTTATGCTTTCCACTTTGTCACTTTTGGGAATTTGAAACTGGAGAAAGAATTACAAAAATTAAGCAGCCAGCAATGTACAGACAAGTGCAGAAATAAAAGGTGAAAAACACTAGCCTTCTAGATATGAAGAGGAACAGGGATTGAGATGGGGGAAGGCATTTTTCAGTGGCATTGATGCACCTAATCGTAGATGCCCATAGTTCACAATGTCAGATCACTTTACTGATATGTAATCCCCAAGGCATAGACCATGATAGTAGAGGTTGGTATGTAGGGACTGACCAACGGGAATTTTCAGTTGCCTGCTCTTTCTGATCCCTCCCCACCACAAAGGTGAACTGAAATATACAATGGATAATGTTGTAAGTATCAAGTTCTTTCAGTTTTTTCTCTTAATGTTTCTTAAAATCATGTATTATAATACACTGTACACATTCTTAAGATTAAAAGAAATTGTACCTCAGTGTTAAAAACAAAACTTTCAGCCAAATGTAGTGGCACAGGATTTTAATCTCAGCACTTAGGAGGCAAAGACAGGCAGATTCTGTGAGTTCAAGGCCAGTATAATCTCCATAGTGAGTTCCAGGACAGCCAGGACTACAGAGTAAGAACCTGTCTGAAAAAAATTCTCAGAGTCACAAATCTATTAAGTGAACTAAAGCACACAATAACACATTAATACCCAAATATAATGCATGTGAAAAGTAGTTTATTCTAGATATAAAGGTGTAGTTTTCCTCATTCAATCTTCATTCTTCAGTAGTTTTTTGTTGTTTTCTCCCTACAGAGTCCTGCCACCTGGACTGCATTTCTTGTATCTGACATTCTGTGATCTTTCGTACAGAGATTTCAGATTTCTGGCCCAGAGCTCTCAGGTCTCCCGTCTAAAACTGCTGAATCTTAGCAACAACCCAATGTATTGGGATGATTTTGAGCCTTTTCAAACCCTTCTGGTAAATCTCTCTGGTACTCTTCGGCATCTAGAGATAAATCATTGCCTTATAAATGATACTGCAATCTCTGTTCTTATCCCTGCCCTGATTCGTTGTACTCATCTCCGTGTCCTCTGCTTTGCTTCTAACCCCATCACAATGCCTATGCTTGTGACTATCATGAATAATTTAACACCCTTGAAGAATCTAAAATATGTGATTTATCCCATCCCTGTACATTGCTATGAACTATGGCCTTTTCAGGGCAGTATAGACCGAAGGAAGCTTGCTATTGTACAACTACAGTTGAAGGTGATGCTAGAGCTTGCAGAGAGGGCTGACATGAACTGGATCACTTACTTAGAATAAATTTCACAGTCCAACACAGTTTCAACCCGATATGTACTATTTAAGTACTAAATGTTATTTCCTGGACCCACACAAAATATATAAGGGTCTTTTTATAAGTGTAGGAAATTACACTTAGGGAATATAGGTATGTAACTGATTCCTACAGAGAATAATTTAGAAAATATGGAGGACTTTGAGAGTTCCTGTGTATCACTTGTCTACTATTGATATATTTCATTTTACTAACTACAGTGATGTGCATTGCGTATAATACAGGATGATCAAGTCCTAGTTTGCTCTGTCTGTGCCCATACTGTTTGGTTCGCTTGTTGGTACATCACACAAATCAGAACAATGACAGACTTTCCTGCCTGTATTTGTGGAAGTGGCAGTGGTTCTTGAAGACAATATTTACTTCCCCTAAGTTACTTTAGGCTGGTTTTGGTTGCTTTTGGAAATCCATCAGGATTTAATAGTAGGGCCAGGAAAGAAAGATAGCAGAGGCTTTGAGGTTTCAATAGGACCTTCAAGAACATAAATATAATATTTCCTTGATGTAGGCCTGCCCTAAAGTTTCCACTACTTCCCATGAAGTCCTCAGCTGACTCTCCAGCCTTTGTCACATGAATTTTTAGGTGGGATTTAGGTTCCTTCCCATAATATTCCTCCTACTTCCTTTAGTTCTCTCACTCTACTCCCAATTCCTTTAATCCTGTCATTTCCTTAGCTGTATAAATAATTCCCTATATATTTTGATTCTTTTTCTACTAGCTGTGCCCCATTTGGTATGATACATACTAGCCATGTGTGAGTACTGAGTCCAACTTATTTTATACCCAGAATATAACATAATTATAAATTCAGTTTGCATATCCTAGACTTTCTTAGAAATGATGTGTGTAAAGTCTATAGTTAATAATTTACACAGGGCTAAGGAAATGCCTCAGTCATCCAGTTGCTTACCACACAAGCCCGCCTGTGCTCAGATCTGAACCTAGCATTTGTGTAAAAAGCTGAGCATCCAAGTGCACACTTGTCACTCCAGTGTGAAAAGGCAGAGGAAGGAAGAGTCTTAGGGCCATGTGGCCGGACATCCTAGCAAATTAGGGATTCGAGGTTCAGTGAGAGATCCTGCCTCAGAAAATATGTGTAGAAGAAAATGCCAGATACCTAATTTTGGCATGCATGTCAGCATGTGCATGAAAACACACACACACAGAGACAAGCAAGTGCACACACCTCCTCCCACACATGAACATGGACACATAAAAATATCTTACTCGTATTGTTAATTTCTTGAAACAGCATACTGAATTGCAAAGACATGGTAAAGATATAAGATTAGAATTTGTTCCTTCCACATGTTGAAATGCCAAAATGACTACATTTCACCGACTAACAAAAAGAGTAGACTGTAAGTAATCATTTACACATAATGTTTTCTTACTGAAATAAATTAGTAAAAGCAATGGCTTAGAAATTTATATTGTTTTCTTTTTTAAGTGAGGTCAAACTCGGTTTTAGTCTGACCACAGATAACAGTAATTGAATTTTGTTTTTAGTAGTGATACTGGTAAATATATCAAACTACATTTTACAGGCATTATTATAATAGGAAAACTGGCAAGACAGTTAACATTTGTTTTTTATTAATTTTTTGGTGGTATCGTTGTATTTCCAAGTAAGAAAAAGCATGTTAAAATATACTGAAATTAGCGTGTCATATTTCTTTTGTGATACATTTCAAATTTGTTCATATTTTCCATAATGCTTGTATCTTCATATAATGCAGAAAATTTCAAATACCTACTAATATGCCAGTGTAATGAGCGATTTACGTATATTGTTTCCAAGTTAAAAATTGTGGAGTTTTTGGCACTTTTTATTAAATAAAATATTAAAATTAGGTCTACCTGTTTCTTTGAATTTTCTTTTTTGTTTATTCCATATGGCTCTTACTCTATATTCTCTGAATAAGCTGGGATCACGTGCTCTCAGAGGTACAGTCTGACCAGTGTGTTAACAGTGGCAGAATACTGGGGAAGAGGCAACTGGATCAATATTTGTCCGGATGAGCAGGATCTTCAGTGGAGATCCTAGAAGGGGGAATGGCGAATGAAAGGGACAAGAGACACAAAGAATTGACAGCAAGACAGGTATTCTGATCAAGCTGCAAAATTTTATTTTGCTCAGGCAAGTTTTATAGCAAGCAGACCAGGAAGCTTTCTTTGGGAAAAGATCAGGGAAGTGTTGGGTTGCTAAGCAACCGAACCACAAAATGTTGTTACTAATGGTCAGTGTAGCAGAAAGATAAGGAAATGTTCAGTTATTTTCTAATAACTCAGGACTTGTCCAGGTATGTCACAGTTTTCTGGTAAGTGGGTCAGTACTGGAGAACAGAAACTTAACTCAGGCAGGCAATATGACATGGCTCTTACAATTGTTCCTGGCATCTCCTCACTTTATTTTATGAGGAAGTGTGCCCACCTGAATGGGGGTGGACCTTAACCGGCTGGGGGAGACATTGACCTGACTCCTCCTAGAGCTGCTGCAGGCTTGAGAAAAAGGGGACCTTTGGGGGAGGAGAGGGCTTAGGCATTTTGTTGCCTGTAGATACCAATCTCTATGCAAGTCATGTTTGTCTCTCAGGGAATCTGAACCAAGGGCTGTTAAATCAGCCTTCCCCTGCAGTGCTTGGCCTTGCACCCAGCGGTGTCCATAGCAACTGATGCCAATAAGCGTAGGTTCTGGCTTTATGCTGCTCCTAAAGGAGAAGAGGACTGAGAAATATCATAGGGATCACATCCTCGATCCAGCATTTCAACCTGATGGTAATGAACCTGTATAGGTTTTGATGCCAGGGAGTCTATTTGTTTTTTGATGAATCAGATTAGCCTGCCAATTATAAAGGGACCCAAAGTTATAAATAACAAAAGGCTGGTCCTGTGAGGCATTAAAAAGGAGAACATGGATGATCTCTGCCAGTTATCTGCGGTGACAGACAATTGCTGCTTATGTAGCTCTAGGCTAAGTTTATGTAACTTATTTATCTGGGTTTCTACCATTCCAGACTCATTAATATAATAACATTCTTCCCTCAGAAAAAGGCATGTCCCACCCTTTTCTGCTGTCAGCAGGTCCAAGGCCCGTCGGTTTTGTAGGGCAACCTGTTCAAGGGAGGTTAACTGCCTCTGGAGGAAGGACAAGGATGCTGCAGCAGCCTCAATTGCTACCTGAAGTTGTTCAGATAAATGAGCCGTTGTTATGAGGGAATGACCCAGGGCTTCTCCAACCAAACCTGCAGAGACTAGGGAGGTGGCAAGGGAAATACTGGCCCCAAGGGGCAAGAAGACAGCTCTTGTTTCCTTGGGCAAGGGGAGGGGGGGCGTCCCATCCCAAGAACTCTGCAGGGGTCCTGAGTATAAGTTGTGGAACCAGAGTGACAGGTAGGCAGAACATGTCCTTTGGGATAGGGATGGTCAAATTTTTTGATAGAGTGCCATTGCACCAAAAGAAAAATCCAGGGAGGGCAAAAGGATGATTGGGTAATATGGTCTGACTGCAAGAGGGAAGGGAAACACTGGAAAAGCAGAAATCAAACTTGGAGAGGCCTGGGTCAAGAAACAAGGGTACTTCAGGGATGGGGTGGAAGCCATGGAAATTATCAGTGGTGGTACAGCTAAGGACCCGCAGCAGGGGTACTGCTATCAGGGGAGGACATCCCAGGGCTGCACATAGGAAGCATGATGAGAGATTCCCAATGCCAGTAACATTGGCAAACATAAGGCCTTCTCAGAGGAGGGAAAGCCAAGAAAATGGAGAGGAGGGGGACAATAGTTGTGTCATTAATTTTTTTTCTTGTATAAGGATATTATGATGGACTGTAGACTGTACTTGTACATAAGAGCGCCAAATGTAGAGTCTGGAGCTAGGCCATGTGGCCATTCAGGCCATGTACATGGCTCCTTCTACTGGACTAGTCCATCGGGAGTTCCACGGGTCCCAAACCACTAGGGAATATCCTGTGGATGTCTTATAAAATTTAGGGCCATTCCATTCTCTCCCAATTACCCGTCCCTTAGCAGAAGGAATGACATCATGAATTTTGCAGTAAGAATAGGGGAATCCTATGCTTTTCTCCTTCAAATAAGTTTTGCAATTGTGGACAGTCTGGTCATACAAAAAACAGACATTAGGAGCCACTTTGCCGGGGGAATTATGGAAATCAGTAAAGTTGAGTAAAATGGGATTCTGGCATCCTTGCAAGGGACAATCAGCAGTAGCCAACAGGTGGCCAAAGGTCTGTGTTTTAGCATAATTAGTATAATTTTCAGCCAAATAAAAGCGCCATGCAAACGGGGATGTGTCGACCAGTCTCTGGTCCTGATAAGAAGGTACAGGCAGCAGGGAGATCCAGAATATCCAGGGAAATTCTCCCAGTTTTTTCTTCATCAGCATCTGTAAAGAAGGAGAAGAAAAGGGAAAGGACCTCAGGTGCTATCCTTTTCCCTGGGTGATTGGTTAGAGCTGACTTGTTTAATCTCTCAGGGAGCCAACGAGGGCCTCCCTCTGTTTGGTCATAGATGCATGCTGGCCCTCGACCCCAGATCAGGACTGGGTTGGGCCCTTTCCACTGGGCAGTTAAGGGGTCTCGCCACATGAACAATACTTGGTGGCTTTGAGTTTATGGATGCCAAAAGCGATCCGCTGCAGACCTTTCATTTTTGTCCAAGGTAAGGAAATTACAGACAAAAAGGGCATGTTGTAAAAGATTTTGGAGGTGCCTCATGTTTCATACAGGCTTCCCCTCTTTAATTTATGAAGCATAGATTTTAGAGTCTGATGAGCACGTTCAACGATGCCCTGGCCCTGAAGGTTGTAAGGCATGTCACTGACATGCTTAATCTAAAGTTGTTGGCAAAAAGATTGAAAATTTTTTCCAGTATATCCTGGGCCATTATCAGTTTTTATAACTTTAGGCTTTCCTAGGACGGGAAAACATTGTAAAATATGGGAAATAACATTTTTGGAGGCCTCTCCGGCCTGGAGAGAGGCATATATAAAACCACTAAAGGTATCAACTGTAACATGTATGTATTTAAGTTTTCCAAATTCAATTAAATGAGTAACATCCATTTGCCATATTTCATTGGGAACCAAGCCCCGGGGGTTAACTCCCAGATGTTGAACCAGGAGGGAGACAGCACAGTCAGTGCAATTTTTAACGATTTCTCAGGCCTGTTCTCGAGTAAGCTTAAACAACAAACAAAGGGAATGAGCATTTAAATGGTGAAGAGAGTGTGCTTGGGCAGCCTGAGAAAGGGATCCTGCAAGAACAGGAAAAAATGATTGTGTGGCTGCATCAGCCAAGGCATTTCCCTCAAACAGAGGACCAGGCAATTTTAAATGGGCCCATAGATGGACAATAAAAAAGGGGCACTGTCTAGCCATAATCAAGGAGCGCAGCTGAAGAAAAAGTGAAGCTGCAATTGCTAGAGGGTTTAATAAAGGGAACAGTTTCCAATAAGGGAACAGAATGGGCAACATAAGCACTATTAGTATACAAATTAAAGGGCTGAGAATGAAATAGTTGAAAAACTTGAATCCACAACATAGGCAGCAACCCCATTGGCCGAGCCATCTGTAAATATCAGGGGAGCCTCCCTTATAGGTTGTGAGGCAGTTAATTTGGGGACAACAAAGGGATGAATTCTGGCAAACTAACAAGGGATCACTAGGATAATGGTTATTGATAGTACCAAAGAAGGAGGAGCAGGAAATGGGCCACTCATCATTTGTTTGAAGAAGCCAATCTAATTGTTCTTGCATATAGGGGACGACTATGGAGTCAGGATCTTTTCCAAAGTATTGGCTACTTGTTTCTCTGCCCTTAATAATTAGCTTGGCCATTAAAGATGGGTAAGTGGCCAGGACCTTTGAGGGTGAGGTGGATAGGTGGACCCAGAGTAGGGGATTCCTTCTTTTTTTTTTTCTCTGATGGTTATTTGTTGCCAGAAGACTCCTGTGGGGACATGGGATGTTGCAAAAGCTATGTATAACGGGATCAGAATAGGATATCTGAAATACAGTTTGGTTTTGAATAGCTTTATTGACTAAAGCCAGAGAGACCTGGGCCTCAGGCATAAGCTTTCTGGCAGATGAAGGGTTTGAGTCTCCTTTTAGAATCTCATTAAGGGGGACCAGTTCATCAGTGGTAAGTTTTAAATAAGGTCGAATAAGCCATTGAATATCACCTAATAATTTTTGGAAATCATTTAGGGTTTGAAGATGGGAGGTCCGTAATTGAATCTTTGGGGTTAAGACTCATTGTTGATAAAGCTCAAAACCCAGGCAAAGATAGGGATCTGCTAATTGGACTTTGTCAGGGGCAATTTGAAGTCCACTTGTTGAAAGGCTATAGGTTAGCTCCTGATAGCACTGGAAGAGTTGGTCTGATGTGGCCTGCCAAATGAATATCATCCATATAATGGAGAATATAGATGGAAGGCCACTTTACTCTGATGGGATCTATTGCTTGAGCCACACATTTTTGGCATAGAGTGGGACTATTTGCCATTCCCTGGGGCAGGACCCTCCATTGGAAACGTGGCATTGGTCCCTGGAAATTAATTTGGGGAATGCTAAAAGCAAAATGTGATTTATCTTTGGGGTGTAGGAGAATAGTAAAAAAAATCTTTGAGATCAATAACAATTTTATGGTACCCAGAAGGAATTGCCACCAGAGAGGGCAAGCCAGACTGTAAGGCACCCATGGGAACCATGACCTTATTTATGGCCCTAAGATCTTGTAATAATCCAGATTTTCCTGATTTCTTTTTAATAACAAAATTAGGTGTATTCCATGGGGAGTTTGTTGGTTGGATATGACCTGGGGCAAGTTGTTCCTATACTAACTCTATAGCAGACGCAATATTTTCTTTTGTTAAAGGCCATTGATCAACCCAAACAGGATCACTTGTATTCCAAGTAGTTTTATCTGCATGGGGTGCAGGAATGTCAATGGCCATTAGGATAAATTTTGGGAAGACCCTAATCCAGCCCTATCATTTTTAATAGATACTGGGATAGGTGTTTTAATGCCCTGAGAATTTTTTCCTAAGCCCTTGCCAGGAAGGAAACCTTGTTTAAGCATTTGATTGGTGACAATTTCATTGGGACTGCACATGATGACATTCATTTGGGTAAGAATATCTCGGCCCCAGAGATTAATAGGTAGGCCAGGGACAACAAAAGGTGTAACAGTACCAAAATTGCCTTCTTCATCAGTCCATCTAGGGACCTGTGAACTCAGTTGAGAGTTTGAAGTCTGGCCAATGCCTTTAAGATGGGTGTGGGATGTGGTAAGAGGCCACGAAGTGGGCCAATCTCTATGGGATATAACAGTGGTATCAGCTCCTATATCCAAAATTCCTTGGGAGGGTTTGCCATTAAGCTTGAGAGTTAAGAGGGGGCGGGATTGGGAGAATTGTTGAAACCAATAAACATCGGAGGAACCGGGACCATCCTCGCAGCGGGCAAATTTTTTATACTTAAGGTTTGAATGTCGGAGAGGAAGCAATAGGAGTTGGGCAATGCCGGTTCCTGGGTGGATAGTAATAATGCCTGTACTTGTAGAGGCAAGAATCTTAAGTTCTCCAGTAAAATCATTATCAATAACCCCTGGGAAAATTTGAATCCCTTGAAGGGTGGTGCTAGCCCTTCCAATGATTAGGCCAAAGGTATGGGGAGGTAAGGGGCCATAGACTCCGGTATTTAGGAGCTGAGGGCCCGTTTCAGGGTTCAATATTGACTGGGTGGTGGAAAAGAGGTCCAGGCCTGAGCTCCCTGCAATTGCTCTCCAGAGATCTGAAATGGATTGGTGGGCTTGGAGAGTGGCTGAGTCTGGGCAGGGGACAAACCTGATAGCCCCTGAGGTTGTCCTGTGGGTGGGGGCCAGGGGCTGGCCCCTCTGGAAGTTTCCCTGCTGTTTAGGAGGTAATGGTTGACCCTGTGCATTTGTTTTGGATCTGCATTCTGAAGCCCAATGTTTGCCCCAGCAGCAGCGCGTGCAAAGAGAAGTGGGGGGAGGGTACTCATTGGGAGCAGCAGAAGGCACAGTGGGGAAAAAATGCCCAGGTTGTTTGTAGTTAAAGCAGGTTTTAGGGACTTAGTTGGCTGAACGGAGGGCAGCGCCAATGGCTAGCCGCATGGCATGGGCGAAGCCAATTCCTGAGTATAGCCTGACATAATCAGAAAGTTCACATGGCTGTGATCTGAACTCTGAAATCACTACTGTTTTCCAGGCCTAAAGCTTGACATACCTGATGCAGGAGAGAGACCCTAGGAATGCCCTACCCCGTGCAGGGAGCCTGTACTCAGTGATCTCAAAAGCTCAGTCGCTTATCACCTCGGAACAACTCCTTCCAGTCTCCATCACATCTCAAAACTCCTGCCCCAAGCTGAGAGACCTAGAAAGCTCAGGATCAGAGAGCAATGTCCCATTGCATTGGCCCCTTTCCTGTTGCAAAGCTGCCCCTTATCTTCAAATAACTCCTGTGTAAAAATCTCCTCTGATTTTTCTAGGTATTTTACATTTGACATTTCCAGTATTATTAAGCAGTGCATCACAGTGACCTGTGATTCCCCTTTCAGCATGTGCCCAGTTCCTGAGGCCTGGGATTATGTCTTTCACCCAGCTCTCTGTTTCAGTACCCATTGTTTTCTGTGCATTCACACACTGGCATCATTCTTCTGTCCCTCAGTAGTTTCTGGTAACTCGTTTGTTTTCCAAATGGTCTCTAAAATTGAATTGCCCAGAGGGGCTGGAGAGATGGCTCAGTGGTTAAGAGCATGTGCTGCTCTCCATAGAGGATCTGGATATGATTCCCAGCACCAACATAGGTTGGTTCACAAATGCCTGTAACTCCCAACACTAGGTAATCTGACACCCTGTTCTCAAAGTTGTATGTAATTGCATTTACATGTTCAAATACACACAGATATACACATATACACATAATTAAACAAAATTTTAAAAATTAGGTTGTCAAGAAAAGACAACAATAATATTTTTAATATAATCATGTAAAATGAAATATTTCCTGTTCTCATGTGGTCTTCATTTACCATGGTCTCCTATTCCTTGTTCTCCCTCTCTGTTGTTGATCCAGCTGGGATCTCCCGCTCCCCCAAGCTCTCTTTCCCTCGACCCTCGCCTTTCATTACCCCCACTCATGTCCAGGCTGTTCATGTAGATCTCATTCCATTTCTCTGTCATTGGGCGATCCCTGTGTCTTTCTTGGGGTCCTGTTTTCCGGGTAGCCTCCCTGGTGATGTGAGTAGCAGACAATTCATCCTTGTTTCATGTCTAGTATCCTGCTATGAGTGAGTACATACCATGTTTGTCTTTCTGAGTCTGGGTTACCTCACTCAGGATGATTTTTTCTAGATCCATCCATTTGTCTGCAAACCTCATGATGCCATTGTTTTCTTCTGCTGAGTAGTATTCCATTGTGTATATGTACCACATTTTGTTTATCCATTCTTCAGTTGAAGGAAGCAAAGTGCTAGAGAGGCCCACAGAAATCCACAAAGATACCCACACAACAGACTGCTGGCAATGGTCGAGAGACAGCCCGAACTGACCTACTCTGGTGATGGGATGGCCAAACACCCTAATTGTTGTGCTAGAAACCTCATCCAACTACTGAGGGATCTGGATGCAGAGATCCATGACTAGGCCCTGGGTGGATCTCTGGGAGTCCAATTAACGAGAATGAGGAGGGTTTATATGAGCGAGAATTGTTGAGACCAAGGTTGGATAAAGCACAAGGACAAATAGCCAAAGGAATGGAAACACATGAACTATGAACCAATGCCTGAGGGGTCCCCACTGGATCAGGCCCTCCGAATGGGTGAGACAGTTGATTGGCTTGATCTGTTTGGGAGGCATCCAGGCAGTGGGACCAGATCTTGTGCTCATTGCATGAGTTGGCTGTTTGAAACCTGGGGCCTATGCAGGATTGTTTGGCTCGGCCTGGGAGGAGGGGACTAGACCTACCTGGACTGAGTCTACCAGGTTGACCTCAGTCTGTGGGGAAGGCTTTGCCCTGGAGGAGATGGGAATGGGGGGGGGGGGGCGTTGGGGGGAAGGTGAGGGGGACGGGAGGGGGGGAGAACAAGGGAATCCGTGACCGATATGTAGAACTGAATTGTATTGCAAAATAAATTAAAATAAATTAAAAAAAAAATGAAATATTTGTGGAGAATTTTTATGTTATTCCTATTGAGACTTTTCACACTAGAATATAGAATGTCCTTTCATGGTTCAAAGCTTCCTTAGCTGACTTTCAGAAGTTTTGAAAATTTCCCTCTGTTTGGCAAAGCTTATATGATATCACCCTTTTAAATCCTACTGGAGAAGCCAGCAGACAAGATCAAATAAAAACGATGTAACTTTCCCAAACTGAAATCTGAAGTGGCCCTGTATTCCAAAAGAGCAGAGAGTAACTAATTCACCCTGAGCCAAGGATACAAGGAGGGCCCTCTGGTTTACCTTGGCAAGGTAGGTCATCTTGAAGTAGAGAATCTGTAGAGCCTTCTCCAGCTCTTCTCTCCATGAACGCAGATCTCAGCTCAGCTCATGAGACTTCCACACTACTTTATAGAAGAAGGTTTTGACTAATTCTACAATGGCCAACAGTGGCAAATCAGATCTTGGATTTCAATGTGCTGGGGTTTGTGTCTTTGATCCCTCCACATTTCCTGTTTGCTCCCTTTGCTGTAGCCATTTTGACATTTTATTTAGTATTCATACGCGGATATAATGTATTTGGCGCCATCATATCTCCCATTGCCTACCCTCCAATTCTTCTCTCATGGCAGTGTGTGCCTGGATCCCCAGCACTGACAAACAGAGACAGGTGGATCCTGGGACTCACATGCCAGGTGGTCCAGCAAAAAATGGAGAGCTGCAGATTCAGGAAGACACCCTGTCTCAAAAAATAAGGTGAAGAAGTGATGAGAGAAGACACCCCAGTGTCAACCTCTAGCCTTCACACAGGAGATATAAACACACACAGACAGAGAGAGAGAGAGAGAGAGAGAGAGAGAGAGAGAGAGAGAGAGAGAGAGAGAGAGAGAGAGAGAGAGAGAGAGAGAAACATCTAAAAAGAAAATAGTCCCTTGACACTTTACCTAGGTTCCCAGAGAGGAATATGCAGGTAGAGACCTTACCCTCTAGAGTTGCCTAGCCACAAATTCAGTAGAGGTTATTTTTGAAATACCTTCTGTGTTGCTTGGTGGCTCACATGTTTAAACCTATCACACAGGAGGGAGAAGCAGTCAGATCTGTGTGAGTTCAAGGATCCCATAGTTTATGTAGAGAGCTCCAGGAAAGCCAGTGAGGCGTCCCCCAAAAATTCTTATTATCACTACTCCAGTCAAATGCCATGCTGAGGGGCTTTTCCCATATTTTGTGCCTACACCAGTTTCCCTATCTCTGGGGGTCATCCCAGTTGATGGTGGTGGTGGTGGTGGTGATGACTCTCTGTTTTGATTTTGTTTTCTTTTTTTCTGCCCCTCCCCACTCTGCCATCTGCATCTCCGGTCATCATGGATCTGCTCTCATGCATGCTCTGTCTGTCTCTGTCTCTGTCTCTGTCTCTCTGTCTCTCTCTGTCTCTGTCTCTGTCTCTCTCTCTCTTTCTCTCTCTCTCAGACAAAACTCAAAAAATAGATTTCTTCATTCTCTGTTAAGATTTCAAACTTCCTAGGGACTCTTCACTCCACTCCACCAGGACTTCTGTCCCCAAATTGCAGTGGGTGTTCTCTCGCCAAGGTCACAATCATTTTATTTTCTCTAACCTTGTACAAATTCACCAATGTATTGATAGTTACTGTTAATATGTATTCTTTTGTCAGCTCCTTCTGTCACTCAACAACAAATTTTCAGCATTTTCCCAGAGTTCAGAACAGTGTACTGGATACAAATTCAAGGTCTTTCCTTTGCTGACTGTGTAGTCACGAGTACAACCCTTATTGTCTGCATCTCTCAAGGTTTCATCTATAACATGGAAAGGGTAGGAAATTAGCCTCACACTGGTGCTGTGAGCACAGGGAGTTGTGAAAAAGACTAGCACACATTTCATTACAGTCACTTTTATCTGTTCTTCTGTATCTTGGTTAGGAATTAGTAGACCTGCCACTCCCAATGTGTAGACTGATGATAATGAATATTCAATCACTTTTTAATTGTCAGTTTTATTGATCTATAAATGATAAGCAGAAATGTATAGATTTAAGTGATACAGAGAATTGATTTGATGTGTGTAGATATAATTCTAATGTCTTATTAAATAAGAAACACAGAGCCAAATGAAGAGTTAAGAGCCTGAGAGGTCAGAGCACTAGTGAATAGCCTTTAGCTTACCAGCCACTGTAGTCCTTCCCCTGAGAAAGAGACCTACTTCCTGTGTGTCTGTATTTTTTATTGACTTTCTATTCTGCCTTCTCATTGGTTCTAAACCCAACCACATGACTTCTTTGTCACTGCCTGTCTATACAGACCTCCAGGTCTCTATGGTTGGTGCTTAGATTAAAGGTATGTGTCACCAAGCTGACTATGTCCTTGAACACACAGATTCTGCCTGCCATGTGATCGGATTAAGGGTGTGTGCTACCACTGCCAGACTTCTGCTAAATGGCTTGCTATTAGCTCTGACCCCCAGGCAATTTTATTTATTAACATACAAATAAAATCACATTTTAGCACAAATAAAATATCACCATAGATGTGTGATGACCTCAAAAGAGCTAATGACTACATCCATCAAATCATATGGTAACATTTTTGTGACAGGAATACAGATCTAGTCTCTCAGCAAGTATTATTTCAAGTATAATATGCATTACTGTTAACTAATATCAGAGTTCTTGTACTATATATTAGGCCTACAGAACCCATTCATGTTGTAACTGAATACTTCTATCCTTTAATCAACAGCACCCCGTTTCCTTCACTCTTAGCTCTGGTAACCCATGCCTGTGCTCTGTTTTGCCCAAGCTCAACTTTGTAAGTTCTATATGCATGTTGGTGGTTCTTGATTTTTATTTATTTGTTGTGGTAGTAGAATTGTGATATGAGGCAGTTTGGACATTCACTTCTCTAATGAGGAGTGCCACTGTGTGTCTTTTCACATGTTTATTGGCCATTTGTGTGTCTTAGAGGAATGTGTAGCAGAGTCCTTCATCCATTTTCAAAACCCGGGTTGCTGGTCTGAGCCAACCAAGATCACAGCAGGGAGATGGCAGGTTCACCTGCTGTCACACACCATCCCATCCTCCACCACTCTTCTCTTACATCTTTTCCCAACAAGGGTGTCTGATTGCAGCATGAACCCCTGATTCCCCTCTCCACACTCAAGCCTGTGAAAACAATGGCTTTCACATTCTGGAGATTAACACTGTTAGATATGTGATTTACAAATGTTTTCTCCCATCTTGTTTTACTTTTTTCTCTCTAGGCATTGTTATGTGAAGCACTAAGTATACTACCACATATGGACTGCAACATATGATTTGGTATACCCAAGAAGTCATATCCAAACCCAATGTGTAACTTACATTTGTGAAATGAAATTTATGTGATACGGTATGAGATTCTTTTAATATACAGTTAAATTTTTTCTACTATTTTGAGGTAATTTTTATTAGTATATATAAAGTATAATCACTCTCTATTCTTACAATGTTTGTCTGGTTCCTTATCATAATGATCTTGTCTTTATAAAATAAGTTAGAATTTTCCATCGGGTAGTGGTGGTTCATGCCTTTAATCCCAGAACTTGGGAGGCAGAGGCAGGTGGATCCCTGATTTTGAGGACAGCCTGGTCTACAGAGTGAGTTCTGGAGCACCCAGAGCTACAAAGAGAAATCCTGTCTCAAAAACAAAACAAAACAAAAAAGAAGCTTTGCTCCTCTTCAGTATCTTAGAGGATCTTAAGGAGTACTTTTGAGTAGACTTTAGTTTTTGAATAGCATCAGGCTCACAATAAACTAAGAAAATGCAACTTCCATTTACCTCCTGCTTCCCTCTTAGACTCAGAGCCCCACTAGGTCTCAAAATTCTGCACTAATGTGGGTCATCTGGGCTAACAGGTGAGACTGAAGACACACCTGTCTTCCAGATGGGGAAAGGGCATTTTGATTTTCTCAGACCAATGAGATCAAACCATATCTGTAAGATAATGACCCACCCAAGAATGTAGGTAACCTGGTATCCCCAAAGCTGGAAACCTGGAGCATCAGTGAGATTTAGCAGCAGTACCTACATCAGGCTTAATAGCCTGGGAAAACATTGACAAATTGTTGAGTGAAAGCAGCAGTTCCCACATCATGCATGATTGAGACAGGCATGAAGCTGTGAGGATCAAACCAAAAATCTGCAAAGGAAAGCCTGTTACAGATAACATAGAACCCTCTGTTACGAACGTGAAAGTGGAAGGGTGGAGGGAGGACAGACAGTGGAAGAAAGGAAAGGGAAATGGAGCAAGGGATGAATCTCATTACTGCAGAGATGATGGGGCCCGAGGAGAGGTTGTGGAAAGTGTTCCATTTGTGAAACTCGAGTAAGTTTGAAAACATAATGTGGAAGAGTCAGGAAACATGTGAATCTGGAATGAGAGTACAGGTTGTGAACTTCAGTTTAATTTAGTGGAAAATACAAGGAAAACTGTGAAGTTAAGGTTCATAACTTTCAT
Source organism: Peromyscus californicus insignis (assembly GCF_007827085.1). Lineage (NCBI taxonomy): Eukaryota > Metazoa > Chordata > Mammalia > Rodentia > Cricetidae > Peromyscus > Peromyscus californicus. The sequence goes on from NW_026294391.1 coordinate 84,889,098, forward strand.
GATTGAGGTAGGCAGAAGGTGACAGAGATCCTGATGTGGTGTTGGCTGGATACTGATAGATCGGAGAAACCCTGTGCTTGTGAATGTGGGATGGGTTGAATGGTCCAGGAAAGATACTACCAGCACCCTATGCAGTCTGGGAAAAGCCATTAGGCAAACTTTGTGTTTTGTATCTCCATTGTGATCTGTCACAGAATATACCAAACAGACTCATAGACTCAGAGACTCATCTGGGGACCTCCTTGAGTTACCTCATGGGGATCTCTACTTGGATTTCCTCAAAGACATTATGACAAAGAGCCCCTATCATGGACCCAGGAATGAATCCTTGTTTCCAAAATCATGAGTTCAGGACATCCAAAGACATTACTTCATTGGTGTGCATGTCTGTTTCTCATTAGAAGAGGCAATAAGAGCCAGGCAGTGATGGCACACGCCTTTAATCCCAGCACTCGGGAGGCAGAGCCAGATGGATCTCTGTGAGTTCAAGGCCAGCATGGTCTACAGAGCGAGATCCAGGACAGGCACCAAAACTACACAGAGAAATCCTGTCACGATAGCCCCCCAAAAGAAGGAGAAGGAGAAGGAGAAGGAGAAGGAGAAGGAGAAGGAGAAGGAGAAGGAGAAGGAGAAGGAGAAGGAGAAGAAGAAGAAGAAGAAGAAGAAGAAGAAGAAGAAGAAGAAGAAGAAGAAGAAGAAGAAGAAGAAGAAGAAGAGTGAAGAGGAGGCAATACCTTGTTTAACCCAAGGTTCACCTAGTTACTGCTATATCTAATGCTTTATCTTCACATTTAAAAAAGATTTTTCATTTGTGTCCATGTGTAAGTGCAGGAAGTATGTGTGTGCACCAAGTGCATGCAGGTGACCACAGCATCCACAAGAGGACATCAGATCCCCTGGAACTAGAGTTACAGGAAGTTGTGAGCTCCCTGACATAGTTGGTGAGAACCTAACCTTTGTCTTCTGCACAAGCAGCAAATGGTTTAAACCACTGAGCCATCTCTCCAGCCCCCATGTCCGTTAAAGATCCATCAACCTCACACCCTGTACATGGACAATAGGAAGTTTTTATAAGATGGCCTCAAGTGAGCTCTGTGAGGATGGTATCCTGAGATCACAGTTAATAAATTTCCTCACAAAGCTTATGTCACACTGGCAGAGCTGAGTGGAACTTCTTCCCCAGCCTTTCCCAGAGAGCAGCCTCTCCTTTAGAAGATGGACTTTCAAGGCTTGAGGCAGGACCATTTTGCACTCTCTTGGTGTTGTAGTCTGGTGAGTCCCCATCAGCAGCCCTCTGGGTGATGAGAAAAGAGGAAATCCCACCCAGGAGAACTGCACACAGAATCACCATGAGATAGCGGGTCCCTAAAGGGATGAGAGAGGTTAGGGGAAGAAGAGGAAGGGGAAATCACATGTTCAGCAAGATGTCAGCCAGTATTAGTTACAACCATCATTATTCAGATATTCAGAATGAGGTGCTAATTTGGGGAGTTTAACTACATTTGAAAAACAAGATTTTGTCATCTGATTAACAGCTGATTCTGGAATTACCGTCTGTTGTTCTTTTAAATAGTACTTTTATTAATTTTTCAGAATTTCATGCTGTGTATTTTGAACTTACATCCCCACCTCTTGTAAAGCTTTTCAAGATTTCCCTTCACTCTTTCTGGGTTCAGAATGAAATCATAGCTCTAGGAACTACTATTAAATCTTTCATGAGGTACTAAGCACATTTTCAAATAATTGAAGTATTTTATCCCATGATATTACTGGAATCTAAAGTCACATTCTAGAGGAGAAAACAGGACCCTGCCCAGTGCCATTAAGACAGAGAGGGAGAAGGAAACCCACTTGCCAGCCCCGGACTACCTGCCCTTTGGACCTGCCCAGTGCCACAAGTTGATGTCCCGGCCTGGGCTGCTGCCAAGTCCCATACCTGGGTTCCAGGCCCTGCTCCAGCAGCAGTCTGTGTTGATGTCCTTGGCTCCTGTACCAACGAAAGCCAAGAGGATAGGGCTGCACAGAGTTGGTCCTGCCCCTCACTGACTGCAACACTAGGGAGAGTTGACACTCTCTTTAACAGCTACAACACTCAGGACACTGGCCCTGCACCTGGCCTGGGCAGCACAGTAGAGCTGACCCTGTTGACAGGGGCATTGGTGAGACGCCCCAAGAACATGAGCATGGGAGATCTAGATGGGGATTCAGATGAATCCACCCTTCATCTGCCATAAGATGGTATGTGAGAGGGACAGATGCCTTCCCCTCCACCCTGCCCCTCACCACCTATGGCAGGAGGGAGAGCTGGCTCTGAGGTCATAAGAGCAGGAGAGCTGTCCCTGTCCCTCACCAGCTGTAACACTAGGGAAGGTGCCCCTGCATCTGCCTGGGTAATGCAGTAGAGCTGACCCTGGTGGTGTAGGTGTGGGAGAGCCAACCCTGGGGGCATTAAAGTGGGAGAACTGGTCCTGCCCCTCACTCCTTCCTGCATAGGGTGAACTAGCTGGGGCAATGCCAGAGAGATCATCCTGGTGGTGAGGACAGGAGAGCTGGCAGGTTGATCAACCCAGCAACAACCAAGTCCAGAACCAGGGCTATGACTCGGCCCACCCCAACATCCACCTCATCTATGATCTGCTGGAGCACATGAAGGAGTCAGACCCACAGATCCAAAGCTGCAGTGTCTCCATGACACAGGGTAAGGATGTCCAAGAAGAGTCCCATGAGGGCCCAGCATCGACAGTGTAGTAAAAACCAGAGGCCTTGATCCAGTTCAATGACACTTTGCAATGAACACTTGCAAGTGAGGATATATGGACACAAGTATATACTGTGTGACTCACTGGGCCACAAAACAGGTTCAACCACGAGATATTTTTCTCTCTCTTTTTCTTTTCTCTTAAATTTTACTTTATTTTATTTTAGTGGCAGAGGTTACAAGGACATAGGGCAAATAAGAAGGCAGGGAGATGAATGGGATGGAGACACTTGTAGTGAAAGTCACAGAGAATAGACAAAAAATTTAAAAAAAAATACATTCTAACTGTATAAAAACACTGAGTTGTGTCAACACCACGGAGAAACATGGCACGTGAATCCTAAATACTGGGCTATTATCTATTATCTTTGTGATCACATACTAATGGGGAGGGTAGGTAGTAATTTCATTGAGCAGTTCATACAACATACTTTTAATATGTCAAAACACAAGCACTCGTGAGTTACTGAGGAATCGTGAGAATATTAAATGGAAAAGAATAGCTTCAGCGGAAATTCTTTTCTGTAGTTCTACTAGTGGAAACTAGTGTGTATATGTGGGAAGATATAATGATTGTGGAATACAGTGATGTATCAGGAGTATGCACCATGATATGAGCAAGAGACACCTTTGATGCACGAGAAAGGAACTGGACCACTGAGAAAATGATTTCCCTCTACAACATCATTTTCTCTAGTTTTTAAAGTCCTACAGTCAAGACAACACTAATTTCATAATTAAAACATCACAGGATATAATTGTGAGCAGATTAACACAAGTATTTTGGATATACAGATCTTTGGAAAAGCATACATTGTATTCAGTGTTATGGAGGAACAAAATGGATAAAGCGATGTTTTGTTAGTTTGAGTGTACGTGTCCAATGTGGGTGAGGATGTGATTGTGTCTCCTCTAGCATTATATATTCCCAGGTGCAGTTTTTCCCTCACTGCAGAGAGGGCTCGGGATTATCAGTTTCAGTTAGATATCCTAGGAATGGATAAACATAAAGTGATCACATCCAGTGATTAAAATATTCATAACTCTGACTGATACCATCCCTTCAAGTTCCTAGTCTTGGTCTCACTTTCCAGACTACAGAGTAAGCTGTTCAGACTCTCAGAGGGAAAATCCTGACTCTGGCCACTAGGCGGCACCAGAGCTGTTTCCTTTTGAGTTGTTTCCAGTTAAATATCTTAAATATTCACTGTAACAGTGGTTATGTGTGGCAAATCTCCATGAATGCATATTAAGACAGTTCTGTTTGCTGTTGACCCCAAATCTTCATTCCATTCAATGGTTCATCTTTTCCTGCCTCAGTGCAGATTGAGCTCTGCACACTGTAGAGATTTCTATCCTGGAGTAAAGTATGGGTTCTCCAACATGTCATCCTTTCACAGGCCTCTCCAAATTTGTCCAGTTACTGGAGTCCCTTCTCCTGTCTGCTCTGCACACTGCTGCCAAGTCCTGAACCAGCATCTCCATCTGCTTCCACTCACCCCTGCCTTCCCTGGCACATGCTGGTGATTCCCACCGAACTCCAGAACTACCTGACGTTTTGTAATATGGACACTTGGAGTATACTAGTGTTTCTGTCTCTAGCATGTGCTCTGGACTGAAGGTTGGGTATTCTCCAATGATCTATTTGTTGAATCTTTGTCGTCAAGGCAACACTAATGGGATAAGGTAAGACTTTTAATAAGCAAGACTTTGTGGGAGACCCTATGCCATTGGGGTCGTACCTCTGAAGGGATGGATAAAGGAAACCCAGGCCTGTCTCTTTGAGCCTGTGCTTCTTAACCATGAGAGGGCTGGTTTTGCTAACCATGCACTCAATCAAATGGTGAGCCTTACCACAGGTCAAAAGCAACAGAGTCAAACAGTCCATGACTGGAGGTTTTCACACTACAAGCAAAACTGCTTTTGCTTTATAAGACAATAGTCTAAGATATTTGTTACTCTTGGAAACATAAAGTACATGGTCCTTCATTACACCTATCAGGATTTTCAGAATAAGTAAAGTTTTTGCTTAGTTGCATAAACTGTATTTTTTTAGACAGTCTCACTGTGCTGTCAACGGCCTGGAACATCTATAGACATCAGGCTGGCCTTGAAGTCACAGATATCTGCTTACTCATGTATCATAGATGTTGCAATCAAAAGTGTGCGGGACAATGCCTGGCTAAACTGGATTTTTTATAAATATTTTTATTTTATAATTAATTTAATTTTACATATCAGCCACAGATTTCCCTGTCCTCCCTCCTCCCAACCCCAGGCCTCCCCCAAATCCACCCCCCCATTCCCACCCCCTCCAAAGCAAGGTCTCCCCTGGGAAGTCAGTCCAGTCTGGTAGATTCAGTCGAGGTAGGTCCAGTCCCCTCCTCCCTGCACCAAGGCTGAGCAAGTGTTTCAGCATAGGCCCTAGGTTTCCAGAAGCCAGCTCATGCACAGAGGACAGGTCTTGGTCCCACTGCCTGGGGGCCCCCAAACAGTTCAAGCCAATCAACTGTCTCACCTATGCAGAGGGCACGGTCCAGCCCCATGGGGCTCCCCAGCTATTGGTCCACAGTTCATGTGTTTCTGCCAGCTTGGCTATTTGTCCCTGTGCTTTGTCCAATCCCTCCTCTCTCTTGCCAACTGGACTCCGGGAGCTCCACCTGTGGTTTGGCCATGGATCTCTGCATCTGCTTCCATCAGTCACTGGATGAGAGTTCTATCATGACAGTCAGGGTGTTCGGCAATCTGATCACCAGAGGAGGTCAGCTCAGGCACTCTCTTGACCATTGCCAGCAGTCTATAGTAGAGGCATCTTTGTGGAATTCTGGGGACCTCTCCAGCACTCTGCTTATTCCCATTCCCATGGGGTCCTCATTCATTTTAAGGAATTATTGTATGTTCACTTTTGTGGTGCAGAGAATCTAAACACTGTCATTGTAAAGGCTAGCTAGGCATAGTCTCTGCTAATGAGTTACACTGCCATCCCAGAATATTTCGTTGTTGTTTGCTGTATCCATGCCAGATAAGAATTCTACCTGGGAGTACATCCCCAGCTCCAAGATTTTTCTTTAGCTCTTTGTGGACACTTAAGTTATTTTATCATAGTGCCACCTTGTGGCACAGTTGTGAAGTACAACCAGATGACAAATACTGGAAGGCATGCAAAGGTTCAAACCTTTGAGGGACATTGGTGGCCTCTAGGGGGAAATTAGATCATTTTCCGAATCAAACAGAAAGTTCTGTGCTACCAGAAGTGGAAGGTTTTCTGTCATTTTCCTGCTCTGAGACTTCTGGATAGAGATCTGCACAAACAAAAGTGAATATGTGTCATTTTTTACTTGTTAATGTAAAAATCTCAGCTCCATATTAAAGGGAATAAGGGGTAGTTTATTCTGGAGCCATTATGAGTGACCATGACACAGAGACACAGATATAGGTTACCCCAAATTCCATGTTCCAATGAAGAATTGGATTCATGCCTGTTTTCACGCAATCACCCTTAATTTTCTTGTAACTATACAGCAGCTACCTGGTCAAGTGAATGCAAAAAATATTTGGACTCCAGTTGAAATGTTAGATTTATGAAGGTTTAAGGAAGCAATATTATCTTATGGCATGCATTCCCCATATGTAAAGCAAATGTTAAACTCCTGGTCAACTTAATTATATCACAGGACTGGCAAGAGCTGGTACATGCTGTTTTGGTACCCAGAGCACAGCTGCAGTGGCAAATGTGGTTCAAAGAGGAAGCTAAAAACATAGAAAAACAATGGAGGGCTAAAGGTATACAAATCTTGCAGGATCAGCTTGTTGGAGCCAATATGCTGCAATACAAACACAATGTTTATATGATATCCAAACCCTAATTCTATGTCAAATAGCAGCACTGATTTACTTCAGAGAGGAGGAAGGGCATCGAAGACACTCTGTATATAGTTTATCTTCTTCTTGACAAAAATAGCCATTTGGGCAAGAAATTGTTCTTGCCTGGACTGCTTGATTGACTGGACATGCAGGACCCATAGGAAGGTGACCACTGAACTTTGCTTGATAAAATGGTCCTTCAGGTTCCTGCTTCACAGAGGAAACTGCCAGACATTCTACAGGACACAGAGAGAAGTGACTGAGAGACTCTAGGTCTGTGGGCTGAAAACAGATGCCCTAATTTTACAAAAGAACTTCGGATGACTGTCCAGGCTGCCAGCTGTCTCTGTCTACACTGGCAAGACTCCTGAAAGTTGCTTGCATCCTTCTCCCATTTCTCAGGCAATATTATATCCTTCTGAGGTCTTTGATGTAGTTGAAGACTAGTTATAATTTTCCTTACTTATGATAAAAGATAACTTAGATATGAAACCATAGACTCACAAATATAAGGTAGATAGGGTATCTTCTTTAATTTTTCAAAATATAAATAGACTAGTTATTATAAATAGACTAGATATTGTAACTGTAATTCTTGCTTGATAACTGTTTTGTTATCTGTAATTTTACTATGTGAAAGTTTAAACCTTCCTTTTTGAAAAAAAGAAAAGGGGAAGTGCTGTGGGATATTCTGTATGTTAAATGTGTTGCTCTGATTAGTTAATAAATAAAACACTGATTGGCCAGTAGCCAGGCAAGAAGTATAGGCAGGACAAGCAGAGAAGACAATTCTGGGAAGTGGAAGGCTGAGGCAGAGAGACCCTGCCAGCCACCGCCATGAAAAGTAAGATGTAAGGTACTGGTAAGCCACAAACCATGTGGCAATTTGTAGATTAATAGAAATGGGTTAATTTAAGATAGAAGAACTAGATAGCAAGAAGCCTGCCATGGCCATACAGTTTGTAAGCAATATAAGTCTCTGTGTGTTTTCTCGGTTGGGTCTGATTGGCTGCGGGACTGGCAGGTGAGAGAGATTTGTCCTGACCATGGGCCAAGCAGGAAAACTCTAGCTACAAGCCCCACCCACAAATGTTCATTGCATTGAATCATTGGTCTGGTTCAAGGACTCTGGCACACCATCATCACTGGACCCTCACAGAAACTCCTCTCAGATATCCTGCTTTTGCCCTGAGTCATGGAGATCCTGTGGCTATGGTTCCACAGATCAGTCCCTTCATACTCTACAGTAGGTCATAGATGGGGTTGATGTTAGGGTGGGCCAACCCATGGCCCAGGATATGGGCCTTGATGGTAGCTGTGACAGGTGACAGAGCTAGCTCTCACATGCTGGTGGTGAGGGGTGGGGTCATCTCTCCCAAGTGCTAAGACCAGCTTTCCAATGAGGGGTGAGGCCAGTTCTCTTGCTGCAGTGTCCAGCCAGGCACAGAGTCAGCTATCCCAGGGCCAGTGAAGGGCAGGGTTGGCTCAGCACACCCTCAGGTTTCAACAGGCATGGTTCCTATGACCCCTCTGTGGTAACATAGGTCCTAGACATCAACACCGACCCCAGCTGCAGCAGGACCACTGAACCAGACATGGCCCTCAGCAGCAGCTCACTCTGAGAAGTCACCATGGCCCCAGTGGCAGAACAGGCCACCCATACGTCTGGCCCCAGTAGCAGCATGTTCTTCAGAAAACCAAAATGGAATTGAGTTGCTCACCAGACTGAAGGCATCTGTGTAGACCTCAGTGGTAACAGGAACCATGGACATCAACTCAGACCCTTGCTGCTGTAGGGCCACATACCTAGGCATGGTCCTTGGCAGCAGCCTTGGCCAAGATGTCACCCGGGCCCCAGGTGGCAAGCAGATACCCATATCAGCCTGTTCTCATGGCCTTTGCTTCTTCAGTTCTGCCTTTTTCCACAGCACATGAATCTATCTGCTTCTCTTTCTCTCCCATTTCTCCACCATATATTTGCTCATCATAATGGCGCCTTCCCACCAGGCTCTGCAAAGGTGGTTCTGTGGATGTCTTCAGCAAGCCTGAGCTGTGAGGACCCAGGCTGGCCTGTAGCTGTCTATCATCTGCCTGGGCCAAGTGGCAACTGGGCCACCAGAGGAGGGTTGGAAAAGAGATTGAGAGAGGGAGAAAGAAGAACAGGAGCCATGAGATCAGGAGTGAACCAGGAGACCAAGAGACAGGTGTGGCCAGGCTGAGTTATATAGGAATCAGAGAAGCTGAAGGAAGAGAAGCCCAGCCCATGAACTAGGCTGAAGATGTTTAAGGTAGGGGGTGGTGTATGCCACACAGGATGACCCTGAAACAAGTAACAGAGAAACTGGCAGCCAGAGTCCACTTTGATGTGTTAAATAGGCACTTCAAGTATCCATTGGTCCTGAGTTTGAGACCTAACACATATATAAATGTATATTAAACATTCTTTATCACACATTTAAATTTTTTGTTACATAGGAATTAGACCCAAATGCATCTGTTTGTTTAGTTGGGTTCTATTGCTGTGAAAAATGCTATAACTTAAAGTGACTTGGAGAGGAATGGGTTTATTTACTTTCACAATGCTCAGGTCACACTCCAGCACCAATGGAAGTCAGGACAGCAACTCAAGAAATGTAGTAACCTGATGGAAGTCAGGGCAGGAAATCAAGCAGGGCAGTAACCTGATAGAAGTCAGGACAGGAAAGGGGGGAAAACAGACTAGCAACAATCCTAGAATTCCACCTATCATTTATTTTGACTAGTCATGTCAGGAATACTTTGAACAGGCCAGTGAGAATAATTTCAGAGTGACGTGAGCTTTGAAAATGTGAGCTTTAAAGAAAATGTATTTTTATTTATTGTTTTATTATTTCTTTTTTTGTTTTCCTTTGCAAGGGAGGGACATTACAAGGGTGAAGAGCAGATACAGAGGGACTGGGAAATGAGGGAGATTGGGGTGCATGTTCTAAAATTCTCCAAGAATCAATAAAAAGTGTTTTAAAATGCAATACAGTGGAGGCTGGAGACATGGATAGCTAGCAAGAAGACTGCCATAGATTGTAAATAATATAAGCCTCGGTGTGTTTACTTGATTCGGGTCCAAGCTGCTGCAGGACTGCAGGTGAGAGAGATTTGTCTGGACTGCTGGGAATGGGGCAGGCTGGAGAAAACGTCCGACTACAATTAGTGGTGAAGAGAGCACCAACTGTTCTCCCAGAGGATTGGGCTTTGGTGGTCAGCACCCACATGGGAGCTCACACCCATCTGCAACTCTACTTGTAAGGAGCTGACACCCTCTCCTGGTCTCTGAGGGCACTTGGGTCACGTGGTGCATAAACATACATGAGAGCAAACATGTATACACATATAAATAAATACATCTAGAAAATGCACTAAAATGATGAGGCTGTACATACACTAGTCATTTATTTCTAGGAATTCTAGAGACAAATTGTGTTTGTGGCTCATCTTGATGGCTTAAGCAAGAGTTAATACTAAATGACATTTCCAGATAACCACTATGTGATGACTGATGTGGATTCCCTCCCAGAAAGCCACCAATGGGCAAGATCATCCTTCTTGAGTGTCTTAGAAGTCCTCGAAGCAAGAGGTGTGGTAGATCTCATTGACTGGACTGACTAAACTTTATGTGCATCTCCCAGATGAGCTGTTGAAGACCATATCAAGGATCATGGTTGTGTAGTCTTCTCAGTGATTCTCTGTGATATCCTGAGGCCAGACACTCCCTGCCACAGTTGTTAAACCTCTGCTCACTAGAGTCACCCAGAATGGGCTGGAAAGAGCAGTTATCTCTTCTCTTTGGTATCCAGGGAATGAGCATATGGATAAATCTCTAATATGCCTATTACTTTGGCCATTAGCTTTATAGCCTGCATCAAGCCAGTTAACAGACACAGACTAAGACACAAAAGCCATGTCTTTTTAAAAAAGTTAAATTCATTCTGAGTGCACTCTCAAATAGTAAAAGGAGAAGTCAACAGGAGTTCTTCCTAAGGGCCACCAAGATAGCATAGAGTTACTGTGTCTCATGCCTTCACAAATTACAACAGAATTCTCTAAACAAAATAAACTCAAGTTGAAATATAAGTAAAAATTTCATCTTTATCCCACAGTAAAACCAACACCAGAGTGTTTATTCAAACATCAGACAGCGGAGATAACATCAGCTGGCACCTCAAAGTGACTCAAGATGAGTACAGACAGCTTCCCTACTACAAACACAGAGTTAAAGATTAAACTACCTGCAGACAGATGCCAAGCCAGGCTATGGAGAAGAGTAAGCAAAGGGAGCCTGCTGCCAAACAAAATCATAGCTGTCCTGTCACATAAACAGCTGTCCAACAACGGAAAAAGCCTTCAGAAGGACGGGCCTTGCACACATGCCCTCTTTACACATTGATACCAAGAGCAGAAAACAAACCAGGTCCATATGGCATGAGAGTAGGGACTGGAGAGGACAGCATCAAGATTAGCAACAGAAGAAGCCAGTCAGCAGAGGAAGACTGAAAACACTGCCTTCCTTTACAACAAGAGGAGCTTAGGTGGGAAAAGGCAAAGGATCCCAGCAAGAAATGGGTGCTATATTCAGCACTCATAGTTTACAGGGCGTTTACCCTCCAACCTCACAGTTCCCCAGAGTTTTCTTGAGTTCAAGCAGCAGGAAATATTAGATAGAAGGATTTAGATTGTGGAGATAATCAGATAGAAAATACAGGATAGCCTCACGATGGCCTGGAACCTATTCCAATGGGCCCCAACTGTCTCTGCCCCAGCATATTTATAGAAATTCCAAGGGATGGAGCAAAAGACCTCCCCCCAGCATAGCCAAGTGCAGACCATCTCAGACACCTACACTCAGGTCCGTGGTCCTAATCATCCTCTCTATACAGACCTGCTGGATAAAGCCACAAGGAACCTGAAAACAGGCTCCAACAGGTCCCCTCTTTCATAATATATATAAAATAACCCATTATTAATAGCTTACAGCAATCTCCATAGCTGTCATACCTCCCAGTATGGGAGTAGAGGATGATAAAGATGGCATTTCTTTCTTGGATTAGGTCCAAGATGACTACAGCAGTCTTTAGCTGCATCAAGTCCTTTCTAAACCAAAAACTTAATGCAATTTCAAACTTAAATATTTCCGTAACTTCAAACCAGGGTGCATTAATATCAATAGGTTAACATAATTTCTGCAAACATACATTCAACCTTAATTCACTCATAACTCCTCCTTATCTTTATAATTTTTTAAAATAAAATCACATCCAAGTTAGAAAAATCCAAACTTACACAATTCCTACAAACCCATATTAAAAAGGCAAATTCTCAGTCTAACAATTAGTACTTTGAAAACTTTTAGCAAAACATCCAAAAGCATTTTCTTAATAAAACTCTTTACACTTTAAAGTAATTTTAGTATACCCATTTGCATTTCTTACTAACAAAACATAACATTAATCCACTCAAATAACAAGAAAATATTTTTAAATTAAATAGACTAAGGAATATTAACTCTCCATTTTCTTTATAATTTTTTAAAACAAAATATCAAGCCTAGTTAGAAAACTCAAATTTTTCCATTTAAACAGTTCCATTTGTAACACAAAAACAGTTCCATAAGTAATTTCATTTTTACATAAACAGTTTCATAAAACAGTTCCATTTTTGACACAAACAATTAATGAATTAGTTAATAAAGCATATGTGCATACACAAAACTGCATCTTGAGTCTAGGTAGAAACAATAAATTTCTTCATTTAAACAGTTCCATTTTTAACACAAATAATTCCAGAGAACAGTTCCTAGGTCATCACTATAAGTAAATTCAATGAAACCCATTGCAATGAAATCACTATTGTTCATTTCATTTCTTAATTCCCAAAATTCAAACAATAAATTCTGGTGCTAGCCTTCCAAATATGAAGAAATCCATAACAAAGACCTTTTTGTAGTTTTATCTCATTTTTTGAGTTCAAAAAAGTAAATTCTGGTATCAGACATTCACTTACAAATATAAAGAAGCGTTTTACAAACAAAACTTTTTTCAGCTACCAATTTTAGTTCAAACAAGCATCTCTGCAACTTTCATTCTCAAGTCAGAGACCTTTTTAGTTATAGTAATATTTTACACTGCACTGTTTTTGCTGTTATCTCAGGTTTTTCTGTGTTGCATTGATTTTCCATGGATCTCAGCTGCAAATGCCTTGTGCTGGTTCTGGCGTCTGCCATTCTTAGCTTCTTAGTGACTTGTGGAGCATAGACTCAAACTCAACATTTATACTTTACAAACTCACATATAACATATGCTTAAGTATAAATTCACATATAACATATACTTATTTATATATTTCTTATTTACTTATATCCTTAAGGAAACTCTATAAAGACTACCTTAGCAAATATATTTCTTATTTACTTCTTATATTCATCTTATATTCTTATTTAAACTTACATTTAAAACTAGCATCTTTACTTCTTACAAGCTTATTACTACACGTCTTAGGACTACCTTAGATACTTCTTGCAAACTTAAATTCTTAAAGAAATCTTATAGATTTTACAAACTTATATTCCTAAGAACTATTAAGCAAACTCTACAGGGCTACCATTAGCATATATCTAACTTAGCAAACACCTAAAGATTTCTTAAAACTTAGAAGAGATTTAACATTTTCTAACAAGACAGAAAAATTTTCTACTTCTTACTCTTAATTATTATCACTATCTCTATTAGAAAGATTCTCTTAACTAGATAGGAAATACGTACATCATTTCTAAAGATTAGTGCCTATTGACAACTTTGTTATTCTAAAAGTTCTTGATAGATTGAAACAAGATAATTCTTTAATGGCTTTAACTCTGGAACTTAGTGAGTTCTGTTGCTAAACATTTCAGATGTTCTATAATAACTCTATTAAGAGCCATATCAGTTTACAGTAAACCCAAAAAGAAAGAGAAGGGAAGAGAAGGAAATCCTTGTAAAGAATATTCTGTTTCTGAATTGCTTAACTGGCAACTCAGTCAATTTCTCAACAGGAGAAGATAATTGTCTAAATTGGAGTGAGGTTCCAGACCTGCTGCTTTCAACATGTCTGAAGACATTGCTGAGACTTACTTACAATTGTCTCAAACTCCTCAGCAGTCTGGAAGCCTCTTTGTACTCTTACTATCCCTAGACTGCAAGATGGAACCTTAATATCAAGAGAATTGTTTTACCTTATTTTACATTCAAACTCTGATACAATTTTCCCCCTTCTTAATTTTTTGAAGCTGTATTTGCCTTGAGTTCTTTAACAATGCTGATGTTTCTGATAGATTTGTATTATCCCAATATTTTCACCAAAACTGCCACTGTTCAAAGGAGTCAAGAACATAGGTGTTCTTTCATGAAACATATCCTTCATTAGCTTACTCAGAGGAAGAGCATTTTCAGGATTTAGTATTTTAACTTCATTAGCTTTAACCCCTGATATTATTGTTATTAGCTGTGATATTTAGCATTGATTTTTTATAAGGAAATTTCAGGTGTGAAGCAACTATTTTTTAAGACAGATTTTCTGAAGTTTGTTTCCAGTCTGCAAAGCAGTCATTTCTTTTTGAATGCCTGTTTCCTTGTCTCCTTATTAGATTTGGAAAGGAATCACTCATTGCAGGTTGTTTGTGCAAAAGGCAAAGAACATTTTATTTTTCCCTAAGTTTCTTCATATCTAAAACAATGTTCAGTGTATAAACTGCTTTCCCTTGTTTTAAGGATTTTAAAGTGGCTTGTTGACTCTTATATGTAGCTTTTTGTCTGATCTGAGTTCTCAAGAGGTAAGATTAAGCTTTCTAGAGTTGCTTTTAGAAGAAACTTCATTCTGAGCTGTAAAGTTTGGGGCAATAGAGCCATCTTTAGCTGAAAAACTACATTTCCCAGAATGCATTTCTCTTCATCAGCTCACTGTTAAGAGCTAGTTTATGGACTTCATTTCCCATAGTTCTTTTTTGGTCCTGGAGCCAACTTCCGGTTCTCTTTTACTGGGCTTACTTTCAAAGTTTTTACCAGGGAAGTTTGAATCAAGCTTCTTGCGTTTTCAACTATGGGAGTGTAGCAATGCCCACGTTTCTACCCATTCATTATGTCCGAGCAAGGGGCTGAGGATTAAAAAGAGAGACAAGACAGCGCATTGTTCATTTCAATAGAATGCCTTTTATTGAAGGAGGGAGGAGGCCTTAAATACAGACTTACAGCACAGTGGAAGAACCTGGGAGGGCAAAAGTTCACTACAGCTGTTTTACATTCTAGCATTACACCAATATGCAGGATACACAAACAAGGAACCTTCGGTAAGCAGTTAAGGAGAAATGAATCTGGCAGGGAATTAGCATAGGGAAGACATCTGATCAAGGTTAGCAAGCAAGGCAACAGCTCCCAAAAAATGGGGCCAGGGCCCAACAGGTCCCCCCTTTTTACTAAAAAATGAGCTCCTGACTTAGGTTGCATGGGACGTCAGCATATCACCTTACCCTTCATAGGGAGTACCTGCCAAGGCCCCACAGGTCCCCTGTCTTAGGTTGGTGCATGTTCCCCCAGGAATTACCCGTTATTGAATACTCATTTATCATACAGACTCAGCCATACATGAGCTGTAGGGTTAACTGCTGCCATAGATCTTAAAGTGGCGCTGGGCTTGCAGTCTGTACATTGAACAAAGGAAAGACCAACAGAAGTCCTAATCTACCCATAGCCAGTAGCTAAAGGCAATTGAGCCATTCCCTTCCTTAGCAAGCCTTACTGCAAATTGGAGTCCTTGTAAGATGGTATCCCGAAAGGAAGTGGAACTCGAGTTTTATTAATTTTATAACATTTTTTTTGTTTTTTATTTTTCGAGACAGGGTTTCTCTGTGTAGCTTTGCGCCTTTCCTGGAACTTGATTTGTAGATTAGGCTGGCCTCTAACTCACAGAGCTCCACCTGCCTCTGCCTCCCAAGTGCTGGGATTAAAGGCGTGCACCACCACCACTTTTAAAGCCAATCAAAATGCATATTACTATTGAATTAAATTTATCATATCCAATAGAATGAAGGAGTAATTAACTGTGGTAGATACTTGTGTTGCCAGGGTCTCCACTTTACTAGCTGTAGAAACCAATTGTGAAAAAGCAATCCCAGAAACAGTAGCAGCAGTGGCTGCTATCGCTGTAGTAGCAACAGCCGCTTCAGTGAAGTCAAATTCTCTTCTAGAGCATGTGAGCACCATCTGAGTCTATAGGCATGGTTCATTGGCATGGACACAACTCCAGGAACACGAACCACCAATGCTGTGGGATGTTCTGTATGGCAAATGTGTTGCTCTGATTGGTTAATAAATAAAACACTGATTGGCCAGTAACCAGGCAGGAAGTATAGGCAGGACTAACAGAGAGGAGAATTGAGGGAACAGGAAGGCTGAGAGAGAGAGAGCTGCCAGCCGCTGCCATGACAAGTGAGATGTAAGGTACCGGTAAGCCACGAGCCACATGGCAACTTATAGATTAATAGAAATGGGTTAATTTAAGATAAAAGAAGTAGATAACAAGAAGCCTGTCACAGCCATACAGTTTATAAGTAATATAAGCATCTGAGTGATTATTTTATACGTGGGTTGTGGAACTGCAGGGGCTTGGTGGGACCTGGAGAGAAGCTCTCCAGCTAAACACCAAGGCCCATTTTCCTTGATCCCAGCATGACTTAAGCTGGTAGCACTGCAAAAGAACAATTAAGAACCACAAAGAAAGACAGAGACAGCATACAAGGAGCAGAAGTAATGGTCTCGTGATGGTTATATTTCAAGCTCACAAATTTTAAGGTATCTTTAAAGGGGGCTAGATGAATTCCAGGAGGACATAAATGTTGTACAAAGCCATTTCTGAAAAGGTAGGTGCTACACCAGCTTGAAGAGGATTGCAAAAATGAAAAAGCTTAGCTGGCATGGTACTGTTAACAAATAGAGGTCAGTGACCATACTACCAAATATCAAGGTTACCCTCTAATCTCCAAGGTGTCTGGGTGACATGTTCTCAAACATCCTTGAAAAAGCAGTTACCATACATTACCTTCTGAAGAATCCAACTGCATAGCTACAGTTCCTAGGCTTAAGTTAATGCTTGTCATGGTTGGCCATATTGGGCTCTCAATCCCTACTGGCATCAGAAGTAATATTTTAAACTGCACCGTTTTTGCTATTAGCTCAGGTTTATTTTGTGTGTGTGTTGAGTTGATTTTCCACAGATCTCAGCTGCAGATGCCTTGTGCTGGTTCTGGCATCCACCATTCTTAGCTTCTTAGTAGCTTCTGGAGCTTTTAAAAACTGCTCAGACTGCCTGCTTTACAGTCTGTTAGGACACTAACTTTTGTATCTCAGGTTTTTCCACCATATACATTAAACATAGACTCACACTTAACATTTACACTTTACACACTCACATATAACATATCTTGAAAAGTATTTATTTACACTTTTTACAAACTCACATATAACATATTAACATCTACTTATTTATAGTCCTTAAGGAAACTATAGAACTATTTTAGCAAATATATTTCTTATTTACTTCTTATATTCATTCTATATTCTTATTTAAACTTACATTTACAACTAGCATCTTCACCTCTTACAAGCTTATTAATACATATCTTAAGACTACCTTAGATACTTCTTGCAAGCTTATATTCTTAAAGAAACTATATAGACCTATTTTACAAACTTATATAGGCCTACCATTAGCATATATCTAACTTAGTGAACACCTAAAGATTTAACACTTAGAGATTTAATATTTACTAACAAGATAGAATAATTTTCTACTTCTTACTCCTAATGATTATCACTATAACTATTAGAAAGGTTCTCTTAACTAGACAGGAAGTACACAAATCATTTCTCAAGTTCAGAGCTTATTGTCAACTTTGATATTCTAAAAGTTCTAGAGAGATTGAAACAAGACTAATTCTTTAATGGCTCTCTCTTAACTCTGGGACTTAGTGACTTCTGTTGCTATGCATTTCAGATCCTTTATAAGAACTCTATTAAGAGATATCTCAGTTTACAGCAAACCCAAAAGAAAGAAAAGAGAAACCTTGTAAAGAATATTCTGTTTCTGAATTGCTTAGTCATTCCATAACAGTCAATTTCCCAACATGAGAAGATAGTTGTCTAAATTGGAGTGAGGTTCCAGACCTGCTGCTTTCAACAGGTCTGAAGACATTGCTGAGACTTACTTACAATTGTTTCAAACTCCTCAGCAGTCTAGAAGCCTCTTTATACTCTTACTAACCCCAGACTGCAAGATGGAACCTTAATATCAGGAAAATTGATTTAGTTGCTTTTTACACTCATCCCCAAACTCTGATACAATTTTCCCCCTTCTTAATTGTTTTAAAGCTGTATTTGCCATGAGTTCTTTAACAATGCTGATGTTTCTGATAGATTTTTATTAGCCCAATATTTTCACTAAAACCGCTACTATTCAAAGGAGTCAAGAACATAGATGTTCTTTCAAGAAACATACCATTAACTTATTCAGAGGAAAAGCATTTTCAGGATTTAGTATTTTCATTTCATTATCTTTAATCCCTGATGTTGTTATTGTTAGCAGCTGTGATATTTAGCATTGATTTCTTATAAGGAACTTTCAGGTGAAGCAACTATTTTTTAAGACAGATTTTCTGAAGTTTGATCCCATCTAAGCAGTAATTTCTTTTTGAATGCCTGTTTCCTTGTCTCATTAGATTTGCAAAGCAATCCTTCATTGCAGGTTGTTTGTTCAAAAGGCATTAATTTCCCATAAGTTTTTAAAACAACGTTCAGTGTATAAACTGCTTTCCCTTGTTTTAAGGATTTGAAAGTGGCTTGTTTGTGATTATTGCTAGCTTTTTGTCTGATCTGAGTCCTCAAGAGGTAAGATTAAACTTTCTAGCTTCTGCTCTGAGAAGAAACTTCATTCTGAGCTGAAAAACCAGTTTTGGGACATTATCGCCATCTTTAGCTGAAAAACTACATTTCCCAAAATGCATTTCTCAATATCGGTTCGCTGTTACAAGCTAGCTTATGGACTCCATTTCCCATAGTTCTTTTCGGGTCCGGGAGTCAACTTCTGGTACTTTTACCAGACTTGTTTACAAAGTTTTTGCTTTTACAATAAGAGATTTGAACCAAGCATTTTAAGTTTTCTATTACGGGACATCAGGAAATTTCTGCTCTCTCTGAGATGGCTTCAACAGGTGTCTCTGCTTTATCGGACACCTGCCCCGAATTAGACCTGCATCTGCCTCTTATCCTGCATTTGAGGTGGGCATTTGATAGCAACTTTCCTCAGGGCTTGTATTTTTCCTTAGCTAGTCAGTGAAAAATAAAAGCATTTACAACTGAGCTTTTTCATAGCTCCATCAGAGTCTTTTACTGATAGATATTTATCTCATTTTGTTTGTTCCTTCCCCACTCCAGATGCAGAGCTTCAGGTATCTGTCTGCAGCTCTGTACCTCTGCTAGCTGCCTTTGGAAGTGGGGGTTTTTCCCCCAGAATCTGCCTCAAACTCTAGCAGCTTTCTCAGGTCATGAATTTTCTGGGGAGGAATCTGTCCCTTCTCTATGCAAGTATTTTTGTAAGTCAATCTTAACCTGTTCCCAATCTGGTGTATTAAATCTCCCAGAGACCAGAAACAAAGGACTAACATTCTGGAGGATTTGAATAAAATCTTTAGCTGTCTTACTCTTAATGACAGTGCCCTGCTGCTTCAGCAGTCCAATTAACTGTCCCTCGAGGAGCAACTGCAAGCTAGTTGCACCCATGAAAATTCACCCTCACCTTCTCTTTTCTTTAAAAGAAAAGGTGATAATGAAACTAAACTGAGAATTGTCAGGGAGAAAGACTCTCTGAAGAAACAAAGAAAGGACAGATTCCTCCCTAGAAAATGAATGACCTGAGAAAGCTGTTAGAGTTTGAGGCAGATTCGGGGAGTGGGGGGGAGCCTTACTTTCGGGTGTCCATCAGCGACATCCCTTCTTTCTCAGATCTTAGTGGGACCTCCACTTGTAGCAACACCCGTGTTACTACCCATTCACCATGTCCGAGCAAGGAGCTGAGGATTAGAAAGAAAGACAAGACAGTGGGTCATTCGTCTCAATAGAATGCCCTTTATTGAAGGAGGGAGGAGGCCTGAAATACAGACTTACAGCACAGTGGAAGAACCTGGGAGGGCAAAAGTTCACTACAGCTGTTTTACATTCCAGCAATGAAGGGTTCACAACATGTCCCCATGGTTGGGCGTGTTTGCGCATGTCCAGTGGACCTGGACACTTCAGCCTAGCCAGTTCCAGGTCAAGATAGCCATTTCCGGGTCAAAGTGTCTCGTGTAACCAGGATCCGTGACCTTGCATGGTTACGTAAGTGCGTGCAGCGTAGCCATGTGATCTACGCACATGTGTGGAACAGTTACGTCAACCTGTGCAAACCCAGCCTTTATAAGCCGACGCCATATTCCCAGCTTCTTCTTTTCCACACACGTGTCTCTTCCACAGGCCTGCGCACTCTTTGTCCCTTTCATCTTAATGAAACTCTTATTAGCAGATTCTGTCGTGTTTCGTAACATTCCCTCACAGGGTAAGAGCACAGCACCGAAAAATAACTAACATATGGTGCCGTAAACTGAGCGGGCCGGTTTCTGCCCCGGCCTCTTTCATCTCACACAGGGAACCAAGGGTAATGATAAAAGTCTTTGGGCACCCCATCTCGTTCCTTTTGGACACCGGATCTACCTACTCTGTCCTGAGAGAGTTTTGGGGGCCCACCTCTCCTGCTCATCTCCCTATTGTCAGGGTTGGGGGACAGCCTTACCTACCTCATCAGACACTCAATTGCATTTTCAGAGACATCCCTCTCACACACACATTCTTAGAGGTGCCAAGCTGCCCTGTACCTTTAATGGGGAGGGATCTCCTAGCTAAGGTAGGAGAGTCTATTTCTTTCGCTCCACACATTCGCCTCATCCCAGACGCGCCAGCAGCTCCTCTACTCCTCCTCCTAGCCACTCACTCTTCTGACTCTAACAATTCTTTTCCCCTGCCAGCCTCTCAGGTAGACCCAAAAGTCTGGGATACCCAGAACCCTTCTATTGCTAGACACCATCAGCCTGTTATTATCCAGCTACAAGATCCTGCCAGGTATATCACCCAGGCTCAGTATCCTCTCTCACTCCAGAGCCTAAGAGGACTTAAGCCTATCATTTCTGACCTTCTCAGGAAAAAGCTGCTCCACCCAACCTCTTCACCTTTTAACACCCCATACTTGCAGTTAAAAAGTCCAATGGAACCTACCGCCTGGTTCAAGACCTCCAGCTCATTAACTCTGCAGTGGTCCCTCTCCATCCTGTAGTGCCTAACCCTTATACTTTCCTGTCCACTGTCCCTTCGGGAACCTCTCACTTCTCAGTTCTAGATCTCAAAGACGCCTTCTTTTCTATTCCTCTCAGTCCTCAGTCTCAAAATATCTTTGCTTTTACCTGGACTGACCCTGACACCCACCGGTCCACACAGCTGACCTGGACTGTTCTGCCACAGGGATTCAGAGACAGTACACACCTATTTGGTCAGGCTCTGGCCTCTGACCTGCTTTCTCTGTCTCTCCCTGGCTCTAAATTAATACAGTATGTAGATGATATTTTACTCTGTAGCCCATCCTTACAAGTTAGCCAAACTAACACCTCTGTTCTCCTAAATTTCTTATCCAGCCGGGGTTACAGGGTATCTCCTTCTAAAGTTCAGCTGTCAACTCCCCAGGTCACCTATTTAGTTCTATCCATTACTCCAACTCACAAGGCTATTACTGTAGACAGAAAGCATCTGATCCAGTCCCTCACAGTCCCTTCTACTAAACAGGAGATTCTGTCTTTCCTAGGAATAGCTGGCTTTCTATGGTCTTGGGTTCCATCTTTTTCTCTCCTTGCTCGCCCCTTATACGAGGCAGCTCAGGGCTCACTGCACGAGCCCCTCCTCCATCCTGTCACTAAACCTTTCCAAAAACTCCGACAGGCTCTTCTTCAGGCTCCAGCGCTCCATCTCCCAGACCTAACCCGTCCCTTCTCCCTCTATGTAGCAGAGAAGGAGGGATTTGCCCTGGGAACTCTAGGGCATCAGCTGGGACCCTCCTTTGCACCTGTAGCCTATCTGTCAAAGAAGCTAGACCTTACCAGTCAGGGCTGGGCACCTTGCATCCGTGCCTTAGCAGGTACAGAGCTCCTTATTCGGGAATCAAAGAAGCTAAGCTTTGGGTCATCCATTACTGTTTTCTCTCACCATAATCTGTCCCATCTTTTAACTTATAAAGGCTTACACACTTTACCTCCTTCCTGGGTTCTTTCTCTCCAGGTAGCATTACTAGAGGATGCCACACTTACTTTCCGGACTTGTCCACCCCTTAATATTTCAAGCCTCCTTCCTCAACCTAACGCTGACTATTCTCCTTCTCATTCCTGCACTGAAACCTTAGAAGAGCTGCTACCTCACCCTTCACACATACAGGAGGGCACATTGCCTCAGGCTACTTATACCTGGTACACAGATGGCAGCTCCTTTTTACATGAGGGGACCCGTAAAGCGGGTTATGCCATAGTGTCAGATACTGAGATAGTAGAGGCACAGGCATTAACCACACACACCACTAACCAACAGGCTGAGCTGATAGCTCTCACCCATGCCTTCCAATTGGCACAGGGACAATCTCTAAATGTTTATACAGACTTCAAATATGCTTTTCATATCCTCCTGTCCCACGCTGCTATTTGGAGGGAGTATGGCCTTCTCACAGCAAAAGGGGGATCCATATCTAACTCAGGCCAAATAATGGCCATGCTGGAGGCTTCCCACCTCCTCAGGGCTATAGGAATTGTCCACTGTCAGTCTCATCAGACCGATAGCTCCGTCATCTCTAAGGGAAACAACCGGGCTGACCAGGCAGCCAGGACAGCGGCCCTCCAGGGCCAAGTCTCACCTCACCCACCACAGGGAATCCATACAGTACAGCCTACACCCTCACAGGGAACTCCAGACACTAGACAAATTCTTTCCTATCTACACCAGCTCTTTCATCCTAATTATCTTGCTCTGTCTCAATTCGTAAAAGCTCACCTGCAGCCCACCTCTGAAGACTTACAGTTCTTAAGAACTATTACTGCCTCTTGTGAGATCTGCCAAAAAACAGATCCCAATACCAAGTACAGGAGTCAGCCTTTTCCCACCCACCAGGCTAGAGGTTCCCTTCCAGGGACTGACTGGCAGCTCGATTTTACCCATATGCCCACTGTCAGGAAAGTTAAATATCTCCTTGTGATGGTGGATTCATTTTCAAATTGGATGGAGGCATATCCGGTTTCTAATAAGCGGGCTCAGACAGTTGCAGACCTCCTTCTCCAAGAAATTATTCCTTGGTTTGGAGTTCCTGCTTCTCTTCAGTCTGACAATGGCCTAGAGTTCACCTCCCAGATTTCTCAGATGCTAGCCAAGGCCCTTAACATTCCTTGGCATTTTCATATCCCATACCGCCCTCAATCCTCAGGAAAGGTGGGACATACCAACCGGTCTTTAAAAACTATTATTACTAAGATGTCACAGGAACTTCATCTCGACTGGGTAAGATTATTGCCTCTAGCTCTCCTCAGGCTCAGGGCTCTTCCTAAAAAGCCTCTTTCAATCTCTCCGTTTGAACTAATGTATGGAAGGCCAGTTCTAACACCAGGTCTTTTATCCAAACCTCCAACTGTTCCAGATAGCCTGTTAACTCCCCTGCTATGTCACCTAAGGTCTATCCTGTGGAGCTAAGCAGACTGTTCATTACCTCAGCCGTGTGACAATAATTGTCCACCTCCAATACACATTGGGGATCAGGTTCTTCTCTTTCCTCCAGGCCAGCGCGCTTCACCCCTTTCCCCTAAATGGCAGGGACCCTTCAAGGTAATTCTTGTGACTCCTACAGCTGCTAAACTTGAGGGCTTTCCTCACTGGGTCCACCTGTCTCATCTAAAACCTTTAATCTCACCTCTATCCCAGAAAATTCTCTCTTCATATACAGTGAAACAAACAGGGCCTCTCACTCTCAAGCTCCAGAGGACACCAGGATCCACTGCCTTGTCACCAATTCCAGAGGAATAAGGTATCACCCCTTCATTTCCCAATCAGGGCCACACATAGCCGGAGGGAAAAAGGACCATCAAAAATATCCAGGCGGTAAGGAAAAATGTAATAAAACAATCTATCATTGTTCAATACTCAGCAACTGATCACCTGCATTTCCTAAATGCTAACCTAATAAGGGAAACAGGTGCCTTAAATAAACTACCTTTAATAATGCTTGTCTCAGATAAAAATTAAGCAGAGTACCTTAGTACTACCAGATCTACCTCAGATAAATGTCACATGTCTCCATCTAAGCAGGGCAGATCTACCTCAGACAAATGCCAACTCCAAAATAAAATAATAATGATTCTTTTTCTCTAAGCTTTTTCTATGTCAACAGTATCTTGTCAGACAGAAGGTTCCCAGCCACAGCACGGAAGCTTCCCAGCCACAGCACGGATGGACAGCTGCAGAACAAGGGGATGGCAGAATGTCATTCCAGGACCTCCCCACCATCATCCCGGACTTCACAAGCTATCCTCCCATTCCCCTCAAGAGCCAACCAACACCCACTATTCAGCTGGAAGCAGTCTTTGAGAGAAACGTCGCCCCCATACTCAGTCAACCACAATTTTTTTTTCTTTTTTAAAAGGAAAGAGTCAGGGATGAAGGGTTCACAACATGCCCCCATGGTTGGGTGTGTTTGCACATGTCCGGCGGACCTGGACACTTCCACCTAGCCAGTTCCAGGTCAAGATAGCCATTTCCGGGTCAAGGCGTCTCCTGTGACCAGGATCCGTGAAGTTGCATGGTTACATAAGAGCGTGCAGCGTAGCCATGTGATCTGTGCAGGCGTAAAATGGTTATGTCGACCTGTGTATGCATATATGCCACCCAGCCTTTATAAGCCGGGGCCATATTCCCGGCTTCTTCTTCTCCACACACATGTCTCTTCCACAGGCCTGCACACTCCTCTGTCCCTTTCATCTTAATAAAACTCTTATTAGCAGATTCTGTCGTGTTTCGTGACATTCCCTCGCAGGGTAAGAGCACAGCGCTGAAAAATAACTAACAAGCATTACACCAATATGCAGGATACACAAACAAGGAACCTTCGATAAGCATTTAAGGAGAAATGAATCTGGCAGGGAATAAGCATAGGGAGGACATCTGATCAAGGTCAGAAAGCAAGGCAACAGCTCCCCAAAAATGGGGGCCAGAGCCCAACACGGGAGATCAGGAGATTTCTGCTCTCTTTTATCAGGCTTTGTAGCTGATGTTTTCCTGGTCCTGACTGGCCCACAGTCAGGACAAATCTCTCTCACCCACCAGCCCCGCAGTTGCTCTGACCCAGTCAAACACACAGAGACTTATATTGTTTATAAACTGTATGGCCTAATGGCTCAGGCTTCTTGTGAGCTATTCTTATATCTCAAATTAACCCATTTATATTAATCTATAAGTTGCCACGTGGCACGTGGCTTACCGGTATTTTAACATGTTTCTTCTCATCACAGAGGCTGGCAGTGTCTACCCCTGATTCTGCCCTCCTGTTCCCCCAATTCTCCTCTCTGCTAGTCCCTCCTATACTTCCTGTCTGGCTAATGGCCAATCAGTATTTTCTTTATCAGTCAATCATAGCAATACATTCACAGCATAGAGAACATCCCACAGCAGGGCTTGCTGTCAAAGTTTTTGCCCAGGTGGTTTGAACCAAGCTTGAGTTTTCAATTATGGGACATTGAGAGATTTCGGGTCTCTCCTCAGCTGGCTTTAACAGGTGTCTCTCCTTCATCAGACACTGGCTCCCGAATCAGAACTGCACCTGCTTCGTTAGCACACATTGAGGCTGGCATTTCTGATAGTAACTTTCCTTGGGGCTCGTGTTTGCTTTAGCCAATCAGTGAAAAACAAAAGCATTTACAACAGAGCTTTTCCATAGCTCCTTCAGAGAGGTTCTCCCACTGATAGATAGTTATCTCATTTTGCTTGTTCCTCCCCCCGCCCATGCAGAGCTTCAGGTATCTGTCTGTGGCTCTGTACCTCTGCTAGCTGCCTTTGGAGGTAGGGGCTCCCGCGCCCCCCCCCCCCCCCCCCCCCCGCCCCCCCCCCCCCCCGCCCCCCCCCCGCCCCCCCTGCAATCTGCTTCAAACTCTAGCAGCTTTCTCAGGTCATGCATTTTCTGGGGAGGAATCTGTCCTTTCTTTGTTTCTTCAGAGAGTCTCCCTGACAATCCTCAGTTTGGTTTCAGTTTATCCCCTCTGCCCTAAAAACAGTTTTCAACAATAAAAATGGTGGCTTTCCCTGCTACTGAAGGTAGGGGCTTTAGTCCTTCTATATTTTCAGGGTCTGTGTGGTTTCGTACAGACTGAAAATCAAGCTTCTGCTTTTCTAACAAGGGAGGCTGTTGCCATCGCTAAACTCCCATTAGGACAGGTGTTTTGCCTCATCAGGCCTTCACCTGGCCCAGTTCCCAAGTGGGTTACATTTGTCCTGGTGCTCAAGGACAGAACTTATGCCAGAGGCAATCACCCCTTAGGGCTACACTCCCTCATCTCATGGGGAGTCAGTGAAAACAAAGCTTTTTCTCAAAAGATGCTTGCCCTGATAGAAAAGTTTACTTGTGGACAGTTTTCCATTCTGCTCTGGCTGGGCTCTTTCCCCAGACACCATTCTGATTCAGCTGTACAACTAAGGAGGCAGTTTGGGTTTACTGCTTTCCCAGAAAGGTTTTTTCTCTGATAGGAAAGCTTTTCTCAGAGAAATTTCTTTTTGCAGCTGTGGACCTATCAACCTGGGACTTGTAGGAAGTGGACAACTGTGCCATTTCCACCGGCTTTAGCTTTGTTTGTTCATTAGCAGTTTTCACCTGGGTCCTGCACATTCTTGCCTCAGCTCTGCGCTGCAGGAACCTAGTATTCCCCGAATGGACTCAAATTCAGAGGTACTGGCTAGTTGCTTCTCAATTGTTACTTAGAAGCAAGGATACAGTGCTTAACAGAGTTTCAGCTCATTGCTTCAGGGCATCTTTGTGTTAGGGCAATTAGGAGCACCCTTTCATTTTGACAAGTGCTCCCTCGGAAAGGAGGAGAAAAGAAGACGAGAAAGAAAGGGGAGAAATGAGAGGAAGGGAAACGGTAAGAAAGGTGAGTCTTGGCCTGCCGGTCAAAGCAACTCCAGAAGCCCAGGCTACATCCAGTTCACAGAGAGCTTGGAAAACGAGGCCCTCCCCGGCCAGGAACTTGCCCTCTCCTTGCCAAGGTAACTCTGGAATTGTGGAAGCAGACTCTGCTTGATTTCCAGCATTCTGACTAAGTCGGGCCACCCTGCTTATGAAATCATGTTTTTGCTTTCTGTTCCAGATGTGTAATTCTCCCTTCAGTCCCATTGATTCACGTAGCAGATCCATCCCTCAGGACCGGGACACATTCTGTATCCAAACCTTAAACAGAAAAACGAAACTTGACCAGAGGCTGGTCTATTTACCTCTTTATGTAAATGGCTAACAAGTGTTCAAAATAAAAGACCCAGATATATGTGATAAATACAATCGACCAATTTAAACTAAATGCTAAATATAACCAGTAAGTAGAAAGTAGTGATCAGGGACCTAATAAAACCCCTACTGCATTTTCAATCTGCCTTCAGATGGCTATACAACTATAGAGTCTGTCTGACATTAATGTCTCAGGAGGCAAAATCATTTACAGAACGGATTCCATATTCAAACTGCTCCTGATATCAGGAGAATATTTTCAAACTTTCACTGGGAACTCTGACTACCATTTACTAAATCTAAATCATCCTGTTTCCTAGAACATGCAGTTAGGGACAGAGTAGAGGGGACAAAGTTAAGTTAAAGCTTCTGGAGAGGTCTAGAAAAGAAAGGGCGTGCACACCATTTTGAAGCCAGACAGAGACCCGAGATCTCCTCATGGCTTCTATCCAGAGGAAATGCACTGACAATGATTGATGCGACTCAGTGTGAGGGCAATGGAAGACAAACTGACAAATGGCAAATATCCTCCTAAGATTCTTTGCCTTGCTGTGGCAATACAGAACATTGCAGGCATTGCTGGCTACATGACTGAAGGACCTCCACATCAGAGCCAGAGACGCTGTCCCTGGAACAAGGAAGCCTTCAGCTTAGCATCCAACTAGACAATCAGCATCAATGGGACAGAGTCTGGGATGAGTCAGGAAGTCACAGGTAGGACCACTAGTTTTCTCCTATATTAAGGGCTTCCTACTCTGCTCTTAACTCTCATTCCGGGCAACCGACCTCCAACTCTTGTGAGGTAATGTGCCTAGATGGCTCTCCTCTGACCATACATTTCACTCCACCTTGATAATGTTTGTGGAGTAACTTGCTCTTTTCTTACACTTTCCTACTGATGGATGCATCTCCTTAATTGGGTAGAGACTCCCTAGAAAAATGAGGCCCAAATTATCTGCAACCCCCTACAAAATCTCACAATAATAGCTATGATCACATTTCCTGGAAGGAAACTTGATGGTTGAGTCCTTAGAGGCTTGTCCATTAGCCCCCCAGCATGGGCTTCTGAAGGGCCAGGTACAGCAATCATAGCCATTCCTTCCCTATGAAGATATAAAGACTCCTGCTTTGCCTTATTCTAGACTGTATTTTTACAGCCTGATTCTCAAGTGTGACTTCATCTCCTAGCCAACCTGGTAACTTCTTTGTTTTCTTTTTCTTATTTAATTAACATTTTTTCATTTATTTTACATACCAAACACAATTCCTCCCCTTCCCCCACCTCTTATCTACCCCCCTCCCCACTCCACTCCTCCTCTGTCTCCCTTCTGAAAGGAGCAGCCCTCCCATGGGCTTGAACAAAGCATGGCACATCAAGATGAGGCAGGACCAAACTCCTCCCCTTGATTCAAGGCTGGGCAATGTAATCTAGCATAGGGAACAGGTTCCCAAAAGCCAGCTAAAGGCCAGGGACAGGTCCTGATCTCACTGATCAGAGTCTTACAAAGAGACAAAGCTACACAACTGTCACATGCATGCAGAGGGCCTAGGTAGGTCTCATGCAGGCTCCCTAGCTGTCAGTCCAGAGTTTCTGTGTTAGAGTTAACTCAAAGGTAATTAAGTATGAAATGCACCCACATCATCAGCACCTTACAAAACCAGGAACTAAAATGCTAGACTTGGATTGTTCATGGGAAAAACCTGAGGAGGTGATCTTAAAATTAAAATTGCATCAGGCTCAGTTGAATGTATAATTGTATGTGGCTACTGCATGTTTGTTTCTGGCTGGTCTTGAATTCATGAGTTTAATATGTTCTGTGTATCCTGTTGATAACTCAACTGTTACTGTTGCCAAGAGCAGTCGGGCCTCAGAATTTACCTCTGAATCAATCTGGTGTGATAACAGAGATTCATATGTCATTTGAGTGTAAATGATATTAAGGTTGTTTTATGCTGTTCTACTTTATTAAAAAACAGCTAAGGGGTTGGGTATGCAAAAAATTGACTGAGCTGATCACATGGTATGAATCAGCCAAAGGATACTTTTCAATTGGGATAAGATTTTTAAATAATTCTTCTCCTGTCCGGAAAACAAGGTTTATAAAAGATAGGATTTAAAACAATGCTGGTTTAATGAGGCATTAAAACTGCTCCTCCATGCATTCATATACAAAAATGTATCTTGCTGGCAGCCAGACTTTGTAACATAAAAATAATCCACTTGGTATTGATTTTAGTGACACTGAATTGTTTACCCTGTTGAAACTTCCTTTTGCTTTCTACAAATTATGGTTTGCTCTATGGCTTCACTCTTGAAATTAAAAAGGTACTTTAGTTGAATATTACCAGAACACACAGTTGAAAGATCTTAAACTTCTTTAAAGGGAAATTTTACAGTTTTACAGAAAGTTTAAATAAATTGGATATTTTTAAGAAACAGCTTTTAAAATGTTTAAATTTATAAGGCTATGGGACATTTCAAAATTTATAACATATTTTATTATAATGTCTTTGTTAATATATGATTCTTGATAAATAGGGAAAGAAAAAGCTAAAACTTAGGGCCGCAGATAGGCACCAGAGACTGAGGTATTCCTATCTTATGATGCAATAAAATGATGACCTGTGCAGTCTAGTAAAAAAAAAACAAAATCATACAACAACAACAAAAACTAACAACGTGGAACCCCTGTCTTAGAGAATGCTCTCCTTACTTCAGGTCTAACAGAGCTAACAGAGTCTGATTTAAAAATCCTTGTTGTTTGGTAACATTGGTAAGCCATTGATATGTTGGCAAACTGAGTCATACAGGGACTGTTAGGTTCTATAGTGGTACATTATATAAGGATCAGCGAAGTTCCCAGCCTCTTTGCAGACTATGTTTATAAGTCTTATCTTGATACTAAAAGAGCTTCAATTCAGAAATTATTATTTTATTATAAACTGTTAAGGATGATTAAGTCCTGAGATGTTCAAAACTATAATAGATTTGTCAGAGATTTGCTAAATATGGCATTTAAGATATTTAAACTTATATGACAGACAGAGACTCCCAAATCCTGGCAGTGACCCCCAAAGTCACCAAGAAGACAGTGGACCACTGAGCAAGACTGTGCCAATCCCTCGTCTGCTGCCAGGGTTTGGCCCAAATTGTAGACAATCAGAACACTGGAGAGCGAATTGCCTTACTTTGCCTAGACAAAGTAAGGTCAGTCCCTCGCTTCCTCCTCCAGAGAAAATCCCTTCTTCTTCTGGGTGTGGAAGTCAAGGCTGTTGTCCAGGTACCCTTACACCCAACACCCTGGAGACCACAGGATCCTGGGATAACTGTCTGGGTAAAGGATTATGGATGAGTCTCTGTCATTCTGGTTGGTCCATCTCAAATCTCTGATCACAATGGCAGCTAGGCCAACTGTAGATTTGTTAGCTAGGTAACAGCAGACAATCAGCTCTGCCCCCCACCAAGGTTACAACCACCTTGGCAGTTCATTAGTTAGTTAAAGCTACTAGGTCTCTTGTTAATAAGTACAAACAGGATTGCCTTGCTCACAGGCTTTAAATTAAAGGAGAAACAGATTTGAGATGTAATCTTCCATAAAAGAACATGATTTGCAATGACTGTTCTCAGTAATAATTACTTATGTCTCTAATAATTATGTGATTAGATGGAAAAAGGGGTTAAAGTCTGTGCAAGTCTTGAAGGTCTAAGAAAATATTTTTAGATACATAAAGGTCTGCGGATGTGAAAGCATAAGTAAGTTCTGAAGGTCTCCGAAAATATTTAAGATGTATAAATGCAAATTGTAAAGGTATAAGTAAGGGATTCAAGGTATGTGAAAATGGGAACTGTTTAAGATTTCTGTCCCCTTTCTACGCTATTGTTACACTAAGATTTTAAAAGTTCAGAGTTTTAGCATTGATACATGGAGTTCTGATAAACTGATAGAGCACTGACTATTCAGTCACAAGCTCAAGATTTTAAATTTCCTTTGGTTGTCTTGTAAGTATAGTGTTAAAGGTGCATATCATTGGGCTAAAATATATATAAAGCTCTCTAGACATATGAAAAATGTTCATGATTCTTAATTGAAAACGATAGCCTTTGCTATGACACCAAGGTGTAAATCTGTTTCAGCTGTTTTATAGACACCTGCATGTTCCTGGGGAAAGAGTGCTGCTACTCCATTAACATGTCTGGGTTGGTGGAGACTTGGGTCAAGCTACTCTAGAAACTTGGGAGGACCTTAGAAGGAATAACCAACCCACTACCTCTCCCTTACTCTGGTGGAAGTTCTCCATTTTTGCCTGACTCAACCCTACTGTGGGACCAGTTATTCTCACATGTCTATTTTTTTACTTCTAGCCACTTGCCTTCTTTGCTTCCTCCAGGAAAGGATTTGCGAGGTCTCCTGGGTCACAGTCAACTGAATGCTTCTTCACCCACACCTGCTGCTGAGTGTAAGTCCATCAACTCCCAACCCCCCGTCCCCACATCATCCCATTCCAACAGGAAGTAGCAAGATTTGATCCAGTGACCATATAACCAAAAAGGTCGGGATGTTCAGGTGGAGACTCTGGCTTGCTCCTACATGATCCTGGAAGCTCTGTTTCTCTCTCTCTCTCTCTCTCTCTCTCTCTCTCTCTCTCTCTCTCTCTCTCTCTCTCTCTCCAATTCCTATTCCCTCTTTAGTGCCATCACTCACTAACAATAACCAAGCTTTTAAATATGGCTTGTAGCCATATTATAATGCAGAAATGCATTAAGTTCAACTTTAAAAGACCCCATTGTCCATAACAGTTTCAACCCTGTACAAGTCCAAAGTCCAAATTCTCTTCTGAGACTCATGCAATTGCTAAAGTGTAATCCCTTATGAAATCAAAATCAAAAAGCAGATCACATACTTCCAATATACAATGGCACAGGATATACATTACTATCCCAAAATGGAGGAAAGAGAGCACAGTGGGGAAATACTGCACCAAAGCAAAACAGAAAATCATCTGGGCAAATGCCAAAGTCTGTATCTCTATGTCTGATGCCAAAACGCTCTTCAGATCTCCAACTCCTTTCCTCTCTGTTGACTGCAGCACACTTCTTTCTCTTGAGCTGGTTCCACTCCTTGTTAGTAGCTCTCCTTGCCAGGTATCACACAGCTCTGACATCTCCAACATTTTGAGATTTCCAAGGCAATCCAGGTTTCACCTTCACAGCTTCACACAATGACCTCTCTAGGACTCCATGCAGGGATACCCCTGACATGTGCCTGGTCTCAGCGGTTTCCTTAACCATGAAGGGAGATTTCATAATGCCTTTCTTCTATCCTTGACTCTAAAGCCAGAACTATGTGGCCTTGCTGGGGCTGGAACTTGGCCTCCTTGTCCAAGTACATTTTCACCAGCTTTCTGTTTTCAATGATTTCCTTCACTGCCTAATTTTGACTGTATTGGAACTCACTCTGTAGACCAGGTTGGCCTTGAACTCAGAGATCAACCAGCCTCTGTCTTCTGAGTGCTGGGATTAAAGGTGTGTACCACTATGTCTGGCCCTAGCTTTGCTTTAACTACTTCTCACTTTAATTCCTTTTTATAAGCTGGAAGCTTAGCGGGGTAGGGTCTTGCTCTGAGGTCACCACTCACTTTATTCCACTTAGCATCAGTTTTTTTATTTGTATATACCTCCTGATGCTCCTTTTCTCCTCCAGTGTAATTTTTTATTGTTCCTTGCTCAGCTTGCTCCTTTTCATTTTAAATTTACCAAGTGTGGCCACTAATAACCAAGCAACACAGTTAATACTAGGCTGTCTGGAATTTTCCTCTGCCTCAGGCAGATCTTTTGGACAAGCCACAGAAAGCAGCCACATTCTTTGCCAAAATTTCTAAAAATGGTCTCTAGGCCACATGCTATTGTTCTTCTTATTTGAAACCTCTTGAGCTGGGCCCCTGAAGTTCAAATCTCCCTCAGCACTGCTGTCTTCTATGCCCTTACTAGTAGTGCCCATTAAGCCATGCTTATAGCATTCATCCACTTTTCTAGTACAAAGTGCCAAAGCGTTCCACATTCTTCCAAAGAAAAGCACAATCTGGCCTATCACAGCCATACCCCAGTCCCTGGTAACAACTTTTGTGTTAGGTTTTCTGTTGCTGTGAAGAGAAACCATGACCACAGCAGCTCTATAAAGGAAAGCAATTAATTGGGACTGGCTTAAAGTTCAGAGGTTTAGTCCATTGTCATCATGGGGAGAAGACTGGCAGCATGCAGGCAGACATGGTGCTGGAGAGGTAAGTGAGAATTCTACATTAGGGTATGTAGACAGCAGGAAGAGAGTGCCACTTTGGGCCTGGCTTGAGCATCTGAGACCTAAAGCCCACCTCCAGTGACACACTTCCTCCAACAATGCCACACCTACTTCAACAAGGCCACACCTCCTAATAGTGCCACTTCCTATGAGCCTATGGAAGCCATTTTCTTTCAAATCGAAGAGTCTCAATGCCAAATAAGCACATTAAAAGAGACATGAAGAGGGCCTGCTACCCTGCTACTCATGCTATCTTGCAATTCAGTGTTCTGATTTCTGAGAATTGTAAGAATTCCTAGCCACTCCCCCAGCTACATGGCCGCAATGCACTATCCAGTAGCCAGGCAAGATGCTTAGTCATCCTAGGGCTTTACATCCTATGTAATCCATGTGCTGTGTGATCACATAATCTGCATGAAGCATGATCACTTAATATATGTGCATGCATAGCATAGCTACATAAGCCCATATGTGCATGTGCAGGGGAGGGGGGAACCAATAAAAGTGGGTTCCACCTATTCCTCCCCTCTCTTCCTGCACGGTCATTCCACAGGCCTAAGCACACTCATTCTCTATGCCCTAATAAACTCTTATAGTGGGTTTTCTTGTACCTCATGGTTTTTCATTCATGGTAAACATTGCCACTTAATAAATACCATTGTGCTACTTAATAAATACCTTTGGTGCCGAGATGAAACAGGCCCTCCTGCTTCTCTGCACCAAGGACCCTGTACCGATGTTTGCTCTACTTACAACTGCCCACTTTTCCCTTTGCCCGGTGTCCAGATGGCATCGCACAACACCAGCTCCTTTGATTGGTGAGTTTTCCCTTTCTAGCCAGTGTAAACAGTCCCCTGGACCCATGGGAATGACTATCAAATGTCTGGTGTTCCTCTGGTGTCCCTAGGATTGGGAGAACCCCCATCCATGGCCTTCATCAGCTACAGTCGGCCCCCATTGCAGGCTTAAATCTCTAGCCATTTCCTACCACTACTGTCTGAGATTTCATTCTTGCTGTTGGACCCATGTCCTTGGGCTGCATAGGCCTCACCTTCATTCTCTCACTTAACAAAGTACTGAATGACTTGCACCAGTCCATGTTGGACCATCATCCTCTGGCTATGTACACCCTGGCCCTCATTCTCTGGCTTGACAAAGACTTGAAAGACGTTTGCCAATCGCCGATCCTCACTTGATCTCAGGGACAGCTGAGATTGTAGTCTTGGATCACATTGGAGGTTTTGATTTTTTTATTTTCTTCTCTCTGCTGCAGCCATGGGAAACAAGGCTTCGAACCGTGTTAGTCCTACTTCCCCCCTAGGATGTTGTCTAGAAACTCTTAAGCCTCTCAGCTTAATGCCTTGTTTAAAGACCTCTAAGCTTCTCTGCCTGTGCATTAAAAAATGGCCTAAATATCCCTTAGAAACAATAAAAATGGCTACCTAAAGGCTCATTGAACCCTAATATTTTATGGGAATTATCTAACTTCTGCCACTAAATGGGCCAATGGAGAGAGTTACCTTATATAAAAAAAGATATTTTTTTTAACCTCAGCTCTAAACCCTCCCTTATTGATTCCTTGTCTCCTGCCCACATGCTCCTAGACATGCAACCTGAACCTGAGGAATCTGACTACTGCTCTGGACCCTCTAATGAACCTCGGCCTATCCCACCTCCCGCACCCACTCCAACAGACTCTGCCCCTTCAGCTCCTCCACGAACCCCCTCTTCCTCTCAGATATAAGGCCGCTCCAATGGCCCAAGTCTGGCTCCAACCATTACCACTCCTATCACTCATTCTCAGGCTGCTAAAGGATCCAACTCCAGCCATGCCAACCCAGGACACAGTCTCCCTTAGCAAGAAGTGGCTGGGATGGATGGACTGGTTAAGGATTACATCCCTTTCTCCCTCACAGAACTTTCTCACATAGAAAAAAACTGGGCTCTTATACCTCTAATTCTGCTTCCTTTATTAAACAATTCCAATATATTACCCAATCTTATAGCCTCACATTTTATGATATATACATATATATATTATACATATATATTACTTCCTGAGGAGTGCAGAAGAGTTTGGAAACAGGCTAGAGTGCATGCAGCTGAGGTTCATCCAACTAATGCTGCCCATCCACGCAGGGCCAAGACAGCTCCCAATCAGGACCCACATTGGGATTATAATACCCCGGGTGGCTTTCTAGCTACGGATTGGATTACAACCTGACTCCTGGTACGTCTTCATAGGCTGCCCTCAAACCAGTAACCTACAAGAAGCTAAAAAATGTAATTCAAGATAAGGAAGAAAATCTGTCTCATTTTTGAGAATGGTTTACAGAGGCTCTCTTACACTATACTAGTCTGGATCCTGGGAGCGCAGAGGGCAGACAGCTCCTTATGACACACTTTGTCTTGTAGAGCTTCCCTGAAATCAGGGCTAAACTTAAGTGTCTGAAGACAGGGCCTCTGTCTTTAAGGAAGAAGTCTTAACAATGGCTTTTAAGGTGTTCCATAGGAGAGATAAGAAAGTCCATAAACAGAACTGCCAAATGCTGCCACATGCTATCCAACCCCCCCCCCCCACAGGCCTCCAGGTCCCCTGTATTAAGTGTGGTGGAGAAGGCCACTGGGTTCGTCCCTGCCCTGTCCCAAGCTGGCCACCATCTGGGCATTGTCCAAAGTGCCATCAAGAGAGACACTGGTCAGCTGACTGCCCCATGCACCTTGTGGCATGGGGATATCAAATGAAGACTACCCTCCAGCCAATCTCCTAGTCTTGGTGATGGATGATTGTAGGTGCTCTGTTCCCAGCCTGACCACAGTCATCTCTCACAGGGAATCGAGGATAGCCATCACAGTATCAGGGCGACCCATTTCCTTCCTTTTGGACACCAGAGCCACTTACTCAGTCCCGGGGAGTTTTGGGGACCAACCTCTCCGTCTCATCTCCCTATTGTCAGGGTAGAGGGACAGCCTTACCTACCTCACCAGACTCCACCACTTAATTGTATTTTCAGGGGTACTCCTCTCACCCACACATTTTTAGTTGTGCCAACCTGCCCTGTGCCCCTAAGAGATTTTCTAGCTAAGGTAGGAGTTTTTTTTTTTGTTTACTCCCCCCATTTGCTTTACTCTGGACTCTTCACCAGCTCCTCTCCTCCTCCTCCTCCTAGCCAAACAGCCTACTGGCTCTAACATTTCATTTCCCTTGCCAGCCTCACTGGTGGACCCCAAATTCTGGGACACCCAGAACCCTTCAATTGCTAGGCGCCATCCCTGTATTATTATCCAGCTCCGGTACATTACCAGGTCCATTATGAAAGCTCAGTATGTTCTCTCACTCCAGAGCCTTACAGGACTTAAGCCTATCATCTCTGACCTTCTCAGAACAAAGCTGCTCTGCCCAATCTCTTCACCTTTTAACACCCCATACTTGAAGTTAAAAAGTCTAATGGAACCTACCACCCGGATCAAGAACTCTGGCTCATTAATTCCGCAGTGGTCCCTCTCCATCCTGTAGTGCCTAACCCTTACACTCTTCTCTCAACTATCCCTTCAGGAACCTCTCACTTCTCAGTCCTAGATCTCCAGGACTAATTTTTTCTATTCCTCTCAGCCCTCAGTCTCACAATATCTTTGCTTTCACCTAGACTGACCCTGACACTCATCGGTCTATGCAACTGACTTGGACTGTCCTGCCACAGGGCTTCAGGGACTGTCCACACCTATTCGGTCAGGTCCTAGCCTCTGACCTGCTCTCTCTGTCCCTCCCTGGCTCTAAACTAATACAGTAGGTAGGTGACATTCTACTCTGCAGCCTGTCATTACAACTTAGGAAAATTAACACCGCTGCTCTCCTAAATTTCTTATCCAGCCAGGGTTATAGTGTCTCACCTTCCAAAGTCCAGCTGTCCACTCCTCAGGTCACGTATTTGGGTCTAACCATTACCCCAAACCACAAGGCTAATAGTGTAGATAGAAAGCATCTGATCCAGTCTCTCGTAGTCCCCTCTACCAATCAGGAGATTCTGTCCTTTCTGGGAACAGCTGGCTTCTTACAGTCTTGGGTTCCATCTTTTTCTCTCCTTGCTCTCCCCTTATATGAGGCAGCTCTGGGCTCCCTGCATGAACTCCTTCTTCAGGCCATTACTAAACCCTTCCAGAAGCTCTAACAGGCTCTCTGTGAGGCCCCAGCACTTCACCTCCCAGACCTAACCCATACCTTCTCCCTCTATGTAACGGAAAGAGAGGGGTATGCTCTTGGAGCCCCAGGGCACCAGCTGAGACCCTCCTTTGCACCTGTAGCATACCTGTCAAAAAAAACTAGACCTTACCACTCAGGGCTGGGCACCTTGCATTTGTGCTTTAGCAGCTGCTGAGCTCCTTATTCAGGAATCAATAAGCTAAACTTTGGTCACCCACCACCATCTTCTCTCACCATAACCTGTGTCATCTCATATCTTATAAAGGCTTACAAACTTCACCTCCTTCCTGAGCTCTTTCTCTCCAAGTGGCGTTACTGGAAGATGCCACACTTACTTTCCAGAGTTGCCCACCTCTTAATATTTCAAACCTCATTCCTTGACCTAACGCTGACTATTCTCCATCTCATGCCTGCACTGAAACCTTAGAGGAACTGTTACTTCATCCTTCACACATACAGGAGGGCACATTGCCTCAGGTCACTTATACCTGGTACACAGATGGCAGCTCCTTTTTACATGAGGGGACCTGTAAGCAGGCTATGCCATAGTGTCAGATACTGAGGTGGCAGGAGCACAGGCATTACCCACACACACCACTAACCAACAGGCTGAGCTGATAGCTCTCACCCGTGCATTCCAATTGGCACAGGGGCAATCCATAAATGTTTATACAGACTCCAAATATGATTTTCATATCCTCCTGTCCCACGCTGCTATCTGGAAAGAGCATGGACTCCTT
The DNA here is from genome assembly GCF_007827085.1 of Peromyscus californicus insignis. Classification (NCBI taxonomy): domain Eukaryota; kingdom Metazoa; phylum Chordata; class Mammalia; order Rodentia; family Cricetidae; genus Peromyscus; species Peromyscus californicus. Next base: position 84,927,603 of record NW_026294391.1, read on the forward strand.
ATAGCAAAGGAAGGATCCATTTCTAACTCAGACCAAATAATGGCCATGCTAAAAGCGTCCACATCTCCAAGGTTATAGGAATTATCCATTTCCAGTCTCATCAGACCGATAGCTCCATCATCTCTAAGGTAAACAACCAGGCTGTCCAGGCAGCTAGGACAGTGGCCCTCCAGGACCCGGACTCACCCCACCCACCTCAGGGAATCCATACAGTGCAACCCACATCCTCACAGGCAACCCCTGATACCAGGCAAATTCTGTCCTATTTACATCAGCTCTTTCACCCTAAAGTCTTACTCTGTCTCAGTTCATAAAAGCCCATCTACAGCCACTTCTGAGGACTTACAGTTCTTAAGAACTATTACTGCCTCCTGTGAAATGTGCCAAAAGTCAGATCCTAATTCCAATATCAGAGTCAACCTTTTCCCAACCACAAGGCTAAAGGTTCCCTTCCAGGGACTGACTGGCAGTTTGATTTTACCCATATGCCCACTGTCAGATGAATTAAATATCTCCTCATGATGGTGGACTCATTTGCGAATTGGGTGGAGGCATATCCTGTTTCCAATAAGTGGGCTCTCACACAGTTACTGATCTCCTTCCCTTGGAAATTATTCCTTGGTTTGGGATTCCTGCTTCTCTCCAGTCTGATAATGATCTGGAGTTCACCTCCCTGATTTCCCATACATGACCAAATGCTCTTAATAGTCCTAGGCATTTTCAAATCCCATACCATCCTTAGTCCTCAGGGAAGATGGAGGACACCAACCTGTCTTTAAAAGCATTCTTACTGAGATGCCAAGGGAACTTCAACTTGAGTGGGTAAAATTATTGCCTCTAGCTCTTTTCAGACTCTGGGCCCTTCTCAGGTAGCCCCTTTCTATCTTGTCATTTAAACTTATGTATGGGAGACCAGTTCTAACCCGGACTTCCTCTCCAAACCTTCACCTCTCCCTGATTACCAATTAAGTCCCCGACTCTATCATCTTCGTTCTCTCCTGTGGAACTTTATAACTACTCTTCAACTACATCAAAGACCTCAGAAGGATATAATATTACCCACAGGAATAACCCATGCCCACTCCCAATCCACACTGGGGATCAAGTCTTTCTTTCCCCTCCAGGCCAGAGCCACACTCCCCTTTCCCCTAAATACCAGGGACTTCTTGTAACACTACAGCTGCTAAGCTCAAGGGCTTTCTCCACTGGATTCACCTGTCTCACCTGAAGCCTTTGATCTCACTTCCATCCCAGAAAAATCTCTCTTCATACACAGTGACACAGACAGGGCCCTGCTCTCTCAAGTTACAGAGGACACCACTACCAACTGCCTTGTCACAAATTCCAGAAGAATGAGTTTTCATCCCACAAGTTTTTCCTACCTGGTTCCCTCTCCTGTCTCTACTAACCATATTCTCCTTCATCAGTTTCCCTCTGTATCTCTAATAATATATTCAAACTTCTAATTAACTACTCAACTAATTGTTACAGGACCATAGAGTCAGAGGCCAAGGACCATCAAATCAACCATTAGCTCAGGCCTACCACTGACTAGCTCTTACATTTAAACTCAGCCCTTTTCTGTTAATCTACATGTTGACACGTATTCTGTGGCTTTACCTGTTTGCCATACATGCTGCTCTTTGGCTTTACCTGTTTGCCATTATATGCTGACTCAGCCTTCCTCTTCCCAGAATTCTCTCTGTCTACTTATACTACCTATACTTTCTGCCTGGCTACTGGCCAATCAGCATTTTATTAAATCAGTGTACAAAAGCATTATCCCACAGCAGGACTGCACACAAGTAAACTTACTGTAGCTGTAAGAGTGCTTCTGCCAAATGGATTACCACTCAGCTGCATTGGTGGTGGTACTACTAGTCCATGGCTGGCCTGCTAATCTTCCCCAGGATACTCAATAAACTATCCTTGCCATGCTGCTTAAAGAAAAAATAAAATAATTACAGACTACATAATGAGTGAATGTACCATAAGTTAAAATGTATATTGGACTCTCCTAATTTCAGCATAAAGTTTCTGTTCTAGATCTCCACTTTTGCATATGGAGCTGTAATAAATGCAGAAGTACTTTTGAGAATATTCCCAGGAATGAATGCTTCATCAATTCATATATTTATTTTTCTGTATCAAAGGAGCCTACATATCTTTTCCCATAACAGCTGGAGTAATTTTTACTCTCACTCAAATTGTACCAGTTGTTCTAACACTTGTTTTATTTAAACTGTTCCTAATAGCCACACTCACAGTTGTAAAATGATTTTCACAGATTCTAAGTTGAATTTCATTGTCAGTTAATTATGCTGCTGTTTTCAATGTCTCTGCTTGTGATTGTATATCTTTATTTGAAAATATTCAGATTATGTTTTAAATACTTTTACTCAAATATTCATAACAACACTAATCACAAAAACTATATAGCATAAATAGCACATAGTCAGCAACTTATTGTAAAATGCTATACATCCATGCAATTGAATATTAATCTATCAAAAGAAATCAAATATAACTATATTATATAAAATGTATTAATCTTAAAATACATTTTAGAAAATAAAATGTCAAAATCAAAAGACTAAGTGTTTATGATACTGCTTACTAAAAATATTATCCATGAAAACCAAAGAAAAACTATTAGCTTCAATCGGCTAAAGGAAGAGAATTTTAATAATCAACACTGTCACACTTCTTAACATTAGTAATGATTTTAGGAATGTGGTAGCTTGAATAAGAACAGCCCCAATAGACTCATATATTTGAATGCTTAGTCACCAGGGAGTGGAACTATTTGAAAGGATTAGAAGAATCAGGTGATGTGGCTTATTAGAGAAAAGGTGTCCTTGGGAGTGGTCTATGAGGTTTCAAAAAGCCCATGATATGCCCATTCTCTCTGACTCTCTGCCTGCAGATCAGGATGTAGCTCTCAGCTACTTTTCCAGCACCATGCCTGTCATGCCTGCTACCACATTGTCTGCCATGATGACAATGGACTAAACCTCTGAAACTGTAAGGAAGACCCATTGCTTTCCTTAATGAGAGTTGTCGTGGCCATTGTGTTTCTTCGCAGCAATAAAACAGTGACTAAGACAGAAGGTGGTACTAAAGACTGTGATCTCACTGTGAAAGGCCCAGCTACGCTGTTGTTTGAGGACTATGGAAGACTTTGGGACTTTGGAAAGAAAAGCAGCTGAACACATAAGTGGGGCTTAATGGGCTGTGCTGATAGGATGGAAGACAGTAGCTCTGAGAGCAATGTGGGTCCAGCTCAAGAAGTTTCAGAGGAGAAGAGTAGTACTAAGGCCTAGAGACCATTCTTGTGATATTTTGGCAAAGAATGTAGCTGTTTTCTGCCCTTGTTCAAAATTTCTGGAGGAACATTAGGAAGTATAATTGAGCTCAGTTCAGTACTCAACGGGATAAAAAGTTTAAGTAAATGCCTGATGCTAAATGGAATAAACGGAGTGGTGACCTCAGAGCAAGACCCTGTCCAGCTAAACTTCCAACTTGTGGAAAGCAATTGAAGAAAAGCTACAGCAGAGAAGGAAACCAGAAACAACAGCAATCTGATGCAAATGTAGTTGGGCAAGGGGGAAAACTATCAGCCCCATCAAGCATCAGAACTTGGCAGTTTTGGCCACAAGGTTCTGGCTTCAGAGTCAAGGATTGAAGATAGAGGTTGTGGAATCTTCCTCTATGCCTAAGGAGAGCAGCTGAGGCCAGGCACATGAACTTGCATTCCCTGAATGGAGGCTGGGAGAGGCCATTTTGTGAAGCTGTGAAGGTGGAGCCAGAGCTCTGGGATATCTGCCAAGGAGAGCTGCAGACTAGGTGTAGAATCAGCCCAAGAGAGACAAGTACGTTACAGTCAACAAAAGTGGAAGGAGTTGGAGTTCTGCAGAGAGCTTTGACATCAGTCATGGAGATACAGAATCTGAAATTTGTGCTGCTGGCTTTTGAACTTACTTTGGTCCAGTATTTTCTCACTATGCTCCTTTTCTTCCCTTTTGAAATGGAGATGTATAGCCGGTGCCATTGTATGCTGAAAGTACATGATGTGCTTAATGATTTTGATTTTACAGGGAATTACAGTTAATAGATTACCAGGAGTCTCAGAAGATATTTTGAACTTTGAACTTTTAAGCAGTGTTGAGACTGTTATAGACTATGGGGACTTTTAAAGTTGGACTGAATAGATATTTGCATTATGATATGGCTATGAGCCTATGGGGGCCAGGGATGGAATGTGATGGTTTGAGTTAGAATGGTTTTAATAGGCTCATAACTTTAATCCTTAGTCATCAGTGTTAGATATTCATGCCAACGTGGGTTGGCTTTCAGTCAAGTTTTCAGTGCTGCACATAATGATGCCCCTGGAGAGCTCTGTCCATCCGTTCCACCCCCAGAATACTCTAGTGGCAGGACTGACCCCCCAAGGCATGTGAATGGCCATCCCAACATGCCCAACCCAACCCCAACTTGAGAAGCTCCAACAGCCAGGCCAAGGGATGTAATGGCCCAGTCGAGAAGGAGAGTGACCAGGCCATGCCCTACAGAAAAAAATCCCACCAATCCCTGAACTTGCTCCAAGAACAGGCCACATAATCCTTCCAATACCATGTGACCCTGGAAATCAAAATGTATATAAACCTTTTCTTCTGCTCAGTTCTCTGATGCTTTTTGCCTGAGCAGAACTGAGGCAGCCATCCTCCTGGATTTTTCCCTCCCAATAAATCTCTTGTGTGAGGTTTGTTATGTAGTATGACTTTGTGGTAATCTTTGGCCCCCAACTGCCAGAATACCTTTCACATCTGAGTTGTAACACGATCAAGGAGTACCATTATTTAAGAAGGATTAGAAGGTGTGTCCCTGTTGGAAGTAGCACGTTACTGGGGGTGGGAGTTGAGGTTTCAAAAAGCCAAGGATAGGCCCGGGCTCTCTGCCTGTCTACCTGCAGACCAGGATGTAGCTCTCAGCTACTTCTCCAGCACCATGCCTGCTTTGCTTACTGCCATGCTCTCCATCATGATGGTAATGGATGAAACCTCTGAAACTGTGAGCAATTTCTCAGTTAAATAATTTCGTCTTTAGTTGCCTTGGTCATGGTTTCACTTCAGAGAAATGGAACAGTGACTAAAACATTATATATATCATATTATGGGAGCTGGGAGGATAATTCAGTCATTAATTCACTTGCCACAAAAGCATGAAGACCTGAGTTAGAGTCCACACACACACACACACACACACACACACACACACACACACAAACCAAAAAACAAACAAACAAACAATGCCCACTAGGCAAGGCAGCCCATCTGTAATTCCAGTGCTTAGGGGGCAGAGATAGGGAACCTCCAGAGCTAACTGGCTAGGTAAGCTGTGGGTTGAAGTGAGGTAACACGTTTGGATGAAATAATGAAGAGACCAATCTCGGAAGACATTTGGCATCAATCTCTACCCCCCCACACACACAAATGAGAACATGATACACAATATACACATACACATACAATTCAAAAGGCATCATATTGTATGACAAATACACAAATTAAAACTTCTTAGTAATGAAAGCTAGGTTTTATTACAGAACTAATAAACAATATATTATAGTAAGAAAACACTAAAAACAAGATAAATAATTTGAAAATTAGACAAAACATAGCAGTTTTTTGAAAGATACATATACTCCAAGGAAAGAACAGAAATTTTTATTGGCCTTGAAGCAATTAAAGTAATAGTTGTAATTTTTTTCAAATGCGATAATGATAATTCCCAGGTCCATAGTAATGAACTTGTAAATTCCAACAAAACTTAAAGGTGAAGTAAATCTAGTCTGCAGAACATTTTCAAGAATATATTTATGACCAGCTTCCTGTTTTATGATCCTAAGCTCTCTGTGACAACCTAACCAAAACTGTCAAAAGAAAATAGACTAGTATTCTTGTACATAGTTGTAAAAATCCTGAGGAAAACATTAATAAATCAAATCTATCAACACAAAAACTATAATAGAGCATCACAAAGTGGTTGATAACCAGTAACTCAACTTCTGAAAATGAGATCACTATATTAATGATTTCACTGTCTTAAGAAATTTAAGAAAAATAAAATGACTGTGTCACCAGCCAGAAAAAAAAAGCAATTGATGAAAATAAGAACCATTTGCCAAAATTTTAGACTTAAGAGTAATTTTTATTTTCTGTGTTTTAAAATTTTGTAGATTTAGCCGGGCGGTGGTGGCGCACGCCTTTAATCCCAGCACTCGGGAGGCAGAGCCAGGCGGATTTCTGTGAGTTCGAGGCCAGCAAAGGCGCAAAGCTACACAGAGAAACCCTGTCTCGAAAAACCAAAAATAAATAAATAAATAAATAAAATAAAATAAAATTTTGTAGATTTATGTTATGTATGTGAGTATTTTGCCTGGTGATCATGAAGGTCAGAAGAAGGCATACGATTCCCTGAAACTGGAGTTATGTATGATTGTGAGACACTATACAACCACTGCAAAATGAACCAGGGTTCCTTCACAAGAGCAGGAAGTCGTCTTAACCAGTAAGCCATCTCTCCAGCCCCAGTTTTCTGTTTTTATTTGTTTGTTTGTTTATTTGTGGGTTTTCAAGACAGGGTTTCTCTGTAGCTTTGGCTGTCCTGGTACTCACTCTATAGCCCAGGCTGGCCTCGGACTCAGCGAGATCTGCCTGCCTCTACCTTCCAAGTGGTGGGATCAGAAGCCTGAGTCACCACCGCCCTGCCTGTTTTGTGTTTTTAAAGTCTGGGTTTTGCTACGCTGTTCAGGCTCATCTCCGGCAGTCTTTTGCATCTGCCTCCCAAATGCCACAAATAGCTATGTATCAGGGATAGTCCCACTACTATATACATCAGAGAACTAGGAACACTAATATATGAGAGTGTTTTCTAACAAATGTATTTTTTATGTACAGTGTGGCAGTGCGCATTAATGTATTTTTTTTAACCATGTGCATGCAGTGCCCTCAAAAGCCAGAAGACAGTATCTGTTCTTGATCTGAAGAGTGTGGTAGATTCAACGGAACTCAAGGTACCTAATGTAGTAACCCAATTTGTGTATCCTTCCAACCTGTGGCCTTTGGACGAACAGCCAGGGCTGTGGACCACTGAACCATCTCTCCAGCAAGGGCCTGATTTTTAAGTGAAAAGCTTCTGTTCTATTGTCCACTCTATCTGACTTTTGGTCCCTGAGCTTGAGACCTGGCTTGGGAGAATCCTCCAGTCAGGCAGTGCTGAAGTCACACTCATGAGGTCCACATATAACTTTTAACCAAAAAAGACGCAGGCAAGTGCATAGACACCTAAACATGACTTGAGGCCCAGAGCCTCGTGAACGGAAGTGCGCAGAGGGAGTTGGAGGGAAGTCAGCTGACCCCAGCTAAGCCAATCGGAGTCCATCTGACCCCAGCTAAGCCAATCGGAGTCCAGCTGACCCCAGCTAAGCCAATCGGAGTCCAGCTGACCCAGCTAAGCCAATTGGAGTCCAGCTGACCCCAGCTAAGCCAATCGGAGTCCAGTTGACCCCAGCTAAGCCAATCGGAGTCCCCCAGTTGCGGCACTAAATTTAGAAAGGAGCTGTTGGGGACCTCACACGGCTTTTGGAAGACCTCTCGGTCTGGTCTGAAGGTACGCAGCTGCCGCACCTCAGGTGGTGAAAAAGTTGGAAGATTCATCCCACTCTCCCACTCAGGTAAATAAATGGCAGGTTTTTTTTTGTTTTTTTTTTTTGTTTTTTTTGGTTTTTTGAGACAGGGTTTCTCTGTGTAGTTTTGCGCCTTTCCTGGGACTCGCTTGGTAGCCCAGGCTGGCCTCGAACTCACAGAGATCTGCCTGGCTCTGCCTCCCGAGTGCTGGGATTAAAGGCGTGCGCCACCATCGCCCGGCCGGCAGTTTCTTTTTTAAAATTGAACCTGCTATGGGATTAACCAACAGTTTCACTGGATTTCTTAACAGTGTGGCATTGTTCTCTCGAGACTTGGGTTCCATTACTTTTGCTGGAGGAATCTGCCTTGCACGCTCATTGCATTAGTTCCTGAGGTGTGAGTGGCTTGAATTGTGTGACCAATTGCCTCATATTCTCTATTTAAAATCCTTTGCACAACCTTTAACTTCTTATTTAATTATTTGTATTTCTGAGCTGGATGTGGTAGCATATCAGAGGCTGAAGCAAGCAGATTTCAAGTTCTGCTTCAGCCTGAATACACAGTGGAGTCTTGTCTCAGAAAAAGAAAAAGAAAAAAGAAACAAACAAAAACAACAAAAAATCCTTTTGAAAAACCCCAAGCAGCCAACAATAACAAAAAAAATCATTATTTGCATCAACCTGAGTACCAGGTTTATCCTTGTTTAAAAAAATTACATTACTTTTTTCTCCCTTTGCATCAGCCTGGGTACATAGTGAACCTTGTCTAAATAAAACAAAACAAAACAAATTTTTTCCTTACTTTACATCTTAGTCTTACTAGTTTTCATACGTCAGGCTTTTAAAATGGTAGGAAAACGAGCTATGAAGATACTTATTTCCCTTTCAGTTTATTTAATATGTATTTAAAATGGATTTTCATTTGCAATATAAATACATACTGGAGACGAGTGTGATTTCATTTCCAAGGCATTTAGAACTTTTTTTCAGTTACCTGCTGAATCTGGTCAGAAACCTTATGATTTTCTCTCTTTACATTCTGAAAGTGAGAGTTACAAGTGTTTGCCTCCATTCCTGACTTTTATCTTTAAAACATTTAGAAAATAATTTTAGAGCTCTAAAATGTGTTCTCCCAGATATCTCTACTGAGAGATTTCTTATAAAGCCATAAAAATGTCAAAACTAAGAGATTAGCATTGAAATGGGTTATTACAGATTTTATTTCCATTTTTCAGTGTTATCCTTTACTTTTTATTATAAATTTTCTTTATTGAGAATTTCCTACATGTATATAATAAAATGTGATCATATCCACCCCCATTTCCCCTTTCCAACTCCTCCTACATCCCCTCCCCTACATGTTCTCCTCCCAGATTCATCTTGGTGTCTTTTTGTTTTTGATAACCCACTGAGTCCAATTATTGCCACATATATGTTATTTCAGAAGTATTCCCTTTGTATTCTAGGATCCTATTCAGGATACCTCATTCAATGTGGTTGTTATATTTCCCCATAGTCCCATCCAGGGGTATAAGCCTGAAATGTTTGAAGAGTCCTGGTCAGGAACTGTTTTTATTCAAGTTTTGTGGGTTCGTCTGTAGTCACAGTTTTCCTGTCCAGCAGCTGTTCTCAAATAATCACTCAGAGGCTTAATATTAATTACAAATACTCTGCCAATAGTTCAGACTTATTGCTAACTAGCTCTTACATTTTAAGTTAACCCATATTCCTTATTTACGCTCTGCAACATGATGGTACCTTTATTAGCATGGCAAGTTCACCTCCTGCTCCCTCTGTGTCTGGATGCCAACTCTAGACTCCATCCTTCTTCCTCCCAGCATTCTCAGTTCAGCTCTCTCACCTAACCTTATCCTGTTCAGCTATTGGCCATCTTTATTAACCAATGAGAGTAATATATATTCACAGTGTACAGAAGGATTATTCCCAAGCATTTCCCCCCTTTTTGTCTAATTAGAAAGGAAGGTTTTTAACTTTAACATAGTAAAATTATATTCAACAAAAACAGTTATTAAGAATTATGCTTATCTAGTCCATTTATTTATATTTGACAAAAATAGAGATAATAATCTCTTATCTCCCTTATCTTGATGAGTAAAGTTTTATACCTAATTTGCTTTCTATTATAACTAAGGAAAACTGTAAGTTTAACCATATATTCTAGTACTCCATCAGATATTCCAGAAGAATGAAATGTTACCTAATGACAGGGACATCAGGCTGCCTGGATAGTCACCCATAGTGCCTCTATAATGTTGGGGCATCTAACTCTGACCTACAGGCCTAGCATATCTGACAGACTTTCCTGTGAAGCAGGGAATTTTGAAGGACTGTCCTATCTTGTCTTGGCAAAGTCTGGATGTCACTTTCTTTGGCATCCTGTTGGTCCAGTTTGGAAAGTAACTGTTAGCAGTTGAAGCAAGGTGAGTTTCTTTGCCCAAATGGCTAGTTTTTGCCATAGGAAAGCAAAGGTTCTTTGATGCCCATCATCTTCCTTTGAAGTAAATTGGTGCTGCCAGGAGCAGACATATCTCACTGTCATTAAAAGCCTTAGGTTATTAAACATATTAAATGCCATATTCTGTAGGTCTTTGAAGTGTTTGAAGACCATCTGTCTATCTAAGTATGTCTGTATATGGCTTTGAAAACATACCTCTCATGACTATAAGTTTGACTATCACAGATGACTATTAATCTGTATTTCTTAATTATATATTACATTTTTAAATGAGCTGCATAAACACAATATTTTAAATAAGAGTAGAAATATACATAAAGTATAACAAGATTAACTTTAAATTTGTATCAGTAAACCATAATCCATACCAATGTAAAATATTTAAGATTAATATTTGCTTTTTGGATTAAAATAGATTCAATATCCTTTTATCCTATCATTTCTATACTCTCCACCCTTTTTTTTAGAATGAGATCCCTGAATCTAATCTTTTTTGTTCATCTTTTTTCCTGACTGTTACCAATAATAATTTGAACCAACCTCCCTTAAATAATAATAAATGTCGATAACCCATATTTTGGGAATGCGGGCATAGTTCTCTGGACTGCTTTCTGTTGTTTGTGGGTGCTGTTATCTTTATGGGACCCTGAGAAAATTTAGGATTATGATCAAGTCCTTATGGACCATTCTGTGAGGCTGTATCATCTCAGCCAGCATCCTTGAAGATGTTCTGGATGCAGACTTCTGAGGAGACTGTAACAGAGGCATTTTGAAATGCTGAATCAGCTGGGTCATCAGTTTTTGTGGTGTTTTGTCCCCTTGCTCTGAAAATAATTTTTTAAAGGTAACATATATATCTACATTAATACAAGTACTGAGTGTGCATTTTACATAAGTCTGCCAATGATGATTTTTTGTTTTATTTTTGAGCAAGTAAAATATACATCACGTCTTGTAGTTTTTTTTTTTGTTTTATTTTTGAGCAAGTAAAATATACATCACGTCTTGTAGTTTATTCTTTTACATTTGTAGTTAGGTTTTTCAGAGGATCTTCCTCAATTAAACCTGATTTTCCTTAACCCAGAATGAGTTCATATCCACTCATTTCCTGTGGAAATATAAGCATAACCTTTTCCCCAAAGTTAACCTATCTTTTGACTTAAATTTTGAAGTCAAGATATTTTTAAAATATCTAGCTTGATTGATTCTAGCATTTTTTATAATCCAGTGTCTCTTAGCAGCCAAAAAGTTCAAAGATAACACAATAGAATACAGGATCCAGACTCTATGTATTTCCCATCTTTATGTGGCTTATATTTTTTTATTGCTACATTTTTTTCTATACCATTTTTCTTTTCTCTCCCAAAGCTATGTATATTTTTAAACACACTGCAGCCTGTTTAGAGGTTTGGGGTTTTTTTCTGTTTGCATCTGTCTTTACTGCATATGTGTAACCTTTTCTGTCTGCATGATCAGACTGCATTCTGGCAGAGCTTGTACTGGTAGCTTAAGCCCACAGGTCATGGCTAGCAGAAGCCTCTCTGTACTGTGGCCTGTGTGAGAATCTGCAGGAACCTGCCACCCCGCTTAGTTCACTGCAGTTGGCTGCTCAATCTGGCAGGCAACTGCAGGGAGATGTGTCTCTGCACTTCTGCTGGCATGAGACTGTGAGACTGGGAAGCTGTATTTATCTCTATGTCTGTTCATTTGGAACCTTTTTAAAAGCTTTCTCAGGCTTTATGTGGATGTATTCCACCCTTCTTCTTCCCAGCTTTCTCAGTTTGGCTCTCTCAACTAACCCCATCCTGTTCAGTTATTGGCCAGTCAGCTTCTTTATTAACCAGTGAATGTAATCCATATTCACAGTGTAAAGAAGGATTATTCCACAGTACATCCCTTAAAAAAACATATTATCATACAAAATGTGAATTATGACATTTTCGGTATGTATTTCATGTTCCTTTGCTCCTGTTCCCTCTCAGTGCCCTCTCTTGTCCCTTGAGTCTCTTAATATAGTTCTCCTTCCTTCACTCAAACAGACCCTTTTCTACTATCATTGCAAATCTTTGTGTATATATGAATATATATTTACATATTTAAATCTAGGTTCTTCCTGTGAGAGCAAGTATGTAATATGTGTCTTCCTGAGACTGGATGATTTTGAGTAAACTGATGATTTTCAGTGTCATTTATTTATCTACAGATGGCATCATATTGTTTCACTTTATCACTTGTTAAGAACTTAATTTCATATGTACACCTAATTTCTTGGATCCATTCATCTGTTGATGGAATTCTAGGCTGATTCCATTCCAAAGTTATTGTGAAAAGTAACATAAGAAACCTGAATGTGCAGGTATCTCTATGGTGTGTTCATTTAGATTGCTTTGGGTGATATGTGTGAAAAGTAAGAGAGTTCTAGTTTTCATTTTTTCAGGATCTTCCATAAAGATTTTCATATTTTCACCAGTGTTTTTATAAGAGTTCCTTTCCCTCACATCCGCACCAGCATTTGTTTTCATTTAGCGTATCAAAGTACTTTTGATTGTTTTTTTCTTATGGTTAAGGAAGTTAAACATTTATATTTATTAGCCATTTGTATTTCGTCTTTTGAGAACTGTCCAGTTCAGTAGTCATTTATCTGTGCATTGGCTTCTCTATTTGGTATTTATGTTTTAAGTTCTTTAAAGATTCTAAATATTAATTCTCTGTAGAATATATAGTTAGAAAATATTTCCATTCTGTGGAATGTCACTCTGTTGTTGTTTCTACTGCTCTGCAGAAGCTTTTTAATTTCATGCAATTTAATTTGTCAGTATTTGCTATTGTTTCCTGAATGTGTTTTAAAGAGGCTTTTCTGTGCCTGTATGTTAAAGTGTGTTTCTCATATCTTCTTATAGAAGTTTCAGTATGTCGCATTTTACATTAGGAACATTGATTCATTTTGAATTGGTTTTTGCTAAGAGAGACAGGGATGCAGTTTAATCTTTCTATATTTAGATGTCTAGTTTTACTAAACTAGCAAAAACTACCTTTAAAAAAAGGTTGTTAAAAACAGTTTTCTTTTCGAAAGTGGGTGTTTTTGGCACTTTTTTTCCTCCAAATATCAGGTGATTTGTAGATACATGGTCTTATTTTAGGGTTGTCTATTTCATTCCAGTGACTTACACATCTCTTTTTGTTACAATAACATGCTGTTTTTGTTTCTATTGCTCTATGATATAATTTGAAAGCAGCTAATATTTACTTGCTGGTTCTTGTATATAGGAGGTCTTTTCCTCTTCTACTGTCTTCTTCAATTTCTTTCTTTACTGTTATTAAATCAGATTGTTCCAGTCTTTCACTTCCTCATTTAGGTGTATTCCTTGGTATTTAATTTTTGAGCTATTGTACATGGAATTGTTTCTCTGATTTATTTGTAATTGTCATGGTTATTGGCATATGAAAAAGCCACCAATGTTTGCACTTATTTTGTAATACTGATTTTTTTTTGCTGCTTTTATCAAATCTAAGTATTTTCTATTGGAGTGTTTGGAGTCTTTTAATTATAACTGGGGAGCATTTTTGAGGTCTGATAAAATGTTTATTTCATCCATGTGTTTCTAGGATTTTCTTTGTTTGGAGGTGCTTTAATCTTACTGATTTTTATAGATCTTTAAAGTTGTTTGTCTTCTGTATCTAAGGAATCATCCATTTCTTCTAGATATTCTGTGAATATAAGTTTTGATATGTTCGTTAACTTTTTCAGAATTTCAGTGGTGTTTCTTTGTAATGTCCCCCTTTTAACTCCTGTTTTTACTAATTTATATATTCATCCTCTTATTTGGTTCAACTAAGGTTTTTGTCACTCTTATCTTTGGAAAAAAAAACCTTTTTTCACTGATTATTTGTATTGTTGTTCCTCTTAGTTACTGTTTTATTGCTATGAATAGATGTGACCAAGACACTTAATTGGGGACTTGCTTATAGTTTCAAAGTGTGAGTCCATGGCCATCATGACGGGAGTGTGGCAGGCAAGTGCTGGAGTGTTAGTTTACAGCTCTCATCTGATCTGAAAGTTGCAGGCAGAGAGAGACTGGGCCTGGCATGGGTTTTTGACACATCAAAACTCCATTGATAGACTTCCTCCAAGAAGGCCACAGGTTCTAACAGTTCAGCTAACTGGGAGCCAGCATTAAAACAGGAGTTTATTGAGCCATTCTCCTTTTTTTGAGAGAGGGCTCATCTGTAGCCCTGGCTGTACTGGAACTTGAGATACACCTGTGTCAGCCTGGGATTAAAGGTGTACTGCTCACAGAGACAGAAGCCACAAAGACCAGTGGGTCTCAGATTGCAATTAGTGTCTGTTTAGCCTATATAATGAGTTCAGACGGCATCTGTGTTCCCCAAGTCTGAGAGTAGTCAAGGTCGGTAAGAAGGTCCTAGAAGAAGGGTTGGAGCCACCAGAGGGCAGGGATCCTAGAAGCCCTCCTGGGTTTCCACACCAAAATGTTAGGACAATAAAGGAACAAAAGGCATGAAAGAGACCCAAGTCTGCTCTCAACAGGTGAAACTGTGTTTATTAGCACAGCAGCAGGGGGCAGCGACTTTCCCATGGGAATGAAACTTGTGTGAACGGGAAGGAGCTGGTCAGGGCTCTTATAGGAATGGGCAGGGGACCTGAATATAAGGAAGTTGATAGAGCTACAGAGGATATATATGAACTCCTTCTTTTGAAACTTCTTGTTCAAGCAAAGCAGGCTGTAGGTGGGGTTTTCCTATCCTACAGCCATTCTCAAACACACTGAGGCTTATATTAATTATAAATGCCCTGTTAATAGCTCAGGCTTATTACTAACTATCTCTCACTACTTAAATTAACCCATTTCTATTAATCTACATTCTGCCACGTGGCTCTTACTTTATCCCATTTTGTGTGCCCGACTCGTTCTGCATCTGATTGGCAAATCCTCCTAGTCTGGTTTTCCCTCCCAACCTCCTCCTGCCCAGCTATGGGCTAGGGAGCTCTTTATTAGCCAATGAGATTAATACATATTCATAGTTAAGATAGTTCCACAACAGCAGGCTATCTTGAGAACTGTCTTAACAAACAATTCTCCCTGAGATATTAATTTGGCTGAGTGATAACAGTTGAGCAATGACATCAAGACAGTCTCAGCAGGACATTTGGGTTTCTGCTACCAGGGCATTCTATCATAAACTATTGCCAAGTCAAAGCTTATATTAATGTAAGTCATGGACGAGGCCAGGTTTTTGTCCAGGTAAGCAGAAGAACTTGGTACCATAAGCCAAATGGTTCTTTTTTTTTTCAAGGACGATACAAGTATAAGGGGGTTGTGGAATCTTGCTCCATGGAAAAGGAAAGCCAATGATGTAGTCAATAACTGGAAGGAGTGACAGATATATGAAGATCCATCCAATAAGTGTGGTGATATATTGTGTACGCTAATAAATTTGACTGAAGATCAGAGATCAGAACAAGCTACTAGATTAAACATAGAAGCCAGGCAGTGGTGGCACACACCTTTAATCCCAGTACTTGGAAGTCACAAGCCTTTAATCCCAGCACTAGGAAAGTTAAGACAGGAAATGATATGAGTGGGCAGAGAAAGATAATGGTTTTAGTTTTTGTCCAGTCTTGGTTTTGTTCCAGTATTTCCTCAGCATGACCCCTTCCTCCTCTCTTTTGGAGTAGTGATGTCTATTTTGTGCCACTAACTGCTAGAAGTATGTAATTTGATTTTATCTTTTGATTTTACAGGGCTTACAGTTAAGAGATCACCTTGAGTCTCAGAAGAAACTTTGGGCTCTGGACTTGTAAACAGTCTTGAGACTGAAAGACTGTGGGGACATTTGAAGTTGGACTGAGTGCGTTTTGCATTATGATATGGCTACAGGCCTATGGGGTCCAGGGAGTAGGATGTAGTAGTTTGAATGAGAATGGCCCCCATAGGCTCAAGTGTTTGAATGTCTCATTCCTAGTTGGTGAATGATTTAGGAAGGATTAGGAGTTGTGGCCTTGTTGAAGAAAGTGTGTCACTGGGATGTGGGTTTTGTGGTTTCAAAAGCCAATTCCAGGCCCATTCTCACTTTCTGTCCTCCTCCTGCCTGCAGATCAGGAAGTAAGCATTCAGATACTGCCCCACCACTATGGCTGCCTGCCTGCCTGTCACCATACTCCTCACCTTGATGGTCATGGACTAAGCCTCTGAAACTCTAAGCAAACCTCTAATTAAATGCTTTCTCCTATATTTTTCCTTGGTCATGGTTTCTCTTCATAGCAGTAGAAAAATAACTTAAGACAGTGGTCTTAAAGCTACATATGACTGTTGACTGCTTTTCTCTGTTGGCAGCTTGCATAGCACCATTGAATACCATAAGAACTAGTCCTTAGGGATGAGACTTGGAGGCTGGTTCCAGCTCAGTTCTTCCAAGTCCTGTGCCTGAAGTGTGTTGTGTCTTCCACAGTAGGGTCATACCTTCAGATCCTGGGAGGCAACTGAGGGCAATGGCAGTGGCCTATATTCCTGGGAGAGTGTCTTAGACTCCCCTAAACTGATTTCAAGAATTTTTAACACCCTCCCAGATTGTTTCATTAGCTACTGATCATTAGGATGTAATGTTTAATTTTATTTGGATTGTTTTATTTCTGTTATTTCCTATTGATAGTGATTTATAATTTTACTGCTTTATGATCTGATAAGATAGAAAGTATTGTTTTTATTTTTAAATACTTTTTACTTGCTTGATGACCTAAATTAATATCTATATCACAGAATATTCCATAGGCTGCTGAGAAGATCTGTATCCTGTAGCTATTGAATGAAATATTCTATAGATACTTGCCCTAGTTTGCTTTCTTGTTGCTGTGAGAAACACCATAACCAAAAGCAACTTGGGGAGGAAAGGTTTTATTTCACCTGCCAACTTGTAAGTCCATCATCCAGGAAAGTCAGGGCAAGAATTCATGGTAGGAACCTGGAGGCAAAAACCATGAAGAAATGATGCTTACTGGCTTGCTTCCCCTGGTTTGCTCAGCTGCCTTTTTATACAACCCAGGACTACCTGCCCAGGAGTGGCATCTCCATCAGAGAGCTGGGCACTCCCACATTAATTAAAAATATGCCCCACAAACTTGCCTATAGGCTAATATGATGTAGGCAATTTCTGATTGAAGTTCCTTCTTCCCATATGAATCTAGCTTCTGTTAATTTAACAAAAATTAACCAGCACAGTGTCTAACAAAAATTAACCAGCACAATGTCTAAGTCTATGTGATCTATAGTGCATTATGTCTGTGTTAACTGTCAGTTTTTATGTTTGATTTAATTATCTAATGACAATGGTTGAGTATTGTCATTACTGAGTAGCTACAGTTTTGTTTTATGATATTGGGTATACCAATATTCAGTGCTCACATATTTATAGTAATGATAGCATATTGATGGGTTATTCCAAATATTTATTGGTTGTCTATATATTCTGAATAATTTTTTGGCTTGAAATCTACTTTATCAGATCTGTGCATATAAATAGACCTGGTTTTTTGCCTGTTTCCAAGAGCTTGGTATATTGACTTCAGCCCTTTTGTTTTCAGAGTTTACTTGTATTTGATGAATACATTCATGCCCCTCATGCACCAAACATCAAGGCTTAACTGCAGTGCAGTCAATTAGTTTATATCTTTAGATTCAATAGTTAGAACCATTATAATTAAGATTAATATTAAGAGAACTTTTTCATACAAGGAATTTTTGGTTGATTTCATGGTTTCTTCAAATATTAATTGGCCTTGTTACTCTCCCTTCGTTGTACTAGGCACAAGATTGTTTACTGAATTGTAGGTTTTTTCTATAATCTTCTTCATCTTTTACTATCATGAAATCAATTATTTTCTGTGTTCTCACAGTTAACACTCTATTTATTCCTCCTCTCTATGTAGGATTCCTTTAAATATATTTCTGATATGCTGACTTGGTAACAACTGATTGCTGTAGTTTGTGGAAAATCTTTATTCACTGACTTTAGGGGATAAGTGCTGGATATAATAATCTCACTTGAAATTTATTTACTTTAATGCTTAAAACGTATCATTTGCTATTTTTGTGGCTTTTCAGGTTTCTGCCAAGAAGTCTGGTGTTATTCTGATTGGTTGTCACTTGTAAGTGACATGGATGTTTCTTTGCAGCTTTTAATGTTATGTCTTCATTCTTTAGTCTTAGCATACTATCCAAGGTTCTATAGCATTTCATTTTACTTCTTATACATCTTAGAGATGTTATATCTGTTTAGAGTCTAAATGCCTCTTGTGCTTAAAATTTATTTATTTTTCTGTAGAATCAGCAAATAGTCTGCTTTAATTTCTATGACTGTTTTCTGTGTCTTAAGTTTTATCTCCCCTCATTTTTCTGCCTGTAGATATATTTTATCTTGTGGACATACTCCAGAGATTTGTGCTTAAGATTGGTCTTTTTTTTTCTTTATTCATGTATGACTATGATATTTCCTTCAACTTTTCTTGAAACTTTATTTTTAAATTTTGATTAATATAGCTTATTAGTGAGACTTCCTACAGATTTTTATTGATGGAATTGAGTTTTTAATTTTCAGAATTTCTATTTGTTTTCTTTCAAACTCCTTATGACTTTCTCATCTATGTTGCTGACTTATACATACACATTCTGAGTTGATTTCATCCATTCATTCATATGTGTGAAAGTCCTTGAACTCTTTTTCAAGTATACTTTCAAACTGTTTGTCCAGCATTTTAAACACTTCTTCAATTTTTTGGATATGGCATTTGAGGAGATAGTTTTATCTGCTTTGCTTTCTCATATTTCTTATAGTTTTGTGTTGTGATATCTATATCACATTGGATGAGTATGTCTTCAAGTTTACCTTTCTCATAGGGTATTGACCCTCTGTGGGGTGCTCAGTGTCAAGTTCCAAAAAGAAAGAAAGAAACCACTGTAATAGCTAAACTACATATAGAAGTACACTCAGAAAGTATTAAAGTTATCTACCATGCACCAACAACTATGAATCATATACTCACAGAAATAATATAGAGTAATATATTAAATTTAAACTCAGTTTGGGTAAAAGTGGGACTAATTGTAGTCAATGGCTATGAGAAAGAGCACATATAGTTGGGGGATGTTTAAAGGTTGAAATGGATCTGGGAGAACATATGGGCAGGAATGGGATTGAATACTAATAGAATACATTGCATGCATGTATGAAAAATTCAAATAATTAATTAAAATGTTCTATTGTAAAAGTAGAAATAATAATAAATGAATAAAGTAAATGAAGAGGACAGACAGGAGAAGGAAATAGAGCACTGATATTTGTGCTGGAATTTGGGTCTTAGTGCATTCATTTCTCGCCCAACAGTAGACCATCTGTGAGAGGGAGGAGGCTGCTGCACTCTAAGGCCTTTGTGGACCTGCAACTCAGGATTCTCCATTTCACCAGCATTGAACCACACAGAAGGTAAGTGGATGTAGATGTAGAGCTGCTCCCCAACCTCAATCATGGGATCACCAATGTCCTCAGTCATCACCAGGTGGTGGTGATTGCTCATGAACACACAAGTGATAGGACCTCAGAGCAGTGGGCCCTTCATTACCAGAGGATCTACTGCCTACATTGTATAGTGTGTCCTTGTCTGTCATTCACCCAGCCCATCACTGCCTTCGACAGGTGTCTCCCACAAAGCTGGTCTGGCAGACTCTCTCTAGTGCTTCTCATTTTGCAATTGTTCCTTGTTTTCTTATTTCCAAGAGTATTTTTGTCTCAAAGAGTTAGCCTCTCTCCAGAGTGCACCTGGCTGGATAGCCCTTAGACACTGAAGAGGAAAAAAATATTTTTTCCTTTTATGTGGACTAGTGCCAACAGCAGAGTCACAGTCCCAAATTTCCCAGATTGAATTAATGTTAGTGAGAATCTTGGGCTGACCTTTCAGGTAGGGGTGTCCATCTTTTTTGGTCAGAGACACATTATATTTGGATTGCCACATTTTAAGTGGCTTTTCCTCATTCCTCATACCTCCACCATGGAACTGGTGCTGGAGCTTTTGTAGCTTGCTACTCTTGGATGGACAGCCTTTCTGTCTCTCATGTAGTCCAAGGTGCATTTTTAACTGACTATGTACTTGAGAATACCTTGAACTACTAGTCCATCTGCTTCCACCTCCTGAGTTCTGGGATTGCAGGCATGTGACTACACCTAGTTCTCTGACTCTTTCTGCTTACCACAAAGTATGTACACAGCTTCTATGGTTATTTTACCAAAGAATTTCATGTTTTCTTATGACTGTATTGGAATTATACATTTCTGACAAAAATACCTGTTTTAATGGCACCCATATTCCGCGTTGCTCATTTTAGTACGGGAGGTATGTTCACCATAGTGTTTCAGCAATGGCTTAATTTATGATACCTGGCACCAGACATGAAATCTTGACAACATGCAGGGATGCTTGATTTTTGGTTTTTGTTTTGTTTTGCTTTACTCTTTTACTCTTTAGGTGCCCACATTCTAGCTCCCAAAAAAATAAATGGAGACTTATTCTTACTTATGAATGCCCAGCTTTAGTTTGGCTTATTTCTAGCCAGCTTTTCTTAACTTAAATTATCCCATCTACCTTTCACATCGGGGCTTTTACCTTTCTCTATTCTGTATACCTTTCTTTACTTCTGACTCTGCTGCTTGCTGTGTACCTGGGTGGCTGGTCTCTGGTGTCCTCTCTCCTCCTTTTCTAACTCCTGCCTCTCCTCTCCTCCTATGTATGCTCTCTGCATGCCAGGCCAGCCTGTCCTTTCTCCTGCCTAGCTATTGGCTGTTCAGATCTTTATTAGACCAATCAGGTGTTTTAGACAAGCAAAGTAACACAGCTTTACAAAGTTAAACAAATGCAACATAAAAGAAAGCAGCACATCCTTGCATCACTATCAAATATTCCACAGCATAAACGCATGTAACACATCTTAAACTAATATTCCACAACAGATGCTGCTGTGGAAGTCCAACTGTATTTCTATTTTGGGTATGTGAAATATTACTATTATTAAGATAATCCAATACAAATCTCTGTATTTGGAAAAGTACCACACCTTGCTACCTTGTTCTCATTTCCCATTTCTTTCTCATCCTTCATTGAAGGAATAACATATCATTCACTTTTTGCTCTACTATCACTTATGTTTATTTTGGACGAAGGAAATGTAACATGTTTTCTTACATTGCCTTCTTCCATGAGAGCATAGGGTGCACATTTCTGCTTTTTCATTTAAGAGCATTTCTTTCTTTACTGAAAATAGATTTTTTTCATATAATATATTCTGATTATAGTTTCAGTTCCCCCAGCTCCTTCCACCTCCTCTTTCACCCAAATCTGTATGTTTTCTTTCTCTCTCTCATTAGAAAACAAACAAATAAGATTAACAAAATAATATAAACTAAGATACAATAAAATCAAACCAGAATAGGACAATACAAACAGACAAACAGCAAAAAGAAAAAGCAGAAAAAGCACAAGAGACACACATTCACGCACAGAGAAAACTTATAAAAACACAATCTGAAATGTAGTCAGAATTTCCTTGGACCACCAGCCCCCAAATAATGACATGAAGAGTTCCTGTTAATTATGAGAGCTTGGCCTTAGCTTAGGCTTGTTCCCAACTAGCTCTCAAAACTTAAACTAACCCATTTATTTTAATCTGCATTCTGCCACATGAACCGTCACCTCTCCTCCACACTGTCTGACTTCTGTGTCTCACTTGCAAATTCTGACTCTCTTCTTCCCAGAGTTCCTGTCTCTGCTGGGAAGTCCTACCTATCCTCTCCTGCCTAGCAATTGGCCATTCAGTTCTTTATTAAACCAAACAGAAGGTGCCTTGGAAAAGACACATCATCACAGTGTACAAAAAGATTATCCAACAACATTGAAACCATAATATATATGCAAAAGATCTGTAAGGTTTTTTTTAAAAAAAAAATACCCAAATAGAGCATTATGGACTAAAAAACAAAACAAAACTCCAAAAATACCATTGAGTTCATTTTGTGTTAACCATCTACTGCTAGGCATAGAATCTGCTCTTAAATCTGGTTTGTATATCCAGTGAGACTCTTGGAGAAAACTAATTTTCCTTTTTGAGAAATTTAGAAATAGCTTCTGAGTTAGGGATGGGGGCTTGTGTTCACTTCTGCAGACCCTGCACATATTGCCACAGTCTCAGTGAGTTTATAAGCGCATCATTCCTGTTGTATCTAGAAGGCTTTGTTTCCTTGGAGTCTTCCATCCCCAGTGGCTCATAATCTTTCTGCCTCCTCTTTTGGAGAGTTCCCTGGTCCCCTGAGGGAAGGGAATTGAAGGCGATAACACATTTGGGACTAAGTGTTCCAAGCTAATAGCATTTCTTGAAATGCCTCCCTAACATTTCTTAAGAGATTTTCATTTTTTTTTACACTTGCATCAGACACATTTGTATGGCTATTCCATACCATTTTTAATCTACCTCTGTGTGAGGTTTTTAATTGTTTATATCTTGAAATTATACATAATGCTTCACTGAATATCCTTGGGTATACACACACACACACACACACACACACACACACACACACACACACACACACACACACATCTGTATTTATAGAAGTAGATCTTTGTAAGATATTTAAAGTTTTATTCCTCACGATTTCACTAATAATAGAACACAAATCACTTTATAATTTTGCCTGTATGTTACCAGAGACTAAGCTATAACTCAGTGTTATTTTAATATATTGCATACATCTAATTGTCATTAAATTTGGGCATTTATTTTTTGTTTTGTCTCTTCTTGACACTTTGTGTGAACTGTTAGTTCATATCTTTTCTTCATTTTCATTCATTTTGGGGCCTTTGTTCCTCAGTTTTTGAGTTCTTTATATAGGAAGCAGAGTTTCCCCTTGTCTGGGATGTTTTACTGCTACATCATTTCAGTCTGTAAGTTCTCTTTTGAAATGCTTGCATTTGATATTTTTAAATTCTGTGGTTTTCATTGGGTCAGATCACTTATTGCTTCCTTTCTTTACCTCTAGAATTTGAGTGACATTAAGAAATCCCTTCCTTATAGTAAGATTAAAGAAACCCTGTTGTGTGTTCTTGAAGAAGTTGTGTGATTCCACTTTTTGCTTAATTCTTTAACTCAATTTTTAGTTACTTTATACATGGCATGTTTCATGGATCTACTTTAAGGTATTTTTTAAATCAAGTCTCACTCTGTACATTGCATGTCTGTTTTTCCTTTAGTGGCTTCTCCATGTCACCTTTGGGGTTTTTATTTATTTTAATTATGTTTCATGTGTATGGGTTTTTTGCCTGCCTATATATCTGTGTAGCACGTTTGTACAGTTCCCTTCATAGCCAAAAGAGGGCATCAGATCCCCTTGAACTGGAGTTATGGATGGTTTCCAGGACTGGGAATTGAATCCATATCCTCTGGGAGATCAGTTAGTGCTCTTAACTGCTACGCCATCTTTTCAGCCCTTCATTAAACACTGATGTCCATCCATGTTGGCTTCTATTTCTAAGCTTTCTAACCTGTTTCATTCAGCTATTTGTCTGTTCTTATAGAAGAGGTAAGACACTGTAATTATAGAAATTCTCTAGAAAGTTTTCATTTTCTTGGTATGGTGTCAGGAGTCCCTTCTCAAGTGTCTTCCTTCTCTCTTCTTAGATATTCTTGTGTACTCTTTCACATATGAACTTTTACCATCAGGCTGTCTAACTCAGTAAAATGTAGATATTTTTGAAATTGAATTAAATTTATACATAGGGAGAACTTAGGAAGAAATTTTTTTAATGTTGATTTGTCAGGGAATAGTCAAATTTAAATAGCATTGCTCCACAACCCTTATAATGGAGTCTGGAGTCCTTATTCAATCATAGTAGGCACATCCACAACTGAATTTTGAACCAAAATACTGGAATATTCACAGATATTCCTAGGAATGGAACATGGTGATCTTGTAATAGAGCACAAACAGCAACTTTGTGAATACATTTCACTAACATTTGAAACAATGTGTGAAATCAGCTGCTTTGTTCCATGAGACTGCCCAGTCCCTTTCTTTCAAGACTGTTTGAGCTTTTCTTCACACAAAAGAAAGTTCTTGACAGATAGGATGTACTTAAACACTCTTACACCTTGAGCTACAACAGAAGACCATCATTTGAAGAACCTGGGACACGTTTTTAGGACTGCATGAACAATGTATCCCTGAGATAGAAATCCTGGAAGCCTCAAGAATATGTTCCACTTTTTTGTTCTTAAGTGTGATAATTTTATCTTAGTCATCAAGTCATTTATCCAAGGACAATGCCATAATGTGTGTGAGATGCTGTAGCAAAGAACCGTATTAGGTAGGTGATGAGCAACATTAATTTTGTTTTCTTATGGTTTCAACGTTTTTGCCTGGGATTTTTCTTTATTTGGCTTTTTCATATTGTTTTCAAAGCTATCTCATTTAATAATGCTATTTTCTGTTTATCAGTGTTGTGAAGGTCTTTTAGAGGGTTTGAAGTTGTTCCCGAAGTAGAAGAAAAACTTAGGAGCTTTCTGACTCTTTCATGTTTTACAAGATTCTTAACCCCCCTCATTGTGATTCTTTTCCCACCATTAACAAATTTTCTTGAATGTTTCTCCTAACCACATCAATGTATTCTTCCCACAGTCTGTGTCTTTTAAGATTGCAGTTTTAAACTAAGCTCCATATCACTTACTTGATATGCCTTTGATATTCATTGTTTATAACACATATTCATAATACATCTTGATGAGACTCATTGTGATGTGTCCATACGAACCTCTAGCTTACATGAATCGTATCCAACTGTGCTTTGCCACCTCAACCCTGGCACTGATACCAGACCCCAGATGTCAGTATTCCATTATCAGATTGACTATCTCTTACTTTCCACATGTGAGACAACATGCAGCTTTGAAGGGAACAGTTCTGAAGTCTTTGCCCTAAACTGTACTGCATTCTTTTGATTTTATGTTTTGTTTTTCATCTTTAGGCTGAATTCATGACTAGATTTTCCGAATATGCTTACGATCAACTTTAAGTTTTCTTAACCATCTTCCTTCATGTCTATCTTGTGCCATTTTGGTGTCTTCGTCTGCCACAAATACAGTGAGACGAGTGAGACAAATCAAGGGCTGGAATGTCTTTATTTTTCTCTTTAATCACAATTAATTTGATGTTTTAATATTTTCTATTGTACCACATTTTTGTAGATTTAGATTTTTCTTCATCATAGCTTATATACTATTGAGGAAAAAAATACTGAAGTCAGGTAGGTAAATGACCAAAATTGTTTTCTGCTTTCTTACTACCTATTTCTTTGTTGGAGACATGGTTTCTTTGTGTAGCTTTGGAGCCTATCCTGGAATTTCCTCTGCAGAACAGGCTGGCTATGAACTCAGACATCCACCTTCCCCTGCCTCCCAAGTGCTGGGATTAAAGGCATATTCCATCAGCACTCAGCCTACTACCAATTTCTAATGGTGTTTTATCACATACATACTTTATATACAAGGGAGGGGGAATAGTAATACACACACACACACACACACACACACACACACACACACACCTTTATACACTCACAAGTCAATTTCTAATCTGTGTCTATAGTAGATGTATCTAGTGTTGGCTATCTGGTTCATTTATTCTTTAAATTTCTGCAACCAGCGCTAGCAAAGTAAAGAAGAGGCTATGTATTCCCAGAACTTTTAAATATTTTGCCTTGTGATTCAGGTTCACAAAGATGGATGCAAAGAACCCAAAGACACTGTTGGATCTCGCTATACAGAGTCTGCTGAGAAATGAGTCTGCAGCAATCCAGGCTCTGGAGGATATGCCAAGAGTCTTTTTTGTTCCACTGTTCATTGCTGCCTTCGAGGGTGGGCATAAGAATACATTGCGTGAGATGGTGAAAGTGTGGCCCTATTACTGTCTCCATATTGGGTCATTAACTGTACAGGATCCTCAACATGAACTCCAGAAACCCATGATTGAGAATCTTCCAGTGCATCGTTCAAGGTACTCTGCTTCTAGGTAAGACTGTATAATAAAAACATGGAAAGACAGAGGCAGTTATACCATAGCCTGCTAATTTCTCAAAAGGAGAAACAAGTAAATGCTGAAGATTTATGTGTGAGGCTGTTGCCCACAAACTTGGTAATACATTAACGACTGATTGTATTCCATGTTAATTATGAAATCGGTTACTGATTGTATTCAATGTTTATTTTGAAATCTGTTACTGAGTGTTCTATTGATGGGTTTACGTAACAGGTGTTAGTTACATAAGAGAAAGACAGGAGCTTTAAGACTGGAGGGGATCTAAGGTGTATAAAGGATTCGGGGGAGGAGGCTGAATTTTCATGGGAAAGATTTGTTGATAGTAAAAGGAGTGTCAGCTATGGGTAAAAGAATTAGTTCCTAGATGTCACGGTTGATTCTATTCGGTTTCACTATCATTGTCTATTTCTCAACTATTCTATCTCCTCTTACCCCTACAGGAGACCTAAACTGAGGATCCTAGACTTAAGGCAAGACAACGACTGTAGGACCACAAGCTATGAAGTCAGCATCAAGGAACCTTTCTGTTTTCATTCTTGTGCTTATTCTGACAGCTCTATCTTGAAAATAGAAGGGCAGCATCATTTTGTTAATTCAGAGTCGATGGTTCAGTTCCCTAGGCCTGTAGAGTTACTAGTGGATCTTACCCTAGATGGCTCCTTAGTGGAAATAGAATTTATGGTTTTGCTTACAAGTAAAATTAGGGAGAGTTCAGGGTCTTTGCACATATGCTGTCTAGATTTGCAAGTTAATAAACTGTGTGACAGCAAATACACCCTGAATTTTCTTCATCTCAACTGTGTTGGTCAGTTGTCAATTGACACGGGTTTGCTGAGTGATATCACAAATGTCCTGTCTCAGATAGACCACCTAGAGAGCCTCAGTCTGTCTAAAGTCACTTTTAGATCTCCGGGTGGGAAACTCTTTAAAAATTTCCTCGGTCACTTGCAACGTATGAACAACCTTAAGGAAGTCAGCTTGTCTTCATTCTGTCTCACAGGACATCTGGACAGAGTCCTCAGGTAAGAGTTTGGGCCAGGGCCCTGGGTTTCCTGGAGAGCCTGTTGAGACAGGAAAGAAAACATTCTTGGGTATTCCTAATCTCCTGAACAGCTTTTATGCTTTCTACTTTGTTGCTTCTGGGAATTTGAAACTGGAGAAAGAATTACAAAAATTAAGCAGCCAGCAATGTACAGACAAGTGCAGAAATAAAAGGTGAAAAACACACTAGCCTTCTAGATATGAAGAGGAACAGGGAATGTGATAGGGGAAGACATTGTTCTATAGCATTGATGCACCTAATCGTAGATGCCCATAGTTCACAATGTCAGATCACTTTACTGATATGTAATCCCCACGGCATAGGCCATGAAAGTAGAGGTTGGTATGTAGGGACTGTCCAAAGGGAATTTTCAGTTGCCTGCTCTTTCTGATCCCTCCCCACCAAAAAGGTGAACTGAAATATACAATGGATAATGTTGTAAGTATCATGTGCTTTCAGTTTTTCTCTTTATGTTTCTTAAAACCATCTATTATAATGTGCCGCACACATTCTTAATATTAAAGGAAATTGTATCTCAGTGTTGAAAACAAAACGTTCAGCCAGATGTGGTGGCAAGGGATTTTAATCTCAGCATTTAGGAGGCAAAGACAGGCAGATTCTGTGAGTTCAAGGCCAGTATACTCTCCATAGTGAATTCCAGGACAGCCAGGACTGCAGAGTAAGATCCTGTCTAAAACAAATTCTCAGAGTCACAAAACTATTAAGTGAATTAAAGCACACATTAACACATTAATACCCAATTATAATGCATGTGAAAAGTAGTTTATTCTAGATATAAAGGTATAGTTTTCTTCATTCAGTCTTCATTCTTCAGAAGTTTTTTGTTGTTTTCTCCCTACAGAGTCCTGCCACCTGGACTGCATTTCTTGTATCTGACATTCTGTGATCTTTCGTACAGAGACTTCAGATTTCTGGCCCAGAGCCCTCATTTCTCCCGACTAAAGCTGTTGAATCTTAGCAACAACCCAGTGTATTGGGATGATTTTGAGCCTTTTCAAACCCTTCTGGTAAATCTCTCTAGTACTCTTCGACATCTAGAGATAAATCATTGCCTTATAAATGATACTGCAATCTCTGTTCTTATCCCTGCCCTGATTCGTTGTACTCAACTCCGTGTCCTCTGCTTTGCTTCTAACCCCATCACAATGCCTATGCTTGTGACTATCATGAATAATTTAACACCCTTGAAGAATCTAAAATATGTGATTTATCCCATCCCTGTACATTGCTATGAACTGTGGCCTTTTCAGGGCAGTGTAGACCGAAGGAAGCTTGCTATTGTACAACTACAGTTGAAGGTGATGCTAGAGCTTGCAGAGAGGGCTGACATGAACTGGATCACTTACTTAGAATAAATTTCACAGTCCAACACAGTTTCAACCCGATATGTACTATTTAAGTACTAAATGTTATTTCCTGGACCCACACACACAATATATAAGGTTCTTTACATTGTAGGAATTTACACTTAGGGAATATAGGTATGTAACTGATTCCAACACAGAATATTTTAGAAAAAATGGAGGACTTCGAGAGTTCCTGTGAGAGTAGAAAGCATAAAAGCTGTTCAGTTTAGGAATACCCAAGAATGTTTTCTTGTCTTGTCTACTATTGTTATATTTCATTTTACTGACCAGAGTGATGTGTATTGCATATAATACAGGATGATCAAGCCCTAGTTTGCTCTATCCGTGCCCATCCTGTTTGGTTTGCTTGTTGGTATATCACACAAATCAGAACAATGACAGCCTTTCCTGCCTATATTTGTGGAAGGGTTGGTGGTTTTTGAAGACAATGTTTTCATACCCTAAGTTACTTTAGGCTACTTTTGGTTGCTTTTGAAAATCCATCAGGATTTAATAGTGGGGCCGGGAAAAAAAGATAGCAGAGGCTTTGAGGTTTCAATAGAACCTTCAAGAACATAAATATAATATTTCCTTGATGTAGGCCTGCCCTAAAGTTTCCACTACTTCCCATGAAGTCCTCAGCTGGCTCTCCAGTCTTTGTCACATGAATTTTAGGTGGGATTTAGGTTCCTTGCCATAATATTCCCCCTTCTTCCTTTAGTTCTCTCACTCTACTCCCAATTCCTTTAATCCTGTCATTTCCTTAGCTGTATAAATAATTCCCTATATATTTTGATTCTTTTTCCACTAGCTGTGTCCCATTTGGTATGATACATACTAGCCATGTGTGAGTACTGAGTCCAACTTATTTTATACCCAGAACATAACATAATTATTAATTCAGTTTGCATATCCTAGACTTTCTTAGAAATGATGTGTGTAAAGTCTATAGTTAATAATTTACACAGGGCTAAGGAAATGCCTCAGTCGTCCAGTTGCTTACCACACAAGCCCACCTGTGCTCAGTCTGAACCTAGCATTTGTGTAAAAAGCTGAGCATCAAAGTGCACACTTGTCACTCCAGTGTAAAAAGGTGGAGGAAGGAAGGGCCTTGGGGCCATGTGGCCGGACATCCTAGCAAATTAGGGATTCGAGGTTCAGTGAGAGATCCTGCCTCAGAAAATATGTGTAGAAGAAAAAAAAAACAGTTACTGACTTTTGGCGTGCATGTCAGCATGTGCGTGAGCACACACGCACTCACAGAGACAAGGAAGTGCACACACCTCCTCCCACACATGAACATGGACACATAAAAATATCTTACTCGTATTGTTAATTTCTTGAAACAGCATACTGAATTGCAAAGACATGGTAAAGATATAAGATTAGGATTTGTTCCTTCCACCTGTTGAAATGACAAAACGACTGCATTTAACTGACTAACAAAAAGAATAGACTGTAAGTAATCATTTACACATAATGTTTTCTTACTGAAATAAATTAGTAAAAGCAATGGCTTAGAAATTTAAAATGATTTCTTTTTTTTTTTTTTTTTTTTTTTTTTTTTTGGTTTTTCGAGACAGGGTTTCTCTGTGTAGCTTTGCGCCTCTCCTGCAACTCACTTGGTAGCCCAGGCTGGCCTCGAACTCACAGAGATCCGCCTGGCTCTGCCTCCTGAGTGCTGGGATTAAAGGCGTGCGCCACCACCGCCCGGCGATTTCTTTTTTAAGTGTGGTCAAACTCAGTTTCAGTCTGACCACAGATAAAGTAAATGAATTTTGTTTTTAGTAGTGATACTGGTAAATATATCAAACTACATTTTACAGGCATTATTATAATAGGTAAACTGACAAAACAGTTAACATTTGTATTTTATTAATTTTTTGGTGGCAACCTTGTATTTCCAAGTAAGTAAGAAAAAGCATTTTAAAATATACTGAAATTAATATGTCATATTTCTTTTGTGATACATTTCAAATTTGTTCATATTTTCCATAATGCTTGTATCATGTAATGTACAAAATTTCAAAGACCTACTAATATGCCAGTGTAATGAGTGATTTACTTACATTGTTTCCAAGTTAAAAATTGTGGAGTTTTTGGCACTTTTTACTAAATAAAATATTAAAATTAGGTCTACCTGTTTCTTTGAATTTTATTTTTTGTTTTTTTCCATATGGCTCTTACTATATATTCTCTGAATAAGCTGGGATCCCATGTTCTCAGAAGTACAGTCTGACCAGTGTGTTAACAGTGGCAGAATACTGAGGAAGAGGCAACTCCATCAAGATTGGCATATTCTCTCTCTTTCCTCCATCCTTCCTTGGGTGCCATGTTTCTATCAGAGACACTGCACCCTGAGGTGAAAACTAGACCCTACAATGAAGAGAGAATTTGGAACTCATTATTGTCATATTGACAATGTGAAGGGTATTCTTGGAAATTCCTAGTGTAAGAAAGTGGTCTCGATACTTTGTTTTCAATAGATTTGAAAAATAACCCAAGGGAGTGTACTATGTTGCTTCTACATGGCTGTGGTAAAAACACTGTTCAAAAGCAACTGAGGGAGGAAAAGGTATGTTTGACTTACATGTCTCAATCTCAGTCCATCATTGGGGAAGTTGGGGCAGGAACTTGAACAGGAGCAGAGACAGAAAAGTTGCTTAGTGGCTTTCTGTGACTTGCTGAGCTACCTGTTTTATACAACCCAGGGCAAGTTGCCCAGGAGGCAGTGTCCACACTGGTCTGGGCCCTACCTCATCAACCATTAATCAAGAAAATGCCTCACAGACTTGCCTATAGGTCAATCTGATGGAGACAGTCCTTCATCTATGGTTCCCTCTTCTTCCATGACTTCAGTTTGTGTCAAGTTGACAAAAAAACTAACCAGGGCTGTTGACCCTGTTTGCCACACAAACATAACAACTGAACTATACCCTTTCCTTGTTTATCCCCAATAGCTCATGTTATTATCACAATATAAAAGAGTATGACCTTAAAAATACCACAGCCTTTAATTTTTTCAGTACATTAACAATCCAAGATCTCTTTAAAAATTCAAAGTCTCTTAACTGTGATTTCCTGTAAAATTAAAAATAAGGAAACTCCATAGTGAAACCCACTATTTTGTGGGGTGATTCAAATATATATATATAATTTGTTCTATTCAAAGCATTTTAATATTTTGCCACATTTAACATGCAAAAGAAATGTACACATGTGGAGTTCATAAGACAGCTTGCAGGAGTTGGTTCTACCTTTCTGCCAAGTGGGTCCAAGGGATTCAACTCAGGCTGTCAGGTAAGGCAGCAGGTGCTTTTATTGGCTGTACTATCTCCCTGGCTCCTTTTAACAGGTGTTTAAGAAGTTCAAAATACCTTCTTTTGTAAGACAGTATATATTTATCTGATTCTAAATTACGTGTAATAGATTAACATAATCAGCTTACTTTTTTATAAATCATGTTTTTTAAAGATTTATTTATTATGCATACAGTGTTCTGTCTGCACTTATCCCTGCAGGCCAGAAGAGGGCACCAAATCTCATTACAGATGGTTGTGAGCCACCATGTGCTTGCTGGGAATTGAACTAAGGACCTCTGGAAGAACAGCCTGCTCTTAACCTCTGAGCCATCTCTCCATCCCATAAATCATGTTTTTAAACCTACAGCAGAGGGTTTTTTTTTCTCCCCTCAGCCTTAATTTCCAAAATTAGCATTTGAAAATACTGAAATTTAAATATTCTACCCGGAGGCTCAAAGTGGATATTTCAATATCTACATTTTAGTTACTACATGAAGACGATTTCCAAGTCAGAGACATTTTAGTTAGACCCGCCTGAGGTTAAGACTTGGAATAACGAATTTTTCAAGGTCCATAAAAATAGAGAAAGGGAGCTGGAGAGATGGGTCAGTGGTTAAGAGCACTGGCTGCTATCCCAGAGGACCTGGGGTTTGATTCCCAGCACCCACACTGTGGGCACAACCAACTGTAACTCCAGTTCCAGAGGACCTGACATACTCTTCTAGCCTCTTCACACTGTGCACACATAGTACACAGTCATCCATGCAGGCCAAACACTCATACACATAAAAATGGAAAAATTTAAAATACAAGCAACAACCCCTGGAAGTCCCAAACTCACGTACTGAACTAGAATAGTGAGAAATGTTAGAATGGTGTGGGCTTTGAAAATGTAATAAAAGATGGTAGCGTTAGCTGTATTTGTCAGTTCGGTTTAGGAAACCTAGAGACAAACTGTGATCCATCTTGGTGAACTTAGAAAAGTTGATGCAATGTGATATGTATATGTTTAGGTATGTATTTCTGGTTCACCAACACTTGCAGGTGAGTCT
The DNA here is from genome assembly GCF_007827085.1 of Peromyscus californicus insignis. Classification (NCBI taxonomy): domain Eukaryota; kingdom Metazoa; phylum Chordata; class Mammalia; order Rodentia; family Cricetidae; genus Peromyscus; species Peromyscus californicus. Next base: position 84,960,675 of record NW_026294391.1, read on the forward strand.
CACAGATGCCGCTGTACTTTCAAGTGAACTTCTGGTACCTGCACATCTGGGTAAGACTTGATGTCACAACTAGACTTTAAGGTCAGACTCTGCCCCACCTACAGTTCCAGGTGTATCTCCATGTTTAACTTGTCCTAGATGGATTTCCCTCATGCTCCTGCACATGGCTGTGATCTGAACTCTGAAATCACTACTGTTTTCCAGGCCTAAAGCTTGACATACCTGATGCAGAAGAGAGACCCTAGGAATGCCCTACCCCGTGCAGGGAGCCTGTACTCTATGGTCTCAAAAGCTCAGTTGCTTATCGCCTCAGAACTACTCCTTCCAGTCTCCATCACATCTCAAAACTCCTGCCCCAAGCTGAGAGACCCAGAAAGCTCAGGATCAGAGAGCACTGTCCCATTGCATTGGCCCCTTTCCTGTTGCAAAGCTGCCCCTTATCTTCAAATAACTCCTGTGTAAAAATCTCCTCTGATTTTTCTAGGTATTTTACATTTGACATTTCCAGTATTATTAAGCAGTGCATCACAGTAACCTGTGATTCCCCTTTCAGCATGTGCCCAGTTCCTGAGGCCTGGGATTATGTCTTTCACTCAGCTCTCTGTTTCAGTACCCATTGTTTTCTGTGCATTCACACACTGGCATCATTCTTCTGTCCCTCAGTAGTTTCTGGTAACTCGTTTGTTTTCCAAATGGTCTCTAAAATTGAATTGTCCAGAGGTGCTGGAAAGATGGCTCAGTGGTTAAGAGCAGGTGCTGCACTCCACAGAGGATTTGGATTTGGTTCCCAGCACCAACATAGGTTGGCTCACAAATGCCTGTAACTCCCAACACTAGGTAATCTGACACCCTGTTCTCACAGTTGTATGTAATTGCATTTACATGTTCAAATACACACAGATATACACATATACACACAAGCAAGATTTTAAAAATTAGGTTGTCAATAAAAGACGATAACATTTTTAATATAACCATGTAAATGTGAATATTTGTGGAGAATTTTTATGTTATTCCAATTGAGTCTTTTCACACTAGAATATAGAATATCCTTTCATTGAGACTTTTCACACTAGAATATAGAATATCCTTTCATTTCAGAGCTTCCTTAGCTGACTTTCAGAAATTTTGAAAATTTCCCTCTGCAAAGCTTATATAATATCACCCTTTTAAATCAGCTCCTACAGGAGAACCCAGCAGACAAGATCAAATAAAAATGATATAACTTTGCCAAACTGAAATCTGAAGTGGCCCTGTATTCCAAAAGAGCAGAGAGTTCCATTCACCCTGAGCCAAGGATACAAGGAGGGCCCTCTGGTTTATAATGTATTTTTACTGGGCATTTACCCACCAACCCCGCATTTCCCCAGAGTTTTCTTGAGTGTGAGCAGCAGAAAATATTAGATAGAAGGATTTAGATTGTGGAGATAAACAGATAGAAAATAAAGGATAGCCTCGAGAGGGCCTGGAACCTATTCTAACGGACCCTGACTGTCTCTGCTCCAGGATATTTATAGAGACGCCAAGGGGTGGAGCAAAAGACCTCCCCACCCCTAGCCCAGCCCAGTGCAGACCATTTCACACACCTGCATTCAGGCCCGTGGTCCTAATCATCCTGTATGTGGACCTGCTGGGCAAAGCCAATAGGAACCCGAAAACGGGCTACCACAGGTCCCCCTTTCTTTTTTTTTTTTTTTTTTTTTTTTTTCGAGACAGGGTTCACTGTGTAGCTTTGCACCTTTCCTGGAACTCACTCTGTAGCCCAGGCTGGCCTCGAACTCACAGAGATCCACCTGTCTCTGCCTCCCGAGTGCTGGGATTAAAGGCGTGCGCCACCACCGCCCGGCAACCCCCTTTCTTAATATATAAAAAATAACTCATTATTAATAGCTTACAGCAATCTCCATAGCTGTTACACCTCCCAGTATGGGAGCAGAGGGTGATAAAGATGGCATTTCTGTTTTGAAAAAGGTGACTACAGCAGTCTTAGCTGCCTCAAACCCTTTCTAAACCAAAAACTTAATGCAATCGAAAACTTAAAGAATCCCTTAGCTTCATCATTACCATTAACAGGTTAACAAAAATATTGCTATACATACATAGTCACAATTCTCCCCATCTTACAATTCAAGGCAAACTCTTTACAGAACCATTTGAAATAACATAAATGGTGCTATATATAGTTAACAATTTTCTCAGTCTTACAACTTTACCTCTTAATCATTTGAATTTTCTTGCTAACAGAACATAGGAAAAACTTCTGATGTATTCACATCCAACCTTAATATTTCCTTAACTCCACAAAACCAGGGTGCATTAATATCAATAGGTTAAACATAATTTCTGCAAACAAAATTCAACCTTAATTCACTCATAACTCCTCCTTTTCTTTATAATTTTTTAAACAAAATCCCAAACCTAGTTAGAGGAACATGAACTTATACAATTCCTATAAACCCATATTGAGATGCAGTATTCTCAATCTAACCATTAACACTTTGAAAACTTTTAGCAAAACATTCAAAAGCAGTTTCTTAATAAAACTCTTTACACTTTAAAAGTAGTCTCTTAGTATACCCCATTTGCATTTCTTACTAACAAAACATGACATCTACTTAGACAACAATTTTTTAAATTAAATAGACTAAGGAATACTCTCCCTTTTCTTTATAATTTTTTAAACAAAATCTCAAGCCTAGTTAGAAAACCCAAACTTTTTCTTTTAAACAGTTCCATTTGTAACACAAAACCAGTTCCATAACTAATTCCATTTTTACATACACAGTTCCATAAAGCAAATCACCAGTTAATAAAGCATATATGCATACACAAAATTGCATCTTGACTCTAGGTAGAAACAATAAATTTTTTTCATTTAAACAGTTCCATTTTTAACACAAATAATTCCAGAAAACAGTTCCCAGGTCATTACTATAAGTAAATTCAAAATTATCACATTGCAATGAAATCACTTGTTAATTTTATTTCTTAAGTCCCAAAATTCAAATACATTCTGGTACTAGCTTTCCAAATATGAAGAAATCCATAACCAAAATCTTTTTGTAGTTTTATCTCATTATGAGTATTTTATCTCAATATGTTCAAAAAGTTCAAAAATAAATAAATTCTGATATCAGACTTCAACTTCCAAATATGAAGAGATGTTTTACACCCAAAACTTTTCCAGCTAACAATTTTAGTTTACACAATTGTCTCTGCATCTCTGCAACTTTCATTCTCAAGTCAGAGACCTTCTTAGTTACAGTAATATTTTAAACTGCACCGTTTTTGCAGTTATCTCAGGCTTTTCTGTATTACGTTGATTTTCCACGGATCTCAGCTGCGGATGCCTTGTTGTGGTTCTGGCATCCACCATTCTTAGCTTCTTAGCACCTTCTGGAGCTTTTGAAATCATTCAGACTGCCTACTTTGCAGTCTGCTAGGACACTAACTTCTGTGTCTCAGGGTCTTTCACCATATACATTAAGCATAGATTCACACTCAATATTTATACTTTTTACAATCTTATATATAACATATTAACATCTACTTATTTATACTTCTTAAGGAAACTATAGAACTACTTTAGCAAATATATTTCTTATTTACTTCTTATTTTCATCTTCTACAACTAGAATCTTTACTTATTTACTTCTTACATTTTTATTTAAACTTACATTTACAAATTCTTATTTAAACTTACATTTACCACTAGCATCTTTACTTCTTACAAGCTCATTACTACATGTCTTAGGACTACCTTAGATACTTCTTGCAAGCTTATATTCTTTGTTGTTGTTGTTTTTCAAGACAGGGTTTCTCTGTGTAGCTTTGCGCCTTTCCTGGAACTTGCTCTGTAGACCAGGCTGGCCTCAAACTCACAGAGATCCGCCTGCCTCTGCCTCCCGAGTGCTGTGATTGGGCCACCACCGCCCAGCTGCAAGCTTATATTCTTAAAGGAACTCTATAGATTTATTTTACAAACATATAGGGCTACCATTAGCATATATCTAACTTAGCAAACACCTAAAGATTTCTTAACACAGATCTAACAAGACAGAATAATTTCTACAAACTCACATCTTTTCATCTTTTTCTACTTCTTACTCTTAATTATCATCACTATCTCTATTAGAAAGATTCTCTTAACTAGACAAGAAGTACGTACATCATTTCTAAAGTTTAGAGTTTATAGTCAGCTTTGCTATACAACACTGGGATTTAGTGAGTGTTGTCGTTATAGAATTGTGATAGTTGTTGCTAGGGGACTGTAACATTCTTGGGACGAAGCCACACCCCAAAGTTGCTGAGTTCTCTCAACCTTTCAGCAGAGATGCACTGTCAGTGGTAAACGGTTTTTAACTAGAGGCAGTCCCTTCACCCAGATTTGTAATAGCTCCCCTAAGTGCTTCAATTCAGACAAACGTTTCTATTACAGCAGTACTTTTGGTTTATTCTACTGAAAAACTTCACTTCATGCTGAAGGTGAAATTACTGTATTTAGTTGCTGTAAAGCTATTCACAAAAATACTGCACAGCTATTAAGTGATAAAGTATTTTTCTAAAGGAGCTAGTAAAGCCAAAAGCAGCACAGCTCCAAACTCTATTTCCTTACTGTTTGCATTAACCAGTGACAAAACCTCAAAAACACTAATCGAGCCACTTTCATTCTGGTTCCTTTATAGGAACATCATTGGAGCTGACCTTCCTTAGTTCCACGCTCCTTACCAAATGCTCTTGTAACCACTGAGCTTCATTCTCCTCTTGTGAAAAAACACAAACATGTCCTTGACCCCATATTAACACAGGATCGGGACCATTCCATAATCCCAGGCAGGGATCTTTCCATTTCACTTGAGCAAAAGTCACTTGGGTGCCACTGTGCCAAAATCTATCTGCAGCAGACTGCTGTAGCTAGAGTTTTCCTGCCTGGCTCACAGTCAGGACAAATCTCTGACACCCGCCAGTCCTACAGCCATTCAGACCCAACCAAATAAACATAGAGACTTATATTGGTTACAAACTGTATGGCCGTGGCAGGCTTCTTGCTAACTGTTCTTACAGCTTAAATTAATCCATTTCTATTAATCTATACCTTGCCACGTGGCTCGTGGCTTACCGGCATCTTCACATGTGGCTTGTCATGGTGGCGGCTGGCAGTGTCTCTCTGCACCCAGCTTCCTGTTCTCTCAATTCTCCTCTCTGTTAGTCCTGCCTATACTTCCTGCCTGGCCACTGACCAATCAGTGATTTATTCATTGACCAATCAGCAACACATTTGACATACAGACCATCCCACAGCACTTCCCCTTTTCTTTTCTTAAAATGGAAGGTTTTAACCTTTACACATCTCCAAAGTTAACTTGGTATATTTGGGAATTTGGGCGTAGCTTCTCTTACTACTTCCTGCTGGAGGGTGGCGCTGTATCTTATGGGGACACAAAGAATATTTTAGGATTATGGAGTAGTCCATGAGGGTGTATCGTCTGAGCCAGTTGCCTTGAAATGGATCTGGATGTTGGATCATCTGGGCCATGGTGTCATCAGAGACCTTTCAGGGGGTCTTGGCTAGTCAAACCTGATATATCTTAATCTGGAACAAATCCATAGCCTCTGACTTTCTGTGGAAACAAAAGCAGAGCCTCCTTTCCAAAGCAACATATCCTTACATCCAAATTTTGAAGTCAAGGTACCTTTAAAATATACATTTTGGCATAACTCAACAGCTTTTGCAATCAAATGTTTTTCTTCAGTTACGAATATCAAAGAGAACATAATCCAGATTCTCTGTGTGGTAGCCATCTTTACGTGGCTTATTTTTTTTATTTTTATTTTTTACTCTTTCACAACTGAGACTTTATTGGTTGAGTACACAGACATTTCAATTCTTAAAACATGGACCCAAACTCTAAGAGTCATACAATGTATTCACGTACCCAGAAGAGCCATGTGTTGTTTCTCTTTGAACTTATTCCAGTGATGTTCCATCCTAAACTTGGCAAGTTTTCCATAAGACTTCACATAACAATCAAATGCTCACAATCCTTAATTCCACTGACTCACAATTTTATGCCACATACAGTACATATTCAAAATTTCAATCTTTCACAGCACTTATCACAATTGTTAGGAAAATGGACTGCCATGACCAGAGACAGTTTGACAGGGCAAGGACCAAGGAGTGGTTTTTTAGGATACAGTTCTACTAGAAACACGAGACCAGAAATAACTGAAAATATTCCAGACACAAATGCATGACCAAGACTCCAAGTATGCTTTGTGTTGTAGGATATAAAACTAGCCCCCTCTACGGAATGTTATGGTGACCCCCGAGACAGTCACAGCCTCTCCTGATTCAGTATCCTGCTCTTTTCTGGTTGTACCAAAAAATAAACAACCAGCAAGTGATTTAACCTCTTAAAAAAATCATTTACACTTAAAAAATGGGATGAGGCAGGACTTCTTCCCACCTTCTAAAAATGTTTCTAGAGCTACTAAAAAACTCGCATTTACAAAATAGTTGATAAAAATATTCCTCTGGATTGTACAAGAAGGGAGGCGGGGACACTGACAGACACGATGGATGGTTAGTCGGACTTGGCTTCTTTCTCTTCAACTTCAGAGGCTGGACTCTGGTTCTCAGCCTCTCCATTCTCTGCAGGCACGTCTGTGGTCTGCTGGTCAGCCACCTCCACCTGTTTGCCCTTTGCTCCCCTCTTCCCTTTGGTTTGCACTTTTTTGTCTGATGGTTTATCCTTGCCCGCGGCCTTCTTCGGCTTCGCGTCCACCTTGGCAGGGGTGGGCTTGGCCGACAGCCTCGTGGAGCGCCGCTTGGACTCCGCCTTGGCCGCTCCATCCACGCTAACCTTCCTCTTGGGCATCGTGGCGGCGCTGGGTGGGAGGCGTGTGCAAGGCCGAACCCGTCACGGAGCTACGCCGCCTCGGCCGCCACCAAACAAACTGCCCATGGCTTATTTTTTTATATTAGCTTGAGCCTATTGCTTTAAACTGCAGCCTTCTAAGCCTGAAAGGGCACTGGCGCTGCTGGCTCCGCCCACTTCAGCTTCCCAACATGGCGGTGATACGTTTTCCGCCAGGTCTGGGAGCCATCAACTCTCAGAAATAGTGGGTCTATGCTTCTATCAAAGCAGCGTGTAGCCCAGAAACCTCTTTTTTTTTTGTACTAGCAAAGGCTAAATCCACCACACAGCCTAATGTGCCACTTGCAGAGGCCTCATTCCCGCCATACTGCAGATTGAGCATGCACGCCAGGAACCCACAAGTAGCTCAAACTGGCAAGCTGCCGCTCATTTGAGAGAGACAATTAGGAAGCTGTTTTTAGCTCCGTTTTAGAATCTTTTCAGGTTCCAGGTGGAAACTCTTGCCAACTGGTTGGACGCCATTTGTAGCTAAAGTTTTCCTGCCTGGCCCACAGTCAGGACAAATCTCTGACACCCGCCAGTCCCACAGCCATTCAGACCCAACCAAATAAACATAGAGACTTATATTGGTTACAAACTGTATGGCCATGGCAGGCTTCTTGCTAACTGTTCTTACAGCTTAAATTAATCCATTTCTATTAATCTATACCTTGCCACGTGGCTTGTGGCTTACTGGTACTTTACATCTTCCTTGTCCTGATGGCGGCTGGCAGTGTCTCTCTGCACCCAGCTTCCTGTTCTCTCAATTCTCCTCTCTGTTAGTCCCGCCTATACTTCCTGCCTGGCCACTGACCAATCAGTGATTTATTCATTGACCAATCAGCAACACATTTGACATACAGACCATCCCACAGCAGACTGCTCATGGACATCCATATTCAAACAGTTCAGAACAAAAAGAGCATGATTTAATGCATTATGTGGTGGTTGAGGGTAAATTTCTTCCTTTTTTATTTTTATTTTTTGAAGTTGTACTTTAAGACTGCTATGAGCCCTTTCTACAATACCTTGTCCCTGAGGATTATAAGGAATACCTGTTTTATGTGGAATACCTGTTTTATGTACGATTTCCCATTGGGTACAAAATTGTTGAAATGCCTTACTACTGTATCCAGAACCATTATCAGTTTTAATAATTTTTGGTATACCCATATACGAAAAACACTTCAAGCAGTGCATAATTACATGTTTTGTAGCTTCCCCAGGTTGTGCACTAGCCATTAAAAATCCTGAGTAAGTGTCAAAGGTCACATGTACACACCTTAATTTGCCAAATTCTGCAATATGAGTAACATCCATTTGCCACAGATGATTAGGAAGAATACCTCGAGGGTTTACCCCTAAGTGAGGGACAGGAAAATATTTTGGGCAAACCCCACATCGTTTAACTATTTGACGAACTGCTTCTTTGGTAAAAATAGAATTGCTTTCTTAAGCTTTTGCTATTTTGATGATGAAGAGCATGTGACTGTTGAGCCATTTCCACTTGGGATAATGCTACTATCTTTGTTAACTTATCAGCCATTGCATTACCCTCAGCTAAAGGATCAGGAAAATTGAAGTGAGCTCTAATATGGCCCACAAAGCATGGCAGCTTTCTTTTGTGAATAGCATCGTGAATTTGTTGAAACATTTTGACTTGATTGTTGTTAGCTCCAATATTTTCACCAAAACTGTTACTATTCAAAGGAGTCAAGAACATAGATGTTCTTTCATGAAACATATCCTTCATTAACTTACTTTGAGAAAAAGCATTTTCAGGATTTAGTATTTTCACTTCATTAGCTTTAACTCTTGATGTTATTATTAGCAGCTGTGATATTTAGCATTGATTTCTTATAAGGAACTTTCAGGTAAAGCAACTATTTTTTTTAAGACAGATTTTTCTGAAGTTTGTTTCCCATCTATAAAGCAGTCATTTCTTTTTGAATGCCAGTTTCCTTGTCTCCTTATTAGATTTGAAAAGTAATCACTCATTGCAGGCCTTTTGTTCCAGAGGTAAAGAACTTTAGTTTCCCCGTAAGTTTCTTCATATCTAAAACAATGTTCAGTGTATAAACTGCTTTCTCTTGCTTTCTTAAGGATTTTAAAGTGGCTTGTTTGCTCTTATAGGTAGCTTTTTGTCTGATCTGAGTTCTCAAGAGGTAAGATTAAGCTTTCTAGCATTTCTTTGAGAAGAAACTTCATTCTGAGCAGAAAGGTTTTTGGACAGTATCGCCATCTTTAGCTGAAAAACTACATTTCCCAGAATGCATTTCTCGTCATCAGCTCACTGTTATGAGCTAGCTTATGGACTCCATTTCCCATAGTTCTTTTTGGGCCTGAGAGTCAACTTCTAAGTTCTTTTACTGGGCTTGCTTTGAAATTCTTGCCCGAACTAAGCTTGAGTTTTCAATTATAGGACATTGGGAGATTTCTATTCTCTCCTCAGCTGGCTTTAACAGGTGTCTTTCCATCAGACACAGCCCGGGAATCAGAACTGCACCTGCCTCGTTAGCACGCATTGAGGTGGGCAATTTCTGATAGCAACTTTCCTCGGGGCTTGTGTTTGCCTTAGCCAGTCAGTGAAAAACAAAAACATTTACAACAGCTTTTCCATAGCTCTTTCAGAGAGATTTTCTACCACTGCTTTTATTCTCATTTTGCTTGTTCCTTTCCCACCAGATGCAGAGCTTCAGATACCTAAGGCTGCGGCTCTGTTCCTCTGCTAGCTGCCTTTGGAGATAGGGGCTTTCTTCGCCAATCTGCCTAAAACTCTAGCAGCTTTCTCAGGTCATGCATTTTCTGGGGAGGAATATGTCCCTTCTCCATTTCTTCAGAGAGTCTCTCTCTCTCTTTCTCTCTGTCTCTGTCTGTCTCTGTCTCTGTCTCTGTCTCTGTCTCTGTGTCTCTCTCTCTCTCTCTCTCTCTCTCTCTCTCTCTGACAGTTCCCAGTTTGTTCTCAGTTTATTCCTTCTGCCCCAGAAACAGATTCCGACACTACAGTGGCGGCTTTCCCTGCTACCGAAGGTAGGGGCTTTTTGTCTGTTACTGTTTTCAGGGTCTGTGAAGTTTGTGTTCATAAACTAAGCTTCTGCTTTTCTAACAGGGGAGGTTTTTGCCATCTCTAAACTCCCATTAGGACAGGTGTTTTGCCTCATCAGGCCTTCACCTGTCCCAGTCCCCCAGTGGGTTGCATTTGTTTGTCCGGTGTACTCAAGGACTGAGCTTATGCCAGAGGCAATCACCCCATAGGGCTACACTCCCTCATCTCAGGGAGTCAGTTGAAACAAAGCTTTTCTCAAAGACATGCTTTCTCTGATAGAAAAGAACTTTACTGCTGGATAGTTCTCTGTTCTGCCGTGGCTGGGCTCTTTCCCCAGACAGCGTTCTGACTCAGCTATGCAACTACAGAGGCAGTTTGGCTTTACTGCTTTCCCAGAAAGGTCTTTTCTCTGATAGGAAAGCTTTTCTCAGATTTCTTTTTGCAGCTGTGGAATTATCAACCTGGGACTTATAGGAAAGTGGGCAACTGTAGCTAGAGTTTTCCTGCCTGGCCCACAGTCAGGACAAATCTCTCTCACCTGCCAGTCCCACAGCCGCTCAGACCCGACCAAGTAAACACAGAGACTTATATTGCTTACAAACTGTATGGCCGTGGCAGGCTTCTTGCTAACTGTTCTTACAGCTTAAATTAATCTATTTCTATAAATCTATACCTTGCCACGTGGTTCATGGCTTACCAGCATCTTCACATGCTGTTTCTCATCGTGGCGGCTGGCAGTGTCTCTCTGACTCAGTCTTCCACTTCCCAGCTTTATTCTCCTCCTTGTCCCACCTATACTTCCTGCCTAGCCAATGGCCAATCAGTGTTTTATTTATTGACTAATTAGCAACACATTTGCCATACAGAACATCCCACAGCAGGCAACTATGCCATTCCCACTGGCTTTAGCATTGTTTATTCACTAGCAGTTTTCCCCTGGGTCCTGCACCTTCCTGCCTCAGCTGTGTGCTCCAGGAAGTTTGCAACTGCAGGAACCCTAGTATCCCCGAAATGCATTTCATCTCAGAGAAGCTGGCCAGTTGCCTCTGGGTTGTTGGTCTGAAGCTAGGATAAAATGCTAAGAGAGTTTGCATTGCTTCAGGGGATCTTTGCCTTGGGGACACCTTTTAATTGATGCTTGTTCAAACAAAACCCTTGATGCTTCAGCTCAGCTGCAACTGAAAAGCTTGGCTTTTTTGCTTTTCCCAGTAAACAGTTTCCTGCCCTTTTGGGCTCATTGTGGCTCTTCACCCTTACTCTCCCAAGCGTTTCCCTCAGGGTACTCTGACCCACTGTCTTTTACTAGCTTGAAGAGACAGAGCTTAGAAGAGGTTTTTTAGGAACTCCATCCCTGCCTCCTGTATTGCAGGGAGGATTTTTAAAGCTTGAAAGAGAACTTAGAGGGGTTTTGCTATCTTAAGAGGTTTGTTTTCCCTTAGAACTAATCACAGATGGTCCCCATACTAATCTTCAGGTGATTCTAATTTTTGTCCTTCTGAGAAAGAAAGTTAAAGGCTTTAGTTTTTAAGTTTTTTTTAAGAGAGCTTTTAGTTTGAAAGATTAAGTCCTTTTAGAGAGATTTTCCCCCAAATTTTCCAAGAAAAGCTTTTTAGTTTAAGAGAAAGATTTTTTGCCAAAAGAGGAAGACCAACTCTTTTCCCAAAACTTCTGAATTTTACACTTCTTGGCTTTTTACACCCACATTTTTGCCTCAGGGAGAAATCACTTCCTCCTGCTGCTTGGACTTAGCATTTCAGCTGTCCCCAGGTCAAAAGCTTCCATAGGAAACTTTTTCTTCCCCATAAGCTCAAAGAAGAGGTTTTTTACTACCTGTAAAGCTCAAAGATTTTTATCCCCCAGTTTGCATTCATAGCCCCCAAAGTTAGAAAATTGAAGAGTTTTTCTGTCTGGTTGCTTTTAGTTATCTTAAATTTTTTCTACATGATCTTACATTTCTAAGTTTTTCCTATATTATATTACTACACTATACCTTATTTCACAGATAGAAATTGAAAAAGGGATAGAAGATAAAAAAAATTTGACAGAAGAGAATTTTGTGCTGCAGCATTGGACATCCTTCCAGTCCGTTTTTCCTTTTCTCTCGAGGATAAAAACCCCTGCCCCTTAAGCAAAAGACCCCCCCCCCCCAACAGCACAGCCAAGTGCAGACCATTTCAGACACCTTCATTCAGGCCCGTGGTCCTAATCATCCAGTATATGGACCTGCTGGGTAAAGCCACTAGGAACCTGAAAACGGGCTCCCACATATTTGGAGCCAATATATCTTCCATTCCCTACCCTACAATTCTTCTCTCGTGGCAGTGTGTGCCTGGATCCCCAGCACTGTCAGACAGAGACAGGTGGATCCTGGGGCTCACAATAAACTAACAAAATGCAACTTCCATTTACCTCCTGCTTCCCTCTTAGATTTAGAGCCTCACTAGGTGTGGGAGCCCATCTTCAGGTTCCTCGTGGCTTTACCCAGCAGATCTGCATAGAGAGGATGATTGGACCATGGGCCTGAGTGCAGGCGTTTGAGATGGTCTGCACTTAGCTGTGCTGGGGGGAGGTCTTTTGCTCTACCCCTTGTTTTTTCTATAAATACCTTAGGGCAGAGACAGTCAGGGCCCATTGGAACAGGTTCCAGGCCCTCTCCAGGCTATCCTGTATTTTCTTTCTGTTTATCTCCACAATCTAAATCCTTCTATCTAATATTTTCTGCTGCTCTCACTCAAGAAAACTCTAGGGAACTGTGGGGTTGGTGGGTAGCTGCCCTGTAGAATGGTACCATGAACAGGGACTAAAGACAAAGGAATAGGGACTAAAGACAAAGGAAAATAATTATAGTAATACGTAGTGGGTATCTGTTCCATCTTTGTCCTGGAAGTACTAGCCCCACGGAGGCTTCTGGTAACTGTCACGCCTCCGAGGCGGGGCTGAGACAGGAGCGCTTAAGACCTGAGATCTGGATGTGCCGGCTCTTTTGGTTCCTAGATCCTGGTCGCTAGAGGTAGATCGAGCAGAGTTCTCCAGAGAACACCGCTGGACTGCACTACACCTTTTCTGGACCCTGTAACCTATCCTTTTACTTGTAAGTTACCCCACAAAATAAACCTCCCTTTTAACTATGTAGAGTTGCCTTAATACTTCCACCAATAGTAATATTTAGTTTTATGCAGGAGTTTTTGGCGAAATTGAGAGTAAGGTCTTGCCAGTTGAAGTGGCCAGTCCATTGTTGTAGTGAAAGTAAAGAAATTAATAAAGGCAGAGCATTTTATCCTCGAGTGAAAAGGAAAAAATGGACTGGAAGTATGTCTGATGCACAAAAATCTCCTCTATCAAGATTTCTATCTTATATCTTTCTCAATTTCTATCTGTTAAAAATAAGTATATGGAATAGTATAGTAATATAGTGTAGTAAAAACTTAGAATGTAAGGTTGTGTAGAAAAATTTACTTAAAATAAGTGTGACAACTAGACAGAAAAAATCTCCAATTTTCTAACTTTGGGGGCTATGAACACAAACTGGGAAAAAAATCTTTCTTTGAGCTTTATTGGTAGTAAAAAAAATCTCTTGTTTGTACTTATAGAAAAAAGTTTCCTATGGAAGCTTTTGACCTGGGGACAGTTGAAATGCTAAGTCTAAGCAGCAGGAGAAAGTGATTTCTCCCTGAGGCAAAAATGCACGTATAAGAAGCCAAAAAGTTTAAAGTTCAGAACTTTTTGGGAAAAGTTGGTCTTTCTCTCTTGGGAAAAAAATCTTTCTCTTAAACTACAAGCTTTTCTTGAAAATTTGGTAAAACATCTCTCTAAAAAGGCTTAATCTTTCTCAAATTAAATGCTCTCTTTAAAAAAAAAAAAACTTAAACCAAAACCTTTCAGAACTTTCTCTAAAGGACAAAAATTAGAATCACCTGAAGATATTAGTATGGGAATCACCTGTGATTCACTCTAAGGGAAAACAACAAACTTCTTAGAATAGCAAAACCTCTTTAAGCTTTAAAAATCCTCCCTGCAATGAGGGAGGCAGTGCTTGAGTTCCCAAAAACTTCTCCTCGAAGCTCTGTCTCTTCAAGCTAGTGAAAGGCAGCAGAGGGTCAGAGTCCTTTGTGGAAGTGCTTGCGAGAGTGTGGGTGAAAAGCCATAAAGAGCCCAATAGGGCAGGAAACTGTTTATGTGGGAAAAACAAAAAAGCCAAGACTTTTCAGTTATAGCTGAAAAGGGTTTTGTTTCTGAGTGAAAATGAAAGAGTGCTCCTAATTGCCCTAAGGCAAAGCTCCCCTGAAGCAATGTGCTTCTGAGAGGTGACTCACCAGCGCCTCCAAGTATGAGTGCATTCCAGAGAAACTAGAGTTCTACAGTTGTCAACAACTTCCTTCCGGGAGTGCAGAGCTGAGGCAGGAAGGTGCAGGACCCGGGGAAAACTGCTAATGAACAAGCAAAGCTAAACCTGGCAGTTGCCCACTTTCCTGCAAGTCCCTAGTTGTTAGGTGGGGCTACACATTGTCCACAGCTGCAAAAAGAAATCTCTCTGAGAAAACCTTTCCTATCAAAGAAATGACCTTTCTGGGAAAGCAGTAAAGCTGAACTATGTCTGCAGTTGGGCTGTTGAATCAGGAATGCTGTCTGGGGAAAGAGCCCAGCCAGGGAAGAACAGAGAACTAACAAGGAGTAAAGTTCTTTTCTATCAGAAAGCATCTTTTTGAGAAAAGCTTTGTTTCAACTGACTCCCAGTGAGATGAGGAAGTATAGCCCTGAGGGGTTAATTGCCTCTGTCAATAAGCTCAGTCTGAGAGTACTGGGACAAATAAAGGAAAGCAATCCACTGGGGAATTGGGCCAGGTGAAGGCCTGATGAGGCAAAACACCTGTCCTAATGAGAGTTTAGAGGTAGCAAAAACCTCCCTTGTTAGAAAAGCAGATGTTGGTTATGCTGTTTATGCTGCGGCTCTGTTCCTCATGGCTGGTCGCCGCCCACGGCGGCCATGGAGCCTGCTGATTAAAAGAATCACAGCCATGGTTACCTTTTAGAGCTTTATTGGGAGGGGGGAGAAAGAGAGAGAGAGAGAGACAGAGAGGGGGGAGGGGGGAGGGGGGGAGGAGGGGGATGACCAGAGGAAGGAGCAGAAAAGGAGAGAGACAGAGTGCCCACCCGCTTTTTTAGGATGGGATGCTGATGAAGGCTGATGATGTAATTAAGGACCAACTCCTTACATCCCAGGCTTTCCCTTATTATAAAAAAGCAGGTAGATGGGACTAGGGGCGTCGTTCCTCACAAAAACTGCTTCCAGCTGACTTTGGGACGTTGATTGGCTCTAGGGGAATGGAGAAGGGGAGTTTTCCGAGGTAGACAGGCATTGTGGAATGCTGTCTGTCATCTGTTTGTTCTGGAGACATGTATCCCTCTTGGCTGTGGCTGGGAACTTTCTTTTTGACAAGATGCTTTTAGCTGTTACAGTTTCTTATTTGATGATCTCTGGACTCCGGTTCTGTGGTGGTCCTGTAACATTAGCTGAACAATGAGTTAGAACAGGGAACTGGGAAGAGAAAAGCTTGTGGTGTATGAGAATTTATTTTTTTGGAATTAGGGACAAGGCAAAGATCAGGGCCCTGTCTGTATCCACGTGAGAAACACAGGCAGTGGATCTGGAGTGAAGCAATGAGCTCTTATTTTAGGTGGAAATCTTTTTTCATTAAGTAACTCTGAAAGTGCAATTAAATCTGATGAGGTGGTAAGGCTGTCCTCTGTACCCAATAATAAAGGAGAGGTGATATCCCAAAACTCCCAGGACTGAGTCAATGACTCTGGTGTCCAGAAGGAAAGAATCGGATCGCTTCCCTGCTGCATTCTGGGTTTCCTGCCATGTCTGTAACCAAGCCTATGTCTGCTGGAGGTCTTAGCTTGATGTACCCATGCATCTTGGTGCCTGGGGGCAGTCAGCTGACTCTGTCTTTCTAGGCAGCACTTTTAACAAGGCTGTTGATGGCCTGGCAGGGTATTCACTAGCCCGTGGCCTTTTTCCTCACTTGAAACAGGGACCCAACAGCTTTTGGGAGTCAGCGAGTGCCAGCACTTGGCAATTTCGTTTTCGGGCTTTTATCTCTTCCCTGGCACACCTTAAATGCCACAGCTGACTCTCTTGCCTGTGGGGTCAGGAGCCTTGCTCTCCAGATGCTTAAGTTTTAGTCGGGGAGGTCTGGGGAACAAGAGACGGATTTTACTCCATGTCCTGAAGTTTTTTTTCTGGTGATTGATGGCTTAAGGACAGCTTTTGGAAGATCTGCCAGGGGGCAGACTATAAACTGATACTTTCCGGAAGACTTGTCTGAGGCTATAAGCTGATTTTTGGCTTAAGAGCCATCCTGACTACTGTAAACTTATTTGTATGGATCTTAGCCGCTTCCATACCCATCTGTGCTTCTCAAGGCAGTTTGAGAATGAGTGGATGGAGTTAAGGTGAGTTAGGGAGAGTCATATAAAATGCCCAAGCCCGCCCATTTGAGCCTGCCCACTGCCGGTGGAAGTCAGACAGAAAAGGTTGCACGTGGCAGACGCAGAAATGGGGAAGGAGAAGGGTTTAGAGCTTCAGCAGAAAGCTTGGAGATAAAGTAACTCTTATTTGCTGGCTCGCTGGCAGAAGTTCCCACAACTCTGTTATGTGGCCAGATTTGCTGGTGCCTGCCCCTATCCGCTAATGTATCTGCCCCTTTGTCCCATGACTGTAGCTGAGAGAAAAAATTAAAAATTAAAATAAACTGGGATCAGACTACAATCTTGGGTGTCCCCAAAGAGTGGAGAGAGATCCATGAATCAGGTCAGGTTCGCTATCCTCTTCGTCAAGGGATGCGAAGGGCTGTGGCTGCACTGTAGTTGGTCCATCCCATAGATCCGAGACAGCATTTACTTTCTCATCAGAAACAAAAATATGCCAGTACAGCCCGAGGACAACCCCTGGGGTGTCCGTCGCAAAGAATATAGCTCAGGCTACAGCCGCGAGAACAGCAGACTTACTGTGGTGAAGAATCATGGCAGTAGCAGTGTGGGGGTCCAGCGGAGGCGGTGAGGGACGTGCGTGCTCACGGTCTCGCAGTCTTGAGATCTCGCAGTCTCGCTGGATGGGGGAAGAGGCGGCAAGAGGCAGCAGTCAGCAGGTCCTAGGTGCGGTGCTCAGTGGTGTATCCAAGTCATGACACCAATGTTGGTTATGCTGTTTATGCGGCGGCACTGCTCCTCGTGGCCATGCCAGCAGAGCGTGCTGTTTAAAAGAATCACAGCATGGTTACCTTTTAGAGCTTTATTGGGAGGGGGAAGAAAGAGGGGGGGGAAGAGGGGGCCGACCGGAGGAAGGAGCGGAAAAGGAGAGAGACAGAGTGCGCACCCGCTTTTTTAGGCTGGGACACCATCGAAGGCTGATGACGTAATTAAGGACCAAATCCTTACAGCAGAAGCTTGATTTTCAGTCTGTATGCAAACCACACAGACCCTGAAAATAGAGACAGACTAAAGCCCCTACCTTCAGAAGCAGAAAAGCTGCCACTGTGGCATTGGGAAATGTTTCTGGGACAGAGGGAATAAACTGAGTCCATACTGGGAACTGTCAGGGAGAAAGACTCTCTCAAAAAAAATGGAGAAGGGACAAATTCTTCCCTAGAAAATAAAAACTGCTAAGAGTTTGAGGCAGATTCTGGGAGCGAGGGAAGCCCCTATCTGCAAAGGCAGCTAGCAGAGGAACAGAGCCGCAGCCTGAGATATCTGAAGCTCTGCATCTGGGGTGGGGGATGTTAGTTATTTGGCGGCGCTCTTACCCTGCAAGGAAATGTCATGAAACGCGACAGAATCCACTAACAAGACAGAATCCACTAACAAGACAGAATCCACTAACAAGAGTTTTATTAAGAGAGAGAGAGACAGGTGTGCTCAGGCCTGCGGAAAGACACATGCATAAGGAGGAAAAGCCAGGAATATGACTCCGGCTTATAAAGGCTGGGTCGCGCATGCGTACACAGGCTCATGTGGCTACTCCACACATCCGCGTAGATCACATGGTTGTGCTTCGTGCTTTACGTAACCATGCAAAGCCACAGGGTCCTGGTCACACAAGACGTTTTGACCCAGAACTGGCTATTTTGACCTGGAACTGGCTAGGCGAAAGTGTCTAGGTCTGCCAGGCATGCCCAACCGTAGGGGCATGTTGAGAATCTATCAGGGGAGGAACAAGCAAAATGAGATAAAGATCTATCAGTGGGAGAAAATCTCTCTGAAAGAGCTATGGAAAAGCTCTGTTGTAAATGCTTTTGTTTTTTACTGACTGGCTAAGGCAAAACACAAGACCCAAGATAAGTTGCTATCAGAAATGCCCACCTCAAATGCATGCTAACGAGGAAGGTGCAGTTCTGATCTGGGGCCAATGTCAGATGAAGGAGAGAAATCTGTTGAAGTCAGCTCAGAACACAAATCTCCCAATGTCCCATAATTGAAACATAAAACACTTGGTTCAAACCTCCTGGGCGAAAATTTTGAAAGCAAGCCTAGTAAAAGAGAGCAGAAATCCCCCAATCTCCCATTGTTGAAAACAAAACACTTGGTTCAAATCTCCCGTGCTGAAAACAGAAACTTGACTTTTCAATAGGAAAGCAGCTCTGTAAAAGAGAGCTACAAGTTGACTTTCAGACCCAAAAAGAACTATGGGAAATGAAGTCTGTAACAGTAGACTGATATCGAGAAATGCATTCTGGGAAAGGTAGTTTTTCCACTAAAAATGACAGCATTGCCCTGAAAAATTTTCAGCTCAAAAAGACATTCAGAGTAAACTTAAAATACAGATTTTAAAAGAATAAGAAGGAGGAAAATCATCTCAGAGTTTGTTGAATATTAGTTCCAAGGAAAAATTGTAAGAATATGGAATTCGGAGTTTCTTGGGTTTTGGCTCCTTGAGGAAAATACCTTATTTTCCCTAATAGCTGTGCAACACATTTTTGCTAAGAGCTTTACAGTAGTTTAACAAGAATTTCACCCTCATCCTGAAGTGAAGCTTTTTATAGAGCAAACTGAAGGTTCTGCTACAACAGAAAGGTTTGTCTGAATTATGGCTCAGAGAAGGAGTTATGAATTTGGTTAAAGGGACAGCCTCTGACTAGAGACCGTTTGTCAACAAGTCATTTTAAAATGCTTAAGAAAGCAAGGGAAAGTAGTCCATAAACTGAACATTGTCTTAGATATGAAGAAACTTATGGGAAAATAAAAAAGTTCTTTGCCTTTTGAACAAACCGCCTGCAATGAATAATTCCTTTTCCAATATAATAAGGAGACAAGGAAACAGGCATTCAAAAAGAAATGACTGCCGGCGGTGGTGGCGCACGCCTTTAATCCCAGCACTCGGGAGGCAGAGCCAGGCGGATCTCTGTGAGTTCGAGGCCAGCCTGGGCTACAGAGTGAATTCCAGGAAAGGCACAAAACTATACAGAGAAACCCTGTGTCGAAAAACCAAAAAAAAAAAAAAAAAAAGAAAAAAAAAAAGAAATGACTGCTTTATAGCTGGGAATCAAACTTCAGAAAATCTAGCTGTATTACAAGAGTTGCTTCACATCTGAAAGTTTTTTATAAAAAAATGCTAATTATCACAGCTACTAACAGTAACAACATCAGGGGTAAAAGCTGATGAAGTAAAATGATGAAAACACTTTTTCTCAGAGTAAGCTAATAAAGGTTATGTTTCATGAAAGAACATTTATGTTGACTCCTTTGAACAGTAGCAGTTTTGGTGAAAATACTGAGCTAATAAAAATCTATCAGAAACATCAGCATTGTTAAAGACCTCAAGGCAAATACAGCTTTAAAAAATTAAGAAGGGGGAAAATTGTATCAGAGTTTGGTGATGAGTATGAAAAGCAGCTAAAACAATTCTCTTGATATTAAGGTTCCATCTTGCAGTCTGGGGATAGTAAGAGTATAAAGAGGCTTCAGACTGAGGAGTTTGAGACAATTGTAACTAAGTATCAGCAATGTTTTCAGATCTGCTGAAAGCTGCAGATCTTGGAACCCCACTCCAATTTAGACAACTATCTTCTGTTGGAAAATTGTTTATTGAAACAGAATATTCCTTACAAGAAAATGTTAAATCTCTAAGTGTTAAGAAATCTTTAGGTGTTTGCTAAGTCAGATATATACAAATGGTAGCCCTATATAAGTTTGTAAAATATATCTATAGAATTTCTTTAAGACACATAGAAAATGGCCATGATATAAGTTTAAGAAGTAAAGATATAAGGTAGTTCTATTATAAGCTTGTAAGAAGTAAAGATGCTAGTTGTAAATGTAAGTTTAAATAAGAATATAAGAAGTAAATAAGAAATATATTTGCTAAAGTCATTCTATAGTTTCCTTAAGAAGTATAAGTAAGTAGATGTTAATATGTGAGTATGTAAAAAAGTGTAAATGGTAAGTGTGAGTCTATGCTTAATGTATATGGTGAAAAAAACCTGAGACACAGAAGTTAGTGTCCTAGCAGACTGCAACGCAGGCAGTCTGAGCGGTTTTAAAAAGCTCCAGAAGCCCCTAAGAAGCTAAGAATGGCGAATGTCAGAACCAGCATAACAAGGCATCCACAGCTGAGATCCATTGGAAAATCAACGTAACACAGAAAAACCTGAGATAACAGCAAAAACGGTGCAGTTTAAAATATTACTGTAACAAAAAAGGTCTCTGACTTGAAAATGGAAGTTGCAGAGACGCTTCTTTGAACTAAAATTGTTAAGTGCAAAAAGTTTTGGTTGTAAAACATCTCTTCATATTTGGAAGTGAAAGCCTAGTACCAGAACTTTTTGAAATTAAAAAAATGAGATAAAACTACAAAAAGGTTTTGGTTTTGGACTTCTTCATATTTGGAAGGGTGGTACCAGAATTTATTATTTGAATTTAGGGACTTAAGGAATGAAATGAACTATGGTGATTTCATTGCAATGGGACAATTTTGAATTTACTTATAGTGATGACCTAGGAACTGTTTTCTGGAATTATTTATGTTAAAAATGGAACTGTTTAAATGAAGAAATTTACTGTTTCTACCTAGACTCAAAATGCAGTTTTGTGTACGCATATATGCTTTATTAACTGGTGATTCATGAATTGTTCTGTGTTAAAAATGGAACTGTTTTTTGGAACTGTTCATGTAAAAATGGAATTACTTATGGAACTTGTTTTGTTTTACAAATGCAACTATTTAAACAGAAAGTTTGGGTTTTCTGACTAGCTTGAGATTTTGTTTAAAAAAATTTCTAAAGAAAAGGGAGAAGTAATATTTCTCAGTGAAAGGATAACAGTGCGGGTTGTTCGGAGGAGGAGTCACGCACGAGCCCTGGTTACCAGAGTTAGAATAGGCTTTATTAGAGAGAAGAGGGTACAGGACAGGAGAAGCCAGGCCTGGCAGAAAGAAAGGGGGGAGAGAGAGAGAGAGAGAGAGAGAGAGAGAGAGAGAGAGAGAGAGAGAGAGAGAGAGAGAGACCGGGGAACATGGTGCCGCCTTACAAAAGCCAGGACACATCTGCACACACAGGCCCACAAGCAGAGATCCTGCAGTCACATCCATGCGACTACGTGACCTCATACCTATGGGGCATGGGTCACGCAGGACTTATGACCTGGAAATGACTAGGTGGAGTTGACTAAGTGTCCTGCCGGGCATGCACGACCATGGGGCGTGGTTGGAATTCCTATCACATAGTCTATTTAATTAAAAAAATTTTTTTGTTATTTAAGGGGATTAATGTCATGTTTTGTTAGTAAGAAATGCAAATGGGTATACTAAGATTACTTTAAAGGGTAAAGAGTTTTATTAAGAAACTACTTTTGGAAGTTTTGCTAAAAGTTTTCAAAGTCTTAATGGTTAGATTGAGAATATTGCTTTTCAATATGGGTTTGTAGGAATTGTGTAAGTTTGGGTTTTTCTAACTAGGATCGAGATTTTGTTTAAAAAATTATAAAGAAAAGGAGGAGTTATAAGGGAATTAAGGTTGAATTATGTTTGCAGAAATTATGTTAACCTATTGATATTAATGAATCCTAGTTTGAAGTTAAGAAAATATTTGATGTTAGCCTGTTACTGGGAATGATGAAATAAGGGATTCTTTAAGTTTGCAATTGCATTAAGAGTTCTTGGTTTAGAAAGGGCTGGATGCAGCTAAAGACTGCTGTAGTCACCTTGGACCAAATCCAAAAAAGGAATGCCATTTTTATCATGCCCTACTCCCATACTGGGAGGTGTAACAGCTATGGAGATTGCTGTGAGCTCTTAATAACGAGTTATTTTTTATATATTAAGAAAGGGGGAGCTGTGGGAGCCCATTTTCAGGTTCCTAGTGGCTTTACCCAGCAGGTCTGCATAGAGAGAATGATTGGACCACGGGCCTGAGTGCAGGCCTCTGAGATGGTCTGCACTTGGCTGTGCTGGGGGGAGGTCTTTTGCTCTACCCCTTGTTTTTTCTATAAATACCCTAGGGCAGAGACAGTCAGGGCCCATTGGAACAGGTTCCAGGCCCTCTCCAGGCTATCCTGTATTTTCTATCTGTTTATCTCCACAATCTAAATCCTTCTATCTAACATTTCCTGCTGCTCTCACTCAAGAAAACTCTAGGGAACTGTGGGGTTGGTGGGTAGCTGCCCCACAACTAGGTGTCAAAATTCTGCACCAATGTGGCTCATCTGGGCTAACAGGTGAGACTGAAGACACACCTGTCTTCCAGATGGGGACAGGGACATTTTGATTTTCTCAGGCCAATGAGATCAAACCATATCTGTAAGATAATGACCCACCCAAGAATGTAGATAAACTGGTATCCCCAAAGCTGGAAACCTGGGGCATCAGTGAGATTTAGCAGCAGTACCTACAACAGTCTTAATAGCCTGGGAAAACATTGACAAATTGTTGAGTGAAAGCAGCAGTTCCCACATCATGCATGATTGAGACAGGCATTAAGCTGTGAGGATCAAGCCAAAAATCTGCAAAGGAAAGCCTGTTACAGGTAACATAGAACCCTCTGTTACGAACGTGAAAGTGGAAGGGTGGAGGGAGGACAGACAGTGGAAGAAAGGAAAGGGAAATGGAGCAAGGGATGAATCTCATTACTGCAGAGATGATGGTGCCCAAGGAGTGGTTGTGGAAAGTGTTCCATTTGTGAAACTCGAGTAAGTTTGAAAACATAATGTGGAAGAGTCAGGAAATGCGTGAATCTTAATGTTGTGGGTGTATTCCTCTCTTGATTCCCTTAGATCTCATGAGACACCTGGAATGATAGTAGAGGTTGTAAACATAAGTTTAGTTTAGTGGAAAATACAAGGAAAACTGTGAAGTTAAGGTTCATAACTTTCATGATTGAGGTAGGCAGCAGGTGGCAGAGATCCTGATGTGGTGTTGGCTGGATACTGATAGATCGGAGAAACCCTGTGCTTGTGAATGTGGGATGGGTTGAGGGTCCAGGAAAGATGCTTCCAGCACCCTATGCAGTCTGGGAACAGCCATTAGGCAAACTTTGTGTTTTTCATCTTCATTGTGATCTGTCACAGAATACACTAAACAGACTCATAGACTCATAGACTCATCCATGTTCCCATTGGGGGACCTCTAATTGGGTTACTTCATGGGGAGCTCTACTTGGGTTCTTCAAAGGAAGAAGACAAAGAGCCCCTATCACCTATCATGGACCCAAGAATGAATCCTTGTTTCTAGAATGTTGAGTTCAAGACATCCGAAGACATTAATTAGTGTACACGTCTGTTTCTCATTGGAAGAGGCAATAAGAAATGATTTTTACAATATCTCAGTTAACCTAAGCCTCATCAATACTATATCTAATGCTCTATCTTCACATTTTAAAAAGATTTATTTTCATTTGTGTCCATGTGTGAGTGCAGGAAGTATGTGTGTGCACCAAGTGCATGCAGGTGACCACAGCATCCACAAGAGGACATCAGATCCCCTGGAACTGGAGTTACAGGAAGTTGTGAGCTCCCTGACATAGTTGGTGAGAACCTAACCTTTGTCTTCTGCACAAGCAGCAAATGGTTTAAACCACTGAGCCATCTCTCCAGCCCCCATGTCCGTTAAAGATCCATCAACATCACACTCTGTACATGGACAATAGGAAGTTTTTATAAGATGGCCTCAAGTGAGCTCTGTGAGGATGGTATCCTGAGATAACAGTTAATAAATTTCCTCACAAAGCTTATGTCACACTGACAGAGCTGAGTGGAACTCCTTCCCCAGCCTTTCCCAGAGAGCAGCCTCTCCTTTAGAAGATGGACTTTCAAGGCTTGAGGCAGGACCATTTTGCACTCTCTTGGTGTTGTAGTCTGGTGAGTCCCCATCAGCAGCCCTCTGGGTGATGAGAAAAGAGGAAATCCCACCCAGGAGAACTGCACACAGAAGCACCATGAGATAGCGGGTCCCTAAAGGGATGAGAGAGGTTAGGGGAAGAAGAGGGAGGGGAAATCACATGTTCAGCAAGATGTCAAGCAAGTATTAGTTACAACCATCATTATTCAGATATTCAGAATGAGGTGCTAATTTGGGGAGTTTAACTACATTTGAAAAATAAGATTTTGTCATCTGATTAACAGCTGATTCTGGAATTACCATCTTTTGTTCTTTTAAATAGTGTTTTTATTAATTTTTCAGAATTTCATGCTGTGTATTTTGAACTTACTCACACCCCCACCTCTTGTAAAGCTTTTCTAGATTTCCCTTCGCTCTTTTGGGTTCAGAATGGAATCATAGCTCTAGGAACTACTATTAAATCTTTCATGAGGTACTAAGCTCATTTTCAAAAATAACTGAAATATTTTATCCCATGATATTACTGGAATCTAAAGTTACATTCTAGAGGAGAAAACAGGACCCTGCCCAATGCCATTAAGACTGAGAGGGACAAGGAAACCCACTTGCCAGCCCCGGACTACCTGCCCTATGGACCTGCCCAGTGCCACAAGTTGATGTCCCGGCCTGGGCTGCTGCCAAGACCCATACCTGGGTTCCAGGCCCTACTCCAGCAGCAGTCTGTGTTGATGTCCTTGGCTCCTGTACAAACGAAAGCCAAGAGGATAGGGCTGCACAGAGTTGGTCCTGCCCCTCACTGACTGCAACACTAGGGAGAGTTGACTCTTTAACAGCTACAACACTCAGGACACTGGCCCTGCACCTGGCCTGGGCAGCACAGTAGAGCTGACCCTGCTGACAGGGGCATTGGTGAGACGCCCCAAGAACATGAGCATGGGAGATCTAGCCCCACCCCTCATCTGCCATAAGATGGTATGTGAGAGACAGAGATGCCTTCCCCTCCACCCTGCCCCTCACCACCTATGGCAGGGGGGAGAGCTGGCCCTGAGGTCATAAGAGCAGGAGAGCTGTCCCTGCCCCTCACCAGCTGTAACACTAGGGAGGGTGCCCCTGCTCCTGCCTGGGTAATGCAGTAGAGCTGACCCTGGTGGTGTTGGTGTGGGAGAGCCAACCCTGGGGGCATTAAAGCGGGAGAACTGGTCCTGCCCCTCACTCCTTCCTGCATAGGGTGAACTAGCTGGGGCAATGCCAGAGAGATCATCCTGGTGGTGAGGACAAGGGAGAGCTGGCAGGTTGATCAACCCAGCAACAACCAAGCCCAGAACCAGGGCTATGACTCGGCCTACCCCAACATCCACCTCATCTATGATCTGCTGGAGCACATGAAGGAGTCAGACCCACAGATCCAAAGCTGCAGTATTTCCATGACACAGGGTGAGGATATGCAAAA
This sequence comes from Peromyscus californicus insignis, assembly GCF_007827085.1. NCBI lineage: Eukaryota > Metazoa > Chordata > Mammalia > Rodentia > Cricetidae > Peromyscus > Peromyscus californicus. Next base: position 84,986,417 of record NW_026294391.1, read on the forward strand.
GGAGTCCCATGAGAGCCCAGCATCCACAGTGTAGCAGAAGTCAGAGGCCTCGAACCAGACCAATGACTCCTTGCAATGAACTCTTGCAAGTAAAGATATATGGACACAAGTATATACTGTGTGATTCACGGGACCACAAAACACGTTCCACAACAAGAATTTTTTTCTCTCTTTTTTTCTTTTCTCTTAAATTTTATTTTATTTTACTGGAGGAGGTTACAAGGGCAGAGGGCAGATAAGAAGGCAGGGAGACGAACGGGATGGAAATACTTGTAGCGAAAGCCACAGAGAATAGAAAAAGTTTTGTTTGTTTTTTTTTAAAAAAAACCTACATTCTAACTGTATAAAAACACTGAGTTTTGTTAACACTACGGAGAAACATTTCCAAGCGAATCCTAAATATTAGGTTATTATCTATTATCTGTGAGATCACTTACTAATGGGGAGGATAGGTAGTGATTTCATTGAGCAGTTCATACATCATATTTTTAATATGTCAAAACACAAGCACTCATGAGTTACTGAGGAATCGTGAGAATATTAAATGGAAAAGAATAGCTTCAGTGGAAGTTCTTTCCTGTAGTTCTACTAGTGGAAAATAGTGTGTGTATGTGGGAAGATACAATGATTGTGAAATACAGTAATGTATCAGAAGAGTGTGCACCATTATATGAGCAAGAGACACCTTTGATGCACGAGAAAGGAACTGGACCACTGAGAAAATGATTTCCCTCTACAACATCATTTTCTCTAGTTTTTAAATTTCTACAGTCAAGACAACTCTAATTTCATAATTAACATATCACAGAATATAATTGTGAGCAGATTAACACAAGTATTTTGGATATACAGATCTTTGGAAAAGCATTCATTGTATTCAATGTTATGGAGGAACAAAATGGATAAAGCGATGTTTTGTTAGTTTGAGTGTACGTGTCCAATGTGGGTGAGGATGTGATTGTGTCTCCTCTAGCATTATATATTCCCAGATGCAGTTTTTCCCTCACTGCAGAGAGGGCTTGGGATTATCAGTTTCAGTTAGATATCCTAGGTATGGATAAACATAAAGTGATCACATCCAATGATTAAAATATTCATAAAGCTCAGACTGATACCATCCCTTCAAGTTCCTAGTCTTGGTCTCACTTTCCAGACTACAGAGTAAGCTGTTCAGACTCTCAGAGGGAAAATCCTGACTCTGGCCACTAGGCGGCACCACAGCTGTTTCCTTTTGAGTTGTTACCAATTAAATATCTTAAATGTTCACTGTAACAGGGGTTCTGTGTGGCAAATCTCCACCCATGCACATTCAGACAGTTCTTCTGCTGTTGACCCCAAACCTGCATTCCACTCAATGGTTCATCTTTTCCTGCCTCGGTGCAGATTGAGCCCTGCACACTGTAGAGATTTCTCTCCTGGAGTAAAGTATGGGTTCTCCAACATGCCATCCTTTCACAGGCCTCTCCAAATTTGTCCAGTTACTGGAGTCCCTTCTCCTGTCTGCTCTGCACACTGCTGCCAAGTCCTGAACCAGCATCTCCATCTGCTTCCACTCACCCCTGCCTTCCCTGGCACATGCTGGTAATTCCCACTGAACTCCAGAACTACCTGACGTTTTGTAATATGGACACTTGGAGTATACTAGTGTGTCTATCTCTAGCATGTGCTCTCGACTGAAGCTTGGGTATTCTCCAATGATCTATTTGTTGAATCTTTGTTGTCAAGGCAACACTAATGGGAGAAGGTAAGACTTTTAATAAGCAAGACTTTGTGGGAGACCCTATGCCATTGGAGTTGTGCCTCTGAAGGGATGGATAAAGGAAACCCAGGCCTGTCTCTTTGAGCCTGTGTTTCCTAACCATGAGAGGGCTGGTTTTGCTCTACCATGTACTCAACCAAAATGGTGCTGCCTTACAACAGGTCAAAATCAACAGAGTCAAACAGTCCAGGACTGGAGGTTTTAACACTACAAGCAAAACTGCTTTTGCTTTATAAGCCAATAGTCTAAGATATTTGTTACTCTAATGGAAACCTGAAGTACATGACCCTCCCTTACACCTATCAGGATTTTCATAATAATAAATATTTTACTTATGTGCATAAAATGAAATTTTTTAGACAGTCTCATTGTGCCCTCAATGGCCTGGAACATCTGTAGACGCCAGGCTGGCCATGAAGTCACAGATATCTGCTTGCTAATGTATCATGAGTGTTGGGATCAAAAGTGTGCAGCAGAATGCCTGGCTAAAGAGAGTTTTTAAGGAATTATTTTATGTTCATTTTTGTGGTGCAGAAAATCTAAAGCCTGTCTTTGTAAATGCTAGCTGAGCAAAGTCTCTGCTAATGAGTTACACTGCCATCCTAGAGTATTTCTATTGTTGTTTGCTGTATCCATGCCAGACAAGAATTCTACCAGGGAGTACATTCCTAGGTCTAAGATTTTTCTTTAGATCTTTGTGGACACTTAAGTTATTTTATCATAGTTCCACCTTGTGACATATTCTTGAAGTACAACCAGAAGACAGAAATACTGGTATTCAAAAGTTCACATCTTTGAGGGACACTGGTGGCCTCTAAGGGGGGAAATTAGATCATTTTCCGTATCAAACAGAAAGTTCTGTGCTACCAGAAGTGGAGGGTTTTCTGTCATTTCCCTGTTCTGAGACCTCTGGATAGAGATCTGCACAAACAAAAGTGAATTTGTGTCTTGTTTGACTTGTAAAAATCTCAGCTCCATATTAAAGGGAATAAGGGGTAGTTTATTCTGGAGCCATTATGAGTGACCATGGCACAGGGACACAGATGTAGGTTACCCCAAATTCCATGTTCCAATGAAGAAGTGGATTCATGGTTGTTATTTTTCAAATATGTTTATAGCACACAAAAATGTTGTAAATCAAGGCAAGTTTCAACTACATTAATGGGTACTCCAGAGAAGGGGATACATTGAGAGTGGAGAAGCTCTTTTATAGGCCTGAAACATTGTCTGATGTCATTTTTAGCTCTCGGATTGGTGGAAGATAGTGCTCTACTAAGTTGATAGCTTCTAAGTGACTTTTATTTATGATCACAAGATGGAGTTCTAAGTTAACATCTCCTGAGAGGGTTTTCTTCTAAGAGGTGTAAGTTCAGATACAGAGTGGGGAGGGAACGGTTGTTCCTAACACTAGCCCAAGATAAAGTAAATAGTCTCTGAAGCTAGGAAATTCCTGTGTCTCCAGACTACTGAAATTCCCATCGTCCTTCAGTGTCTACGGTCAAGGAGGCTCCTTCCCAGAGCCACGTGTTCATGGCCAGACAAAGCTTCTTAACAGGGACTTTATTTCTCAGATGTGATGATAAGCTATGTCCATTCTTTCCATGGCCATATTTGCATGAGATTTTGTTTCTCTGACACCATTTTAAATTTTACTGAAATTTCAGGTATGAGTTTTATGTCCACAGTGATCCATAACTGGGATATGTTAAAATCTATCTCACCAGCCCTCAAGTGACGGGAATATTTTATTGCCATACTTTCTATTGACTACAATGGTACATCTTGTAAACACTTGTCTATAATGGAATCTTGAAGGTGTTCTTTCAGAATTAAAGATCTATATTTTTATAATAATACTTTACATTGGAGGATCTGTTGAAAAATTATATTCCTGACAACACAATGTAGAAGTGCCTGCTTTCCCACATACTGGAAATCACATGAAGCAATACTACTCTGACCAGCTACAAATCATCTTCCATTTTTTTTATAATGTACTTTCTACCCTTGCAAATAATTCTGTCCCATGGCTATAACAATAAGTTTTCATAATACCAAGTTGTTTAGAATATTCTAACAGTCCCAAATACCTAGAGCTTGAGGCTAGCACACTTTCCACGTCTATACACTCCTGAAGAGCTGAGTTCACCCTGTTACTGGAACCTGTGGGGACCCTTGTGATACTGGGGAAGCTGGAATGGCCTACTGTGAGTTCTTAGTCTTCTTAATAAATGGAGAAATGGAGTCAGAAGGAAGCTCAAGGACAATTTTTACTCAGTTTTGAGAGAAAAACTCCAGGGTAGGCAAGCTGTGGGTCTTGGCAACTGCCCAGAGGAGGAAGCTAGAGAAGGAGAGAGAGAAAACCATGTTGTTTCAAGCAGACATGTGGTAAAGGAAATAGGACAGCTACAGAGAAACAGTGAGAAAGCCCAGAGCACCAGGGAAAGCATGCACAGGCTTAGGGAGGGACAAAAAGCAGAAAACTGAAAAGCTTCACTCGTCTGATCAGTTTCACAGTGCTGTGGGAGGAAAGGTCTGCAAGCTCTGCCCTGCCAAAGGTGGCATTCTGAAAGGGACAAGTACATCATCTCGTTGTGCAGATAACTGTTCTTCTGTCTCCTTAGCACGGCTCCAGGAAAATCAGCTTGCCTGAGGGGTTGTTGCTTCACCTGATGACTGACAGACCCAGCTTAACTAACTCTTAAGGGACGATATGATAGTATGTAACATTCATTCTTCAGAGTCTTTTACACTCTCATGTCTCCAGCCAGCCACAGGCAGAGATGTACTCCATTCTTTCCATCAGAAGGAAGGAGCTTTTCCTTAAAGAGTCTCATCAGAGTTCTGGTATCCATCCTCAATGGCCTCCAAGACTACTGTCACACATACCCTGAAGAGTCCGTAAAATCATGTAAGAGATGGGTTAACATTTGGGAATAGACATATGGCAAGTTCACCATGAAAACCCAGCTCCAATGACAAAGGTGTTTCCCAGCAGGGACTAGTGTTCAGACTGGAGTCTCAGTCACAACTTCCAATGTCTGTCAAGCTGAGGCTCTAATTCAGGAGGAGGTAAGAAGCCAGAGTTCCCTTCTGGTATCCCAGCCAGAAAGTCAAGGTCATTTCTACTTCAGGCTGTGAAAGAGTGGAACTTGTCCTTTTGGAGTTTCCTGCCCCTTAACTGCCTGATCAATTTTTTTTGTGTGTTTTTGTTTTTCGAGACAGGGTTTCTCTATGTAGTTTTGCGCCTTTCCTGGGACTCACTTGGTAGCCCAGGCTGGCCTTGAACTCACAGAGATCCACTTGGCTCTGCCTCCCGAATGCTGGGCTTAAAGGCATGCGCCACCACCGCCTGGCACCTGATTAATTTATGTGTTGTGTATAACAGCAGATTTCACATAGCTGTTTGCACTGGTGAACTCTGTTTTCTTGGAATCTATCACACTCTTTGGGGGAATTTTCTGGTCATAATAATAGAACCTGGTTTGTGTATGAGTGTGTAAAAGTGATTTGTGCTGTGCAGAGAAGCCTATTTCTGTCTTCTTCTTTTTGACAGGTGGACACTAGGACAGGTCAAAGGTTTAGGTGGCTGGACAGTGGTGGGTCTGATGTCACAATTGATCACGTCCATATTTCCGGTGTTCTCTTCCTGTGTTATAGCTTGTAAAACATTGGTACTCAGGATCAGAATGTGGACAAATAAGTAAAAAAAGGGAGAGAAAATTAAAGACTAAACTATGATAAGTTAGAAGACGCTCACAATTCATACATAATATAAACCTTAATGCTTCAGAACTGTGTTTGCCTATTCTGTGCCTTGTACATTTCCCTGTTGCCTGATCCATTTGAACAATAGTTGTAATATTAGTACTGATGGATAACATCTTAAAAACCTTAGAAAATTCAGTAATGCAGTGCTGTGTCTTTAACATACTCTTGTCAAGGCTTCTGGTACTTAGCTGACGGCCTCTTCTCTCGCATTTCTTGATGGCCAATAGAACTTTCGAATTAGAGCTGAGCTGCCGTGTCTCGTTTGCATCTGTTCCTAAGATTTCTTTTTTCCAGTCAAGGTTTGCTTTTACCCAACACTGTATCTCATGATTCCAGGGGCAACCTTATTTTTCTTCCTCAGACAACCTCAGGGATTGTTTAGCATCCAGCAAGTTTCCTGAAGTATGAGCCCACACTGAAATGAAGAATGTTACCAAGGAAACAGGATGCAGCATAGGGAGCTGTGATAGATGCTTCTGCAGCTTAAAGAGCAGGTCTATCTCAACAGAGAAAGCTTTCCTGAGTCATTGACTTATACAGCTACTGCAGGCATTTGGTGGCCTGCGGCCCTTTTATAGTAGAGGATGGATGATCCTCTTTAAAAAACTACTTACTTGTGAATCTGCTCCAACCAGAGAGCAGTCAAATGTGACTTTCAACTGTTTGCAGACACGAAAGGTCTTTGTTAATCCATGAGGAATGTCTCTGCTTCCACTGCTTCCATGTGTCATGGCCCAATGACTTGTTTCAGGATACTTGAACTTGGAAATCCCAGTAGATGCCCCAGAATTCCAATGTATCCTCATATTACAATCTCACTGGAGTAAGGATTGCTTAATCAAAGGACAGAAACAGACTTGCTGTGGGATGGTCTTTCTGTATGCTGTGAATATGTGTTGCTACCATTGGTTAATAAAGAAGTTTCTTTGGCCTATGGTAAGACAGGTAATAGCCAGGTAGGAAATCCAAGCAAAGATACACAGAGAAGAAAGGCAGAGTCAGGAGACCAACTTCAAACATCTTTCCTCTGCCTGTCCCAGTCTCCTCACCATCAGGACATCCCAATGGTGTAGAAGCTATTAATGGTTCGTTTGTTCAACGTGATCTGAGTTCAGACTGGAGTAATCCAGGTCAGTTTCTATCTATTTACGATTTCTCCCAGTACGAAAGGATAAGAGAAATGGAGCCCCCTTATAATAAGAGCCCCAAAACCAATTCATGAAACCATCTTAACATTGTAAGTTCGTAAAATCACTGCCTTAGACAAAGGCATAATTAGGGTGGCAGAGTCAAGAAATTGCGTAAGACTTAAAACCTTGTTCCCGGGGGTTCAAATCCCCTCCCTAATAGTGTACTTCTTAAATATCCTAACTCTACTAGTCCCCATCCTAATTGCCATAGCATTCCTAACACTAGTAGAACGCAAAATCTTATGCTATATACAATTACGAAAGGGGCCAAACATCGTAGGACCATACGGAATCCTACAACCATTCGCAGATGCAATAAACCTGTTTATCAAAGAATCACTGCGACCCCTAGCAACATCAACATCTTTATTTGTTATTGCACCAACATTATCATTCACTCTAGCATTTAGCCTATGAATCCCAATACCAATACCACACCCATTAGTAAATCTAAACTTAGGGGCCCTATTCATCTTAGCTACATCCAGTCTATCAGTATATTCCATCCTATGATCAGGATGGGCCTCCAACTCAAAATATTCAATATTTGGAGCTCTATGAGCAGTAGCCCAAACAATTTCTTATGAAGTTACAATAGCAATTATTTTACTATCCGTACTTCTAATAAACGGATCATTTTCCCTCCAATCACTAATACTTACCCAAGAAGCCCTATGATTAATCATCCCAACATGACCTCTAGGAATAATATGATATATTTCAACTCTAGCAGAAACAAACCGAGCTCCATTTGACCTAACAGAAGGTGAATCAGAACTAGTGTCAGGATTCAAGGTAGAGTATGCCACAGGCCCATTTGCCCTATTCTTCATAGCCGAATATACCAACATTATCTTAATAAATGCCCTATCAACAGTCGTATTCTTAGGCCCATTCAACAACCCAAACAACCCAGAAATTTTTACAACAAACTTTATAATAAAAACACTAGCACTTACCACCCTATTTCTATGAGTACGAGCATCATATCCACGATTCCGATATGATCAACTGATACACCTGCTATGAAAAAACTTCCTTCCACTAACACTATCCCTATGTATATGACATATCTCAATCCCAATCTTCATAGCAATTACTCCCCCCTATACCTAGAAATATGTCTGATAAAAGAGTTACTTTGATAGAGTAAATTATAGAGGTTTAAATCCTCTTATTTCTAGGATAATAGGAATTGAACCTATACCTAAGAATCCAAAATTCTACGTGCTACCTAAACACCTTATCCTAAAATATTAAGGTCAACTATTTAAGCTATCAGGCCCATACCCCGAAAATGTTGGTTTAAACCCTTCCCGTACTAATCAACCCAATTATACTTTTCATTATTTACTTTACAATTTTCTTAGGCCCAATAGTCACTATACTAAGCACAAACCTATTCTTTTTGTGAATCGGCCTTGCAATAAACCTACTAGCCATCATCCCAATAATAATAAAAAACACAAACCCATGATCAACAGAAGCAGCAACAAAATATTTCCTAACCCAAGCCACAGCTTCAATAATCTTCCTACTATGAATTGTTCTCAACGATAAACAACTAGGAATATGAACATTACAACCACAAACAAATAACCATATCATAACATTAATATTTATCTCCCTAGCAATAAAAATAGTACTTGCACCATTTCATTCATGACTTCCAGAGGTGACCCAAGGAATCCCAATTCAAACAGGTATAATCCTACTCACATGACAAAAAATTGCCCCAATATCAATCCTATTCCAAATATACGAAATAACAAACCCCACCATTCTAATAATATCAGCTATTATATCAGTACTGATGGGAGCATGAAACAGACTAAATCAAACACAAACATGCAAAATCATAGCCTATTCATCTATCAGCCACATAGGATGAATAATTGCTGTACTACCATTCAACCCACCCCTTACCATACTAAACTTACTAATCTATATTAGCCTAACAGTACCGATATTCATAATCATAAAATATAATTAATCCATCAATATTAACTCCATATCACTTATATGAAATAAAACACCAATAATGCTCCCAACAATCTCCATAATCTTATTATCCACAGGAGACCTACCACCACTAACAGGGTTTCTACCAAAATGAATTATCATCACTGAACTATTAAAAAATAACAATATTATTCTAGCCACACTAATAGCAATAGTAGCCCTAATTAACTTATTTTTCTACACACAATCTATTCTACTACACTAACTACATTTCCAACAAACAACTCTAAAATAACCCTCCACCACTCTAACTACAAAAACAACATTACCCTCCCCTCCCTAGCGATCCTAAGCACCATGACACTACCACTCTCACCACTACTAATTACATAAAGAAGTTTAGGATAAAAAGTCCAAGGGCCTTCAAAGCCCTAAGTAAACTAAAAGTTTAACTTCTGCATAAGGATTGTAAGACTATACCTTACATCTAATGAATGCAAATCAATCACTTTAATTAAGCTAAATCCTTATCTAGATTGATAGGAATTAAACCTATGAACTTTTAGTTAACAGCTAAACACACTAAACTGGCTTCAATCTACTTCTCCCGCCTATCAGAAAGGGGGCGGGAGAAGCCTTAGTAGAGTAGTTTTCTACACCTTCGAATTTGCAATTCGACATGAATATCACCTTAAAGCCTGGTAAAAAGAGGGGTCAAACCTCTGTCTTTAGATTTACAGTCTAATGCTTACTCAGCCATTTTACCTATGTTCGTTAATCATTGATTATTCTCTACCAATCACAAAGACATCGGAACACTATACCTTCTATTTGGGACTTGAGCAGGTATAATAGGAACAGCCCTAAGTATCCTAATTCGAGCAGAACTAGGGCAGCCAGGGGCCTTTCTAGGTGATGACCAAATTTATAATGTAATTGTTACCTCCCATGCATTTGTTATAATTTTCTTTATAGTAATACCTAACGCAAGCAATATTAGGTCCAGCCTATATTGCTTGCTCCCAGGGTCCGTGGAAGAGTCTACCAACCAGCTGAGGATTCTAATCTGAGGGATATTCAATAAATCTAAGCACTCTGAGTTTGTTAGTCCATTCACTTTATTCTTCTATGGCGATTCTATCTGCACAGTTTCTTTTCTGCTCTCTTACTTAGCTCCTCTCGGTCCCTCCTGCTCTCGGTCCCTCCTGCTCTCAGTCCCTCCTGCTCTCAGTCCCTCCTGCTCTCGGTCCCTCCTGCTCTCAGTCCCTCCTGCTGTTCTCTCATCATTCTACCTAGTTCTTTCCATCTCCGTCCTCATCTTTGTTCTTTTCCATCAATCCTCTCCTAGTGCTCTCAGAGAACCAGTATATATACCCACACAGTAGTTCTTTGGTAAAGCAATGTGAGGCTTGAAGTTTTCAGGGTCTCAGAGAGAGGTGATAAGGACCCACACATAAAGCAATTTGTTGTCAGCTTCCAATTACAACCCAAAAGGGAAGTGACTAAAGGGGAGTTCTCTGGTAGGGTCAACTAAAGTTTAAGATCAATTAGGGAATTTATGTGCTCAAACTATAATCTAGAAATGGCTAGGTAAAATGTTAGGGGTCAGTAAGTCACAAGAAAGTAAACTGTCTTTGGCGCCACTTTTCCCACTCATCCCAGCTGCAGCTGCTTTCTGATAGCGAGGGGGACATAAGCTAGGTGGCTAAGCAACCTATGTCAGAGCGTGTAGTATTTGGTTAGTAAAAGCACTTTCACTCAGAGTAATTGCTGAGGAGAAAATCTAGGAATAGCACCTGGCTGAGGAGGAATAAAATCTTAATTTGCACAAGAAAGAAGCTTGGTACCTATCACCTGCCTGGCCTTGTAGGCAATCTCCTTGGGTCAGTGGGAAGTAACTGCCTTAACTCATTATCTAGCAAATGGCTAAAACATCCTCCCAGGAATGTGAGCAGTAAATCTCTTTTTTTTTTTTTTTTTTTTTTGGTTTTTCGAGACAGGGTTTCTCTGTGTAGCTTTGCGCCTTTCCTGGGACTCACTTGGTAGCCCAGGCTGGCCTCGAACTCACAGAGATCCGCCTGGCTCTGCCTCCCGAGTGCTGGGATTAAAGGCGTGCGCCACCACCGCCCGGCATGAGCAGTAAATCTCTTAAATTAGGGTCTTGTGTAAATAACCTGGGGAGAAGGTAAGGGGTTGAGGATTTAATTGTTAGTGGTTCTTTTCTCTATCTGTGAGTGAGATGAGCTAATGTTTATCTATGTGCAGTTTTGTCCTTGGAAAAATGTATCTTCGTTGAAATACTTTTGTCCGGAGAATGGCTCTGGCCAGATATATGTTAATGAAAGATAAACACAGCTGGGGCAGTTGTTCAATTACCCCAAATGTATAGGGAAAGTTATGCCCAAGATTGAGATGCAATCGTGAGAGTACATGTACACACAACATGGAGATGAACGGTAAATGGGGAGAATCATAGCTATTATTGCACAAGAAGTTTACAACAAGAGACAGCCAGTTCATTCAAAAGGCAGTAATCCCATAACACCTTGTGTGATGGTTTCCTCTAACAGAACCCTTCGTTCTGATAGGTTGACCTTCTGAACACTAGTTATCACTGCTGTATACTCCCATGGACTTTCGCTACCAGCGGCTCTCAATAAATACCAATAATAATTGGGGGATTTGGTAATTGACTAGTCCCTTTAATAATTGGGGCCCCAGACATAGCATTCCCATGTATGAACAATATAAGCTTTTGATTATTACCACCCTCATTCCTCCTACTACTGGCATGTGAGGTGAGAGCCTATATATATATATATATATATATATATATATATATATATATATATATATATATATATATATATATACATATATTGGCATTTGATGGGGAAACAGACTCACTATTACAAAGGAAGTTAGACGTGCTACAGATCTGCTGCTGATCCAGCTCCCTTTCTCCTCAAGAGTGATGGGGACCAACTACAAGCTGCTTTCCACTGCCCCAAAGGAAGTGTGACCACCTTTCTTGCTCCTCTTAAGTATATGTAGACAAGATGACATGCCCCAAGGCTTATACCCCAATCTATTGGTGGAAAAAATTCCCACAACACAGATGTGGTAAAGTTGTGGGGATAAGATTCATTATTCACTTCAAGTTGGAGGGTGACCTGGTGCTGCCATGATCTAATTATAGGACACTGGAGTATATACCCAAAGGACTCAATCTTCAACCACACAGATACTTGCTTGTCCATGTTCACATCTGCTCTATTCACAACAGCAAGAAAATGTTACCAGTCTACATATGGACACCATACACGGCTAGAACAGAAAAATGTGGAACAAATACACAATTGAATTTCATTTAGCCATGAAGTAAGAACATGAATAAAATCGGAAATTATTATGTTGAACAACATATCGCAGACTTAGAGAAACACTATGATTTCTCTCACGTTTGGGTCTTAAATTTGTATTCTCTGTCTCTCTGTCTCTGTCTCTGTCTCTTTTTTAGGAATGTGGTAGATTGAATAAGAACAGGCCCAATAGGCTCATATATTTGAATGCTTAGTCACCAGGGAGTGGAACTATTTGAAAGGATTAGAAGAATCAGGAGATGTGGTTTGTTAGAGAAAAGGTGTCCCGGGAGTGGTCTATGAGGTTTCAAAAAGCCCATGATAAGCCCAGTCTCTGTGACTCTCTGCCTGCAGATCAGAAAAGTAGCTCTCAGCTACTTTTCCAGCACCATGCCTGTCATGCCTGCTACCACATTGTCTGCCATGATGACAATGGACTAAACCTCTGAAACTGTAAGGAAGCCCCCATTGCTTTCCTTAATGAGAGTTGTGGTGGCCATTGTGTTTCTTTGCAGCAATAAAACAGTGACTAAGACAGAAGGTGGTACTAAAGACTGTGATCTCACTGTGAAAGGCCCAGCTACGCTGTTGTTTGAGGACTATGGAAGACTTTGGGACTTTGGAAAGAAAAGCAGTTGAACACTTAAGTGGGGCTTAATGGGCTGTGCTGATAGGATGGAAGACAGTAGCTCTGAGAGCAATGTGGGTCCAGCTCAAGAAGTTTCAGAGGAGAAGAATAGTACTAAGGCCTAGAGACCATTCTTGTGATATTTTGGCAAAGAATGTAGCTGTTTTCTGCCCTTGTTCAAAATTTCTGGAGGAACATTAGGAAGTATAATTGAGCTCAGTTCAGTACTCAAGGAGGTAAAAAGTTTAAGTAAATGCCTGATGCTAAACAGAATAAATGGAGTGGTGACCTCAGAGCAAGATCCTGTCCAGCTAAACTTCCAACTTGTGGAAAGCAATTAAAGAAAAGATACAGCTGTGAAGAAAACCAGAAACAACAGCAATCTGATGCAAATGTAGTTGGACAAGGGGGAAGGCTTCCAGCCCCATCAAGCATCAGAACTTGGCAGTTTGGGCCATGTGGTTCTGACTTCAGAGACAAGGATTGAAGATAGAGGTTGTGGAATCTCTGTCTATGCTTAAGGAGAGCAGCTGAGGCCAGGCACATGACCTTGCATTCCCTGAATGGAGGCTGGGAGAGGCCATTTTGTGAAGCTGTGAAGGTGGAGCCAGAGCTCTGGGATATCTGCCAAGGAGAGCTGCAGACTAGGTGTAGAATCAGCCCAAGAGAGACAAGTACGTTACAGTCAACAAAAGTGGAAGGAGTTGGAGTTCTGCAGAGAGCTTTGACATCAGTCATGGAGATACAGAATCTGAAATTTGTGCTGCTGGCTTTTGAACTTACTTTGGTCCAGTATTTTCTCACTATGCTCCCTTTCTTCCCTTTTGGAATGGAGATGTATAGGCGGTGCCACTGTATGCTGAAAGTACATGATGTGCTTAATGATTTTGATTTTACAGAGAATTACAGTTAATAGATTACCAGGAGTCTCAGAAGATAATTTGAACTTTGAACTTTCAAGCAGTGTTGAAACTGTTGTAGACTATGGAGACTTTTGAAGTTGGACTGAATGGATATTTGCATTATGATATGGCTATGAGCTTATGGGGGCCAGGGATGGAATGTGATGGTTTGAGTAAGAATGGTTTTTTTTTTATCATAAATTTGAATACTTAGTCATCAGTGTTAGGTATTCATGCCAACTTGGGTAGTGGGGGAAGCTTTCTACACATAGAGATGCCCCTGGAGAGCTCTGGCCACCAGTTTCCACCCCCAGACTACTCTAGTGGTAGGCCTGACCCCTCAAAGCATGTGAATGGCCATCCCACCATGCCGAACACCACCCCACTCCCACCTTGAGAAGCTCCAACAGCCAGGCCGTGCCTCCCTGATCCAAAGGAATGTAATGTCCCCCTCAAGCAGGAGAGTGACCAGGCCATGCCCTACAGAAAAAAAAAAATCCTACCAACCCCTGAACTTGCCCCAAGAATGGCCACATAATCCCTCCAATCCCTGGAGACCCTGGAAATAAAAATGTATATAAACCCTTTCTTCTGCTCAGTCCTCTGATGCTTCTTGCCTGAGCAGAGCTGAGGCAGCCATCCTCCTGGATTTTTCCCTCCCAATGAATTTCTTGTGTGAAGTTTGTTGTGTGGTATGACTTTGTGGTAATCTTTGTCCCCCAACTGCCAGAATACCTTTCACATCTGAGTTGTAACATGATCAAGGAGTACCATTATTTAAGAAGGATTAGAAGGTGTATCCCTGTTGGAAGTAGCACGTTACTGAGGGTGGGAGTTGAAGTTTCAAAAAGCCAAGGATAGGCCCAGGCTCTCTGCCTCTCTACCTGCAGATCAGGATGTGTATATATATATATGTGTGTTTGTGTGTGTGTGTGTGTGTGTGTGTGTGTGTGTGTGTGTGTAATATTTTGGGGGCTGGGAGGATATTTCAGTCAAAAATTCACTTGCCACAAAAGCATAAAGACCTGAGGTAGAGTCCTAGCACACACACACACACACACACACACACACACACACACACACACAAAATAAATAACAATGCCCATTGGGCATGGCAGCCCATGTGTAATCCCAGTGCTTGGGAGGCAGAGATAGGGAACCTCCAGAGCTAACTGGCTAGGTAGGCTTGGGTTGAAGTGAAGGATCATGTTTTGATGAAATAACGGGGAGACCAATCTAGGAAGACACTTGGTATCAATCTCTAGCACACACACACACACACACACACACACACACACACTCACACAGAAATTCGAACATGATACACAATATACACACACACATACACATCAAAAGGCATCATATTTTATGACAAATACACAAACTAAAACTTCTTAGTAATGAAAGCAAGGTTTTATTACAGAACTAATAAATAATATATTATAGTAAGAAATACTAAAACCAACATAAATAATTTGAAAATTAGACAAAACTTAGCAGTTTTTTGAAAGATACAAACATACCCAGGAAGGAACAGAAATTTTGTTTAGCCTTGAAGCAATTAAAAATATTAAATTAATAGCTGAAAAAATTTTCAAATGCAAAAATAATAATCTCCAGGTCTATAGTAATGAACTTGTAAATTCCAACCAAACTTAAAGGTGAAGTAAATCTAGTCTGCAGAACATTTCAAGAGTATAAATATGACCAGCTTCCTGTTTTATGATCCGAAACTCTCTGTGACAACCTAACCAAAACTGTCAAAAGAACAAATAGACCAGTATTCTTGTACATAGTTGTAAAAATCCTCAGGAAAACATTAGTAAATTGAATCTATCAAAACACAAAGTATAATACAGCATCACAAAGTGGTTGTTATCCAGTAACTCAGCTTCTGAAAAATGAGATCACTATATTAATGATTTCACTATATTAAGAAATTTAATGCCAGGCTGCAATGACGTACACCTATAATTCCAGCACCCGGGAGGCAGAGCCAGGCGGATCTCTGGGAGATCAAGGCCAGCCTGGTCTATAGCGCGAGATCCAGGATAGGCACCAAAACTACACAGAGAAACCTTGTGCGAAAAACCAAAAAAATAAATAAATAAAATAAAAGAAATTTAAGAAAAATAAAATGACTGTGTCACTAGCCAGAAAAAAAAAGCAATTGATGAAAATAAGAACCATTTGTCAAGATTTTAAAATGAGGAGTAACTTTTATTTTCTGTGTTTTAAAATTTTTTTAGATGTATGCTACAAATATAAGTGTTTTGTCTGGTGATCATGGAGGTAAGAAGATGGCTTTAGGGTCCCTGCAATTGGAGTTATGTATGATTGTGAGACACAATACGATAGCTCCAAAATGAACTGGGTGTCCTTCCAAGAGCAGGAAGTGGTCTTAACCAGTAAGCCATCTCTCTAGCCCCAGTTTTTTGTTTTCATTTGTTTGTTTATTATTTATTTATGAGTTTTCAAGACAGGGTTTCTCTATAGCTCTAGCTGTCCTTCCTGGTACTTACTCTGTAGACCAGTCTGGCCTCAAACTCACTGAGATCTGCCTGCCTCTGCCTCCTGATTGCTGGGATCAAAGGTGTGGGCAACCACCAAGCCCAGCCTGTTTTGTGTTTTTCCTTTTTTTTTTTTTCCAGAGCTAAGGACCGAACCCAGGGCCTTGCACTTGCTAGGCAAGCACTATACCATTGAGCTAAATCCCCAACCCCTGTTTTGTGTTTTTTTTTTTTTTTTTTTTTTTTTTTTTTTTTTTTTTTTTTTTGGTTTTTCGAGACAGGGTTTCTCTGTGTAGCTTTGCGCTGTTTTGTGTTTTTAAAGACTGGGTTTTGCTACTCTGTTTAGGCTGGTCTTCTGTAGTCTTCTGCTTCTACCTCCCAAATACCACAAATAGCTATGTATCAGGCATAGTCCCACTACTATATACATCAGAGAACTAGGAACATTAATATATGAGAGCGTTTTCTAACAAATGCAATTTTGATGTATAGTATGGTGTGCATGTATGTTTTTTGCACCATGTGCCTGCAGTGCACACAAAAGCCAGAAGAGGGCATCTGTTCTTGATGGAGGCCTAAAGAGTGTGGTAGTTTCGAGGGAACTCAAGGTGCCAAAAGTCGTGTGCCATTTTGTGCGTCCTTCTGACCTGTGGCCTTTGGACGAACAGCCAGGGCTCTGGACCAATGAACCATCTCTCCAGCAAGGGCCTGATTTTTAAGTGGAAAGCTTCTGTTCTTTTGTCCACTCTATCTGACTTTTGGTCCCTGAGCTTGAGACCCAGCTTGGGAGAATCCTCCAGTCAGGCAGTGCTGAAGTCACACTCATGAGGTCCACATATAACTTTTAACCAAAAAAGACGCAGGCAAGTGCATAGACACCTAAACATGACTTGAGGCCCAGAGCCTCGTGAACGGAAGTGCGCAGAGGGAGTTGGGGGAAGTCAGCTGATCCCAGCTTAGCCAATCGGAGTCCATCTGACCTCAGCTAAGCCAATCAGAGTCTATCTGACCCAGCTAAGCCAATCGGAGTCCTCCACTTGCGGCACTAAATTTAGAAAGGAGCTGTTGGGGACCTCACACGGCTTTTGGAAGACCTCGCAGTCTGGTCTGAAGGTACGCAGCTGCCGCACCTCAGGTGGTGAAAAAGTTGGAAGATTCATCCCACTCTCCCACTCAGGTAAATAAATGGCAGAAGTTTCTTTTTTAAAATCGAACCTGTTATGGGATTAACCACCAATTTCACTGGATTTCTTAACAATGTGGCATTGTTCTCTCGAGACTTGGGTTCCATTACTTTTGCTGGAGGAATCTGCCTTGCACGCTCATTGCATTAGTTCCTGAGGTGTGAGTGGCTTGAATTGTGTGACCAATTGCCTCATATTCTCTATTTAAAATCCTTCGCACAACCTTTAACCTCTTATTTAATGATTTGTATTTCTGAGCTGGGTGTGGTAGCATATCAGAGGTTGAAGCAAGCAGATTTCAAGTTCTGCTTCAGCCTGAATACACGGTGGAGTCTTGTCTCAGAAAAAGAAAAAGAAAAAATAAACAAACAAAAACAACAAAAAATTCTTTAAAAAAAACCCCAAGCAGCCAACAATAACAAAAAAATCATTATTTGCATCAACCTGAGTACCAGGTTTATCCTTGTTTTAAAAAATTACTTTTTTCTCCCTTTGCATCAGCCTGGGTACATGGTGAACCTTGTCTAAATAAAACAAAACAAAATTTTTCCTTACTTTTCATCTTAGTCTTATTAGTTTTCTTACGTCAGGCTTCTAAAATTGTATGAAAATGGGCTGTGAAGATACTTATTTCCCTTTCAGTTTATTTAATATGTATTTTTAAATGGATTTTCATTTGAAATACAAATACATACTGGAGAGGAGTGTGATTTCATTCCCAAGGCATTTAGAACTTTTTTTCAGTTACCTGCTGAATCTGGTCAGAAACATTATGATTTTCCTATCTTTGCATTCTGAAAGTGAGAGTTACAAGTGTTTGCCTCCATTCCTGACTTTTATCTTTAAAACATTTAGAAAATAATTTTACAGCTCTAAAATGTGTTCTCCCAGATATCTCTACTGAGAGATTTCTTATAAAGCCATAAAAATGTCAAAACTAAGAGATTAGCATTGAAATGGGTTATTACAGATTTTATTTCCATTTTTCAGTGTTATCCTTTACTTTTTATTATAAATTTTCTTTATTGAGAATTTCCTACATGTATACAATGAAATATGACCATATCCACCCCCATTTCCCCTTTCCAACTCCTCCCATATCCCCTCCCCAACATGTTCCCCTCCCAGCTTCATCTTGGTGTCTTTCTGTTTTTGATAACCCACTGAGTCCAATTAATGCCACATATATGTTATTTCAGAAGTATTCCCTTTGTATTACAGGATCCTATTTAGGATACCTCATTGAATGCAGTTGTCATAGTTCTCCATATTCCCTTCTAGGGGTATAAGCCTGAAATGTTTGAAGAGTACTGGTCAGGAATTGTTTTTATTCAAGTTTTGTGGGTTTGTCTGTAGTCAGAGTTTTCCTGTCCAGCAGCCATTCTCAAATAATCACTCAGAGGCTTAATATTAATTACAAATACTCTGCCAATAGCTCAGGCTTATTTTTAACTAGCTCTTACATTTTAAGTTAGCCCATATTCCTTATTTACGCTCTGCAACATGATGGTACCTTTATTAGCATGGCAAGTTCACCTCCTGCTCCCTCTGTGTCTGGATGCCAACTCTAGACTCCATCCTTCTTCCTCCCAGCATTATCAGTTCAGCTCTCTCACCTAACCTTATCCTGTTCAGCTATTGGCCATCTTTATTAACCAATGAGAGTAATATATATTCACAGTGTACAGAAGGATTATTCCCAAGCATTTCCCCCCTTTTTGTCTAATTAGAAAGGAAGGTTTTAACTTTAACATAGTAAAATTATATTCAACAAAAACAGTTATTTGCTTATCTAGTCCATTTATTTGTATTTGACAAAAGTAGATAATAATCTCTTATCCATCTTATCTTGGTGAGTCTAAACTTTTATACCTAATTTGCTTTCTATCATAACTAAGGAAATCTGTAAGTTTAACCATACAGTCTTCAACTCCATCAGAGTCCCAGAAGGATGAAATGTTATCTAATGACAGGGACATCAGACTGCCTGGACAGTCATCCATAGTTCCTCTATAATGTTGGGGCATCTAACTCTGACCTACAGGCCTAGCATATCTGACAGACTTTCCTGTGAAGCAGGAATTTTTGAAGGACTGTCCTACCTTGTCTTGGTAAAGTCTGGATGTCACTTTCTTTGGCATCCTGTTGGTCCAGTATGGACAGTAACTGTTAGCAGTTGAGGCAAGGTGAGTTTCTTTGCCCAAATAGCTAGTTTTTGCCATAGGAAAGCAAAGGTTCTTTGATGCCCATCATCTTCCTTTGAAGTAAATTGGTGCTGCCAGGAGCAGACATGTCTCACTGTCATTAAAAGCCTTAGGTTATTAAACATATTAAATGACATATTCTGAAGGTCTTTGAAGTGTTTGAACACTATCTGTCTATCTAAGTATGTCTGTGTATGGCTTTGAAAACATACCTCTCATGACTATAAGTTTGACTATCACAGATGACTATTAATCTGTATTTCTTAATTATATATTACATTTTTTAATGAGCTGCATAAACATGATACCTTAAACAAGAGTAGAAATATACATACAGTATAACAAAATTAAATTTGTATCAATAAACCATAATCCATGCCAATGTAAAATATTTAAGGTTAATACTTGCTTTTTGGATTAAAATAGATTCAATAATCTATCCTTTTATCCTATCATTTCTATACTCTCCCCCTCTTTTTTTAGAATGAGATCCCTGAATCTAATCTTTTTTGTTCATCTTTTTTTCCTGACCATTACCAATAACAACTTGAACCAAGCCCCCTTAAATGATAATAAATATCCATAACCCAGCTTTTGGGAATGTGGATGTAGTTCTCTAGACTGCTTCTTATTGTTTGTGAGTGCTGCTATATTTGGGGAACCTGAGAAATTTAGGATTATGATCAAGTCCTGACTGGAGTATGCTGTGAGGCTGTATCATCTCAGCCAGTATCCTTGAAGCTGTTCTGGATGCAGACTTCTGAGGAGAATGTAACAGAGGCATTTTGAAATGCTGAATCAACTGGGTCATCTGTTTTGTTGGTGTTTTGTCCTCTTACTCTGAAAATACAAAAATTTTTAAAGGTAACATACATATCTGCATTAATACAAATATAGAGTGTGCATTGTACATATGTCAGCCAAAGATGATTTTTTTGTTTTATTTTTAGCAGGTAAAATATACATCACATCTTGTAGTTTTTCTAGGTTTATTTCTTTACATTTGTAGTTAGGTTTTTCAGGGGGTCTTCCACAATCAAACCTGATTTTCCTTAAACCAGAATGAGTCCATAGCCTCTCATTTCCTGTGGAAATGTAAGCATAACCTTTCCCCCAAAGTGAACATATCTTTTGACTTAAATTTTGAAGTCAAGATATTTTTAAAATATCTAGCTTGGTTGAATCTAGCAGTTTTTGTAATCCAGTGTCTCTTAGCAGCTAGAAAATTCAAAGATAACACAATAGAATACAGGATCTAGATTCTCTGTATTTCCCATCTTTATGTAGCTTATATTTTTTATTGCTACATTTTTTTCTCTATCACTTTTCTTTTCTCTCACAAAGCTATGTATATTTTTAAACACACTGCAACCTGTTTAGAGGTGTTTTTGTTTGTTTGTTTGTTTTTTCTGTTTGCATCTGTCTTTACTGCGTATCTGTAACCTTTTCTATCTGCATGATCAGACTGCATTCTGGCAGAGCTTGCACTGGTAGCTTAAGCCCACAGGTCATGGCTAGCAGAAGCCTCTCTGTACTGTGGCCTGTGTGAGAGACTGCAGGAACCTGCCACCCCACTTAGTTCACTGCAGTTGGCTGCTCAGTCTGGCAGGCAACTGTAGGGAGATGTGTCTCTGCACTTCTGCTGGCATGAAACTGTGAGACTGGGAAGCTGTTTTTGTCTCTATGTCTGTTCATTTGGAACCTTTTTAAAAGCTTTCTCAGGCTTTATGTGGATGTATTCCACCCTTCTTCCTCCCAGCTTTCTCAGTTTGGCTCTCTCAACTAACCCCATCCTGTTCAGTTATTGGCCAGTCAGCTTCTTCTTTAACCAATGAAAGTAATCCATATTCACAGTGTAATCACAGCCCATCCCTTAAAAAACAGGTTATCATACAAAATGTGAATTATGACATTTTCAGTATGTATTTCATGGTCCTTTGCTCCTGTCCCTCTCAGTGCCCTCTCTTGTCCCTTGAGTCTCTTAATATAGTTCTCCTTCCTTCACTCAAACAGACCCTTTTCTACTATCATTGCAAATCTTTGTGTATATATGAATATATATTTACATATTTAAATCTAGGTTCTTCCTGTGAGAGCAAGTATGTAAGATGTGTCTTCCTGAGACTGGATGATTTTGAGTAAACTGATGATTTTCAGTGCTGTATATTTATCGACAGATGGCATCATTTTGTTTCACTTTATCACTTGGTAATAGCTTAATTTCATATGTACACCTTATTTCTTGGATCCATTCATCTGTTGATGGAATTCTAGGTGGATTCCATTCCAAGGTTATTGTGAAAAGTAACATAAGAAACCTGAAAGTGCAGGTATCTCTATGGTGTGTTCATTTAGATTGCTTTGGGTAGTCTGTGTGAAAACTAAGAGAGTTCTAGTTTTCATTTTTTCAGAATCTTCCATAAAGATTTTCATATTTTCACCAGTGTTTAATAAGCATTCCTTTCCCTCACATCCTCACCAGCATTTGTTTTCATTTAGCGTATCAAAGTACTTTTAATTATTTATTTCTTATGGCTAAGGAAGTAAAACATTCATATTTATTAGCCATTTGCATTTCTACATTTGAGATCCTGTTCAGTTGATTAGTCATTTATCAGTGTGTTGGCTTCTGTATTTGGTATTTAAAGCTTTAAGTTCTTTAAAGATTCTAAATATTAATTCTCTGTAAAATGTATAGCTAGAAAATTATTAACCATTCTGTCGAATGTCACTATATTGTTTCTACTGCTCTGCAGAAGCTTTTTAATTTCATGCAATTTAATTTGTCAGTATTTGCTATTGTTTCCTGAATGTGTTTTAAAGAGGATTTTCTAAGCCTGTATCTTAAAGTGTGTTTCTCATATCTTTTTACAGAAGTTTCAGTATGTTGCATCTTACATTAGGAACATTGATCCACTTTGAAATGATTTTTGTAAAGAGAGACAGGGATGCAGTTTAATCTCCCTACATTTAGATGGCTGGTTCTACTAAACTAGCAAAAATTACAAAAGGTTGTTAAAAAAGTTTTCTTTTCTCAAGTGGATGTTTTGGGCATTTTTTTCCTCCAAATATCATGTGATTTGTAGATATATGGTCTTATTTCAGGGTTGTCTATTTCATTCCAGTGACTTATACATCTCTTTTTGTTGCTGTTTTTGTTTCTATTGCTCTAAGATATAATTTGAAAGCAGCTAATATTTACTTGCTGGTTCCTGTATGTAGGAGGTCTTTTCCTTTTCTACTGTCTTCTTCAATTTCTTTCTTTACTGTTATTAAATCAGATTGTTCCAGTCTTTCACTTCCTCATTTAGGTATATTCCTTGGTATTTAATTTTTGAGCTATTGTACATGGAATGGTTATTCTGGTTTATTTGTCATTGTCATGGTTATTGGCATATGGAAAAGCCACCAATGTTTGCACTTATTTTGTGATACTGATTTTTTTGCTGCTTTTATCAAATCTAAGTATTTCCTATTGGAGTGTTCGGAGTCTTTTAATTATAGAAGTATAGCAAATGTTCTTAGGAATAATTAGACACCTTCCTTTACTGTTTTTGTATCATTTACCATTTTCTCTTGCCCTACTACAGTAGGCTAAGACTTCAAACAGTATATTAAATAAGATTGGAGAGGGTGGTCCATGTTTTCTTGTTCCTGACTTGAGAAAAAATGCTTTCAAGTTTTCCAAGTTTAATGTGATTTTGAATATAGATTTATTATGTAGAGATATTTTATGGTGAGATATGTTCCTTCTAGCCTTTGATTCTTCAGGGCTTTTGTGATAAAGGCCTGTTTTGCACTTGTAAGATCATGATGTTATCTCTGACTCCAAACCTATTTACATGTGAAAAATCCTTGCATACCTCATATAAACCAAATTGATCATGATGTTAAAATATATTATTAAATTCACTTTATAAAGACTTTATTGGAATAAAGTAATCTATTAATAATGTATATCACAGAATCCTCATTTTCAAAAAACTTTAGTCAGAACTAGGTTATAGATCAAGGTATATTGTCCACATAGGAGAAGTTTGGCATTTCCTTTATGTTTTATCAAGTAGTTGGGGAGCATTTTTGAGGTCTGATAAAATGTTTATTTCATCCATGTGTTTCTAGGTTTTTTTTTTTTGTTGGGAGGGACCTTAATCTTATTTTTTATATCTTTCTTTTATAAATCTTTATTCATTGACTTTAGGGGATAACTGCTGGATATAATAATCTCACTTGACATTTATTTACTTTAATGCTTAAAACACATCATTTGCTATTTTTGTGACTTTTCAGGTTTTTGTCAAGAAGTCTGATATTCTGATTGGTTGTCACTTGTAAGTGACATGGATGTTTCTTTTCAGCTTTTAATGTTATGTCTTCATTCTTTAGTCTTAGCATCCTATCCATGGTTCTATAACATTACATTTTACTTCTGATACATCTTAGAGATGTTATATCTGTTTGGAGTCTAACTGCCTCTTGTGCTTAAAATTTATTATTTTTCTGTAGAATCAGGAAATAGTCTGATTTAATTTCTATGACTGTTTTCTGTGTCTTAAGTTTTATCTCCCCTCATTTTTCTGCCTGTAGATGTATTTTATCTTGTGGACATACTCCAGAGATTTGTGCATAAGATTGGTCTTTTTTTCTTTACTCATGTATGAATAGGATATTTCCTTCAACTTTTCTTGAAACCTTATTTTTAAATTTTGATTAATATAGCTTATTAGTGAGACTTCCTACAGATTTTTATTGATGGAATTGAGTTTTTAATTTTCAGAATTTCTATTTGTTTTCTTTCAAACTCCTTATGACTTTCTCATCTATGTTGCTGACCTATACATACACATTCTGAGTTGATTTCATCACTTCATTCATATGTGTGAATGTCCTTGAACTCTTTTTCAAGTATACTTTCAAACTGTTTGTCCAGCATTTTAAACACTTCTTCAATTTTTTTGGATATGGCATTTGAGGAGATAGTTTCATCTGCTTTGCTTTCTCATATTTCTTATAGTTTTGTGTTGTGAACTCTATATCACATTGGATGAGTATGTCTTCAAGTTTACCTTTCTCATAGGGCACAGACCCTCTGTAGAGGGCTCAGTCTCAAGTCCAAAAAAGAAAGAAGAAAGGGAACCACTGTAATAGCTAAACTACATATAGAAGTACACTCAGAAAGTATTAAAGTTATCTACTATGCCACAACAACTGTGAATCCGATACTCACAGAAATAATATACAGTAATATATTAAATTAAAACTCAGTTTGGGTAAAAGTAGGACTAATTGTACTCAATGGCTATGAGAAAGAGCACATATAGTTGGGAGAAGTTTAAAGGTGGAAATGGATCTGGGAGGATATATGGGCAGGACTGGGATTGAATACTAATAGAATACATTGCATGCATGTATGAAAAATTCAAATAATTAAAATGTTCTATTGTAAAAGTAGAAATAATAATAAATGAATAAAGTAAATAAGAGGACAGACAGGAGAAGGAAATAGAGCACTGAGATTTGTGCTGGAATTTGGGTCTTAATGCATTCATTTCTCACCCAACAGTAGACCATCTGTGAGAGGGAGGAAGCTGCTGCACTCTAAGGCCTTCGTGGACCTGCAACTCAGGATTCTCCATTTCACCAGCATTGAACCACACAGAAGGTAAGTGGCTGTAGATGTAGAGCTGCTCCCCAACCTCAATCATG
The DNA here is from genome assembly GCF_007827085.1 of Peromyscus californicus insignis. NCBI lineage: Eukaryota > Metazoa > Chordata > Mammalia > Rodentia > Cricetidae > Peromyscus > Peromyscus californicus. The sequence continues at coordinate 85,011,595 of NW_026294391.1, forward strand.
GGATCACCAATGTCCTCAGTCATCACCAGGTGGTGGTGATTGCTCATGAACACACAAGTGGTAGGACCTCAGAGCAGTGGGCCCTTCATTACCAGAGAATCTACTGCCTACATTGCATAGTGTGTCCTTGTCTGTCATTCACCCAGCCCATCACTGCCTTCGACAGGTGTCTCCCACAAAGCTGGTCTGGCAGACTCTCTCTAGTCCTTCTCATTTTGCAATTGTTCCTTGTTTTCTTATTTCCAAGAGTATTTTTGTCTCTAAGAGTTAGCCTCTCTCCAGAGTGTACCTGGCTGGATAGCCCTTAGACACTGAAGAGGAAAAAAATATTTTTTCCTTTTATGTGGACTAGTGCCAACAGCAGAGTCAGAGTCCCAAATTTCCCAGATTGAATTAATGTTAGTGAGAATCTTGGGCTGACCTTTGTTGAGGGGTATCCATCTTTTATTGTCAGAGACACATTATATTTGGATTACCACATTTTATGTGGCTTTTCCTCATTCCTCATACCTCCACCATGGAACTGGTGCTGGAGCTTTTGTAGCTTGCTACTCTTGGATGGACAGCCTTCCTGTCTCTCAGCACTTTTAAGCTGTCCTAGCCTTTCCTTTGTGATTCCTGATGTTATAATCTTTCTCCCTTTCAGTAGTCTATCTCTTCTTACCCTAGCTTCTCTTTTGCTTGTTTGTATGGATTTGGATTTTTTGAGATATAGTGTCATATAGCCCAAAGTGCATTTTTAACTCACTATATACTTGAAAATACCTTGAACTACTAGTCCATCTGCTTCCACCTTCTGAGTCCTGGGATTGCAGGCATATGTGACTACACCTAGTTCTCTGACTCTTTCTGCTTACCATGTAGTCATTTTACCTAAGAATTTTATGTTTTCTACGAGTGCATTGGAATTACACATTTCTTACAAAAATACCTGTTCTAATGGCATCCATATTCCCCTTTGCTCATTTTGGTGTGGGAGGTATGTTTACCATAGTGTTTCAGCAACAGCTTAATATATGATATCTGGCACCAGACATGAAATCTTCACAACATGCAAGGATGCCTGTGGTTTTTTTCCACTCTTTAGGTGCCCATTTCCCAGCTCCCAAATAAATAAATGGAGACTTATTCTTACTTATGAATGCCCAGCCTTAGCTTGGCTTGTCTCTAGCCAGCTTTTCTTAAATTATCTCATTTACCTTTTGTAAGTAAATTTGTTTCAACTCTGTGGGTTTGGTTCCCGGTTTTGGCACCAAAACATGAGTTTTGCAACTCGGGAAAGGTGTCCTGGCTACTTGGGGAGTCAGACAACACTTTGAGCTGCTTAGGACAGCTGATGGCTGGAGCTGCAAAGAGACAGCTCAGCCCTAGAAGGGAAGTTTTTCTGACTGCTGGGGAGAGTCAGGCCTGGAACTGCTTCAGCAGGGAAGGGTATCCTCCTGACTGTTCAGGAAAGTCAGGCCTGGAGCTGCCAGGCCAGCTCTGTAGGGAAGGGTATCCTGAACATTCTGGAGCGTCAGGCTATACCTGGTGTGATGGGGGATGGTCTCCCCCCAGAATATAGCAATCCTGCTCCTCTCCTGGAGAGCCACTACAGCTGAGCTTTGCTCAGCCCCGCTTAAGGGGGCTTCCTAGCAGAACTCTGCTTCTCTGGACTAATAAATTGTTGCTTCTTTTGCTTCACTCTACAAAAGAGGAAACCCCTGCAGAAACATAGCAATCTCCTCTGGCTCTGGAAAAAAGTGTCACTTTTTCAGCTCTCTCTTGCCCTGTCCAATGAGGGACGTCTCAGCAAGGATCTTCTGTTCAGCTCCTCCTTCTGTCCACTGAGGAATGTCTCAGCAAGGATCTTCTCCATGCCAGTGAACAAAGATCTTTACACCCAAAACTCTTTTGAGAAAGAGATTTATTTGGGAAGGAGGAGTCCAGGATTGACTACCAGGGTGCAAAGAACAGCCCACAACTGACCAGGCAAGGCAGATTATATAGGATGTCTTAGGGGCGGAGTCAACTAGGGATTGGCTAGTTTTTTTCTGCCCAGGAATTGGCCAGTTTTGGGGGCTAGGGACAGAGATGGCCCTGATTTCAGAGCCAAACTGTGTTTCTTTCACTGGCTTTTCTTGGCTTTTTGACACTGCTTCTACGGCCAGGGCACATTTCTTTTACTCACTCTGATTCTAGGGACCAAGAGTGTTATTTTGGCACTAGATTCAGAGTCAGGGCATTTCCTTGGTTCTGGATTTGGGGATAAAGTGTTCATTTCTCTGGCTCAGGGCCCAAACCCAGGCTGTGTTTCTTTCCCTGGTCTTGTGCCCCAGGGCCAGGGTTCTACTTCCTGCTCTGTGATTGGTTGGTTTCACAAATCAGCTGGTGGTTGGTTTCACAAATCAGCTGGCCAGGGGAAGAGATGACTCTGATCTGAGCCAAACTGTGTTCCTTTCCCTGTCCTTAGCTGAGCCATCTTTCCTTAGTTCTGGGCTACAGGGTCAGGAGGGGTTTCTTTAGCCAGCCCCTTTTCCCTACATCATTTGCCTTTGGGCTTTTATCTTCCTCTATTCTGTATACCTTTCTTTACTTCTTACTCTGCTGCTTGCTGTGTACCTGGGTGGCTGGTCTCTGGTGTCCTCTCTCCTCCTTTTCTCACTCTTTCCCCTCCTCTCCTCCTATGTATTCTCTCTGCATGCCAGGCCATCCTATCCTTTCTCCTGCCTAGCTGTTGGCCGTTCAGATCTTTATTAGACCAATAAGGTGTTTTAGGCAGGCAAAGTAACACAGCTTTAAGGAGTTAAACAAATGCAGCATAAAAAAAATGCAGCACATCTTTGAATTATTAAACAAATATTCCATAGCATAAACATATGTAACACATCTTAAACTAATATTCCATAACAGACGCTGCTGTAGAAGTCCAACTGTGTTTATATTTGGGTATGTGAAATATTACTATTATTCAGATAATCCAATATAAATCTGTATATTTGGAAAGGTACCACTCCTTGCTACCTTGTTCTCATTTCCCATTTCTTTCTCATCCTTCACTGAAGGAATAACATATCATTCACTTTTTGCTACAGTAACACTTATATTTGTTTTACACAAAGGAAAGGTAACATGTTTTCTTACATTGCCTTCTTACATGAGAGCATATTGTGTACATTTCTGTTTTTCATTTAAGAGCATTTCTTTCTTTACTGAAAATAGATTTTTTCATATAATATATTCTGGTTATAGTTTCACTTCCCCCAGCTCCTTCTACCTCCTCATTCACACCAATCTGTACGTTTTCTTTCTCTCTCTCATTAGAAAACAAACAAATAAGATTAACAAAATAATATAAAATAAGCTAGAGTAAAAACAAACCAGAATAGGACAATATAGGCAAACAAACAGAAAAAAGAAAAGCAAGCATTCACACACACAGAAAATCCATACAAATAAAATCTGAAGTGTAGTCAGAATTTCTTTGAACCAGCAGCTCCCAAATAAAATATGGAGAGTTCCTATTAATTATGAGAGCTTGGCCTTAGCTTAGGCTTGTTCCCAACTAGCTCTCAAAACTTAAACTAACCCATTTATATTAATCTGCATTCTGCCACATGAACCGTCACCTCTCCTCCACACTGTTTGTCTGACTTCCCTGTCTCACTGGCAAATTCTGACTCTCTTCTTCCCAGAGTTCCTGTCTCTGCTGGGAAGTCCTGCCTATCCTCTCCTGCCTAGCTATTGGCTATTCAGTTCTTTATTAAACCAAACAGAAGGTGCCTTGGAAAAGACACATCTTCACAGTGTACAAAAAGATTATCCAACAACATTGAAACCATAATATATAAGGAAAAGACCTGTAAGGTTTTTTTTAAAAAAAAATACCCAAATAAAGCATTATGGACTAAAAAACAAAACAAAACTCCAAAAATACCATTGTGTTCATTTTGTGTTAACCATCTACTGCTAGGCATAGAATCTGCTCTTAAATCTGGTTTGTATATCCAGTGAGACTCTTGGAGAAAACTATTTTTTTCTTTTTGAGAAATTTAGAAATAGCTTCTGAGTTAGGAATGGGGGCTTGTGTCCACTTCTGCAGACCCTGCACATATTGCGACAGTCTCAGTGAGTTCATAAGGGCATCATTCCTGTTGTATCTAGAAGGCCTTGTTTCCTTGGAGTCTTCCATCCCCAGTGGCTCATAATCTTTTTGCCTCCTCTTTTGGAGAGTTCCCTGGTACCCTGAGGGAAGGGAGTTGAAGGAGATAACCCATTTGGGACTAAGTGTTCCAAGCTAATAACATTTCTTGAATAGCCCCCCTAATATTTCTTAAGAAATTTTCATTGTTCTTTTTTACTCTTGCATCAGACACATTTGTATGGCTATTTCATACCATTTTTAATCTACCTCTGTGTGAGGTTTTTAATTGTTTATATCTTGAAATTATACATAATGCTTCACTAAATATCCTTACACACACACACACATACACACACACACACACACACACACACACACACACACACACACATCTGTATTTATAGAAGTAGATCTTCGTAAGACATTTAAAATTTTATCCTTCACGGTTTCACTAATAATAGAACACAATCACTTTATAATTTTGCCTATATGTTACCAGAGACTAAGCTATAACTCTGTTATTTTAATATACTGCATACATCTAATTGTCATTAAATTTGGGCATTTATTATTTGTTTTGTCTCTTCTTGACAGTTTTGTGTGAACTGTTAGTTCATATCTTTTCTTCATTTTTATACCTTTTTTGGTCCTTTGTTCCTCAGTTTTTGAGTTCTTTATATAGGAAGCAGAGTTTCCCCTTGTCTGGGATGTTTTACTACTACATCATTTTATTCTGTAAGTTCTCTTTTGAAATGCTTGCATTTGATATTTTTAAATTCTTTGATTTTCATTTCGTTGGATCATATATTGCTGCCTTTCATTACCTCTAGTATTTGAGTGACATTTAGAAATCCCTTACCTATGTTAAGCTTAAAGAAAACCTGTCATGTTTTCTTCAAGAAGCTGTGTGATTCCACTTTTTGCTTAAAGCTTTAACTCAATTTTTAGTTACTCTATACATGGCATGATTCATGGATATACTTTAAATTTTTTTCTTTTAAATCTTTAACTCAATTTTTAGTTACTCTATACATGGCATGTTTTATGGATCTACTTTAAGGGTTTTTTGTTTTGTCTTAAATCAAGTCTCACTCTGTACATTGCATGTCTGTCTTCCCTTTAGTGGCTTCTCCATGTCACCTTTGGATTTTTTATTTATTTTAATTATGTTTCATGTGTATGTATCTTTTGCCTGTGTATATATCTGTGTAGCACGTTTGTACAGTTCCCTTCATAGCCAGAAGAGGGCATCAGATCCCCTGGAACTGAAGTGTGTTATGGATGGTTTCCAGGACTGGGAATTGAATCCATGTCCTCTGGGAGATCAGTCAGTACTCTTAACTGCCACCCCATCTTTTCAGCTCTTCATTAAACACTGATGTTCATCAATGTTGGCTTCTATTTCTAAGCTTTCTAACCCATTTCATTGAGCTATTTGTCTGTTCTTATAGAAGAGGTAAGACACTGTAATTATAGAAATTCTCTAGAAAGTTTTCATTTTCTTGGTATGGTGTCAGGAGTTCCTTCTCAAGTGTCTTCCTTCTCTCTTCTTAGCTATTCTTGAGTATTCTTTCACATATGAACTTTACCATCAGACTGTCTAACTCAGTAAAATGTAGATATTTTTGAAATTGAATTAAATTTATACATCAACTAAGGGAGAACTTTTTTCAAATGCTGAGTATGCCAGGGAAAATTCAAATTTAAATAGCATTGCTCTACACCCCTTATAATGGAGTCTGGAGTCCTTATTCAGTCATATCAGGCACATTCACAACTGAATTTTGAACCAAAATACTGGAATATTCACAGATATTCCTAGGAACAGAACATGGTGATCTTGTAATAGAGCACAAACAGCAACTTCTTGAATACATTTCACTAACATTTGAAACAATGTGTGAAATCAGCTGCTTTGTTTCATGAGACTTCCCAGTCCCTTTCTTTCAAGACTGTTTGAGTTTTTCTTCACACAAAAGGAAGTTCTTGACAGATAGAATATACTTAAACTCTCTTACACCTTGAGCTATAACAAAGACAATCATTTGAAGAACCTGGGACACGTTTTTAGGACTGAATGAACGATGTGTCCCTGAGATAGAAATCCTGGAAGCCTCAAGAAAATGTTCCACTTCTTTGTTCTTAAGTATGATAATTTTATCTTAGTCATCAAGTCATTTATCCAAGGACAATGCCATAATGTGTGTGAGATGCTGTAGCAAAGTACCGTATTAGGTAGGTGATGAGCAACATTAATTTTGTTTTCTTATGGTTTTAACGTTTTTGCCTGGGATTTTTCTTTATTTGGCTTTTTCATATTGTTTTCAAAGCCATCTAATTTAATCATGCTATTTTCTGTTTATCAGTGTTGTGAAGGTCTTTTAGAGGGTTTGATGTTGTTCCTGAAGTAGAAGAAAAACTTGGGAGCTTTCTGACTCTTTCATGTTTTACAAGATTCTTAACCCCCCTCATTGTGATTCTTTTCCCACCATTAACAAATTTTCTTGAATGTTTCTCCTAACCACATCAATGTATTCTTCCCACAGTCTGTGTCTTCTAAGATTGCAGTTTTAAACTAAGCCACATATCACTTATTTGATACTCCTTTGATATTCATTGTTTATAACACATATTCATAATACATCTTGATGAGACTCATTGTGATGTGTCCATACCAACCTCTAGCTTACATGAATCGTATCCAACTGTGCTTTGCCCCCCCAACCCTGGCACCGATGTCAGACCCCAGAAGTCAGTATTCCATTGTCAGATTGACTATCTCTTACTTTCCACATGTGAGACAACATACAGCTTTGAAGGGAACAGTTTTGAAGTCTTTCCCCTAAACTTTACCACATTCTTTTGATTTTATGTTTCTTTTTCATCTTTAGGCTGAATTCATGACTAGTTTTTCCGAATATGCTTAAGGTCAACTTTAAGTTTTCTTAACCATCTTCCTTTGTCTCTGTCTTGTGCCATTTTGGTGTCTTCGTCCGCCACAAATACAGTGAGAGGAGTGAGACAAATCAAGGGCTGGAATGCCATTCTTTTTCTCTTTAATCACAATTAATTTGGTGTTTTAATATTTTCTATTGTACCACTTTTTTGTACATTTATCTTTTTCTTCATCATAGCTTATATACTATTGAGGGAAAATACTGAAGTCATGTAGCTAAGTGACCAAAATTGTTTTCTGCTTACTTACTACTGACTTCTTTTGGGGGGCAGGTTTTTGGAGACAGGGCTTCTTTGTGTAGCTTTAGAGCCTACCCTGGAACTTGCTCTGTAGAACAGGCTGACGTTGAACTCACAGAGATCCACCTGCCCCCACCTCACAAGTGCTGGGATTAAAAGCATATGCCACAACCGCCCAGCTTACTATCCATTCTAATGGTGTTTTATCACATACATACTTTATACACAAGGGAGGGGGAATAGTAGTACACACACATACACACACACACACACACACACACACACCTTTATACACTCACAAGTCAATTTCTAATCTGTGTCTATAGTAGATGTATCTAGTGTTGGCTATCTGGTTCATTTATTCTTTAAATTTCTACTTTACTGGCACTGGTTGCAAAGAAGAGACTGTGTATTTTTTCCTAGAACTTCTAAATATTTCTCCTTCTGATTCAGGTTCACAAAGATGGATGCAAAGAACCCAAAGACACTGTTGGATCTCGCTATACAGAGTCTGCTGACAAATGAGTCTGTGGCAATCCAAGCTCTGGAGGATATGCCAAGAATCTTTTTTGTTCCACTGTTCATTGCTGCCTTCGAGGGTGGGCATAAGAATATATTGAGTGAGATGGTGAAAGTGTGGCCCTATTACTGTCTCCACATTGGGTCATTAACTATACAGGAGCCTCAACATGAACTCCTGAAAGCCATGATTGAGAATCTTCCAGTGCGTCCTTCAAGGAACTCTGCTTCTAGGTAAGATTGTATAATAAAAACATGGAAAGACAGAGGCGGTTATACCACAGCATGCTACTCTCCCAGAAGGAGTAACAAGTAAATGCTGAAGATTTATGTGTGAGGCTGTTGCCCACAAACTTGGTAACACATTAAAGACTGATGGTATTCAATGTTAATTATGAAATCTGTTCCTGATTGTATTCAATGTTCATTTTGAAATCTGTTACTGAGGGTTCTGTTGATGGGTTTATGTAACAGGTGTTACATAAGACAAAGACAGGAGCTTTAAGACTGGAGGGGATTTAAGGTGTATAAGGAATTGGGGGCAGGAGGCTGAATCTTCATGGGAAAGATTTGTTGATAGTTAGTACAAAGAGTGTCAGCTATGGGTAAAAGAATTAGTTCCTAGATGTCATTGTTGATTCTATTCGGTTTCATTATCATTGGCTATTTCTCAACTATTCTATCTCCTCTACCCCTACAGGAGACCTAAACTGAGGATCCTAGATTTAAGGCAAGACAACGACTGTAGGACCATATGCCATGATGTCAACATCAAGGAACCTTTCTGTTTTCATTCTTGTGCTTATTCTGACAGCTCTATCCTGAAAATAGAAGGGCAGCATCGTTTCGTAAATCCAGAGTCCATGGTTCAGTTACCCAGGCCTGTAGAGTTACTAGTGGATCTTTCCCTAGATGGCTCCTTATTGGAAAAGGAATTTTTGGTTTTGCTTACAAGTAAAATTAGGGAGAGTTTAGGGTCTTTGCACATATGCTGTCGAGATTTGCAAGTTGATAAACTAAGTAAGAGCAAATGCATCCTGAGTTTTCTTGATCTCAACTGTGTTGATCAGTTGTCAATTGACATGGGTTCGCTGAGTGATATCACCAAAGTCCTATCTCAGATGGACCACCTAGAGAGCCTCAGTCTGTCTAAAGTCACTTTTAGATCTCTGAGTGGGAAACTCTTTAAAAATTTCCTCGGTCACTTGCAACGTATGAACAACCTTAAGGAAGTCAGCTTGTCTTCATTCTGTCTCACAGGACATCTGGATAGAGTGCTCAGGTAAGAGTTTGGGCCAGGGCCCTGGGTTTCCTGGAGAGCCTGTTGAGACAGGAAAGAAAACATTCTTGGGTATTCCTAAACTCCTGAACAGCTTTTATGCTTTCCTCTTTTTGCTTCTGGGAATTTGAAGCTGGAGAAAGAATTACAAAAATTAAGCAGCCAGCAATGTACAGACAAGTGCAGAAATAAAAGGTGAAAAACACACTAGCCTTCTACATATGAAGAGGAACAGGGATTGAGATGGGGAAGACATTGTTCTATAGCATTGATGCACCTAATCATAGATGCCCATAGTTCACAATGTCAGATCACTTTACTGATATGTAATCCCCAAGGCATAGGCCATGAAAGTAGAGGTTGGTATGTAGGGACTGACCAAAGGGAATTTTCAGTTGCCTGCTCTTTCTGATCCCTCCCCACCACAAAGGTGAACTGAAATATACAATGGATAATGTTGTAAGTATCAAGTGCTTTCAGTTTTTTCTCTTTATGTTTCTTAAAACCATCTATTATAATGTGCTGCACACATTCTTAAGATTAAAAGAAATTGTATCTCAGTGTTGAAAACAAAACTTTCAGCCAGATGTGGTGGCCCGGGATTTAATCTCAGCACTCAGGAGGCAAAGACAGGCAGATTCTGTGAGTTCAAGGCCAGTATAATCTCCATAGTGAGCTCCAGGACAGCCAGGACTGCAGAGTAAGATCCTGTCTAAAACAAATTCTCAGAGTCACAAATCTATTAAGTGAACTAAAGCACAACATAACACATTACTACTCAATTATAATGCATGTGAAAAGTAGTTTATTCTAGATATAAAGGTATAGTTTTCCTCATTCAATCTTCATTCTTCAGAAGTTTTTTGTTGTTTTCTCCCTACAGAGTCCTGCCACCTGGTCTGGATTTCTTGTATCTGACATTCTGTGATCTTTCGTACAGAGACTTCAGATTTCTGGCCCAGAGCCCTCAGGCCTCCCGACTAAAGCTGTTGAATCTTAGCAACAACCCAATGTATTGGAATGATTTTGAGCCTTTTCAAACCCTTCTGGTAAATCTCTCTGGTACTCTTCGGCATCTAGAGATAAATCATTGCCTTATAAATGATACTGCAATCTCTGTTCTTATCCCTGCGCTGATTCGTTGTACTCATCTCCGTGTTCTGTGCTTTGCTTTTAACCCCATCACAATGCCTATGCTTGTGACTATCATGAATAATTTAACACCCTTGAAGAATCTAAAATATGTGATTTATCCCATCCCTGTACATTGCTATGAACTATGGCCTTTTCAGGGCAGTATAGACCGAAGGAAGCTTGCTATTGTACAACTACAGTTGAAGGTGATGCTAGAGCTTGCAGAGAGGGCTGACATGAACTGGATCACTTACTTAGAATAAATTTCACAGTCCAACACAGTTTCAACCCGATATGTACTATTTAAGTACTAAATGTTATTTCCTGGACCCACACAAAATATATAAGGGTCTTTTTATAAGTGTAGGAAATTACACTTAGGGAATATAGGTATGTAACTGATTCCTATAGAGAATAATTTAGAAAAAATGGAGGACTTTGAGAGTTCCTGTGTATCACTGGTCTACTATTGATATATTTCATTTTACTGACCAGAGTGATGTGTATTGTGAATAATACAGGATGATCAAGTCCTAGTTTGCTCTGTCTGTGCCCATACTGTTTGGTTTGCTTGTTGGTATATCACACAAATCAGAACAATGACAGACTTTCCTGCCTATATTTGTGGAAGTGGCAATGGTTCTTGAAGACAATATTTACATCCCCTAAGTTACTTTAGACTGGTTTTGGTTGCTTTTGGAAATCCATCAGGATTTAATAGTAGGGCCAGGAAAGAAAGACAGCAGAGGTTCTGAGGGTTCAATAGAACCTTCAAGAACATAAATATAATATTTCCTTGATGTAGGCCTGCGCTAAAGTTTCCACTACTTCCCATGAAGTCCTCAGCTGAATGAATTTTGTCACATGAATTTTTAGGTGGGATTTAGGGCCCTTCCCATAATATTCCCCCTACTTCCTTTAGTTCTCTTACTCTACTCCCAATTCTGTTAATCCTGTCATTTCCTTAGCTGTATAAATCATTTCCTATATATATTTTGATTCTTTTTCCACTAGCTGTGTCCCATTTGGTATGATACATACTAGCCATGTGTGAGTACTGAGTCCAACTTATTTTATACTCCAGAACATGACATAATTATAAATTCAGTTTGCATATCCTAGACTTTCTTAGAAATGATGTGTGTAAAGTCTTTAGTTAATAATTTACACAGGGCTAAGGAAATGCCTCAGTCATCCAGTTGCTTACCACACAAGCCCGCCTGTGCTCAGTCTGAACCTAGCATTTGTGTAAAAAGCTGAGCATCCAAGTGCACACTTGTCACTCCAGTGTGAAAAGGTGGAGGAAGGAAGGGCCTTTGGGCCATGTGGCCGGACATTCTAGCAAATTAGGGATTCGAGGTTCAGTGAGAGATCCTGCCTCAGAAAATATGTGTAGAAGAAAAAAAAAACAGTTACTGACTTTTGGCATTCATGTGAGCATGTGCATGAAATTGCACACACACACACACACACACACACACACACAGGGGGGAGAGAGAGAATGAGAGAGAGAGAGAGAGAGAGAGAGAGAGAGAGAGAGAGAGAGAGAGAGAGAGAGAGAAGGAACATGAACACATAAAAATATCTAACTCGTAGTATTAATTTCTTGAGACAGCATACTGCATCGCAAAGACATGGTAAAGATATAAAATTAGGATTTGTTCCTTCCACCTGTTGAAATGCCAAAACGACTGCATTTCACTGACTGACTAACAAATAGTGTAGACTCTAAGTAATCATTTACACATAATGTTTTCTTACTGAAATAAATTAGTAAAAGCAATGGCTTAGAAATTTATATTGTTTCTTTTTTAAGTGAGGTCATACTCAGTTTTAGTCTGACCACAGATAAAAGTAATTGAATTCTGTTTTTAGTAGTGATACTGGTAAATATATTAAACTATATTTTACAGGCATTATTCTAATAAGAATACTGGCAAGACAATTCACATCTGTTTTTTATTAATTTTTATTGGTGGTAACATTGTATTTCCAAGTTAGTAAGAAAAAGTATGTTAAAATGTACTGAAATTAATGTGTCATCTTTCTTTTGTGATACATTGCAAATTTGTTCATAATTTCCATAATGCTTGTATCATGATAATAAAGCAGAAAATTTCAAAGACCTACTAATATGCCAGTATAATGAGCGATTTACTTACATTGTTTCCAAGTTAAAAATTGTGGAGCTTTTGACACTTTGTATTAAATAAAATATTAAAATTAGGTTTACCTGTTTCTTTGACCATTCTTTTTTGTTTTTTTCCATATGGCTCTTACTATATATTCTCTGAATAACCTGGGATCCCATGTTATCAGAAGTACAGTCTGACCAGTGTGTTAACAGTGGCAGAATACTGGGGAAGAGGCAACTCCATCAAGATTGGCATATTTTCTCTCTTTCCTCCATCCTTCCTTGGGTGCCATGTTTCTGTCAGAGACACTGCACCCTGAGGTGAAAACTAGACCCTACAATGAAGAGAGAATTTGGAACTCATTATTGTCATATTGACAATGTGAACGATATTCTTGGAAATTCCTAGTGTAAGAAAGTACTCTCAATACTTTGTTTTCAATAGATTTGAAAAATAACCAAAGGGAGTGTACTATGTTGCTTCTACATGGCTGTGGTAAAAACACTGTCCAAAAGCAACTGAGGGAGGAAAAGGTATGTTTGACTTACATGTCTCAATCTCAGTCCATCATTGGGGAAGTCGGGGCAGGAACTTGAACAGGAGCAGAGACAGAAAAGGTGCTTAGTGGCTTTCTGTGACTTGCTGAGCTACCTGTTTTATACAACCCAGGACCAGTTGCCCAGGAGGCACTGTCCACACTGGTCTGGGCCCTACCTCATCAACCATTAATCAAGAAAATGCCCCCAGAAACCTGCCTACAGGTCAATCTGATAGAGACAGTTTTTCATCTATGGTTCCCTCTTCCTCCATGCCTTTAGTTTGTGTCAATTTGACAAAAAACCAATCAGTGGAGTTGACCCTGTCAACTTGCCACACAAACCTAACTACTGAACTATAACCTTTCTTTGTTTATCCCCAATAGCTCATGTTATTATCACAATATGAAAGAGTATGACCTTAAAAATACCACAGCATTTATTTTTTCAGTACATTAACAATCCAAGATCTCTTTAAAAATTCAAAGTCTCTTAACTGTGATTTCCTGTAAAATTAAAACTAAGTATGAAAATTCCATGATGAAACCTATTTTGTGGGGTAATTTAATCATATGTGTGTATAGTTCTATTCAAAGCATTTTAATATTTTGCCACATTTAATATGCAAAAGAAATGTACACATGTGGAGTTCATAAGACAGCTTGCAGGAGTTGCTTCTACCTTTCTGCCAGGTGGGTCCAAGGGATTCAACTCAAGCTGTCAGGTAAGGCAGCAGGTGCTTTTATTGGCTGTACTATCTCCCTGGCTCCTTTTAACAGGTGTTTAAGAAGTTCAAAATAACTTCTTTTATAAGAGATATATATTTATCTGGTTCTAAATTATGTGTGATAGATTAACATAATCAGCTTACATTTAATTTATTATAAATCATGTTTTTAAACCTACAGCGGAGGTTTTTTTCTCCCCTGAGCCTTAATTTCCAGAATTAGCATTTGAAAGTGCTGAAATTTAAATATTCCACCCAGAGGCTCAAAGTGGACATTTCAATATCTACATTTTAGTTAGACCTGCCTGAGGTAAAGACTTGGAATAACGAATTTTTCAAGGGCCATAAAAATAGAGAAAGGGAGCTGGAGAGATGGGTCAGTGGTTAAGAGCACTGGCTGCTATCCCAGAGGACCTGGGGTTTGATTCCCAGCACCCACACTGTGGGCACAACCAACTGTAACTCCAGTTCCAGAGGACCTGACATACTCTTCTAGCCTCTTCACACTGCCCACACATGGTACACAATCATCCATGCAGGCAAAACACTCATACACATAAAAATGGAAAAATTTAAAATACAAGCAACAACCCCTGGAAGTCCCAAACTCACGTACTGAACTAGAATAGTGAGAAATGTTAGAATGGTGTGGGCTTTGAAAATATAATAAAAGATGGTAGCGTTAACTGTATTTGTCAGTTCGGTTTAGGAAACCTAGAGACAAATTGTGATCCATCTTGGTGAACTTAGAAAAGTTGATGCAATGTGATATGTATATGTTTAGGTATGTATTTCTGGTTCACCAACACTTGCAGGTGAGTCTCACAGATGCCGCTGTACTTTCAAGTGAACTTCTGGTACCTGCACATCTGGGTAAGACTTGATGTCACAACTAGACTTTAAGGTCAGACTCTGCCCCACCTACAGTTCCAGGTGTATCTCCGTGTTTCACTTGTCCTAGATGGATTTCCCTCATGCTCCTGCACATGGCTGTGATCTGAACTCTGAAATCACTACTGTTTTCCAGGCCTAAAGCTTGACATACCTGATGCAGAAGAGAGACCCGAGGAATGCTCTGCCCCGTGCAGGGAGCCTGTACTCTATGGTCTCAAAAGCGTAGTTGCTTATCGCCTCAGAACTACTCCTTCCAGTCTCCATCACATCTCAAAACTCCTGCCCCAAGCTGAGAGACCCAGAAAGCTCAGGATCAGAGAGCCGTGTCCCACTGCATTGGCCCCTTTCCTGTTGCAAAGCTGCCCCTTATCTTAAAATAACTCCTGTGTAAAAATCTCCTCTGATTTTTCTAGGTATTTTACATTTGACATTTCCAGTATTATTAAGCAGTGCATCACAGTGACCTGCGATTCCCCTTTCAGCATGTGCCCAGTTCCTGAGGCCTGGGATTGTGTCTTTCACCCAGCTCTCTGTTTCAGTACCCATTGTTTTCTGTGCATTCACACACTGGCATCATTCTTCTGTCCCTCAGTAGTTTCTGGTAACTCGTTTGTTTTCCAAATGGTCTCTAAAATTGAATTGCCCAGAGGGGCTAGAGAGATGGCTCAGTGGTTAAGAGCATTTACTGCTCTCCATAGAGGTTCTGGATTTGGTTCCCAGCGCCAATATTGGTTGGCTCACAAATGCCTGTAACTCCCAACACTAGGTAATCTGACACCCTGTTCTCAAAGTTGTATGCAATTGTACTTACATGTTCAAATACACACAGATATACACATATACACATAATTAAACAAAATTTTAAAAATTAGGTTGTCAAGAAAAAAGAATAGTATTTTAATATAACCTTGAAAAATGTGAATATTTATTTTTGGAGAATTTTTTTTTTTTTTTTTTTTTTTTGGTTTTTCGAGACAGGGTTTCTCTGTGCAGCTTTGCGCCTTTCCTGGGACTCACTTGGTAGCCCAGGCTGGCCTCGAACTCACAGAGATCCGCCTGGCTCTGCCTCCCAAGTGCTGGGATTAAAGGCGTGCGCCACCACCGCCCGGCTATTTTTGGAGAATTTTTATGTTATTCCTATTGAGTCTTTTCACACTAGAATATAGAATATCCTTTCATTGTTCAAACCTTCTTAGCTGACTTTCAGAAGTTTTGAAAATTTCCCCCTGTTTGCAAAACTTATATGATATCACCCTTTTAAATCAGCTCCTACAGGAGAACCCAGCAGACAAGATCAAATAAAAACGATGTAACTTTGCCACACTGAAATCTGAAGTGGCCCTGTATTCCAAAAGAGCAGAGAGTTCTGTTCACCCTGAGCCAAGGATACAAGGAGGGCCCTCTGGTTTACCTTGGCAAGGTAGGTCGTCTTGAAGTAGAGAATCTTTAGAGCCTTCTCCAGCTCTTCTCTCCATGAACGCAGATCTCAGCTCAGCTCACGAGAACTTGCACACTACTTTATAGAAGAAGGTTTTGACTAATTCTACAATGGCCAACAGTGGCAAATCAGATCTTGGATTTCAATGTGCTGGGGTTTGTGTCTTTGATCCCTCCACAATTCCTGTTTGTTCCCTTTGCTGTAGCCATTTTGACCTTTTATTTAGTATTCATACGTGGATATAATGTATTTGGAGCCATCATATCTCCCATTGCCTACCCTACAATTCTTCTCTCGTGGCAGTGTGTGCCTGGATCCCCAGCACTGACAGACAGAGACAGGTGGATCCTGGGACTCACATGCCAGGTGGTCCAGCTAAAAAATGGAGAGCTGCAGATTCAGGAAGACACCCTGTCTCAAAAAATAAGGTGAAGAAGTGATGAGAGAAGACACCCCAGTGTCAACCTCTAGCCTTCACACAGGAGATATAAACACACAGAAACACACACACACACAGAGAGGGGGGGCATCTAAAAAGAAAGTAGTCCCTTGACACTTTACCTAGGTTTCTAGAGAGGAATATGCAGGTAGAGACCTTACCCTCTGGAGTTGCCTAGCCGCAAATTCAGTAGAGGTTATTTTACCTTCTGTGGTACTTGGTGGCTCAAATATTTAACACACAGGAGGGAGAAGCAGTCAGATCTGTGTGAGTTCAAGGCTCCCATAGTTTATGTAGAGAGCTCCAGGAGAGCCAGTGAGGCATCCCCCAAAAATTCTTATTATCACTGCTCCAGTCAAATGCCAGGCTTGAGTGCTTTTCCCAAAGTTTGTGCCTACACCAGTTTCCCTATCTCGGGGTCATTCCAATTGGTGGTGGTGCTGGTGCTGGTGGTGGTGGTGGTGGTGGTTTTTGACTCTCTGTTTTGATTTTGTTTTCTTTTTTTTCTGCCCCTCCACACTATGCCATCTGCATTTCCAGACATCATGGATCTCTCTCATGCATGCTCTGTCTCTCTCTCTCTCTCTCTCTCTCTCTCTCTCTCTCTCTCTCTCTCTCTCTCTCTCTCTGTCTCAGACAAAAGACAAAAAATAGATTTTTCCACTCTCTGTTAAGATTTCGAACTTCCTTAGGACTCTTCACTCCACTCCACCAGGACTTCTGTCCCCAAATTGCAATGGGTGTTCTCTCACCAAGGTCACAATCATTTTATTTTCTCTAACCTTGTACAAATTTATCAACGTATTGATAGTTACTGTTAATATGTATTCTTTTGTCAGCTCCTTCTGTCACTCAATAACAAATTTTCAGCATTTTTCCAGAGTCCAGAACAGTGTACTGGATACAAATTCAAGGTCTTTCCTTTGCTGACTGTGTAGTCACGAGTACAACCCTTATTGTCTGCATCTCTCAAGGTTTCATCTGTAACATGGAAAGGGTAGGAAATTAGCCTCACACTGGTGCTGTGAGCACAGGGAGTGTGTGAAAAAGACTAGCACACATTTCATTACAGTCACTTTTATCTGTTCTTCTGTATCTTGGTTAGGAATTAGTAGTCCTGCCACTCCCAATGTGTAGACTGATGATAGTGAATATTCAATCACTTTTTTTTTTTTGGTTTTTCGACACAGGGTTTCTCTGTGTAGCTTTGCGCCTTTCCTGGATCTCGCGCCGTAGACCAGGCTGGCCTCGAACTCACAGAGATCCGCCTGCCTCTGCCTCCCGAGTGCTGGGATTAAAGGCGAGCGCCACCACCGCCCGGCCAATCACTTTTTAATTGTCAGTTTTATTGATCTTATAAATGATAAGCAGAAATGTATAGATTTAAATGATACAGAGAATTGATTTGATGTGTGTGTATATATAGTGAAATGATTACCTCAACAGAGCTAATGACCACATCCATCAAATCATATAGTGACCTTTTTTATGACAGGAATACAGATCTAGTCTCTCAGCAAGTATTATTTCAAGAATAATATGCATTGCTGTTAAGTACTGCCATAATCCCTGTATTATACATTAGGCCTACAGAACACATTCACATAATAACTGAATACTTCTATCCTTTAATCAATAGCACCCCGTTTCCTTCACTCTTAACTCTGGTAACCCACACCTGTGCTATTTTGCCCAAGCTCAACTTTGTAAGTTCTATATGCATGTTGGTGGTTCTTGATTTTTATTTATTTGTTGTGGTAGTAGAATTGTGATATGAGGCAGTTTGGACATTGACTTCTCTAATGAGGAGTGCCACTGTGTATCTTTTCACATGTTTATTGGCCATTTGGGTGTCTTAGAGGAATGTGTAACAGAGTCTTTCATCCATTTTCAAAACCCGGGTTGCTGGTCTGAGCCAACCAAGATCACAGCAGGGAGATGGCAGGTTCACCTGGTGTCACACACCATCCCATCCTCCACCACTCTTCTCTTACATCTTTTCCCAACAAGGGTGTCTGATTGCAGCATGAATCCCTGATTCCCCGCTCCACACTCAAGCCTGTGAAAACAATGGCTTTCACATTCTGGAGATTAACACTGTTAGATATGTGATTTACAAATGTTTTCTCCCATCTTGTTTTACTTTTTTCTCTCTAGGCATGTTATATGAAGCACTAAGTATACTACCACATATGGACTGCAACATATGATTTGGTATACCCAAGAAGTCATATCCAAACCCAATGTGTAACTTACATTTGTGAAATGAAATTTGTGTGGATGAGGTATGAGATTCTTTTAATATACAGCTAAATTTTTTCTACTATTTTGAGGTAATTTTTATTAGTATATATAAGGTATAATCACTCTCTATTCTTAAAATGTTTGTCTGGTTCTTTATCATAATGATCTTGTCTTTATAAAATAAGTTAGAACTTAAAAAAAAAGTTAGAACTTTGCACCAGGTGGTGGTAGTGCATGCCTTTAATTCTAGCACTGGAGAGACACGGGCAGGTGGATCTCTGATTTTGAGGCCAGCCTGGTCTATAAAATGAGTTCTTGAACAGCCAGAGCTACACAGAGAAATACTGTCTCAAAAATAAAAAAAGAAGCTTTGCTCCTCTTCAGTATCTTAGAGGATCTTAAGGACTGTTTTTGAGTAGACTTTATTTTTTGAATAGCATCAGACTCACAATAAACTAACAAAATGCAACTTCCATTTACCTCCTGCCTCCCTAATAGACTCAGAGCCCCACTAGGTCTCAAAATTCTGCACCAATGTGGCTCATCTGGGCTAACAGGTGAGACTGAAGACACACCTGTCTTCCAGATGGGGACAGGGACATTTTGATTTTCTCAGACCAATGAGATCAAACCATATCTGTAAGATAATGACCCACCCAAGAATGTAGGTAACCTGGTATCCCCAAAGCTGGAAACCTGGGGCATCAGTGAGATTTAGCAGCAGTACCTACATCAGGCTTAATAGCCTGGGAAAACATTGACAAATTGTTGAGTGAAAGCAGCAGTTCCCACATCATGCATGATTGAGACAGGCATGAAGCTGTGAGGATCAAGCCAAAAATCTGCAAAGGAAAGCCTGTTACAGATAACATAGAACCCTCTGCTATGAATGTGAAAGTGGGAGGGTAGAGGGAGGACAGACAGTGGAAGAAAGGAAAGGGAAATGGAGCAAGGGATGAATCTCATTACTGCAGAGATGATGGCGCCCGAGGAGAAGTTGTGGAAAGTGTTCCATTTGTGAAACTCGAGTAAGTTTGAAAACATAATGTGGAAGAGTCAGGAAACGCGTGAATCTTAATGTTGTGAGTGTATTCCTCTCTTGATTCCCTTAGATCCCATGAGACACCTGGAATGATAGTACGGGTTGTAAACTTAAGCTTAATTTTAGTGGAAAATACAAGGAAAACTGTGAAGTTAAGGTTAGTATAACTTTCATGATTGAGGTAGGCAGCAGGTGGCAGAGATCCTGATATGGTGTTGGCTGGATACTGATAGATCAGAGAAACCCTGTGCTTGTGAATGTGGGATGGGTTGAATGGTCCAGGAAAGGTACTACCAGCACACTATGCAGTCTGGGAACAGCCATTAGGCAAACTTTGTGTTTTTCATCTCCATTGTGATCTGTCACAGAATACACTAAACAGACTCATAGACTCATAGACTCATCCATGTTCCCACTGGGGGACCTCTAATTGGGTTACTTCATGGGGAGCTCTACTTGGGTTCTTCAAAGGAAGATGACAAAGAGCCCCTATCACCTATCATGGACCCAAGAATGAATCCTTGTTTCTAGAATGTTGAGTTCAAGACATCCGAAGACATTAATTAGTGTACACGTCTGTTTCTCATTGGAAGAGGCAATAAGAAATGATTTTTACAAATCTCAGTTAATCTAAGCCTCATCAATACTATATCTAATGATCTATCTTCATATTTTAAAAAGATTTATTTTCATTTGTGTCCATGTGTGAGTGCAGGAAGTATGTGTGTGCACCAAGTGCATGCAGGTGACCACAGCATCCACAAGAGGACATCAGATCCCCTGGAACTGGAGTTACAGGAAGTTGTGAGCTCCCTGACATAGTTGGTGAGAACCTAACCTTTGTCTTCTGCACAAGCAGCAAATGGTTTAAACCACTGAGCCATCTCTCCAGCCCCCATGTCCATTAAAGATCCATCAACCTCACACCCTGTACATGGACAACAGGAAGTTTTTATAAGATGGCCTCAAGTGAGCTCTGTGAGGATGGTATCCTGAGATAACAGTTAATAAATTTCCTCACAAAGCTTATGTCACACTGGCAGAGCTGAGTGGAACTCCTTCCCCAGCCTTTCTCAGAGAGCAGCCTCTCCTTTAGAAGATGGACTTTCAAGGCTTGAGACAGGATTATTTTACACTCTCTTGGTGTTGTAGTCTGGTGAGTCCCCATCAGCAGCCCTCTGGGTGATGAGAAAAGAGGAAATCCCTCCCAGGAGAACTGCACACAGAAGCACCATGAGATAGCGGGTCCCTAAAGGGATGAGAGAGGTTAGGGGAAGAAGAGGAAGGGGAAATCACATGTTCAGCAAGATGTCAAGCAAGTATTAGTTACAACCATTGTTGCAGGAATCTTAGAGGTCTTATTAATAAAATCAAACCTGGGCCCGGTATTGGGGTGAATGCTGGAAGATCAGAGAAGCAGAACAAGCCACAGCCACCTCACCTCGCCAGTTCCTCAGCTGATCCTGTTTCCTCAGACTGGAAGCCTCTGTGTCCTCATCCAGAATGAATCTCAGCTGAACTGTGCTGCTCAAAAGCCTAAGAGCTTAACCAGCTAAAAGCTTCTAGTTCCTGGTCTTCACACCTTATATACCTTTCTGCCATCTGCCATCACTCCCTGGGATTAAAGGCTCATTTTCTGGGATTAAAGGCATGAGTCACCATGCTTGGCTTTATCCTTGAACACACAGAGATCCATGTAGATCTCTGCCTCTGGAATGCTAGGATTAAAGGCGTGTGCTACCACTGCCTAACCTCTATGTTTAATATTATGGTTGTTCTGTTCTCTGATCCCAGATAAGTTTATTAGTGTGCACAATATTTCGGGGAACACAATACCACCACAAACCATCATTATTCAGATATTCAGAAGGAGGTGCTAATTTGGGAAGTTTAAGTACATTTGAAAAATAAGATTTTGTCATCAGATTAACAGCTGATTCTGGAATTACCATCTTTTGTTCTTTTAAATAGTATTTTTATTAATTTTTCAGAATTTCATGCAGTGTATTTTGAACTTACATCCCCACCTCTTGTAAAGCTTTTCTAGATTTCCTTTCACTCTTTCTGGGTTCAGAATGGAATTATAGCTCTAGGAACTACTATTAAATCTTTCATGAGGTACTAAACACATTTTCAAATAATTCTGTTCTTTTGTCCACTCTATCTGACTTTTGGTCTCTGAGCTTGAGACCTGGCTTGGGAGAATCCTCCAGTCAGGCAGTGCTGAAGTCACACTCATGAGGTCCACATATAACTTTTAACCAAAAAAGACGCAGGCAAGTGCATAGACACCTATGACTTGAGGCCCAGAGCCTCGTGAACGGAAGTGCGCAGAGGGAGTTGGGAGGGAAGTCATCTGACCCCAGCTAAGCCAATCGGAGTCCATCTGACCCCAGCTAAGCCAATCGGAGTCCAGCTGACCCCGCTAAGCCAATCGGAGTCCAGCTGACCCCAGCTAAGCCAATCGGAGTCCAGCTGACCCAGCTAAGCTAATCAGAGTCCACCTGACCCCAGCTAAGCCAATCGGAGTCCAGTTGACCCCAGCTAAGCCAATCGGAGTCCCCCAGTTGCGGCACTAAATTTAGAAAGGAGCTGTTGGGGACCTCACACAGCTTTTGGAAGACCTCGCGGTCTGGTCCGGAGATACGCAGCTGCCGCGCCTGAGGTGGTGAAAAAGTTGGAAGATTCATCCCACTCTCCCACTCAGGTAAATAAATGGCAGTTTCTTTTTTAAAATTGATTTTTTTTTTGGTTTTTCGAGACAGGGTTTCTCTTTAAAATTGAACCTGTTATGGGATTAACCACCAATTTCACTGGATTTCTTAACAGTGTGGCATTGTTCGCTGGAGACTCGAGTTCCGCCATGTTCGCTCTGAATCAGCCTTGCTTGCTCATTGCATTAGTTCCTGAGGTGTGAGTCACTTCAACTGTGTGACCAATTGCTTCGGATTCTCTATTTAAAATCCTTCCCACATCCTTTAACTTCTTATTTAAAGATTGTATTTCTGAGCTGGGTGTGGTGGCATATCGGAGGCTGAAGCAAGTGGATTTCAAGTTCTGCCTCAGCCTGGATACATGATGGGGTCTTGTGTCAGAAAAAAAAAAACAAGAAAGCAAAACAAATAACAAAAATTCCTCAAAAACAAAAAAAATTCAAGCATCCAACAATAACAAAAAAAATCAATATTTGCATCAGCCTGAGTACCTGGTTTATCCTTGTTTTAAACAAAATTACGTTATTTCCCCCTTTGCATCAGCCTGAGTACGTGGTGAGGCCTTGACAAAAAAAAAAAAAAAAAAGAAAAGAAAAAAAAAGAAAAAGAAAAAAAAACAATTTTTTCCTTCCTTTGTATCTTAATCTTACTAGTTTTCACACGTCAGGCTTTTAAAATGGTAGAAAAAATGAGCTATGAACATACTTACTTCCCTTTAAGCTTATTTAATATGTATTTTTAAATGCTTTTTTATTTGAAATATAAATACATTCTGGACACAAGTGTGAGTTCATTTTTAAGGCATTTAGAACTTTTTTCAGTTCTCTGCTGAGTCTTGTCAGAAACTTTATGGTTTTCCTGTCTTTACATTCTGAAAGTGAGAGTTAGAAGTGTTTGCCTCTATGCCTGACTTTTATCTTTAAAACATTTAGAAAATAATTTTACAATTCTAAAATGTATTCTCTCATATCTCTACCGAGAGACATCTTATAAAGCCATAAAATGTCAAAACTAAGAGATTAGCATTGAAATGAGTTATTATAGTTTTTATTTCCATTTTTCAGTGTTATCCTTTACTTTTCATTAAAAAATATTCTTTATTGAGAATTTCCTACGTGTATACAATGAAATATGATCATATTCACCCCCATTTCCCCTTTCCAACTTCTCCCACATCCCCTCCCCAACATGTTCCCCTTCCAGCTTCATCTTGGTGTCTTTTTGTTTTTGATAACCCACTACTGAGTCCAATTAATGCTACTTATATGTTATTTCAGAAGTATTCCCTTTGTATTCCAGGATCCTCTTCAGGATACCTCATTGAATGCAGTTGTCATAGTTCTCCATAGTCCCATCCAGGGATATGAGCCTGAATTTTTTGAAGAGTACTGGTCAGGAATTGTTTTTATTCAAGTTTTGTGGGTTCTTCTCTCCAGTCAGAGTTTTCCTGTCCCACAACCATTCTCAAATAATTACTCAGAGGCTTAATATTAAATACAAATGTTCTGCCAATAGTTCAGGCTTATTACTAACTAGCTCTTACATTTAAAGTAAACCCATATTCCTTATTTATGCTCTGTAATGTGATGGTACCTTTATTAGCATGGCACGTTCATCTCCTGCTCCCTCTGTGTCTGGCTGCTGACTCTAGACTTCACCCTTCTTCCTCCCAGCATTCTCATTTTGGCTCTCTCGCTTAAACTTATCCTGTTCAGCTACTGGCCATCTTTATTAACCAGTGAGTGTAATACGTATTCACAGTGTACAGAAGGATTATTCCCAAGCATTTCCCCCTTTATGTCTAATTTAAAAGGAAGGTTTTAACTATAACAAGTAAAATTAAATGCAACAAAACAGTTATTAAGAATTATGCTCATCCAGTCCATTTGTATTTGACAAAATTATAGAAAATACTTTATTATCTATCTTATCTTGGTGAGCCTAAAGCTTTATACGTAATTTGCTTTCTATCATAACTAAGAAAAACTGTAAATTTAACTGTCTAGTCTTCAACTCCATCAGAGACCCCAGAAGGATGAAATGTTACCTAATGGCAGGAACATCATTAGGCTGCCTGGACAGTCACCCAAAGTTTGTCTATAATGTTGGGGCATCCAACTCTGGCCTATAGGCCTAGCATATCTGACAGACTTTCCTGTGAAGCAGGGAATTTTGAAGGACTGTCCTACCTTGTCTTGGCAAAGTCTGGATGTCACTTTCTTTTGCATCCTGTTGGTTCAGTTTGGACAATAACTGTTAGCAATTGATACAAGGTGAGTTTCTTTGCCCAAATGGCTAGTTTTTGCCATAAGGAAAGCAAACTCCATACAGAGGTTCTTCTATGCCCA
This sequence comes from Peromyscus californicus insignis, assembly GCF_007827085.1. Classification (NCBI taxonomy): domain Eukaryota; kingdom Metazoa; phylum Chordata; class Mammalia; order Rodentia; family Cricetidae; genus Peromyscus; species Peromyscus californicus. Next base: position 85,036,362 of record NW_026294391.1, read on the forward strand.
TCTTCTTCCTTTGAAGTAAATTTAAATTGATGCTGCCAGGAGCAGACATGCCTCACTGTCATTAAAAACCTTGAGTTATTAAAAATATTAAATGCCATGTTCTGTAGGTTGTAGCTGGATAATTTTTCTCCAGCTCCCACCACCAAGTCCCGCCAGAGCCGGAGCCCACTTATAAAATAAACACACAGACTCTTACATTATTTAAACTGCTTGGCCATTACCTCAGGCCTATCATTGTCTAGCTCTCACTCTTATATTCAGCCCATTTCTATTAATCTTTACTTTGCCACGTGGCTCGTGGCTTACCGGTACTTTACATCTTCCTTGTCTTGGCGGTGGCTCCAGCCAGACTCTCTTTCCTTCTTCCTTCCTCAATTCTCCTCTCTCCTTGTCCCGCCTATACTTCCTGCCTGGTCACTGGCCAATCAGTGTTTTATTTATATAAAGCGATATCCACAGCAGTAGGTCTTTGAAGTATTTGAAGACCATCTATCTATATAAGTATGTCTGTGTATGGCCTTGAAAACATACCTAATATGACTATAAGTTTGACTATTACTGATGACTATTAATTGGTATTTCTTAATTATATATTACAATTTTTTTCTTTTTTTTTTTGGTTTTTCGAGACAGGGTTTCTCTGTGTAGCTTTGCGCCTTTCCTGGAACTCACTTGGTAGCCCAGGCTGGCCTCGAACTCACAGAGATCCGCCTGCCTCTGCCTCCCGAGTGCTGGGATTAAAGGCGTGCACCACTACCGCCCGGCTATATATTACATTTTTAAATGAGCTGCATAAACAGAATATCTTAAACAAGAGTAGAAATATACTTACGGTATAACAAAATTAACTTTAAATTTGTATCAATAAACCATAATCCATACCAAGGTAAAATATTTAAGATTAATAGTTGCTTTTTGGATCAAAATAGATTTAATAATCTACCCTTTTATCCTTTCTATACTCTAAACCTATCATTTCCATACTCTCCCCTTTTCATTTTAGAATGAGATCCCTGAATCTAATGTTCTTTTGTTCATCTTTTTTCCTGACCATTACCAATAACAACTTGAACCAACTTCCCTTAAATGATAATAAATGTCCATAACCCATCTTTTGGGAATGTGGGCATAGTTCTCTGGACTGCTTCCTGTTGTTTGTGGGTGCTGTTATCTTTGGGGGACCCTGAGAAAATTTAGAATTATTGTCAAGTCCTAACTGGACTATTCTGTGAGGCTGTATCATCTCAGCCAACAGCCTTGAAACTGTTCTGGATGCAGACTTCTGAGGAGACTGTAACAGAGGCATTTTGAAATGCTGAATCACCTGGGTCATCCATTTTGTTGGTCTGAAAATACATTAATTAATACATATCTGCATTAATACAAGTACAGAGTGTCAGCCAAAGATTTTTTTGTTTCATTTATTTATTTCTTAATTTATTTTATGTATGAGTGCTCTATCTGCAGGGACACCTTTATTTCAGAAGATGGCAACAGATTTCACTATAGATGGTTGTGAGCCTCCATGTGGTTGCTGGGAGTTGAACTCAGGACCTCTGGAAGAGCAGCCAGTGCTCTTAAACTCTGAGCCATCTCTCCAGCCCCGAAAAAACCCTTTTTTTTTTTTTTTGGTTTTTCGAGACAGGGTTTCTCTGTGTAGTTTTTACGCCTGTCTTGGAACTCACTTTGTAGACCAGGCTGGCCTTGAACTCACAGAGGCTCTGCCTCTCGAGTACTGGGATTAAAGGCGTGTGCCATCACCCCCCAGCTTTTTTGTTTTGTTTTGTTTTATTTTTGAGCAGGAAATATATACATCACATCTTCTAGTTTTTCTAGGTTTATTTCTTTACATTTGTAGTTATATTTTTCAGGGGGTCTTTCTCAATCAAGCCTGATTTTCCTTAAACCAGAATGTGTCCATAGCCTCTCATTTCCTGTGGAAATATAAGCATAACCTTTTCCCCAAAGTTAACATGTCTTTTGACTTAAATTGTGAAGTCAAGATATTTTTTTAAAATCTAGCTTGGTCGAATCTAGCAGTTTTTATAAATTGGTGTCTCTTAGCACCCAAAAAATTCAAAGATAACACAATAGAATACAGGATCCACACTATGTATTTCCCATCTTTATGTGGCTTATATTTTTTATTACTCTGTTCTATTTAAGAACATTCTCTACCATTTTAATTTTCTCTCTCAAAGCTATGTATATATTTAAACACACTGCAACCTGTTTAGAGGTTTGTTCTTTTTTTTCCAATTGCATCTGTCTTTACTGCATATCTGTAACTTTTTCTGTCTGCATGATCAGACTGCATGCTGGCAGAGCTTGCACTGGTAGCTTAAGCCCACAGGTCATGGCTAGCAGAAGCCTCTCTGTACTGTGGCCTGTGTGAGAGACTGCAGGAACCTGCCACCCTGATTAGTTCACTGCAGTTGGTGGCTCCATCTCAGAGGCAACTGTAGGGAGATATGTCTCTGCACTTCTGCTGGCATGAGACTGTGAGACTGGGAAGCTGTATTTATCTCTATGTCTGTGCATTTGGAACCTTTTTAAAAGCTTTCTCAGGCTTTAATCATTTTCAGAATTTCATTGGTGTTTCTTTTATAATGTCCCCTTTTAACTCTATTTTTACTAATTTATATATTCATTCTCTTATTTAGTTCAACTAAGGTTTTTGTCACTCTTATCTTTGGAAAGAAACCATCTTTTTTTTCACTGATTATTTGTATTGTTGTTCCTCTTAGTTACTGTTTTATTGCTATGAATAGATATGACCAAGACACTTAATTGGGGACTTGCTTATAGTTTCAAAGTGTGAGTCCATGGCCATCATGACGGGAGTGTGGCAGGCAAGTGCTGGAGTGTTAGTTTACAGCTCTCATCTTATCTGAAAGTTGCAGGCAGAGAGAGGTTGGGCCTGGCATGGGTTTTTGACACATCAAAACTCCATTGATAGACTTCCTCCAACAAGGCCACAGGTTCTAACAGTTCAGCTAACTGGGAGCCAGCATTAAAACAGGAGTTTATTGAGCCATTTTCTTTCTTTTTTTTTTTTGGACGCAGGGCTTATCTGTAGTCCTGGCTGCCCTCAAACTTGAGATACACCTGTGTCAGCCTGGGATTAAAGGTGTACTGCTCACAGAGACAGAAGCCACAAAGAACAATGGGTCTCAGATTGCAATTAGTGTCTGTTTAGCCTATATAATGAGTTCAGACGGCATCTGTGTTCCCCAAGTCTGAGAGTAGTCAAGGTCGCTAAGAAGGTCCTAGAAGAAGGGTTGGAGCCACCAGAGGGCAGGGATCCTAGACGCTCTCCTGGGTTTCCACACCAAAATGTTAGGACAATAAAGGAACAAAAGGCATGAAAGAGACCCAAGTCTGCTCTCAACAGGTGAAACTGTGTTTATTAGCACAGCAGCAGGGGGCAGCGACTTTCCCATGGGAATGGAACTCCTGTGAAGGGGAAGGAGCTGGTCAGGGCTCTTATAGGAGTGGGCAGAGGGCCTGAATATAAGAAAGTTGATAGAGCTGCAGAGGATACATATGAACTCCTTCTTTTGAAACTTCTCGTTCAAGCAAAGCAGGCTGTAGGTGGAGTTTTCCTATCCTACAGCCATTCTCAAACACACTGAGGCTTATATTAATTAAAAATGCCCATTCCATAGCTCAGGCTTATTACTAACTAGCTCGTACAACTTAAATTAACCCATTTCTATTAATCTACATTCTGCCACGTGGCTTTTACCTTTATCCCATTTTGTGTGCCCGAGTCGTTCTGCATCTGACTGGCAAATCCTCCTAGTCTGGTTTTCCCTCCCAACCTCCTCCTGCCCAGCTATGGGCTAGGGAGCTCTTAATTAGCCAGTGAGATCAGTGCATATTCATAGTATACCAAAAGATTGTTCTGAAGGAGGCTATCTTGAGAACTGTCTCAAAAGACAGTACTCCCTGAGATATTAATTTGGCTGAGTGATAACAGTTGAGCAATGACATCAAGACAGTCTCAGCAGGACTTTTGGTTTTCTGCTACTAGGGCATTCTATCAGAAACTATTGCCAAGTCAAAGCTCATATTAGTGAAAGTAATAGATGGGGCCGGTTTTTAGTTCAAGTAAGCGGAAGAACTTGGTACCATAAGCCACATGGTTCTGTTTTTTTTTTTTTTTTTGAAGGAAAATACAAGTATAAGGGGGTCGTGGAATCTTGCTCCATTGTTAAGCAAAGCCAGTGATGTAGTCAATAACACTGGAAGGAGGGGGAAGATATGAAGAGCCGTCTAATAGGTGTGGTGATATATTGTGTACCCTAATAAATTTGCCTGAAGATCAGAGAACAGAACAAGCCACTAGATTAAACATAGAGGTCAGGCACACACCTTTAATCCCAATACTTGGGAGTCACATGCCTTTAGTCCCAGCACTGGGAAAGTTGAGACAGGAAATGATATGAGTGGGCAGAGAAAGGTATATAAGGTGTGAGGAGACAGGAACTAAAGTCTTCTGACTGAGGAAAGCTTTTCAGGCCGAGGAGTCCTAGAGGTAAGAGGTGGCTTGTTCCTTTGTCTCTCTGATCTTTCAGCATTCAGCTCAATATCAGGCTCCGGGTTTTTTATAAAAAGACCATTTACCAACTCGAGCAACAATTAAGCCCTTTAACATCAGTCATAGAGATACAGAATTTGCCCTGCTGGGTTTCAGTCTTGCTTTGGTCCAGTATTTCCTCACCATGGCCCCTTTCCTCCTCTCTTTTGGAGTAGTAATGTATATTTTGTGCCATTAAATGCTAGAAGTATATAATTTGATTTTTTATTTTGATTTTACAGGGCTTACAGTTAAGAGATTACCTTGAGTCTCAGAAGAAACTTTGGGCTCTGGACTTGTAAACAGTCTTGAGACTGAAAGACTGTGGGGACATTTGAAGTTGGACTGAGTGCGTTTTGCATGATGATATGGCTAAAGGCCTATGGGGTCCAGGGAGTAGACTGTAGTAGTTTGAATGAGAATGGCCTCCATAGGCTCAAGTGTTTGAATGTCTCACTCCTAGTTGGTGGATGATTTAGGAAGGATTAGAAGTTGTGGCCTTGTTGGAGAAAGTATGTCACTGGGATGTGGGTTTTGTGGTTTCAAAAGCCAATTCCAGGCCCATTCTCACTTTCTGTCCTCCTCCTGCCTGCAGATCAGGAAGTAAGCTCTCAGATACTGCTCCAACACCATGCCTGCCTGCCTGCCTGCCTGTCACCATACTCCTTACCTTGATGGTCATGGACTAAGCCTCTGAAACTGTTAAGCAAACCCCTAATTAAATGCTTTCTCTTATATTTTTCCTTGGTCATGGTTTCTCTTCACAGCAGTAGAAAAATAACTTGGGACAATGGACTTAAAGCTATGTATGACTGTTGATTGTTTTTCTCTGTTGGCAGCTTGCATAGCATCATTGAATACCGTAAGAACTAGTCCTTAGGGATGAGACTTGGAGGCTGGTTCCAGCTCAGTTCTTCCAAGTCCTGTGCCTGAAGTGTATGGTGTCTTCCACAGTAGGGTCATACCTTCAAGTCCTGGTAGGCAACTGAGGGCAATGGCAGTGGCCTATATTCCTTGGGAGAGTGTCTTAGAATCCCCTAAACTGATTTCAGGAATTTTTAACATCCTCCCAGATTTCTTCAATTAGCTACTGATCATTAGGATGTAATGTTTAATTTTATTTGGATTGTTTCATTTCTGTTATTTCCCATTGATAGTGATTTGTCATTTTGCTCCCTTGTGATCTGCTGAGATAGAAAATATTGTTTTTATTTTTAAATAATTTTACTTGCTCAGTGACCTAAATTGGTATCTATATCACAGAATATTCCATAGGCTGCTGAGAAGATCTGTATCCTGTAGCTATTGAATGTAATATTCTATAGATACTTGCCCTAGTTTGCTTTCTTGTTGCTGTGAGAAACACCATAACCAAAAGCAACTTGGGGAGGAAAGGTTTTATTTCACCTTCCAGCTTGTAAGTCCATCATCCAGGGAAGTCAGGGCAAGAATTCAAGGTAGGAACCTGGAGGCAAAAACCATGAAGAAATGATGTTACTGGCTTGCTTCCCCTGGTTTGCTCAGCTGCCTTTTTATACAACCCAGGACTACCTGCCCAGGAGTGGCATCTCCATCAGAGCAGGGCGCTCCCACATTAATTAAAAATATGCCCAACAAACTTGCCTGTAGACTAATATGATGGAGGCAATTTCTGAGTTGAAGTTCCTTTTTCCCATATGAATCTAGCTTATGCTAATTTGACAAAAATTAACCAGTACAATGTTTTAAGTCTATTTGATCTATAGTGCATTATGTCTGTGTTAACTGTCAGTTTTTATGTTTGGATTAATTATCTACTGACAAGGGTTGAGTATTGTCATTACTGAGTAGCTACAGTATTGGTTTATGATATTGGGTATACCAATATTCAGTGCTTACTTATTTATAGTACTGATAGCATATTGATGGGTTATTCCAAATATTTATTGGTTGTCTATGTGTTCTAAATCATTTTTTGGCTTGAAATCTACTTTATCAGATCTGAGCATATAGCTAGACCTGTTTTTTTTCCTACTTCCAAGAGCTTGGTATATTGACTTCAGTCCTTTTGTTTTCAGAGTTTACTTATATTTGATGAATAGATTCATTTCCCTCAGGCACCAAACATCTAGGCTTCTCTGTAATGCAGTCAACTAGTTTGTATCTTTAGATTCAATAGTTAGGACCATTATAATTAAGATTAATATTGAGAATTTTTTCATACAAGGAATTTTTTGGTTGATTTCATGGTTTCTTCAAATATTAATTGGTGTAGCAGGAATCTTAGAGAGTCTTATTAATAAAATCAAACCTGAGGTCAGTTACTGGGGTCAATGCTAGTAGATCAGAGAGACAGAACAAGCCACAGCTATCTCACCTTGCCAATTCCTCAGCTGGTCCTGTTTCCTCAGACTGGAAGCCACTAAGTCCTCATCCAGAATGAATCTCAGCTGAACTGTGTTGCTCCAAAGCCTTAACCAGCCAAATGCTTAACCAGGCCAAATGCTTCTAGTTTCTGGTCCTCACGCCTTATATACCTTTCTGCTTTCTACCACCACTCCCTGGGATTAAAGGCTCGCTTCTGAGATTAAAGGTGTGAGTCACCATGCTTGGCTGTATCCTTGAACACATGGATTTCTGCCTCTGGAATGCTAGGATTAAAGGTGTGAGTGCCACCATTTTCTAGCCTTTGTATTTAGTGAATGTTCTGTCTCTAACCCCAGATAAGTTTATTAGGGTGTTATGTCTTCATTCTTTAGTCTTAGCATACTGTCCACGTCCTATAGCAGTACATTTTACTTCTGATACATCTTAGAGATGTTATATCTGTTTGGAGTCTAAATGCCTCTTGTGCTAAAAATTTATTTTTCTATAGAATCAGGAAATTGTCTGCTTTAATTTGTATGACTGTTTTCTGTGTCTTAAGTTTTATCTCCCCTCATTTTTCTGCCTGTAGATATATTTTATCTTGTGGTCATACTCCAGAATTTTGTGCCCAAGATTGCTTATTTTTTCTTTACTCATGTATAAATATATTTTCTTCAACTTTACTTAAAACTTTGGTTTAAGTTTTGATTAGTATAGCTTATTAGTGATACTTCCTATAAATTTTTATTGATGAAATTGAGTTTTTAATTTTCAGAATTTCTGTTTGTTTTCTTTCAAACTCCTTATGACTTTCTCATCTATGTTGCTGACCTATACATACACATTCTGAGTTAATTTCATCATTTCATTCATATGTGTGAAAGTCCTTGAACTTGTTTTCTTGTATACTTTTAAACTATTTGTCCAGCATTTAAAGAATTCTTCCCTTTTTTGGATATGGCATTTGAGGAGATAGTTTCATCTGCTTTGCTTTCTCATATTTCTTATAGTTTTGTGTTGTGAACTCTATATCACATTGGATGAGTATGTCTTCAAGTTTACCTTTCTCATAGGGTATAGACTCTCTATAGAGGGCTCAGTCTCAAGTCCCAAAAAGGAAGAAGAAAAGAAACCACTGTAATAGCTAAACTATATATAGAATACACTCAGAAAATATTAAAGTCAACTACTATGCGCCAACAACTATGAATTAGATACTCACAGTCAACTATTAAATTAAAACTCAGTTTGGATAAAAGTGGGACTAATTGTACTCAATGGCTATGAGAAAGAGCACATATAGTTGGGAGAAGTTTAAAGGTGGAAATGGATCTGGGAGGATATATGGGCAGGACTGGGGTTGAATACTAATAGAATCCATTGCATGCATGCATGAAAATTTCAAATAATTAATTAAAATGTTCTAAAGTAAATAAGAGGACAGACAGGAGAAGGAAATAGAGCACTGAGATTTGTGCTGGAATATGGTTCTTAATGCATTCATTTCTCGACCAACAGTAGACCATCTGTGAGAGGGAGGAGGCTGCTGCACCCTGAGGCCTTCGTGGACCTGCAACTCAGGATTCTCCATTTCACCAGTGTTGAACCACACAGAAGGTAAGTGGCTGTAGATGTAGAGCTGCTCCCCAACCTCAATCATGGGATCACCAATGTCCTCAGTCATCACCAGGTGGTGGTGATTGCTCATGAACATACAAGTGATAGGACCTCAGAGCAGTGGGCCCTTCATTACCAGAGGATCTACTGCCTACATTGCATAGTGTGTCCTTGTCTGTCATTCACCCAGCCCATCACTGCCTTCGACAGGTGTCTCCCACAGAGCTGGTCTGGCAGACTCTCTCTAGTGCTTCTCATTTTGCAGTTGCTCCTTGTTTTCTTATTTCCAAGAGTATATTTGTCTCTAAAGTTAGCCTCTCTCCAGAGTGTACCTGGCTGGATAGCCCTCAGACACTGAAGTGGAAAAAAATATTTTTTCCTTTTATGTGGACTAGTGCCAACAGCAGAGTCAGAGTCCCAAATTTCCCAGATTGAATTAATGTTAGTGAGAATCTTGGGCTGACCTTTGGGGTAGAGATGTTCATCTTTTATTGTTAGAGACACATTATATTTGGATTGCCACATTTTAAGTGTTTTTTCCTCATTCCTCATACCTCCACCATGGAACTGGTGCTGGAGCTTTTGTAGCTTGCTACTCTTGGATGGACAGCCTTCCTGTCTCTCAGCACTTTTAAGCTGTCCTAGCCTTTCCTTTGTGATTCCTGATGGGTTTTTTTTTTTTTTTGGTTTTTTGAGACAGAGTTTCTCTGTGTAGTTTTGGTGCCTGTCCTGGATCTCACTCTGTAGACCACCAGGCTGTCCTCGAACTCACAGAGATCCACCTGGCTCTGCCTCCCAAGTGCTGGGATTAAAGGCATGCACCACCATCGCCCAGCAGATTCCTGATGTTTTAATGTTTCTCCCTTTCAGTAGTCTATCTTTTCTTACGCTGGCTTCTCTTTTGCTTGTTTGTACAGATTTGGCTTTTTGAGATATGGTGTCATATAGCCCAAGGTGCATTTTTAACTCACTATATACTTGAGAATACCTTGAACTACTAGTCCATCTGCTTCCACCTCCTGAGTCCTGGGATTGCAGGTATATGTGACTACACCTAGTTCTCTGACTCTTTCTACTTACCATGTAGTTTGTACACAGCTTCTAAGGTTATTTTACCAAAGAATTTCATGTTTTCTTATGACTTTATTGGAATTACACATTTCTGACAAAAATACCTGTTCTAATGGCATCCATACTCCCCTTTGCTCATTTTGGTGTGGGAGGTGTGTTCACCATAGTGTTTCAGCAATGGCTTAATATATGATACCTGGCAGCAGACATGAAATCTTCACAGCATTCAGGGGTGCTTGTTTTTTTTTCACTCTTTAGATGCCTACTTCCCAGCTCCCAAATAAATAAATGGAGACTTACTCTTGCTTATGAATGCCCATCCTTAGCTTGGCTTGTCTCTAGCCAGCTTTTCTTAAATTATCTCATTTACCTTTTGTAAGTAAATTTGTTTCAACTCTGTGGGTTTGGTCCCAGGTTTTGGCACCAAAACATGAGTTTTGCAACTCGGGAAAGGTGTCCTGGCTACTTGGGGAGTCAGACAACACTTTGAGCTGCTTAGGACAGCTGATGGCTGGAGCTGCAAAGAGACAGCTCAGCCCTAGAAGGGAAGTTTTTCTGACTGCTGGGGAGAGTCAGGCCTGGAACTGCTTCAGCAGGGAAGGGTATCCTCCTGACTGTTCAGGAAAGTCAGGCCTGGAGCTGCCAGGCCAGCTCTGCAGGGAAGGGTATCCTGAAAATTCTGGAGTGTCAGGCTATACCTGGTGTGATGGGGGATGGTCTCCCCGCAGAATATAGCAATCCTGCTCTTCTCCTGGAGAGCCACTACAGCTGAGCTTTGCTTAGTCCCCACTTAAGGGGGATTCCTAACAGAGCTCTGCTTCTCTGGACTAAGATGTTGCTTCTTTTGCTTTGCTCTGCAAAAGAGGAAACCCCTGCAGAAATGTAGCAATCTCCTCCGGCTCTGGAGGAAAGTGTTACTTGTTCAGCTCTCTCTTTCTCTGCCCACTGAGGGACGTCTCACCAAGGCTTGTCTGTTCAGCTCTTCCTTGCTCTGTCCACTGAGGAACGTCTCAGCAAGGATCTTCTGTTCCACTCCTCCTTGCTCTGTCCACTGAGGGATGTCTCAGCAAGGATCTTCTCTACGCCAGTGAAAGAAGATCTTCACACCCAAAACTCTTTTAAGAAAGAGATTTATTTGGGAAGGAGGAGTCCAGAAGAGTAGCTGCCTCTACCAGGGTGGAGAGAACAGCTCACAACTGACCAGGCAGGGCAGTTTATATAGAATGTCTTAGGGGCGGAGTCAACCAGTGATAGGTTAGTTTTTTTTCTGCCCAGGGATTGGCCAGTTTTGTGTGCTAGGGACAGAGATGGTCCTGATTTCAGAGCCAAACTGTGTTTCTTTCACTGGCCTTTCTTGACTTTTTGACACTGCTTCTAAAGCCAGGGCACATTTCTTTCGCTGACTCTGATTCTAGGAACCAAGAGTGTTATATTTGACACTAGTTTCAGAGTAAGGGCATGTTTCCTTGGTTCTGGGTTTGGGATAAAGTGTTCATTTCTCTGGTTCAGGTTCCAAACCCAGGCTGTGTTTCTTTCCTCGTCCTGGGCCCCAGGGACAGGGTGCTACCTTCTTGCTCTGTGATTGCTTGGTTTTACAAGTCAGTTGGCCAGAAGCAGAGATGGCTCTGATCTCACTGAGCCCAGGGCCAGGGTGCTACTCTGTGATTGGTTGGTTTCACAAGTCAGCTGGCCAGGGGCAGAGATGGCTCTGATCTGACTGAGCCAAACTGTTTCTTTCAGTGGCCTTACTTAGCTTTTTGACACTAATTCTAAGGCCAGGGCACATTTCTTTCACTCACTCTGATTCTAGGAACCAAGAGTGTTATTTTTGTACTGGTTTCAGAGTCAGGGCACGTTTCCTTGGTTCTAGGTTTGGGGATAAAGTGTTCATTTCTCTGGCTCAGGTCCCAAATCCAGGCTGTGTTTTTTTCCCTGGTCCTGGGCTCCAGGGACAGGGTGCTACTGCCCTGCTCTGTGATTGGCTGGTTTCACAAGTCAGCTGGCCAGGGGCAGAGATGGCTCTGATCTGTGCCAAACTGTGTTTCTTTCACTGGCCTTAGCTGAGCCATCTTTCCCTAGTTCTGGGCTACAAGTTCAGGAGGGATTTCTTCAGCCAGCCCCTTTTCCCTACATCGTTTGTCTCTGGACTTTTATCTTTCTCTATTCTGTATACCTGTCTTTACTTCTGACTCTGCTGCTTGCTGTGTAGCTGGGTGGCTGGTCCCTGCTGTCCTCTCTTCTTCTCCTTTTCTCACTCCTGCCTCTCCTCTCCTCCTATGTATTCTCTCTGCATGCCAGGCCAGCCTGTCCTTTCTCCTGCCTAACTATTGGCCGTTCAGATCTTTATTAGACCAATAAGGTGTTTTAGGCAGGCAAAGTAACACAGCTTTACAGAGTTAAACAAATGCAGCATAAAAGAATTGCAGCATATCCTTGCATCATTAAACAAATATTCCATAGCATAAACACATGTAACACATCTTAAACTAATATTCCACAACAGATGCTGCTGTAGAAAGTCCAACTGTGTTTATATTTTGGGTATGTGAAATATTACTACTATTAAGATAATCCAATATAAATCTGTGTATTTGGAGAAGTACCACTCCTTCCTACTCTGTTCTCATTTCCCATTTCTTCCTCATCCTTCACTGAAGGAATGACGTATCATTCACTTTGTGCTCTACTATCACTTATATTTATTTTGCACAAAGGAAAGGTAACATGTTTTCTTACATTGCCTCCTTACATGAGAGCATAGGGTGCACATTTCTGTTTTTCATTTAAGAGCATTTCTTTCTTTATTGAAAATAGATTTTTTTTCATACAATGTATTCAGATTATAGTTTCCCCTCCCCCAGATCCTCCCACCTCTGCATTCACTCAAATCTGTTACTTTTCTATCTCTCTCTCATTAGAAACAAACATATAAGATTAACAAAATAATATAAACTAAGATAGAATAAAAACAAACCAGAATAGGACAATGCAAACAGACAAACAGGAAAAAGAAAAGTAGAAAAAGCACAAGAGAGACACACATTCACACGCAGAGAAAACCCATAAAAACAAAAATCTGAAGTGTAGTCAGAATTTCTTTGGACCGCCAGCCCCCAAATAATGACATGGAGAGTTCCTATTAATTATGAGAGCTTGGCCTTAGCTTAGACTTGTTCCCAACTAGTTCTCAAAACTTAAACTAACCCATTTATATTAATCTGCATTCTGCCACATGAATCGTCACCTCTCCTCCACACTGTTTGTCTGACTTCTGTGTCTCGCTGGCAAATTCTGACTCTCTTCTTCCCAGAGTTCCTATCTCTGGTGGGAAGTCCTGCCTATCTTCTCCTGCCTAGCTATTGGCTATTCAGTTCTTTGTTAAACCAAACAGAAGATGCCTTGGAAAAGACACATCTTCACAGTGTACAAAAAGATTATCCCACAACACTAAAACTGTAATATGTAAGCAAAAGACCTGTAAGGTTTTAAAAAATACACAGACAGTACGTTGTAGCGGGAGAATTTCTCTCCAGCTCCCACCAAGTCCCGCCAGTCCCGGAGCCCACTTATAAAATAAACATACAGATGTTTGTATTATTTAAACTGCTTGGCCATTAGCTCAGGCCTGTCATTGTCTCGCTCTTACTCTTATATTTAGCCCATTTCTATTAATCATTACTTTGCCACGTGGCTCATGGCTTACCAGTACTTTGCATCTTCCTTGTCCTGGCGGCGGCTCCAGGCAGTCTCCCCTTTCCTTCCTCCTTCCTCAATTCTCCTCTCTGTTAGTACTGCCTATACTTCCTGTGTGGCTATTGGCCAATCAGTGTTTGTTTATATAGAGCGATATCCACAGCAGTGTGTTATTAGACTAAAAAAGAAAAAAAAACCCCAAACTCCAAAAATACCATTCATTGAGTTCATTTTGTGTTAACCATCTACTGCTAGGCATAGAGGCTGCTCTTAAATCTGGTTTATATATCCAGTGAAACTCTTGGAGAAAACTATTTTTTTCTTTTCGAGTTGTTATCATTTAGAAATAACTTCTGAGTTAGGAATGGGCTTGTGTCCCCTTCTGCAGACCCTGCACATATTTCCCCAGTCTCTGTGAGTTCATAAGGGCATAATTGCTGTTGTGTCTAGAAGGCCTTGTTTCCTTGGAGTCTTCCATCCCCAGTGGCTCATAATCTTTCTGCCTCCTCTTTTGGAGAGTTCCCTGATGCCCTGTGGGAAGGGAGTTGAAGGAGATACCCCATTTAGGACCGAGTGTTCCAAGCTAATAGCATTTCTTGAAATGCCTCCTTAACATTTCTTAGGAGATTTTCATTGTTCTTTTTCACACTTTCATCAGACACATTTGTATGGCTATTCCATACCATTTTTAATCTACCTCTGTGTGAGGTTTTTAATTGTTTATATCTTGGAATTATATATAATGCTTCACTGAATGTCCTTGGGTCTGTGTTTATAGGAGTAGATCTTTATAAGATATTTAAAATTTTATTCCTCACAGTTTCACTAATAATAGAACACTATCACTTTATAATTTTGCCTGTATGTTCCCAGAGACTGAGCTATAACTCAGTGTTATTTTAATATACTACATACATCTCATTTTCATTAAATTTTGGCATTTATTATTTGTTTGATCTCTTGTCATTTTTGTGTGAACTGTTAGTTCATATCTTTTCTTTATTTTCATACCTTTTTTTGGTCTTTTCTTCCTCAGTTTTTGAGCTCTTTATATAGGAGGCATAGTTTCCACTTGTCTGTGATGTTTTACTATTATATCATTTTAGTCTGTAAGTTCTTTTTTGAAATGCTTGTATTTGATAATTTTAATTTCTTGGATTTTAATTTGGTCAGATCACTTATTGCTTCCTTTCTTTACCTCTAGAATTTGAGTGACATTTAGAAATACCTTTCTTATAGTAAGCTGTATGATCCCACTCTTTGCTTAAATTTTTAACTCAATTTTTAGTTACTCTATACATGACATGTTTCATGGATCTGCTTTAAGTTTCTTTCTTTTAAATCTTTAACTCAATTTTTAGTTTATCTCTATGTAACATTTTTCATAGATCTAATTTAAGTGTTTTTTTTCTTTTAAATCTTTAACTCAATTTTTAGTTACTCTATACACGGTATGTTTCATGGATCTACTTTAAGTTTTTTTTTCTTTTAAATCATGTCTCACTCCGTACATTGCATGTCTATCTTTTATTCAGTGGCTTCTCCAGGTCACCTTTGTTTTTTATTTTAATTATGATTTATGTGTATGGGTTTTTTGCCTGCCTATATATCTGTGTAGCACGTTTGTACAGTGCCCATAGTAGCCAAAAGAGAGCATCAGATCCTCTGGAACTGGAGTTATGGATGGTTTCCAGGACTGGGAATTGAATCCATGCCCACTGGGAGATCAATCAGTGTTCTTAACTGCCATGCCATCTTTTCAACAATTCATTAAACACTGATGACCATCCATGTTGGCTTCTATTTCTAAGCATATAACCTATTTCATTCAGCTATTTGTCTGTTTTTCTAGCAGTGATAAGACACTGTAATTACAGAAATTCTCTAGAAATTTTTCATTTTCTTGGTATGGTGTCAGGAGTCCCTTCTCAAGTGTCTTCCTTCTCTCTTCTTAGCTATTCTTGAGTATTCTTTCACATATGAACTTTACCATCAGACTGTCTAACTCAGTAAAATGTAGATATTTTTGAAATTGAATTAAACTTATACATCAGCTTATGGAGAACTTTTTTTAATGTTGAGTTTGTCAGGGAATAGTCAAATTTAAATAGCATTGCTCCACAACCCTTATAATGGAGTCTGGAGTCCTTATTCAATCATATCAGGCACATCCACAACTGAATTTTGAACCAAAATACTGGAATATTCACAGATATTCCTAGGAACAGAACATGATGACCTTGTAATAGAGCACAAACAGCAACTTCTTGAGTACATTTCACTAACATTTGAAACAATGTGTGAAATCAGCTGCTTTGTTCCATGAGACGGCCCAGTCCCTTTCTTTCAAGACTGTTTGACTTTTTTTTCACACAAAAGAAAGTTCTTCACAGAGAGGATGTACTTAAACTCTCTTACACCTTGAGCTACAACAGAAGACCATCATTTGAAGAGCATGGAACATGTTTTAGGACTGCATGAATGATGTGTTCCTGAGATAGAAATCCTGGAAGCCTCAAGAAAATGTACCACTTCTTTGTTCTTAAGTATGATAATTTTATCTTAGTCATCAAGTCATTTATCCAAGGACAGTGCCATAATGTGTGTGAGATGCTGTAGCAAAGTACCGTATTAGGTAGGTGATGAGCAACATTAATTTTGTTTTCTTATGGTTTTAATGTTTTTGCCTGGAAATTTTCTTTATTTGGCTTATTCATATTGTTTTCAAAGCTATCTAATTTAATCATGCTATTTTCTGTTTATCAGTGTTGTGAAGGTCTTTTAGAGGGTTTGTTGTTGTTCCCGAAGTAGAAGAAAAACTTAGGAGCTTTCTGACTCTTTCATGTGTTACAAGATTCTTAACCCCCCTCATTTTTTTTTCTTTTCCCACCATTAACAAATTTTCTTGAATGTTTCTCCTAACCACATCAATGTATTCTTCCCACAGTCTGTGTCTTTTAAGATTGCAGTTTTAAACTAAGCTCATTATCACTTATTTGATACGCCTTTGATATTCATTGTTTATAACACATATTCATAATACATCTTGATGAGACTCATTGTGATGTGTCTATATACCAACCTCTAGCTTACATGAATCGTATCCAACTGTGCTTTGCCCCCCCAACCCTGGCACCGACGCCAGACCCCAGAAGTCAGTATTCCATTATCAGATTGACTATCTCTTACTTTCCACATGTGAGACAACATACAGCTTTGAAGGGAACAGTTTTGAAGTCTTTGCCCTAAACTGTACTGCATTCTTTTGATTTTATGTTTTCTTTTTCATCTTTAGGCTGAATTCACTAGATTTTCCGAATATGCTTACGATCAACTTTAAGTTTTCTTAACCATCTTCCTTTGTTTCTGTCTTGTGCCATTTTGGTGTCTTCGTCCGCCACAAATACAGTGAGAGGAGTGAGACAAATCAAGGGCTGGAATGTCATTCTTTTTCTCTTTAATCACAATTAATTTGGTGTTTTAATATTTTCTATTGTACCACTTTTTTGTACATTTATCTTTTTCTTCATCATAGCTTATATACTATTGAGGGAAAATACTGGAAGTCATGTAGCTAAGTGACCAAAATTGTTTTCTGCTTACTTACTACCCATTTCTTTTCTTTCTTTCTTTCTTTTTGTAGACAAGGTTCTTTGTGTATCTTTGGAGCCTATCCTGGAACTTGCTCTGTAGAACAGGCTGGCCTCGAACTCACAGAGATCCACCTGCCCCTGCCTCCTGAGTGCTGGAATTAAAGGCATATACCACCACTGCCCGGCCTACTACCCATTTCTAATGGTGTTTTATCACATACATACTATATATACATGCAAAGGGGAATTGTAATACACACAGACACACACACACACACACACACACACACACACACACACACACCTTTATACACTCACAAGTCACTTTCTAATCTGTGTCTATAGTAGATGTATCTAGTGTTGGCTATCTGGTTCATTTATTCTTTAAATTTCTACTTTGCTGGCGCTGGTTGCAAAGGAGAGACTGTGTTTTTTTTTTTTACTAGAACTTCTAAATATTTCTCCTTCTGATTCAGGTTCACAAAGATGGAGACAAAGAACCCAAAGACACTGTTGGATCTCGCTATACAGAGTCTGCTAAGAAATGAGTCTGTGGCAATCCAAGCTCTGGAGGATATGCCAAGAGTCTTTTTTGTTCCACTGTTCATTGCTGCCTTCGAGGGTGGGCATAAGAATATATTGATTGAGATGGTGAAAGTGTGGCCCTATCACTGTCTCCACATTGGGTCATTAACTGTACAGGAGCCTCAACATGAACTCCTGAAAGCCATGATTGAGAATCTTCCAGTGCGTCCTTCAAGGAACTCTGCTTCTAGGTAAGACTGTATAATAGAAACATGGAAAGACAGAGGTGGTTATACCACAGCCTTCTACTCTCCCAGAAGGAGTAACAAGGAAATGCTGAAGATTTATGGGTGAGGCTGTTGCCTGCAAACTTGGTAACACATTAAAGACTGATTGTATTCAATGTTAATTATGAAATCTGTTAATGATTGTGTTCAATGTCAATTATGAAATCTGTTTGCTGAGGGTTCTATTGATGGGTTTATGTAACAGGTGTTACATAAGAGAAAGACAGGAGTTTTAAGACTGCAGGGGATCTAAGGTATATAAGGAATTGGGGGGAGGAGGCTTCATTTTCATGGGAAAGATTTGTTGATAGTTAGTACAAGGAATGTTAGCCATGGATAAAAGAATTGGTTCCTAGATTTCATCATTGATTCCACTCAGTATCATTACTGTTGGCTATTTCTCAACTATTCTTTCTCCTCTACCCCTCCAGGAGACCTAAACTGAGGATCCTAGATTTAAGGCAAGACAACGACTATAGTACCACATGCTATGAAGTCAGCATCAAGGAACCTTTCTGTTTTCATTCGTGTGCTTATTCTGACAGCTCTATCCTGAAAATAGAAGGGCAGCATGGTTTCGTAAATCCAGAGTCCATGGTTCAGTTCCCCAGGCCTGTAGAGTTACTAGTGGACCTTTCCCTAGATGGCTCCTTAGTGGAAAAGGAATTTTTGGTTTTTCTTACAAGTAAAATTAGGGAGAGTTCAGGGTCTTTGCACGTATGCTGTCGAGATTTGCAAGTTGATAAACTATGTGACAGCAAATGCACCCTGAGTTTTCTTGATCTCAACTGTGTTGGTCAGTTGTCAATTGATATGGGTTCGCTGAGTGATATCACAAATGTCCTGTCTCAGATGGACCACCTAGAGAGCCTCAGTCTGTCTAAAGTCACTTTTAGATCTCTGGGTGGGAAACTCTTTAAAAATTTCCTCAGTCACTTGCGACGTATGAACAGCCTTAAGGAAGTCAGCTTGTCTTCATTCTGTCTCACAG
Source organism: Peromyscus californicus insignis (assembly GCF_007827085.1). NCBI lineage: Eukaryota > Metazoa > Chordata > Mammalia > Rodentia > Cricetidae > Peromyscus > Peromyscus californicus. The sequence continues at coordinate 85,055,067 of NW_026294391.1, forward strand.
GACATCTGGACAGAGTACTCAGGTAAGAGTTTGGGCCAGGGCCCTGGGTTTCCTGGAAAACTTGTTGAGACAGGAAAGAAAATATTCTTGGGTATTCCTAAACTCCTGAAAAGCTTTTATGCTTTCCTTTTGGTTGCTTCTGGGAATTTGAAGCTGGAGAAAGAATTATAAAAATTAAGCAGCCAGCAAGGTACAGACAAGTGCAGAAATAAAAGGTGAAAAACACTAGCCTTCTAGATATGAAGAGGAACAGGGATTGAGATGGGGGAAGACTTTTTGCTATAGCATTGATGCACCTAATCATAGATGCCCATAGTTCACAATGTCAGATCACTTTACTGATATGTAATCCCCAAGGCATAGGCCATGAAAGTAGAGGTTGGTATGTAGAAACTGACCAACGGGAATTTTCAGTTGCCTGCTCTTTCTGATCCCTCCCCACCACAAAGGTGAACTGAAATATACAATGGATAATGTTGTAAGTATCAAGTGCTTTCAGTTTTTTCTGTTAATATTTCTTAAAACCATCTATTATAATGTGCTGCACCCATTCTTAAGATTAAAAGAAATTGTATCTCAGTGTTGAAAACAAAACTTTCAGCCAGATGTGGTGGCAAGGGATTTTAATCTCAGCATTTAGGAGGCAAAGACAGGCAGATTCTGTGAATTCAAGGCCAGTATAATCTCCATAGTGAATTCCAGGACAGCCAGGACTACAGAGAAAGATCCTGTCTAAAACAAATTCTCAGAGTCACAAAACTATTTAGTGATCTAAAGCACACATTAACACATTAATACTCAATTATAATGCATGTGAAAAGTAGTTTATTCTAGATATAAAGGTATAGTTTTCCTCATTCAATCTTCATTCTTCAGAAGTTTTTTGTTGTTTTCTCCCTACAGAGTCCTGCCACCTGGTCTGAATTTCTTGTATCTGACATTCTGTGATCTTTCATACAGAGATTTCAGATTTCTGGCCCAGACCCCTCAGACCTTCCGGCTAAAGCTGCTGAATCTTAGCAACAACCCAATGTATTGGGATGATTTTGAGCCTTTTCAAACCCTTCTGGTAAATCTCTCTGGCACTCTTCGGCATCTAGAGATAAATCATTGCCTTATAAATGATACTGCAATCTCTGTTCTTATCCCTGCCCTGATTCGTTGTACTCATCTCCGTGTCCTCTGCTTTGCTTCTAACCCCATCACAATGCCTATGCTTGTGACTATCATGAATAATTTAACACCCTTGAAGAATCTAAAATATGTGATTTATCCCATCCCTGTACATTGCTATGAAATATGGCCTTTTCAGGGCAGTATAGACCAAAGGAAGCTTGCTATTGTACAACTACAGTTGAAGGTGATGCTAGCACTTGCAGAGAGGGCTGACATGAACTGGATCACTTACTTAGAATAAATTTCACAGTCCAACACAGTTTCAACCCGATATGTACTATTTAAGTACTAAATGTTATTTCCTGGACCCACACACACAATATATAAGGTTCTTTACATTGTAGGAATTTACACTTAGGGAATATAGGTATGTAACTGATTCCTATAGAGAATAATTTAGAAAATATGGAGGACTTTGAGAGTTCCTGTGTATCACTTGTCTACTATTGATATATTTCATTTTACTAACTACAGTGATGTGCATTGCATATAATACAGGATGATCAAGTCCTAGTTTGCTCTGTCTGTGCCCATACTGTTTGGTTCGCTTATTGGTACATCACACAAATCAAAACAATGACAGACTTTCCTGCCTATATTTGTGGAAGGGGCAGTGGTTCTTGAAGACAATGTTTACATCCCCTAAGTTACTTTAGACTGGTTTTGGTTGCTTTTGGAAATCCATCAGGATTTAATAGTAGGGCCAGGAAAGAAAGATAGCAGAGGCTTTGAGGTTTCAATAGAACCTTCAAGAACATAAATATAATATTTCCTTGATGAAGGCCTGCTCTAAAGTTTCCACTACTTCCCATGAAGTCCTCAGCTGGCTCTCCAGCCTTTGTCACATGAATTTTAGGTGGGATTTAGGTTCCTTCCCATAATATTCCTCCTACTTCCTTTAGTTCTCTCACTCTACTCCCAATTCCTTTAATCCTGTCATTTCCTTAGCTGTATAAATAATTCCCTATATATTTTGATTCTTTTTCCACTAGCTGTGTCCCATTTGGTATGATACATACTAGCCATGTGTGAGTACTGAGTCCAACGTATTTTATACTCCATAACATAACATAATTATAAATTCAGTTTGCATATCCTAGACTTTCTTAGAAATGATGTGTGTAAAGTCTATAGTTAATAATTTACACAGGGCTAAGGAAATGCCTCAGTCGTCCAGTTGCTTACCACACAAGCCCGCCTGTGCTCAGTCTGAACCTAGCATTTGTGTAAAAAGCTGAGCATCCAAGTGCACACTTGTCACTCCAGTGTGAAAAGGTGGAGGAAGGAAGGGCCTTTGGGCCATGTGGCCGGACATTCTAGCAAATTAGGGATTCGAGGTTCAGTGAGAGATCCTGCCTCAGAAAATATGTGTAGAAGAAAAAAAAACAGATACTGACTTTTTTCATGCAAGTGTGCATGTGCGTGAGTGCACACACACACACACACACACACACACACAGAGAGAGAGAGAGAGAGAGAGAGAGAGAGAGAGAGAGAGAGAGAGAGAGAGAGAAGCAAGTACATGCACCTCCTCCCACACATGAACATGGACTCTTAAAAATATCTTACTCGTAGTGTTAATTTCTTGAAACGGCATACTGTATCACAAAGACATGGTAAAGATAGAAGATTAGGATTTGTTCCTTCCACCTGTTGAAATGCCAAAATGACTACATTTCACTGACTGACTAACAAATAGTGTAGACTCTAAGTAATCATTTACACATAATGTTTTCTTACTGAAATAAATTAGTAAAAGCAATGGCTTAGATCTTTATATTGTTTTCTTTTTTAAGTGAGGTCATGCTCGGTTTCAGTCTGACCACAGATAACAGTAATTGAATTTTGTTTTTAGTAGTGATACTGGTATATATATCAAACTATATTTTATAGGCATTATTATAATAAGAATACTGGCAAGACAGTTAACATTTATTTTTTATTAATTTTTTGTTGGTAACATTGTATTTCCAAGTTAGTAAGAAAAAGCATGTTAAAATATACTGAAATTAACGTGTCATATTTCTTTTGAATACAACATTTCAAATTTGTTCATATTTTCCATAATGCTTGTAATCATATAATGCACAAAATTTCAAAGACCTACTAATATGCCAGTGTAATGAGCGATTTACTTATATTGTTTCCAAGTTAAAAATTGTGGAGTTTTTGGCACTTTGTATTAAATAAAATATTAAAATTAGGTTAACCTGTTTCTTTGAACTTTCCTTTTTGTTTTTTTCCATATGGCTCTTACTATATATTCTCTGAATAAGCTGGGATCACGTGGTCTCAGAAGTACAGTCTGACCAGTGTGTTAACAGTGGCAGAATACTGGGGAAGAGGCAACTCCATCAAGATTGGCATATTTTCTCTCTTTCCTCCATCCTTCCTTGGGTGCCATGTTTCTGTCAGAGACACTGCACCCTGAGGTGAAAACTAGACCCTACAAGGAAGAGAGAATTTGGAACTCATTATTGTCATATTGACAATGTGAAGGATATTCTTGGAAATTCCTAGTGTAAGAAAGTGCTCTCAATACTTTGTTTTCAATAGATTTGAAAAATAACCAAAGGGAGTGTATTATGTTGCTTCTACATGGCTGTGGTAAAAACACTGTCCAAAAGCAACTGAGGGAGGAAAAGGTATGTTTGACTTACATGTCTCAATCTCAGTCCATCATTGGGGAAGTTGGGGCAGGAACTTGAACAGGAGCAGAGACAGAAAAGGTGCTTAGTGGCTTTCTGTGACTTGCTGAGCTACCTGTTTTATACAACCCAGGACCAGTTGCTCAGGAGGCACTGTCCACACTGGTCTGGGCCCTACCTCATCAACCATTAATCAAGAAAATGCCTCACAGACTTGCCTATAAGTCAATCTGATGGAGACAGTCCTTCATCTATGGTTCCCTCTTCCTCCATGCCTTTAATTTGTGTCAATTTGACAAAAAACTAACCAGTGGAGTTGACCCTGTCAACTTGCCACACAAACATAACAACTGAACTATAACCTTTCCTTGTTTATCCCCAATAGCTCATGTTATTATCACAATATAAAAGAGTATGACCTTAAAAATACCACAGCCTTTATTTTTTTCAGTACATTAATAGTCCAAGATCTCTTTAAAATCATAGTCTCTTAACTGTGATTTCCTGTAAAATTAAAAGTAAGTTTATGAAAATTCCATAATGAAACCTACTATTTTGTGGGATGATTTTGACCCTGCACCTCGCCTGGGCAGCACGGTAGAGCTGACCCTGTTGACAGGGGCATTGGTGAGACGCCCCAAGAACATGATCACGGGAGATCTAGCCCCATCCCTCATCTGCCATAAGATGGTAGGTGAGAGACAGAGATGCCTTCCCCTCCACCCTGCCCCTCACCACCTATGGCAGCAGGGGAGCTGGCCCTGAGGTCATAAGAGCAGGAGGGCTGGCCCTGCCCCTCAACAGCTGTAACACTAGGGAGGGTGCCCCTGCACCTGCCTGGGTAATGCAGTAGAGCTGGCCCTGGTGGTGGAGGTGTGAGAGAGCCAACCCTGGGGGCATGAAAGCGGGAGAACTGGTCCTGCCCCTCACTCCTTCCTGCATAGGGTGAACTAGCTGGGGCAATGCCAGAGAGCTCACCCTGGTGGTGAGGACAAGGGAGAGCTGGCAGGCTGATCAACCCGGCAACCGCCAAACCCAGAACCAGAGCTGTGACTTGGCCCACGCCAACATCCACCCATCTGTATTCTTCTGGAGCACATGAAAGAGTCAGACCCGCAGATCCAAAGCTGCAGTATCTCCATGACACAGAGTGAGGATATCCAAACAGAGCCCCATGAGGGCTCAGCATTGATAGTGTAGCAGAGGCCTTGAACTAGATCAATGACTCCTTGCAATGAACTCTTGCAAGTAAAGATATATGGACACAAGTATATACTGTGTGACTCACTGAATCACACTACAGGTTCCACCACGAGATTTTTTTCTCCATTTTTCTTTCTCCTTTTCTCTTAAATTTTGTTTTATTTTATTTTAGTGGGGATGGTTGCAAGGGCAGAGGGCAGATACGAAGGCACAGAGATGAATGGGATGGAGATACATGTTGTGAAAGCCACAAAGAATAAAGAAAAAGTTTTCTTAAAAAATTACATTCTAACTATAAAAACACTGAGTTTTGTCAACACCAGGGAGAAACATTTGCAGGTGAATCCTAAATACTGGGTTATTATCTATTATCTGTGAGATCACTTACTAATGAGGATAGGTAGTGATTTCATTTAGCACTTCATACAACATATTTTTAATATGTCAAAACACAAGCACTCATGAGTTACTGAGAAATCATGAGTATTAAATGGAAAAGAATAGCTTCAGTGGAAGATCCTGTAGTTCTACTAGTGGAAAATAGTGTGTGTATGTGGGAAGATATAATGATTGTGGGATGCAGTAATGTATCAGAAGAGTATGTACTATTCTATGAGCAAGAGACACCTTTGACTCACGAGAACACTGGACCACTGAAAAAATGATTTCCCTCTATAACATCATTTTCTCTAGTTTTTAAATTTTGCAGTGAAAACAAGAATTTCATAATTAAAAAAAATCACAGAAGATAATTGTGAGCAGATTAACACAAGTATTTTGGATATACAGATCTTTGGAAAAGCATGCATTGTATTCAATATAATGGAGGAACAAAATGGATAAAGTGATGTTTTGTTAGTGTATGTGTCCAATGTGGGTAAAGAAGTGATTGTGTCTCCTCTAGCATTATATATTCCCAGATGCAGTTTTTCTCTCATTGCAGAAGTGCTCGGGATTATCGGTTTCAGTTAGATATCTTAGGAATGGATAAACATAAAGTGATCACATCCAGTGATTAAAATATTCATAACTCAGACTGATTCCATCCCTTCAAGTTCCTAGTCTTGGTCTCACTTTCCAGACTACAGAGTAAGCTGTTCAGACTCTCAGAGGGAAAATCCTGACTCTGGCCACTAGGCGACACCACAGCTGTTTCCTTTTGAGTTGTTTCCAGTTAAATATCTTAAATGTTCACTGTAACAGTGGTTCTGTGTGGCAAATCTCCACCCATGCACATTTAGACAGTTCTTCTGCTGTTGGCCCCAAATCTGCATTCCACTAAATGGTTCATTTTCCTGCCTCAGTGCAGATTGAGGTCAGCACACTGTAGAGATTTCTCTCCTGGAATAGAGTGTGGGTTCTCCAACATGCCATCCCTTCACAGGCCTCTCCAAATTTGTCCAGTTCCTGGAGTCCCTTCCTCTCCTGTCTGCTCTGCACACTGCTGCCAAGCCCTGAACCAGCATCTCCATCTGCTTCCACTCACCCCTGCCTTCCCTGGCACATGCTGGTGATTCCCACTGAACTCCAGAACTACCTGACGTTTTGTAATAAGGAAACTTGGAGTATACTAGTGTGTCTCTAACATGTGCTCTCAACTGAAGCTTGGGTATTCTCCAATGATCTATTTGTTGAATCTTTGTTGTCAAGGCAACACTATTGGGAGAAGGTAAGACTTTTAATAAGCAAGACTTTGTGGGAGACCCTATGCCATTGGAGTTGTGCCTCTGAAGGGATGGATAAAGGAAACCCAGGCCTGTCTCTTTGAGCCTGTGTTTCCTAACCATGAGAGGGCTGGTTTTGCTCTACCATGCACTCAACCAAATGGTGCTGCCTTACAACAGGTCAAAAGCAAGAAAGTCAAACAGTCCAGGACTGGAGGTTTTAACATTACAAGCAAAACTGTTTTTGCTATATAAGCCAATAGTCTAATATATTTGTTACTCTAATGGAAACCTGAAGTACATGACCCTCCCTTACACCTATCAGGATTTTCAGAATAATTATTTACTTAGGTACATAAACTGATTTTTTTATACAGCATCTTCCCTGTGCCCTCAATGGCCTGGAACATCTGTAGACACCAGGCTGGCCTTGAAGTCACAGATATCTGCTTGCTAATATATCATGAGTGTTGCAATGAAAAGTGGGCAGCACAATGCCTGGTTAAACTGGGTTTTTAAGGAATTGTTTTATGTTCACTTTTGTGGTGCAGAAAATCTAAACCCTGGCTTTGTAAATGCTAGCTGAGCAAAGTCTCTGCTAATGACTTACACTGCCATCCCAGAGTATTTCTGTTGTTGTTTGCTGTATCCATGCCAGACAAGAATTCTGCCAGGGAGTACATCCCCAGCTCCAAGGTTTTTCTTTAGATCTTTGTGGACACTTGTTATTTTATCATAGTGCCACCTTGTGCATTAGTCGTGAAGTATGAACAGAAGACAGAAATACTGGAAGGAATTCTAAGGTTCAAATCTTTGAGGGACACTGGTAGCCTCTAGGGGAAAATTAGATAATTTTTTGTATCAAACAAAGTTCTGTGCTACCAGAATTGGAAGGTTTTCTGTCATTTTCCTGTTCTGAGACCTCTGGATAGAGATCTGCACAAACAAAAGTGAATTTGTGTCTTGTTTGACTTGTAAAAATCTCAGCTCCATATTAAAGGGAATAAGGGGTAGTTTATTCTGGAGCCATTATGAGTGACCATGGCACAGGGACACAGATGTAGGTTACCCCAAATTCCATGTTCCAATGAAGAAGTGGATTCAAGCCTTTTTTAATGTGTTTAAGCACATAAAAAAGTTTTAAATCAAGGCAAGTTTAAACTACATTGATAGGTACTCCAGAGAAGGGGATACATTGAGAGTGGAGAAGCTCTTCTATAGGCCTGAAACATTGTCTGATGTCATTTTTAGCTCTCGGATTGGTGGAAGATAGTGCTCTACTAAGTTGATAGCTTCTAAGTGACTTTTATTTATGATCACAAGATGGAGTTCTAAGTTAACATCTTCTGAGAGGGTTTTCATCTAAGAGGTGTAAGTTCAGATACAGAGTGGGGCAGGGAACAGCTGTTCCTAATACTAGCCCAAGATAAAGTAAATAGTCTCTGAACCTAGGAAATTCCTATGTCTCCAGACTACTGAAATTCCCATCGTCCTTCAGTGTCTACAGTCAAGGAGGATCCTTCCAGGAGCCATGTGTTCATGGCCAGACACAGCTTCTTAGCAGGGACTTCATTTCTCATACATGATGATAAGCTATGTTAGCTCTTTCCATGGCCATATTTGCATGAGAATTTGTTTCTCTGACACCATTTTAAATTTTACTGAAATTTCAGGTCTGAGTTTTATGTCAACAGTGATCCATGACTGGGATATGTTAAAATCTATCTCACCAGCCCTCAAGTGACGGGAATTTTCCATTCCCATACTTTCTATTGCCTACAATGGTACATCTTGCAAACACTTGTCTATAATGGAATCTTGAAGGTGTTCTTTCAGAATTAAAGATCTATATTTTATAGTAATACTTTACATTGGATAACCTGATGACAAATTATATTCCTGACAACACAATGTGGAAGTGCCTGCTTTCCCACACATTGGAAATCATGTGAAACAATACTACTCTGACCAGCTACAAATCATCTTCCACTATTTTTATTATAATGTACTTTCCAACCTTACACAGAATTCTGTCTTATGGATATGACAATCAGTTTTCATAATACCACATTATTTAGAATATTCTAACAGTCCCAACTACCTAGAGCTTGAGGATAGCATACTTTCCATGTCTGTGCACTCCTGAAGAGCTGAGTTCACCCTGTTACTGGAACCTGTGTGGACCCTTGTTATCCTGGGGAAGTTGGAATGGCCTACTGTGAGTTCTTAGTCTTGTTAATAAATTGAGAAATGGAGTCAGAAGGAAGCTCAAGGACAATTTTTACTCAGTTTTGAGAGAAAAACTCCAGGGTAGGCAAGCTGTGGGTCTTGGCAGCTGCCCAGAGGAGGAAGCTAGAGAAGAAGGAGAGAGAAAACCATGTTGTTGTAAGCAGACATGTGGTAAAGGAGATGGGACAGCTACAGAGAAACAGTGAGAAAGCCCAGAGCACCAGGGAAAGCATGCACAGGCTTAGGGAGGGACAGAAAGCAGAAAACTGAAAAGCTTCACTCATCTGATCAGTTTCACAGTGCTGTGGGAGGAAAGCTCAGCAAGCTTCTGCCCTGCCAAAGGTGGCATTCTGAAAGGGACAAGTACATCATCATCTCGTTGTGCAGATAACTGTTCTTCTGTCTCCTTAGCACGGCTCCAGGAAAATCAGCTTGCCTGAGGGGTTGTTGCTTCACCTGATGACTGACAGACCCAGCTTAACTAACTCTTAAGGGACAATATGATAGTATGTAACATTCATTCTTCAGAGTCTTTTACACTCTCATGTCTCCAGCCAGTCACAGGCAGAGATGTCCTCCATTCTTTCCATCAGAAGGAAGGAGTTTTTCCTTAAAGAGTCTCATCAGAGTTCTGGTATCCATCCTCAATGGCCTCCAAGACTACTGTCACACATACCCTGAAGAGTCCCTAAAGTCATGTAAGAAATGGGTTAACATTTGGGAATAGACATATGGCAAGTTCACCATGAAAACCCAGCTCCAATGACAAAGGTGTTTCCCAGCAGGGACTAGTGTCCAGACTGGAGTCTCATTCACAACTTCCAAAGTCTATCAAGCTGAGGCTCTAATTCAGGAGGAGGTGAGAAGCCAGAGTTCCCTTCTGGTATCCCAGCCAGAAAGTCAAGGTCATTTCTACTTCAGGCTGTGAAAGAGTGGAACTTGTCCTTTTGGAGTTTCCTGCCCCTCAACTGCCTGATCAATTTATGTATTGTCTACAGCAGCAGATTTCACATGGCTGTTTGCACTGGTGAACTCTGTCTTCTTTGAATCTATCACTCTTTGGGAGAATTTCCTGGTCATGATAATAGAACCTGGCTTGTGTACGAGTGTGTAAAAGTGATTGTGTGCTGCACAGAGAAGCCTATTTCTGTCTACTTCTTTTTGACAGGTGGACACTAGGACAGGTCAAAGGTTTAGTTGGCTGGACAGTGGTGGGTCTGATGCTACCATTGATCACGTCCATATTTCTGGTGTTCTCTTCCTGTGTTATAGCTTGTAAATCACTGGTACTCAGGAACAGAATGAGGACAAGTAAGTAAAAAAGGGAGAGAAAATTAAAGACTAAACTATGATAAATTAGAAGATGCTCACAACAATACATACTATAAACCCTTAATGTTTCAGAACTGTGTTTGCCTATTCTGTGCCTTGTACATTTCCCTGTTGCCTGATCCATTTGAACAAAAATAACTGTAATATTAGTACTGATGAATAACGTCTTAAAAACCTTAGAAAATCAAGCAATGCAGTGCTGTGTCTTTAACGTACTCTTGTCAAGTCTTCTGGTACTTAGCTGACGGCCTCTTCTCGCGCATTTCTTGATGGTCAATAGAACTTTCGAATTAGAGCTGAGCTGCCGTGTCTCGTTTGCATCCGTTCTTAAGATTTCTTTTTTCCAGTCAAGGTTTGCTTTTACCCAACACTGTATCTCATGATTCCAGAGACAACCTTATTTTTCTTTCTCAGACAATCTCAGGGATTGTTTAGCATCCAGCAAGTTTCCTGAAGTATGAGCCCACCATGAAATGAAGATTGTTACCAAGGAAACAGGATGCAGCATAGGGAGCTGTGATAGATGCTTCTGCAGCTTCAAGAGCAGGTCTGTCTCAACAGAGAGAGCTTTCCAGAGTCATTGACTTATACAGCTACTGCAGGCATTTGGTCGTCTGCGACCCCCTATAGCAGAGGATGCATGATCCTCTTTGAAACACTCCTTACTTGTGAATCTGCTCCAATGAGGGGTGAGGCCAGTTCTCTTGCTGCAGTGTCCAGCCAAGCACAGAGTCAGCTATCCAGGGCCAGTGAAGGGCAGGGTTGGCTCAGTGCACCCTCAAGTTTCAACAGGCATGGTTCCTATGACCCCTCTGTGTTAACAGCGGCCCTAGACATCAACACCGACCCCAGCTGCAGCAGGACCACTGAACCAGACATGGCCCTCAACAGCAGCTCACTCTGGGAGGTCACCATGGCCCTGGTGGCAGCACAGGCCACCCATATCAGTAAGGCCCCAGTTGTGGCATGTTCTACAGACACCAAAATGGACTCGGGTTGCTGAACAGACAGCAGGCATCTGCATAGCCCTCAGTGGTAACAGGAACCACAGACATCAACTCAGATCGTGGCTCGGCAGCACCCTGGCCCCAGGTGGCAAGCAGGATACCCACATCAGCCTGTTCCTCATGCCCTTTGCTTCTTCAGTTCTGCCTTTTTTCCACAGCACATGAATCTATCTGCTTCTCTTTCTCTCCCATTTCTCCACCACATATTTGCTCATCATAATGGTGCCTTCCCACCAGGCTCTGCAAAGGTGGTTCTGAGGATGTCTTCAGCAAGCCTGAACTGTGAGGACCAAGGTGGCCTGTGGCTGTTTTTAACCTGCCTGGGCCAAGTGGCAACTGGGCCACCAAAAGAGAGTGGGAAAAGAGATCAAGAGAGGAAGAAAGATGAACCAGGAGACCAAGAGACAGGTGTGGCCAGACTGAGTTATATAGGAATCAGAGAAGCTGAAGGAAGGGAAGCCCAGACCACGAACTAGGCTGAAGAGGTTTTAGCGTAGCGGGTGAGATCTGCCAGCCAGGATGACCCTGTAACAATTAGAGACTGAGAGAAACTAGCAGCCAGAATCCACTTTGATGTGTTAAATAGGCACTTCAGTTATCCATTGGTCCAGATTTTGAGACCTAACACATACATAAATATTTATTAAACATTCTCTATACACACATTTAAATATTTTGTTACATAGGTTTTAGACACAAATATACCTTTTGTTTATTTAGGTTCTATTGGAATGAAAAATGCTACAACTTAAAGCGACTTGGAGAGGAATGGGTTTATTTAATTTCACAATGTTCAGGTCACACTCCAACACCAATGGAAGTCAGGACAGGAACTCAAGCAGGGCAGTAACCTGATGAAAGTCAGGACAGGAACTCAACCAGGGTAGGAACCTGATGGAAGTCAGGACAGGAACTCAAGCAAGTTTTTTTTGTTTTTGTTTTTTTGAGAAAGGGTTTCTCTGTGTAGTTTTACACCTTTCCTGGAACTCGCTTTGTAGACCTGGCCTCGAACTCACAGAAATCTGCCTGCCTCTGCCTCCTGAGTGCTGGGATTAAAGGCCTGAGCCACCACCGCCTGGCCGAGCAGGGTTTTTTAGGAGAGTTACTTCATGGAAGTCAGGACAGGAACTTTAGGAGGGCAGGTACCTCATGGAAGTCAGGGCAGGAACTTTAGGAGGGCATTAACCTGACTAAAGTCAGGACAGGAACACGAGCAGGACAGTAACCTGGAAGCAGACACTGAAACAGAGAGCATGGAGGAAGCTTTCTTATTAGATTTCTCCTGTGGCTTGCTCATTAGGTTTTCTTATACCACAGAGAACCACCTGCCCAGGGATGGCATCCCCCAGAGTGAGCAGGGCACTTCTGCATCAATCAGTAATCAAGAAAATGCCTCCACAGACTAGCCTACATTCAGATGGAGGACCTTTCTCAGTTGAAGTTCCACGACACAGATAAATAAAGCTCATGCTAAGATGACACACAAAAACTTACACTGAACATCTCTTTACTTAATTTATTTTTTCTTACATTTTTTAGTTGTGCTTCCTCCACGTGCACACACATGCCGTGGTCTGAGGACAACTAGCAGGAGTTGGCTCTGTCTTTATAACATATGGGTCCAGGGGATTGTCAGGCTGGGTGGCAGGTGACTTCACACACTGAGCCACCAACTCTGGACACTTTCTGAAATGTTTTAACAAGTTAAGAGTGCCTTCATTAGTAAGACAGTATAGACCTATCTGGTTTGTGAATGCATAGTAAAATCCAAATTCTGTATGGTGAATTAGATAGTCAACTTCTATTCTCATTTGTTATAGATCATGTAGTCACCTGCTTTGTAAACCTGAAGTAACTCTGGATTTTCTTTCTCAGCCTAAACTTCCAGAATTAACCTTTGAAAGTGCTGAGTCCTGAGTGTACTACCAGGTGGCTCAAAGTGGTCTTTTCAGTATTCACATTTCAGTTGGGCCTGACTGAGAAAAGTATCTTGGAAAGGGGGAAAATACAAAGTAGCAACAATCCCAGAATCCCATCTATCATTTATTTTGACTAGGCATGTCAGGAATACTTTGAACAGGACAGTCAGAATAACAATTCAGAGCAATGTGAGCTTTGAAAATGTGAGCTTTCAAACAATTGTATTTTTAATTATTTTTATTATTTCTTTTTAAGTTTTCCTTTGCAAGGGAGGGATGCTACAAGGGTGAAGGGCAGACAGGAAGGGACGGGGAAATAAGTGAGATTGTAGTTCATGTCCTGAAATTATCAAAGAATCAATAAAAATATTTCAAAATGCAATTCAGTGGGAGATGGAGACATGGCTAGCTAGCAAGAAGACTACCAAAGGCCATACAGATAGGAAATAATATAACCCTCTGTGTGTTTACTTGGTTTGGGTCTGAGCGGCTGGCTGCTGGACTGCTGGTGGGAGATATTAGTCTGGACTACTGGGGGCCTGGCAGGACCAGAGAAACCTTCCAACTACACTTAGTGGTAAAGAGAGTACCAACTGTTCTCCCAGAGGATTGGGCTTTGGTGCTCAGCACCCACATGGGAGCTCACACCCATCTACAACTCTACTTGTAAGGATCTGACACCCTCTCCTGGCCTCTGAGGGCACTTGGGTCACATGGTGCATAAACATACATGAGAGCAAACATCTATATACATATAAATAAATACATCTAGAAAATGCACTAAAATGATGAGGCTGTACATACACTAGTCATTTATTTCTAGGAATTCTAGAGACAAATTGTGTTTCAGGTCAGTAGATCATCTTGATGGCTTAAGCAAGAGTTAATACTAAGTGACATTTCCAGATAATCACTATGTGATGACTGATGTGGATTCCCTCCCAGAAAGCCACCAATGGGCAAGATCATCCTTCTTGAGTGTCTTAGGAAGTCCTCAAAGTAAGAGGTGTGGTGGATCTCATTGACTGGAGTCACTAAACTTTATGTGCATCTCCCAGATGGGCTGTTGAAGACCATATCAAGCATCATGTTTGTGTAATCTTCTCAGTGATTCTCTGTGATATCCTGAGGCCAGACACTTCCTGCCACAGTTATTAAATCTCTGCTCACTAGAGTTACCCAGAATGGGCTGGAAAGATCAGTTATCTCTTCTCTTTGTATCCAGGGAATGAGCATATGGATAAATCTCTAATATGCCTATTACTTTGGCCATTAGCTTTGCAGCCTGCATTAAGCCAGTTAACAGACATAGACTAACACACAAAAGCCATGTTTTTTTTTAAAAAAAAGTTAAATTCATTCTGAGTGCTCTCTCAAATAGTAAAAGCAGTGGTTAACAGGAGTTCTTCCTAAGGGACACCAAGATAGCATAGAGTTACTGTGTGTCATGCTTTCACAAATTACAACAGAATCCTCTAAACAAAATAAACTCAAGTTGAAATATAAGAAAAAATTTCATCTTTATCCCACAGTAAAACCAACATCAGAGTGTTTATTCAAACATCAGACATCGGAGATAACATCAGCTGGCACCTCAAAGTGACGCAAGATGAGTACAGACAGCTTCCCTACTACAAACACAGAGTTAAAGATTAAACTACCTGCAGGCAGATGCCAAGCCAGGCTATGGAGAAGAGTAAGCAAAGGGAGCCTGCTGCCAAACAAAATCATAGCTGTCCTGTCACATAAACAGCTGTCCAACAACGGAAAAAGCCTTCAGAAGGACGGGCCTTGTACACGTGCCCTCTTTACACATTGATACCAAGAGCAGAAAACAAACCAGGTCCATATGGCATGAGAGTAGGGACTGGAGAGGACAGCATCAAGATTAGCAACAGAAGAAACCAATCAGCAGAGGAAGACTGAAAACACTGCCTTCCTTTACAACAAGAGGAGATAGGTGGGAAAAGACAAAGGATACCAACAAGAGATGGGTGCTATATTCAGCACTCATAGTGTTTATGAGCATGTGACTTTCCCCCACTCCCAACAGTGTGCCTTTTCTTAACTAAATGCCCCTACTTCTGTTTCTATCCAGGAGTCCCTATGCCATTTCTTTGACCTAGGGTGTATGAACCTGAAAGCTTCAGCAGGTGTCCTCCAAAGTGATGCAAAATTATCCCAGCTAGAACAGATTTGACCAGATCATAAACCCAAAGAATTTCATTGTGTTTCACAACTGAGCCCAAGTCAAAACCTCAAGAGTGTGATTCTATTGGCTGCTCCCCCTGTTATATCTGAGGAAGACTGTGGGAGAAGCAGAAAGGTGAAGAGGGAGAGAGTGTGGGCAAGGGGGAAAGGAGGAGAAAAGAAGACAAGAAAGAGGGGGGGAGAGATGACAGGAAAGGGAAATGGTAAGAAAGGTGAGTCTTGGCCTGCCGGTCAAATCAACTCCAGAAGCCCAGGCTACATCCAGTTCACAGAGAACTTGGAAAACGAGGCCCTCCCCGGCCAGGAACTTGCCCTCTCCCTGCCAAGGTAACTCTGGAATTGTGGAAGCAGATTCTGCTTCATTTCCAGCCTTCTGACTAAGTCGGGCCACCCTGCTTATGAAATCATGTTTTTGCTTTCTGTTCCAGATGTGTAATTCTCCCTTGAGTCCCATTGATTCACTTAGCAGATCCATCCCTCAGGACCAGGACACATTCTGAATCCAAACCTTAAACAGAAAAAGGAAACTTGACCAGAGAGGCTGGTCTATTTACCTCTTTATGTAAATGGCTAACAAGTGTTCAAAATAAAAGACCCAGATATATGTGATAAATACAATCGACCAATTTGAACTAAATGCTAAATATAACCAATAACTAGAAAGAAGTGATCAGGGACCTAATAAAACCACTACTGCATTTTCAATCTGCCTTTAGATGGCTATACAACTGTAAAGTCTGTCTGACATTAATGCCTCAGGAGGCAAAATCATTTACAGAACGAATTCCATATTCAAACTGCTCCTGATATCAGGAGAATATTTTGAAACTTTCACTGGGAAATCTGACTACCATTTACTAAATCTAAATCATCCTGTTTCCTAGAACATGCAGTTAGGGACAGAGTAGAGGGGACAAAGTTAAGTTAAAGCTTCTGGAGAGGTCTAGAAAAGAAAGGGCGTGCACACCATTTTGAAGCCAGACAGAGACCTGAGATCTCCTCATGGCTTCTATCCAGAGGAAATGCACTGACAATGATTGATGTGACTCAGTGTGAGGGCAATGGAAGACAAACTGACAAATGGCAAATATCCCCCTAGGATTCTTTGCCTTGCTGTGGCAATACAGAACATTGCAGGCATTGCTGACTACAGGACTGAAGGACCTCCACATCAGAGCCAGAGACACTGTCACTGGAACAAGGAAGCCTTCAGCTTAGCATCCAACTAGACAATCAGCATCAATGGGACAGAGCCTGGGATGAGTCGGAAGTCACAGGTAGGACCACTAGTTTTCTCCTATATTAAGGGCTTCCTACTCTGCTCTTAGCTCTCATTCCGGGCAACCGACCTCCAACTCTTGTGAGGTAATGTGCCTAGATGGCTCTCCTCTGACCATAATTTCACTCCACCTTGATAATGTCTGTGGAGTAACTTGCTCTTTTCTTACACTTTCCTACTGATGCATCCCCTTAATTGGGTAGAGACTCCCTTCAAAAATGAGGACTAAATTATCTGCAACCCCTACAAAATCTCACAATAATAGCTATGATCACATTTCCTGGAAGGAAACTTGATGGTTGAGTCCTTAGAGGCCTGTCCATTAGCCCCCCCAGCATGGGCTTCTGAAGGGCCAGGTACAGCAATCATAGCCATTCCTTCCCTATGCAGATATAAAGACTCCTGCTTTGCCTTATTCTAGACTGTACTTTCTACAACCTGAAGCTCAAGTGTGACTTCATCTCCCAGCCAGCCAGGTAATTTCTTTGTTTTCTTTTTCTTATTTAATTAACATTTTTCAATTATTTTACATACCAAACACAATTCCTCCCCTTCCTTCCACATCTACCCCTTCCTCATCCACTCCTCCCCTGTCTCCCTTCTGAAAGGAGCAGCCCTCCCATGGGCTTGAACAAAGCATGGCACATCAAGATGAGGCAGGACCAAACTCCTCCCCTTGATTCAAGGCTGGGCAATGTAATCCAGCACAGGGAACAGGTTCCCAAAAGCCAGCTAAAGGCCAGGGACAGGTCCTTGTAGCTAAAGTTTTCCTGCCTGGCCCACAGTCAGTACAAATCTCTCTCACCTGCCAGTCCCACAGCCGTCAGACCCAACCAAGTAAACACAGAGACTTATATTGGTTACAAACTGTATGGCTGTGGCAGGCTTCTTGCTAACTGTTCTTACAACTTAAATTAATCCATTTCTATAAATCTATACCCTGCCACATGGCTCGTGGCTTACCGGCATCTTCACATGCGGCTTGTCATCATGGCGGCTGGCAGTGTCTCTCTCACTCAGCCTTCCACTTCCCAGCTCTATTCTCCTCCTTGTCCCACCTATACTTCCTGCCTGGCCACGGGCCAATCAGTGATTTATTTATTGACCAATCAGCAACACATTTGACATACAGACCATCCCACAGCAGGTCCTGATCTCACTGATCAGAGTCTTACAAAGAGACCAAGCTACACAACTGTCACACACATGCAGAGGGCCTAGGTAGGTCTCTTGCAGGCTCCCTAGCTGTCAGTTCAGAGTTCATGAGCTCCCATGAGCCCAGGTCAGCTGTCTCTGTGAGTTCTCCCATCATGACCTCGACTCCCCCTCAGCCTGTGGCGATATGTGTTCCCCAACATATTGTGCACCCTAATAAACTTATCTGGGGTCAGAGAACAGAACAACCACTAGATACAGAGGCCAGAAAATGGTGGCACTCACACCTTTAATCCTAGCATTCCTAAGGCAGAGATCCATCCACATCTCTGAGTTTAAAGCCACACTGGAAACAGCCAGGCATGGTGACTCACGCCTTTACTCCCAGGAATTGAGCCTTTAATCCCAGGAAGTGATGGCAGAAATCAGAAAGGTTTATAAGGCATGAGGACCAGGAACTAGAGCTGGTTAAGCTTTCAGGCTTTCGAGAAGCAGTTCAGCTGAGATCCATTTGGATGAGGACTCAGAGGTTTCCAGTCTGAGGAAACAGGATCAGCTGAGGAACTGGCAAGGTGAGGTGGCTGTGACTTGTTCTGCTTCTCTGATCTTTCAGCGTTCACCCCAATACCTGGCTCTGGGTTTGTTTTTATTAATAAGAACTTTTAAGATTCGTGCTACATCAGCCAGGTAATTTCTTAAGGGCTTTGTTTTCCCTGCTGCTCACCTTGTAGTAGCCCAACACTGGACATTGGTTGTGTAGCAGTCCTCAGGACTGAAACATTCCATCCTGAAGGGAAGCTCCTTAAATCAGAAAGCAAACAACTCAGATGGTTTCAACAAGTCCTTGAAACTGACCAGATTCACTAGGCCCCTCCCTCCCACAGTAAACTTCTGAGAGTCACTCTGAGACAAGCCAAGCTGCCTGGGAGAAGCAGGAACCAGCCAAGGAGCCTAAAAGAATCAGAGAGCAGCTGAGCTACCTGGAGGAGGTATCGATCAACTGGGACACCTGGAAAGGACATTCTGCAACCTGCAGGCTGAGTAGTGTGCTCCAGGGTCGCAGCTTCTGTGAGCTGTTACCTATGCTGGGGTGGGGTTTCGGTCATGTGGCTGCCTTGAGTTATCAATGCTCCTGTAAGTAATTCTTCACCCATACTCCTGTAAGTAACCCCAATAGAACTCATTGGTTCACAAGTTAGACTTTGGGAGTATCTGCACTTTGGTGCCTCATGGGTGTTCTTTGTGGGGTGAGTAGATGTGTATGTGTTGTGTGTCTCCTGTGGAAGAACTTGTCACACAACACTAAAGTTATCCCTTGATTTCCCCATCAGATCTCTTCAGAGTGATCATGGCCCTTCCTTTATTTAGCAGATAACTTAGCATTTGAATCTCTAGCAATTGTCAAATTCAAATTGTGGGCTCTTTCCTTGTGCTTGCTTTTGTTTCTGCTAAGCCTCTGCTTCTGCTTTCTTATACCAAGACAAACTGTCTATGACAATCTGACTGTGTTACAACATCCCTCAACTGGAGACACTTGGTATACTCTTCTAGCTTCCATTTTCATTGCATTCATAAACCATTTCTATTTTAACTTATTTTATTTGACAGTAATTTTTTCATACAATGTATCCTGATCATGGTGCCCCACAACTCCTCCAAAGTCCTACCCATTTCACCATTCACACAATCTATACTTATTGTTTCTCTCTGAAAAAAAAGGCAAACACAAAAGCAAACGATCCAGATTTTAAAATAACAAAGAAAGCACAAGAAACAGACACGGACAATGCAGAAAATAATTTTTCCCTTGCAAGTGAATGCCCTCTTCAGATAGCTTCTTGGTTAGGAATGGGAGATCATGTCCACTTCCCACTCTCAGCACTGGGACCCTGTCTGGCAGGAAACTTTGCAGGCCCTGTGCATGCTGCCCCAGCTTCTGTGAGTTCATATGCGCATCAGTTCTGTTTCCTTGATGTCATCCATCTCCTAGGGCTGGTACAGTCTTTGTACCACCTCTTCCACATAGCTACAAGAGCCTTGACAGGGAGGGTTGATGACGACATCCCAATTATGCCTGGCAGTTTCAAATTCCCTCACTCTCTGCACATTGACCAGTTGTGGGTCTCTGTGTATGTACTGCAAGAGGAAGCTTTTCTGATGATGAATGAGCTAGGCTATGATCTATGGGTATAGCAGAATGTCTTTGGGAGTCATATAATTGTGAATCAGGAAGACTCTGATCTATGGGTATAGCAGAATGTCTTTAGGAGTCATATAATTGCTATGTCAATTAGCAGAACAGTAGCATTCGGTTTTCCCCTTGGCCCCTGTCCTATCTAGTCTCAGGTTCTTGGTCACTCAAGCAGTGTGAGGCATGGATAATATCTTGTGGAGTGGACATTAATTCTAATCAGAGAGTGGTGGTGGCTCCCACAACGGTTGTGCCACTATTGCACCAACATATAATGCAGGCAGGTTACTGTTGTAGATTGCAGGGTTTATAGATGGGTTGGTAGTTACTTTTGTCCCCTGACAGCATGCAGAGTACCTTCCAGTACCATGAACACTGACCAGTATGGGTGAAGGCTCTAGTCAGTCACATGTTCAATATCTCTGTGTTCAATGAGATATGGAAGTATTATCTTCTTCAATGTGGGCTTACTATCAGATTGTGGAGAGCAAGCAATAGCCTTGACAATAGCCTGGGTTGCTTTGCTTGCAACCTCTTTGCAACCCATGGAACCTCTTTGGCCAGCAACTTTACTAGATGTAACCCATTCCTAGCGCTGGAGGTTTTACTTGGTGTAAGATGACTAGTGGAGGCTTTACCTCTTCCATTGTTTAGTGAATCCATTTAAATGTCTTTCATATATGTATATATTTTAAGAAACTTGTAGGCTTCCATATAATCCCTCAAATGACCATTAGTGCTAGTTTTCCCTCTTATAGTCCAATTCATTCTGGTCCCCATTTAATCCTCCTGCTCCAGTCTCATCCCCTGTCTCTCCATAAATATGCAGTCTATTTCTCTTTCCTTGGAATATTGGAAAGGTATTTTGATCAAGGTTAAATGTCATTTGTATATTACTGACAATGCTGATAAACTTACATATCTCATCTCCTTTAGAAAACTAGATTCAAAGCACATGAGTCACTACTACCATCTCTTTCAGTGAAAACCTTTGGAATTTCATCTCCAGATTCTCATGGAGGAAATTAGTTATCCCCCTCATTGTGTTAGTGGTGATCATATTTTAGTCCTTGGAGCTTGCAGACTTAACTGGTGCCTTAATTTTATCTTCTTTTGTTGCAACCAGTCCATCCTCAGGTGGTCTTGAAGAAACCTAAGTCCATTGGTCTCCATACACTTGGTTGTTTTTCAAGGTCTGAAAGTGAGCAAGAGTGGAAGACCTTTCAGGCAGAAGTAGCAGATCAACTCACTGCCTAGCACCTGAATGATTGTAGAGTCTTAGCTATTATAGGAAATTGTTTGGTCCATATTCATGTATTAGAGCTAACTCGAAGGTAATTAAGCATGAATTGCTCCCACATCATCAGCACCTTACAAAACCAGGACCTCTAATGCTGAACTTTGATTGCTCATGGGAAAAATCTGGGGAGGTTATCTTATAATTAATTAGTTCTGGTCTTATGACAGGTGGGGTCATGGAAGCATGGAATTCTAAATGCCTAATGCATCATAAGGTAATTATCTAGCAGCATACTTGAGGTAAAGAACATAAACTTTGTCCTCTCCCTCAAGAATTATTCAAAATGTACTTGTAGATCCCTTAGGCATTAAAATACACTTCAAGATCAGCTACCAGTCCTAAAGACTACGAGAATAGTATAAAGTCTGCCTGAAATGTAGGTCAACACACTGCTGTCTTTGGCTATTACAATTATATGGCCCCTTCACATCTTGGTGAGCCTTGATGGCACAACCACACTCTATTTCAGACTCTCTGGCACATCTACCATTCCAGGTGTACCTCCGTGGTTCACCTCACCTTCTAGTTGAAACTTCTTCATGTCCTTACGCATGGCTGAGATCTGAAATCTGTGAGACCTCTCTTGTTTTCTTGCCTGTAGTTTAACATTCCCCACCCAGAAGACAGACCCTACCCCATTCAGGGGAGCCTACTTTACTCTATGCTCTTAAAGGCCATGTTGTACGTCTCCTCTCCTCTTTTCCTTACAGTCTCCAATAATTTTCTCTGTTAAGTGAATGTTCTTAATCATATTCTTTCAGTAGTTCACAGGGCACGCTCTTTGCTCTTAAGTTATTTCAAGTAATTTGTCAGCTGGTTCCTACATGAGGCAAGCATGCTCACAGCAGAACTCATGGCTACCTGAGCTGCTGGAAACAATCCCAAGATTCAGTCTTTTAAATGGTGAGAGATCTGACCACACATCCAAGAATATCTGGGCAGCACAAATTGGCCTTGAAGGACAAGGAAGAATGAGGGGTAGGGGCTATTAATTGTGTTTATGTTCAAAACATGTTATATGAAATTCTTAAAGAACTAATAAAATTTAGAGTATATTAATACTGAGAGAGAGAGAGAGAAGAGAGAGAGAGAGAGAGAGAGAGAGAGAGAGAGAGAGAGAGAGAGAGGAGAGAGAGAGAGAGAGAGAGAGGAGAGAAGGGAGAAAAGAGAGATCCAGAAAGAGCTGTGCACCTTCTCAGAGCCCTCAGCATGTGCTATGAGTAACTGACAAAGAAACAACACTGAGATGTCACTAAAGACAGAGACAATTGTCACTTTCCAAAAAACATGATATTAAAGCAGCAGAGGAATGTATGCATGTGTTCATAGGTATGTATGTGTGTGTACATGGGTTTGTGTGTGTGTGTGTAAAGATGTATGTTATCATGTGTAAAAATGTATGTGGAGGCACAGTTATCCAAGACAGGCCTGATATGGGAGCTCCTGGCATATCAGGGCTTCTGTCTTCATGGGTGAGTCATGGGGAGGCAGAAGACATTGTGAAAACTATTAGGAATGGAGTCCAAAGAGCCTCGAAGACGTTACAGGTCACTCACATTAGTGCTAGGTACTCAGGTACTGGGATCTGAGGCACAGACTGTGGTCTACTCAGGGATGTTAGTATCCATCTGGGGTTATTAGCAGCAGTAGGGCCTCCCTGGTGACATATTCACCATGTGACAACCTACACTTTATTTTAGCTCACAGCTCGGTCTGCAATAGTGCATCCATGAATGCTCTTCTGCATGGTTATTTCCTGGAAACTCATAGGAGGAGAAGGACTCATCTGAGGAGTTTAGTTTCATGAAGGACATTGAGGAAGCCTGCTACATTCCGGAAGTGAGGAGTCAGGCCACCAGCATTATGTAGTGCATCTCAGCCAAAGGGCTGGTGGTTCGTCATGATGTCTTATGGGTAATAGTCAAGCTAGCACTGCACCACTAACATGCTTGCCCACAGTGTACTCTGTGGCTCAGCCTCGCTTTGGGCTTGCTGTTTTCCTGTCTCAGCCTTCAGTCTCTGGCATGAGCACCTTACCTCACAATGCCTGGACTTTTAAATAATTGGGTCGAGGGATCAGACCCAGGTCCTTGCAGATACCAAGCAAGTACTTTACCATTGACCTACATCACAAGCTTTGATGTGACATTCTAATTTGAAGAGTTAAATTCTATATAAGTGGGACAGGTCATGGTTCTTTCAATATATGTCTGGCATCTTAGATGCCCTCTCTAGATCTTTTGTCTCCAAATTATTAGTAGCTGCATTTTTTTGTGGACACCTTCAATCCATGGGTCAGATGGAGAGTAACAGTGGAGAGCAAGTAGTACCTCGTGTGTATTCGCAGGTGTGCCCTGGTTCCAAATACATTGCAGCACCCCTCCCTAATCTCATGGTGATTCCTGGAGGAGACTGGGGACCTTGTTTTCTTTGACTTGTCACACTGTGTTTTGTTTGATGGCTTTGGAGTCCTGGAATACCCTGCTATAGGATCTACAGTAGATAATGGCAGCATCTGATAAAAGATTATTTTCAGGGATGGCAAGATTGATGGAAGACTAGCAAGAGCTGAGCATGCACTGGCCTGAGACCTCGCCTTCTCCATGCCTCTTGGTAAAAGAGTAGTAAGGTTTCAGACCCTAGTGGGCACTGGAGACTGGCAACTGCCCCCATCCTGTAGGAATCCATAGTACCCTCTATGCCCTGCAGAAAGGAATTGAGGCATCTGTCCTAGCAGTTACCTCTCACAGCTCCTATAACCAATTAATGGATATTAATATGTGTAAAAGTAGCAAGTACAAGGACACAGTACTTAGGGGCCAGCATGATTCTAAGGCTTACCTTTGTGTGCTTCATCTACCCTGTCCATTTAAGTTTGTTATGGCAAAGGCACAGTTATTCTGGTCCATACACCTTCTGGGTTTTTTTTCAGATACTGTGGCCAATTTACTGTGTGCAAGGAAGTCCATGACTCAACTGTGTGAGCATTGAGAACTTAAGACAGGTAATCCCAAAGCCCTGACTCCAGTCGGGTATATAGCTTGAGGACTAGCCCAGATTCCCTGAGTCCAGCTGCTCCCAGGACAAGGATAGAAAGAGTTCTGAACAGAGGATCTCTTAGGCTCTTAAGCCTAGGGTGACTCACAGCTGTCCTCGGGAACTGGCTGTAGGCAGTAGGGGACAAAAGCCACAGTGGGACATGCCAAGAATCTTGTCCTTCTTAAGCCAAAGAAGCTGTGCAGGGTCTTTTCAAACTGTAAGATGCAGTCCAGTCATCAGGACCATCACTGTTAGCCTGGATGCTAATCAGAAGAAACTAAGGTAAGCCTCTAAGGTAAGCCTCTCTTCAGGGATCTCGCTTTCTGAACATGCAGCTATTGGATGTGAGGACCTCCCAAAGCCAGCTTCTGACTCAGACCTATTTCTCAGTGACTTCATCTACTCCCTGCTTCTCATCTCCTTTTCCTCTCCATGCTCCATCCCCAGAAGGAACTCTTACTTCTGGTTTCCAGGTCAACCCCAGAACAGCATTCCAATGACTACCTCCCTAGTTTAGGGATCTGGAAATCACACCTCACATTATCTAATGAGAGTCAATGAGTAGAGTAATCCACAGTAGTAGTTAAGTCCTCCTTGGGGCTTAGTTCTCCATCGCTGAAATTGTCTCTCATTGGCTACCAAAGAGAACTGACCACTGCCCAAGCTTTAAAAGGTCCCTGTGGGGGTTCACTGATTATGAAGCCTAGTGAGAGCTGTAGATTGTCCCAACTCCTTTTCTATATGGTCATTGCTTTCGTTCCAGTGATTTCATGTTAGGGTGGAAATTTTGCATCATTCAGTTTACCCACTCTTGAAGAAACTCTCCTGCTCCTCCTCTTCCCCTTCCTCCTCCTCCTCCTCCTCCTCCTCCTCCTCCTCCTCCTACTCAGTCAAGTACTAAGATACACTAGGATACACTAAACTCTGCCCAGAGAATCCCTACCTATGATGCAAAGGCTCCCACACTCTCTTTATTTCTCTTTCTGGCCTTAAAGCAACTAGGCCCGTATGTGCTCTTCTTTGAGGTTCATCTTTCAGGCTTTAGACTATTGTGGTTCTAGGGAAGATGGACACTGACGACATTTAAATGAGGAAGACTATGGTAGGTGAGCCTGTTGAATCATTGTGTCAATAAAGCTTGGCTAAGCCTACCAGGATTGTGTCCATTCCACTGAGCATCTCCAGGTGCTGGGATGTTCCAGCCTCTGGAGCCAGCCCTCTACAGTGCCAATCCAGTGTACCTGTCCACATCTCCATGGGGTGGGTGGAATTATGGGGTGTGAAAGGGGTAAAACTCTATTTCCTTAAATCTCTGGATGGTCTGAAGAGCTGGCCATCTGACCATACTCGGAGAAAACAGAAAGTTGCCCTTTAGGGATGGGTCGGGGTAAGGGACATGGGCAGTTCTGTGCTCAGAACCAAGTCATTCCCTGCTCTATACTCTACTTTTTTAAAGTGTGTGAGTGTGTGTTGTGTGCAACTCTGTTGTATGTGTTCGTGTAAGTGAGGGTTCTGTAAGAACAAAGGTGGGGCCTAGTGGAGGATGTCAGGTGTATCGATTTATCACTCTCCACCTTGTTTTTTGAGACAGGGTCTTTCACTGAATCTCACGGTCCCCATTTCAGCTGGGCTGGCTGGCCAGCAAGCTTCCAAAAGGTGCCAGTCGTCTCTCCCTACACCAGCGCTGCAGTCACAGGTACCTATGGGCATGCCTAACTTTTATATGGATGCTTGGAATTTTGAATTATATTTTCTTGCTTCCACAGCAAGCACTCTTTAACTCTGAGCCCTCTCCCCAACATTCTCAGCTCTTTTGAAGGGTTTTCCCTAGGTTCCCAAGAAGGGACCCCATGGAGCCTAGGGAAATTTTGAATTGAAAATCAAGGCAATCTTTTTTTGCTGGCAGCCTAGTCAACAAGAACTGTGGTAAATTATCCTCAGGGCTTAAGCCCTGGGCATTTCCTTAGGATACCAGCACAAGTGGATGGTATTGCCAGGACCAGGACTCAAGGTCAGTCTTTAGGAGGTAGCAGATGAGGTCTGGGACTTCTGGGTGATCAGACATGGAAGGGTGGAGAAATTTGGCTCCTGGAATCACAGAGCAAGGGGGGGCGACAGGCAGTGCAAGACTGGAGTCCCCATTACTCTCAGTGTCTCTCTCCAGGGTCCCATGGGTCTGGGCACATCCCATGTAGAGATGGAGAGCTCCAGAGGCAGTCTGGTGATTACCCCAGTGCAGGTAATGAAGACCGTGACACTGGACCTACCATTCTCCACTTTCCTTGCTGGATGGTCATATGGCTCTCATTTTGAGAGAAAATTGGAGTCAGCAGGGTTCAGGGACTCTTGCAGGGCTTGTAACTCTATTTGTAGGAAACTCTAGGTGTTTCTGCTATGGTTACAGCGTGTGTGGATCTAGAGACCCTGCAGGGTTTTAGGAGCCTGACTTTGAACGTGCTATTCCCTTGGCTCTCAGGTCTCCAGATGGCTCCCCATGAGGACTATGGCTGGTCTGCATGTCCGCGAAGGAAGGGATCAGAGAGGACTCTGATCAGTGTTTGCCGCCCCTCTGAGCTGTCATGAGCAGGATGGGGCTCACTCTGACTTCAGCATCAGTCATATCTTACATCTGGAGTCTTCTCAGTAAGATGAACATGGCACCACTTGGCTGTCACCATCTACATATTGGGCTGAGGTGATACATGTGGCCCCTTCCCACTCCCAGGCTCCTTTGGCCCCAAAAGAAACTTCAAATCATCACTGCGTGGGGTCTTCCCTGGCCAGTCTCTGTCTGTGTTCGCCCACCTAAAGGTACGGCAAGCTCCAGTGGACCCTGGCCTATGCCTGTTTACTGCTGCCTATGGATATCGGGGTCAGAAGAAACTCTGGTGCTGCATGGGCCATTGTGGTGTTCGTGACCTCCCAAATGGTCCACTTTTGTGCATGTTCACATCCTGAAATATCCTGAAGAGCCCATCTGGTTAAACTTATTTTCAAATGTGATTCTCTGGTGGTACTTCATTTACAGGTGAGACTCCCTAATGAACCTGCACTCCCAATTCCCTTCTGCAATTGAACTTCCAGGTGAGTCTTTCTTATACCCCAACACCCCAATCTGGTTTTACTAGAACAGTTAAATTTCAATGTGAGAGTGCCTGAGGCACCTTGACACCCAGATAAAACTCCCTAATGGAAATGCACTTTGAGATGGGCTGTTGTTTGTGTAAATGCTGGATGATGGTAGTTCTCATCAAGACACAGTCCTAGATACATATGAAGGACTGTGTTTGCAGCACTCAGAGCAGTCCTTCATGCAAATGAAGGGTGTGCTTGAACAATTCACAGGCCTCTTGCTGACCTATCATGGCAAGCTAGGCCTATGGCCTGGGTAAAAAATAGTTTCAAACTCTCCTAGAGTTCTCCAAGACTTGTGGTGACAAAGTGACAGTGCAAGCTGCCTCGAAACAGCCTTTGCTGACGCACTGCCTTCTAGTGACAAGGCTGCATGTTGACAGCAAGCAGCTCTATTTGCTGTGTAACTTCTTCAGGGTGTATGCAGAGTGTTCAATGGAACCCATGCTGACATGGAGGCAGTCTTGCTGGCTGTTTGACTGTCATCCCTTCACTGAAGACAGCAAAGACATGAAATCTAACAGCTGCTAATCAGGAAGCTAAATTCCCCTCGCCTCTTAAATATTGGCATATTTAAAGGAAAGGGGAAATATTTATTAAAGGAATTGTTAACAATGATGGCCTATCATTAACATTAGCAGCAGTACCAGTACCCAGGAGTAATTGGTACCCTCAAATATATGAGTGTGGATGGGAAACTGGTAGCATGGTTATTTAAAAATCATATGCATACAGTGAAATTCACTTTTCTTTTCATAGTTGTGTACTGGTTGTATTAATTAAAAATTGATATACAAAGCATCAGTATCCAATGTGTTGTTTTTGGAGACATGCCCTTTATGTCTGTGATCACTTTCATATGAGGTTATAGAGGTAGGACTCTGATATGTTGGAGTCATTGTTTATAGTTAATAATGCACCGGGAGCCCTCTTTCCATACCTTCCCCTCATGCCCTGCCCAGTAAGAACACGGTAAGAAGATGGTCACTTGAAAGCCAGGAAGACAGATCTTATATACATTATGAAACTTTTGCCTTTTCCAAGGTGTGGGGAAAGAGGTATTGTATGAGTTGTCCTTATTGGTTCTGTCTTCTTCCTACTGTTTAGGATTAAGTTACTGCCTGAATCAGATGATTTTCCTTTGTGGCATTCCTCAGTGATGGTCAAAGTAGGGAGTGAGCACAGGCTGCAGATCTATTCACACTGTAGGATTTTCACCTTTGGACCAGTGTAAGTGAGGCTTCTGTAGCAGATGATCAATGCTTCAACGAAACTGTTGGCATTTTTTCAGTGTTCATGTTGACTTACCTCACTGTAATGAGATGGGTGTGAGTCTAGGGTGGGTCTACACAGAAATGAAAGACTGACATTGCTCAGAAAAGTATATGCTCTCATCTATGTCCTCCTGGTCCCTGGAGTATAGATAATCCTGTGCTCAGAGCAATAGGACTCTGCTAGATCTCAAAGATTCCTGGTGATAATTGATGCCCAGCCTGGTAATCTGCTGGGTTAATGTCAGTGGCCATGACATTGAATACAGCAGCACCATAGAGACCTACATCTGTAGCCTGCCTTGTTCAGAGGTCAACACACCTGCCCTGAATATGAAAGGAGGCTGAGCTGCCTACAGTCCATTATACACATGCACAGAGTGGTTAATAATGGCTGTGGCCATGTATTTAGATTTCTGTTACTGTGATAAAACACCATGGCCAAAAGCAACTTGGAGAGGAAAGCATTTATTCAGCTTACACTTCCCAGTTATGGTGCATCATTGAGGAAGTCAAGACAGGCAGAGCAAGACCTGGAGGCAGGAACTGAAGCAGAGGCCACAGAGAAATGTTGCTTACTGACTTGGTCAGTCTGTTTTCTTGTAAAACCCAGGACCATCAAGCAAGGGGTAGAACCACCCAGAGTGGGCTGTGCCCTCCATATAGGTCATTAAATGCCCAACAGTATTGCCTACAGTCTGATCTTACAGAGGCATTTTCTCGATTGAGGTTCCTTCATCTCTGTTGATTCTAGCTTGTGTCAAGTTGTCAGAAAACTGATCAGAACACAGTGTAACAGAATTCTTGGACTTCCTGTGTAGGATCAGCCTAAGCAGATGCTTTAATCCACACTTGCCTCTGCCTTCAGCTCACATGAAGGTATCAGGCCTGGAAGGACTTCCCTGAATGGGCTACCATGAACACAAGCAGTAGAGTGAAAAAAAAGGCTTCACCACTTTGGGGATTGTGAGGTTATTACAAAATTTGTGGCAGGAAGGGTGTCACATCCACCTAGACACGACCCTCTGATCATTGCAGAAACCTAGAACCTTGAACCTTGCTCCTGTAGGCCTGGGCACTGCCAGATGGACCATATCAAATGTAGCACAGCCCCTGTCCAAAAATAAGTTCCTAGAAAGCACAGGTAGGTCGGCATAAACAAGTCTCAGTCCTCCCTGTTTGGAGGATGCCTGACCCCTTGTCATGTGCTCCTTCAAATATGCCGATTCTGAGGCCATAGACTTACACCATCAGCACCGAACCTATGCAGCTTCCCTGGGGTGGCACTAACAGGAAGTGACATAGGTATCACCGGCTGACAGTGTCCTCCCCTTACCCATATCCCTCATGGGCATAAGCGCTGCTGACAGTGTTCCTTTGTCATTGTTCCCTACCATTGGGGCCAGTAAACGCAGCCCCAATTAGGGGATGGGGGGGGGATGATGGACTTAGAGCTGATGTCCCCAGGGATGAGGGAGGGTGTTAGCAGGCTGAAGAATAGATACATAAAGGGTCACGGGAATGACCTCAGGAGACAGATGCAGACATCTCAGTGTATCTGTATTATCTTATGAGAGGCTCTAGTGTACCTGAACTCCCAGGAGAGATCCTCCTGCACCAATGTTTCTGTGGGGATGCCCTGGGAAACTTGAACTCCAAGAAAGCACAGCTGGTCTGCCTGAATTCTCAGATGCAAAGCCTCAGTGTGCCTGGTCTCCTAAGTGAGAATCCCTGATGTATTGCACTTCCACATTAGACTCACAGTGCTTCTTCTCTTGCATAAGAAGTTTTTATCCCCTGGTACTTAGAGGTGAGTCTCCTACATTCTTCTGCATTTCCAATGAGGCTTTCATTCCTATGCAGGCCCGTGCTAGACCCATACCTACCCCTTTAAGATGAGAAGGATTAACATCCCCATCAATAAAATGTCAACAGTTTCTTTGAAGTGCTCATACTCTGTTAGGGCAGCTTTACCAGCCCTCCATGGATTATTCAAGCCCTGGGGAGAGGCTAACCCATACATCCCATTCCCATAATAGAGACTGGTATACTTGTTTTGTTTTTTTTTTAATTTGACTTAATTTTACATATCAGCCACGGATTCCCCTGTCCTTCCTCCTCCTGCCTCCCCACCCTCCCCCCCCCAGCCCACCCCCATTACCATCTCCTCCAGGGCAAGGACTCCCCTGGGGATTCAGCTCAACCTGGTAGACTCAGTCCAGGCAGGTCCAGTCCCCTCCTCCCAGGCTGAGCAAAGTGTCCCTGCAATAGGCCCCAGGTTCCAAACAGCCAGCTCATGCACTAGGGACAGGTCCTGGTTCCACTGCCTGGGTGCCTCCCAAACAGTTCAAGCTAATCAACTGTCTCACTTATCCAGAGGGCCTGATCCAGTTGGGGGCTCCTCAGCTATTGGTTCATAGTTCATGTGTTTCCACTTGTTTGGCTATTTGTCCCTGTGCTTTATCCAACCTTGGTCTCAACAATTCTCGCTCATACAATCCCTCCTCTTTCTCACCGATTGGATTCCTGGAGCTCCACCTGGGGCCTGGGCGTGGATCTCTGCATCCACTTCCATCAGTCATTGGATGAGATTTCTAGCACGACAGTTAGGGTGTTTGGTCATCCTGTCACCAGAGTAGGCACTTGTAATCCCATGTGAGAACGACACCCTGGAGCACTTTAAATCCCGGGTGAGACATTTTGGTGTATGTACATTTCAAAGCTATTGTCCTTGGTGTATTTGCACTCGCGTGACTGTTACACTGCTATTGATAGCTGAGTCCCACTGGAACACCCACACTTCCATAGGAGACTCCCTGGTAGGCATCTCTTCCTGAAGAGACCATCTGCCGATTCAGCATTGCTACATGAGAGTCTCTAAACCATTTGAACCTCAACAAGTGATTCCTAGGTGCGTATGCCCTATGAGACATGACAGTCCAGTACACCTTTGCTCTATGGTAAGTCTCTCTCGTGTCCCTCTACTCCCAGGAGTCTCCCTGGTGAACAGGCACCTCAGGGTGAGAGGTCATGCTGCTCCTGCACTCCCACAGAGTCTGTGCTCTGACTCCGAACTGCTGCATGCTGCATGCTGCTGCAAGGTGAGTCTCCTTGTGATAACTGCACTATCTGGGATGCTCCCTGCGGTGGTGCCTGCACTGACATGTGAGTCTTCATGGTGCACTTGTGTCTGCAGCCAAGAAACCCCAGGGCAGCTGCATTTCCCTTGTTCCTGCCCTTCAGTGAATGACCCCCAACTGTGTCTGTAACTCTGGGTCAGATTCCATGGGCACTTCTGTTTCCAGGTTAGACTCATTTATGCATCGGAAATCCCGTGTGTCTCTCTGATGTGCCTCTGCATCTCGGTCCCCTGGCCCATCTCGGCTTTCTAGAGGAAATTCTCTGGTGGATATGCATTTCCAGATAAGATTACCTGGTACAACTGTACCTCCATGTGAGACTTCCTGGTGCACATGCATTGTCAGGAGGAACGTGACTCTTTACTGCATCTGCCCTTTCAGGCCTGGCACCTTGTTGTGCCTTTGCTCTAAGGTGAGTCTCCCTGGTAAATCTTAAGCTTCAGATCAAACACCCTGATGTACCTGCTCTTCTAGATGAGCCGTACTGTCGTTAATACACGCTGATCTGAGCATCCCAAGTTCACATGCACATCTAGGCGTCACACCCTCATGTACCAGGCCTCTGGAATCAGACTTTCTGTTGCACCTGCATTGAATCTCGCTGTCATGCCTGCACTGCTCTTGAACTTTCACATGAGACTCTGGTGCACCTTCACGTCTAGGTGATATTCCCTGGTACACACACACACTTCAAACGGAGTACCCCCTTGTGCTGGTAAACTCTCAGATTAAACAGCATGTTGCAACTTAACATACAGGAGAGACTTCTCTGATGCAAATATAGTTCATTATGTTATACCTGCTTTCCAGAGACCAAGTCACCTCAGTAGACCTGATGTGTCACATTGTCACGCCTGCTTTTTCATTTTTCTTTATTAAGAAATTTTCTACTCACTCTACATACCACCCACAGATCTCCCTCCTCCCTCCTCCCATCTCCAAGCCCTTTCTCCCAAGCCACCCCACATCCCCACATCCCCCAAATCAAGGTCTCCCATAGGGAGTCAGCAGAGCCCGGCACACTGAGCCTAGACAGGTCCAAGCCCCTTCCCACTGCACCAAGGCTTCGCAAGGTGTCAAACCATGGGCACCGGATTCCCAAAAACCTGCCCATGCACCAGGGACGGATCCCGATCCCCCTGCCTGGGTGCCCCCCCCAAGCAGTTCGAGCCAAACAACCATCTTCCGTATCCATAGGGTCTAGTCCAGTCCCATGGCGGCTCCACAGCCACTAGTCTACAGTTCATGGGCTTCCTCTAGTGTGACCGATCATCTCTGCACGTCTTCCCATCATGATCTCGACGTTCCTAGCCTGCAGTATCTCTCCTCTCTCTCATCGATTGGATTCCTGGAGCTCAGCCTGGTGCCTGGCCATGGATCTCTGCATCTGCCTCCATCAGTCACTGGACAAAGACTCTATGATGACAGTTAGGTTATTCACTAGACCGGTCACCAGAGTAGACCAGTCCAGGCACCCTCTGGACCACTGCCAGCAGTCCTACGTGGGGTCAACCTTGTGGACTCCTGAGAGCCTCCCCAGCACCCTGCCTCTTCCTCTTCCCATGATGTTCTCATCTATCATGGTATCTCCCTTCCTGTCTTCCCACTCTGTCCCTGTTCCAGCTCGACCCTCCCATTTCCCTGTTTTCATCCCCCACTCCTTGACCTCCGCCATCCCCCCACACCCAGTCCACTCATGTAGATCTCATCCTTTTCTCTTTTGCTGGGTCATCCATGTGTCCCTCCTAGGGTCTTTCCCTGTTAGCTAGCCTCTCTGGAGCTGTGGGTTGCAGTCTGCATGCCTGCTTTTTCACAGGAGTCTCACTACAGCTACTTCAGGTCAATCTGAGATCCTTGGTTGTGCAGTCACTTCCAGATGTGACTTTGCATGGCATCTAATCATTGAGTGCATGGGGCACACACCTCACATATCAGGTGAGGCTCCTGTTGCACCAATACCTCCATGAGAAACTTCCTGGTGTACTGGCACTCAGAGATGAGAATTAGTGATGCAACTGATTTTACAGTTGAGGGTTCTTGGTCATCTGAAATTCCAAATAACTGTCTCTAATTCACCTGCACTCACAAGTGACTGTCCCTGGTGTACTTCAAACCCATGTGATCATCGATTGTGCATCTGCCCTTCAAGCTGAGCCTCTTTCCTGCACCGGACTCCCAAGAAAGTCATCCTGGACCACCTAACATGTAATGTCAATCATGGTGCTGCTTCTGCACCTGTAGGTGACACTCCTTGATTTACCTGCATGGCTGATAAATCATGTGACAGCTGGCACTTGCACATCCAAGGGCTATTGCCTGATCCTCCTGCACTTCTGGATTGCACATCCTGGTGCAGCTTCCCCGTGATGTGAGAGTTGGTGGTACACCTGCCCTCCAGGTGAGGCACACTGATGAATACAAATTCATGCAGTGCACAAGCATGCAGTGCCCCTGAGTTCTGTATTTCTAGGCGAGTTTCTTCGTGCACTGGGACTCCTAGGTGATCTTACCTGAGTTGAGATAGTTTCACCTGTACTTCTAGCTGAGTCTCCCTGAAGAACCCAGGCTTCCCAGTTACACTCTGGAAAAGATGACCCACCAGATGAGCAACTGCAATAGACACAAACAGAACATGTCATCATTACTGCCTCTTTAAATTTTAATTATCCTTTAGTGCAATTAAATTACAGTATCACAGCATTTTAACTTCATCTATTCCATTTCCCATAGAGACCTTTCCTTGACTAGATCTAAGTGTCTATTAAATATTCCTTCTGCCTAGAGAACTTTTTCCAGAATTTCTTGAAGAGGGGATCTTCTGGTGTTCTGGTTTGATTTTTGGTGTTGTGTTGAAACACTGACAAACCCCAGCCTGGGGAGGATGTGGTTATTTCATCTTATATACCTGCATCACAATTCTTCATCAAGGGAGGTGGGGCAGGACTCAAGGAAGGAACCCAGAGGTGGGAAGTAAAGCAGAGAACATGAAGTCATGCTGCTAACCAGCTTGTTGATGGCTTCTCCATTCAGCTACAGATTTTATACAGCTCAGAACCACCAGCGCAGTGATGGGACCATTCCCAGTGGGCTGGATCCTCCACATCAGCAGTTCTCAGTCTGGAAAAACCCAAAGTAATCTGCATAACAGATATTTACATTACAACTCATAACAGTAGCAAAATTGTAATTATGAAGTAGCAACAAAAATACTTTGTGGTTGGGGTGACCACAACCTGAGGAACTGTATTAAAGGGTCGCAGCATTAGGAAGGTTGAGAAACACTGCTCCACATCAATCAGTAATCAAGATAATTTCTCACAGATGTGGTTACAGGGCAATCTGACCTGGGCAATCCCACAACTGAGACTCCCTGAAATTACTGTGGACTTGTTAAACAGACAGCTGTAGCTAACTGGGACTCCTGGTGTGGGGGACCAGCTCCCACTTTTTCTACCCCAGGGACTGTTGGGGAGAAAGGGATAAGAGCATTGAGTAGAAGGATAGAGGGGAGAGAAACAGAAACACAAGATAGCCTCAGGAGGCCCTGGATCCTTGTCCACCAGCCCTTACTGTCTCCTCTAAAGGGCTTTTAAAGGAATGCCAAGGGGTGGAGCAAGGACCTCCCCCTAGCACAGCCAAGTGCAGACCCTTCCGACCACCTGGCAACCATACACAAGGTCAAGCGATCCTCTAATGCAGCTCTGCTGAGTAAAGCAAGCTCAGATCTCACTAGAAACTTTTGTGCCCCTTCACATCCTAGAAAATAATTCTCTCAACTTTTACTTGAGAAAGACTCTCACTCTCCATATATACATATAGATGCAATCTCTGTATATACTTATAGATACCTGTACATTATGTGTATATATTTTAGCCTGTATAGTGTTTGATGAAAATTCATTGGAAATTCTTATCTTGGAAAAGATTTTAAGCAAAATTGCAAGATCATAAACCCTCCAGCTTTCACCCTCCTATCAGAATTCATGCAACGTGCCTCTGTAGTGCTCTCATTCTCTGTGTGTGTCTCTGTCTCTCTGTCTCTGTCTGTCTCTCTGTCTCTCTCTGTCTCTCTCTGTCTCTCTCTGTCTCTCTCTGTCTCTCTCTCTCTCTGTCTCTCTCTCTCTCTCTCTCTCTCTCTCTCTCGGAGTTGATAATGAAATGTGCTATGCTTTTGTAGCCCCTTCCTCATGCATCTGTGGAATATGTTTATCATTCTACCCAATGCCCAGGAAATACAACAGGGCTGTTGCATTCATTAACTCACAGCATGTATGGCTGCCTGCACACCCTCAAGCTAGTCAGCATTGTAGCCTGGAGGGGAGAGGGAATCCTCAGTCCCACCAGTAGCTGAGATACCATTGGCAGATGGTGATGTTGCTGGGGGAGGCAGAGTTAATTATCTTCAGGGATGAAGTCCCTGGTAAGTCGCCCATGTTCCAGTGCACAGCCCTAGACCCACTAGAATTTGTGTAGCACTAAGGACTCCGTGGATTGTAAGAAAGAAATAAAAAAAGAACAGGACATTTGGAGAAGGATGTTTGCGATGTGGTTGGAAGGGGTCCAAGAACGGCAAGGGGTAGATATGCCCAAAATGCAATGTATAAAAGTCTCACATAATAAAATTTTGAGAACAGTTCCCAGTTTCCCTACAGTTGTGCATGGTGTTACATGACTACAATCCCAATCCCAGATCGCTGAAAACGATGGCAGGAGGATTCTGTGTTGAGGCCATCTTGGGCTACACAATGAAACCCTATCTTGGAAAACAAACAAACAAACAAACAAACAAAACCTCCCAACATATGCATACTTTCCTCATAGTTTTTCTCTTCTGCAATTCCAGAACTCCAATAGAAAAGGTGTTGCTCTATGTCTTACATTAGCCTTCTAAACTCCACTGACAGAATCTCACTTTTTACTCCTTTTCCAATGGAACGCTTTGCAATTCTCTTCACTTTTTAAGTCCAGTGGCTCTTTCTCCCTTTTGTACAGATGGATACATGGCTTCTGCTTGGTATGCAAACACTTCACCACTAGCCTCCCACCAGCCTCAGTGCTTCTTGGATTTGCAGTCTCATCCGCAGCTCTTAAGGTGATATTGAACGTTCCAGTAGCATTCTCGTTTTGTTCCTTTTAGGATACTGGATGTGTCTACTGACAGTCTCCATCCAGTCATGTACTGTGGCTGTGTGGTTTTCTGCCTTCTGTACACTGGTTTTGTATGGAATCTATTGGTAGTTGTTTCTTCTCTGTATGTTTCTTGGTTCCCACATCTCTAGTGTGTATTGCATGTGTCACAGTTTACTGATTCTCTACATAGAAAGTTTTTCTGACTAGAGTTGGTGGGTGCTACTCTGTACCGTGTAGAAGTTGGTGAAGTGTTCTCAGGCTGTTGGGTGAGCTTGGTTCTCCACAGGTTCAGTTTTAAGCCTGGTTGGGATGAATATGTAGTGTCCTTTGCTCTGGAGGCTAGAGGTCTCCTGTTCCTGCCCAGCTTTCTGGGTGAGTGCCAACAACTTCCAGACTGTTTTCCTCTTTGCTGCCTGAGATGTAGGCAATTCTCAGCACCATGGAACATCAGGGGTTGTTCTCTGGAGACGCAAGATGGCTGCCACTACATAGGAGAGCTGAGAGGTCTCAAGGCATTCCCACTTTCTGTATCCCCACTTTGTGTAGCCTCTATTCTCTGCCCCCAAAGAATATAGCTACTTCAGTCTCCCCAAGAAACCTGAAAGAGACCAGCCTTCTCCATCTAGTCGTCCTGAAGCTCTTGCAGGCAGAAACGGAGGAGAGAGCATGCGTCCCTTCGGGACAATCCCATGCTCCTTGTCATCTGCTG
The DNA here is from genome assembly GCF_007827085.1 of Peromyscus californicus insignis. Taxonomy (NCBI): domain Eukaryota; kingdom Metazoa; phylum Chordata; class Mammalia; order Rodentia; family Cricetidae; genus Peromyscus; species Peromyscus californicus. The sequence goes on from NW_026294391.1 coordinate 85,092,802, forward strand.
CCTGCAAAGTGCTTCATGTCTTTGTCAGTGATTAACGGCTAGTTTGGGTAGGGGCTGCCACTGTCTGTGACCTCATGGTAGAAGTCTCAAATTAAGTACGTATTTTCTCTTTCACAAAAGGTTGTGTTCTCTAGCCTGGCTCGGCTGCCTGTACTTATTTCTTCCAAAATTTTAATTGAAATATAATTACACCACCCCCTCTCCTCTCTCCAACTTCATGTCACCCCTGTTCTCTCTAAAAATTCATAGCCTCTTGCCTGCTGAGTCTTTTAGTGTTGCTTGTACGTATATGTTTTTATGGCTCGCCAGTTGGTGTTGGATAACTGTTTAGGGAGCTCATCCCTGGGGAAGACTAATTATCCCTCCGTTAGCGGTCTTTAATTACCTGTAGCTCTGCATCTGGTGGTGGAGCCCTGTGAGATTTCCCCCATCCATGTTGGCATGTCAGCTGGTGTTGCCATTCTTCAAGCCTCACTTAAACAGCCATATTTTGTGATATCATGAGTGTAACTTCCGACATATATAGAAGGCCCAATCTTGCACCAGACTTTCCTGGCCTCTTAACGATACCTCCACCCACTCTCCTACTGTGTTCTCTGTGCCTAGACTGTGTTGTGGATGTATCCATTGGGGCTAGGACCCACAATCAGTTCTTCTCTGAAGGTTGACTATTATGGCTTTCTGTCTGATCTCTGACTGATGAAAAAAGAAACTTCATTTTTAAATTATGTTAGTTTTTGTGTTCTTTGGTGTGTGTGTGTGTGTGTGTCTGTGTGTGTGTGTGTGTGTGTGTGTGTGTGTGTCTGTGTGTCTGTGTGTGTGTGAGTGTTTTGCCTGCACCAAGGTCTCTGTACCCTGTGCATGTGCATACAGTTCCAGCAGATGCCAGAAGAGGGCATCGGATCCCCTGGAACAGGAATTGCAGACAGTTGGCCAATACATGGGAGCCCAGGAATTGAATCCAGATCTTCTGGAAGAGCAGCCAGTGCACAGAACCACGCAGCCATCTCTGTAGCCGCTCACCACCTGAAAAGAAGCTATTTTTGGTGTGTGTTGGGGGGAGTGAGATCAACATGTGTCTCTGGGTATAAGTATTCAGAAAGCAGTGAGGATTTATAGTGGTTTAAGGAAGAGACTGTAGTATATTCTCCTGTGTGATCCATGGCCTTACTAGACACAGGCTAGGTCTATAGTACCAGGCATGATTTACCTCCTGGTGGTCAGGCCTTAAGTCCAGTTAGAGAGATGTTGCTTCTCCCCAGGATTTTAGTGCCACTGTTGCACATTTAGGAGTTGGCTGCTCATTGTTACGATTCATGGGCAACACAGCTGGTGGGACTGTTGAAGGCTCGCCTCCCTTGGCTACTTGCACAGCAGCTTCTGATACCATGTATCAGAAGGCTTTGAAGGTCACATCTAGCTTGAGCCCTCCCGGCCAAATGTCAAAATGCCTGGTGTCTTCAGCAATATGGACTTATCTTCAAATTCTGGGAGGCAACCAAGGGCAATAGCAGTGGCTTATAATGTTTGGGGTGTTCTCTTGGACTCCTCTGAGTTACAACTCAAAAGGAGGTTTCTCATGCCTGGTACTGTGGATTTATTTTTCAATAGTCTATGGCTCTTGGGGGAGGCATTATCATCCCCTATTGGCATCATTTTATTATCTATATTTGTTTATATGTATTTTATGTAAATATATAATAATAAGTTCACCATGGATATTTCAAATATCCTTATTGCTATTTATCCTCCCTCTGTAAGCCCACCCCATTTTTCCATTTCCCTCTTCATGTCACCTGTATCATGTTAAGCCCCTATGGTCCCTTTATACTCTGATGGTTTTTGTGGTTACTCTAAGATATGTACTCAAATCTGAAGATCTAGAGATAAATGGGAATATGTGGCATTGTTATTTGTAGGTCTGGGTTACCACACCCAATATATTTTCTAGTTCAAACCATTTGGCTGCACATTTCATGGTTTCCTTTTTCTTTATAACTGAATAGTATTCTGTTGTGTACAAGTACCAAATTATCATCATCTATTATCTGTTGAAGGACATTAAGGATGTTACCACATCTTAACTATCAAGTGGTGATGAACATGGCTCAGAAAATATCTGTGGAGTAGGGTATTGACTCCTTTGGGCAGATGCCTACCAAGGAGTGGAATAGCTGGGTCATGGTCACATGGTATATTCACTTTTAGGTTGCTGAGAATTCTTTTTTTATTAAGAATATTTTTCCATTCATTTTACACACCAAAGATCCCCTCTTCCCTCCTCCAGGCCTCCCAGCCTCCCCCTCCCAACCCACACCCACTCCCCCCCTAGAAGGCAAGGCCTCCCATGGGGAGGCACATCCAGTAGAGGCAAGTCCAAACCCACCCCCACCCCTCATCCCCACCTCAAGGCTGCGCAAGGTGTCCCATCATAGGTAGTGGGCTCCAAAAAGCCTGCTCATACACCAGGGATGGAGAGGGTGCCTGAACTGAACTGGCTTACCCCAGTGACTAGATCAGTGAATACCCTAACTGTCATCACAGAGCTTTTCTCCAGTGACTGAAGGTTGCTGAGAATTCTTAAACAACACATTCTAGTAGGCGCAACAGAGAGGAACATAGTGAGCCATCTAGTGCTTTCTGATGACTGCACAATGCCACACTGTGTGGCTGACTCTCGGTTAAACCAGCTAGTGCCTGATCAATGACCGTGGAGACATCAACATTATACTATCACTAATGACACCAGTAGGAACATTCAGGATCTCCACCTCGGGGAATGTTGAGAGGGCATGGCCGAAAGAACTCTACATCTGCCCTTCGGTTCTATCTTGAGCACTGCTTGTAGCAGAGTACTGTCTGTGTTCCATGGGAGCTGTGCCATTATTGCACATACTCTGTGCATCGGTGAGGGGACACTCCTCCACACAGATATGCAGAGTGGACCAGCCTTGGGGTAGAATGACCATATGGGAAGAATGCCACTTTCCAGCACCTGGAATATATATTTGTCTTCCTAGAGACTGGGTTGGCCTGTTGGATGCATTTGGGGGCAATCTGATTTTCTGTGTTTATCTTCCTGACTCTTGGCTGCTTGTGTGTTCCCATTTTCCTGGCAGTTTCCTTTGACACAAGGTCACACTGCCGTCCAAGCTACCTAGCAATTCTTGGTATCTTGCCTCAGTTTTGAAGTGTTGCTATTACAGGCATGTGTCACCACATCTCCTCTATCAGATTTGTATCTGGTTCCCAGCTTTGTTATATATCAGGAATAGCAAGCAGCCTTCTTTGTGATATGAACAGTAGACATCCTCTCCTTGCCTATGGACTGTCTTAACCTTTTAATTTCCTTTCTGCCACATTCTCAAATTTCTGTGAATGAAAATAAATACACATGTCACTGCTCCCACCATTTTCCTTTATGGGCTCTGGCTTTTGTGCCATATATAGAAACCTTTCTGCCTCTTAGGTTAAAAGGACCTGCCTCCATTACAAATTCTTCAAGTCAGTCTGTAGTTTCATTTGCTGTATACAATCTGTAACCTGTTGTGATTTGTTTTGAGATTAGCCAACAAATTCAGATCCATTTTTCTTTTTCAGAGACCTATGTAGCTTTTCCAGTATATTAGACTTGACCTGCACCCAGGACTCCTGGGAAAACAGGAAAGGTTATGCTATCATTACCCTGTGTTCTAGAATCAACTCACTGCAAAGACTCCCTTGCGACTTACAGCAGAATGTTAACCCTTTTCATCTGGCACAGTACTAGCCTGAGACCCTCCACCCTCCATAGACTTCCACTTGGATTCCCTGAAGCTAACCTGAAGATCTCTTCCCCACTGAGTCATCAGAAGAAAATGCCTGTGAGCCGAACTCTGAGCCATCTCTCCTTCTAGGCCTTGAGAGGGGGCCCACTGGAAGCATTTCCTGCTTCCATACTCTCCCTAAATCCCTGTTGCTGATCTCCACACACCGCTCCTTTTAACTACCCTCACTTCTGCCTATCATGGGGAAACTGTCCAAACCTGAGAAGCCCATGGAACTCAGGGTCACATCACAGGCCTAGGCCACTGATACCACACGACACACACTGCTGTACCTTCCCACTACAATGTCCTTTTTCTGCTACAGCAGTCTCTTCTCACCTTATTAGTTGCCCCTCCAGTAAGCAATCGCCCCTCCCCACTGCAATGATCCCTTCAAATAGTCCTTTCAGATTCCCTCCTGATGTAGTCCAGATATGTTTGCTTGATAATAGTGCCATTTATTAAAGTCCTTCACTCCCCAGGGTCCCAAGATGCCCTCCTTAGTCTGTATACCATTCTCATGCCCCAGGCTTGGTTCTCATATCAGAATCAATGTAATTTATGTCCAGCATGTACCCACAGCAGCAGCACCCTCTGATCTTCTGCGGCAGGGTTTCTAGTGCATTCTTGGTTTCTCCAAACCAGAAGTGCAAGAAACTCGTCCTTAAAACTCCATTGCAAGTGAAATGACATGCTGAAAGTGTGTGTTTTTTGTGGACCATTTGCACTTCATTCCCTTTGGATGTGTTCAGAAGGTAGAATGATGTTTCACTTGTTCAAAGCTCTTGACTGTCTCCATTCAAGAGTTTTTCTCTGTTAAAAGAGTTTTCTAGAAGGCCACTGTTTTGGAGTGAGGTCCTAGGAGATCCCTGGCTGCATCCTGCCTGCCTTTGATGGTCTGTTGCCATCTCCTTCCTCCCTGAAGAGCAAGCCCTAAACTGGAGGGCCTGTGGCAGCTACAGCCGCACCTCTGATCAGAATGCAGGTAAGGGAGGTAGCTGCTGCCCACTTGCTCCCTAACTGTCCCCCAGGAAATTGGAATGCCTCTCCAAGGGAAAGGAGCCAGTGTTTGCTCAGTCTCTGGCACATGGGTCTTCAGTAAATGCTGTGAGTTCCTGTTCCTTTGAAATGGGAGTTTCTTTGCTGAGCATTGAGCAGCTTTTGTGACTATTGTCCAGGCAAACTGGGGAAAGCATACAGATGTCCCCTGTGGAACTGTTTGCTGAGACTGGGCCTGCAGATCCTCAGTGACAGCTATGGGGCTATTTGCAGGGCTTTGGAGGCTCTGGGTCATGGAGACTAAAAGGCTGCGCTCCAGATGTTCTGCAGAAGTCCGATGACTGGGTTGCAGGCAAGCTCTAAGGAGGTGGCTGGGATATGTGTGTAGCCTGGGCATCTGTGGTTCTTTCCCAGGCCCTTTGCAGACTAAGCCTTCTGTGGCAGAGGTCCTCTCCAGGAAGTTGATGCTCAAATGGGATTCAAACAACTCTTCTAGCTCTCATTCTAGAATTTTTAAATCCAAACTTTTAGTGGTTAAATTTGTTCTTTGACAGTTTCATCCAGGTTTACAGTACATTCTATTTGCTTTCAATCCCACCCTCTCTTATCCCCACAACTCTTTTACTCCCCCTTCGTCCTTACAGGTCTCTTTCACACATTCGTGCACTTTTGTATTGCTTTGGGACAAACTCTCTAATTTTGATCAGGACAGTTTGTGTCGTGGGTATTGGAGCTATCCATTAATACCTGGTGGGCTCACTTTCTGACACACAGCTCAAGTCAATGACTGCCCATTACCAGAATCTGTCAGTTGGCCGAAGTTCACCAGTGAAGGGTAGAGCCTCCCTGAGCCCTTCCTCAATCTGTGATTTGCTGTAGCCTGGGCTAGCATTGTGCAGGTCCAGTGCAGGCAACCACAGCTACTGGGAGATCATGTTCCAAACGGCTGTGTGATGACCTGAAGATGGTTTCACATCTCTGACATTCTCTCCCCTCCCTCCCCAGTATTCCCTGAGCCTTAGGGCCTGTGGTATAAATGATTTGTGAACCACTTCACAGGAGGAATTGTATGTGTGACACTGTAAACCCAGTCTGAAACCCATGGCCAAACACCCATATGCATAAAATTTAAAAAATTTAAAACATTAAAAATACATGGAGTAAGGTGAATGGTACCCGCTGGCAGCTGGTGGGGCTGGTGCAGGCCTTAGTGCCTCCTTCTCAGAAGACTGGCATATCTTCCCAGTCCTGAAGATGCTCTTAGTTGGTCTGAGTTTCCTTTTGACCAGGTGATCTTTTATCTCAAGTGACTCTCGAACAACTCTGGGAAGCAAATGGGACTTTCAGTCCTGGGGAACCACTACTCAATGAGCTTGAATTTCCATCTCAAATTCTATCTGATGCATGGCAACAGAACCATGGTGTGTGTGTGTGTGTGTGTGTGTGTGTGTGTGTGTGTGTGTGTGTGTGTGTGAGTTTTTCTATTTGCCACTTCATCTCTGATGTCTGTGATCAAAAGACTTGGACCTCCATGTAGGAGGTGTCACTGGAAGTGATCAGAGCATTGAAAGAAGTTGCAGCATATGAATCAGGATGACATGTTTGGACCATGCCAAGAAGAGTCTTCACTGAGGCTCTGCGGGGACAGTGCAATTTGCAGATTCTGCCCCACATGCGAACTCTGAGATTCCTTTCCAGCACTTGCCCTATTCTTCACCCACAGTAACCAGGCGCCATGTACCTGGGCTGTACTTTGGAAGCTGCTCTTCTTTGTGGACAAAAGACTCGTAAAACAGCTGCTGGTGCCAGGCAGTATGTTCTGTCAAGTCTCTGGCTCACTGGCTACATTGAAGAATGATGTGTGCATCTCGAGTACACAAACCTAGATTCTCGGGTGTGATCAGGACTCAGAAGTTCAAAATGAGGTCCTAACTCCATGTTTTCAACTTCTTTCTGGTTGGAGGTCTAGGCCATCAGGTCATGTCTGAGGAATGCAAAAAAATGGTCTGTGGGAATTGATGGGATTAAGGGATCTCCGGTGGATTTATGCCCAGCATCAAGCCATACCCTCTGCTCTGCACCCTTGTTTGGAGAGCAGTCTGAGCATTCCTAGGTTATGAGACAGATTGCTCAGCGTCCAGCCTTGCTGCACACCCCCCCCCCCCAGCTACCCTCTACGTCCATATTGTCAATCACTTACTTCTGGGCCTCCCATTCTCCATTGCCCTTCCTGGGCAGAAGTCAGGAGCTCTTAGTTCCCTAGATACATGGATCTTGAAGTCCATTTAAATGGGACTCTAGGTCTATCCACCATGGGTATGGTGTGTGAACCACACAGATCTTCCAGAATTATACAAAGCCAAGAGACTCCTAGGATAGAAGTGCCAAGCATCATTGGGTCCAGTGACCACTCCAGACATTGCCTTATTACCATTACCACTGGCACATTTGGGCAGGCCCCTGACATGTCTACAAACTCAGTGAGGTGGAGTTCCCTTTGACCTTCTCATACATACAGTGTCTGGAACTCTGTTGCTCAGATGAACTTGGCCCCAGTCTACTTGACTGTTCTTATCTTCCTGTGGGGCTACAGGTACTCCAAATGGTTCCTGCCTGTATGGAGGCCTCTGGGGTACAGTGTCCGGAAGAGCCTCAGGTTCTAGGTGAGGCAGGCACACCAGTTGGATTCATGACATCAGTGTACATGAATTTGTGAGGTCGTGTCATCCAGCCCCATCTTCCCTTTGGAAGCATGGAAAAAGGGGTGATTACAGGGTCTGTAGTATCCCAGAGACACCTGAGAGAGGAATGGAATCAGTGGCCTGAAAAGTAGAGGGGTCACCCCACCCAGGAGTGGAGTACCCTGGGAGCCATGTCCAGAAGAGATGCCTCCTTTGAGTTAGGCCAGCCTTGTGATTCTCTCCCAGTTGTCTTTGTCTGAAGACTCCTCCCTGAGGACATGAGTGATACTTTCCAGCATCTTTGGCTAAGCTCAAGTAATAAGTCTGCCTACAGTGCATTTATTGAATGACGAGTGAGTGAGTGAGTTAATGTGTGAATGGCTGGGTATGGATAAGGAACGGGTGAGTGCCTGGATAGGTAGGTGAGTCCTACAACATCGAAGTTTATAAGGACACGTTTGACTCCTCTGCCCAGCCATGTCCTGGCAAGTGTCTGAGCATTTGGGGATGCTGTGCTCTCACCCAGTACCAAACCAAGTCCCTGCTGTAGAAGAAAGTCACTGTTCATGGGGAATACAGTTATGGGTGGTGCTGGGGTGACAGGTAGAACTAGAACCAGTCACCTTTGACCTGTATGGTGTCCTGAGCAGGTTACTTCACCTCCCTGTGCTTCAGCTCTTTGTCTGTAAAGTGGGCTTGTGAGGAAAGTTTCAGTAGGATTTGATAACTGTTTGCTGTTTGAAGTTTGGAGGGGCAGTGCGTGGCATCTTCGCAAGTATACGCATGGAGGAATTATTCTGTGCCAGGCACCACTAGTCACTTCCTGAAATGCCTGAGTTCTCTCAATCTGTCCGCAAGGCTGTTGCCAGGCAGCCTGTCATGTTCTGAGCATGACTTCTGCAGCACCACCTCCCTCCCTCATTAGCTACACTGACTCTTCTGAGGCCTTGCACTAAAGTGCTGCTCTGGGCCTTTGTACTTGCTGCCTGGCTCACAACCTTCTCTGTCGAGTCCCTTTGGTTCTGCTGTTGAACCGACAAGAGCTGTCCCCTGGAACCACTAGCAACCAGCCAGAATGGCCTGTTCCACCCCTCTGCCCCTCGCCATCCCTTGTCTGTATATGGCCTGCCCTTTTTCTCCTTTTGTCTGGGTGTCTCTGTCACTGGACACTCTGCCTGTTCGCAGAGGCTGCTGTCTGCTACTTTAACACTTCCTGCATGCTAAGGGTACATAATATGGGAGGGATAAAGGAAAAGAAACGAGACTGAAAATGATTTTACTGAGGGATGAACTGATGAGTGAAGACGGCCAGTCTGACATTCCAAGGGACAGGAAGCTCCCTGCAGTTCTAGAGCTTGCCTGGGAGGGGGTGACAGGTCTGGGCAGTCAGAAGAGAGGCAGAGTAGGCCCAGGATAGAAATTTAGTGTTCTGGACATTGTCCTGAAGACAGCAGGGAGCCATGAAGGCCCTATGAAGAGCTATTTTGAGACCATGCCTCCTCAGGATAGGGTGGCTACCTAGGGCACTAGTGTTGGATAGGGGAGATGCCATGGAGCTGGCTTTAGGAGACTGGTCAGAGCAGAGCCTGCAGCGAAGCATGTACAGGTGGTGAGATACTCCCTGGGAGGGGAAGGCCAGTGCACTCTGACCATGCTAGACATATGATGTGAAGTCAATCTCATTACATTACTCGGGGTAGTCCCTGGGGCCACCACGTCCTAGGCCCATATGCCTCAGGCCTGGCCATTTCTGCCTCCCTGCTGAAAGCAGAGATCTGATAAGAGAACAAGGAAGAGGGCCCGAGATCCCTGCTCTGTGTCCCTGTGTGTGAGAGGGCAAGAGAGTCAGAGGGAGATGAATGGGTACTGCAAAGGCTCTCCTCATTAGATAGAATTCCCTGTAGGACTAGTGCACTCACTGACCAAGGAGATACAGGGGAGCTTGGGCCCACTTGATTTGGACTGTGGGGGATAAAAAACTCAGCTCTTGCTGGGAGGGGTGTTGTGGTGGTTGGAAAAAAATGACCCCCAAAGGGAGTGGCACTGTTAGGAGGTGTGGCCTTGTTGGAGGAAGTGTGTCACTACGGGGGCAGGGTTTGAGGACTTTTTTTCTCAGTCAGTCAACTTCCTGTTGCCTGCGAGACATAGCACTCTCAGCAACAGCACCACGTCTGCCTGCATGCTGTTATGCTCCCCTTCATGACCCTCTGAAACTGTAAGTCATCCCCTCAATTAAATATTTTCTTTGTAAGAGTTGCCTAGGTCATGATGTGTCTTCACAGCAATAAAAATCTCTAACTAATTAGAAGTACTAGCATGTGCCTATGTGACCATATCTACTAGCAGGGCCCAAGCAGAGTTCAGGGCATAGTATTCTGAAGGAACCAGTGTTTGTAGAGTCGGGGGTGCATTTAGGAAACGTCCAGTTAAGCCAAGCTATACCACTGTCCCTGGGTTCTCGGCTTCTAGCATAATCATGGACACAGAGGGGAAGAAAAGATTCAGTTTTTAGAATGGATGAATGAATTTTGTCACCGTTGCTGGGTCTGCTGAGCCCATATATTTCATATTGAATGGAAATCTTCGGGGCAATTGTACTGTTTTCTGTGAGGGGCTGGTTCAGCCAGGAGGGCTTCCTGGAGGTGGCATGGAGGGTGGAGATTGCTTGGTGTTCTGGGTAGTGCTAATTCTGTCACCTTGACAGATTCTTGAATCACCTGGGAAATGAGCCCTGAATGTCAATGGGGTATTATCTTGATTACATTCATTGATGTGGGAAGAATCATCTCAATTGTAGGCAGTAGCATTCCCTTAGACAGGGGATCCTGGTTCGTATACCTGAAGAAATGGAACTGAGCAGTGGCTATACTCATTGCTCCCTGCTCCTGATTAAGGAAGTGAAGTGACTAACTCCCAAAGTTCCTGCAACTGTCATTCCCCCACTGTGATGAACTGTAACCTGGAATGCCGAGCCGAAAATAACCCTTTCTGCTTTAAGCTGCTTTCGTCAGGGTGTATTATCACAGCGACGGGAAAAGAAACTAAGACACCTGGTCACCATGTCCAAAGGGCAGAGTCACTTCCTGGACCTGGGTCCAGCACAAACCTTGGGGAGCCCCAGGCCATTTAACTGCATGCAGAGTCTTGCCTTGCCCTTTGATTCCCCCCCTCAGAATTTTGCCGTTCAGTTAGTCAGAAGGGCTAGGAAGAATTCTCTAGGCAAGTCTTGACTACACAGGCAGGGGCAAGTGTCTTAGTTACTTTTCTTTTGCTGTGAGGAGACACCCTAAGCAAGGCAAACATTTATAAAAGAAAGCAGTTAATTGGAGACTTGTTTATAGTTTAGGGGCTGAGTCCATGCCCATCATGGTGAGGAGCATGGCGTCAAGCAGACAGGTATGGGGCTGGAGTAGAAGCTGGGAGAGTCCATCTTATCCACAAGCAGCAGACAGAGAGGGAGACTGGGAATGGCATTGGCTTTAGAAACCTCAAGTTCACCCCCAGTGACACACTTCCCTAAACAAGGCCACACCCCCTAATCCTTTGTAGGGGACAGTCCATCAACTGGGGACCAAGCACTCAAGTACATGACCCTTTGAGGCCATTCTCATTCAACCCACCACAGGACAGCAACCCACAGGCCACCCAGGTAGCTCCTCTGAATCAGGTAACTAAGGTAGAATGAGATCATGGGAGCTTTGTCAAGTAAGGAATCAAACCCAGGCTGAGGTGCCCTGGAGCTAGCTCTAGCAAGCTGTCTGTATACACCTAACCGTCACCAACACTGGTTAGTTATAATGCATTTCAAAATCTATCAATGTGGATATGTTCTCTGGGAATCATCAGGTGTAAAACTCAGAGCTCTCCCAACCTTTGTCCCTGGAGGTAATTAATAAACATTAAGTAGTCCATCACTGGCAGGGACTAAGGAGGAAATAAAGCAAGAAGTCCTACACATGAAATGTGGTGGGGAAAAATACACAGATACATGCAGATGCACAGACATATAGCCAAACACTCTCACAATGACATCCACACAGGCAAACAAATGAACTTCCCTACAGGCATAGAAACACCCACAAGACAATAAACCAGCCTCCATTCCAACACATTGATATACAGACACAGTCAGAATCATATACAAACTCTGACACACACACATAACTACATGCATGAAAATGAGCAAGTGAGTTTCATCCACTCTGTCTTTCTACTTCCTCCTGTCTGTCTCTAGCAGGGTGTGCTCTGACAGCTGGCCATCACAACCCAGGCTTCATAAACTGGTCCCTGTTCATTGTTCACACTGTGTTATGATGGGCAAATGTATGTTTGCCCCAGTTTAGGCCTTTGATGGACTCATTATCAAGCATCTCCTTACTCACAAAACACTTATCTTTCATGTCCCAGCCAACCTGCCTACCCATACACTCACTCCTTCCTTAAACCATACACTCACTTACCCATTCATCAAACTATCCACATATCTCCCCACTCACCCATCTATCCACACATTAATCCATCTTTCTACCCATTTCCCACTCATCCACATCCAAATGCATATTTATTCCTCCTTCACATTTATCCTTCTGCCAGACCGTCTGTTCTCTTTCTAGGAACTCCCCTGGGATAATATTGTGTTGTGTCTGGAGAAATCCTGCACTCTGCTTGCTTGTCTGTAATTGATGTAAGAGAGCGTGGGCAACAGCTAATATCTGCAGCCTCCTCGGGTAAAGCATCCTCTGGAGGTGGTCTACCCACCACCACTGTCTCCACACCAAGAGCTCTGCCTACATATGTGTGTTCTGTGTTAAATGGATTTTGTTGTGTGTCCATCATATGTATCTGTGTTGTGTTTGTCATATTTGTGTATGAAGTGCATTGTGTGTATGAACACACATGTTATCAATTGTGTTGTGTGTTGTGAGAATGCTATTTGTTGAGCAATGTATACAATATGTGTGCATAGAATGGTGTGTGCTCTGTTGTATGATGTATGTGTGGTATCAATATTTTCTGTGTCTATATTTAATGGTATATGCTGTGGGTTGTAATATGGATGTTGAGAGGTATATGTTCTATATGTGTTGAATAATGTGTGTTGTACTGAGTGTTCTGAGTTGTGTGCCATCTCTGTGTCCTGAGCCATTTTTGCCAAGATTCCTCCCCTTGGAGTGATATAAACAACATCTAACCCCTCCTCCCACAGTCCCAATGACAAACTAAGGTGTGATTCCACCAAAGTTCACTCTGGGGAACCAAGGAGTTTATTAGTCTCACTTACAGAACAGAGGCTGAGGGGTTACATCCAGGAGCATGAGTGACTTTAAAGCAGCCACACTGGAAGGTCTATACCCAGTATGCATGAAGACTCCCCGACAAGTCTGTATAGTGGAGTCCTCTCCTCTCATCCTTCCCCAGCTATATACTCTAGGCCTGTCAAGAGATCCAGAGGACACTGAAATTAGGGCAAGAATGCATGCAACTTGTTGGGAGGAGTGGTTGAATACTTAGGTGAGGGTCCCCTAACCCTCCCCAACCCCTTCTTCCAAAAAGAGAACATCAACACTCACCAAGCCAGGCTGTGATCTTTTTCGGAGAGCAGTCCAAGCTGGACTCCTGAAGATGGCATCAGATTGTCTGGGAGGGTTGTTCAATAGCCATCTTTCCTCCCCTTCCTCTGCTTCTTACCACTACAAGGGAGGCTTCCCTTAGGAAGTGTTTAGGAAAACACCCTGCCTGACACTGTGCAGCAGCAGGATATGTCTCCTGCCCTCATGATCTCTGTTCAGGGCTTGTCCTTGTCCTTCTGTCCTCATGCAGATAGATCCCTTGATCAGGGTAGCAGTGGGATGAGGAATACTCAGCCAGGTACCCCATTTTATTCATACATGATACAACCTGGGAATATCCAGATAGAAAACTGGGAATATCCAGGTACATGGCCAGGAATATCCAGATACACAACTGGGAATGTCCAGATGGACAGCTGGGAATATCCAGATGCACATCTGGGGACATCTAGGTACATGGCTGGGGATAATCAGAGCCAGATTCCAGCTTGAGCATGGTATAGTCTGGGTGGATCCCAAGGCTGGAAACTATACACGCCTCTCTTTTGTATTGAGGAGTTCCTCAGGAAGATGCTTGGGCAGTGCAATGAGGGGCTGGAGGGGCAGGCAGGAGTTCAGAGGGGAGGGAGAGGCTGGGACAGGGAGAGGGTACTTGGAGAATGCTTTCATCTGAAAGGCCTAGAGGGGAGCCCTCTGGCTGAGGGAGGTTGAGCTTGTAATCTTGTGGGGCCACAGAGTCTAGGGAATTGAGGTTAGAGTGCAGTCTAGCAGATGGGATTGGTGGAGGAGCATTTCCCCCACTGCTCCTTTGTTCATGTGGGATGCCTCAAGGCCCCCTACATCTCTGGAAATTTGGAGTCACCTCAATACAAATGGCTCCCATTACTGTTCATGAAAGGAATAGGGAGAGGGGATGCAGTAGCTGTGGTGTTGGGAGCAGGGATAAAGTCCCTGAGCTATGAGGACATGTGACTCTATTGTGATGGACCCCGGGCTGAGAAGATAAGGCCACTGTTCCCAGTGGCTGAGTCAGCAGGACAGCTTTTCTCTGGGATTATTTATGTGTGAAGACATTGCTGGTCTCACAGTGAAGCAGATATTCACAAAATACACAGAAGCATGAGCTACAGGCTTTGAGTGACAGGAACCTGCTGGCTTCTATCCCTGTCCACCTGTGGCCTAGGCAAAAAAAAAAAAAAAAGTCACTGCATTGGACTGCCTGGGATTCATGTGGCCATGGAAACCATGTGGAATATGGGTAGACAAGCAAATGGGAAGTCCTGGGCCTTAGCATTTCTTCTGCGCCTCCCCATTCCCGCCCCCTGCCTCTCTGCCATCTCTGTACAAAGAAATGTGACTCACCAGCCTGTGCTCCCCCAAGAGGGCACTGAAACTGACTCAGACTCACCCTCCAAAAGCATCAATCAAGTCTCCCCACCTTTCCAACCATGGACAGCCCACGCAAGGCTGGCACTGTGTGAGATGCAGTAGATACTGTTTATGCAGCCAGGGATGCCTTATGGAAGGCCTTGCGCCCCAAAGCTCTCCAGGTCTTAGCTTTTCAGGCGGTCTGTCCTTCCCATCTCCTGCAGACTACATCTTACCCAGATTTCTGCCCAGAGGGCTGCACCTGCAGGGGTCTTCACTGAATTCCTCCTAGGTCTGCACCTCACTGCCCCTCCCAGGGGCTCTGTAGTCCAAACTCCCACTGTATGGAGGCAGAAAGGGAGCCTGCTCTGCTCCAGTTGTCCAGATGGAGGGAAAGGACTGCGTGACTCTCAGTTCTGAGTCAAGTTTGACTCTCTCCTCACCTGACTTCATCTTAAGAACTTACTGCAATGGTCAACAGAAAAGCCCGAGTTTTGCTGGAACAGGCAAACTGCAGCTGTGGCCAGAAGCTCTCAGAAGGCTGTGAACCTCACATCGAGCTAGCTGGCTGCATCCTGCTTGGGTGTGAGGGTCTCTGCTACTGTTTCCTCCCTCCTTCAGGAATAGGCCCCAGAGCTGGGAAGGTGGCTCAGAGGATAAGAACACTTGCTGCTATGACATGACCACCTGAGTTTGACTCACTAGAAGCCATGATAGAAGTCAGGAGTAATTGAGCAGGACATCCATTGATGTCCTCTGACCCCTGCATGTGTGCATCCTACAAAGAAATGTTGGTGTAGACCTAGGTCCCTGACTGGAATGTATTAAGTGCTATTTTCCTAGGTATGAGGGAAAAATGAGAGAATTCTATCTAAGACCTGATACAGCCTTCCCAGGCATCTGAATACTATGGGATGCTATGGCTGTAGCTTACAGGGATGTTGCCATCAGGGAGAAAATAAACTTCTGTGGCTGACCTACATCTACGGTGTCTGTTGGGAACATGAGTACCTTAAATTTTTGTTAAGTTCTTGTCTTTTCTTTTTTTTTTCAATTTTCATTTCTGTGGATGGAATTCCAGGTTCGTTGCCTCTACCCTCCCTGCTAGGCACCATATCAGTAGCCTAGGTCAGATTAGGAGCAGCTCAAATTTGTACGTGGACCCATCATGAGGCATAAGACTTGCAGTCACAGGACTGCCTCAGCTACCCAGTGGCTGCTGTTCACATGGTCATGTGGTAAGCTGCATGTGGGCGCATGCTCAAGTCCTCCCACACAGATGCTCAGACCTCAGAACCAGGACTGAGTGTGCCCAACACCCTCCCCAAGGCTGCTCATTGGGTTCGGGTGGTCACATGACTCTGCCCCCTCCTCTTAGCGTCGGCAATTAAGCTAGGCCCTGCCTGTACATTCTGTGGACTCCACCCACGGCAGGCCTTCTGAGTTCTTGCTCTTGCCCTTGCCCTTGTCCTTGCTCTTGCCCTCGCTAAGGACAAGGCTTAGTCAGCCTGTGGCTTAGACGCCCTATATGTCCAGGAAGCATTAAGGTACTGTAGGCTGACTGTCCAAGAGCACTTATCTGGTGGGAGGTCCGCCAGCTGCTCCCTGGGATTTATTTACTCAGGGGAGGGCTTTAAGGGTAACCAAGTAGATGCTACACAGCACAGGGAGTCCAAGGAGAGGGCTTTCCGTAGAGGTGGTGGGAGGATGTTCCGATGGTGGGGAAACTTTTAAAAACCTGACCCAGAACAAAGGGTTTGTGGAGTCTTATTCTGACCCTGGTATCAGAAGAGGTCCTGTGGGCAGTCAGGCACAACTAGGCAAAGGGATGGAGCTAGAGAGGGAGATTGAGAATGAGCGCCAGCACTGAGGGTTTCAAGACTGGTACTCAGCTCTGCAGGGCAGGACTCCTGAATCAGGGTAGGAACACCCTTCCCTTCCTTGTCTCCCCAACTGTGGCCATTGCCTGGCTGGATTTTCTGCCTCTTCTGCAGCGAGATGCCCGTCCCCTGCCACTCTTCTGACCTTGTTACTCTTAAGGATACCCGAGGCTTCCTACTCTCCAGTTCTCACAGAGTTCATTGCGGGCAGAGGAAGAGGTCTTCTGCTCCCCCGCAGCCTCTCTCCCCGTTGCTGCTGTGCCCTGGCTTTTTTGCTGGCCCAGCATCCCCAGCTGGGATGAGCAGTGATCCGGAATAAGGAAGTGACCGGAGAAGGCAAGGGAGGGTGAAGCAAAGGAGAGGTGGGACTTTATAAAGTTTGAGATTTCAATGAGCTTGTCAACATGGGGACAAAGTAGATACTTTGTTCCTTAAATTGAAACTTTAGTTTTCAAAGGGGCAGTTGGCAGAGGTTCATCCACCCTTTTGTACTCAAGCTCTCCTTAGGCGAGCAACACACTGAGATTTCCATCGTCTTTACAAAGGATTGCTCCTTGGATTCCCTGTTGCAAGCTCCCTTTCCATCCTTCAGACAGAAAGTGGTAGTGTAAAGGACATACAGGTGAAATCTTAAGTATGCCTTGGGTCCATCGTGATGGAGGTAGTGAAGAAGTAAAGCTGAGTAAGCGGCAACGCGGTGCCTTCATGCCTGGGGGTGAAAAACGTGCCTTCCTGGTGCCTGAAGAATATTGCCATATTTTGTGTGTCCGAGAGCTGAAGTAATCCATTTTCCTCCCACTTCTCCATTTCTAAGCTTCCTCTGAGACCACAAAGGCCTAGAGACAAGAAAGATGGGCTCCACTGAAAGGAAGCAGGGGACCATCAGGTACACAGGTAAGGACACTTCCAGAAGGCTGTGTTTGTGCTTAGGTAGTATGCTCACTGCAACCTGGAGCTCTCGGGTCTCCCCAAGTTTCCTGGGAATGGTTTCCTTTACGAAGATCCCATGGTGAGTCAATGTTTCCTGAATGTATTACGAGTTGGGAGGAGTTTAGTCTTCTACCCCTTTAATCCTAGACTGCTATTTACTAAGGACAATGGGATATGTGTTTAGTACTGGGATTTTTCTTCTTGTCATGAAATCACTCATTTGATATTTTATCTTCTCTCCTCAGTCAGTGATTTCCCCCACTTGAATCATTTTCAGTTTTTCCTTCTTCACAGATAATTCCAGTTATAAGCGTAATTCTAGAATAGTTGGGTGAAAATTCATGGTATTATTTGTAAACTGTCCCAAAGGGTCTTCTCCTTGAGCAAATGAAGTACCCACCATCCCACCATGGAAAGCAGGGTACCACTGATGTCCCAGGCAGTGCCTCTCACCGACTCCAAATAACTCGTGGCTTTTCCGTACTATCTTATTATTGAAAGGCTGCCCCTCTTCAAGAGCAAGCATTGCCATGACTTGTCCGGCTAAGTTCCCCCAGTCAGCCTCGGGAAAAATCCAGAGATGGAGTTCTTTCCATGTACAGAGGGTTCTGAGTCTGAGGAACAGTGTTCAAAGCAGCCCTCAAGTCCTAGGGGCTCATTTTTCACTGTTCCTGTAAGTTCTCGAGCCTGTGCATACCTTTCACATGATCATGGCTGTCCGGGCCTGAAGGATTCTTACTGAAATGAAATAGGGACCCAAACTAATGGAGTAGGCACCATCCAGACCAGGATCATTCATTGTGTCGCTGGCAAAGAAAACCCCAGAGGATCTTACAGTACACCATCATAAATAGCACCCACCCCACTCACTGCAGTTTAGAGAAGGATGCTGTAAGGCCCTGCTGAAGCCCTCGCAGAGAGAAAAGGTCTGTGGTACAGAGTTCGTGCCACAAATAGGGGCTAATGGAAACACTGGGCCAGCAGTAGGACTGACCAGCCCAAAGAGATTAAGGATTTGCCAAAAGTCGTGGAGGCCCTAGATGTCACTGCCATGATTTGAGTCCAGACTGGTCATTGTCTTTTATAATCCCTGGTCCATCACTTGCTGCTCCTGCAGTTCTCTTCAGTGAAGTGAGTGTACTTTTATGGAGTGAAGACATGTCCACCCCATCTCACACACTTATTCATCTGACACCAGAAGCCTTGACATAAATAATCACCAAGACATCTGTCACAAACGAGGTCACTGACAAGCCAAGAGACCTTTGTGAACAAGCGAGTGTGTTGGATGCATGAGTTGCCATTATAAGGGAGGACAGCCCTCCTGGAGTTAGACAGGACACACCCAATACCAGGTTCTCAGCACAAAAAAGATTTATTAATCTGGAGGAGAAAGTAAGGAGTCAGGGGCTGCAAAGGCAGACAGCAGCAGCAGCAGCAACAACAAGAAACCAGCAAGCAGGTGTTTTTGCAGGACTGGATTTTTAAGGAGAAAAGGGGGGAGACTGTTCTAGGGTGAGTTGGCAAGTCCTGCTTGGACATGTTACTCAAATAATGAATTTTGATTGTTGGACTTGATGTTTTGTCTCAGGAAGGATTCAGTGGCCAAATGAGGGAATAGACCTTGGGGCTCGCATGAGGAATGTAATTGTTTTGTTGGCCCTGTGAGTCATTGCATTCCAATATAGACCTTACTAGAAAAACACCCTGTGAAACAGAAAAAAAAGTCTCTCAGTGGATCTTTTCCTTTGAGAAACAAAAAGTCCTGGGTGTCAGTGTTAGAAAAACAGTGATGCTAAAAATTATCCTGGCAACATGGGTGGCTACAACCAGAGGGCACTGGAAGACCACTTTTGGAGTAAAGTGGCTCTTGTGCTGGCAGTCACTGAAACGACTGAAAGTGTGAGGTTGTATGAGGAGATACATCCTGGTTATTTGAATGTGTTGACTGGACCGGTGTATATAAGGGGGGAGGGAGTTTTCAGACCAATTGCAGACTGAACCCTTGAAAGCCTGTGACCCTTGATCTTGATTCTTGGCTGAGAATGACAGCAACTCAAGAGCCACAGTAGATAATGCAGAGCAGAAAAGGCATGCTCAAAGAACGAAGCACGTACACGCAGGAAGTCACTAGTGTAGTTGGACACAAGACCTGAAGAAGAGGAGGAGGAAAGAATGGTTGTCCGGAATGAGCCAGGAAAGAAGACAGACAATAAATTAGCAATCCAAGATGGAGCTACAGTGAATAAGATTGCTCTCTACAAATTGGAAAAACAAATGAATTTCTGTAAGCTGACAACAGGCTCTGAGAGCAACTCCTCTGTCATCATGTGTGACGCTTAATAGTGAAATAATAGATGGCTTTAAAGTTAGAAAAGAGGCAAGGGTGACTCATTGGAAGCTGGCTGCTTGATGTAGTGCTGACCTTAATGCACTAAACTAAGTGTGGTGCACGGGGGATCTTATGCACCTTGTATGCATCCATGCATCCATGCACCTTACAGTTCAAAAGAGTCCACCAAGGCAGCTCTCCTTCACCTGTTTCAAGACACTGGATTCCCACCTCAACAGGTGTGAGTGGCACAAAACTGTGTCTTTTCTCTGCTGCAGGAAGTCTGTCCAGGAAATGAGAACTTCCACCAGCCATGGAGAAAGAGTTCAGCCACTACAGGATGGCTTGATGTGAGGTGGGGAGGGGGCTTGGTAGAGCAATCAGTGGCATACAAAGCTCTGAATCCACCATTTTGGAGGATGAGCCCTTCTGGGATAATCACCCAGCATCCTGGAGCTGAATATTCATGATCCAAAAGGGGCCCTTGGGTACAAATCTCATGGGACTTCTTTGAGGAGGTGAAAAGTCTTCAGTATGCCCCATACCAAGCAGTAGATGTTGCCACAGCACAAATGTTGGTTCTCTTATCTCTGTATTCTCCTGCTACTATGGCAGAGGTGCTTGTCTTCAGCAGCTAAGCAGTACTATAGACACAATTCCAGAATGACACAGGTAGGAGCTTAGGAACAGTTGTGGTATCCTGAAAGAGGCTCACTGTTCCTTTTGTGTTGGAGGAACAGCTAACACATAGCAAAGTCTGAGGGTAAGTGGACTAGCTAATGTGTCTAATAGTGTTTTTTTTTAATTCGTATTTTGTTGCACGCCTGTGTGCATAGCATGTGCTTGCAGTTGGCATCAGGGCCAGAAGAGGGCGCCAGAATCCCTGGAGCTGGACTTTACAGGTGGCTCTAAGCAGGCTGAACTGAACCCAGTCTAGGAACTGAACCCAGGCTCTCTGTAAGAGAAGCAAGTGCTCCTAACCACTGAACTGTCTCTCTGGCACCTAAATGCTTTTTATGTTCTTGCTGTCTATCACTTTGATTCTGGTGGCCAGGGATGGCGATGTAACCAGAGCATTCAGGATGTGGATGGGCACTAATGTGTTTTTGTCTTCAGTGTCCCTCTCCATAGAATTGCTCTGCAGCTGCTCACTCAGTACTCTCAGTGTTCTGTGATTCACAATAGAGAGCCTTGCTGAAGATGGTATCTAGAGCTGTGGCCATTAAAAAGCTCAACTGTACCCATGCCTCACAGAAGTGTTTTTGACGTTGTCCTGGGTTCCACACAGTGGTTTGGAATCATCTTACTGCATTTGTGGGTGCTATACATCCAGAACTTCTGGATTTTTATGTGGGTTCTGCTGCTTCCTTCAGTCCACCACAGTTCTCAACTCTTTCTGAAGTCACAGGTGAGGTGTGTAATTTCAGGTTCCCAGGAACAGGAGAGTGTGCCTTTTGTCTAAACTTTGCCCACCTCCTGCCCCTGCCTCATCTACAACCTGAGAATCCGATGTTTTCTTTTGCCCTTTGAACTTCCATGAAAAGGATTTGGTTTGCAAATATTCACCTAATGCCACATCTCAAGTGGTTTTCAGCTGCTGTTGCTAATTCTGTCATAGACTCACAGATCTTTAACGTGGTGGGCATCAAAGTTCAGAACCCAGTGGCAAGACTTGGAGGAGAGGGATCGGCAAGATTTGATATTTGCCTTACAACAAAGGCAAAGCACTCGTACTGCTATGTGGGAGACAGAGGCTGCGGCAGCGTGGGAAAATGCAAAGATAGCCTTGGGGTAGCCCAGAAAACAGTTTGGGAGGCCTGGCCAGGGTAACACCCATGGCAAAGGTAAGAGGAGGTAGGCTCTGGTGGCATTTTGAAGGTGGAGCCAGGAGAATTTCCTTAGCAGTTAGATGTAGCCTGTGGAACAGAGAGCAGGCTATTGTCCTCCAGTGTTTGGGGCCCAGTAAGCTGAGTGCCTACCCCAAGGAATCCGTTCACCTTTAGATTCATTTCTGGTGCCAGCTCAGACACAGGGAGAGCACTGCAGTGTGTGATGGGAAGGTCCTGATAGTGGGTGCATGGTGAGCATGCTGGGTTCCCCAGTGGAGTTCATCTGAGCTGTGGCCCTCATCAGTTTGTTAGGAGTTGACTCCGAGTGAGCTCATTTTTATCCATACAGGTGTCCTGAGGCAATGGGGAATAACTAATGAGCAAACTCTACAGCTTGGGATCAAAGGGAACCTTTAACTTTGGGGTGCATGAGAAGACTGCTCTGAAAGACACCAGCATCACCTTCTGCTGGCACATGGGTTTGGGGTAGTTGTTAATACAAAATGCCTGTGTTGAGTGTGCCTTGGGGGCACAAAAGGGAGGCTACCATTGTTTCAAAAGATACCATAAAACAGAAAGTATTCCAAGTCTGCCACCCCCTAGTGAATCAGATGTATGGGAAAAGAGCTTGGTGGAAGGGTTTGGGTTGGAGAGGGAATGGGATAGCAGGAACTACTTACTCCTGGGTGTGAACAGGGAGGGCACACAACAAAAAGACTTTACAGACACAAGCTGCATTGCCCAACAAAGCAGCTCTTGTTGCCCATGAGAGGCGAGGTGAGGCCTTCCTACCTCCTGACCACCCAAACAGAATCCTCAAGCATTCCAAATGTGTGTGAGGCCAATAACAGAACTCCAGAGTACTCGAAACAAATGCTGATGGATAGTAAGGGGAAAATAGCCAACCCGTGGTGAGAGTTGAGTCCTTCAACACAACACACAATAGATTTGCTGGACAGAAAGTCAGCAGGGAGCCAGAACTGAGAACCTTGATACAGGAATGGGATCTTAATGGCATAAATAGAACGCTCTGGTGAAAAACAGGCACACATTGGCTTAATTCTCAGTTGCCTTGAAGGCTTTGTGAAGATGGAGAACCTTCTAGCTAGTGGAGCAGGCCTCAGCACTGAAGAGATGTGCAATCACAAACTGTCATTTCTGTGACTGTAATGGACTCAGACTAAGAATCCCTAACAGCAAGATCACAGTACAACTGGAAATTGTGTCTGACTCTTAGCATTCCAGTTTGTGTTTCAGAACCTTTAAGGCAAGTGTGGGTTTAGGAAAGTTAGTGTCCTGTGTTTCAAAGTACTGAAGGCTGAGACTATCGGAGGGCAGGCAGTGTAACAGGCTACTGCTTCAGTCTCCACAGCTGTGAAGCTTGTACATCACCAACAAGGGAGTGTAAAGCTTGTTAACTATGGCAGAGTCAGTTCAGTGAGTGACTGGGTTATTGCAGTGAGAGGGCGAGGCTCCCAAACCTTTGTGTGCTGTTAAATTAGAGAATCCCTGAATGGGGCCAGGTTAGTTCAGCTTCCTCGTATGTGATTTGTGTCTGGTCTATACCATGGGCCAAGTACACTCCTGTTCATCACAAATCCTGCTCTACTGGGTTTAAAAGGGTCCAAAGGGTCCCTTCTTCTTGCAAGCTGTCTACTGTGAGTGTGACAGGAATTTGCCCACTGGGTGTTTGTGATTAGTCCTTTGGGGGAAACTGTTGCTTTTCTGGCCCTTCCATGGTGCCACCCCCCATGGTGCAGCATGTGGTAAGTGCACCACTGATGTATTTTCTAACTTTCATCCTTTCCCATTTCAGAACACAATGGTGGTGAAAGCCGTGTTCTAGGAAGAAAGAGAGACCGGGTTTCTTCCCCGGGTTATACTAGCAAAAGGAAAGGTCATTATGAGCACACTGGGCACATGTCCCTGACTTCAAAATCCCGGGCTGATGGTGGAGATGTGGAGATGAGAGAAGTTCTCTGGGACCACTCAGTAAGGCAGTAAGTGAGCGGGCTGCCTGTTTAGTGGGTAGCAGCCCCCGGAACTGTGGACTCTTCCACCCCCTGAGAAACTGGAGGTCCAGTGCTCCATAGATGTGGGATGGTGGCTGAGCAATCCTAATTGTGCCCTTGCTTCCAGTGAGGGGAATGAGGGTCCATGCAAGAATTTCTTAGCATTTGTCAGCACTCCCTAATCCGTTCATAGCACACCTTATGCTGTGCGACGTAAGAGTAGAGAGGACCAGCACATGGAGGACAAAATCCACATCACAGTGTGGAGAGATGGCAAACCTCAGAAGAGAGAATCGAGGCAGCACACAGAAGATGAAACACTGGAGAGCTGGTTCAAGGTCACGGTGAGTGTCTTGGGGACCGCTGCATTTAGACTATTCTGCAACCCAACATAAGGATAATCACAGAGAGCAAGACAAATCGGTTACCTGGAGGGAGAAGAGTGACGACTGTGTGGACAGGGTGTGGGTCTAGGAGATCCGGGTTTGGCACAAAACAAGGTGCCATGTCATAGGTCCCATGGAAGTGCTCTGGAGCTAGCTAGAAGGTCAGGAAAGAACATCTGGAGTATGTCTGCTCTCCTCTGAGGTTCTATGGTGTCTCTCTTCTGTCTTGTTCCTTGTTTGTAAATTTAGATTCTGTGTGGCAGAAAGTCTGACAAGACACAGCTAATGAAATCAGTCCACAGCCTCTGCAGCGTACCCTTCACCGCAGTGGATGTAAGCGAGGAGGGTGAAGCCAGCGAGGATGGCTTGGGGGATTGAGCAGGAGGCCAGGCTCAGCAGGGCTCAGCAATGGCCTCTTAACACTTTCACTTCTTTCCCCTCTCCAAAGTTCCACTGTGACAAGTACCGGATCCAGTTCTTTGTCCAGGGTGCTAGCGTTGCCCATGCCTTGAAGGATGTCAGCTACAAGATGTGTGATGAAGACGGTCAGAAGGTGTGTTCTGGAGGCATTCTCTATACCTAGCCCTTTGGGATTAGAGTGAGTTCCCAGTACTCACTCTGTGTCTCCTTCCTACAGATACCTGTTTTTGTCAATCCCTCAGAAGTACCCTACTCTGTGCAAAATAGGTTCACAGGAGAAAAATTGGAGCAGCTGAAGGTAAAGCAGTTGGAAGGCAGTGTGTGTGTTCACTCCCCAAACCCAGCCCTTCTTCCCCTCAGTCCCTGAAGTTCCCAACACCATGACCTACAACACCACAGAGCCATAGAGCACCCTCTCCATCTGTCTCTGCAGCGGGCCCTGAGGAAAAGATATAATGTTTCCCAGCATGCTCTGGACCTTCAAAAGCTCCGCTTTGACCCAGGTATGACTGATGGCAATAACTGTAGGTCACGGGTCTGCCTAGGAAGAAGACATACATGTGGTAGCCTGTGGAGGGGTCTGTGCTGGGGCTGGTTCAGAGGGACCCCTCTCCACCTTCTGATTCCACTCTCTCCTCCTCCTGAAGCCTTGTTGGATCACAACATAGAAATGATTCTGAACCGAAGAAGCTGCATGAGTGCCACCCTTCAGGTCATCCAAGAGAATTTCCCTGAGGTATTGATGTTTGGGTGAAGGGCCAGAAAGGATAAGGTTCAGGGCGGATGTGTCTCCGAGGCTCCTGACGGTAAAGATCACTCTGACTCTTGCTCCCTAAAGCTGTTGTCCTTGAACTTGAGCAACAACAAACTGTTCCGGTTAGATAGCCTGTATGATGTGGTAGAGAAGGCACCCCAAGTCAAGATCCTGGACCTCTCTGACAATGAGGTGAGCAGATGAGGTTGGGGTTGAAGACAGATGGTACTGCAGACTGTACTGACATTAGACGGATAAAGTGACCCATGAGTGGGAGCAGGAAGACATGGGTCCTGAACTGCAGATGGCTGCCTCTGCCTGGGACGCCTTTAACAGTCCTCTCCCATTTTTCTCAGCTAAGAACAGTGTGGGAGTTGGAGAAGATGAAAGGGCTGAAGCTGAAAGAGCTGTGGCTAGAAGGGAACCCCTTGTGCAGCACCTTCCCAGACCATTCTGCCTATGTAAGGTACTTCACGCCTGCGGACACCTCTTCCTTTTCATGGATGCCATTGCCTCCTGGTACCCTGAAAGACTCTCTGTGGGAGGAGGCAGGCCTGGTCCTCTGGGAGGACCATAGGGCCCGCCCTCTCCCCTCTCTCTGTACTTGGTTGTGCTCACAGGCCTCCTTTGCTCCAGGTCTCCTGCACGCCCCCCCCCTCCTCTATGGTGGGCCCTGTTTCCCTTGTGTGAGTTTTCGGCCTCCTCCAGCAGGCCCTGCCTTTCCTCATCTCGACAGCACCAGGCCTCCTCCCTGGTCCTGAGAGGAGCCTCCAGATCTTGTTCCTGAACGGTCCCCTCTTCTGTCCCAGGCTGCCCTAGAGGTTGTCCTGCCCCAGGCTGAGGGCTGAGGTCCTAGGTGATGCTGATGTGGACATCGCTTCCTCTGATCTACTGCTGGGATCTCTGTCTTTTTTGGGGGGAAACCTGGGCTCTCTGGATCAGGGATCCAGGAGTGGGCCATGACTGGGGAGCTGAAGGCTCCTGTAGCAGGAAGGGAAGGCGGAGTGCAGCAGAGGTTGAGGAGAGAGAAAGTCTAGCCTCGTCATGCCTCCACCCCTCCTTCCTTCCCTGCCTATACCAATGGACCAACAACCTACCTTGCTCATCATCCTACCTAGCATCTAAGCCTTGGGTAGCCTGAGACAGGCAAGTTGATTCCTTAGATAAGCCCATAGCCCCTCCATCCCATGCTGAGGTGGGGACTCACCCATCACTTCTTCAGCCTCTGGAAAATGGTTTCTGCCTTCAAGGAGGCCCTTAGTCCCCAGGTCACTAAGGAAATAGTATGGGCCTCCATGCCTGACTCGGTGGGGTGCATGCTTTCATTCCTGCTTTGGATCCCTGGGCTAGCCTGGCACAAGTGAAGGAAATGGAGGCAGCAGGGGAGCCCCTTTCCCCTCTGTTACACAGGCCCACTACATCAAGCTAGACAGAGCATCATCTCTCATTCCCTTTGCTTTGTTTCCTCGGTCTTCTTTGCCTTTCCTCTCCCATGGCTCTCTAATATCTTCCTTGCTCTCCCAGCTCCCTTTCTGTCACCAGCTACCATCCCCCACCAACAGCCTCCTTCCTGCATCCCGACTCCTGCCTCCCCTATCTTCATCTCTCAGCATCCAGAGAATCCTAGAGGCCTTTCGAAGTGGCAAGGCCCTGAGATCCAGTCCTGATCCTTTAAAGGCCTTCTATGAACCTTTCTGAGACAGGGAAGGGAGGCAGGGAGACACAGGAATCCCTGAAAACTGGGCTCCCATTGTGGCTCCTTGTGGCCCTGGAGAAGGAAAGAGGCCAGTGCAGTGTGGGTGGGAGCTACCTAGGGGTTGGGCAGCAGGGAAGGGGCTGGAAGAGAACTATAGGGAGAATCAAAGGAGGGGTGGAGGCAGGGGAGAAATCCTGCCCAGTCCTGAACTGTCAATAACTCCTATGGCCCTTTCTTTTTGAACAGCGCTGTCCTGAAATTTTTCCCGGAGTTGTCTCGCTTGGTATGTTCCTGCCATCACCATTGCTCCTCTTCCTCACCCAACTGACTTCCACTTTTAGTCCCAGCCCCTTTGTTTCTTACCTAGATAAGGTGTTTGCCTGGGACAGTCATCCATTTTCAATGGCATGGATTCCAGAAATCCTAATCTGAATATTGTCCCATAATTATACACAGAAAGAAAGCACCCACCACCACACAGAATCACTCCTACAAAGCACATATGGTAGAGATTTGCAGTACCCCATAATACAGTACCCGCTGTGATCTCATAGCCCAAGGATTTCCTGACCACTTTACGCCTGGCCTCCGAGTCAAGGTTCCCCTTTGGGTTTCTTCGTCCCCATGGACATCCAGTGCTAGCTCCCTGGTGTGCATTCCCACCCTTCTCCTTGTCTTCTCAGGATGGCAGGAAGTTACCACTTTCAAGTGTAAGGAACACTGAAGAGCCGCAATTAATGAAGCCCTGCAAGGTGAGGAAGAAGGACCAAGAGTGATTTATGCTGTTGCCAAGTGATGCTTTTAGTAGACACAGCATCTGAAATGGCTTTGTGTTTTAGGACAGCTTTAAGGGTTCTGAGGCCGTAAAGACTCAAGTACAGCAATTCCTGCGGGAGTAAGTGCACATGGGACCTTGAAGATGGAAGGGAAGGAGTTGGCTAGGCTGGGCCACCTTTGCACAGGTCTGCTCACAGGCCTCAGGTCACGTTTGGTGCCCAGCCCCCCCCAAAAAAATAGCCCGTTCCACCCACCTCCACACCCCATAGGTATTACTGGATCTACGACTATGGAGAACGCCAGGGACTCCTCAGTGTTTACCATGACCAGGCCTGCTTCTCACTGACCGTTCCCTTTGACCCCAGTGATCCAAATCTGTGAGTATCGCAGCTTATTCTCTGTTCTGGAGAAGGGTGATTCCGTCTCTCACTCCCACCACCAGGTAGACAGGACTGACCCCCAGGAAGCATCTGCACTGTCTGGACCCCCACCTCTTGTTCCTCTTTTCTCCTAGGAATGGCACGTGTGGGTACTTCAAGGATGAAGTGAACATGAAGAATCCCAAGGAGTTCCGTAAGTGTGTGATGAGGAAGACCTGGTAGAGTACAGGAACTGAGTGTGTGAAGGAGGTAATCATCGAGACCATGGACCAGGGTGTAATAAGCAAATCTCTGATTTGACTTCTTCAATCCCCCCCATAGATGTTCAGAGGCAGTTGCTGAAGTACACAAAAGAAGACATTGTGGACTTTATCAGGGCATTACCCAAAACCTTGCATGCCTCCAGCTCTTTCCAGGTGGACATGTGTTTCCAGACGGTGAGCACCAGCTTCTGCCTTGGTGCAGGTCCCTATGTGGTTAGAAAATTTGGCAGTACCCTGAGCCTGTGCCTTCTTCCTTTTCAGGAAACTATGCTCTGTTTTTCTGTCAAAGGGGTGTTCAAGGAAGGTGAGTGTCTGTAGAATGCCCTCTCCAGACCCTTTCCTACTTCCTGCCCTGGATATGTACCCCTGAGAACTCCCCCAACTCTCCCAACTGGGTTCCTTTCCTTCCTATCCTCCTTATGCTCGTCTACCCATAACACCCTGCCCACAGACCATCATGTCCGACAGAAGGCTGTGCCTGTCTCTCCCACAGCTCCTGGGTGAGAGAGGTCATGGGAGCTGTGGGATTTGTGGCTCTCATTCCAGATCTTTTTTACCCAGTTGCTTAACCTCTGTATGTCTACATTTGCAGGTAGAGCTAATTAAACTCCCTCTCCCCCCTTAATATGAAACAGACCAAGTGAACATTGGAAGGGATGTTTCCCTTGGTTCAGCATGTGGTAGGGGCCCCATCAATGGGAGCGGATCATTTCCCCTTGTTGCCCACCCCCTCCCCCATTCCCAGCACAGAGCCCTGACTCCAAGCCAATAGTTGACTGGTCCTGGGCACTTTCACCATAAGATCCTGACTGGGTAATGTCCTTTGAGGGTGCAAAACATGTAGAACTCCAAGGCTGCTTTGTTGTGTCTTGTCCTAGAAGTGGAAGGCAGCTCGCAGGGATGCATCCGTGCCTTCATGCGTACCTTCATTGCTATCCTTGACAGGAGGAGTTCAAAGTAAGTGCTGCTTTGTAGGTGGAACTCCCACCCCAGGTTGGGGCCAGAAGGGAGAAAGTGCAGTGGTACCAATCTCTGAGGGTAGTCTCACGATATTGGAAGGCCTAGAGGTAGATCAAAGGATCAGTGAAGCCTAGCAGTTAAGAGCAGGGTTGGAATACCAGTTTTCTTTCTGACCCTAAGAGCCACTGTCACCTTGACCTAAGTAACTGATCTCTCAGGAGACCCTGATTCTCCTGCTGAAAATGAAATGAGGGGAACCAGGTTCTTTTTCTATTGTGTAGACTCACTGCATGGGGATTAAATCTCCAAATCCAATGAAGCTGGTAGACAATCTTTCAGAGGAGGTGGGAGTGGTCTCCGGGCAGTAGCCAGGGATTTGACTAGGCAGATCACACAGGCACATGGGAAGATTCCAGTTGCTGGGTCTCAGTGGTTAAAGAGGATCCTGTCTGGAGCAGTGGAAGGATTTTGTCCACCTGTCCAGTTGTCTCAGGGACTGATTTTCCTCCAGCCTGTGCATTGTGAATGACCAACTTTTTGTGAGGCATCCAAGCCCTGATGAGATCCCGGATTCCTTTGCCATACCCTCGTCCACATCATGCTCTGGCTTCAAGTTCGTCCTCTCTCAAGAGCAGCAAAGAATGGTGCAGGCTTTCTCCACCCAGTCGGGGATGAAACTCGAGTGGTCTCAGAAGTGAGTGCCTGCTATAAATGTGGACAGGATGGGCTAAGGGCTGGGGTTGGAAGCACTTAAGAGTGAACAATAGAATCTTAGACAACATATGAAAAAATGAAGTGTCTATATTTTATTAATGTCCCTGAAACAAAAAATAAGATAGGAGCACACTGAAAAAGTACCATCATTTTGTAATAGGGTATGTAAAGAATTTTTAAAGATAGTCCATTTCTCAAATGGCATCCCACTCTACTTGGGAAATCCATTATATTAAACCCCTAGAACTGTTGAGCATGGCTGCAAGATGTAAGATTGATATTCAGAAATCAATTGTATTCCTGTGTACTTGTAACAAATACCCAAAGGGTGAATTTAGAAAAGTAAGCCCATTTAGAACAGCTTCCAAAAGAATAAAGCACTTTGGCACAAACGTAAAAAAAAAAAAAAAAAAAAAAAAAGAGGGCATGGGAAAAGAGTTGGTGGATAAGTCGATTGCTATTCAAGTGTCAGGACCACACCCCACACGGTCCTATGACTTCCACACAGCACTGAGAGAATTGAATGTTCACTTCCAAAAACAGTAAATTTTGACCCCCAACACACACCTGCACACCCTGTGCACAACACTGGCCATGTGTGGAGAGGGGATCCAAAATTAAGTGTTTTTCCAACTATAGTTCCCAAGGAACAAAGCATAGGTATAAATCTCCATGGCATTGAATTAGGTTGCCAAGTATTGTCTGTGACACCAAAAGCCCAGTCAGTCAAGGAAAAGCTGGCGAATTGGACTCCATCCCAAATCAGTGCATCACCAGTTACTGCCAGGGAAGTGCAAAGGCCTGACAGAATGAGAGAAAGTCATGCATGTCACACAGCTGATAAGAATATAGGAAGAACCCTCACTAAACAATAACAGAAAAGGTGAACAACACAACTGAGATTTGGGGAAGGATTTGAAGAGATATCTGTTTCTCCAAAGAAGATGTGCACATGGCCAGCAAGCACATACAGTTTTTTCTCATCACTATTAGTCATGTGAGACATGTAAATCAAGCTGTCATAGGTCATCTTGAGTGTCACCTTATTGGATGGAGAGATGCTTAGGAGATTACTAACTCACACTAGGGAGGAGGGAGAGATAAACAGAGAGACAGAGAGAGGGAGATAGGTACCAGGGGGTATAGGATCTGTCATACTACATACTCAAAATGTTACACATGGAGTTGCCACATGGCCCGAGTACAGACTACAAGCAGCAAAAACATACTTCATCCAAAACTTGTATGCTTAGAGCAGTGTTATTTAGAGTGGGCAAAACAACCCCACTGTCTCCTTGAAGATGGATGGATAAAGAAATATGGTACATATCACAGTGGGATATCGTTCAATCATGAAAGTGAATATGGCCCTGATGTATGTTCTGACATGGTTGAAACTTGGAAATACTGGGCTAAGTGAATGAAGCCAATCACCTAAAGCCCTGCGTTTTATCTTTAAAGGGCATTTATTAAAACTATGTAGGTGGGGGAAATTGGCAGAGATTGAAAGCACAATAGAACTTGCAGGTTCTGGAACACATGGGAGAGTAGTGACTGAGTCCCAGTAGTTGAGTTTTCTTTCGCAGCAACAGAGCTGTTTGGGAATTAGTTGGCATTGTTGCAGGGTCTTGTGAATGTACTAGAAAATGACTGAGAGATGTGCACTTGAAATGGTAAATACCCCAAGATGCACCATATTATGGGGGGAGAATTTGCTTTTGAATTTCCACTTCTTATTTTTCTTGAGCTTCTCCATTAGTTGGGGTATGGGGTGTTGGTATGAAGCTTCACTATTCTTAGGCATACCCTTGTGTTTCTGCTTTGAATTCTTCTGAGCACGAATGGTGACAGATGTTGTGGGTTCTACCAGGTCTTTCTCCACTATTACTAGGGTGCTACATCTGGCGCACATGTCCCAGCAAATGAGTACCATAGGTTAAGTGATGGCATTTGTGGCCAGTGCACATGTCCTGTGGTGGTAACAGAGGTCGCCTGTCCTTCTCCCACCTCAGGTGCCTTGAGGACAACAAGTGGGACTATGCCAGAGCTGCTGAGGTCTTCACTATGCTGCAGGTGAGGTCTGGGAATCAACTGGGTAGCAGGTGGATGTCTCTGGAGCCTTAAGCAAGATGGAGTCTAGGTGACCAGGGGACTGAACTCAGTGCACTGGGCTCTTCTGACATCTCATCTCAATTGCTCCAGACCCAGAGCAAGATCCCAAGGGAATTCTTCGGACAGATGACTTAAAAGGAGCCCCTGGATGTCACCTTCCTCTTGTATACACTCTCCTTTCTTTCCTTGTTTCTGAAGCCTTGCCCGTGACTCCAGCTGTAAGCCTGGCTGACCACACAGCCAAAGTTAAACATGTAGGCCGGGTAACACAGCCACCCCAGGGGTCAATTGCTCTGTGTATTTCCCCCAGTGATGCCTGTTCCTTTCCATAATAAAGAGTTACTTTGCACATTGTCTCCTGGATTCTTTGCCTGTGGCAGCCATGAGCCAGAGAGGCCAGGACTGAAGAGCCCCCATACCCTCACTTTCACCACATTCATCCCTGGATGTCCACAAGCAGATCCACGAGGCTCACTTCCTTGGGCACTTAGTGAATAAATCCTCATGGCAAAAGGCACATGCTACTTCAAGTGATTAGCCTTTGGGGATCATGGACTCTGCCAGAGAACTCTACCTGGAGGCCTGCAGAAGCGTCTATGTGCCCTGGTACAATCATGACTTCCCAAGGGGTGCCTCCTGGCTGGTGGGCCTGTGAAAGAAGTGAAGTGGTGAGAAGTCACACATTTTACTTCTCCTTTCTGGCCATTTGGAATGCTTTCACGGTTTGAGCCATGATCTGTTTCATGATTTGTACATGTGATAAGTGGGCCTTTTTTTCACAGTTCTCCCCATGCTTCCATCTGTCTTCCTGCCTCCTCCCATTCTGGAAGTTGCTGTGCAAGAAGTGGGGCAAATATTGACAGAGATGACTGGAAAAGGGGGGGAGTCATTTCAGGGTCAGAGAGAAACCTGATGCAAGGGAAACTCTCAGGAATCTGCAAGGACGACCCCCGCTAAGATTCCCAGCAATAGTGGATACTATGTAGCCTGAACTGGCCATCTCCTGTGACCAGTCAAGACTTCCAGTGGAGGGATTGGGACTTCAACCCAGCTGCATAACCTTTGACCTACAGTCTGTCCTACCTGTGGGATGTGCTGGGGTTAGGATGTCATAGAGATTGTGAGAGTGGCCAGCCAATGACTGGTCCAGCCTGAGACCCATGCCTCTAGAGCGAGCCCACCCCTCACACTGCCTGGAGCACCAGGACCCACAGGCTTGATGTCCCAGAAACCTAGGATAGAATCAAACATGACTAGAGAAAAAAGGTCAATGTAATAATGCCTAATGATATTCTACTATACCTATGGATTGGTGACTACCCCAATTGTCATCAGAGAGCCTTCATCCAGTAACTGATGGAAACAGATGCAGAGACCCACAGCCAAGCATTAGGCTGAACTTGGGGAATCCTGCTGAAGAGAGGGAGGAAGAATTGTGCCAGCCAGGGGGATCAAGGACATCACAAGAAAACCCATAGACAGAGTTTTAGGACAAGGTCAAAAGACAGCCACATTCTTTGCCAAAATGTCACAAGAATGGTCCCTATGCTGCTTACTAATATCTTGAGCTGGGCCCCCACAGTTCAAATCACTCTCAGTACTGTTTTCCATGCTCCTACTAAGATGGCCCAGTAAACCTTGCTTTAAGTATCCAACTATCTTTCTTTTTTTTTTTTTTGATTCTTGCCAAACACCTCAAATTTTACTCATTTTACAAAAGCACTAAATGACACATTGCTACAGAAAAAACACAGTGCTTAGCTTGTATCCTGTAAAATCAGAATGGTCACATGGGAAGTCAGCGTGGATTCTTATTTTTACTATAAAAGTTAAAGTAAAAAGTATACATTAGGAATTGAACCGTTTTCTTCTTTCTAGAGATGTGACACACATGCTTTCTGGTTGGTGACAGTCCACCAAAGATAACAGGTGACTGAAAAACTGTATTGCCCCTCCCCGAGGCGGAGCTGGATCAGGGGAGCATCACCCTGGCAGGAGAGACTGTTACGGGAACAAATTGCAGACAACCTACTCTCCCAACAGCAAACCCAGCTCACTGGCCTGCACAATGGACTGCAGACAAGCACGCACAAGCACACCTAGCATACTTGTGACAGGGCTGCAGACAAGCATGCACAAGCACACCTAGCACACTTGTGACAGGGTTGCAGCCTGTTTCTAGCATACATCCTGTTTGTACTGGTGCACTAATCGGAAAGCAGATTTGCACGCACAGCACTCACAACTAAGAAGCACACAGCATATAATACTTTGATCTTTGAAGTGGTTGATTGTGGGCTTTCCAAGATCATACTCACTAGGTTAGCCTGAGTTTTCATCTATAAAAATGTTTCTTGAAAAGAATGCTTAGAGACTTAGAGGAACGATGGGCCTGCAGCAAGAGCAGCAGAACTGTGTGGAAAGGATGCTGATGTAAGACGGGAGTTCCTTTTCACTGGGGTAGAGGACATCTCTCATTGATTCCTACAGCCAGGCAAGCTGTAGTCACAGAAGACTCAGAAATCAGGACAGCTGGCCCCAGGAACTCCCTAGATAAACACTCCCAAACAAAAACCCCATTGAGGCTGAGAACTGATACTGACCCACGTAAAAACAGGTGCACAAGGACTCATGTAAAGTCTGCCGGGATGAAGGGCTCATGAGGGTGTGTTGTCCACACTGATGACACACTACACTAGCACACTGCTTGGGGAGGCCCCCAGGTCAGGTGGCCACAGGGGGCCTGCTCCAGGAGTCACTCTGAAGCACCTGGGGGAGGTGCCTGTATTGGGACGGGAGGGATGAACATGGAGGTTACTGACTACATGGTGTTTCTGGACAAGGGCCAGGAGCGTCGGTCATGTTTTCCAGGACTCATCAAAACTTCACATGAATGAAGATGCATCTGTCATCAGCAGCCCATGTTTCTCTGAGCCGGCTGGGCAGGTGACCTCATAGTGATCACACTCATGTCTGAAGGTGGGACCTAGTGCCGCAGGTTGTTCTGGGAAGCTGGTGTAGAAGAGGACTTGCACAGAGAAGTTACCAAGCCGCTGCTTAAATCCAGTCCTCGGCCTTCCTTTTCTGCTCTGTAGTACAGGAACATCTCCTTGAAAGCCAGAAAATCCGTGAATGTGAGCAGCATGTCAAAGATGTCACCAGCCACTTCATCCTTATGGTGCTGCAGTGTCGTTGTGAAAGCCGCCATGTTGAAGCCTGGGATACGTTCCAGCAGCTGCTCTTCAATGTACTTCTCTACCAGGGAAATATATTCATTAAAAATGGGGGTGTAGGTGAGTTTATTCTCTTCTGTGTCTTCAAACTCCTGGTAGTACTTGTCCAGGAAGTTCCTCTGCAGTAACTGGAACTCGTCATCCATAATAATGTCCTCTAAACACCCAACCACAGCATCAAATTCTGCATCAGAGGTGGAGGAGAAGGACAGCGCGAAGCTCTCTTCTTCTAGGGCGTCCATCCTAAGGGCGCCACAGTCACCAGCCCGGGCCCGCGGCCCCGCCGCCTCCTACCGCACCCGCCGCCGGGCGGGCTCCGCCGTGGTCCGCACCGCCTCAACCGCATCAAGGGCCCACAGGAGGCCGCGCCTGTGCCCCGCCCGACGATCGCGCGAGGCCGGGGCTGAGGCTCCCGGCTGGGCCCTGCGCCAGCCCCCCAACTATCTTTCTAATCAAAAGTCCCAAAGTCTTTCATATTCCTCCAACAAACATCATGGTCAGGCAGACCACAACAATACCTTAGTCCCTGGTACCACTTCTGTCTTGTCACTGTTCTATTGTGATGAGGAACACCATGAGCAAGGCAAATCTTATAAAATAAAGCATTTAATTGAGGCTTGCTTACAGCTGTAGAAGTTTCATCCTTTATCACCATGGCAAAGAGGAAGCATGGTGACATACAGGCAGACACCGGAGCAGTAGCTGAGAGCTACATATTGGTCAATGCACAGAGAATAACACTGGGCCTCGTGGGAGATTTTAGAACCTCAAAGTTCACCCCCAGTGCCACACTTCCTCCAACAAAGTCACACCTTTTAATCCTTCTCAAATAGTGCTTCTCTCTGATAACTATGCATTCAAATATATGGGCCTATGGGGGACTTTTTATTCAAACCACCTCACACTGTTTCTGGGAGTGTGTACTAATGAAGCCGCTATGGAAATCAGTTTGGAGGTCTTTCAAAAACCTGGAAATACATCTACCATATGAACTAGGTATGCCCACTCTTAGGTATGCACTCAAAGACCTTTATATCTTACTATGGAGGTACTTGCACATCCATGTTCATTGCTACTCTATTTGCAATAGCTAGGAAAATGAATAAACCTGGGTGTCTATTAACTGATGGACAGATAATGAAATTTCCTAAGCCCTAAAGGTAAGTGAACTGAAATTTGTACGTAAATGGATGTAACTGGAAAAAACTATACTAAGTGTGGTTACTCAAG
Organism: Peromyscus californicus insignis; assembly: GCF_007827085.1. Lineage (NCBI taxonomy): Eukaryota > Metazoa > Chordata > Mammalia > Rodentia > Cricetidae > Peromyscus > Peromyscus californicus. Next base: position 85,129,134 of record NW_026294391.1, read on the forward strand.
CCCCAAATGGCAAAGAACTCATATTCTTTCTCATTTATGGGACTTATCTTGAAATTATTTGTGTATACAGAGATTACATGTGGAAACCAACAAAATAGAGATTGGTCCTTGGCAAGGGTGGTGCAGTTAATGACACAGACAATAGAATATAGATGAAATAAAAGTGGAGAGGGCGAATACTGGGAGCAGAAGGCTTTGAGTGGATAGTAGAATGACGGTAATAGGTAAAATGGGACCAAGGGAAGATGCAACCAAGTATGCTGGCTGTGTTTTTATCGACTTGAGACAGCTAGAGTCAAGTTGGAAGAGGAACTACCATCAGATTAGACCGTAGGTAAGCCTGTGGGACATTTTCTTGATTAAAGATTGAAATAAAAGGGACAACCCCACTGGGGACAGTGTCACTGCTAGCAAAGTAGCCCTGGATTATATAAGAGAGCAGACTGAACAAGCAATGGAGAGCAAACCACTAAGCAGCATTCATCTGTAACCCCTGCTTCAGTTCCTGTCTCCAGGCTCCTACCTCTAGGTTCCTACTTTGAGTTCCTGTCCTGAATTTCCATTGATGGACTGTCATTGGAATTTGTAAGACAAATAACCCTTTCCTCCTCAAGTTTCTTTGGTCATGATGTTATACCCACACAGATAAAAAACAAACAAATACATAAATTTGTGCCAGAGATTGTGCTATTGCTGGGACAAACCTGCCCATGGTATTTTGGGCAGGATTGTGGAAGTGTTTAGAACTTGGGCTGGAAGATCCATTAGTGCTCAGAGATTAATGGGAATGTTTGGAAGCTTGAAAGATAAGACTCCTGAGAGCAATTCAGTCAATGGAGTCCTGGTTTGTGACATTTCAGAGGGAAACTTGATAGTCTCTCAAAGACTTTAATCCTGTGATACTTTGTATTAACATTCTGTAGTTTCCAGTCAGCTTGGGACACAGACTCAGCTGTCATTAACAAGAGACAAGTATCATTGAAGTGAATATTTTTCTTTACTGGGACAATATATACTGGTTATCTGGAGATGAAAAATCAGCTGTGAATAAGAAGAGACGAGCATTATTGGGGCGAACTATTCTGAGAGTATTTTCTCAGTGTCAGCCCATAGAAGCTGTGAGCCAGTGGGGGTCCAAAGCTGCATCTCAAGCTGGAAGTCAAACTTGGTAATGTATTAGAGTCTCCCACGTAGTATTAGTTTTGGTGACATGAAAGTTACAAGATTGAAGGGGTCATGAAGAGCATGGCATTTTAAGAGGTCAGTAGAGGCCATTGGTGAAGGTGCTCTGTCGGGGTGTTCTGTGTAGTGTGGGCCAGTGGAAGACAGAAGGCACTCCAAGATGAAATGTTAAGGCCTATGTGGCAGCAGGAAGGTCCAGCCTCTCCAGTGCACTGAACCCCGAACAGCCGCACAAAGGCAGATTTATTGATTGTTTTTTGGGGTAAAGTATTTCCTCATACCATGGTCTCTAATTCAATCTATATGCCTCTCTAAAGGAAAGCATCACATACCCTCATGACTTTAGTCCTTTTTGTTATTTTGTCTTTTTTATCCCCCACCCGGAGCTGAGGATGGAACCCAGGGCCTTGTGCTTGCTAGGTAAGCACTCCACCACTGAGCTCAATCCCCAACCTCGACCTTAGTCCTTTACTGTGTATTGTTTGCAATACACAATAATCAAAGAGCCTCAGGTGTGCCAGAGGTGTCTTGTGACCAAAACATGAGAAGAGTGTAATACCCCTTCAGTAAAACAATTCTATAAATCATGGAAAACAACCATTGTTTTCCACAAAGATCTTTTACTGTTTTCCACAATGATTCTTCAAGGTCAAAGTACTTCTAAAAAACAATTCATTCTAATGTCTGCCCCAGATACAGCGACTCTGCTAAAATCCTACAATGGTGCAGCCTCAGTTGCAATGGATACCCCAATAGTGAAGGGGTTATGTTTGAGAAGCTAAGACTTAGCACCATGTGGCCAGATTTGAGTCACTGAAGAGAGGTCAGGAGAGGCTATTATAGGTGAAAGTATAGCCTCAGTTGTAATGGAGACCCTGGGACATTGGAGATGCCAGGGCTGTGGCATGTCCACCAAGGACAGGAGCAGCTGTGGAGTGGAGCCAGCCTGAACCCATGAGATATGCTGTATGTGCTGTGGGTGAGAGAAATGGAACTTCCTAGGACTTTTAGAACCCAAAGATTGCGAGTTAATTCCAGACACTGGACACTGAATTGTTTACACTGTTGGAATTTAAATTTGCTTTAATTTGATTGTAACTGTGCCTATATCCTTCTCTTTTAGAATATGCATGCAACTTATTTTTTGTTTTATAAAGTTTTACAGTAGAGAGACCAGACTTTTGAAAACATGTGGTTAGCTATTTGAAAGAGAATGAACTTTTAATGTGTTTGAATTTTTTTATTTTTGGTTTTTCAAGACAGGTTGTACTGGCTGGTTTTGTGTGTCAACTTGACACAAGCTAGAGTCATCAGAAAGGAAGGAGCCACAGTCGAGGAAATGCCTCCATGAAATCCAGCTATAAAGCATTTTCTCGGTGATCAGTGGGGGACACCCATCCCATGGTGGGTAGTGCCATCACCGGGCTGCTGCTCCTAGGTTCTATAAGAAAACAGAATGAGCAAGCCATAGGAAACAAGCCAGTAAGCAGCACCCCTCCATGGCCTCTGCATCAGTTCCTGCCTCCAGGATCCTGCCCTGTGTGAGTTCCTGTCCTGACTTCCTTCACTAATGAACAACAATGCTGAAGCATAAATTAACCTCTTTTCTTTCCAACTTACTTTTTGGTCATGGTGTTTCATCACAGCAACAGAAACCTGGGACTCACTCTGTAAACCAGGCTGGCCTTGAACTTACAGAGATCCATCTGCCTCTGCCTCTGCCTCCCAAGTGCTGGAATTAAAGGCAAACACCACTGCTACCTAGCTGTGTTTGAGTTTTTTTTAAGACTACAGGACTTTTAAAATTACACTGCTATAAATTGTGATATTAACATAATATCTTGAGTATAAAAAAGAGGGGAGTTATGGTTTAATAGTGCTGTATTTGTGTGCTAAGTTAACAAAGGGTCAATTGTGCTGGTTAGGTTTTGTCAACTTGACATATCTAGTGTCATCTGGAAATAGGAAAGCTTGATTGAGAAAATGCCTCCATCAGATTGGCCAGTAGGCAAGCCTGTGGGACACTTCTTTGATTAATGATTAATGTGGAAGGAATCAGTCCACCCCTGGGTATGTGGTCCTGAGTTGCATAAGAAAGCTGAGCAAGCCATAAAGAGCAAACTGGTAGGCATCCAGTTTCCTGCCTTGAGTTCCTGCCCTGACTTCCCTCAGTGATGGACTGTGATTAGAACTTGTAAGCCAAATAACCCTTTCCTCCCCAAGTTGCTTTTTGGTCATGATGTTTTAATCACAGCAATAGAAAACAAACTGATACACCAGGTAAAACAAAACAAATATAATAAGTTAAAAAGTAAATAATGTATGATACGATAGAACAGAAGGAGCATACAGGGAGCTAAAAACTCAAGAGGGAGATGGAGACAGGGAGGGAGGAAAATGAGGGTTAGTAAAGGGTGAGTTAACCAACACAAAGGATATATAAAGAAACTAACTTGTAAGCTAGTTTAAGATTATGGGTTTTATGGCGTTTGAATAGAAGTACCCCACATTGGTAAATAGTGCTCTTCCCAGAAGACATGGTAACCCATGTCTTAAAAATCTCACTGATGATAATAATTGACTGTAAGTGTTCAGCCATAGATGAGCTATCCACATCAAACTGCACCCCAGCGGCTCAGGGAACATCATGGACTAGAGCTAGAAAAAAAATGTAAGAGCTGAAGGACGGGGGAGAGTGGTGAAATGTTGTCCTCCGCTCATGACGTGGCTGCTGCACACATGAACCCCTGTTGCATGAACCCTTGCACCCTACCTCTACAAGACCTCCACAAGACCAAGCCAGTTAAATGTTCAAGCATAGAGAGGGGAGGTGTTCTTGAGTTACTTAAAGTCAATGGCTGTTAAGGAAAGCCAAGTCAATTTTCTTCGAAACTAGGAGGTTCCTCATGCCCTAGTGGATGACCCCACAGCCATGTGTGTATATGCAGAATTAACTGAACTCAATGGATCAAAATAAATAATTATAGGAGGACCAGAAGTTGGAAGGGAGATTTGATGGAGTCCTGGGGGGAGTTCAAGGGGAAAGTGAGGCATGACTATGTTCAAGATACATTATACACGTGTGAAATTTATTTTGAAAGAATAAATAAAAATTAAAATGTTAAAAAATTTAAAGTAACAAAAATAAGCCATAAGATAAAAAAACAAAATATAATAAAAGTTCATTAGATTAAAAAATGCATCATTCAGCATTGTTTATTTGGTAGAATAGTTTTGAGTTCTTATCCTCCCTGTGAGGTTTCATGTAGCAAAAATTTGCAATATTAGGACCATGATGAAATGACTTCAGACTCCAAATCCTCTTGTCAGAATTACAGGTGTGTGACATCATACCCAGCCTAAAAGCTTTCTCCATTGAGTGGTCCTGCTACATCCTCCCATTTGAGTCCACCCTGCATGTCTTTACAACAGACAGTGTCTGTTATTGCATATCCACACCTCTCCTGTTAGCAAACTTCTAACTTTTATAGCATTTGTATTGGCCTGTTATTGGTGAGCAGGACATTTCTCCATTCTAAGTTTCCATCTTAAACAAGCCATGTGTGTGTGTGTGTGTGTGTGTGTGTGTGTGTGTGTATGTGTGTGTGTGTGTGTGTGTTCTCCTTAACATGATAGAAAATACAATTCTTTCCAATCAGTACAGCTTAGGTAAGTGACAGTCAAACTTTTTACTCTGAAGTTTCTTTATCCTTAAGACTATTACTCTAATAGAGGAATTACATCTGTTTCAGGTTAATAACACATGCTTAAAAAATAAGTCCTTTTGTATGGGGAGAAATACTCTGGTAATTTGTGTTTATTGCCCCAACAAATGATAATAGAGGGATTTGGTTGTAAATTAGCAGTCAATTCTTGGGATATGGTATCTTTAACAATTTCTTTTAATTGTTCCTTATTTTAAAAGTCACTTAGGTAATTTTTCAAATTTTCTAGAAGCAAAGAATTGAAAGCCACCTTCTTGCAAAAGGAATTGATAATTCACATTGTCAGTACAAGAATGGTATTCCTAATTATCTGTTTATTGTGTGTTCTCATTTTCATCCCAGGATTTGGTGACAGAGACAGAACTATAGCGTAAAAGGAAATATTTGAATCTTGCTCTAATTGCTCACTCCCTAATATCATCCTGCTGTTACATTGATCAGAATGGGAGCACAGTGTCTGCAGACAGTATAGTAAGAGTAATATCAAGAAAAGTATAAACCAAAAGAAGTGTTAAGGAACAGAGGAGCAAATACCAAAATAAAGAAATATTAACACAGAAGCAATAGAAAGCAATTGCTCATTATATGGACATTTTTGTAGCTCTTTTGTGCGTCATAGTATCATAATACAATCAATATGAAAAGTATGAATAAGTCACTAACTTTTCACTTGTCTTTTAAGTATTTGAAGTATTATATCACAAAGGAAATATAACATGTGAATTATATGTCATTTGAACATGTCATTCTTCCTAATTTGGAAATGTAATCTGTAATCAACAAAACTCAAACCAGTAAAAGCAAATTTAAATGACTTACTAGATCTCTTATATTCTTCTACATTAAAAGTATAATGTAAGTATTAACAACAAAATTCCATTAATTTAACTAACAACAAAAAATAGTTAAAATTAATTTAACTGTTTTACCAAGTCAGTCTACAATACAAAGATAATATGAAGCTGGTATTTATTGTTTTAACTTTTTTCCTCTGGTTTTTTTTTTTTTTTTTTTTTTTTTGGTTTTTCAAGACAGGGTTTCTCTGTGTAGCTTTACGCCTTTCCTGGAACTCACTTGGTAGCCCAGGCTGGCCTCAAACGCACAGAGTTCTGCCTGGCTCTGCCTCCTGAGTGCTGGGATTAAAGTCGTGCGCCACCACTGCCCGGCTTTTTCTCTGTCTTTAAGATGCGGTCTAAAGTATTTCAACAAGAAAGCACTATGCAGCAACTATTACTAATTTTCAACTGTTTTTCTTACTATGTCATTGAAATGCAGTGGTGTTGGCACTTCAACATGTGATGGGAACAAATATTAAGCTTATGCACTTTTTACTACGTCTTTGGAATGCATTGTGTTATGATTTCAACATAATGATAACATCATTAAACTACTAAATACTGATTTTATGTTATTTGTTTCTTACTAAGTCTTGGATGTCTAGAAATCCTTACCACATATGGTAAGAATGTAGCACAGCTGATAAGGCAGCAATTATGGGAAAGCAGTAACAGTGAATACATAGGGGATGGACTATCCTGCATAGAAAATGTATCTGATGCATTGACAGCAATGGGTAGAAAAGAAATCAATTAGAGGAAGCATAGAAAGTATTATGGATGGGCTCCTAAATGTTCCTTTAAAAGTTCAGGTGATAAATTTCGGTCCCCACTAATGGCACTTTGGGATGTAGTAGAAGCTTTGTAGTGGGCCTATTCAGGGAAATAACTCATTGTACTTGTGCTCTTGACTGGTATACTGGTATCACATTTTTTTCTCTGCTTTTTGGCCCTCATGTGGTGAAACCATATCTCTGTACCACAGACTCTCTACTATGCTTACCTACCTTGCCCAAGTCCCAAAGTGATGGGACTAACCAACCACAAAATGAAAGCAGCGCAAGTAAGAAACAAACTTTTCCTCCTTACAAGTCAATTGTCTTAGGTATATATGGAGGACCCAGGGGCCCAGAAGTTTAGCTACATCCGGCGTGGGGTATCTGAGGGAAAAAAAATCTATGTACACTATCTTTTTATGTCTGTTAACTTTATTCCTCTGAGACAAAATTCTATCAATACAGCTCTAGCTGTGACAGTCATTTAAGGCAGGAATATCTCTAGATGCACCAAGCTCTTTACTAGTCTACTTTATTCCTCTGGGAAGAAATCATGTCTCCATAGCTTCAGTTCATCCAGCCATCCAGCTCCCTAGCTCATAGTCCTGCTAACAACTAAACTCCTATGCTCCCAGCCTCATCTTCGTCCTCTGTATCCTCTTTCAACATCTCTGCTACTCACTACTCCTAGCACTCAGAAAACTCTACCTGAGATCTGCTTACCCTCTATGGAACCTCTGTCTTGCTCTCTTCTCTTTCGCCATGTCATTCTGTGCATTTCTACAGAAAATGCCTGCCCTTTCTTTCCCTGGGCATGTGGTTCTCTGCCTCCTCAGGAATATTATTCTTCCTCTCACCTTGATATGTAAAAACCTCTTTTGTTCTCTGTCAGTTGCTCTGGAGAACCACTAGGCCTCAGGTCAGGGGCATGGCCTGAGCTTCATTTGCACAAGAAGAAAAGCTATGAGTCTCCAGCCAGCTTGTCTCCTAGGCTCAGCTGGGGCATTAGTAACCTAGAAGTTCGGTGGGTATGAAAATTTTTGGGCATGCAAGAATTTCATAGTAGAAGACAGATGGAATATTAAAGGCTGGATAGCACCAAATATTTATAATAAACGGCTTGCCTCTTGATAGACCCTTGGCCAGTCAAAGTATAGCTTTAATACACAGCTGAATCTCTATGATATATTCTTGCAGCCTGCAAGAGGTATATTGTAGATGTAATTCAGTGTAGATGTAACCAACGGTTTTATCAGACAAGAAACACAGAGCCGATTCAGAGAAGAAAGCTAAGAGGTCAGAGCCAAGAGCCTCACCCTTCCTGATTCAGGGATCCTCCTCAGCCAAGAGAGCTCTCCGAAAGAGAGCCCTACTTCCTGTGTGTCTGTCTCTCTAGTCTCCTTGCTCTGGCTTCTGATTGATTGTAAACCCAATCATGTGACTGCCTCGTCACTGCCTGTATGTACCGCCCTCCAGGTCCTTAAAGGCGTACACCACCACTGCCACGCACTTGCTATGGCTCTAATAGCTCTGACCCCAGGCAACTTTATTTATACCACCACATTTCCCCTTTTCTAAGTTAATAAAAAGGAAAAAAAAGAAAAAGGTTATAACTAACAAAAGAAAAACTACATACAAAAGTACAATAACTATACACAATGTATACAAGCAACAAATGTCCAAATAATTTCTAGTCCATTCTTCTTGGCTGTGTATATATGGCTTCATCTCAGCATCCCGTTCTCCTCCACATCCCTCTGTCAAATGCCATATTCTGTAGATCTCTGAAGGGTTTGAAGATGACCTGTCTAAAATATATCTGCTCAATTTTTAAAACATATCTAATATGACTACAAGTTTTATTGTAATGTCTAACTACTAACTTTCATTTCTTTATATCCTAATAGTTGGTAATAATAACATTCAAGGATCAGAAAATTGCATTGTTAAATGAACGGTATAAGTACAATTAGAAATATACATATAGCATTTTCTAACAATATCAATTCCAATATATATAACTTGTATACAATATAAAACAATCCAATCCAATGTAAAATACTTAAAACTAGTAATTGTCTTTTTCTTCTTCTTTCTTTTTTTTAAATAAGAACCTTAAATCTAATCTCCTTTGCTTAGCCTTTTTCCTAACCCTTGACAACAACTTGTAACCAACCCCCTAAACAATGAAAATTATCCCAGACCCAAAACCCATTAAAAAGACCAAAAAACCACCTGTCCCACACCACCTCTTTGGGAATGTGGGCGTCGTATTCTTAAAATTGCTTCCTGCTGGGTATGGGCGAAGTTATCTTTATCCTGAAAGAAAAATTTTAGGTTAATTGTCAAATTCTAGGAAAGGTAACCATATCCTTCATTATCCAGTCTGTATATAATGCCAAAGTTCAGGGTTTATCTCAAGTCCTTATTCAAGTAGTCTTTGAGACTGGATCATCTCAGCTAGTCATCTCAAAATTACTCTGAGCACCTTGTAGTTCAAAGCTGATCAGTTGTCTCATCTGTCCAGTGTTCTTCAGATTCCTTAACCTTCATTCTCCTAAAAGACAAAAACAAAAACCTTTCCCCAAGACTAATTTTGGGGATGTTCCTTTTTGGCAAGTTATTATCTGATTAAATGAAAAGACATGTGTTACTGGTATAAGTTAGTTTAAATTGGATGTTCATGTTGGTTGATGAACTATCACCTCCTCTAATTAAGAGGTTTCTCTTGTTCAAATTGAACCTTTATCAATTTTGATGGTACCCACGACTTATCTTCTCCTGTAGAAACAAAAGCAAAACCTCGTCCCCAACGTAACACATACCCTGGTTTCCATTCTGAGGTCAGCACATCCTTAAAGTATATAGGCTGATTTAATTCTGTAGTTTTTTCTATTATCCAATGTCTCTCTGCAGCTGTTGTTCCTTTCTCATTGGCATTAAGAAAATTCAAAGTTAATAGAGCATTATGCAGTCTGTTTCTGGGGGTTTTTTGTTACCCCTTTCTGTTTATTTAGCATATCCTTTACAGTTCTGTTTGATCTTTCTATAACTGCTTGACCTGTAGGATTATGTGGTATGCCTGTAATATGCTTTATATTGTAATAAGCAAAAAACTGTATCATTTTAACGGAGACATATGATGGAGCATTATCAGTTTTGATTTGTGCAGGTATACACATGATGGCCATAACTTCTAGCAAATGAGTAATTACAGAATCAGCTTTTTCAGAACTCAAAGCAGTTGCCCACTGAAATCCTGAATAAGTATCGATAGTGTGGTGTACATATTTCAGTTTTCCAAATTCTGCAAAGTGAAACACGTCCATCTGCCAGATTTCATTCCTTTGAGTACCTTTTGGGTTACATCCTGCTGGTAATGGCGTTTGATTGTAGAAGGAACAAGTAGGACATTTCTTTACTATTTCTTTGGCTTGCTGCCAGGTTATGGAAAAATCCTTTTTTAAACCTTTACTATTGACATGATGTTTTTTATGAAATTCTGAGGCCTCCAGCACATTTCCTATCAATAATTTATCAATCTCATCATTGCCTTGTGCTAGAGGGCCTGGCAGACCAGTATGGGATCGAATGTGAGTTATATATAAAGGATGACTCCTTTTCCTGATTGTATCTTGTAATTGAATAAATAGTGAAGTTAATTCTGAAGCATCAGGGATAATTTCTGCAGTCTCGATATGTAATACTACTCTTTCAGCATACTGAGAGTCAGTTACTATGTTGAGAGGTTCTGAAAAATCCATTAATACCAACAGAATAGCATACAATTCTGATTTTTGAACTGAATTATAAGGACTTTGAACCACTTTACTTAAATTTTCTGATTTGTAACCTGCCTTTCCTTGTTTGTTGGCATCTGTATAAAATGTACGAACTCCAGATATGGGTTTTTCCCGTACAATTCGAGGCAAGATTCAATCAGCTCTCTTTATAAGATCAATTCTATCGCTTTTGGGATATTTGCTGTTAATTTCTCCCAAAAAATTACTGCAAGCCCTTTGCCAAGGTTCACTTTCTGTCCATAATTTTTCAATATCCTCCTTAGTTAAAGGTACGACAATTTCTGCTGGGTCTATTCCTGCTAATTGACGAAGTCTCAATTTTCCTTTCCAAATCAAGTCAGAGATTTTTTCCACATAAGTTTTTAATTTTTTATTTGGTTTATTTGGTAAAAATATCCATTCTAATATAATATCTTCCCTCTGCATTAATATTCCTGTAGGAGAATGCCTAGAAGGTAAAATAACCAAAATGCAATCCAGCTTTGGATCAATACGATCCACGTGCCCTTCATGTACTTTCTTTTCTACCAAGGCCAATTCTTTCTCAGCTTCAGGTGATAATTCTCTTGAACTATTTAAGTCCTTGTCACCTTCTAAGGTTTTGAACAAATTATGCAGTTCATCATTTTTTACCCCAACAATAGTTCTTAGATGAGAAATATCTCCAAATAATCTTTGAAAGTCATTAAGAGTCTGTAGTCTATCTCTCCTAATTTGCACCTTTTGGGGTCTAATTTTTTGTAGCTCTATTTTATATCCTAAATAATTAATAGAATCTCCTCTTTGTATCTTTTCAGGAGCAATTTGTAATCCCCAGCAAGGCAAAATTTTCTTTACTTCTTCAAACATTCTTTCTAAAGTATCTGCATTTGAGTAAGCTAGTAAAATATCATCCATATAATGATAAATTATAGATTTAGGAAATTTTTTATGTATCACTGCCAATGGCTGTTGTACAAAATATTGGCACAGAGTTGGGCTATTCAACATTCCCTGTGGGAGGACCCTCCATTGAAATCTTTTAACCGGTTGAGAATTATTATAAGTAGGCACTGTGAAAGCAAATCTTTCTCTGTCTTTTTCTTGTAAGGGTATTGAAAAGAAACAGTCTTTTAAATCAATAACTATGAGAGGCCATCCTTTTGGTAACAGAGTAGGCAAAGGAATTCCAGATTGTAGAGAGCCCATTGGCTGAATTACTTTGTTAATTGCTCTAAGGTCTGTTACCATTCTCCATTTACCAGATTTCTTTTTAATAACAAATACAGGAGAATTCCAAGGGCTGGTTGATTCCTCAATATGCTGAGCATTTAACTGTTCTTCTACCAGCTCTTCTAAAGCCTGAAGTTTCTCTGTTGTTAAAGGCCATTGCTGGACCCATACAGGCTTGTCTGTCAACCATTTTAAAGGTAGAGCTGTTGATGTTTTTGGAAGATCATCGGTTGTTGTGCCCTGTTCTTGTATAACATGGGTGGTTGGTGACCATTCAGAATATAGCCTTCTAATATTTCTCTCAGAAACATGTGCTAGTTTATGATTTGTTTCTGAGATTGGAGGGATGTTAATCTGAGTATTCCATTGTTGCAACAAATCTCGACCCCACAGGTTCATAGCTATGTTAGCTACATATGGTTTCAATTTTCCTCTCTGTTCCTTCTGGACCTATACATTTGAGCCATCTTGCACTCTGTTTCACCTGAGATAATGTCCCAATACCTAACAGTTGAACGTTTACCTCCTGAAGAGGCCAAGTTGGATGCCAAAATTCTGGTGCAATTATGGTAACGTCCGCACCTGTGTCTACCAGACCAGACAACAAAACACCATTTATTTTTATCGATAATTTTGGTCTTTGTTCATTAATAGAAGTTTGCCAAAAAATTTTCTTTATGTTTTCTCCTGAATTTTCTATTCTCTCTGTTTCATCATCCTGACCAGCATGACTTATTCCAATAGGCATTTGGCTATTTAATTGCTCTGAGTAGGGGTTTCCTCTACGACTGCAGGAAAGGTTTGAACTGGATTTGCTATTGGGGCCTGAGGCCCCTCTGGGAGTTTCCCGAAGACTGAGGCAAAGGATTACCCTGTCTGTCCCTTGTTGATCTACATTCGTTGGTCCAGTGTTTTCCCTTACCACACCTTCTGCATACTCCAGAAGGAAGGGGCCTTCTGTTGCCATTGTTCCTTGAGGAAACATTGTTTCTAGGAATGACCTGTTTACAGTCCCTTCTCAAATGTCCTTGCTTTCCACATCCAAAACATCTAACATTCCTCAAACCTTTTGAAATTGCTTCTCCTACCCATGTATCATCATGCTCATGAGCTTCAACATTAACTGTGTCTCTAATCCAATCTTCCAAAGGTGCAGATCTTGCCTTTAACGGCCTGATTATTGTTTTGCATGCTGCATTCGCATTCTCACAGGCCAAAGTTTCAATTATTATCTTACCAGCTTCTGAATCTGGGACCATTCTCTTTACTGCTGAAGCCAGTCTTTGTAAAAAATCTGTGAAAGATTCTTTTGGGCCTTGTACAACCTTTGTAAATGACTCAGTTTTTTTTCCTGGTTCCTCAACTCTGTCCCATGCATTCAAGGCTGCTGTTCGACATAAAATTAGGATTTGGACATCATATAAACATTGTGCTGGTGCTGAAGCATATTGACCTTCTCCAATAAGCTGATCCTGGCAGACTTGTATTCCTTTATCCCTCCACTGTTTTTCTATGTTTTTAGCTTCATCCTTGAACCAAGTTAGCCACTGAAGCCTTTGACTGGGTTCCAGAACAGCTTGTGCCAGCTCCCGCCAATCCTGTGGTACAATCCTATTATATGTTGACCAAGAGTTTAACATTTGCTTTACATATGGGGAATGCATGCCATAAGATACTATTGCCTCCTTAAACCTTCGTAAATCCAACATTTCGATTGGAGCCCAAATATTTTGTGTAGTCATTTGATCAGGCAACTGCTGTACGGTTACTGGACAAACTAAGGGTGACTGTGTGAAAACAGGCTTTCTTTCTGTAACCCTATGATCCAATCTTGAAGCAACTTCACTGTTAGTTTCTTCTGTCTGAGTTTTTACAGGTGTATCAAGTTTTTCTAAAGCTGTCACCCTGGCACTTAAATTGACTATCTTCTTAAATAGTAAAATAAGAATAAATATAGTAATAAAATGCATAATTCTATCAACATTAATCTTCTCATATAGCTGTTCCATTGTTAGACTGTCTAAAATTGCAAACAAAGCCCAATTTTCTTCCAATGAACACAGAAAACCCATTCTTTTTTTTTTTTAAATGTGGAAAAAAATTTCTCTTTTAAATAGTTTCCTTTAAAATATTGGATAACCAAGTCCTCGTTGAACAGTACAAATCCGAGGGAATTTCAAAACAGCCACCTAGTGTCTGAGGTGTGAATCCAGCTCAGCAGTTAAACGGTTTTTAACGGATTCTTGTCACGTTGGGCGCCAAATGTAGATGTAATTCAGTGTAGATGTAACCAACGGTTTTATCGGACAAGAACACAGAGCTGATTCAGAGAAGAAAGTCAAGAGGTCAGAGCCAAGAGCCTCACCCTTCCTGATTCAGGGATCCTCCTCAGCCAAGAGAGCTCTCCGAAAGAGAGCCCTACTTCCTGTGTGTCTGTCTCTCTAGTCTCCTTGTTCTGGCTTCTGATTGGTTGTAAACCCAATCATGTGACTGCCTCGTCACTGCCTGTATGTACTGCCCTCCAGATCCTTAAAGGCGTACACCACCACTGCCATGCACTTGCTATGGCTCTAATAGCTCTGACCCCAGGCAACTTTATTTATACCACCACAGTATATTGCATGTTAACAAGCAGACTAATGGACATGAGACAACAAACTCTTTAAGGAGGTAATAGTTAAGCCATGGACTGTTGAATAGATATCTAACAATGTGATGTTTACTTTGTATTGAACAAAGTGTATAACAAGAACAAGAAAAGCAAAATTGGGGGTCCAAAAGGGTAACTAAGTAGTGATTTGTAAGGACAAATAAAATATATACACATTTGGATTCTGAATGGTTTCATATAGGAAATTTATCTTATCTGCATTTAAATTTTTAGTATGTAGAATAATACCCCAAATAGATATTTGATATATGAAACAAAGAAAAACTGCCTCAGTAGTCTGAAACCTAGGAAAGGAGGTAACAATGTAGCTGAATGTATCAATGTGTTATGGGTATAAAGTATTTTCCTCACTGTTAATTCCAGATGGCTTCTCATAAATTGCCCAAGGAAGTCTTAAATATGAGAAATCTAAAGTAACTTGGTGGGAGGGCAAAAGCTTTGTCTTCAAGGACACCTCTCCCTCTCCAAACAAATCCAGGAAAAGTTGCAATGGTGTTTGTGTTAGCTATCCACAAGTGAATGAAACATACAGTGTACCATGATGTAGTCATGGCATATCATATACCCAGCACTTAAGTCAGGAAGATGAAGTAAGATCAAGAACAACAAAAAGAGACACAGGCACTCTCAAAGTTGTCTATTTTTGTCTTGGAGTTACTGCTTCACAGCTATTAGTTACATGTCCGTATTTCCTAACTATAGTTTTCTGTAACATAAGGATCTTACACATGATTCCAGGAGCTCCAGAAGTGAACATTGAATGTTTAACAGGTCACATATTATGGTAGAAACTTAGTTGACTTTACTGAGAATAAGTGATCCAGTTCATGTCACTCCGCTTTGCTGCCTGTAGCATTGCCTTCAGTTGTGCTTGGACATCAGCAAGCTTCTGTCGGTCTAAGCTACCATGAAAACGCCATTGTTCATAACAATGTACAGGGATAGGGTAAATCACGTATTTCAACTCCATCAAAGGTGTTAAGTAATGAAGGATTCTCATAAGCATAGGCATCGAAATGGGGTTAGAGACAAAGCTAATCACACGGAGATGGGAACACTTACTTAGGGCTGGAAGGATAGCAGAGAGTGTAGCATCTGTTAAATGGCAATGATTTATAGCCAAATGCTGCAAGGTGTCTGAGAGTTTCTGCAAAAGAATCTGAAAAGGCCCACTATCATCCCAAAACATTGCATTGTTACTAAGATTCAACAGCTTGAGGTGGGTGGCCTGAGAGCTCTGGGACAGAAATTTGAGATCTCTGTAAGAAATTTCACAGAATGGCAGATACAAGAAGTCCAAATCAGGTGGTAAGGCTCTGTGGAGAGAAAACAAAGATAGAATGACTCTCAGATGAGGGAAAATAGTCCGAAGAATCTAGAATAAGCTGTTTTGCACACATACATTGCAGCAGCTAACAATATGGGCTTGAATTCACTCAATAGATTTGTGACCCAGAAAAGTTACTTTTATATTTTCAGATAGAATTTATATCCTTGAGAATTTTCACAGTATATTAATATAGAGATTTGTGCCAAAGATTTAGTGGAAAATATTTTCTACTTAGTAATTACAATATAATCAAAGGCAGAGGAGCAACCAATTGGAAGCTCCCTGTGGCCAGTCCACAAGTGACAGCCTCTACAGTCACGGCCTGAACCTTGGAGATTTTCCTAATGCTCTGACATTACTGTCTATGGGTAGATGGCTATGTGCACCTGTGCCCAACCTGAAGTCTTTCTCTCAATTCCTCCTCTTCATCTCTCGATGACCAGAGGAGGACTGCATTGTTCTTTTCAATTTTATACTTCCGGAATGAGCACAGTGGCTGCACTTGCTCAGCTGACTAAGGTTTTTTTTATCCTGTTTTTCTCCTCAGACTATGAGAGAGACTTTTTTTGTATGGCTACTTTTAAATTCTCTGGAGGGCAGAGATAAAAGGCATAAAGGGTTTTAAGGATCTCAGGAATTCCCAGGGATGATTTCTCCCCTATCTTAACAGGCTGGCAGTTCAGGAACCCAGGTACAAATCCCAAGCCCTCACCTGAGTAGGCTGGCCAGATGATCTGTGAGGCTGACGGAAGACAAGTTGAACTCTTTCAGGCAGTTCATCTGCCTAAGACAGTTGAGAAACATTTGGAAGACTTTCCCATGCAAAGACCTAAAAGTGATTTTAGACAGACTAAGGCTGTCCAGATAGATCATGTGAGCCAAAATGGTGGTAACTTCACTCAGTGAAGCCTGATCAACTGCCAGGTTATGAATGCATGTCAGATCTAAAAACTTCAGAGTGTTTCTGGCATAAGAAAATTTATCAATTTGCAAATCTCGACAGCAGAGGTGTAATGACCCTGAACTCTGTTCAACTTTATTCAGAAGCAAAGCAAAAAATTCCCTTTCTCTCAAGGTGCCATCGAGGGATAGGTCCACTAGTATTTCCATAGACTGCCTTGAGGATTGACTCTTAGGCTTTGAATTGACAACACTGCACTGGCTTTCTAACTTCAGAATAGAGCGTACAGAGTGAGTACAGCCATGAAAACAAGTAGGCGATCTGATTCCAAATTCAGGGCATGTTGTCCTGCAGTCAACACCCTGCCTTACATCCAGGATCCTCAGTTTAGGGCTCCTGTAGGGGGAAGAGGAGATAAAACATCTAAGAGATATGCAAATTTTAATGTAAACCCACAGGGTCAACAATGGCATGTAGGGACTTGGTCTGTATTCTTTATGCCAAACACTAACAAGTTCTATATCATGAAAATTCAACATCCTTTAATTAGTTTCCCCATCTTTTATTCTCCTTAAATCCTCTCCAATCTTAAAGTTGGTGTCTTTCTTCTGTGTAATAATACCTGTTATGTAAATCCATCAATGATACCCTCAATAACATAAATTTCATAATGAACATTGAATATATCGGCCTTTAGTGTGTTACCAAGTTTTGGACCAACTGCTTCACACATAAATCTTCAACATTCACTAGTTACTACCTTTGGAAGAGTAGCAGGCTGTGAAATAATCTACTCTGTCTTACCATGTCTTTACTATACAAGGTCTTACCTAGCAGCCGAGTTCTGGACAGGTAGGAACTGAAGACTCTCAACCATGGCTTTTAGGAGTTCCCGTTGAGGTTCCTGTACACTCAATGTTCCAATGTGGAGACAGGCAAAGGGCCAAACCTTCACCATTTCTGTCAGTGTCTTCCTATATCCTCCCATGAAGGCAGCAGAGAACAATGGAACAAAAAGCTCTTTGGGGATCTCCCCGAGGGAATGAATTGCAACAGGTTCATTGCTCAGTAGACTCTGTATAGCAAGGTCCAACAGCGTAGATGGGTCCCTTTCATCCATCATCATAAATAAACCTGCATCAGGATGAGAGATACTTAGAAGTCCTGAGAAGACACCCTCAGACTCTTTTTTAAAATGAATGTGAGCAATGTAGAAAATATATTAGTCACAGAATAATTTTTATGAGACTGATAACCATATCTAGAGACCTCTACTGTAGGCATAGATTAGAAACTGATTGTTATGAGTGTACAAATATGTGTGTATACAAACGTGTATGTGTGTACATGAAAGACTAGCATTAGAAATAAATGGTTAATAGAAGATAAAGTTAGTTATCTATCTACCTGATACCCCGTATTTCCCCTCAAAAGATACAAAGCATTATGAATGAAATTTTAAATATACATAATATTGATATAATCATCATTATCTTGGAAACAGAAAATAACAAAACATCAAAATGACAATTATTAAAGAGAAAAAGATTGAAATTGCAGCCAGTCCAACTTCATTACCACACATTTTGTGTAGTGAAGCAGACGGACAAAAACTTGCAAGAGATAGAAATGAAGAAATATAATTAGGGTCTTGAACTTGACATAAAACCTCAGACAGAAAAATTAGGTCTGAAATAAGCCTAAAATAAAAAAAATATATATATGTCCCAATGTTAAAGGAAGCAGCTACCATTTAGAGAAGGGACACTCCATTAAAAAGTCCAATTTAAATCCTTAATGTTTTCCCCCATATTTCAAAATCAAAAAGCAGTCAAACTGAAAACAGAACAGTGATTCCTTGGGTCTGGAAAGAGTGCCATAGTTGAGGATTGAGGGTGAAAAAACATAGTTGTATCTGATAAAAGTAAGCTAGAAACAGTTGTGGAAATACCACAATGACTCCCATTCAGATGTGTGATCAATATATGTTACCAACTAAATGAATGGCATTAAGTAACAGATGTGAATGATCTGAAACGTCAGTGTTTGAACCATAGAGCTTATGGGGAAGAATAAAAGCTGAGAGATGGGAGAAGCATTGCCGGGAACTTTGGTAATGGTGATAAAAGAAACAAAAGCAGGAAATAAGACTCTTGTAATATATAAGAAACAAAATCAGAGTGTTCATAACCTTTCTCTCTACCATAAAAAAATGGCAAAATGAACTAGATGGCACTAAGTGCCAGAACATAGAATGATAAAAATAGATATTATATAAAACAATGCAATATCATACAAATGAGTAAAATTACAAGCCAAACCATTAAGACCATCAAAAAACAAAAATTCTGTTTCTTATCACATACCTAGTCTAGGGCACTTTACTATGAACCTGTACACATTCAGACACTGTCCTTGGACAGAATAACTTGCCACTCAGTCACTGTCCTTGGATAGAATAACTTGCCACTCAGTCACTGTCCTTGGATAGAATAACTTGCCACTCAGTCACTGTCCTTGGATAGAATAACTTGCCAACTGAGGTAAAATTCACCCTGGTCAAAGGCAAAGAAGAATTACATCAACTTGAGACTTCTTAGGATTGCAATCCCAGGAGACAACATTCAAGTAATCCTGAAAACTATGTTCCAAGGTTCTAAACATTGGGCTCCTTTTACAGTGTAAGGGGCAAGAGAATTTAACTGCACCCCTTTTGTCAAGAACTGTGATTCACTTGTCTGAAGTAAAAGTCAAACTTGCTTGTAGGAAAGGGACTGGGCAGACTCAGGAAGCAAGGGTGATGATATCACAAACTGTTACAAACACTAGTGAAATTTGTTTTAAAAGTTGAAGTTCATGCTAGTAGCTAAGGTCAGCCTGTTCTTGAGTGAATATGTAAATATTCAGACAGTATAGTTCAAAGTATTAATAGTGCCTGAAGTCTGGTTTAACAACGGTTCTAGGTCCCATTTTAAGAGTGCCAAAGCAATGCTGCTGCTGTGATTTTATTTTCCCTGACAAGCCTCGTATCAAAATTATGTCTGTTTTCCCTGATATAGACATTTAATTCAATTGCAAAAATATCTGCAAACATTTAATTGAATTAAAAAACTTGGAGCACTGGCTGCTCTTCCAGAGGACCCGGGTTCAATTCCCAGCACCCACAAGGCAGCTCACAACTGTCTGTAACTCCAGTTCTAGGGGATCCAACACCCTCACACAAAATATATACCAGCAAAACACCAGTGTACATTAAGTAAATAAATAAATCTTTAAAAAAAAGAAATAAGAGCTGGAGATATGGTTCAGCAGTCAAGTAAGAATTGACTGCTCTTTCAGACCCAGGTTTGATTCCCAGCATCCACATGGTAGCTCACAACCATCTGTGACTTTAGTTTCAGGGGATACAAGACCCTTTATGACATCCATGGGAACCAGATATGCACAGGTGCACAGATGTGCATGCAGGCAAAATACCCAAACACATAAAGTGAAATAAAAAAAAAAACTACAAGAATAGACATCCCAATGGATTAGCCTAAACAACCTAGAAATACAAGTCAACACCAGTGGAAATTAGTGCTTAATAAAGGTGGCCTGCAACATCGCTGGAGCAAAGGGGAGTATGAGACAATTAGAATAAACTCTAAAATAGATCTATAAAATGTGCCATTTACATACATAATAACATAGGTTAACGGTCTAAGCAAAAAGTTAAACCAAGGACTAGAGAACCGTCTTAGCAACAGTTAAGAGTATGTGCTGCTCATCTGGAGGAATGAGTTCAGTTCCTGGCACCTACATGGATGTTTACAACTGCCTGTATAACTCCAGTTCCAAAGACTCCAACATCCTCTTCTGGCTTGCAAGGGCACCAGTCAAACACGTGATGCACATACATACATTCAGGTAAAACACTCATAAACATAAAAGTAATTTTAAAAGAACTTAAACCACACAGCTTCTTGAAGAAAATATGGCAGCTCTTCTTTAACTTCACCAGAGGAAAGGATGTTCTAAATATCACTCAAATTCTAGAGGCAAAGAAAGAAAGAAGTAATTTGGTCACATAAAAATGAAAGTATTTCAAAGTATGAAAGTCACAATTAAATCAAAAGGCAGCTGGAAAAATTTCAGAGACAACTGGAATGTGCTAATTATCTACAGATATCTAAAACTGAAAGACAATGGACCAGAAATTTGGTATAAAAATTAGGAAAAGATGTGAATTAGTAATTCATGCAAAATAACGTAAAAGTATAGTACACAAATGCTAAAAAGCTCCATTTTAATGGCCATTAGGCATGTGTATATAAAAACAATTGTGTGCTTATCATTTAGTGTCAGGTCACCTACAGGCAAAATGTTTAAAGTAAAAGCAGCACATTGTGTTAATGGGACTGTGAGAAGCGGCCATTCTCACGCATTGCTAGTGGAAGTGAAAACTAGGAAAATGATTCTGGGACAAAATTTTAAACTGTCTAACAAAACTACGTATGATCTTAAATTTGACTCAATAATCCTACTGCAGGGCCTATGAAGATCTATTTCCATAAATACAAAAATCCATCTGCCCAGAGATATTCATAGGAGCATTAAAAATGTCAAAATATTAAACACAATTTAAAACAGACCTAGGTGACTATCTAAATAAAAAGACAGTATGCTCATACAAATGTGTCTGATACAAATGTGAAAAAGGGTAACGAAAATCTCTATGAAATGGCACGGTGTCATTCCTACAAATGCTGTTATGTGAAAAAAATAGAAGGATGGTTTATCTTGTTACCTTACTATATAACAAAACATGTAATTTCTCCTTTTGCAAAGTACAGGAGAGAGGAGTCCGTAGCTGAATGCAGCAGTTATCCCTACAGGAGGAGAGCAGGGACGAAATGGGAAATCAGGACAGGGTAGAAGGCAGGAGGGAGGAGTGGCACTTCCCCCAGTACACAGTTTTATATAACTCGGGTGTTTGGAATAATAGCAATTTTCATGTAGCCAAAACACACAGTTACCCTTTTGTATCTTTAGTCCTGGACTAACAGATTCCACCCACCACTGATAGAAAAAAAATACTCTGAAAAACCTCTCTGGAGTGGATATGTGCAAGATGTCTTCTTGCCTCCATTCCCTAAGTAATATAGCACAATAATTCACATAGCATTTACATTGAATTGGAAACAGTAAGCAATTTATAGATGAATTAATGTATAATGAGGAACACAGTACCTTATATGCCAATACTATACCTTAGGATACAAAGATCATGAACTTACACAGAATTTCAGTGAAAACGCACTGACAGATTTCTGGAACCAGTGCACTGTTGACAGCAAGGAACAAGTAAAACTATTTAAAAAAAACAGAATATGGAGGTGACTGAAGCATTAACAACTTAACTATACTTTGGGGGATGCCTACATGTGTATGTGTGTGCATGGGTGCATGGGTGCATGTGTGCATGGGTGCATGTGTGCATGGGTACATGGGTGCAAAGACAGCCATCGGCATCAGTTGTCTCCCCGTCTCATTCCTCCCTGCATTTGGCTATAAGGTTTCTCACTGAGACTGAAACTCATTGATTTGGCCAGGATGACTGACCAATGAGTACAGGGATTCCACTTGTCTCTGTCTTCCCCTCACTTCCCACAGCACAGGGAGTATAGATGTTCACAGCCATGCCTAAATGTTACATTACCTAAGCTTAGAACCCCTCATCCTTGTGTGGCAAGTACTTCACCAAGTGAGCATCTTCCCAGTTCCTAAACTGACTGTATAGTAAATAAACATAACCACAATAGAGGAATGACTAAGAAAACGGTTTGTGAGGAAACTTTGCAAAGCACTGAGTTAACTTTTTTCTTCAAGGTGAAGACTGAAAGAACTGTACAAAGACATCTGTTAAGTCATTTTTGGGGTGGTTTTTTTTTTGAGACAGGGTTTCTCTGTGCAGTTTTGGTGCCTGTCCTTGATCCCACTCTGTAGACCAGGCTGGCCTCGAACTCACAGAGATCCGCCTGGCTCTGCCTCCCATGTGTCACTGCTGCCCGGCCTAATAAGTCATTTCTAACAGAGATATTGGTTAGTAATTGTGAAACTACCCTGTACATACTGACTAGGAATGAAAAAATAAGTAAATATATCAAAGATGATACAAAGTAGATCAGAAAAAGTAACTTACAGATAAGGCTAGAATAGACTGGAATCTCATGGATTTGAGTCCTATCAACACATACAGTTAAGTGAAGAAATACATAAACATGTTGATATAAACATGGTTAAGTAAACACAATATACATCCCACCTCTGTCTACTCACAGGACCTAGCAGAAGTGAAACCCACTTAAAAATGAACATACACAAAGGCATTAGTTTGTAAATATCATTCTTAAAGTGAAAAAAAGACTCCTTGAGAAAGTGCACTTAATCTAAGATAGTGGTGATGAAATGTATAAGATGCCCTTGAAAATTTTATAGAGACAGAAAATGCATGTAAGAAAGAAATGTGAGTATAAAACTAACTAAAAGGCAAACCCAATGAGCAAGGCTAGAACAGTTTAAGGCACAAAACTATATTTTAATATGATTATAATGTAAGATATATTCATTACTCATAACCAAATAATAATATAAATAAATTAAACAAATAAATGAATGGGGTGAAGAAAAGATAGCTCCTCCTTTAAAGGAATTCCAATCAATATATATCATAAGAATGAGGAAATATGAAGATCAGCATTAGGTAACATTTGTTCCAGGCTAGGTCCCTAGAAAAGTTCTAAATATAGTAAGTCAGAGTCTGAGAAGATAAAGGCTATTTTATATCCTAAACTGTTTCCTTCACCAGGCTATTTCAAAAGGAGGTAACAGTAGCCTTGCACTGGAGCAACATAAATGTTTACATTTAATGATGAGATTAAAGTGAGCATTATCAGTAATGCAACATATGTATGCAATGTCACTACCCTGATAGGAAGCAAGACAGGAAAAAAAATTGCTTTTGTGGTAATGTGGTATGAGATTTAAAATGAAATACCAAAGGTGTGCATGCTTTGCCATCAGGAGGAAAAACCAAGTGGACTTCTGCAGAACAACGAGTTGTCCTCCTTACTGTTTTCCCACGGAAAGATGATCCCTAGCTAAAGTAGCCTCTTTCCTTAGCATGTGGACTGCAACACTCTGTATGCCTGAGTATCACATTTCAATTTCCCACAAACCCACAAGATTGTTCAAGCAGGCAAATCATCTTTGTATTAGCCAGGTTATTTTGTTGCCTTGTTATTATTAAGATTGTCGACACAACAATTGCTTGCTGATTTCCTTCCACTTTGTGGGTTTTCTTACCATGTGAAATCCACCAGTCTTAGGCTGCATGTGTAACTAGTAAACTTCTATATATTTTATCTGTTCAGTGTCAGGTATCATACACTTGCCCACTCAAAATATTATGGAAGGCATCCCTCCTGCATAAGTAGGATGAATGAGAGGACAGAAAAACAGGTAATTTTTTGCCAAAAATGCATAATTTCAATCTAATCATTAGAAGACAGGAAAGTCAGAGTGAAGCTGACAGACTATAAACTGGCTCCATGTCAAATCCTAAACTGAAGAGCCAGTATAAAAGTTAGACAGGGCGGCCATGTCCGCATATGATCCCAACATCTGGGAGGTGGTGACAAAGGATCAGGAGTTCAAGGTCATTGTTGACCACATAGGGAGTTTGAGGCCAGCCTGGGCTATATCTGACCCTGAATCTAAATATATAAGGAAATACCCAAACAGACAACACATAAAAAGAAAGAGTCATGATAAGAAAGGATGGACTCGGGCTGGAGAGATGGCTCAGTGGTTAAGAGCACTGACTGCTCTTCCGGATGACCCAGGTTCAATTCCCAGCACCCACATGGCAGCTAACAACTGTCTGTAACTCCAAGATCTGACACCCTCACACAGACATACATGCAGGCAAAACAAATAAATAAAGAAAAGTAAATAAAAATAAATAAATTATTAAAAAAAAAAGAAAGGATGGACTCTATTTAAAAGACAGGATGAAAGGAGCACTGAAGCATCAGAAATCACCAAAGATGCAGTATGGAGAAACAGAAAGGCCATGCAGCCCAAAGCAGCTAGTACCACAAAACAACATCAGCTTCCTGTCAGGACTGGTGAAGGGAAAAGGCTCATCCAAAATGTAAAAGAGGAGACCCCTAGTAAAGAGACTAATATTTCTATTTTATTTTATTCTAATTTTATTTTCTGTGTGGGTGTTTTGCCTGCATGTATGACTGCTCATCACACATGTATCTGAATACCTGTGGAAACCAGAAGAAGGTGTTGGATCCCCTGGAACTAGAGTTACTGACAGTTGTAAGCCACCATGTAGGTACTAGAATTGAACTCAGGTCCTATGAAAGAGCATATTTTAACCATTGAGCCTGTTCATCCCTGAGACTGGGATTTTTGTGGAAAGAACATGCTTACCATTTTCACAATCCTTAAATTGAGTTGGTAAATCTGGGATGACACTGATTGTTGCAGAATATTACTTTAAGGTGTGCTACTTTTGTTTATGCTGCATTTGTTTAGCTCTGTGAAGCTGTGTTACTGTGCCTGCCTAAAACTTGGTGATCTAATAAAGAGCTTAAGAGCCAATAGTGAGAGAGGAGAGAGAAATAGGCAGGGCTGGCAGGTAGAGAGTATAAATACAAGGAGAAATCTGGGAGGAAAGAAGTAGCTGCCAGAGAAGGAGGAATACCCAGGGGACAGCCACCCAGCTACATAGCAAGCTACAGAGTAAGAAACAAAGAAAGGTATACAGGAATAGAAAAGGAAAAGCCCAGAGGCAAAAGGTAGATGGGCTAATTTAAGGGAAGCTGGCTAGAAATAAGCCAAGCTAAGGCTGAGCATTTATATATGTGTGATTTATTTGGGAGCTAGGTGGCGGGACCCCCCAAAAAGAACAAAAACAACAACAACTGATCCACATGTGTGATAAATGATCATGAAGAAAAAATCTGATTTTTTCCCCCTAGTATCCCAAAGGTTTGTCCATCCAGGTGTAATTTCGAGAGAGGCCAACTATTTAAGACGAAGTTACTCTGGTAAATGAGAAGGACTAGAGAGAGTCTGCCAGACCAGCTTTGTGGGAGACACCTGTCGAAGGCAGTGATGGGCTGGGTGAATGACAGACAAGGACACACTATAAAATGTAGACAGTAGCCGGGCGGTGGTGGCACACACCTTTAATCCCAGCACTCGGGAGGCAGAGCCAGGCGGATCTCTGTGAGTTCGAGGCCAGCCTGGGCTACCAAGTGAGTCCCAGGAAAGGCGCAAAGCTACACAGAGAAACCCTGTCTCAAAAAAAAAAAAAAACCAAAAACAAAACAAACAAAAAAAATGTAGACAGTAGATCCTCTGGAAATGAAGGGCCCACTGCTCTGAGGTCCTATCACTTGTGTGTTCATGAGCAATCACCACCACCTGGTGATGACTGAGGACATTGGTGATCCCATGATTGAGGTTGGGGAGCAGTTCTACATCTGCAGCCACTTACCTTCTGTGTGGTTCAACGCTGGTGAAATGGAGAATCCTGAGTTGCAGGTCCACGAAGGCCTCAGGGTGCAGCAGCCTCCTCCCTCTCACAGATGGTCTACTGTTGAGTGAGAAATGAATGCACTAAGACCCAAATTCCAGCACAAATCTCAGTGCTCTATTTCCTTCCCCTAGTCTTAAAAGACACTCATAACATACACCCTGACATGGATATTAGCACACTCAGCATTCATAAACTGGAGAGTCTCTGGAGCGAGGAAGAACCCAGTCTTCGCAGAGATATCAAAACAATTTGTGTCTCAGAGAATCCTGGGACACAAAGAAGGGAGGTTCCTAAATGAAAGACAGCTACATTAGACAACTGAAGTTTGACTAGTAGGGGCTTCAGTACAAGCCTAAAGTTTATCAAGGGTAAGAGAATCCAAATTCTGAGCTGGAGAGATGATGGCTCAGCAGTTAAGAAAATTATTGCTCTCATGAAAAACCTGACCAGGTTTGGCTCGCAGAACCTACTTGGCAGCTCACAACCATTTGTAACTTCAGTTCCAACTTCCACGGGCTCCAGCACACTTGTGTTTCATATAAACTCATGCAATGACACACACACACACACACACACACACACACACACACACACACACACACACACATACACATTAAAAATAAACAATTTTAAGAAAGATAGTCCAATTTTAGTTCCCCACCAAGTCCAACTGGCAAGCTCCAATATTAGTGGACCTAGAAATAAGCATCTCTAAGACTTGGACATTTAAAAAGTTTTGGTTTTGCCCATTGTGTTCCCTCCTTTTCTTTCCACTATGCTTCTGTATCATTGCTACTTTACAGCATTTTCAAACCTTCTAGGTTTTATCCTTTTCTTACATTTACCTAGCTGGGTTCACACATTTGTAATTATGCACTCCTATCATTGTCTCTTCCTCTTTCCCCTCCTCTTCCTCACATGCTTCCCCTTTTTCCTCCTCCACTTTCTTTCATTCAGCATTGCTTCTTCTTAGGTTCCTCCCACCCTACTCAGTTCATTTAGTTCATTTACTATAACCACATGGACCCCCATTCAGTTTTAACCTCATAGTTCACTGCACACTGTTTTTGATTCCTGTTCTTTTCTCGTTTGGGCTGGGCAGTTGGAGTTAATAATTTTATGTCTTTTTATGGGCATGGTCTATATTGGTGTTACAGCTGTTATAGTAGTTATTTTTGTCCTCTCTGAACAGTAGGCTGCTCACTAGCATCTCCAAATAAAACTTGAAGAGAAACCAATAGTAAGTGTTGAAGAAATCAGACCACAGAAGCACAAGTAATATAAAAAGCAGGAAAAATGATCATAACCCCTCAAATGATAAAACTAAAGGTGATGAAGTGGTTGAAAGGCTGGGCTAAGAATTCAAACTCCACATGAAAAGATATTCAGAAATTTCAAAAAAGATACAAAGTAGCAGGTGAAGGAATCCAACTAAGGACATGGAGATGCAAACCAAAAACATACATGAGAACACAGAAAGAAACTATGAGTTTGAAAACAGACAAAAAATAGAATTATTAGAACTAAAAATAAAAAATACAAACAAAAAGCAGTATAGAAAGGTTCACCAGTGTATCAATATCAGTTAACCTAAAGAACATTAAAACTGGAAGAAAGATTGAAGCAACATAAAATAAATAGTGAAGGCAAAACTCAGAGAAGACCTAACTTAGGTCATGCAGCCTGCTCACCAGTCCACATTAAAAACATCATGATCAAGTTGGGTTCCTATCAGGGACATGGGGTAGTTCACATTACACAAATCAATAAAGACTATACAGCACATAAATACATTCAGAGCAGAGATCAGAGGATGATCTAAAATATGCAGAAAAGTGTGCTTGCTTAAGCAGGGCACATCCTAAAACTGGAAAAACACACAGAAAAGACCTTGAAAAAGCTAAAGACCGGTTAACGACAAAAGCCCTGAAGATTCTAAGAGCACACCTCAACATAAAATGGTTCTCCATAACAAACCTGTAGCTAACATTATACTAAACTGTGAGGACCAGAAACCATTTTATCTAAAGTCAAGGAATAAGACAATGGGATCTGCTCTCTAAAACCCTTTTCAATACGCTGCTTGAAGGATTTGCCCACAGCAACAATACAAAAGAAGGAAATAAGTGGGATAATGTAAAAGAAGAAGTTAACTCCAGACCTGAATAGGCAGAGGAAACAGATGGCACCCTCTCAGAGTTTTTGGTCTGAGGAAGTCAGCATCAACCAACAGCCCAACTAACAAGTCAATCAGGAGGCATCTTACCAAACACTCCTGAGGTTTCTAGGCCTGGGAACAGGAAAGAGGAAAGGCAACAGCTTCGTTCCATGCCTTGTGACTGGGGTGGACAATACTCAACCAAGGGCCACCTGTGACCCAACCAAGAGCCCTGGCGCTGGGTGATTGGGCACCATTGTGATGAAAGAGTACAGGGTGGGGAGGTGGAATAGAGGGAGAGACAGAATGGTTGGTGGGCTGGAGAGGGAGGTAGATCTGGAGAGGTGAAAGTGGTGAAAAATGGGCTGATATGAATGGCAAATTGGCCACCCGAGTCCAGGCCTGGGCTATGACCAAGGGCCAGGTCTTGGTCTGGGGCCCTGCAGCAGTCGAGGGGGGGAGGTTGTGTTGATGTCTGTGGCTCCTGTTGCCTCTGGAGGCTGTGCAGGGCCCTGTGTTCTGGGCCACCACCTGGGGCCATGTTGATGTCCAAGGGCCACTCTGCCACTGGGGCCATGCTGGTTCAAGTAACCTGCATTGCCACCTGGGACCATGGTGACATCTGTGTCCCGGGCTCCTGCCAAGGAACATGTCTGGGTCTGTACTGATGTCCATGGCCCATGTTACCACCAAAGACCACCTAGAGGCCTGGGGTCTGGACCACAACCTGTGGTCATAAGGGTGTCTGAGGGCCATGCTGCCACCAGGGACATCCTGATCTGAGTGACCTGTGCTGGCACCCAGGACCATAGTGTCGCCCATGCTGGGGTTGCTGCCAAAGGCATTGTCTGGGTCCTTGTCCCTACAACAGCCATGGTCTGGGTTGATGCCTGCGGCTCCTGTTACCATTGAGGGCCAAGTAGATGGCTGGGGTCTGGTCAACCACCTCAGACCATGTTGTTCCCTGAGGACCATGCTGCTTCCTGGGCCTTACTGATCTGGGTGGCTGGTGCTGCCACCTCAAGCCATGGAGATGTCTAGGCCTGGGCCACTGCCTAGGGCCATGTCTGGGTCCTTGGTCCTGCTGCAGCTGGGGTCTGTGATGATGTCCATGGCCTGTGTTAGCAGAAGGGATCATTGGAACCATGACATGCTGAGCCAGCCCTACACTCCACCGGCCCTTAGATAGCTGGGCCTGGCCCTCACTGGATACCTTAGCAAGCGTTGGCCCCCTGCACTCAGGAAAAATGGCCCCATCCCTCACCACAGGTGTGCACTTCACCTGGATAGTATACTAGAGTGGACCCTGTGGTCAGGGACGCAGATGAACTGACCCTGAGGGGAGTGAGAGAAGGAGAGCTCACCCCATCCCTCCTTGTCTGCCATGTGGTGGCATTGATGAGGGAAAGATGCCCTCCCCTCTCACCCATTACCACCTGTGGCAGGTGAGAGAATGGGCCCTGGGGTCACAAGACTGGGAGAGCTAGCCCTGACCCTCACCAGCTGCAGTGCACGAGAGAGTGGGCTCTGCTCCCTGTCTGGGCAGCACACTAGAACTGACCCTGTTGTCTGGGACACAGGTGAGCCAGCCCTGAAGGTGTGAGAGCAGGAGAACTGACCCTGCCCTCCCTCCTATGCCCTCTACAGCAATCGGGAGAGCAGGCCCTGCACCTTGCCTGGGCAAAACAGTAGAACTGGCCCTGATGATATGAGTTTGGGTGTCCTGGATTTGAGAACATAAGAGCAGGAAAACTGGCCCCTCTCCTTGCTTCAGGCTGCATTGGGTGAGCTAACCTAGGCAGTGCTGGAGAACTCGCTGGTAGTGTCAATGAGGGAAAGCTGGCGGGCTGACCAACCCAGCTACTACCCCCAGGCCCAGAACCAGGACTATGAGTTAGCCCACGCCAACATCCACCTCATCTATGAACTGCTGGAGCATGTGTGGGGGACAAACCTACAGATCCAAAACAGTAGGATCTCCATGGCACAGGACAACAGGATGGATATCCAAGAGGAAGCCCAGTGAGGGCCCAGTATCAGTGGTGTAGCAGAGGCCAGAGGTCTTGAACCAGGCTAATGGCTCATAGCAATGAACACTTCAAAGTAAAGATGAATGGACTAAAGGCTAAATAAACTGTGTGACTCAACAGGCCACACTACAGCTTCCACAATGAAATTTTTCTCTCATTTATTTACATTTTGTTTTGTTTTGTTTCTTTGCTCTGTTTTGTTTTTGGTTTTTCTTCTAAATTTGATTTTGATTGCAGAGAGCAGATACAAGGGGACTAGTAGATAAGTATGATTAGAATGCATAATATGAAATCCACAAAGAATTAATAAAAGTTAAAAACAAACAAAAAAGAAGAACTTAAATAATCTCTATGGGCAAGTGATATGCTCATATGGTTACAAGAATACAAACACTCAAACACAAACACTAATATGTGCTTAACACTTCCACCAAGGAAGGAGGCTGCACAGCAGCATAAATACTGTGCAGTCCATAGTGACCCCAAACCCTGATACTGAGGAATAAATCAGAAACACAATCCCATGCACAATGTTTTCAAAAATTTGCAATACCTGGGCACAAACCTAATGGATGGAGTGAAGTACTTCAACAATCAAACATTAAATCATTGAAGAAATGGAAAGAGACACTAGAAGAGCAAAAAGCTTCCTACTCACATAGATTAGCAAAATGACCATGTTACTGAAAGTTACACACAGATGCAGTGCAATGCCTTGCAAAATCCCAATTATATTTAGCTCAAAGGAAACCAAAGTCCTAAAATGCAGGGGCAAGAACAGCAGACCATAAGTAGCCACAGCAATGCTGGGGGTGGGACAACACCTGCTCTCAGATTACACTATGGAGCTAGCAACAAAAATGAATGCTCCTGCAAAGAGAGAGATGTAGACCCCTGGAATAGTATAGAAGACTCAGAAATAAAACCATACAGCCACAGCCACAGCCACTTATGTATTTTTAAAGATGCCAAAAAACAAACACTGAGGAAAACTGCTTTCACAAATGGAGTGGGTAAAACTGGCTAACTGAATCTAAATCAATCATCATTCATCCGGTCCCTCACTCCTCAAAACTAATTCAAAATAGATCGAAGGTCCTAATGTATGACGGGACACACTGAAATCTGTAACAAAACACGAGGGAAACATTTTAAGATATAGGTGTAGCAGTCTTTCTAAAGGGGACTCTGGAAACATCTCAGGAAACAACAGTCAGAATTGACAAGTGGGATTACAATAAATTGAAAATATTCCATAGAGAGGGCTGGAGAGATGGCTCAGTGGTTAACAGCACTTGCTGCTGTTGCAGAGGACCCAGGTTCGGCTCCTGGCACCCATGTGGCAACTAACAACAGTCAATATCTTCAATTCTAGGACATCCAATACCCTTTTCTGGCCTCTACAGAACCAAGAACACACACAGTCCACTTACATACATAAAGGCAAAACACTCATCTACCTAAAAAATAAATAGCTCTTTGAAAAAAACTTCTGTAGAGGAAACAAGTAACAGTGAAAAGACAAATATCAGAACAGAAACAATCATTTCCAGCTATGGGCCTGACAACAATAATAACTACAATCTATAAAGAAATAAAAATATTAAACAAATAAAGGAACCAACAAATAGCGAATGAAGCATACTGAAATTTTACCTGCCCCCAGTCACAATGGTTCCCATCAAGAAAACAAATAACTAATGCTGGGTAGAATGTGGGAAAAAAAGAACAGTCACACATGCTATTGGATATTTTAAGAAGACAATATTACAGTGCCTTTTTCTATAAGTCCCCTACACTGTATGTACATATATATATATATATATATATGTGTGTGTGTGTGTGTGTGTGTGTGTGTATGTGTGTGTGTGTGTGTGTGTGTATAAGGATATATATATGTACATACACACATATACTTACATATACCTATATATTTATTTATACTTATATATATGTATATATGTGTGTGTGTGTAGTGTTTTGTGTAACTGTCATATGAAAACCCTGCACTGTGTACATTATATAAAATAAATAATGAGACAAAATAAAATTGTCAGAATTTTGAGAAAAAAAAATGACTGACCAGGAATCTTCAAATGTGTCAGAGTTGTGAATCCAGAGAAGATTGAAGACCTGTGTATCTAAATGAGTCTATGGAGAAATACTGGTCAAATTTAATGAAGTATCTGGAATAACATCCTGGAATACAAAGAAAATATTACTGAAATAACTCACCAAATACAAATGAAATCTGTAATTAACTTATCAGCACATCAGCAATGCTAATGTCCTAGTTTTGGTAACCTTACACTTTTATTGTCTACACTATGGAAATCTTTGTGAACACTCCCTTACAAGTCTAAAATCATTTCATAAAATCAAGATTAAAATGGTAATCTATAATTCTAGTACCAAGAAGCAGAAAGAGAAGGGATAACTAAATTTCAAGCTAGTGAGCAGATACACAGTGGCACTGAAAATAACCATCTGCCCTAAAGAGCCCATTATAGGAAATGAAATCACACTTAGTTACAATGGGTAGGTGGGCATATATTTGCTCTTCAGGTGTAAAAAACGGTTTTTAAAATATTGACTACAATAGAAATGGAAACAAATACCTATACAATTCAGTCCTTGCTGTTTTAAAAGTCTAGCACATGAAAACTAATGGCATATGAAACTAAGATGTAAATACGGAATACGGTTCTTTTGAGTTAAGGTCTCACCGCGTTGGCTATCCCAGTTGACGCAGATCTCAAAATCCTCTTATGGCTCCGGAAAAGTCACCACGCCTGGCTCAAGAATATAAGTCTTGGAAGAGGGGTGAAAGGATGTATGTAGAACTTCAAAGAGAAAGTAGGAAATGGTTAGTCACATACTTGAAGCTACCTCCACCTCGGAAGAAATTGACGCCTCAGGCGAGTTGGAACCACTGAGGGATCCATCCAGATCACAGATTAATCACTCTACCCTGGCCATTTAGCCCCAAACAAGTTTAATTAATTCAAAGAGACTACTAGAATTTACCTAAGTGGGTGGATCTGAAAGTTTTCTTGAATTTTCCACTCCCTCAGCAGTGGCAGCCGCTCATTTCTGGAGAGGAGTTCCCGGTGGTGGGCACGCCATAGTCTTTGGTGGCGGCTGCCCCTCAACGGTTCTTTCTCCAATTTAAAGCAACCACTGGAGTATTCTGATTGGCTTTGCAGGGTCAGGTGACTTGTCTCGAACCCTTCCACTACATGCTCTACCTCGAGGCCACTAACTCCTACTGTACCTCGAGACCAATGACCTGAGCGCAGTACCAGCAGGTTTAGATTATGTGCCCTTCACCTGCTTTAGGGATAGGGATTAGGGATTGGGGATTAGGGATTAGGGATTAGGGTAAGGGTTAGGGTTAGGGATAGGGTTAGTTACCAACAAATGAATATGTAAATCTATGAATGAGATATGACCATTGCCTAGCTACAGATTCTACCAGTTGAGGTCTCTACTTCAGAGTACTTATTGTCGGACTCAGTGGACAAAGCCCTAATCATTTGTTGTTCAACTTTTATCCCACAATACTGATTCTGTATATATTTTTTTTCACACTACCATCCAATCAAATACAATACTGTTTACTCACATCCTACTGGATCTTTTTTTGCCCAACTTTCATTAAGGAAAAAAACTAAAGATTCAGATGGGTAGCAATCTATGCCTACCGCACATTAATGCATCCCAATTGCCTACTTCGGTGCTTGATTGAGTGGGTATTTGGAATTTTTCTCTTGCCCCAATGCCTCCTTTTGCTTCTTCCATCGCTAACTATCCAGGTGGACTCGCATGCATTTGTGTTTTCCTGAAAAGCATCTCCATACGGTCACCGTTCTTGATTGACATCTCTAACTACCTTGTCAAATATGACTTACTTTTCTTCCCGACATTTCCCATGTGACCATAACGCTTTCTTATTTTGTTTTGTTTGTTTGTTTGTTTGAGACAGCGTTTCTCTGTGTAGTTTTGGTGCCTGTTGGATCTCGCTCTCTAGACCAGGCTGGCCTCGAACTCACAGAGATCTGCCTGGCTCTGCCTCCCGAGTGCTGGGACTAAAGGCGTGCGCCACCACCGCCCGGCAAACAGAGCCATTTTAAACCCGTCTTTCCTGCAAGCAATTTTTGCTTTACTCTCATACTTTGCCGATGTTTGCACACTTGGCCAAAGGCCGAATTGTGTATTTCCAAGGAAGAAAGACTAAGAGCCCTTGTTTTGCTGTTATTTTCTTTCACAGATTGTTTTTCCTTTTACCTAAACAACAGGCAGTGAAGTTTGCATCACACATATTTAAATTGGAAATGCAAATACCTTCAAATCGCATAAGGCTGTGAGAACAGGATGCATTCAGATAATTCAGAACCATTTGACAGTGTCGAAATATTACTAATTATAATAATTATCATTGGGTACATGTTACTAAAATACTAAGTAAGAAAGTCTGGGTTCTTCACGTTTCCCACTTCTTGAAGAATTATTTCTTTTTATTTCCACATAGTCACCTTCAATCTAGACACCAAACTATGACCCTGTCAATATTAACTATAAGAAAAATTATGAAGAAAATATATAAATATAAATCATATGAAATGGTATTATATTTTTGCTGGATGAAAGATAGTTGAACTGCTTACATTGTCCAGAAAGAAAGAGTTCCTTTAAAATATTTTTAAAGCCAGAAGGTGAACTGGCAAGATGCTTTAGTGGGTAAAGGTATTTGAGTCTAAGCCTGATGATTTGAATTTCATCCCCAGGAGTCACATAATGAGAACCTGCTCTCACACATTGGCCTCTGACCTACCCACACAAACACACATACAAATGAATGAGTGAATATTTCTTAAAAACTATCATTAGTCTTCTTTCCCTCCTTCAAAGGAAAAGACATTAGACAAATCTAATGTCACTAGTTTCCCTAATGAATTCCAAACAGAAAAAAAGAAAACAGAAAGGTCCGAGTAGAGACTCACTTTGCTGAGGTCAGTCAGAGTCAGGGAGTTGATACTATGTTTAATGGTGATTTTAGGTGGACCATTGCTTGATGCAAACTGAACAACAGAGGAAATTTTGAAAACTTAGGATTTCCTTCATTCAACAACTAAGGACACCTAGGCTTATTGCATAAATAAACTATTGTGAATGATTTCACAAGAAACTTATATGTACAATTATTTCTGGAGGATATAAATTTAATGTACCTCAGGTTCAGACCTAGAAATGGACATTTATTCAATTATAAAAAATAATAAAATCATCCCATTTGTAGAAAAAATTAATACATCTGGATATAGTCATCTTAAATAAGTCAAACTCAATAAGATAAATATCTTGTGTTTCTGTCATTTATGGATCCTTGGTTTTATAGAGATATGTAAAAGCATGTACGCACAAGTACAAGTGAGACTGTCTCAGGGAAACAAGTTGGAGGGGGCAAGAGGAAAGGTGGAAATTTGGAAGAATTAATGTGATTAAATTACATGATATACTTATATGAAAATGCCTCTGTGCAACCCATCGCTAAGTACAATTACTGCATTCCAGTAAAAATTACATTTCAAAAGAGCAACAAAGCCACCCTTGAAAAATAAAACACAGGGGGTTTTGATAGTATTTTTCTTGTTCTCATAGCTCTCAAAATAACTTGTTTAATTTTATTAAGCATCTTATATGTTTACGGGTGTTCTACCTGCATGTATGTCTGTGTACCACATGCATGCAGCACCCAAGGAGACCAGAAGAGGGGGATAGAGCCTCTGGGATTGCAGCTACAAATGCCTATAAGTCAGCAAGTGGGTGGTGAGAATCCAACCCTGGTCCTGTGGAGGAGCAACTGGTGCTCTTACCTGCTGAGCCATCTCTTAAGCCCCTCAAAAGAGTTTTGGAAAATAGCCATCTGACATCTCTTCTTTTCTTTTTTTGCCAAGGACAATATCATGTGCTGTGTATTTTATTGTGACCTCATTATGGTTTTCTTTATACCTTGCTGCAATAAATATAGCAATGGCAAATTGTCAACAGATTACTTTTTAGAAAACTAGTCCCTATGAAATAACGGTGAACATGGTTAGACTACCCATTTGTTGTTTTTCCATTTTTATAAGTGTAAACAGTATCCATGCATGTATGTATGTTTTAGAATATGTATGGGTTTACATATGTGTGGATGTATATGAACTTGTGTGTGTGCAAGTGCAGGCCAGAGGTCTAGGTGGGAAATCATTGTCCAGCAGGATCCCCCCCCCCCACTTATTCATGGAAGCTGAGTCTATCAATGAAAGCCAGAGCTTGTTGCTCCAGGGATTCCACTGTCTCTGCCTTTCAAGGCTGGAGCTACATGCAGGCTGTCATGCCCAGCCAGCGTTTACATGGATGATGGGGATCCAAACTCCCACGATGCAATTATGGCTTGGGGTTTTATAAACCCTACCATGCCTTGCTTAGGACCAAGAGTTCCTTCTGGCAGGAGCCTGCTCTAGGTTACCAGCTTTAAACAGTACTTTTATTTTGCCTTGTGGTGATATGTAACTTTCTCACGTGGACTGTAACAATAAAATAGAAGTTTCTTCCCAAGGGGAATGCACCATAGATTCAGGATGAATGGGACTTATGTCTTTCTTGTCTTTAAAAATGTTTGTTTTAATTTTGAAATAATTGTAAATCCACATGCAGCTATATGAAACATTACATAGAAATCTAATATGCACTTCACCCAATTTTGTTATGATTTGAGAAATAACATATTGCAAAATTATTATATAGTAACAAGAATATAGTTACCAATAACAGATATTGATCTTAGTTTAGACATTTCCAGTTTTACCTGGATGTGCCTTCATACAGTTAAGTTCTATGCTGTTTTAGCCTATTTTTAGGTACCTGTATCAACCACAATGGATGCTAAACTAAACAAATCCATTAGCAAAATTATCACTCACATGTCACCCTTTTAGAAGCACACCCAACTCCCCATTCCTAACTACTGGAGGCTACTAAACTACCTTCATTTCTAAAGCTTCCTCCTTTCAAAATACTCATTAAAATTAATTTTTCATTTACCTGATTTCCTAGAAAGACTCTGTTACTTTTTTATTTTTGGAAACATTCCATAGCATGACTTACTATGGGTTGTTTAACCATCCACCCAATAAATAGCTACTGTGAAAAATAGTTGACAAGTAACTATGTGAAGTTATTCTTTCAAGTCTATGATCTAAATGTTTGTTATTGAGTATTTTGGTCTATATACTAAGTTCATGTTTATTTTTGTACTTACTTTTGGATTTGGGGGCTAGAATTTCTATGTAGTCCAGGCTGGTCTCAAACTCAGCTTGCTGGGTGCTTAAATGATAGGAATGTACCAGCAGATCTAGTGAATTCTTATTTTAAAATTTCAAACCACATTTCCAAAGTAGTTGAACCATTTTACATTCCAATTACTAATGTAAGAATAATTTAGTTTCTCTATGTTTGCTATGGATGTTATTATTTTAATTTTTGCTAATCTAATATGGGTGTGATGATCTCTCTCTCTTCCAATATGTTAATTTGCATTACTCTGATGGCCAATAATGTCAGAGAAATTTTGTGGTGTTTGACATCTGTATGTCCTCTTTGGTTGAAGCTTTACTAACATCTTTTGTTCATTTTATTCTTGAGTTGATTGTTTATTGTTGAGGTTTGAGAGTTTTAATATTCTAGATACCAGACTTTTTGTTGGATGGGTGGTTTGCAATGATTATCCCAGTCTGTAGCTTGTGTTTTCATCTATTTTACTGAGTAGTTCACAAAGAAAAAGATTATACTTTCCATGTACTCCAGTTTGGTGTACTCTCTCTTTACAAAGTGATTTCTTAGGTCAAGACGAACAATTTTGCCTAAGCTTAGATTCCAGAGTTTTTCTACTAGGAGGTCTGTGTATGTGTGTGTGTGTGTGTGTGTGTGTGTGTGTGTGTGTGTGTGTACACATATTAAGAACATTATACTTTTATCCTTTACATTTAAATTTCCAGCCTAGTTTGATTCAAATTCTGTATGCTTTGTGAGGTTTGGATCAAAGAGTTTCTTTTCTCACACACAATGGATATCTAAGTGTTTTACTATTATTTGTTGAAATTTGTATCCTTTCTTTAGCAAATAGATATACACTTTTCTCAAAATTCAGTTGGACAGATATATATGGATACATTTCCACATGTTGTTTCATTGATGTGTATGTCCATGTCTATGCCATTGTCTTGATTCTTGTATATGTTTAAGTTATGCCATATACAGTGACTTCTTACACTTTATTATTTTTAATCAAATATATTTTGGCTATCTAGTGTTTTTTGTTTATTTCCACACAAATGTAGAATTAAGATTGTTTATACCTACAAAGTAGTTGCTAGCATTTTAATAGATAATGCATTAAAATTATTTTGATACAATTGACATCTTTCCTACATTGAATCATCCTTGAACACATCATGTTGTGTCTCTGATTTGGGTCTGTGATGTCTTCCATTTTGTGTTTAGAAATATAGTTCATGAGTTCCCACTAGTTTGGTTTGGTTGTCTCTGTACGTTTCCCCATCATGATTTTGATGCCCCTTGCTCATAGAATCCCTCTTCTTTCTCTTCAACTGGACTCCAGGAGCTTGGACTGCTGCTTGGCTATGGATCTCTGCATCTGTTTCTATCAGTTACTGGATGAAGGCTCTATGATGACAGTTAGGGTATTCATGAATCTGATTATTGGGGTAGGCTAGTTTAGGCACCCTCTCTGCTATAGCTAGTAGTCTAAGGTGGGGTCATTCTTGTGGATTTCTGGGAACTTCCCTAGCATCTGGTTTGGACTAGGCCCTCTGCATAGGCAAGACAGTTATGTAGCTTGATATGCTTAAGGGGCTCCCTGACAGTGAGATCAGGATCCATCCCTAGGAC
Source organism: Peromyscus californicus insignis (assembly GCF_007827085.1). Taxonomy (NCBI): domain Eukaryota; kingdom Metazoa; phylum Chordata; class Mammalia; order Rodentia; family Cricetidae; genus Peromyscus; species Peromyscus californicus. The sequence continues at coordinate 85,168,314 of NW_026294391.1, forward strand.
ATGAACAGGCATTTTGGAGACCACTACCTATGGTGGGACAACTTGGTGCAGGCGGAGGGGCCTCAATCGAGTGTATCAGGCTCTGCTGACTCCCCATGGGAGGCCTTGACTTGGAGGAGGTGGGAATGGGGATTGGAATGGGGAGAAAGGCTGGGGGGTTGGAGGAGGGAGAGGAGGAGATCTGTGGTTGGTATGTAAAATGAATAGAAAATTTCTTAATTAAAAAAAAGAAATGCCCAAATCACAGACACTGTGCACATTTTCTCAGATTCATAATCACACATAAAAATTTTATAAAATTTGAAATTGTATGTTGTTTTCCATTATAATTTCCATTTACATTGCTAGTATGCACAAATGAAACTTATTTCCATGTCCTCATCTTTTATTCCAATAGTTTTTTTTTTTTTTTTTTTTTTTTTTTTTTTTTTGGTTTTTCGAGACAGGGTTTCTCTGTGTAGCTTTGTTTATTCCAATAGTTTTATGTGATTCTTATGAAGTAAACTTTTATAATATTGCTGAAGTACTTTAAGTATACGAGAATGCCATCTTAAAGTAAGGATAGTTATATTTTAAATATACTTTTATAGCTGGGCGGTGGTGGCGCACGCCTTTAATCCCAGCACTCGGGAGGCAGAGCCAGGCGGATCTCTGTGAGTTCGAGGCCAGCCTGGGCTACCAAGTGAGTCCCAGGAAAGGCGCAAAGCTACACAGAGAAACCCTGTCTCGAAAAACCAAAAAAAAAAAAAATATATATATATATATATATATACTTTTATTATTTTTGAGAATTTCATGCATGCATACTATAATGTATTTTGATCATAATCACTCCCCAGTTCTTCCCCTAAAACCATCACATTCACACCGTCCCCTCCCATGTCCTTTTTTGAAATAACAAAGCTGATTTTTCTTGCCCATATATGCATGGGTGTGGAAGCATTCACAGGAGCATGGTCAACCTACCAGAATTCACATCCCTAAAGATAACTTATTGTTCCTCCTCTTCCAGCCATCATCAGTCAATAGCTCTTCAGGTAGGGATGGGCACTCCCAAGCCCCTCCCCCTCCATGCTGGAATGTTGAGTGACTTGATTTTCTTTTTTGAAGCTGGAGAGCAATTTGCATTAGTTTTTAAAAAGAAGAACCCCCTTCTTTAGTTATATTTGCACGAATATATATATAAATACAGCCTGCTAAGTCCATTTTTGTTTGTGTATATATAAGGCTCTCAGCTTGAGAGTGGGGAAGAGACATGAGGGTTTGCCAAACAGTAACTGAGAGGGGCTGGAGGGAGGAAGTAGGGGAAGTGATGTGTTTCTATTTCAATTAAAAACATATTTAAAAGGGAAAAGAAAAAATTTCACTTAACTACTACAAAACAAAGAAAAGCTGTAAATCTCAGCAACTGCCCAGGGAAGAGATGAGGAAGAAGTCATGCCGTTTATGGTGGCATGGAAGCCAGATCCATGGGGGACAAGCAGCCACATGGGGAGGGGAGCTTTAGGGAAAGATTAAGGAGTTCCAAAATGTTAGAAAAGCCCAAGTGTTAGGAAAAACATGCTTGGGAAATAGATAGAAAGAAGGAATAATTACATTGTTCTGAATCATTTTAAAAAGTGGGGCTGGAGAGATGGCTCAGAGGTTAAGAGCACCGACTGCTCTTCCAGAGGTCCTGAGTTCAATTCCCAGCACCCACATAGTGGCTCACAACCATCTGTAACGAGATCTGGCACCCTCTTCTGTATACATAATAAATAAATCTTTAAAAAAAAAGTGGCAGACACACAAAGCTGCACAGCTGTAGCCTGGTAAGCTACTACGCTAGAGGTGATACTTGGAAGGAAAATCACATGTTCCCATTAAAAGACTAATTATTCCTCCAATCTCTCCAAGGCTTAAAATGACTCTGTCTGCCAGAGTCATTTAGCCAAAGTGATTGATCCAGACAAACTGCAATGTTATGATGTCTCTACTCAAGCCAGATATTCTATTTCCTTCCCTCAGTAAGCCTTTATTGTTACTCTAACATTCACCCTTCTGAAAAGGTGACTGTATGTGGTGGTTTCAATGACAATGGCCCTCATAGGTTCATATATTTGCGTGCTTAGTTCCCAGTTGATGGGCCACCAGGAATTAAACAAGCAGTGTGGCCTTGTTGGAGGAAGCTTGCCTCTGGCGGGTGGGCTTTGAGGTTTCAAAAGCCAAATGAGGCCCAGTGTTCCTGTCTCTCTGTGTCTCTCCTTCTCCCTCTCTTTCTCTCTCTGCCTCCTACCTGTGGGGCAGGATGTAAGGTTCTCAGGTACTACTCCAGCTCCATGTCTGCCACCACGCTCCCCACCATGACGACAGTGGACTAACCCTCTGAGACTGTAAGCCAGCCCCAGTTAACTGCTTTCCTTTGCCTTGCACATGATGTCTCTTCACAGCAATAGAATAACTAAGATACTGCAGAATCATTTAGAAATCAGATGAGAGCTCAGAGGCCCTAAACATTTCTGGAATCTCTGCCAAGGACAAGGCTGCCAAGAGGCCCAGAACATCTCTGGCTTTTAGTCTAGGGGAAAAATATAGATTACTTATCTTTAGGGTCTTTTTTACCATAAACTGCCTAATCGCTTTCTATCTTCCACTCTCATTATTTCCTTCTGAAGTGGTAACTATAAACTGCTATTATGGAATTGGGTTGATAAACATTCTGGTTTCTTCCAGCTGAATAATGGGGACACTTAGGCACAGTAACAGTTCTCCTTCATTGAGCCTATCTAAAAGACTGTGAAAGTGCATCAGTGATTTTATTTGTATAACTGTCAGATTCATGGAGGAAAGGAAATCCTTCACTGGTGCTTGGATGAAGATGTCTGGGAGAAGTGAAGGAAAGATTTGTTAGAAGTTTGAGGTGTAGATGTCTGCGCTTATTTACCTGGCCAAGGTCACCAGATATGGTTATGAGAAATGAAACTAGGCTTGGGTTGGAAGGGCTACAGCAAGACTGAGACTGTGACAACTTTATTGAGAGCAATCAGACTTTTTATACCTTTATCAGAAACAAAATATAATGGCAATTGCCAAGATCAATACAATTGTAGTTGCCAGGATACAAGGAAGTGTGCAAGTCATACAGGGTACACAGATTAATGCCTAACACCAATTGTCCTGTCGAGCCTTCATGCTTCCTTGACTACTAAGGGACATACAGAGAAACACAAACTGGCCTGAATGCTTCACTGCCTGAGGGAGTGCACTGGTCTCTCAGGAACTGGAAGGCACATTGTACCCTAGGAGCCATGGACTCAACCTGAAAATCCTATGATGCATACCTCTCAAGGAAGCTAGGCCAAGCCAACTCCATGGTTCCCTGCACTGAGGCAGGGAGAAGGACTGGCTTGATCTTGGGCAGGCAACCATAGTTGCTGTGAATTCATGAGTACATCAGTCCTGTCACGTCAAGGAGACACTGTGTCACCCTGGTCCTTCCCAACCTTGACACTAACATTCCTTTCTCCCCTTTTCAATGTCATTCTCTGAACACTGCAGAGGGAATAACGCTCCTTCCTGAAACCATAGGTTGCAAAATAAAAAGCCCAGAGCTGTTGTAGAATATTATTTTAAGGTGTGTTACTTTTGTTTATGTTGCATTTGTTTAACTTTGTGAAGCTGTGTTACTGTGCCTGTCTAAAACACCTCATGGTCTCATACAGAGCTGAACGGCCAATGGTGAGGCAGGAGAAAGGATAGGCGGGGCTGGCAGGCAGAGAGAATAAATAGAAGGAGAAATCTAGGGAAAGAAGAAAGAGCAAGAGAACAAGAGAGGAAGGAGGAGGACTTCAGGGTCCAGCCACCCAGCCACCCAGCCAGACCCAGAGTAAGAAGGAAAGAAAAGGTATACAGGAATAGAAAAGGAAAAGCCCCAAGGCCAAAGATAGATGTGCTATGGGATAATGCCCTTGTAAATTTAAGTGAAGAAAAGCTGGCTAGCAACAATTCATAATTAAGAATAAGCTTCCATGTGTGATTTATTTGGGAGCTGAGTGGCAGGCTCCTCAAAAGAGCAAAAACAAACAACAACATTTTGGCACCCAAATGTGAGGCTTGAATATCCCTAAGGGCCTGAGAAAGCTGAAAAGAAAAAAATACGACTCCTTTAGGGAATCCAGCTGTACAGCAGAGCACTTAAACAGCTTCCCCCGCCCCCACGCTAAATAGAAACAAAAAACTAAGTAAAAACACCTGCCGCAGTGCAAGCACCAGCATTTTAGAGCTCTAGGAAGGTTGAATGTAATTCTTAGTCAAGCACCTCCATGTGGGCCTTGAGCTTTAGATTTCGCTTTCACTAACCCATAAGTGGGCAGAGCCAGCCAAGAGTCATATGTGGAGGATCCAGGTATAGGTTAACAGTCTAAAGTTTGCTCATGCAGTCAAAAATGACAAGCAATATGCAGTACAAGAGGTCCAGATGGAACAAAACCCTCTAAACAGGTTACAATGTGTTTAACAATGTTCGGCTTAAGAAAGAAAGAAAAAGGGTATGGACAGTCATTAAAAAAATAAATATTTTGAAAATAAAGTCTTTAAAGAGAGAGTAAAAGAAAAAAGCCACGCTGGGTGGTGGTTTACAGTTTTTAGTTTAATAATTTTCACCTGTTTCTCTTTATAATCCAAATTTATATGTGTGTGTGTGTGTGTGTGTGTGTGTGTGTGTGTGTGTGTGTAATTTAACATATTATGTGAACAAAAAAGAGACAAAATAGTTATCACAAAAGATCCAGTTTTAAAAAAAAGATAAGTGCACGCTTCTCAGATGGGTAGAAGACCCCCAAGCACCACCCCAGCCCTGTGGCCTGGAGTGGGTGGGTGCTACTACAATCAACAAATATTTGATGAAGAGGTGGACAAGATAGGAAAACGGAGTGGTGAACGCTTTCCAGGGAGAGAGGTGGAACTGTAGATATAATGGCAATGACAGGTGAGAGAGAGGGCTGAGGCATGCTATCATTGCCCAGTAGGGTCTGCAGGATGGTGTACAACAGCCTGGAGCATTTACAGACACAGACTTAGCCCCTGAACCTTCTGCCTGGCCATAACATTCTCCCTGGCTCTCTGGACAATGATGGGGAGGCCTGAGATAAGGAAAGTTTCACTCTCTGGATTGAACCTCAGTGCCACTGGAGGCCATATTGGTGTTGGTGGTCCATGCTGCTGCCCCAGACCATGATGAAGCCTGAGATCCATATAGACATATGCAGTCTGTGCCACTGCCTGAGGTCTTGGTGATGTCTTCAGGCTTTGCTGCCTTAGGGGGCCATGCTGATGTGAGTGGCATGTGTAACCACCTGAGACCATGCTGAGGCTTGTGGTCTGTGCAGCTGCTGAGGGCCATGAATGGAGATCATGCTGAGGCTTGTGGTCTGTGCAGCTGCTGAGGGCCATGAATGGAGATCATGCTGAGGCTTGTGGTCTGTGCAGCTGCTGAGGGCCATGAGTGGAGACCATGCTGAGGCTTGTGGTCTGTGAAACTGCTGAGGGCCATGAGTGGGTCAATGGTCCTGATACATGTTGATGTCTACAGCCCATGTTACCACCAAAACCCATGTGGTGCTTTGTGTTGGTAATAAATAAAGTTGCCTGGGGTCAGAGCTATTAGAGTCATAGCAAGTGCGTGGCAGTGGTGGTGTATGCCTTTAAGGACCTGGAGGGCGGTACATACAGGCAGTGACGAGGCAGTCACATGATTGGGTTTACAACCAATCAGAAGCCAGAACAGAGAGACTTGAGAGACAGACACACAGGAAGGAGGGCTCCTCTTTCGGAGAGCTCTCTTGGCTGAGGAGGATCCCTGAATCAGGAAGGGTGAGGCTCTTGGCTCTGACCTCTTGGCTTTCTTCTCTGAATCGGCTCTGTGTTCTTGTCTGATAAAACCGTTGGCTATATCGATACTGAATTACATCTACATTTGGCGCCCAACGTGACAAGAATCCGTTAAAAACCGTTTAACTGCTGAGCTGGATTCACACCTCGGACACTAGGTGGCTGTTTTGAAATTCCCTCGGATTTGTACTGTTCTACGAGGACTTAGTTATCCAATATTTTAAAGGAAACTATTTAAAAGAGAAATTTTTTTCCACATTAAAAAAAAATGGGTTTTCTGTGTTCATTAGAAGAAAATTGGGCTTTGTTTGCAATTTTAGACAGTCTAACAATGGAACAGCTATATGAGAAGATTAATGTTGATAGAATTATGCATTTTATTACTATATTTATTCTTATTTTACTATTTAAGAAGATAGTCAATTTAAGTGCCAGGGTGACAGCTTTAGAAAAACTTGATACACTTGTAAAAACTCAGACAGAAGAAACTAACAGTGAAGTTGCTTCAAGATTGGATCATAGGGTTACAGAAAGAAAGCCTCGCCGGGCGGTGGTGGCGCACGCCTTTAATCCCAGCACTCGGGAGGCAGAGTCAGGCGGATCTCTGTGAGTTTGAGGCCAGCCTGGGCTACCAAGTGAATCCCAGGAAAGGCGCAAAGCTACAGAGAAACCCTGCCTCGAAAAACCAAAAAAAAGAAAAAGAAAAAAGAAAGAAAGCCTGTTTTCACACAGTCACCCTTAGTTTGTCCAGTAACCGTACAGCAGTTGCCTGATCAAATGACTACACAAAATATTTGGGCTCCAATCGAAATATTGGATTTACGAAGGTTTAAGGAGGCAATAGTATCTTATGGCATGCATTCCCCATATGTAAAGCAAATGTTAAACTCTTGGTCAACATATAATAGGATTGTACCACAGGATTGGCGGGAGCTGGCACAAGCTGTTCTGGAACCCAGTCAAAGGCTTCAGTGGCTAACTTGGTTCAAGGATGAAGCTAAAAACATAGAAAAACAGTGGAGGGATAAAGGAATACAAGTCTGCCAGGATCAGCTTATTGGAGAAGGTCAATATGCTTCAGCACCAGCACAATGTTTATATGATGTCCAAATCCTAATTTTATGTCGAACAGCAGCCTTGAATGCATGGGACAGAGTTGAGGAACCAGGGAAAAAAAACTGAGTCATTTACAAAGGTTGTACAAGGCCCAAAAGAATCTTTCACAGATTTTTTACAAATCACAGGTTTTTTACGGCTTCAGCAGTAAAGAGAATGGTCCCGGATTCAGAAGCTGGTAAGATAATAATTGAAACTTTAGCCTTTGAGAATGTGAATGCAGCATGCAAAACAATAATCAGGCCGTTAAAGGCAAGATCTGCACCTTTGGAAGATTGGATTAGAGACACGGTTAATGTTGAAACTCATGAGCATGATGATACGTGGGTAGGAGAAGCAATTTCAAAAGGTTTGAGGAATGTTAGATGTTTTGGATGTGGAAAGCAAGGACATTTGAGAAGGGACTGTAAACAGGTCATTCCTAGAAACAATGTTTCCTCAAGGAACAATGGCAACAGAAGGCCCCTTCCTTCTGGAGTATGCAGAAGGTGTGGTAAGGGAAAACACTGGACCAAGGAATGTAGATCAACAAGGGACAAACAGGGTAATCCTTTGCCTCAGTCTTCGGGAAACTCCCAGAGGGGCCTCATGCAGGCCCCAATAGCAAATCCAGTTCAAACCTTTCCTGCAGTCGTAGAGGAAACCCCTACTCAGAGCAATTAAATAACCAAATGCCTATTGGAATAAGTCATGCTGGTCAGGATGATGAAACAGAGAGAATAGAAAATTCAGGAGAAAACATAAAGAAAATTTTTTGGCAAACTTCTATTTCAAACAGAACTCTAAAGGATATGCTAAATAAACAGAAAGGGATAACAAAAACCCCCAGAAACAGACTGCATAATGCTCTATTAACTTTGAATTTTCTTAATGCCAATGAGAAAGGAACAACAGCTGCAGAGAGACATTGGATGATAGAAAAAACTACAGAATTAAATCAGCCTATATACTTTAAGGATGTGCTGACCTCAGAATGGAAACCAGGGTATGTGTTACGTTGGGGACGAGGTTTTGCTTTTGTTTCTACAGGAGAAGATAAGTTGTGGGTTCCATCAAAATTGATAAAGGTTCAATTTGAACAAGAGAAACCTCTTAATTAGAGGAGGTGATAGTTCATCAACCAACATGAACATCCAATTTAAACTAACTTATATCAGTAACACATGTCTTTTCATTTAATCAGATAATAACTTGCCAAAAAGGAACATCCCCAAAATTAGTCTTGGGGAAAGGTTTTTGTTTTTGTCTTTTAGGAGAATGAAGGTTAAGGAATCTGAAGAACACTGGACAGATGAGACAACTGATCAGCTTTGAACTACAAGGTGCTCAGAGTAATTGTGAGATGACTAGCTGAGATGATCCAGTCTCAAAGACTACTTGAATAAGGACTTGAGATAAACCCTGAACTTTGGCATTATACACAGACTGGATAATGAAGGATATGGTTACCTTTCCTAGAATTTGACAATTAACCTAAAATTTTTCTTTCAGGATAAAGATAACTTCGCCCATACCCAGCAGGAAGCAATTTTAAGAATACGATGCTCACATTCCCAAAGAGGTGGTGTGGGGCAGGTGGTTTTTTGATCTTTTTAATGGGTTTTGGGTCTGGGATAGTTTTCATTGTTTAGGGGGTTGGTTACAAGTTGTTTTCAAGGGTTAGGAAAAAGGCTAAGCAAAGGAGATTAGATTTAAGGTTCTTGTTTAAAAAAAAAAGAAAGAAAGAAGAAAAAGAAAATTACTAGTTTTAAATATTTTACATTGGATTGGATTGTTTTATATTGTATACAAGTTATATATATTGAAATTGATATTGTTAGAAAATGCTATATGTATATTTCTAATTGTACTTATACCGTTCATTTAACAATGCAATTTTCTGATCCTTGAATGTTATTATTATCAACTATTAGGATATAAAGAAATGAAAGTTAGTAGTTAGACATTGCAATGGAACTTGTAGTCATATTAGATATGTTTTAAAAATTGAGCAGATATATTTTAGACAGGTCATCTTCAAACCCTTCAGAGATCTACAGAATATGGCATTTGACAGAGGGATGTGGAGAAGAACGGGATGCTGAGATGAAGCCATATATACAAAGCCAAGAAGAATGGACTAGAAATTATTTAGACATTGTATATAGTTATTGTACTTTTGTATGTAGTTTTTCTTTTGTTAGTTATAACCTTTTTCCTTTTTTTTTCTTTTTATTAAATTAGAAAAGGGGAAATGTGGTGGTAATAAATAAAGTTGCCTGGGGTCAGAGCTTTTAGAGCCATAGCAAGTGCGTGGCAGTGGTGGTGTACGCCTTTAAGGACCTGGAGGGCAGTACATACAGGCAGTGACGAGGCAGTCACATGATTGGGTTTACAACCAATCAGAAGCCAGAACAGAGAGACTTGAGAGACAGACACACAGGAAGGAGGGCTCCTCTTTCGGAGAGCTCTCTTGGCTGAGGAGGATCCCTGAATCAGGAAGGGTGAGGCTCTTGGCTCTGACCTCTTGGCTTTCTTCTCTGAATCGGCTCTGTGTTCTTGTCTGATAAAACCGTTGACTATATCTATACTGAATTACATCTACAGTGCCTTGCTCATCGAGAGAGCTGGCCCTACCCCTTGGTGGCAGTTGCTCAGTTCTCCTCAGCTGATAGCTTCTGGCACAGATGCATGTAGAGAAAGACTCATCCTCTCTTGGGGGACTAGCCACTAGGTTTGACCATGCTCCAGTGAATATATGGAAAACACAAAATGGACTTTTGGGGTTTTTTTGTGGGGAGGTCATGGGGTGGGGAAGGGGTGGACATAGAAAGACTGAGAAGGGAGTGCAATCTGGGCGCATGATGTGAGATTCCCAAATAATCAGGTAAAAAATTATTTTTTTTTAAAAAAAAGCAAGCAGCTGCTGGGCGGTGGTGGCATATGCCTTTAATCCCAGAACTTGGGAGGCAGAGCCAGGTGAATCTCTGTGAGTTTGAGGCCAGCCTGGTCTACAAAGTGAGTTTCAGGACAGGCTCCAAAACCTACACAGAGAAACTCTGTCAAAGCAAGCAAGCAGTTAATAAACCAGCCAAGATTAAGCAACCTTAGTAGCCACTATCAGGAAATCAAAAAGGTATTAACTTGAATGATGAAAAGAAATATATAGTATGTTGTTGAATGAAATGTTCTAATGTTCTATAAATGTCTATTACACTCATTTTTTCTATAGTATGGCTCAACTCAAGATATTTCTTCATTGATATTCTGTCTAAATGATCTATACACTGATGAAAGTAAGATATTCAAGTCCCCAACTATTATTATATTCACATCTCTCTTGCTTTTGACATCTAATATTTGTTTGGTACCATACTGAGGGTGTACATCTTTATAATTGTTATTCTTCCCTGATCAATTGTTCTTTTAATAATTTATAATAACATTTGTTGTTTTACAGTTTTTTATTTTAGATTTGCTTTATCTGATATGACTCATGTCATTCTCAACAATATGGCCTGAACTAGAGGTTACTATGCAAAGTGAAATAAGCCAGACAAAGAAAGGCAAATACTACCTATTACCTCTTATTTTCAGTAATTAATAAATCATTCTCATGGAAAAACAGAATATTTGTCTCTGGAGACACTTGGAAGATGAAGTCAGAGGAGTAGTATCGTTCAGTTAGCTGCAACAAAACACATCTAAACTGGGGGGTAGAACTCTGGATCTTCTTTAACATACTCAAGTAATTACTGGTTGAAACAACCTATGATATATCTCTTATATTTTTGGTTGTGAGCCTAGCCTTTAACGGCTGAGCCATCTCTCCAGCCCGATATATATCTAAATCACTAGAAGAGTATGAAATTTCCAACACTTAATTGTTGGAGGCATGGAAATGCATATTATTCTGCTTTGATTATTATACACTATAAGCATATATTTAATCACAATATTGTACCATATAATGGTATGTTAATAAGAAAAAGTACATCACTCTTTCAATTGGCTGTGTCACCCAGTTGGAATCTATCCTTTGGAGAAATCATTTAGGTCATCATGGGACTAAGAGAACTCAAATCTCATCTGCCATTTTTCTTGAATAAATCAAGTTATATTCAGCCCTTCCTCCCTCAGAAATAGTAAGGACATTCTTTCACAGAATTGGGATATCCCTTAAGTGTTACTTTGTTTTCATTTTTCACTCCAATAAATTCCAAACAAAAATCTCACCTTCTTCTAATTTTCTTTTTTTTTTTTTGGTTTTTCGAGACAGGGTTTCTCTGTGTAGCTTTGCGCCCCTGGAACTCGCTTTGGAGACCAGGCTGGCCTCGAACTCACAGATATCCGCCTGGCTCTGCCTCCCGAGTGCTGGGATTAAAGGCGTGCGCCACCACCGCCCGGCTTCTTCTAATTTTCTATGTAACTGTTTGTCTGTTTAACTTTTGCCTGGCTATAACAGAAAATAAACTAAAGTCCTTGTGAACTTATAACATTTGTGATGCTAGTTTAGTCAATGATCATAGCTAGCACTTAAGAGCCCCAAAACAGAAGTGGTAAAAAGCATAGTGACTGTCCTATCTTTGAATACTCATTCAAAAATAAGGTATTCAAAACCTAGAGATATGGAAACAGAAGCATCATTACATTATAGAAGAGGAACAAGAATAGACTTGATACAGGTCAATAACTGATCTAACTTTCTAGGTGTGGGTCACTGTCAGGGACTCCAATCTCGATCTGTAGGATCACTTTAGAGAGAGAAATCCTATGATAATTGAATCTTGGTCTCACTTGAATGTACGCTGACAACAGCAACTTTCATACTGTTCTCAATTTCAAAATGCTTCAAACCACATGCCAAAATAGGATGCAGTAATAGTATCACTATACCCTTTAAATGCATAGGGGACTTTGGAAGCAGAATTGTTGTTTTGTATTCTCTTTTGTAATTCAATAGGTTCCTGACTTCAGAAGCACTTAATTCTAGATAATCTTGTAGATTTTTTTTGTATCACTCAAGAAAATTTTTTCTAAGTGAAGAAAATGATGTTAATACCATTCCTTGATGCCTGCCCAAGCTACCATATTGAAAACTGGCCTGCCACTGCAGGAAAAACTGAGCCCCGTGGTTTTTCTGATAGTTGGGGGAAAGGTGCAAGAGACCTGGATTCAGCTGCATCATAAAAGACACTGAGGTTTTCTTGCAGCTCAGGAATTTATTAAGGAAGGGGATTGGGCCATTGGGTGTTTATATGTCTGGCCCCTTCAGTTGCATCCTGGCTTTTAATGAGGAAGAGGGCTACTTGTAATTATGTGCCACAGATGATGTCATTCTGGGAGTATGATGAGTCCTCTCTTCAGATACGTCATGCCAGGACTGGGGACCAGCATTATCAGATGGGTTTTTCGTTTTCTTCTACATTCGGTGGAGAGATGATATTTTTTAGGATCTCAGCATAGAATGGACCAAATACGTGCTGGTTGTGATGCATCAGATTAACAAACTTCCAGCCTAGTTCTGCCAACTCTGGTTCAATGAAAAGAAGCCCTCCAGGGAAGTCTAGAAGAGATTCTTGCATTCCACGAATCAAACAGCATTTAAGAAACAAATGTATCCGTTGTTCTGTCACAGGAGAAAAAATGAAAAGTAGAAAGAAGAGATTCAGAAGAAACTCACCATTCACTGCCTGCTCATGAAAACTTTACATTTTTTCAGTGTAGTGGTTTGACTAGGAATGACCCCCCCCCCACAGGCTCATATATTTGAATGCTTAGTTACCAAGAAGTGGAACTGTTTGAAAGGATTAGAGGGATTAGGAGGTGCAGCCTAGTTGGAGTGGATGTGTTACTGGGGGTGGGCTTTGAGGTTTCAAAATCCCATGTCAAGTCCAGTCTCTGTCTCGCTCTCTGCTTGCAAACCAGTATGTAGTTCTCAGCTACTTCTTCAGCACCACTCCTGCCTCCTGCCATGTTGCCTGCCATGGTGATAATGGGCTAAGCCTCTGAAACTGTTAGAAAATCTCAATTAAATGCTTTCTTTTATATGAGTTCCCTTGGTCATGGTGTTACTGTACAACCTTAGAACAGTGACTAAGACAGAAATTGGTCCTGGGAAATGGGTTATTGCTATGACAGGCCTGATCATGCTGCTTATTGGTGGAATATAGATTTGAGGACTTTGCATTAAGAAAGCAGATGAACCATGACTGAGAGTGAGCCCACCTGACACTGCCTGGAGCACCAGGACCCACAGGCTGGATGGCTCAGAGACCTAGGATAGAACAAAACACAACTGGAGAAAAAAAATATCAATGTAATGATGTCTAATGATAGTCTGCTATACTCATTCATAGATTGGTGCCTAGCCTAATTGTCATCAGAGAGGTTTCATCCAACAACTATTGGAAACAGATCCAGACTCACAGCCAAACATTAGGCAGACTTCAGGAATCCTGCGCAAGAGTGGGAGGAAGAATTGTAGGAGCCAGAAGGGTCAAGAACAGCACAAGAAAAACCACAGAATCAATTAACCTAGGCTCATAGGGGCTCACAGAGACTGAACCAACAACCAGGGAGCCTGCGTGGGACTTACCTGGGCACTCTGCACATATGTGACAGTTGTGTAGCTTGGTCCTCTTGTGGGACTAGTAATAGTGGGAGCAGGGACTTTGGGGACCCTTTACTCATACTAAACTGCCTCTTCCAGCCTTATTATGAGGGCAGATACTTAGTCTTACTGTAACTTGATATGCCATGTTTTGTTGATATCCATGGGAGATCTGCCATTTTCTGAATAGAAACAGAAGAGGAGTGAATGGGGGACAGAGGGGGAAAGAGGGTTTGGGAGAAGAGGAGTGAGGGGAAATGCAGTCAAGAACATAAAAATAAATAAAAAAAATCAGTTGAATATTTTAAGCAGGGCTTAATAGGTCATGCTGGTAAGAGGGTAAAAGACAGTGGTGCTGAGAACAATTTAGATTATGATGGCCCAGCTCAAGGGGTTTCATAGGGGGAAGAATAGTAGTAAGTGGCCTAGAGATGGTTCTTGTAATATCTGGACCAAAAATGTGGTGGTATTTTGCTCTTGTCCTAAAAACCTGGCTGAAGCTAAAATGAAGAGTTTTGGATTAATGTCATTGGCAGAAGAGATTCAAGACAGCCTAGTATTGACTCTGTTGTGTGGCTTTCAGTCATCACTTTTATGCAGATCTATAATAAAAGGAACAAGCTGAGCAAGGAAAAATGCAAAATGTATAGTTTGGGGAGAAAAGGAGCATCAGGAAGTGTAATGGAGCTAAAGCCAATGCTGAGATAAAACATTTCAAGAAAAGCCCGATGCTAAATGAAATAAAGGAAGTGGTGACTTCAGGGTAAGGCCCCACTCAGCTAAGCTTCCACCTTGTGAAAAGGAATAAAAGGAAAGCTTAAGCAGTGAAGAAAGCCATCAAAACCAGAAATCTGATGCATATGTAATTATAGGAGGGGACCTTGTTCCAGCCCCAGCAAGCCGCAGAACCTGGCAACTTCTGCCATGTAGTTCCAGCTTAGAGTAAGGATTCAAGAAAAGGGTTGTGGAATCTCCCTCCCCAGGTGTGTAGCACGAACGCCCCTGAATGGAAGTCCAGAGAGGACACTCTGTGAAGCTGTGAAGGTGAAGCCTGGATTATGTTGGAGATGCCAGTGTTGTGAGATACCTATGAAGAAAGGCTACAGATTGGATGTGGAACCAGCCCAAGAGAAAGAAGCATGCTGCAGTCAGCAAAACTAGAAGGAGTTGGAGATGTGAAGAGTACTTTGACATCAGATGTGCTGGGTTTTGGACTTGCTTTGGGCCAATATTCCCTCACTATGCTCCTTTTCCCACTTTCAGAATATTAATGTAAATTCTGTGCTATTGTATGTTGGAAGTATGTGATCGGCTTTTTGATTTTATAAGAGGTTACAAACAGTTAAGGTATTGCCACAAGTCTCAGAGAATTTGAACTTTGGACTTTTTAAACAGTGTTGAGAATTTGATAGGCTATGGGGACTTTTGAAGTTGGACTGAATGATTTTTTTTTTTGCATTATGATATGGCTATAAACCTGTCTGGGTCAGGGAATGGAATGTGGTGGTTTGCATAAGATGGCCCCCATAGGCTCATATGTTTGAATGCTTAGTCACCAAGGAGTGGAATTCTTTGATAGGATTTGAAGGGATTGGAGGTGTGGCCTTGCTGGAGGAGAGCTTACCTCCCACCTGGCATTTTAGTGCTATTTCTTATCACTTTCAGGACTCTTACCAATGATGGTACGAATGCAGTTCTCCTTCTTGGCAATGTTCCGGAGCTGGCCTACAAGAGATGCCCTGTTCTCACTGCTCAGAGCAGTGAGGCCTGTGTTCTTGAGCCCTTGATGGATTTCCTGCGATACCTTTTCACTGACACTGAGCATAGACTCTTCTGGCCTGGATAGTGAAG
The DNA here is from genome assembly GCF_007827085.1 of Peromyscus californicus insignis. Lineage (NCBI taxonomy): Eukaryota > Metazoa > Chordata > Mammalia > Rodentia > Cricetidae > Peromyscus > Peromyscus californicus. The sequence continues at coordinate 85,183,741 of NW_026294391.1, forward strand.
ACAGAAAATAGAGTAATTGGTATGTAAAATGAAAAAAAATTCTTAATAAAAAAAGAAAGAAAAGAAAATAGAGTTTCCCTGACATAGAGGCCAAGCCCAAAAAGCCCATACTAGAAGTTAGGCATACCCAGGAAGAATTGTGACCCTCTCCCCATCAATACACAACATGAATCAATGAGCATGTAAAAGAGTTCTGTTATTATCCCTGAAGTACCAAATTATTCATGCAAGTGGTATTAGATGCCAACTTTAAATGGAACAATATATATCGGGCAAGGGTTTGGATAGATCCTGAACATTAAAATATTCTTGAAAGATTCTTAGATATTTTACATAGGATACTTTCCTACTTTACCAAAAAATGCAAATAAATTAATAAAACTAAATTTCTAATTCCTCTTTCTACTTTGATATAGAATCTCTACATGCAGAGAATTAGCAATCAATATTAATGACTAAATGGTCAACTTCTGGGTATAAATAACAAAAATCTACAGTCCCTTGATGAAATACATAGTGTCTCAGTGTTGGAAAACATAATAATGAATATTTGTAGCAAAGTAATCACCTTATCCTCCTTCTGGGTAGGAAACTGTTATTCTTCTCTATGCCAAACCTAAAATACCAACAATCTTTGGATCTAGTTCCCAAAGGGCCTTTGCGTGAAGGATAATGGGATGTTATATTGCCTGCTGATGGCCTAAATGTCACTCTAAAAGAAATCTATGAGAGAACTGGGAAGCTCACATGGTAACATGCTTGCCACATAAGCATGAGAACCTGAGCTTAGTTCCACAGTAGCCACACAAAAAGCCAAATGTGATAGTGCATGACTGTAATCACAGCACTATGGAGGCATAGACAGGTGGCTCCCTGGAACTTGCTCACCAGCCAGCCTAGCCTAATTAATCAGCTTCATGTTTCAAAAAATAAGCTGGAAAACAAGATGAAGACCCCTGCAATTGATCCCTGGCCTTGACATGTGCACACACTTGCACAGACAAAATGACCATGTACATACATGTGTGTATGCATGTGCCTGGACACACACACACACACACACACACACACACACACACACACACACACACACACACGGAAAGATCGATGGGACATACTTGGAGCTAAATTCTTCTGTTAACGCCTTGGTTATACACTTCAGTTTATCCACAAATTCTGGTGAGTTGAATAAAACACCACAAGAGAAACTTCTTGCCACAAGTAAAACTGAAGCTAAAATGGTCAAGTGGCGTAATCTGGATTTCATGTTCTGTAGTCGTGCTTTATCCATCAGTAGAGTCTGGTTAGGCAAGAAAGAACAGGCTGTCAGGAGTCAGAATGGAGCTTCTAAGTAAAAGACAAGATTGTGCCTCAGCACACATTCCTACCTCAGGGAATTCTTCATTTCCATGGTCCCTGAGAACAAGATTTAAATATCCTTGGTATAACACTGTTGTAAGACTAGGTGGCTCTGGATCAGTTTTTGGAGATGGAAATGAACTTATTGTGCCAGAAGAGGAGCTTGACGAGACAGATGTACTTGGCAGTGGTGTGGAAATATCTGTGGCAGCTCTAGTCATCCATTTGGTGGTGCAATCAAGGAGATCTAGGAAAGAGAAAGGAACATATATGTCTAAACCACAAGGCCTAGAGTTGGAGAGTTTAAGATAGTCTCAGTACTTTTAAAAGCTAGAACCGAACAGGGTATTTCCTTCCAGAATTGCTTTCACAGTACAAGAAGGTGCTATGCCGGCATCGGGTGGGAAACTCACCACCAACCTGTGGACCCCATTTACCACAATACCAATGTTCCAGGCAAGATCTGCAAACCAGTGCAATGCCAACAGGACCAACATGGGGGCAATCAATAACTTTCTGATAGAATCGGAGACCCACACCATAGGAGAGAGTTCCTGCTTGGCTTTGTGAGCCTGGCAAAGACCCGTGTCTGAGGAGTTCATAGTCCCTAAGGATGAACCCACTGCTTCATTCTTCTAAAGGGAAATGTTGCCAAACTACCTCTAAATATTTCTATCCATACCCATGTGTTGTTCTCAGCCTTGATTAGAGACGCTTCTTTTTGCAGCAAACAGCAATTGGTGTAAAGATCTGTGGTGGCTCAAAGTGCTGAGAAACAGTAACTATTGCACACTCAGTTCTAAACAGACCATCTACCACACCCCTTCGAAGGCTCACGGAATACCAACCACGGAGAAGAGAAGGTGGAGAGAGGACAAAAGTGGGACGACAGAGAGGAGGACAGTGAAGTGTTATACTCTGGACATGACATGGTTGCTGCAGTCACGATCTCAAAGCAGCTGAGACAGCTAGGCTGTACTGAGTCTGTGCAGACTGGGTCTGTCAAAACCCAGTCATGGGGAGGGGAGGGGCTCATGGGGCTGTGCTGTCCTCCAGGAACTACCTGGAGGTAGCTGCTGGGGGAGGGGAAGTCATTCAATGCTGTACCACCAAGTGAGCTGTCCCTACTCCTGGGGATAGTTCCATACCCATGACGATGTGGGTAATCTTCAAACTTGGGTGGTCATCAGACAAAAAGGCAGGAAAGTAGGACAGGGGACTCTTTAAAAGGGGAATTGTGGGAGTGGGAGGGCATAAGGAAGGCTGGGGTTGGGAGTGATCAGATTGCACTGTGTACATGTATGAAAGTGGCAAAGAATAAACTCAATTAAAGTGAGTTGTATTGGTCTTTCTGTCTTAGAAAATTTTGCTTCTCTTCATTCTTGATCCAAGAAGTAAACTTTCTATTCAAAAATAGAAAAATCACCATAAAAAAGGAACTCAAAGGCCAATTCCCCCCACTCCAGTTAAATTTTAAACATACTGGGCTGCTTGTCAAGGAGTTCCTGGAATTTAGCTCGTTCATATTGGATAGAATGTTCTTGCAGGTATGGCCGAATGCTTTTGATAGTATAGTTCATCATGTCCATTTTCATCAGGCTAAGAACATGGAAAATCCCCCTGTCACAGACAAAAACAGAATATTTACAGTTTGAAAGGAAATCTAATGTTCAGGAGTGGAGCTCAAGGAAGGAATAATAAAATCCCAGTATTTAGAATAAGAACAGACCTGCAAAGTACTTACTTCAATTACAAACATGTACTCAAAAAAATATTTAATTGCTTTGAGTAGGGACCTAATGAGAGGTGTTGATGTCAGGTCTAAGTGGATTCAATTATAAAAGAACTCGAGGCTAAGAATTTAACGTTGCTTAATTTGACCAGGTAATGTTTTCCATCATGTTATAATGCGTTAAGAATGTCCTCACCACGGCCGGGTGGTGGTGGCGCACACCTTTAATCCCAGCACTCGGGAGGCAGAGCCAGGTGGATCTCTGTGAGTTTGAGGCCAGCCTGGGCTACAGAGCGAGATCCAGGACAGGGACTGAAACTACACAGAGAAACTGTCTCAAACTGTCCCCACCCCCCAAAAAGAATGTCCTCACCAGATGCAGTAACTCAGTATTAAATGCTCCATCCTCTGTAACTCCAAGAAATAAATCTATGCATTTTAGAAATTAATGAAACTTGAGTACTTTGCTACAGCACAACAAAACAGACTAAGGGAGAAAAGTAATGCTGAACATTAGGACTGCTAATCTATGAAATACCTGAAAATGTGGGAAACGGGCAGAATCTGAAAGAGTTTAGAGAAAGTCGTTAAAAAAAAAAGGTTGGTTAATGTGAATGGGGTATCGAGTATGAGTAGGGTGAGGGAGAGTATCTATAATATGTCTGATATTCTTGGATACCAATAAAGTATTCTTGATCTAATGAAGAGGAAATGCTGTCTTCTGGACTTGGCAAGTCCATTGCAATCATGAACGCAAGGCAGTAGCAGCTACCTTCACGCCCTGCATCAAATCAGACACAAATGTCAGAAGAGGAGCAATTGGGAAGAAGAAGGGGATCAGCAGGATGGGGAGAGGGATAATAAATGATAATATGCATTGTATATATTATGAAGCTGTCAAAAATAATGAAAAAAGAGAAGCTGGAGAGATTGCTCAGTTGTTAAGGGCACTTGCTGCTCTTGCAGAGGACTGGGTTAATTCCTAGTAGTAACATAGTGGGTCACAAACATCCCAGCTCCAGTTCCAGAGGATCCAACACCCTCTTCAGGCCATGGCAAGTACTAGGCATACACATGGTGCCCATACATACATTTTGGCAGGCAAAATGTTCATACACATAAAATAAAATAATAAATAATTTGTTAAAAATGAAAAAGTAAAAGTAGAGAATTAAAAAGTGAACAAATGACGTTCATCAGGTCTTCCACACGGGAGTACAACAATTAAGACAGAGGTCTATCATAATATCTGGCTTAAAGTTTTCTTTCATGGTACATAAGGTAGATTTCAGAAGCAGCATATGCTACTGTTTGAAAATAGATTGCTGCTCCAAAAAGAGTAAACTTTAAACCCAACAGTGAGATCGTGAGAGGGTAGAAAACTTAATGCAACTATGGAGTTTAAGGATAAAGCCTTTAGACCATCACCAGGATTACAGAAGCATGGCAGGCTAGAACTCACATGACTGAAAACCAGTGATTTAAGAAAAACTAGGACACACACACACACACACACACACACACACACACACACACACACACTTTCTTTCATCACGGGGTGCTCTGCACCACCTTGAGACTTCATCAGTTACAAAGCTTTCACTGGATGCAGTCCCTTAACCCTTGGACTTCTAGGACAAGAGCCAAAATAAGTTTTTTCTCTTTATAATTTACCCATACTGTGATACCACGTTATTAACAACAGAAAATAGATTAAAACAGCATGACTAGATTCTTGCCTCAGTAACTCTACTGGATCTTTTATGCTCTCTAGTTTCTGAACAGCTTCATCTCGAACTGGTGCACAGAGGAGGGCCATTAAGTTGAGAATATAGTTGGAAAGATGAGGAACATTCAGAGCCCCATGCTCTGTTTCTTGTTTTAGGAGATCCACGTCCAGCACTTCCTCAATCTCAATTCTTAGATGGTTCTGACGTGGTAGTAGCAGTGACACCAAAATCTGCCACAAAGGAAAATCAAAGGAGCCATATTTGGTTTAGAATCCTAAATCTACACCCAGTGAGCAGTGCTTTCAGGCTAAAGGCATGTCAGACTTTGTCTTCTAGAGGTAAAGAAAGTGAGTTTTTAAATTTCGTACACAGTCATTTCTCTCTTTTGGAAGACAATTATAATTCTAGGCTTCACTTACAATCATTTGTAGCAGTAGTGATTATTTTCAAGGAAGAATGACATAAAACCATGAATAAAATAAGAGTGGGGCAACAATTAAGTATAGGTTACAACAACATGTGCACCTCCACAAAATGATGATGCGTTCTTATATTTTTGGTTGTGAGCCTAGCCTTTAACGGCTGAGCCATCTCTCCAGCCTGATGATGCGTTCTTAACCAGGGCTACGGGCATTTTTAGATGACTTTGCTCCAAAAAGCAAGAGTGAAATAAGCAAGGTATTCTTAAATGTTCACTTGAAATAGCTTTTTGAATCAAAATATAAATTCTTTGTGGGCAAGAACTTGCATTATTTTCTGTGCTTCTGGAACACTTAAATCGAAGTGGAAGTTAAGTGAAAACATGTTTTATTGAATGACATATTATGTTATTAAAGTAATACCCTAACCCTCAAGCTATATCTTGTACAAATAAAGTGAGGGTCAATCCATTCCATATGTGTTCAGAAAGTAAGCTACTTAGAAAATTAATAATACTAATATTAACAATCCAAGGTCTAAGGCCTGGAAACTTTGTATCAACAGAAAGAGGGCTGGCTACTCACCTGTTTTATGTTGTTTATAAGTTCAAGAGCGCAAGAAAAGTCAGGAGGATTGTGTGACAGCTGATCTTTCAAGTGGTCCCAAAATGCATTGTACATTGTCTCCACAAACTTGCTTTCCAGACTATTAAGAAAGTTAAATGTGCAAAATGATCTTTACCTAGAGACTTGATACAGGATCATGACCCCTCAAACAGCATTTAAAATTATGAAAAACCATTAAACTTATAGACCAGAGTAGAGCTACATTTAGATTTGAGAAGTGCCGAATTAACTGCAGTTGATCTCACATTAAAAAAATAAATAAATTAAAAACCTTAGATCATCACAGAAAGATACCAAAGCGCACAATCAGCCGCTGTCTCCCCACACATACCCCACTCCTTCCATCCTCCCGTCCCTTCCTCCTTCCCCTTTCTCTCCCCTCCTCCCTTTCTTCCTCCCTCCCTCCCAGTATCTCCTTGTGTCTCTCTTTGTCTTTCTATCTCCCCCATCAATATCTCTCTCTCTGTCCCCTTCTCTTCTTCTCAGTCTGTCCCCCACTCCCAACCCCACTCTTCTCCTCTCCTTTCCCTCCCTCTACCTCCCCCTTGGAAGAACCACAAACCAAAATTGGATTCAGACTTTCTGAACCTAATCCTGTATCTAGCCTAGCTGTGTGACTGCATTTTTATTTCTGTATACATAGTGTGTGATATTTTTCACACGAGTTTGGAGTGTAGAGAGGATTTTTTCATGTCGATAGTGATGAAGAATTTCATACACTTCACAGAAGGACAAGATGGAACTTATTACCCTTCCCCCTTTCAGACCTGCTTTTCACTTACCTTATTTCTAAAAACTGGAAAGCTTACCTTTTTCCCAAAAATAAACTTTTTGCAATAAAAATTCACATTTTTCTTTTGAAATACAAATTACACAAAAATTTAACGTTACTCCCCCACCACACCCATCTAACCGTGGAAGGCAAGCAACTGTCATCCATCTGACATATTTAAGAGTTTTGAATTCCACTGCCCCTATTCATTTTATCCATTTGGTCAAAACATTCCAGAGTGTTTAAGTGTCTCCGGAATCCATCCTATCAAACATCATCTCACACCTGTACATTTACAATGGTCTGTAAAGTGAACATCCTCCCCCAAAATATGACACATCCTTGCTGAAAATCAATGATTTTCCCAAGATCCAAATCTGGGCACATGTCCTGTTCATCTAATGTCGTTCAAGAGCTCCATCACAGAATCCAGATATACAACCTCAATGGCTCAGCATGCTGCTATTCTGTCAACTCTCCCTGACTTTGAATCCTTCCTTTCCCCAACACCTTGCACTGAAGCAATAGTAATCTGTTTAGAGTGAGTAGGAATAATTTTCTACCTTTCTCTGCCCTGGAAGAGACATATCCCTTAGAGTACTTTTCACAACAGATCACCTAAAGCGTACCCATTCATACTCTGGAGAGTCAACTCCAATTTTATGATTTCAAGACAGTCTTCCTCTGATAGTCACCCAGGCAACTGCATACTAACAAAGAACTCCATCCATTAGCTAAGACAGAATGTGCCCCTCTGCACAATAGCTCTTGGATTATCTGTTCTACAGAGCTTCTTGATGGCAAAGACAACATCATACTTACCTGTATGTCCTCAGTTTTCACCATTCCACTCTCCACCTAATAAGTACTCAATAAATGCTTGTTAAAGAATGAATGGCAATGGTGTTTCCATAAGTATTGGAAAGTAAATCCAGAAAAAGAAATATAACTCAGATTCTAAGGACTATGAGCTGAATGAAGATTTCTAGGATACATGTGTTTTGGTGAAAACTCCATTCATGGAAGGTGTACTTAGCTGTGTCACAATTAGCAACAAGCAGAATAAATCCAAGGTACATGAGAATCACAAAAACCAAGTAACAGAATCCCTAAAGCGGCAAAATAAAAGAGGCATTCAAGATGGTAAATTTAAAAAGCTATAAAATAATATTCTGGCAAAAACTGTATTCTTTTAACTCTTTATGCTTACATTGTGTGTGTGTGTGTGTGTGTGTGTGTGTGTGTGTGTGTTTGTGTGCACAAATGAGTATGCACATGTACACACATACAAAGTGTAACAGAATCTGTGTGGAGGTAAGAGGATAAATTGTACAAGTTGGTTCTCTCCTTCCACCATGAGAGTTCCAGGGATGGAACAAGTTGTCAGACTTGCTTGATGGTGAGCACGTTTACCTTCTAAGTCATTTTTCCAGCCCACACTTAACTACTAATGATCCATTAGAGGCATTCAATTGCTGAATGACTCATTTATGTATTTCAATATTAATGTAATTATAAAAAACTCCAATAAGGCTCATTTTTCTTACTAAATCAGAAAATATAAATGCTCTGAAATTTCTTACTCATGACAAATGGCAATATCATTATTAGAAAAGTTATTTGTGGGGTTAGAGAAATGGCTAAGCAGTTAAGAGCACTAGCTGCTTATCTCCAAGGCCAGGGTTTGAGTCCCAGCAACCACATGGTGGCTCACAACTCTCTGGAACTGTAGCCCTAGGGTAGCCAATGCTCTTTTCTGGTCTTCTTGGGCACTGCGTGCATGTGATACACTCATGAGAAGCAAAACACTCATCCACAGAAAATGAAATTAAAATAAGAAAGTTGTTTATCTGGATCCACTTAATTTGCAGGAAATTAAGAGTAGCTTCGAGCACCTCTAACCTTCAAGTATACCTGAAAGGATCTGAAATTTTTCTCTAAAAACCAAGAATTAACATTCTGACAATAATTACATTGGTTTATTTACTATTTAGATATAGTTTGATATTTTGACTGTGTGTGTGTGACTGTGGTGTATGTGTGTACAGTCTATGTGCTCTTGAGAGGGTTCACATATAGAGGCCGGAGAAGGACACTGGATGCCTTATTCTGCCACTCTACATCTTATCCCCTGAGACAGGGCCTCTTACAGAAAATAGAGTCAGGGTGGCAGCCAGCAAGGCCTAGAGATCCCTTTGTCTCTGCCTCACATATTGCTTGGTTTACAGTGCATGGGTTGCACAACACCATGCCAGACTGTTTACATGTGCTCAGGGAATTTGAATTTATGTCCTCGTGTTTGTGCAGTAATTGGTCCTAACCACTGGGTCATCTCTTCATTCCCACTTGAACACCTTTTTCCTTTTTTTTTTTTTCCGAGACAGGGTTTCTCTGTGTAGTTTTGATGCCTGTCCTGGATCTTGCTCTGTAGACCAGGCTGGCCTCAAACTCACAGAGATCCACCTGCTTCTGCCTTCCAAGTGCTGGGGTTAAAGGTGTGTGCCACCACCACTCAGCAGAATTAAATAATTATACTGATTATTCTGCTGTTGTATTTGATACTATTTAAGACAGACTCAAGCACTGCATGTTTTAATAGAAAAAAAATCAAACATGACCAAAAACTATCTATCCTATATAACTATGACAAGTAAATAAATAAGTACGTGTACCTGTTTCCAGATAAATCATTCTCCTGTACCACGAAATCTTGGTTTACTACGATTTCATGGGCAATGCTCAATTTGGAAACTTCATTAGCTGTCTCTATATCTTCAGTAGAAAGTACTACAGGCTGGCTCACTGGAAGAAAAGTATAGTAGTCATCAAAAGAGATCCCACACAAATTGTCTAGTTGACTGTATTGTTCTGATTTCATGGGTAGGGTCTCATTGTCATGAAAAAAAAAACCACTGTCAATTATCAAGATTGCTATATCCAGAAAAGGTATTTCTTAAAATTGATGACAAAATAAGTATTTTAAGGCCAGCATAAATTAAAGCAATTTATGACAACTGAACCAAGACTACAAAATGTTTAAAGAAATGCTCTGTCTTACCTACTAGGAAACAGGAAGTAGTTCAGTTCATGAGAGGAAAAAATGATAAACAAAAACCAACCAGGGAAGAGTCCAATAAGAAAGCAGAAAACTCCCAACATCAGTGTGGGAGGAGGAAACTAACTGCCAACAATCCAACCAATCAGAACAACCAAAGAAGACATAGAATTAGCAAAGCTTTCTCAATACTGGTCAAAATAAATAAATAAATAAGTAGCCTCAATTCACCAATATAAAATCACAGACTGACTGGGTTCAAAAACAAAAGTCAACTACCTGTGCTCTCTAATAAGAAACAGTCCAATGGCAAAGATATCCAAACACAGCCAATGGATGGAAATCAACCTTCTTCCATGTAATGGAAGCCATAAACAAACTGATGTGGTGATTCTTATATTTGATGAAAGTAGACTTAAAACCAAAAATCAGCCACAAGGAACAAAAAGGGCTATTGCTTGTTGGTAAATGAAACAATTCATTAAATAGACATACCAATTTGAAATATTAACACACCAAATGGTGGGGCCTCATTGTCAAAAAAAAAAAAACCCTAAATGGATGAAAGATCAGATAGGTACTGATACAATGAGAGTGGGAAACTTCCATGTTCCACTCTAATCTTTAGATAGGCCTTTAAAAACCTCAAAACCCAAAAATTGGACCTAATAATACACATGCTCCCCATTATGATAACAATGGACTGAACCTCTGAAACTGTAAGTGAGCCATCCCAATTAAATGTTTTCTTTATATGATTTGCTGTGGCATGATGTCTCTTCACAGCAATAGTAAACCCTACCCAAAACAGGGGCTATGCTATAGCATGGCCTTCTCCCAGTGTTTACTTCCCTGAGTAAGACTCCTACTAAAGGTTACACAACCTTCCCCAACAACAGCAACAGCTTGGGGCCAAGTATTCAAATATGAGACCCGATAGCTGATATTTTGCACTCAAACCAGAACAAATACCTACCTCCAATAGATACCTCCAATGGTACAACAATGGCATGACTGTTATGGGGTAAATCAACTGCTTTGTGAAATGAGTTGGGGCCTGTTTCGTAGGACAGAACTCATACCTGGAATTATAAACCTGGTCCAAAGCCCACAGCTGGGGAACACACAACCCGAGTAGAAAGTCTACTACATTTATTTTGCTAAATGATGCTTGTCATGATGTCTTCTAAACATCTCTGCTTATACCCAACATATGTGCTGCTCTAACCTTTTGTCAGAGAAGTTTATTTCTACAGTGAATGGCAGTCAATGCAGAGACTCAACTGCTCCAAAGGCTGAGAGTGAGTGTTGCATGCTCAGCATTAAATGGAGCATCTATACCACCCCTTCCAAGGACCAGAGAAAAGGATGTGGAAAGAATTAAGAGCTAGAGACTGGGGAAGAGTACTGTGAAATACTATCTTCTGGATATGGTATGGTCATTGCAACCAGGAACGCATAGTATTTACCTGCACAATAGCCACACAAGATCAGGCCCATCAATTTTCCATGGTAGTTGGGAGAGGAGCTCATGAGGTTCCACTCCATTCTGAGGAGCTTTGGGCAGTTAACTGGCTGCCAGGGGTGAAGTAGATCTTTTCCACAGTGGTGTAACCACTGGTAAGACCCACTCAAATACCACGAAATATCTCCCACCCATCCTCATTCAAGTAATTCTAAATTTATGTAATCATCAAAGCAAGCACGAAAGTAGGAGGGAGACTAGTTGGACAGAAGAGATGGTTCACCACGACAAGGAGGGGGACAAGAAAAAAGAATAGGAAGTGAATCTAGGAAGATACGTTGTAGATGTGTATGAAATTGGGCATAAAATCTCATATTGTATACATGTATGAAGATGTCCTAAAAATGTTTTTGTAAAAACCAGCAGCTTTGGCCAGGCAGTGGTGGCGCACGCCTTTAATCCCAGCACTTGGGAAAGGTGCGAAGCAACACAGAGAAACCCTGTCTCAAAAAAACCAAAAAAAAAAAAAAGAGCAGCTTTTCTAGGAATCAATAATGAATTTGGAGAAGGTACTCATGAAAGTAATTCCATCAAAATAGTCAGAAATATGCCTTAGAATAAACTTGCCCAATTACGTGTAAGATCTGTCAAGTGAGTATTGCAAAATGCTGAAAATACAAATCAAAGACACTAAAAGCTGGAAAGTCTAATGTTCATGAATCAACAGATGACTAAAACACAACTGAGAAGCTATTGATAATTGAGTGTGTAGCCATCTACTGGAGAGGAGGCCAAAGAAAGTTGACTCCATCTCACAGCGCTATCAGCTACCAATAGCTTCCCAACTAAGGCTGAAGCTCTGTGCTCACCTCCCCCACCCATGCTGAGAGTCTGTCTGCCTTGAGAGTGGCAGCTCTTGAGCATGCTGTCACAGTCACTGTGACCTCATAAGGGCAACTGCCCTGGTGTGTCTGCTTTATATTCCCCATGCCTTTAAGTGATTCAAACACTAATAAGGCTTCAAACACAGACATTTATACTTTGTCTCTAAAATTGAATTTTCATTTCACTTACCAATGAAGGCCCTAAACCCTGTATGTAAAGATAAGACTGGAAGAGAGACAAGAAATTAATACCTAAGAGGGGCCAGGCAGAGCAATGAAGAGGAAATGACTCATTGCAAAAGGCTTTTTCTCTATATCCCTTAAAGGCACCTATGCCACAAGTTTCCTGATTTGTTTGTTTGTTTGTTTGTTTTTTCAAGACTGGAGCTCACTTTGTAGATCAGGCGGGCCTCAAACTACTCACAGAGATCCACCTGCCTCTTCCTCCCGAGTGTTGCACTTAAGGATGTGTGCCACCACCACCTGGTGGTTTCACGATTTTTTTCTCCTTTTTTTCCCCCGATTCCCCTGTCCTCCCTCCTCCCACCCCCCAGCCTTTCCCCCCAACCCACCTCCCATTCCCACCACCTCCAAGGCAAGGTCTTTTAACCTGCCATAATAACTTTCATTACCGACCCACCTGGAGAGGGGCCCTCTGAACTGGTCTTATTGTCCTGGTTCTTGCTTGGTGCTTTAGGCTTTAGGACCCCATTTTCTGACTCACTGGAGTCATTCTTGGATTTAGTTTTCTTGGCCTTGGGCATGTTGATGGTATCTGGACTGGAAGGGGAAAGAGGGAAATTTATGTAGCACACAGGTCTGACTCAAGGACAAGGTGGGGGAGCTCTTCAATGGCGGTGGTCGGCCTTTGAGACAATGTCGCTATTCCTTGTGGAGAGTAAAAGTGCTTCTAGGGCCTCTGAGAGAAAGAACCCAGGTCCTCAAACATACTTTAAGAATAACTTGCTACTAATGGAAGTTCCTTTACTAAAATAATTAGCGTTAGCGTTAAACAAGCAAAAGAGAAACCATAATCCAAAAGTGGACTCACCAGAAAGAAGACACAACACTTTACCACTTTACCAGCCAAACTAGGAAAAGCTTCTTCCTCTTGAATTCTCTTTTCAGGTCCACCATTAGGCGTCCTAAACCTGGACAACAGGGAACATTCACACCCAAAGCCTACCTGGTTCCTTAACTCTTTCTGGTCCTTGCTGTTTGAAGGCCTTCCCCACGATAGCTGCTTCGGTTACTGAAAAGCCTTCTGGCTTCCCAGTCAAGGAGGTCCCTGGATCATACCACAGCTGCCAGAAAGAGGGGATACCATCAGAAAAATCTTTGACAGGACCATGGAAATCATGAAGCCCGCGTGGCACACCCCCCTACGCATGACGCTAAGTTAGACAGTCCAAAATGAGTCACAAAGGATGGTGTTTCCTGGGGAGTAAACTGGGGGTTGTCTTACACCAAGGGTACCCCAAAACACAAGGCAGACAGACAGGCAAACACGTTCACTTTACTACACAATAGAGGCAGGAGGCTAAAATTTCCTGTGCGGGGCCTTCAGGCTGCTATCATTCTTTTCAGATTAGAATTAATCTCTAAATCTTGGTTTCATCTAAAATCAAGAAACCACCCAGGGCGGCGGTGGTGTATGCCTTTAATCCCAGCACTTGGGAGGCAGAGCCAGGCAGATCTCTGTGAGTTCGAGACCAGCCTGGTTACAGAGCGAGATCCAGGACAGGCTCCAAAGCTACACAGAGAACCCCTGTCTCAAAAAACAACAAAAAAGAAGCTATCCAAAGCTTTTAGTCCCACTCCCCCAGATGAAACTTATAGCTTGCAAACAACTATTTAGAAAGGAAAAAGAACACATTCTTATTTAATTTCATGCTGTTCAAAGTCTCTTTCTCTTACATTGATCTTAACAGTGAAATACCTAGAAAGTTACAAATTTCTAGAAGAGTGTTTTTGTTTTTTGTTTTTTGTTTTTTTAATTGAGTAAATGGGTCTTCAAAAGGCAATGGAGAGAGGTGCCCCAGACCTTACTAGGTCCGCAGACCTAAGCATGGCTGACTCCCATGATTGGAAGTGCCATTCAGGCTGTAAAATTCAGTACATAGAAAGCACCACTTACCAAAATGAAAACAAAGATATAATCCATCCAAGTCCATAGTTCTAGGAAAGTCTCTAAATGTACTAACCTTGATTTTTGGTTTCTGAGTTACCTCTTTTAACTTATTGTTCTTGTTAACTGGAGTAAATCAACCCAAACACCCAGTGTAGTCATTGGCCAGTTAATAATGACTTTCTATTGGCTTGGACCCCTGTCTGAGCCTCCTTCTCTGGTGGATACCCCACAATAGAGGGATAAACTGTTAAATTCATATTTTACAAACATAGAAACTAGAAGTCATTTAAGTTTTCTGGTCATAGAAGCTATGTGGTAAAAGAACCAGACCATGGGGCAGAGAAGGGGCCTAGGTTTTTGTGTTCTTCCAGCTGAATTAACAGTCCATTCTTGATTACAATTCAATTTTAATACTAGCTTATCAACATTACTACTTAAACGTAAGCGGAATGAGGACAACAACAGTCATAGTAAAGTAAACTATGGGGGAAAGCTCAGGAAACCTCAACCCCACAGGAAGAACTCGAGGCAACTAAGAAATGCTGAGAGAAAGGGACAAATAGTCTTCACCAGGAAAGGACATTCCAGTCAGTTATCCCATGTCAAATGGCCTTAAATACATATTCATACAAGTAATATTATACTGACAGCATGATATATTTATATATTTAGGAATTATATAATATATATAAACAACTAATGAAAAATAGAAGTCATGAATTTGAAAGAGAGCAAGGAGAGATATATGGGAGGGTTTGGAGGAGAAAGGGAAGGGGGATATATATATTATAACTTGGAAAATTTAAAAAAAAACACTGTTTTAAAAAGCTAGATGCTCATCTAGAACACAAGGATGCTGGAGTGGCTGACTCTCGCTGCTCCCATGCTTCTTACTTTTAACTCTTAGACTCCTCTGTCACTCCTTAGCTGATTACAAGAGCAAAATTGGCCTGCTTCAATCTTTTCAAAAGATGTTCACTCATTTACAATAGTTCATCCTTCATTTACCTTCACTTACGTTATTTTACAAAGACTTCCTTTGTTTTTATTTTATGTTGTATGGGTATTTTTCTAGTGTGGTGTATGTGTACCAGGACCTTCACTTAGTTCTTTATACATTCACTTACGTTTTTCATAAAATAAGATGATACAGTTGCCAAATTCTTATCATAATCATCCCTTCTAGCGATAATAATAGAATGTAGGTATCTTTAGCAAGTTCATTTTGAAGAAGGAAGTTATAAGAGATTCAAGGACATCTTAGTCTGAGGAAAGTTCACTCTATACTCTTGACATAGTAATACACAAGGGAACTTGGGCAATAAAGTATCTGTTTAACTGGCGACTATAGCATAAGAATATAAATCTGCATCCCTCCTCACCTCCCCTGTGTTTGGCCTCAGTCATGTCAACTGTTAAATTGTTGTCACACCTAACCCAGGAAAAATGTTCAAAATACATTTCACATTCTTACAGAATTCTCATAGAAAGAAAATAGACAATGAAGACTTTTTGCTAGGAAGGAGTTTTATTAGTGCAGGCACTAGCTCAGTGAATTCACATCCAAAGGCGGAGAGATCTCTGAGTGCAGGAGGGCAACCCTTGGTCCCCCTCACATACAAACATATCTTCATTGAGGGACAGATGTTTCGAGAATATCTCAGAACCTCATAAAGAGACCTCTGGCCTCTCTACGTGTCACAACCTCCAAGGCATAAGGAAGGCCTTGAAGTAGAAGATATTTCCCTAAAAGTAGGGGGTGTAGTATGCTCTGGACATTTGTGAGGGGAAGCTTAGAAGCAGTACTCCTGGAAGAGGCCACAAGTGATTTATATGAAGTTTCCATAAATCTAATATCCCCAAATTGTACAAATTTTTTTTTTTTTTGGTTTTTCGAGACAGGGTTTCTCTGTGTAGATTTGTGCCTTTCCTGGAACTCGATTTGTAGACCAGGCTGGCCTCGAACTCACAGAGATCCACCTGCCTCTGCCTCCCGAGTGCTGGGATTAAAGGCATGCGATCAAAACCAAAAGTGGCACAGCAGCCAGTTGCTGGATCTCTGCCAAGCAACTGTGTTGGTTTTATGATCTTTGTTATTTCCATCGGATATGGCTATGCCACCCCACCACAATATTATCTGTATATAAATTTCCATATCCTTAAATTACATATTGTACTATACCAGAAATTAATTTCTCATTTTAATTTTTTGGTGAGTAGGGAGGCAGAGAGGATCTAGAAATAGTTGATGGAGGGGAAAATGATCAAAATAGATTGTATGAAAAGATTCAAATGATTTCTCATTTTAAAATAGAAAATTCTATTTGACTTCGCACTAAGAAAATATTTCCAAAATGGTAAAAATTCATTTTCTAAAAAAATTGCATTTTTTAAACAGTTCAGCCAGTGATATCTGAAACTGTATCTAGAACTTAATTCTAATCAGTTAAACAGTCTCTTTGAGTGTATTTCAACATCAAATTCCTTTGGCAGGGTGATGGAGAAAATAGATGTGTTGTAGCAATTTATGTGGAGATAAAGGAAATCTGCCTTGGCCTAGACAAAAGATCTTACTCACTGGAATTAATACCATTGTGCTGGCTAGTTTTTATGTCAACTTGACACCATTTGAGTCATTTTAGAAGAAGGAACCTCAACTGAGAAAATGCCTCAACTAGATTGGTCTGTGGGCAAGCCTTTGGGGACATTTTCTTGACCAATGATGAATGTGGGAATGCCCAGCTTACTGTAGGCTGTGTCAGCCCTAGGCTAGAGTGCTGGAAGAAAATAGACTTGAACAAGCCATAAGGATCAAGCCATTAAGCAGCACTCCTCCATGGCCTCTGCTTCATTTCCTGCCTCCAGGTACCTGCCTTGAGTTCCTGCACTGCCTTCCCTAGAGAATGGACTGTGATGTAGAAGTGTAATGGAAATAAACTTTCTCCTTCCCAAGTTGATTATGGTTATGGTATTTTATCATAACAGTAGAAACACTAAGACACCTTGCAATTATTAATACTGTATCTCTAAAAACCTATAAATTGTTTTTTTACCAACCACTACCAGAATGCCACTATCTTTTAAACTCCTTAAGGAAAACAGTGAAGTACACACGTCTTCCACCACAAATGAACACCAAAACTACTGTCAGATCAGTGTATCTGTTACTGCAGTCAGCTTACCCCAGAAGTAGTAGAGAGGAACATAAACCTAAGTGAAGACAGCTCACTAGAGAGAATCATTAGAAAGGCATGGGGGGGGGGGAGGAGAATACAAGCTGTGTAGCACACAACAGATGCATGAGAAACAAAAAGTATATGAGAAAACAAGCCACAGTGTCACTTCAACATGCTCATTAATCCATAATACTGGAAACCAAAGGCACTGAGATGGCTGAAATGTCAGACAAAAATTTCAGTGTCCTACTTTTGAGAAGGTTCTGTGACCACACCAAGGACTCAAATAAGCAGATGAAGTAAAGAAAGTAATTCAGAAAGCAGACGAGAAAGTTGCCAAAGCTGATGGCAGGGTCAGTAATTGGAGAAGAAATTAAAAAACATGAGGAAACAATTCTTCAAGGAAATCGAGACTCTTAAGAAGAACTACAGAGAAATGGAATGAGATCTACATGAACAGCCTGGACATGAGTGGGGGTAGTGAAAGGCGAGGGTCGAGGGAAAGAGAGCTTGGGGGAGCGGGAGATCCCAGCTGGATCAACAACAGAGAGGGAGAACAAGGAATAGGAGACCATGGTAAATGAAGACCACATGAGAATAGGAAGAAGCAAAGTGCTAGAGAGGCCCACAGAAATCCACAAAGATACCCACACAACAGACTGCTGGCAATGGTCGAGAGACAGCCCGAACTGACCTACTCTGGTGATGGGATGGCCAAACACCCTAATTGATGTGCTAGAAACCTCATCCAACTACTGAGGGATCTGGATGCAGAGATCCATGACTAGGCCCTGGGTGGATCTCTGGGAGTCCAATTAGCGAGAATGAGGAGGGTTTATATGAGCGAGAATTGTTGAGACCAAGGTTGGATAAAGCACAGGGACAAATAGCCAAATGAATGGAAACACATGAACTATGAACCAATGGCTGAGGGGTCCCCACTGGATCAGGCCCTCTGAATGGGTGAGACAGTTGATTGGCTTGATCTGTTTGGGAGGCATCCAGGCAGTGGGACCGGGTCCTGTGCTCATTGCATGAGTTGGCTGTTTGAAACCTGGGGCCTATGCAGGATTGCTTGGCTCGGCCTGGGAGGAGGGGACTAGACCTACCTGGACTGAGTCTACCAGGTAGACCTCAGTCTGTGGGGAAGGCTTTGCCCTGGAGGAGATGGGAATGGGGGGGGGGCTGGGGGGAAGGGGAGGGGGACGGGAGGGGGGAGAACGAGGGAATCCGTGGCTGATATGTAGAACTGAATTGTATTGCAAAATAAAATAAAATAAATAAATAAATAAATAAAATAAAAGATGATTATTATAGACACACAAAAAAAAAAAAGAAGAAGAAGAACTACACAGAAATGCTGGAAAGGAAAGAACCAGTCAGTCATCACCAAATGACACCAAGTAGGAGAAAGAATGTCCAGGATGGAGAGCAAGGTCAATACAACAAAAGACATACATACATACATACATTGCCTGGATTATTGTATATACTTGTACACAGAGAAAAATGTAAATAAGCACGACAAAAACTTCTAAGAACTTTGAAATACATTTAAGAGAACAAACTTAAGAGTCAATGAGGTGGAATAAGGAGCTGAGAAAAAAAATTAAAAAATAATAGAAAATTTATTCAATAAAATTATATCAGAAACGTTTTAGATTTAAGAAAAAGAAATGGACATCCAAACACAAGAAACATTTGGTGCCCAAACACACTTGACCAGAGAAGAACCTCTCCATGACAGGTCATAGGAATTAACCAACCACTTTCTTTTTTTTCGAGACAGGGTTTCTCTGTGTAGCTTTGCACCTTTCCTGGATCTCGCTCTGTAGACCAGGCTGGCCTCGAACTCACAGAGATCCTCCTGCCTCTGCCTCCCGAGTGCTGGGATTAAAGGTGTGCACCACCACCGTCTGGCAACCACTTTCAATAACTTAATGCGAAAGCCCAAATCACCACTAAGAAGATAAAGACAAGCTGAATGTATTTTTAGAAAAGAAAAGAAAAAATAATGTCCACCTTTCTGTTGAATCTGAGCTACATGCCAAGGAGGAAATGAAAATTTACTATAATCTTGTCCTATTCCCCTGGCAGTCTATATTGCTTGGCATTAAGTAGCCTGTTGGGCATGCAATCCCACCAGCTACTCTTCATCCAGCTACATGTCTATGCCTTTACACCCTAAGGCAAAATTCTCCCCCACAGGTACGTGTAGTGTGCCCCAGAAGCACATCTTATCCTTTCTTTCAGGGAAGATATACAAATGGTATACTCCTAGATAGGATGATTGCCTGCCCCCCCACCTCCAAATAAGCACGGTCCTTGTTTCTTTCAAGTAATATCATCTGAGGGGAGGCTGGGGGTTGGAACCCCCACCGCATGAGGACTTCTAATTTCAGTGCATGAGGTGCCATAGGTATAGCTTGAACACATTCATCCTTTCCTGCCTTGGGGAACTGCTGCTTTGGCTCTGGAGACTTCCAAAAACATACCGAGATGGTACTGGGGTTCCTTCCTTCCTTCCTTCCTTCCTTTCTTCCTTCCTTCCTTCCTTCCTTCCTTCCTTCCTTCCTTTCTTTCTTTCTTTCTTTCTTTCTTTCTTTTCTTTTTTTCTTTCTTTCTTCCTTCCTTCCTTCCTTCCTTCCTTTCTTTCTTTTTCCTTTTCTTTTTTTCTTTTTTTTTTCAGTTTTTTGAGACAGGGTTTCTTTGTGTATCCCTGGTTGCCCTGGAACTAACACTATAAAGCAGGCTGGCCTCTGGTTCACAGAGATCTGCCTGCCTCTGCCTCCCCAGAGCTGGGATTAAAGGCACGTGCTACCACTGCCTGGAGGTACTGGGGTTGCTATCAGTCACATCTCATGGCAGGCCAACATGGCACTTATCTTAATACATTTCTTCCGTGATACACTCTTATCCCTTTTTCCTCTCTTATATAATAAAATACTTTATACTTAAAATCTATTCATGAGACAAAGTAGTATAACAAATCATTAACTTATGAAAAGAAAGCTGAATTCAAACTACATTTACAACAGAAGGAAACAAACTAAGATCACCTGACCATACACAGCTCTCCTGCCCAAGATAGCAAAACCTTCACATGACTTTGAAGGGCAAAAAGCAACCTGTTCGGTTTGCATTCAAGCAAGAAAAGGGAGAAAGGAGACAAAATGTACAGAGAACAAAAAAGCTGTGTGTGTTCATCTTGTAATTGCACTTTAGGATACAAAAGGCTTTTGTACCCCCTGAAAAACTAAGGAGGGGTAGCAAATGGTTAGTTCTCCTTTTCCCTGAAGGACTGGGATATTGGCAGAGGAGAGAGGGAAAAACAAAGAGAAAGAGCTTGTCCTGCCCACGATGCATCCTGTTTAGCTATAAGGCATCTTCCATAGTCATATTAAGCCACACACATCTGGAAGGCATGCTATTCCACACCACCTGGAAGAAGGATAGCTACCTCAGTATCATCCTCATTGATGTTCTGTCCTGGCTTACCTTTACATCTGTTGGGTCTCTACTTGGGCACCAAATGTTGCAGGGAAGATATAAAATTAAAATCCACTCCCAAATGGGAATTATACCTACAGCCCAAAGAATGACCCATACAAGCTCCTCTTGATGAGTAAATTCATTTGTTACGAGTTTTTAATGGGGAAGTGGAAGACTATGGGCAATTATTGTAATGTTATCAATGCCTCATCTGATTTAATAGAAACCTGAGTTTAGAGCACGATGTACTGTTAAAGTAGCAGAGGTGACTAACAGGCTCAGTTAGCATAAAACACAGTCAAAGCCAGACTCTAGAAAAGTTGGATGTTACTGTATACTATACCTTTGCTCTTATCAGGGATTCTGCTGACCTCAGCAAACATTGTCCAACTGTGGAAAGAATGACTTGTTTTGTTGTGTTCTGCTCATTAGAAAAAGTTAAATGGTTTGCTGTCGAATGCAGTTACTCTCTGGATAGGATTTGGAGAATTAGCATCCCTAAACCAGGTTTTCTCTATCCTCCCCACTACCCTCCTCAGCTTCTGGTAACCACAATCCTATAAGACCAACATCTTTAGGCCTTACATGTGACTTCTATAAGATCAACATCTTTAGCCCAGCAGTGGTGGCGCACACCTTTAATCCTGGCACTCAGGAGGCACAAGCAGGCAGATCTCAGTGAGTTAGAGGCCAGCCTGGTCTACAGAGTGATTTCCAAGACAGCTAGGACTGTTTCACAGAGAAACCCTGTCTCGAAAGCCAAAAAGAAAAAAGAAAAAAAGATCAACATCTTTAGACCTCCTATGTGACTGAGATCATGTGGTAATTTTCTTATTGTGCCTGGTTTATTTCAACTTTGCATAATGTCTTCCAATTCCATCCATTTTGCTTCAGATTGCAACATTTTGTGGCAGAGTAGTGTTCTGTGTTATGTATATCCATCACATTTTCATTATCCATTCATCAATCAATGACTACTTAGATTGACTTCAGTTTGGGGCTGTTATGGTGTTACAATAAGGACAGAAGTGCAGACGTCTCTGATGTTTTCATTTCTTTCAGATAGTGGTAATATTGTTAGATTGTACAGTAGTTTTATTTTTAATTTTCTGAGTTGCCGCCATACTGTTTTCTACAATGCCTACAATAATCTACATTTCCCCAGCAGTATATGAAAACTTTTTTTTCTCTTTCTCTTTGTGCCCCCCACTTGTTATTGTCAGTCTTTGATAATAAACATTTTAATAAGAGTGAGATGATATCTCGCTGTTGTTTTCATTCACATTCCTTGATTAGTAATGCTGAAATTTTTACACATGCCTATGGATCATTTGTATATTTATTTATTTTGAAATGCCTGCTTATGTCTATGGTCCACTGTAGCTAGAGTTTTCCTGCCTGGCCCACAGTCAGGACAAATCTCTCTCACCCGCCAGTCCCACAGCCTCTCAGACCCAACCAAGTAAACACAGAGACTTATATTGGTTACAAACTGTATGGCCGTGGCAGGCTTCTTGCTAACTGTTCTTACAGCTTAAATTAATCCATTTCCATTCATCTATACCTTGCCACGTAGCTCGTGGCTTACCGGCATCTTCACATGCTGTTTGTCATCATGGCGGCTGGCAGTGTCTTTCTGACTCAGCCTTCCACTTCCCAGCTTTATTCTCCTCCTTGTCCCACCTACACTTCCTGCCTAGCCAATGGCCAATCAGTGTTTTATTTATTGACCAATCAGCAACACATTTGACATACAGAACCTCCCACACCAGTCCACCTTTTAAATTAATTATTTTTAGTGTGTGCTGGTTGGTTTTATCAACTTCACACAAGTCTAGATACTTGGAAGTGGGAATCTCAGTTGAGGAATTGTCTGTATAATATCTGACTGTGGGCATGTCTCTAAGCCCTGAAGTCTAGGGCATTGTCTTGATTAATTAGTTATGTTGAAGGGCACAGCCCACTGTGGGTGGCACCATTCCTAAGCAAGTGGTCCTGGGTTATATAAAAAAAAATCAAGCTGAGAAAGTCATGGAGGCCAAGCCAGCAAGCAGCATTCCTTCTTGACTTCTGTTTCAATTTATGACTCCAGGGTCCTGCCCTAACTTTCATTAGTGATGAACTGTTACCTGAAAATGTAAAGTGAAATAAACACTTTCTTCCTCAGCATACTTTTGGTCAATGTTTTTATCACAGCCAGAAAGAAGGAAACTAGGAGGTGAGGTTTGTTGTTACTGTTTCTATTAATGAATAGCTTACAAAATGTTTTCTTACATTCTGTGGCTTGTGTAATCACTCTCTGGTTTTCTATGCTATGCAGAAGGTTTTCTTTGGTGTGATAATATTAGAATGCTTTCTCTCTTGTTACCTGTGTGTTGCAGAATATTTATTTACACAGTGAAGATGTGTCTTTGCCAAGGCGCCTTCTGATTGGTTTAATAAAGAGCTGAACAGTCAATAGCTAGGCAGGAGGTATAGGTGGGGCTTCCTAGTAGAGCAAGGAAGCAGAAGAAGAAAATCCAGAGGCAGAGAGACATCATCGAGACACGGAGGGCGTCAGACAAATGAAAGAAAGGTAAAACGCCACATGGTAAAACACAGATGAATAGAAACTGGTTAATTTAAGTTGTAAGAGGAACAAGCCCGAGTTTTCATAATTAATAATGTTTCTCTGTCATTATTTGTGAGCTAGTGGCCCAAAGAAAAATCCAACTACACCTGTGCTTTGGGATTTTTTTTTTCTTAGCAGTATTGGAGATCTGCCAAAGGACATTGTTTAACATAGATCATAAGCACAATAGCTAATAGAAAGAGAAATGCAGAATAGTTGATAAAGCACAATTAAGGAAGAACAAAAAGCCTGAAAATCCCAGGGTAATTTTACCAATAGAGTTTGAGTGGAATGCTGTTATTTTGGGAGTAGTAGTGCATCCTACATAGATTTTTGAGGGTCTTATAGGGGATTTCATGCTGGTTATCAAATTCTACTAAACCTCATAAAGTCAAATCATTTTATTCATGACACAGTTCAATTCTTAACTGAAAAAAAATGCCCCTTGCATGCAGCCACTGTGTGTGTCCAACACAGTGGAGATTTTAAAAGACAGGCATGCAGCAGGCCATGCACCTAGCTGTGGGACTGGGGGAGGGTGTTTTTTGTTTTTTTTTTTGCTTTTTGGGTTTTTGTTTTTTGGGTTTTTTTTTTTTTTTTTGGCTACAAGCACCAGAAGGCTTCTGGACGCTGGCAAGCCGGTAGGCCACTTGCGTGGGCTAGCTGCAGGCCCAGGTAAACTCGGGCCACATAGGGACCAGGTATTGTGCAACATGGAAGTCTTGAATCAGGTCTTACCAGGTCTAAGTAATCAATTCAGTACACCCACGAATGCAGAATGAAGTGGCATCGCTGCCTCTTCATTCACCAGGGAGAGATGGGGGAATGTGGTGATATATTTTTTACCCTAACAAAATTTGCCTGAAGATCAGAGAACAGAAAAAGTCACTATACAAAACATAGAAGTCAGTCAGTGGTGGCACACACCTTTAATCCTAGCACTTGGGAGGCAGAGATTCATCTGGATCTCTGTGAGTTCAAAGCCACCCTGGATTACATGAGATTTACATGAGATTGACTCAGTCTAGGAGAGAAACAGAGCCAGGCAGTGGTGGCACACACCTTTAATCCCAATACTTGGGAGTCACACACCTTTAATCCCAGCAGTAGGAAGGAAGTAATATGGCTGGGCAGAAAAAGGTATATAAGGTGTGAGGAGGCAGCAACTAAAGCTTTTTCAGCTGAATCCTTTTTTGCAGAAGCTCTCTTTTGGCTGAAGCCTTTGGGCTAAGGAGCCCCTTGTCTGCTGAATCCCTTTTCGGCTGAAGCCTCTTCTCAGCTGGACCCCTTTCAGCTGAGCACTCAGGATTTCAGTTAGAGGATTCCTGGAGTTGGCAAGGTGAGACATGGCCATGGCTTGTTTCTTTGTCTCTCTGATCTTTCAGCATTTAGCTCAATATCTGGCTAGTGGTGTTTTTATTAAAAGACCAATTAGATTTCGTGTTACAAATGTATTTTTGGAGATTGTTTTGTCTCATATTGCTGTGTTTTGGCTTTTTTAAAAAAAGTTTTCTAGCCGGGCGGTGGTGGCGCACGCCTTTAATCCCAGCACTCGGGAGGCAGAGCCAGGCGGATCTCTGTGAGTTCGAGGCCAGCCTGGTCTACAGAGCAAGATCCAGGAAAGGCGCAAAGCTACACAGAGAAACCCTGTCTCGAGAAAAAAAAAAGTTTTCTGGTCTTCTGCTTGCATACTATGGTTTCCAATTTTGAGGTTTTTTTTTTTTTTTTTGGTTTTTCGAGACAGGGTTTCTCTGTGTAGCTTTGCGCCTTTCCTGGAACTCGCTTTGGAGACCAGGCTGGCCTCGAACTCACAGAGATCCGCCTGCCTCTGCCTCCCGAGTGCTGGGATTAAAGACGTGCGCCACCACCGCCCGGCCAATTTTGAGTTTTTATGTGTTGTCTGTGTGTGTATTCCTGTGTGTCTGTCTGTCTTCCTGTTTGTCTACATGTGTATACACTTCTCGTGCTCTTCCTTAATTTTGTTTTTCATTCTTATTGTTTGTTCATTTTGTTTTACCCTTGTTTGTTTGTCTTTTTTATTGACCTGTTGGTTTTCTTAACAGAGAGAGAGAGAAAGCTTGGAGTTGGGTGTGTGGGGAAGTGGGGAGGATCTGAGAGGAGAGGAGAGAGGAGAAACTGGGATCAGAATAATCTGTATGAAAATAACTATTTCCAATAAAAATAAAAGTAAAAACACACACACGCAAAATGCCCCTTTATAGAAAAAACTTGTCAAAATAAATAAATAAATAAAATTGAGCTAGACAGCAAAAAATGGTAAACCTATGCCCTCTCCTGGAGAGTATGGGAAAATGCTTTCCTGAACATTTCTCTGGATCTGGCTCCTCAGTAAAAGGCTTTGTTCCTTTGTTTGTCTGTTTTGTTTGCTTTGTTTTTGGGTTTTTTTGTTTGTTTGATTGATTGATTTTTTAAGAGTTTGATGAGACACCCAACAAGAAAGTGTGGGCCAAATCTTGGGCCACCAGGGGTTTAAGAAGCAACTCTAGATGGGCAAGAATAACTATTACTAATACTTGTCATTCCCTCTGCCTCTCTTAATGTCACCAAAATCAATATCTTAAGGGTTTGGAGAGATGGCTCAGTGATGAAGAACACTGGCTGCTTTTCCAGAGGACCCGGGTTTAATTCCTAGCACCCACATAATGGCTCACAGTCATCTATAACTTCAGCCACAGGGGATTCCAGAATCTGATGTCCTCTTCTGACCCCTAAGTGAACCAAGCATGCACATAGTGTACAGACCCACAGACAAAACAAATATACACATAAAATAAAAGTGATTTTTAAGCTGGGTAGTGGTGGTTCATACCTTTAATCCCAGCACTCAGGAAACAGCGGCAGGTGGATCTCTGAATTCAAGGTCAGCCAGGTCTACAGAGTCAGTTCCAGGACAGCCAAGGCTATTATTACACAGAGAAACTGTCATGAATGCCCCCCAAAGTAATTTTAAAATACCAACACCTTAAGGTTGAATAACTATGAGAATTTTAAAAAACCTAATTTGTCACTAGTTCCTTATCTAGATAAAAATAGAGTGGAGTTAGATATTCTTAATATTTTGTTATACCTCTGTTTCTTTAATTGTATTTATTGAACTTACACAAGAAAATTTTTCCTAAGCATGGGTGAACATATGTGTTGCTGCATACATGCATGACTCCCTGACCCACTCCACACACAATTATTACAGAAGTCCTCTAAGTTTACATGAACCTAAGACAGGACACTGACTTCTAATCAGTTTCTGATCTCTGAAATAATTGTAGTTTTAGTCCATTTCAATGCCAAGCACTCATGCTGAATATTTATCTCTAAAAATGAGTTTGTTGTGCCTTGACTGATATGGTCTAATATTAGTAAGAATGCAAAGCTAAAAACAACTTTCTCACTAAGTTTCTTTATCTAAACTTAATATTTACTGGGAAAAAGGTTTCTCACAAAGATATGATCTCATCTTTTATTTCCTGAACTAGTAATTCTTATTGTTTCATTTCCTGAATTTATGAAATGCTTCTGCACTGTCAGAACAATGACATTATCAAACTTGATATTGGAGATAGTTGGAAATTTCATCTGCTTCATTGATCTTATAGGATGCTAGAACACTGGTAACGGCTTGTGGAAGCTCTATCCTTTGTTACCACAATGATTTGTCTCCTGACAAGTTTAAAGATCAAGGAAAAGTTGGTTACACACTATGCTAAGTACTTGATAAGACTAGCAACTCCTGGGCCCTGGGAAGGATATTCCAAGGATAACTACTTTGTTTGCACACCTAATGTTAATGGTTTCCAGAAACTATAAAGATTTATAACAAGAAGTATCACATCTCTGCTATCCTTGGTTCTTGGATTTTAAAGTTAATACAAAAGTAAGCCATTTCAATAGTATATTTTGCCAGCTAAGGGTAATGAAAAAACAAGACCACCAAGCTAACACCAGGATATAATCTCCCTTGGAGTAATATTTGACTATGTACATTTCCTATTATTAAGGCTTGATTCACTGAAGGAATTTCTGATTTATATAGGGGATGCTGGACTGAAACTTCTAGTGTATCCATCAGGGTTTTTTACTGTGGACCAAAGCCATGTGCTTGAGGTACCATAAATTTCTTCTGTGGTGGCTTCCCACCTTCTATAGTGAGTGTGGAACATGAAGTTTGGGATTTCTAGCATCCAGGCTTCAGTCCTCTTCTCCTTGTTGAGTCTTCCCCATATCTTCTTATTATCAATGTCACCAAGCTATAGAAAGTGAAGCCTGAATTCAGTGTGCACCACCAACATGGAGTGGCACACAACCCCCTACAACTCCATTTGCGGGGGATCCATGCACTCTTCTGGCTTCTGTGGGCAACTGCATTCACATCCACATACACAAATACAGAACACACATACATAGAATATAACAAATACTTAAAATTCTTTAAACATAAAATCAAGTTCCAATGTCAGTTGAAGGAACAGCAGGAAGTAAAGCTGTTGTTTATGTTTTGTGTACCTGTATGGTGTATGGTGGCTTTGAGCCATGGTCATGGCAGGCAGACACACACACACACACACACACACACACACACACACACACACACACACACACACACACCTCTTGTGACTTACAGACACAGTTTCCACAGTTCATTGTGTCTAGATGGGTTTTTTAGTAATTTTTATGTATGTATGTCTGTGTTGAGTGTTTGCATACATGACCGCAGTACCCAAAAAGGCCACAAGATGGGATCAGATTATTTGGACCAGCAGTTACAACAGTTAGGAGTCACTTGATGTGAATATGTTAATATCTAGGACAGGGACTCTCAATATGTGGGTCCTGACCCCTTGGGAGTTGAATGACCGTTTCACAGGGGTCACCTAAGACCACTGGAAAACACAGATGTTTACATTACAATTCACAACAGTAGGAAAACACAGTTGTGAAGTAGCAACGAAAATAATTTTGTGGTTGTGGGTCACCACAACATAAGGAACTATATTAAAGGGTCACAGCATTAGGAACGTTGAGAACCACTGATCTTAGAGGTCTGGATCAGGTTTGTTTTCTCTGCCAATTAAAAAAAGGCAGAACTGGGCAATGGTGGTGCATGCCTTTATTCCCAGCATTCTGGAGGCAGAGGCAGGCAGATCTCTGAGTTTGAGGCCAGCCTGGTCTACAAAGAGAGTTCTTGGACAGCCAGGGATGTCTCAAAAAAAAAATTAAAAGGCGGGAAAACTGGTAGCAGCGGGGGAAAACCTTAGACATAGAAGTTAGAATTAGGTAGTGAAGAAAGGTTTTTTTAAAGGTGAGGGAACAGATACAGCAAGGAGCAAGGCACACTTGCAAATCAGAAAGGGGACTTCAAAAGCTGAAGTACTACCTCTTCCAATGGACTGAAGTTATTAAGAGTCTTTGGTGGACTGGAAGGACTGGAGTATTTGTGTGTGTGTCAGGGCAGGAGGGGGGGGGGAGGTGACCATCCCTTGATTTAAAGTTGGTCAGTTTAAACAAAGAAAGAGAAGCTGATGGGCCTACATTTTTGTAAAGTGTCCTGTCTAGCCTTGAACTTGTCAGACCTGTCCACCAGCAGGGAAGCAGCCCTTCTGGCAGAACAAAAAGTCCTCCAGTCCTTTGTTTGAGGTCCAGACAGTGAGGAAGAAGCCAAAACTTTGCCTTCTCTGTTATTATCTATTTGTGGTCGCTGTCCTTATCTGTCTGTCAGTACTCTGTCCCTAGTCCCTCAGGTGCTGGGAACTGAACTCCTGTCTCACTTCCACTTTCATGGCCTATATAAATAAATGATTTTATGAATCTATGTAAAATATAATATTGACAAATGAGAGAAAACATGTAATACATGTGATGATTTAAAGTTGTATCAATTTTTGTTCAAAAGAAATAATTTATTATTTTTCCCCCTTTTTTAAAAATTCTTCTCGCCGGGCGGTGGTGGCGCACGCCTTTAATCCCAGCACTTGGGAGGCAGAGGCAGGCGGATCTCTGTGAGTTTGAGGCCAGCCTGGGCTACCAAGTGAGTTCCAGGAGAGGCTCAAAGCTACACAGAGAAACCCTGTCTCAAAAAACAAAAAAAAAAAAATAAAAAAAATAAAAAAAAATAAAAATTCTTCTCTCATACATTACATCCCAACCGCAGTTTAGTTTATTCTTCTTTATGGATGCATGAACCTCTACCATCTATATGCCACATGTTCTTTATCCTGGGCACCTTTTGGCTGTCATCTAGGCTAGTTCTATAAAATTGGTTATTATGAATAGTGCTGCAATAAACACAGATGTGCAGTGGTATCTGTGATATGATGATTTAGAGTCCTTCAGGTATGCACCTAAAAATTGTATAGGTGAATCATGTTATAGACCTACCTTTGTTTTTATTTTTACATTTAGATACAAATGCTGATTCATTAAATTCTAGATTATTTTTGAAACTAATATACTTGTGGCATTTTATAATAATTTTAAATCAGAGTAAATGAGATTTTTTTATCTAATGATAAAATGAAAGGAACTAGGCATGAGATATTATATAAATGTTTTTCCTTTTGAGATGGGCTTATAGCATATTATTTCTTTCTGTCATTTTTTTTCCTCTGCTCTTGGTAACTAAGGTAACATCTTTCTGTGTGCATTGATGACATAATTCAAAACTGATGCCCAGATTATTCAGATACTTTGAAAAGATGCAGATGAGACCACTGGTGACAGGCAACATAAGCAGAGGAGCTGAGCTATAGCCTAGCACATGCAATTTGCACATACATATCTTGAGGTTGAGAGCAGATTCTGTATGACAACTATTGTTTCAATGTTATTTTAAGAATCATACAAAACTAGATACATGCAAGATGTTTACTACTGGATAAGAGTGAATTAGGTCCAAATGGCTGAGACAGCAAAGTGTTAAGAAAAAGCCTTTGAGTAATGGATTTCTGGTTGTGACATGTGCTCTGAACCAAGAGAGAAAGCACAAGCTTGATTCAGAAGATAAACTACATCATTTCTTACCACCTTCAATGTAAACCATAAACCAAGTAAAGAAAATATTTATCCTGTCCATATGTAATAATAATGCAGCCTTTTCCTAGTATCTTGCATTACTATTTCTGCTTCCACTAATACTATGCTTACCAATTGCTTGTCCCCTTAAAATTCAGGTCTAATGTGTGTAAAAATAAAACAGAAAATCAAAACCTAATCTGAAGGTCTGAAATATCACGCTTGATACTTATTTATGTGTTTTTCATTCTTTACAAGACCATTACAAATAAGAGTGTACCACAGAAGAAGAATGTATCACAGGGATGGGATTGCCTAGTGGTTAAGATGCTTGCTGTACAACCATGAGAACAAGTTTAGATCCCAATACCCATATAACAAGTTGGGTGTGATTGCACAAATGCCTGTAACCTATATAATGGGGAATGGAAACAAAAGAATTCCTGGTGCATGGCCATAGAACCAGTGGGGAATGTGATGGAGCAAGATGGTGCAGAGGTTCCTCCATTTTGTACTCTAATCTGATCTCCTTGATAGAGAATCTTACAGAAAACTACCAAACTCTGTTTTAGAAACCAAGGGTCAGAATGTTCTAACTAATTTAGCTTCTGTTAAACTGCCTGTTTGTATGGAATCCCCTCCACCTAACTTAACTTAGCTGCCTGTTTGTGCAGAATCCCCTCCAACTAACTGCTTATTTTAGCTTCTGTTAAACTTGCTTGCTTCAAATGCTTACTTCTGCGAAGTCCCCTGCAGCTGCCAAACAAGATGCCTTTAAAATACAAACAAACAAACAAACCACCTGTATTATGGACACTAGGGTCTACACTCAGGGTCCTGTTCACTTGGGTGTGGTCCCAGTCAGCTGAAATAAAGACTTTCAATTGACTATATACACTGTGTCTGAGTGAGCTTCCAGTAACATTTTGGAGGTCCCACCAAGATCCCAGAGACTGGACACAGACGCTTAGGGCCTTGGGATCCCCAAGATCGATGAAGAGTGAGCCAGGTAGAGAAGACTCTTAGGGGACACGTGGCCTGAGATATTCCAGAGCCCCAGGAAATCCTCTCAGATGGATTGCTGCTGAGATCTCCAAAGCACCCCGACATTGCCACTCAAAAGAGTAAAATGAAAGTCATTTGGTCTGAATACCTCTGGAGATAAGTTCATTCTGTAGAAGGTGCCAGTTGAAAAGGACACATGAAGGGAGGTCTGACACTACCAGTCCAGCCCTTGGATCCTGTGTTGGGGTCGGTGCTTGTAGGATGAATGTCTGCTTGATGGCCACCTGTGATTGGTCTGGTTGTTGTTGTCTGTGTCTGTATTGTTTGTCTCTGTATCTTTAAGTCAGTCTGCCACTTGCCCTTGTGATAGAAGGAATTCAAGCTGCCCAAGAACCCTTCTAAAGTGTATGTTAAAACATTTTCAGGCCGGGCAGTGGTGGCGCACACCTTTAATACCAGCACTTGGGAGTCAGAGCCAGACGGATCTCTGTGAGTTCGAGACCAGCCTGGTCTACAGAGCGAGATCCAGGACAGGCACCGAAACTACACAGAGAAACCCTGTCTCAAAGAAACCAAAAAAAGAAAAACATTTTCAGAAGGGCTTCTAGGATATGGAGGATTATGGAATTCATTTCTTTCCAGGAATATGTCTCACTCTGTAAACATCAGTGACCCTCTTTTTAAGGTGGGATAGCCATGTGAGGGGGTCTTTGAATCCCCAGGCAGTCAGACAGTCTGGAACATTGTGACAGTTTCTCCCAGTCTTCCTGATCAGTTCTCTTATGTCAATTGTTTGTTTACCCTTGCCTGTCATCTACCCCCATGGTTGAAAATTTGTGTTCTTTCTTTGGGAGTCAGGGTTCTCTTGGTCCAGCCGGGACACTCAGAGAAGCCAAAACTACTGCAGGTTCTCTCTGCTCCATCTGAAGAGATGGAGATTTAGCCTACTTATGTCATTGTTGTGGCCGCATTGCGAGACCCCTGAACAAGACCACCACAGAGCCAATATCAGATACAAAACACACAGGGGTTTATTGATAACAAGCAAACCCAGGCTTGGTCCGCATCCAACATCTAACACAGCAGGTGGATGAGGATGGCCCTGTGCTCCCAGGGTGAGGTGTTTTTAAAGGGAAAAACCACAAGTAAGGTGGTACAAGCCTTGGCATCAGATAATTGGGTGAGGGTGTGTAACCTTTGAATTTACTGGTTGGGGGTTACAATTATTATTTTGGGGGCAGTCCTGGACAAGTCCCAGGCTTTGTCCTTGAACTGCCATGGGGGTTGGCTGGCCTTGCACGTGATGACTGTGGGGGCTGGCTCAGTGGCCCAGGCTCTGTCCTTGAGCTGCCATGGAGATTGGCTGGCCTTGCACTTTCACATTGACCCATGCACATAGTTCTAAGTTGGTGAGGGGTTCCAGACAATAAACAGCTGGCTGAACCTTGAGCAGTCAGAATGTGCAGAAAGGGAGCTAGTGCAAGGACTATGTTTTGTTCATGGCCCTCCCAGAAATTGCTTGCTCAAGTCTCAGGAAACTGAAATCGAGGCCTGATCTCTGAGCAGGCATCTACTTGGTCCTTTCATTCTCCACTTGAGTAGTATATCATCTCCAACCTTGGAGATATTTCTTTTTGGTAAAAGACTTTATCACCAGGGTAGTATATCATATCGGAGACTAATTGGACCAGCACATAAGAGTTTTCCCATTATCAATGGCAAAGTGAGCTTCCCCTTATTCAGTTGTTGCCATCTGTAAGTGTGTCATGGGTTCAGGGGTGGATATTGGGATTCTAGCATCCTCAGTTTAGTGGTACCCAGACAAGAATCATCATTTAATTAAGACATCAGTGACATAAGAGCCAACAGTAATTAGCAGAAGCACAAGGGCCAAAAGCCCTGTGATGGCTGACAGGGTTCCTTATCCTGAGGGAACTCGGAAATGAGAATGGGGACCAGATATTACTTTATCTCAGGTTCCCTATGACATAAATTCCCTTTTGAGCTAACATTCCAGGGGGGAAAACAAGGGTGATGTTTTCTCTTCTGTAATTACTTCCTGCTGACATTGGGACATTGTTGTCAGGGCCCTGAAAAGCCAAAATGTTAGTCAAAGACAAGGAGGGAACGTTTTATTGACCAGCTGTAGAGATGGTATGTATATAGGCTGAATTGGTCCATATCAGCTTTCGGCAAGTTCAGGGCTCACAGTCCCTTGGAGTAAGTTGTTGCCAGCAAATGATGCTTGGATGTGTCTGTCAGCCAAGTGGAAACCTGTTGAGACAGATATAAACTAGGAACAGGAGTTAAAATTCATGAACTTATTTGGAACTTTCAGACCCATAGTCTCAGTAATTGTAGTATTATCAATTCGCTCTGAAATCCATACTGCCTTTTCTATCTAGAGAGCCAGGTATAGATTGGACTGAAATGTCTTTGGCCCAATGAAAAGCATCTGTAAGCCTATATTCAGAACCTGTCTATCTTTTTTTAAGAGACTTATTGGCTTTAATTAATTAATTCATTGATCAATCAATTAATAAGGTGGCTGAAACCTTGTGGAAGACTCGGGTACTAAGCTGACAAAGTTATAGCTAGTCCAGTCATCAATGTCATCAAAGATCTGAGAAAGATAAATTTTACCTGAGTGCAGACTTCCAAATCTATTTAAAAAAATGACCGGAACTATTCATTACCCAGACCGCCATCATCCCAGGCTCCTGTAGTCTTCATATCGTTGGCAGGACAGGTGTCAGGACAGCATCAGTCTTGGCTGCTGGGCTCATAACATGTACCTTTCTCTGTGGAGGAGCAACTTGGTAAAAACTGATCTTATCTTGTCAGTGTCTCATTTGTCCATTCTGGGCCGGATCCCTGGCAGCAGGTATTGAGTCAGAGCATCTTGCCCAGTGGTCGGTGTCATGCGCAATTCAGGTGGTGTCTTGTTGTTGTTCCATATCTTCTTTGGAGACCTTGGGAGTCATTGCTAGGAGCTGGGAGTCTCTGTTTGTATATAGTAAGCTTTTTATCAAAAAATTTAAATGCCATAGTCATCAGATCTTTGATGGGTTTGAGGACCATTATCTACTAAATATATCTGAGCTAAACAAATCTAGGCCTAATCTTGAAAACATCTCTAAGTTTGGTAACAATAATCAGGCTAGTTTGTTCTCCTGTATATATATTAGTCAAATGCACCTCTCAGGTTCTGTTTTTTTCTTTTTATTTAAATAGAACAGTTTATGCTTTAAACTAGTATCTAGATAGCTGGATGACTAGTATTAACTTGTGTTCCTTAACACAAAGAACATGCAAACTCAGACATTCAAAACCAAACATACATGTGGCCACATTTTCATTCATACCTGCAGAGTAGACAGACATTTTTAAAACTATGACCCTTTGGAGTCTCAATGTAACAGCAGAATAGCAAGAGAAAGAAATCTGAAACATGTTTCATTCTTTTATACACCTCAAGTCACTTTTTTAATCATTATTTAAGCCTTTTTATCCTCAGACCTTTATAACTTGCTTTTACACATTCCAATAACTTGCATTTTACATACTTTCCTTCTTCCCAAAACATTCTTTTTATATTCCCATACCTAAAACCTTTACATCTTAGACCCTACATAAACTTTACTTATACTCAAACCTCACAACTTACTTAAACTTTAAAGTTAGACTTTAAAGTTCCATATTTTTATACCTTAAACTACTTACTCAGACCCCAAATATCACATACTCAAACCCTCATGACATGCTTAAGCTTTTAAATTTTTACATCTTAAACTGCTTCCTCAAACCAAAAAATCATTTATTTAAACTTTTATCTTTATATCTCAGACCTTTATATTTTTATAAAAACATTACATTCTAAAACATTTTTTTTATTTAATACATTGAGCTATCCTTTACTTGGAATTTGATACAGCTTTTTTTTATCTTAACCAACAATAACTTGAAACCAATTCTCTTAAATGATGGCAAGTATTTGTAGCCCATTGAACTCAAATGACCAAAATCCATGTATCTTTGACTGTTAATTCAACATTTCTTTTTCAAGCAATATCAGGAGAGAGAAGGGTTAACAGGAGAAGTTGCTGGCTGGCAGAAGGGACCTTGAAGTTATCACAGTGAAGAACTTGGCTTAGGAAGGAAGGGAGGGGTAGCGGTGCACACAGAGAGTGTCCTTGGCTGCCAGTGTTCCTGATAAAAAGTTTTTGTTAACTCCTCTGACTAAAATCAGATTCTCTGTTCAGTGTTCACATTGTTTTTGTCAATTTCAGGCAGTCCCCATTGCCCTGTCCAGAACTCGCGTCTTTGCCTGCCTGTACGGAGAGCAGGCACCCCCACCCTCGTGAGAGCAGCTAGCTGGCTACAGTCCTGATAGCAAGAGAGCTAGGGAGGGACGGAGGTGGCCCTTGCTATGTCTCTCTCCTTCTCTTCCAGGAAAATAAGGGAGGTTAGTAGACAGAAACAAATAACAGTTACACAAACAATCCAAGTACAGGTACATCAGCACTGAGATGACGGCCTCACTCACAGCTAGCAAGCCCCTCTTGCAGTATGCAAGCCCCACCTGGCAGGAGCGATCTGCTTATTTCAGTTCAGCCGGGGGTAGGGTGGGGAGACCCAGTTCCCTCTGTTGTGGCTTGCACATCCTTCCAGTGGGCTAGGCAAAAATCTAGGGGAGAAGAAAGGGACTGTCCCATAGTGTCCATCACAGTCAAGTCAACAAGGAGAACAATTCAGACATGTACCAGGGGCTTCCACATCCCCCGCGGGGGCTTCCACATCCCTGTCAGTGGCTTCCACATCCCCATTAAACAGACATACACTGGGGGCTTCCACATCCCCACTAGTCAAACATACACCGGGGACTTCCACATCCCTGTCAGGGGCTTCCATATCCCTGCCTCCAGGGCCCGAAATGTCTCCTGAGACCCCCATGATCCTGGCTCACCAATGTGTCTGTTGGCTCCCTGGCACAGGCACTGTCCATTACCGGATCACATCACAGACCTTAGTGTGCCTCAGAAAATGAACATACAGAGTCACACAAAGACAGGGACAGACAAAGACACATAGAAACTTACCAGCTGGTTAGGAACCCCTCAGATCAGGGTCTGGGGGTCATGAAGGATCCAAAACAAGCCCCCAAATGTTGTGGCTCCATTGTGAGACCCCCAAGCAAGACCACCACAGAGCAGATACCAGATACAAAACACACAGGGGTTTATTAATAACAAGCAAACCCAGGCTTGGTCTGTGTCCAACATCCAACACAGCAGGTGGAGGAGGACAGCCCTGAGCTCCCAGGGTGAGGGGTTTTCAAAGGGAAAAACCACAAGCAGGGTGGTACAAGCTTTGGCATCAGATGATTGGGTGAGGGTATATAACTTTTGAATTTACTGGTTGGGGGTTACAGTTATCATTTGGGGGGCAGTCCTGGACAAGTCCCAGGCTTTGTCCTTGAACTGCCATGGGGGCTGGCTGGCCTTGCATGTTCACATTGACCCATGCACATAGCTCTAAGCTGTTGAGGAGTCCCAGACAGTAAACAACTGGCTGAACCTTGAGCAGTTGGAGTACATGCAGAAAAGGAGCTACTGCAAGGACTATGTTTTGTTCATGGGCCTCCCAGAAACTGCTTGCTCAAGCCTCTGAAACTGAAATTGAGGCCTGACCTCTGAGAGAAGACTGAGCAGCCTGTTATGGCATCTACTTGGTCCTTTCATTATGACTGGACCAACAGAAAATGCGAAAGGGGACAGATGAATTGGTCTGCAAGTGGGAAAATGGGCCACATCTACCCTCATTCTGCTCCTGGTTGGAGCTGGTATTGTTGGAGCAACAGCCACAAGAACATTTGCCCTCATAGTCGGTGATAGGAACTTTAGAGAATTAAGTAAACAAGTGGACAAGGACTTAGGAATATTAGAGAACTCTATATTCACACTAGAGAAGCAAGTACACTAGTAGCTGAAATAGTTCTGCAAAATCAAAGAGGCTTACATCTTCTCTTGATGAAACAAGAATTATGTATGGTTTTAGGAGAAACCTGCTATTTCTATGCTTAATAATCAGGTGTAGTTAGGGAAAACTTTTCCATGATCAGGGAAAACCTCAAAGAAAGGGGGGAAAGGAGGCATAGATCAGATCATTGGTATTGGTCTCTGTTTACCTGATCCCTGTGACTGACCACCTTACTGTCAGCATTAGCCGGACCATTAATTCTTGTCCTGATTGGGCTAATGGTAGGACCCTGCATCCTCAACTGCATGACCAACTACATCAGAGAATAAACTTAGTTAAGCTACTTATCCAGGACCAACTATATTCCCCTAGAACAGAATGAGTCAATAATTAGACTCATGCACGTAGAATCAGTCGAGAATGTGATGCAGCAAGACAGTGCAGAGATTCCTCCATCTTGTATTCTTGCTGAGGCCATTCCATGTTTAACTAAAATCTGGTCTCCTTGATGGAGAATCTCATGAAAAACTACCCAACTCTATTCTAGGAACCAAAGATCAGGATGACCTAGCTAACTTAGCTTCTGTTAAACTGCCTCTGTGCAGGAGCCCCTCCAACTAACTGCTAATTTTAAACTTCTGTTAAACTTGCCTGTTTCAAACTGCTTGCTTCTGCAAAGCCCTGCAGCATCTGCCAAATGAAATGCCAGTACATGGTTTCTGCCTTTAAAAACCCTGTGTTCTGGAAACTTGGAGCTATACCCAGGTCCCCAAACACTTGGGTGAGGTCCCAGCTGGCTGGAATAAAGACTTTCAATTGGCTATGTAGTGTGTCTGAGTAGTCATCTCTGGTGAGCAAACTATAACAATTCCACAGATGCCTGAAACCTGTATTATGGGGGATGGAAACAAATGGATTTCTGGTGCTTGCTGGCTGTCAGTTTAACCAAAAGAACATAAGTTCAAGTTCAGGGCATGACTCTGCTTCAAATGAATAAGGAGGAGAGGAATAGAAGATAGCCAACACGGTCCTCTGCCCTCCATGGTATACACGTATACAACACTGTCACCCTTACACATGTGTATATGCTGCATTATTACACACACTAAGTTCAACAAAGCCAGGATGGAGATACACACCTTTAATCCCAGCATCAAGAGGCTAAGGTGGGAAGACTGCTACAAGTTTGAGGCCAATCTGAGATAAAGAGTACATTTTAAGCTAGCCTGAGTTGCACAGTGAGACCTTGTCTCAAAAATCCAAAACATATACATGAAAAACCTTAAAAATTCAAAAAAATAAAATGGGGGCCAACAAAATGGCTCAACAGGTAAAGATGTTTGCTGTCAATGTTAAAGATCTCAATTTGATCCCCTGCGTTTGGTCCCTGGATCCTAATCCCTGTGGTAGAGGGAAAAACAACTCCTTCAGTTTGTCCTCTGATCTCAATATGTGCACTGGAGCTCCCACACCCACACAAAATAAATAAATGTAAAAAAAATTAAGAAAGAATATACCATAGGAGTACCAAGATAATAACCATATTTATTTTTATTGCTACATTGGAAATGAAAATCAAGTGTGAGAAGCTGCAAAAGTGTACAACTTCAGAATGATGGAAAAGCAATGCAGTCATCCATCCTAGGTTAAAACTGGCTTTCACTATATAGGGCACAAGGACTACAAGCACCATGGGTATTAGTGGTAAGATTACTGTCAGCATTTGCCATCTGCAATTTATTCATCAATGAGGAAGTTTAAAAACAAAGGGAATGCCTAGTCCTGATTACCGTTTAACTGGGTACTGATTAACACTTAACTGTCAGGAATAGGTGAGAAGCCATCAGCAATTGTCATAAATCTCTAGAAACACATAGGTTTCCAAAAAGCAAGCCCAAAACCAAGACTGTTAGGCAATGTTGGAGTTTATTCTCCCAAAGAGATCCTCATTTCATGATCTTTTCACAAACTCCTTCTCTTGCTGGATTGCTAGGGGAAAAAAATAGAAAAAAATCATTAGAAGGGATTTTCTTCTCTTTTTTTCTTTCTTTGTTGGTTTTCTTGAAATTAAGTTCAGTTTCTTCTAAAAGATGGCTTTACTAAGTCACTGAAAATGATAAACATGCCTTACATTTAGACTACAAAGACATTAACTACTTATCCTCATAATGGAGGTGTGTGTGTTAGAGCACCTGAAGACCTTACTAAAATCTATATAGTCTCTATATCTACTCTCTAGATTTAAGTGATAGATTTAGAATATTGTTAAAATATTGCTATTTTCCACTGAGTGTTCTAGGAAGTAAGATTTTCCTTCAGTTTTATCCTTATACAACTAGAAGTTAGACCTTTTCAGATGATTTTGTTCAATTTTTGTGTTTTCTAACAAGACAAAAAGTGCCACTCAGCTTTTAAAAGTACGCTTTCAGTTTCTCCAGGAGGCTGTTATCCTGAAGAGCAAACTGATCCTTTGAATCTGAGAAACATGAACACACACAAGCTCTAAACTTATTCTTCCACCTCACTTTATAGCTATTTATGGAAGACCAAAACCACAGTTTGCATTTTGTTTTTGTTTTTGTTTTTTGTTTTTCGAGACAGGGTTTCACTGTGTAGCTTTGCGCCTTTCCTGGAACTCACTTGGTAGCCCAGGCTGGCCTCGAACTCACAGAGATCCACCTGGCTCTGCCTCCCGAGTGCTGGGATTAAAGGCGTGCGCCACCACCGCCCGGCTTGCATTATTTTTATGGATGAAACCATAGATTTAAATTGTTGCATCTTGAAAAAAATGTCTAATTAACATTTATAATAAAATAAAAAACTAGGCAAAATCAAGATTTATATAGTGCCCCATCCAATATTCCAAGATTAGCTTTAATGTAGTTTTAGTAATTTTGTAAAAAAGGATGAATCTATGATAGCATTACTAATGCAACCTAGCATGCAAACCATGTACATTATCCAAATAAAAAGGCAACTATTTGATATTTCAATTGCTGAATTAATTATAATGATTCTCTACTGCATACAATTTGGCAATTTTAACTTTTTGTTTTGTTAACTGAATACATCAACTTTCACCACTGTTCACCTTAACTAGAAACCTCTATGACTTACTTTCCTTTGATGGGAGAGTATTTTTTTCTTCAGTATTAGTTTTCTTCAGTCTTGTTCTGTCAAATCTTTCCACTTCTGACAAGTCTAGTTTATCACTCATTTGACTAAAAGAAAGACCAACAACAAAAAAGTTACCTACTAGATCTATGATCAGATTAGGAATAATGGTTAAAAATTCATAAAAATTCAAAATATCAATGAATATTTTGCATGGTGATTTTCAATAAGAGAACAACAGATCTTAGAAAGTCATGTTTTCTTAGAGTACTCTGATTGCAAAGCATTGGCCCATTTCTGGTGGCATTAAATGACAGCAGATGAAGATGATCTAGAAACCAAGATTCTCTAGAAACCCAGGGCAATAAGTAAGTTAGTAAGTAAATAAATAAATAAAAGCCCAACTTTTAAAATCCTAGCAAAGGTAAAACAGAAGTGATGAGCATTGGCAGATAGAGAGAGAAGAGCAAATAAAGGGTTAGATTCGACTAGCAATGGTTTTGTAACAGAAGACAGGACTATCTGAGCATCTTCACCTTCTAGTCAATTCCTTTTAGGGTATTTGGGAATGCTGGTGAGCATCACACACTAAAAGAGTGGCACACAGTGCTGTACAAATTTCCATTGAATGTCCAAAGTCAGTATATTAGAACACTACAGTAGGAGTGAGGAGGATTTAACCTAGTCACTGTCAATTACAAGTCTCATAATACCTTCTTATAGCCTTAGGGAATGTGTAAAAGAAAAAGAAAGAAAAAATCCAGCTATTTCGGATCAAGACTCCAAAACTTTAGTAGAATGTGGACCGCCAAATACAGCTGAATCCCATTTTCAAAGATAAGAAGGCAGAGCTCTTCAGTGAGTGCCTCGACCTATCTTAGCGGGAGTAGGACACAATGTAGTGACCAGGGCAGTCCAGAGAGCTCTCTACCCCACCCAGCCCCAGCTCCGAAGCTTCCATGTGTCTCAAACCACCCGGTTCAATCGATCGTATCTTAAGGTCCTTCCTTACTGGGTGAACAGTGCCAAGGTAAAAGTTGGGGAAACTGGGATTCACATGTTTTTAACTGCAGGGCAGGGCAGAGGCATTTGTCTGGATTGTGCCATATACAAATAACTTACCACTGCCCAGCGCCAGCCTAAGGGACAGAAGGGCAAGAGCCACCTTAGAAGGCCATACCCCCACCCCCATGCACACATGCCTCAACTCTCCTCCTGGCCTTTGCCCTTTCCTCTGAGTTGCCTGTCCGTTTGGGCCTTCTTAGGTGGGACCCCAGGATACCGCTCTGTGTGCTGAAAAGACCTCAATGCAAGAAACAAAGCCGCTGTGAAGTGGACTTTGAGATGGGATTCCACTCCAAAGTGCTACCCGGCTGTGCTGCACCAGCTAGCCTCATCTCCCCCGCCCCCTCACCTGTTCACTTCAAGGTGCCTGTTAAATGAATAGCTGAGTCTACCTCTAGCTTGCAGGCCAGAGTGGTGCTGCCCAGCACAGCTTCTCATTTATAAGCTCCATAGCAAGGCCTGCCCTGGGCCCCACCCATCACTCTGTGATTGGATAGATGACCATAACATCATACCCCAGTCACACACAAGTCTCTCTGATTGGATGGCAGCCCTGGCTTGCAGCACCCCCTCCCCAGCTTTAAGCTTCGTGGGTGCTGGAGTTTGTTCAATTTTAGGACCTCTGTGCTTATAAATGTAAATATTTAGACTGTATGTAGCTGTAAGTTTTCCTGTGTCCTGCCCGTTCTGCTGGGACAAGTAAACACACAGAGGCTTATATTACTTACAAACTGTATGGCTGATTGGCTGAGGATTCTCACTAGCTGGCTCCTATAACTTAACCCATTTCTACTAATCTATAAGTTGCTACGTGGTCATGGCTTACCTGTACTTTCACATCACGCTTCTCCTGGTGAAGGCTGGCATCACTCCTACCTCTCCTTTCTTCTTTCCTATATCCCTTGGATCTTTCTACCTGGCTCCATCCTGCTCTGCCATAGGCTATTGCAGCTTTATTTATCAACCAGTCAGAGCAACACATACTCACAGCATACAGAAAGACAGACATCCTACAGCACTTCTCCTTTTCTGTCTAATCAAAAAGGAAGGTTTTTAACTTTAACTTAGTAAAATTACATATAATAGAACAAACAAGAATTACAGTTACAGTATCTAGTCTATTTGTATTTGGCAAAATTAAAGAAAATACTCTATCATCTATTCTATATTTATGAGTCTAAAGTTTCATAACTAATTTATCTTTTATCATAACCAAGGAAAATTATATCTATTTAGTCTTCAACTACATCAGAGACCACAGAAGGATATATATAATATTACCTAAGTAAACAGGAAGAGCATTATAAGCAAATTCCAAAATTCTGGAAATGACAGAGAAAGCTGCTTTCCTAGACAGTCATCCAAAGTTCCTCTGCAATGTTGGGGCATCCATCTTCAGCCCACAGGCCTAGTCTCTTAGTCACTTTTTCCTGTGTCCTGTAGAATG
The DNA here is from genome assembly GCF_007827085.1 of Peromyscus californicus insignis. Classification (NCBI taxonomy): domain Eukaryota; kingdom Metazoa; phylum Chordata; class Mammalia; order Rodentia; family Cricetidae; genus Peromyscus; species Peromyscus californicus. Next base: position 85,226,830 of record NW_026294391.1, read on the forward strand.
TCTGGCAGTCTCCTCTGTGAAGCAGGAACCTGAAGGACCATCTCAACTTGTTTTGGCAAATTCAGTAGTCATTTTCCTATGGGTCCTGTATGTTCACTTTCTACAACATTATCAGCAGTCCAGGCAAGAGCAGTTTCTTGCCCAAATGGCTATTTTTGCCAAAAAGAAGATAAACTCCATATAGAGTGTTTTCGAAGCCCATCTTTCTCTTTGAAGTAAATCGGTGCTGCCAGAAGCAGATGTGTCTCATTGTCCAGAAAGTCTAAGTTTTTAAAATGTTTTAAATGCTATATTCTGTAGGTCTTTGAAGTGTTTGAAGATTACCTACCTAATTGAAATATATCTATGTATATCTAGAAAACTTAACCTAACATGACTGTAAGTTTGACTATCATAGAAGACTAACTATTAATCAGTATTTCTTAATTATCCATTACAATTTAAATGAGTTACATAAACATAATACCTTTAACGAGAGTAGAAATATATACACAGTACAACAAAATTAACTTTAAATTTGTAATGAACTAAAATCTACAGCAATGTAAAACATTTTAAACAAGTTGCTGCTCTTTAAAAGTAGGTTTGATAATCTACCCTTTTATCCTATCATATCTATATTATCCCTTTTTCTTTTTTAGAAAGAGATTGTGTTTATAATCAACCCCCTTTAAATAAAAATAAACATTTATAAACAATATTTTAGGAATTTGGGCATAGCTTCTCACACTACATCCTGCTGGATGGGGGTGCTGACAATCTTATGGGGATCCTGAGAAAATTAAGAATTATGGTCAGGTCCTGACTAGAATAGTCTGTGAGGCTGCATTGTCTGATCCAGTAGCCTTGAAGCTGTTCTGGATATTGGATCATATTGGTCATGGTGTCATTGGAGACCTTTCAGGGGGTCTTGGTTGATCAAACCAAATGAGCCTGGAAGCAATCCATAGGTTCTCATCTTCTGTGGAAACAAAAGCAGAACCTCTTTTCCAAAGCAATGTATCCTTAGACATAAATTTTGAAATCAAGATACCTTTAAAATATATGTATTGGTTTAACTCAGCAGCCTTTATAATCAAATGTCTCTCTCCAGTTAAAAATCCCAAAAACAACACAATCTAGACTCTGAGTAATTTCCATCTTTATGTGACTTTTTTTTTTTTTTTTTTTTTTTTTTTTTTTTTTTTTTTTTGGTTTTTCGAGGCAGGGTTTCTCTGTATAGCTTTGTGCCTCTCCTGGAACTCACTTGGTAGCCCAGGCTGGCCTCGAACTCACAGAGATCCGCCTGGCTCTGCCTCCCGAGTGCTGGGATTAAAGGCGTGCGCCACCACCGCCCGGCGTGACTTATTTTTTATATATTACTTTTACTGTCTCTTTAAAGACTTTATTTTTGAAACTATTTCTTTATATAACTGCATATATTCCTTTTCCTCTCTCTTCCAAGCCTATGTACATTTTTACATATAATATAAACCATTTAGGGTTTTATTTCATCTGAATCTGACTTATTGTGAATCTTTAATCCTTCTCTGACCAGGAGAGACATTAAACTGCTAAAATGTGTGGCCAGGATGAAAAGCTGCAGCCTTGGCTGCTGACTCTGCCCATTTCAGCTTTTCAACATGGCAGAGGTAATTCACCTCCAGCTCTGGGAGCCATGCTCTCCATTGACTCTGGGAAGGAGTGGGTCTATGACTCCATCCAGCAGTGTATAGCCCAGAAACCATTTTTTTTTTTGTAGTAGCAAAAGCTAAATCCACAATGCAGTGCAGCATATTGCGCGGCTTGGAGACGCCTCTGTGTACCATGGTGGGAATCTGTCATGTTGCAGATCAAGCCTGCACCCTGTGAACATGCCATAGTGTAGCTCAAGCCGGCAGGCTGTGGCTGGCCTGAGAGACACATTAGGAAGCTGTTTTTAGCTCCATTTTAGAATAATTTTTAAGTTCTCTCAAGCCTTAGGTGGAAAATCGAGCCAACACATTGGGCAGCCAAATGTAGCCATAAATTTTCTCTGGCCAAATGTAGTCAAAAGTTTTCCTGTGTCCTGCCTGGCCCCACATGATCCAGACAAAACTCTCTCACCTGCAGTCCTGCAGCTGCTTGTAAAATAATCATTCAGAGGCTTAATATTAATTGCAAATTATATGGCCTATGGCTCAAGCTTCTTGTTAGCTATCTCTTATATCTTAAATTAACCTATTTCTATTAATCTATTAGTTGCCATGTGTTCTGTGGCTTACCAGTCTGCTGGCATGTTGTTCCTCTGACAGCAGCTGGCATGTCTCCCTGCCTTCTTCCTGTCTCTCTGCTTAGATTTCCCACCTGCCTTTAAGCTGCCTTGCCATAGGCCAAATGACTTTATTTATCAACCAATCAGAGCAGCATGTATTCACAGCATACAGAAAGATATCCCACAACAACTGCATTTGATAATAAGAACAAAGTCTTTATGATAGTCTCTGCCTCTTTGTATAACAGTTGGAAATAATTACCATCTAAAAAGACAAATATTTTAACCAGGCACAGGTGGATCTCTGAGAGAGTCCAGCCTGCTGTCTACATAGTGAGTTCCAGGACAGCCAGAGCTACATAGTGAGACCCTGTCTCAAAACAAAACAAAACAAAAACAAAAACAAATTAGGAAAAAGGCAAATATTTTCTACTGTATGAGAATTTAGATGAGAGAGGAATTCAATGAAAATTGAGTATTAACAAAATTTTTAGTAGCTTAGTTTAGTAGCTTAATGCCCCAGGGGTGATCAAAACTTTGTAATAACAATTTATTAAACATGCATCATATTTGATTCTACTAAATCTTGTTTTACAAAAATCAGCTCAAAGTAATCCCTTTCTTATTTCTTAAGTAACCTATCTTCCAGAAAATTATGTTTGAAATTTTATTCCAGGGCATAGCATACCAACTAGAGCCATTTGACTGAAGACTATACAATTGAACAAAAGTAAAATTCAACATGTAGTCTTGCACAGTCCTGTACTTTGAGCTGTTAAGCTCTAATATTTCAACATGGTTTCTACAATGGGATAGGAGCAATTATTTAGGTAAAAGGTAGAACATTAAATTAGATAACAAGGTTGGTAGGTATCCAGACTAAATATATTTTAATCTTAGTTGTTTCCTATTTATATTTTTATTTACTTATTATGTGTATGAATGTTTTGGCCACATGTATATATGTATACCATGTGCATGCAGAAACCTTTGGACACCAGAAGTGTGCATCAGATTCCCTGGAAGTGGAACTGTGAGCTGCCTTGTGGAGCCAAATCTGGGGCCTCTGCAAGAGCAGGATGAACTCCTACCTGTTGAGGTATCTCTAGACTCTGTTTCCTGGATTTAAAATCATATCACCATTAGACATATGGAACTACTATTATAGCTATATAAAATAACACAATGAGTATGAATTTATGAATATGAATTCAATACAGATAATACATTTTATCTGGGAGTAGTTAAAACTTGAATGATTATACTTGAAGTTCTTAATAAATATAGGTTTTGCTGGGCAATAGTGATTGATGCATTTCTTTAATTCCAGCACATGGGAGGCAGAAGCAGGAGGAGCTCTACTAGTTGGAGACCAGCCTGGTCTATAGAGCTACTTCTAGGACAGCCAAGGCTACACAAAGAAACCCTGTCTCAAAAACCAAAATAAATAAATAAATATAGGTTTTAGTAAAAGAAAGAGAGAAAGAAAGAACTGGGAAGGACTTGTGCTTAATTGCATGCTGGTCTAAGTTAAAATAAACCAGTGGCTTCATGGGCTACTATATTCAGTAATATTATTTCTTAGTATATTATTGGGTATATTTTTATTGATTTTTCTGGGCACAGACTAGTGTAACAATTTGTCTCTCACCCCAATATTTCAGGCTTCCTAAACCTTGTAACAACAGAGACTTAAGAACCACAGGGTTTGGGGCTGAAGAATTGGCTCAGTGGTTAAAAGCTCATGCTACTCTTACAGAGGACCCAAGTTTGATTCCCAGCAACGAAATCTCATAGCTTACAACCACTTGTAACTCTAGCTCCAGGGTATCTGATACTGATTTCTGGACTCTGGTAGGACTTACACTCATACATGTGTACACACACACACACACACACACATGCACACACACACACACACACACAGAGAGAGAGAGAGAGAGAGAGAGAGAGAGAGAGAGAGAGAGAGAGAGAGAGAGATTACAAATATAACTAAATCTTGAAAAAAGAAATAACATGTTTTAAAATTGAGTTATGAGTGTGAAGCAGGGCTGAAGAGATGGTTCCTTGGGTAAAGGGCTTGCTGCCCTAGAATGAGGACCTGAATTTCAATACCCAGCACCCACGTAAGAGCCATATTTGGTCAGTAACCACAATGTTGCAAGGGACAGAGGCAGATAAATACCAAAGAATCACTGGCCAGAGAATTTAATAAAGAGTTCTTATTAACCATAGAAATTGGTTTCAGCAGACCACTACCTACACTCTACCTCATCCCATTCCCATCCCACAATAATTGAGTCCAAATCTCAGTGGATTTCTCTGAGGAAAATTGTGGAATATTCCTTTAACACTGTGTAAATTATGCTGTGATCGTTTTAATAAAGAAGCTGACTGGACAACAGATGGACAGGATAAGGTTAGGTGGGAAAACAAGACTAAGGACACTGAGAAAAAGAAGAGTGGTTAGAGGAATCATCAGCCAGACATGGAGAGGAAACAGGAGGTACAAGATGAAAGAGAGGTACCACCACATGGAAGAATGTAGAATAATATAAATGGGTTAATTTAAAATGTAAGAGTTAGCTAGTAACAAGCCTGAGATATTGGCTGATAATTTATAATTAATATTAAACCTCTTTGTGGTTATTGAGGAGCAGGCTGATGGTACAGAAAAGTCTGCCTCCAGAAAGTCTGTCCCAGAGAGTCTACTAAAGTAGTATTGGGTTCCTAGTTTGGAAATCCACCTGTGTGTTTAATAAAGATATAACCTTTGGGAAAATGTGCTTCAACATTCTTAAACTGTAGCCTGGGAGTATTAATACACTTACAGTGGCTGGGGAGATGGTTCAATGAGTAAAATGCATGCATAAGTATGGTTTGGATACCTAGAACCCAGGTAAAAGCCAGATATGTCGGCATGGATTTGTAACTCTGGCATTGAAAAAGGTGGAGACATTAATTCTAGGGACTTGCTGGCTAGCTTGAACAACAATCTCTGGGGTCCCTTTGAGACCTTGTCTCAAATAATAAGGTTGATAACAACATTGAAGATACCTGTTGTTGACCTTTGACCTCCACATGAGCTTGTTTATGCACATATACACATAAATATAACATACACACATACATACAAATGTTAGGGTCCTGGAGAAGTCCCACAAAAGACCACCATACACATATGCAATCAACAAGAGCATTTATTATTCCAGCATGCTGAGGCCTGCCATCCCATGCAAAGGCAAGATGATGAAGACATGGAGAGAGAGATGTGATGTGTGAGCTCCTTTTAAGCACAGTCAAGGGGAGGTCCTAAGGCAGTTAGGTCATTTTAGATATGATTGGCTTAAGCAAGTGGCAATCATATTAGTACATTTTAATTGGCTAGGTCTAGTTAGGGGCTGGTCAGGTCTACAGTTTTTCATTGGGGGCAGGCCTAGGCATGTCCCAGGCCTTGACCTTATTTGGTTATCACCTTGAGCTGTTTATGGTTCAGGCCTGGACTGCATGTACCAGGTCTCCTTGTTCTTGCTGTTGGGGGTGTTGGAGATTAATTGTTCTTTGTTCATGGCTCCTCCTCAGAAACTGCCTGCCCAGTTTCAGGAAACTGAAATTGAGGCCTGGTCTCTGAAACAAGATTGAGCAGCCTGTTATGGTGTCTGCTCAGTCCTCTCAACAAACACACAGATAAAATATAAATTTAGAACACTATGTGGTACATTAGACATTTTTTATTCACTTCTAACAGTTTCTTTATCTCAACTGAACCACTTTGGAAAGACAATCCCAGCTTGATTCTTTATTTCAGGAACTTTTTATTCTGTACGTTACTTACTAAAATCTGTCTGCCTGTGTCTTCTGACTGGTAGGATTAAAGGTTAGTAGTCTAGGTACTATTTTTCTTAATGTATATTTGTGCTTTGCCTGCATGTATGTCTATGCAGTGTGCTTGCCTGGTGTCTGTGGAGGACAAAAGAGGGCACTGAATCCTCTAGATGTAACTGGAGTTACAAATGGTTGTGTACTATCATGTGGGTGCTGGGAATCAAACCTAGGTCTCCTGAAAGAGTAGCCAGAGTTCTTTTTTTTTTTTTTTTTTTTTTTTTTTTTTTTTTTTTTTTTCAATCTTAAAATTTATTTATTTTTTTTCCCCTTTTCTATTTTAATAAAAAGGAAAAAAAAGAAAAAGGTTATAACTAACAAAAGAAAAATTATATACAAAAGTACAATGACTATATACAATATATACAAGTAATAAATGTCTAAACAATGTCTAGTCCATTTGTATTTGACAAATTCAGAGAAAATAATTTCATTATCTATCCTATTTTGTTAAGTCCAAAATGTATCTAATTCACTTTCTATCCTAATTAATCTTCAACTATAACTAACTAACCTTCAACTATAACTAACTAATCTTCAACTCCCTCAGAGACCCAAGAAGGAAATAATATTAGCTAACAAAAATAAAAACAGAAAGTGCATGCAAGCAACTTCCAAAAAATTTGTGAGTTGACAGAAACAGCCAGCTGCCTGGACAGTCACCTGAGGTTTCTCCACAGTGTTGGGGCATCATCTTCAGCCTATAGGCTTAGCATATCTGACAGACTCATTTGTGAGGTAGGATGTACACAAGGTCGACAGTTCAACCTCACATTGGGTGAGAGCAGTCCATGTACCAGAAACACCTGAATTCCACTAGTGTCATGTCATGACTCAGGATTTTAAATTCTGGAAATTGTTGTTGATTTTTTAATTCAGCTGTCCATTCTTGGCTGTGTATATATGGCTTCATCTTAACATCCCGTTCTTCTCCACATCCCTCTGTCAAATGCCAGTTTACTATTGCGAGGCGTGAGCTTAGTTACTCTTCAAGAATAACTGTTTCAGCTGCTGTTCCATTGCACATCAGAAGCCATCGGCCCACTGCCTATTCAGCTGCCTTCGAAGAAAAGGGCACTGTACCTTTTCCAAATTGCGAAGGCCACTTCAGGGATGGTGCCATATTGTCCTGGCCTCAGAAGATGCCTTTTGATAAAGCCATAGCCACACTCGTTTTGGCAAGAATCAGTAGTCCTTTGTTTCATGTCCTGTCTGTCCATTTTGTCAGCAGTTGATTCAAGGATACTTTGTTGTCCAGTGGCTAACTTTTGCCACAATGAAAGTTAACTCCATATGCAGTTTCTTCAATGCCCATATTTTCTCTGAAGTAGATTGGTACTGCCAGGAGCCGACATGTCTCATAATCATAACAAAAAAGAAAAATTTTCTAAGTTATTAAAACATTTTAAATGCCATATTCTGTAGATCTCTGAAGGGTTTGAAGATGACCTGTCTAAAATATATCTGCTCAATTTTTAAAACATATCTAATATGACTACAACTTCTATTGTAATGTCTAACTACTAACTTTCATTTCTTTTTTTTTTTTTTTTATTAATTTATTTTGCAATACAATTCAGTTCTACATATCAGCCACGGATTCCCTTGTTCTCCCCCCTCCCGTCCCCCTCACCTTCCCCTCAACACCCCCCCCCCCCATTCCCATCTCCTCCAGGGCAAAGCCTTCCCCACAGACTGAGGTCAACCTGGTAGACTCAGTCCAGGTAGGTCTAGTCCCCTCCTCCCAGGCCGAGCCAAACAATCCTGCATAGGCCCCAGGTTTCAAACAGCCAACTCATGCAATGAGCACAAGATCTGGTCCCACTGCCTGGGTGCCTCCCAAACAGATCAAGCCAATCAACTGTCTCATCCATTCAGAGGGCCTGATCCAGTGGGGACCCCTCAGCCATTGGTTCATAGTTCATGTGTTTCCATTCATTTGGCCATTTGTCCCTGTGCTTTATCCAACCTTGGTCTCAACAACTCTCGCTCATATAAACCCTCCTCATTCTCGTTAATTGGACTCCCAGAGATCCACCCGGGGCCTAGTCATGGATCTCTGCATCCAGATCCCTCAGTAGTTGGATGGGGTTTCTAGCACAACAATTAGGGTGTTTGGCCATCCCATCACCAGAGTAGGTCAGTTCAGGCTGTCTCTCGACCTCTGCCAGCAGTCTGTTGTGTGGGTATCTTTGTGGATTTCTGTGGGCCTCTCTAGCACTTTGCTTCTTCCTGTTCTCATGTGGTCTTCATTTACCATGGTCTCCTATTCCTTGTTCTCCCTCTCTGTTGTTGATCCAGCTGGGATCTCCCGCTCCCCCAAGCTCTCTTTCCCTCAACCCTCGCCTTTCATTACCCCCACTCATGTCCAGGCTGTTCATGTAGATCTCATTCCATTTCTCTGTCATTGGGTGATCCCTGTGTCTTTCTTGGGGTCCTGTTTTCCAGGTAGCCTCCCTGGTGATGTGAGTAGCAGACAAGTCATCCTTGTTTCATGTCTAGTATCCTGCTATGAGTGAGTACATACCATGTTTGTCTTTCTGAGTCTGGGTTACCTCACTCAGGATGATTTTTTCTAGATCCATCCATTTGTCTGCAAACCTCATGATGCCATTGTTTTTCTCTGCTGAGTAGTATTCCATTGTGTATATGTACCACATTTTGTTTATCCATTCTTCAGTTGAAGGGCATCTGGGTTGTTTCCATGTTCTGGCTATTACAAACAATGCTGATATGAACATAACTGAACAAGTGCTCTTATGGTGTGGTTGAGCATTTCTTGGGTATATGCCCAAGAGTGGTATAGCTGGATCTTGGGGGAGATTGATTCCCAATTTTCTAAGAAAGCGCCATATTGATTTCCAAAGTGGTTGTACAAGCTTGCATTCCCACCAGCAGTGGAGGAGAGTTCCCCTAGCTCCACATCCTCTCCAGCATAAGGTGTCTTCAGTGTTTTTGATCTTAGCCATTCTGACAGGCGTAAGGTGGTATCTCAGAGTTGTTTTGATTTGCATTTCCCTGATGATTAGGGATGTTGAGCAGTTCCTTAAATGTCTTTCAGCCATTTGAGTTTCCTCTGTTGAGAATTCTCTGTTTAGTTCTATAGCCCATTTCTTAATTGGACTGTTGGGCATTTTGATGTCTAATTTCTTGAGTTCCCTATATATTCTGGATATCAGTCCTCTGTCAGATGTGGGGTTGGTGAAGATCTTTTCCCATTCTGTAGGCTGTCGCTTTGCCTTGTTGACCGTATCCTTTGCTCTACAAAAGCTTCTCAGTTTCAAGAGGTCCCATTGATTGATTGTTTGTCTCAGAGTCTGTGCTACTGGTGTTCTATTTAGGAAGTAGTCTCCTATGCCAATGCGTTCAAGACTACTTCCTACTTTCTCTTCTAGCAGGTTCAGAGTAGCTGGATTTATGTTGAGGTCCTTGATCCACTTGGACTTAAGTTTTGTGCACGGTGATAGATATGGATCTATTTGCAGCCTTCTACATGTTGATATCCAGTTTTGCCAGCACCATTTGTTGAAGATGCTTTCTTTTTTCCATTGTGCGCTTTTGGCTTCTTTGTCAAAAATTATATGTTCATAGGTGTGCGGATTAATGTCAGGGTCTTCAATTCGATTCCATTGGTCCACATGTCGGTTTTTATGCCAGTACCAAGCTGTTTTTATTACTGTAGCTCTATAGTAGAGCTTGAAGTCAGGGATCGTGATGCCTCCAGAAGTTGTGTTATTGTACAGGATTCCTTTGGCTATCCTGGGTTTTTTGTTTTTCCATATGAAGTTGAGTATTATTTTTTCCAGGTCTGTGAAGAATTGTGTTGGTATTTTGATGGGGATTGCATTGAATCTGTAGATTGCTTTTGGTAAGATTGCCATTTTTACTATGTTAGTCCTGCCTATCCATGAGCATGGGAGATCTTTCCATTTTCTGACATCTTCTTCAATTTCTTTTTTCAGGGACTTAAAGTTCTTGTCATATAGGTCCTTCACTTGCTTGGTTAGTGTTACCCCAAGGTATTTTATGTTGTTTGTGGCTATAGTAAAGGGTGATGTATCTCTGATTTCCTTCTCCGCTTCTTTGTCCATTGTATATAGGAGGGCTACTGATTTTTTTGAGTTGATCTTGTATCCTGCTATGTTGCTGAAGGTGTTTATAAGCTGTATCAGTTCCTTGGTGGAATCTTTGGGGTCGCTCAAGTATACTATCATGTCATCTGCAAATAGGGAAAGCTTGACTTCTTCCTTTCCAATTTGTATCCCCTTAATCTCCTTATGTTGTCTTATTGCTCTGGCTAGAACTTCAAGTACTATATTGAATAAGTATGGCGAGAGTGGACAGCCTTGCCTCGTTCCTGATTTTAGTGGAATTGCTTTGAGTTTCTCTCCATTTAATTTGATGTTGGCTGTTGGCTTGCTGTAAATTGCCTTTATTATGTTTAGGTATGTTCCCTGTATTCCTGATCGCTCCAATACCTTTATCATGAAGGGGTGTTGGATTTTGTCAAATGCCTTTTCTGCATCCAGTGAGATGATCATATGGTTTTTTTCTTTGAGTTTGTTTATATGGTGTATTACATTGACGGACTTTCGTATGTTGAACCACCCTTGCATCCCTGGAATGAATCCTACTTGATCATGGTGGATAATTGCTTTGATGTGTTCTTGGAGTCTGTTTGCCAGTATTTTATTGAGTATTTTTGCATCAATGTTCATGAGGGAGATCGGTCTGTAGTTCTCTTTCTTTGTTGTATCCTTGTTTGGTTTAGGAATTAGGGTAATTGTAGCCTCGTAGAAGGAGTTTGGTAATGTTCCTTCTGTTTCTATTGTGTGGAACAATTTAGAGAGTATTGGTATTAACTCTTCTTTGAAGATCTGGTAGAATTCTGCGCTGAAACCATCTGGTCCTGGGCTTTTTTTGGTTGGGAGACTTTTAATGACTGTTTCTATTTCGTTAGGGGTTATTGGACTATTTAAATAGTTTATCTGGTCTTGATTTAACTTAGGTATGTGGTACCTATCCAGAAAGTTATCCATTTCTTTTAGGTTTTCCAGTTTTGTCGAATAGAGGTTTTTGAAGTATGACCTGATGATTCTCTGGATTTCCTCAATGTCTGTTGTTATGTCCCCCTTTTCATTTCTGATTTTGTTGATTTGGATGCTCTCTCTCTGTCTTTTGGTTAGTTTGGATAAGGGCTTGTCTATCTTGTTGATTTTCTCAAAGAACCAACTCTTTGTTTCATTAATTTTTTGTATTGTTCTCTTTGTTTCTATTTTATTGATTTCAGCTCTCACTTTGATAATTTCCTGGCGTCTATTTTTCCTGGGAGACTGTGCTTCTTCTTGTTCTAGAGCTTTCAGGTATGCTGTTAAGTCTCTAGTGTGAGATTTCTCCAACTTATTTATGTGGGCATTTAGTGCTATGAATTTCCCTCTTAGTACTGCTTTCATAGTGTCCCATAAATTTGGATATGTGGTGTCTTCATTTTCATTGATCTCTAGGAAGTCTTTAATTTCTTTCTTTATTTCTTCCTTAACCCATTGGTGATTCAGTAGGGTATTATTCAGTTTCCATGAGATTGCAGGTTTTCTGTAGTTTTTGTTGTTGTTGAAATCCAACTTTAGACCATGGTGGTCTGATAGAACACAGGAGGTTATTCCAATTGTTTTGTATCTGTTTAGATTTGTTTTGTGGCCAAGTATGTGGTCAATTTTAGAGAAGGTTCCATGGGGTGCTGAGAAGAAGGTATATTCTTTTTTGTTAGGATGGAATGTTCTGTATATATCGATTAAGTCCATTTGAGTCATGACATCAGTTAAGTCCTTTATTTCTCTGTTAAGTTTCAATTTGGGAGATCTGTCCAGTGGTGAAAGTGGGGTGTTGAGGTCTCCCACTATTAACGTGTGGGGTTTTATATGTGATTTAAGCTTTAGTAATGTTTCTTTTACATATGTGGGTGCCCTTGTGTTTGGGGCATAAATATTCAGAATTGAGACTTCATCTTGGTGGATCTTTCCTGTGATGAGTATGTAATGCCCTTCTTGATCTCTTTTGATTGATTTTAGTTTGAAGTCTATTTTGCTGGATATCAGGATGGCTACACCCGCTTGTTTCTTAAGACCGTTTGATTGGAAAGTCTTTTCCCAGCCTTTTATTTTTAGGTAGTGTCTATCTTCGAATTTGAGATGTGTTTCTTGTATGCAGCAGAAAGATGGGTCCTGCTTTCGTATCCATTCTGTAAGCCTATGTCTTTTTATAGGTGAATTAAGTCCATTGATATTGAGGGAAATTAATGACCAGTGATTGTTCATTCCTGTTATTTTTTGGTGGTGATGTGTGGGTACTTCTATACGTTGGGGTTTACTGCTGTGGCTTTATCTGTTGCCTGTGTTTTCGAGGGTGTATCTGACTTCCTTAGGTTGGAATTTTCCTTCTAGTGCTTTCTGTAGGGCTGGGTTTGTGGATAAGTATTGTTTAAATCTGGCTTTGTCATGGAATGTCTTGTTTACTCCATCTATGGTGATTGAAAGTTTTGCTGGGTATATTAGTCTAGGTTGACATCCATGGTCTCTTAGTGTCTGCATTACATCTGTCCAGGTTCTTCTGGCTTTCAAAGTCTCCATTGAGAAATCGGGTGTTATTCTGATGGGTTTGCCTTTATATGTCACTTGGCCTTTTTCCTTTGCTGCTCTTAATATTCTTTCTTTATTCTGTACGTTTAGTTGTTTAACTATTATGTGGCGAGGGGACTTTTTTTGGGGGTCTAGTCTGTTTGGTGTTCTATAAGCTTCTTGTATCTTCATAGGCATTTCCTTCTTTAAGTTGGGAAAGTTTTCTTCTATGATCTTGTTGAATATATTTTCTGTGCCCTTGAGTTGGTATTCTTCTCCTTCTTCGACCCCTATTATTCTTAGGTTTGGTCTTTTCATGGTGTCCCAAATTTCTTGGACATTTTGGTTCATGACTTTGTTGGTTTTAGTGTTTTCTTTGACTGATGAATGTATTTCTTCTACTGTATCTTCAACGCTAGAGATCCTCTCTTCCATCTCTTGCATTCTGTTGATTATACTTGCATCTGAAGTTCCCAATCGTTTTCTCAGATTTTCTATTTCCAGCATTCCCTCTGTTTGTGTCTTCTTCATTTTTTCTATTTCCCTTTTCAGGTCTTGGACTGTTTCCTTCATTTGTTTCATTGATTTTTCTTGATTTTCTCTCAGTATTTTATTGTTTTCTTCCAGGACTTTATTGATTTCTTCTAATTTGTTTGCCCTTTCCTCTAGTTGTTTACAGCGTTCTTCACATTTTTTTGTCTTTTCCTCTACGCAAGCCTCTAGCTTCTTCATGATGTCATTCATAAGGCTGTTTTCTTCTGCTTCTTCCAATTTCTGATGTTCAGGTCTAGGTGTTGGAGGAGGGCTAGGGCCTGGTGATGCTGTATTGCTATTCATTTTGTTGTATATGTTTCTGCCTTGACGTCTGCCCATCTCCTTGTGGTTCGTTCTTGGCCTTATCCGCACACTTGGTTCAGACAGACCAGTGTTCCAAAAGGGAAGTCAGTGTTCCAAAAGGGAAGTCTGGAGCAAGATGGGAGCTGGGGGCCGGCCTCTAAGTCTCAGGAAGAGGCTTGGGGCTCAGGCGGATGGGCGTGGGGGCAGGGCGTGGAGACTGCAGGGTCTGCCAGGGGTCTTGGAGAAGGGGATCCTTCCCGGTGCGGCTAGCAGGGAACCTGCCCGGTGGCCAGAACCTGGGGCCGAGTTGGGCAGGTCTTCCCTGGAGTGGCTGGTGCCCAGGGATGGGGTCTGGGGCAAGGAAGGGTACTCACGATTGTTCCAAAAGGGACGTCCGGAGCAAGATGGGAGCTGGGGGCCGGCCTCTAAGTCTCAGGAAGAGGCTTGGGGCTCAGGCGGATGGGCATGGGGGCAGGGCGTGGAGACTGCAGGGTCTGCCAGGGGTCTTGGAGAAGGGGATCCTTCCCGGTGCGGCTAGCAGGGAACCTGCCCGGTGGCCAGAACCTGGGGCCGAGTTGGGCAGGTCTTCCCTGGAGTGGCTGGTGCCCAGGGATGGGGTCTGGGGCAAGGAAGGGTACTCACCAGTATTCCAAAAGGGACGTCCCGTAGCCAGAGTTCTTAGGCACTGACTCTTCTCTCCAGCTCTGATTCTATTTTTACTGTTTTTATTTGTACATGGTTTAGCAAAGTAACTCAGGAGTTCTGTGCTGGGAGAACTGTGTGCTTATAGTGATAAATTAGACTGAGAAAAATATGAATTTTAATTAAAACTACAACTAAAATTCATAAAATATTGTATTTCATACCTTACCCTGAGATGGCAAAAAAGGTTAGTGATTATTTGGTTGGGGAGACAATTTCCTGTTCATTTATATAAGAACCCAGGTGAAGTTGTTCACCAATATTGAGAACATAGATAGACCAGGCATTGATGGCACACACCTTTAATCCTAGCACTTGGGAGGCAGAGGCAGGTGGCTCTCTGAGTTCAAGGTCAGCCTGGTCTATAGATCGAGTTCCAGGACAGCTAAGACTACTCAGAGAAATCCTGTCTTGAAAAACAAACAAAAGAGAGGAGCAGGGGAAGATACATATAAAAGGTTTACTCATGTTGCCACTATTCGCCTGCTGAGCATTCTTCTGCTCTAAGTGGTAAAAAACAAAACAAAACAAAACAAAACAAAAACATGAGCAGCCAAAGCTTTCTTATTAGATCTGAGGCCTGCTCCATAGGAGAGACTATATGCCTGTTAACATGCCCTGTAAGATAGTCAAAGGACTGGAGAGGTCACAAGCCCTGGTGAGGGTTTACTACCGTTGTTTTGCTAAAATGAAATACAGTCAAGCTGCCTTCTAAATATTCATGTTTATACCTAAAGACTAATGCTGCTCTCACCCTCTGCCAGGAAAAATTCTTTTTATAGTAATTAATCAGAGATTAATAGAGATCCGTACCAACCAAAGTGTTGAGAACAAGTGACTCTTGAATCTCACCTCTAAACAGGACATCTATAACATCCCTCACCAAGGCCAAAGGAACACCAAAGACCATGGGGGTAGAAACAAGCCCCTTTATTCTCTAAGTTGCCTTTTGTGAGGATATTTTACTATAGCAACATAAATAAAATGAGAGATGTTTGTGGTAACATTCTTGAGTTGTTGGCATGAAGGCACATAGAATGAGGCAGGAGGATTGTACTTTTGAGACTAGTGTGAACCTCATGATATTGTCTTAAAAACAAAAACAAACAAACAAACAAACAAACAAACAAAACCAAGCCATGTCTAATGGCCCACATTAATTCCAGGACTTAGGAAATATAAGAAAGTAGATTTGGGAAAATTAGAGGCCAGCTTCATCTACATGGTGAGTTTCAGGACAGCCAAAGTGACATAGTGAAATACTACCTCAAAATTTTTTTAAAGAAAAACAAAACAAAGTATTAGCATTCAGGACAAATCTCAGGCTCCCTCTTGTTCTCCATGTGTGTATATGAATGTGTGTTGTATGTGTACACCTATGTGGATGTATTATACCTGAAAGGGTATACGGCGCTGGTGGCTGGCGCTTGTTACCTCGGCGGCGCTGGTTACAGTCACAACAGAACCCAGTGGTACCTTTAAGAGCTTTATTAGGATAAGGAGACAGAGAGAGAGAGAGAGAGAGAGAGAGAGAGAGAGAGAGAGAGAGAGAGAGAGAGAGACCTAGAGATGCAGAGAGAGAGAGAGAGGTGCAGAGAGAGAGTGTGGGGGTGCATGTCCAGCTTTTAGGCTGGGACGCAGTCGCCCACTGATAACTTAATAAGGCGCCAGACAAGACCCCTGTGCTGCACATATATAGAATCCTTATATTCCAGACTTTTGCTCATTATAAAAAAAGCAAGTAGATGGGAATAGGGGCGTCATTTCTCTCAGGAAAAACTACTTCCAGCTGACTTGGAGGGTGTCGGTTGGCTCTTGGAGGGAATAGGGAAGGGGGGATCTTCCAAGGTAGACAGGTGTTGTTGGATGATGGGCTGTCTGTCCTGGAGTCATGTATCTTTTTTGGCTTGGCACTCTGGCTGCTTTTGTATCTGACAGGATGCTGGTGAGACATGAAAAGCCTGAAGTGGGTCTGACCTGTCCAGATGGATTTAAGCTGGTTTCTGGAGCTTGGGAAAAATTTGAACATGTTAAGAAGCATCCATGAGATTAGTGACCATATGTGGTGTTTAGTACTCTGCTTGTATTGATTAGTGTTAATGGGAGAGACAGAGAGATTGGAACATGTTAAGCCTTATCAGAGAGAGATTATTTTAAGGCACCTGTTTCCTTTACTAGTTTGGCATCCAGGAGACAGGTGATCAATTGTTGAGAGCATTTAACAGTAATAGATGGTTATATTAAAGTCTTTTTTTGTAGACCCCAGACACTTTTGGGTCTGGGAGTGTAAATAACTTTTAGCTGTTACAGTTTCTTACTTGATGATCTCTGGACTCTAGTTCTGTGGTGGTCCTGTACCATTAGCTGAACAGTGAGTTAGAACAGGGAACTGGGAAGAGAAAAGCTTGTGGTGCATAAGAAATTTTTTTTTTGAATTAGGGACAAGGCAAAGATCAGGGCCCTGTCTGTGTGCACCTGAGAAACACAGGCAGGTAGGTCTGGAGTGAGGCACATGGAAGTTCCTATCTTAGCTGGAAATCTTTTCCCATTAAGTAACTCTGAAAGTGCAATTAAGTCTGGTGAGGTGGGTAAGGCTGTCCTCCCTACCACGACAATTGGGAAACGAGGAGAGATGACATCCCAAAACTCCCAGTACTGAGTCAGTGGCTCTGGTGTCCAGAAGGAAAGAAATGGATCGCTTCCATGCTATGTTCTGGGTTCCCTGTGAAGGAGCCTGTAGCCAAACCTAGGTCTGCTGGAGGTCTTAGCTTGATGCTCCCCTGCATCTTGGCACCTGGGGGCAGTCAGCTGACCAGTTGTCTTTCTAGGCGGCCCTTTCAACAAGGCTATTGATGGCCTGGCAGGGCACGCACTAGCCCGTTTTTCCACATTTAGAACAGGGACCCAACAGCATCGGGAATCAGCGAGTGTCAGCATTTGGCAATTGTGTTTTCGGGCTTTTTTATCTCTTTCTGGCATACCTTGAATGCCACAGATGACACTTTTGCCTGTGGGGTCAGGAGCCTTGCTCTCCAGATGCTTAAGTTTTAGTCAGGGAGGTCTGGGGAACAAGAGATGGATTTTACTCTGTGCCTTGATTTTTTTTCTTGATGATTACTGGCTCAAGGACAGCTTTTTGGAAGATCTGCCAGGAGGCAGACTATAAAGTGATCTCTGGATTAAGAGCCATCTTGATTACTGTAAACTTATTTGTATGGATCTTAGCCTGCTTCCAGACCTGTCTGTGCCTCTCACTGCAGCTTGAGAACGAGTGGGTGGAGTGTTAAAGTGAGAGTCAGCAGAAGTGGCCCACACAACAGTAGAGAGCCCTCCCACTGGCAGAGAGCAGAAGGCAGAAGTCAGACAGACAGAAATGGCTGCACGTGGCAGAGAAAAAGAAAACATCAGAAATGGGGAGGGAGAAGGGTTCAGAGTTTTAGCAGAAAGCTTGGGGATAAAGTAACTCTTTTTATTTGCCGGTTCACTGGCAGAAGTTCCTGCGAAGCTGTTATGTGGCCAGATTTACTGGTATCCACCAATTTAAGTGGTATCTGCCCCTTTGTCCCATGGCTGCAGCTGAGAGAAAAATAAAAAATTATATGCGGCACGTGAACCACATGGTGGTCCGACAGCATTGACCTCCTCGTTAGGATAGAAAATGTGTCGTTGCCAGCGCAGTCCAAGGACCACCCCTGGGGTGTCCATCGCTTTGCGAAGAATATAGGTCAGGCTGCAGCCGCAGGGAACTGTGGAGGACTCATCACTTGCAAGGTGTGGTGGAGGATGCAGCAGCAGGAGCTGCAGTGTGGCGGGAGTGGTGTGCGGGTCCAGTGGCTGGAAGCCACAGTCGAGCAGAGGCTGGAGGGCAGTGGTGGTATTAGCGGTGAGCAGGGTCGCAAGCCCTTGGCGATTCCCTGAGTCCAAACAGCACCAATGAAAGCGTATACTGGTGCTGGTGGCTGGTTGCTGATTACTGCAGTGGTGCTGGTTACAGTCAGGACAGTAGACAGACCCCAACCCAGTGGTACCTTTTAGAGCTTTATTAGGTGGAGAGAGAGAGAGAGAGAGAGAGAGAGAGAGAGAGAGAGAGAGAGAGAGAGAGAGAGAGAGAGAGAGAGAGAGAGAGAGAGAGAGACTGAGAGGCACAGAGACAGCATGGGGGTGCATGTCCGGCTTTTAGACTGGGACGCAGACCCACTGATGACGTAATAAGGCTCTGGACAAGACCCCTGAGCTGCGCATATACAGAATCCTTACAATACCCTTCTTGCACAGAGGCCAGAAGAGGTGGCTAGGTGCCCTGCTCTATCACTCTCCACCTGACTCCTTTGGGACAGGAGCTTTCACTGAACCTGGAGCTAGGCTGGCTATCTGCAAGCCCCAGTAATGTTTGGGTCTCCACTCACTTTAAATTGCTCAGTACAGGGGTTACAGGAATCTGCATGGCCACACTCAACTTTTTACGTGGATACTTGGATCTAAACTCAAACTTCTGTGCTTGAACAGCAAGGACACTTAACCAATGAGTAATCTCTTCAGTCCTCAGTTAACAAATTTGTTATGATAAATTCCCAGAAGTGTTTCTGCAAGTTCAGAGGCCTGTAAATCACGTAAAATTGAAATAATGAAATATTTCTCAAATATAATTTATGCTGTAAAACTAATACAAGGTAAAATTTTAATTTTTATAAAGCAAATGAAAATATGAACAAAAATATTAATGGTTATTCCCTTAACAATATCAACAATTTTCTTCTGCTTCTCCCCCCACATCTTTCTTATTGTGAAAGTGTGTGTGGAGAGGTGGATGCAAGACACACAGAGAAAGAAAGGTTAAAAGTGAGTGTTGCTCAGCAAGTTCCAGGTTGTGAGAAACCGTGTCTCAAAAAACACAGGATTGAGCGTGATCGTTAAAGACAGCAGGAGCAAGCCTGGTGGCGGCGGCGGCGGCAGCGGCGGCGGCAGTGGCAGCAATGGTGGCGGAAGTGCACGCCTTTACTCCCAGCACTCGGGAGGCAAAGGCAGGTGGATCTCTGTGAGTTCAAGGCCAGCCTAGTCTACAGAGCAAGTTCCAGGATAGCCAGGCTGCACAGAGAAACCAGATCTCTAAAAACTAAAATCAACAAACAAATAAAAAACATAATATAAATAAAACAAAATAAATAAAAAACATGAAATAAAATAAAACAAAAAACAAGCTGAGGCTGCAGAGATGGCGCCTCAGTTAAGAGCACTTGTTGCTCTTGTAGAGAACCTGGGTTCTGTCCTCCACACAACAATCTGTAACTCTAGTTCCATGGGATCCTGCACCCTCTTCTGACTTCTGAGGGCACCAGGTACTTCTGAAACATCCCAGTTAAACTCCTGCATCTCATTAAACCATCACAATTTTGGGGAGCAAAAGCAGCAGGTGATGCTGTAGTTCGGCTTGAGTTCCACAAAAGTATATAGTCATCCGACACAGCCAGTCAGAAGTTACAGGCCTCAGCAGTGTATGGAATCATCTTTGCAGGCCTCCTGAATGCAACAAACCACCTTCTGTGGGTCTCCTGAATATAAAGAACGAGTTTTGCAGACCCCCATACTGTAAAGAATGACCTATGCAGGCCTCCATACTGTAAAAAAATCTGCCTTCGCTGGGCTGCTGAATGTAACGAATTACCCTTGCAGGCCCCCTGAATGTAACGAACAACATCTGCGGGGGTTGCAGAAGGCTCGCTGAACGTTCCATTGCCTGCAAACACAGGGGGCGTAAGAACAGAAAGTTACATTTTCTACCCCCCACCTCGTGCTTTGATTTTGGAGAAGGCATTTCCTGTAAGGGTTCTACTTTCTTTGTGTGTCTTCTAGGAAGTGGTCGGAGGTCGCCATTGCTCCTTGCCACCGTCTTGGATCTCTAAGGTGCCCGATCGTGACTACACAGTTTCTCCTTATAGAAACTGTGTGAGGACAGTAGTGAAGAGCCACTGCCCTCAGAAGCCAGCCATGGGTGAGTTGATCAAGCTTTAGGCAGAGAGGATTCTGCTTCCCGCTTTCAAACCCCCATGATGCCTTAGAAAATGGGAGCCTACGTAGTGAGGACCTAGGCCTGTTGTTTTCAACTCACAGAGACCTAGTGAAGCTGGGTAGATTATCGTCGGAAAACTTCCCTCCCAAACCGTGATGGCCAGGGTCATGGCTGAGCTGAGCTATTCTTCGAGTTTAAAGGGAAAGTTTGAGATGTTTGGTTTTCTGAGGTCCGCCATTTGAAGCTGAAAATCGTTTGCCAGCTGCGGCGTAAGGGGTGGGGGTGGGGTGCAGGGAGGTGCGGGGAGATGGCGGGTGGTAAACTGAAAATTAACATTCATAGGGCAAGTAGTAGAGGGATGTGGAACCCACAGTCGCCCTTGAGTCATCGCAGCCACCAGGGGCGGGAAGTTGGCTGGAGGTAAACTGAAAATAAACATTCATAATGCAGGCAGGGGGACGCGGAACCCACAGTCGCCCTTGAATCTTCGCAGCCACCATTTGGCCCAGCTGGCCATCAATTCTAAAATGTCGAACAGGTTGACTTGTTCACTTGAGGATATCTTTTCGAATATTATAACTGAATTTCAAAGCTTTACTGGAGCAGGCTTGGGTTTCGTTTCACTCCTGCCCCACTGTGCCTTTTTAAAATTTCTCGAATATTTGATCTTGAAATACTGTTTCGACACCATTCTCCTACCGTTTTTAAGGGCTTAAATATGTTTCGTTTGCTTACCCCTTTAATTTTGCCCCATCTCGTCGTGAATCTGTCATTTAATTTATTTCTTCATGTACCTCAGTCCGAACGTTTTCTTGAAGTCCTTTCCAAATCCTCTTTCATTTTCTTTTTTAGTATGTTGTTATGTTGCTGACGTGGTTGTTCTTAATTTCTGGTACCACATTTTTTTGAGTTCTCAGAATTCTGCCCTTTTTATGTATTTTACAATTAATGGCTGAAGATTTCATTTTATTTTATTTTATTGACAATAATACCATTAGATGGATTTCATACTTAGCTTTTAGTTGTTAATCCATTTATTTTTCAGGGAACCACATATAATATACTGTACATTTTATTTTGATAGGGTGAATTCATCTCCTTCCAGGGGATGTTTTGCCTGTATGTATGTCTGTGAGCATCCTTCATGGCTGGTGATCACGAAGGCCAGTAGAAGGTGTCGGATACCCTGGAAATGGAGTTACAGGCCGTTATGAGTTGCCATGTGGGTGCTGGAAATTGAACCTGGGTTCTCTGCAAGAACAAGTGCTCTTAACTGCAGCCCCAGAGACTGCTGATTTTTTTTTAAGACCCAAGGATTAAGGTCACTTTGAGTTTTCCTTTTTTTCCAGTCTTTGACATGCAACATCTTACTACACTGTGAGTTCTTTGATATCTTGGGATAACTTTATTTTTTAAAAAATGTCCACACTTTTCTAGGTGATGTAAATGGAAGTTTGACGCAGTTT
The DNA here is from genome assembly GCF_007827085.1 of Peromyscus californicus insignis. Lineage (NCBI taxonomy): Eukaryota > Metazoa > Chordata > Mammalia > Rodentia > Cricetidae > Peromyscus > Peromyscus californicus. The sequence continues at coordinate 85,248,571 of NW_026294391.1, forward strand.
AGCTAGTATTTCATTGCTGGGAAACTAGTTTACTTTTTCTTTTCTTTTCTTTTTTTTTTTTTTTTTTTTTTTTTTTTTTTTTTTTTTTTTGGTTTTTCGAGACAGGGTTTCTCTGTGTAGCTTTGCGCCTTTCCTGGAACTCGCTTTGGAGACCAGGCTGGCCTCGAACTCACAGAGATCCTCATGGCTCTGCCTCCCGAGTGCTGGGATTAAAGGCGTGCGCCACCACCGCCCGGCTAGTTTACTTTTTCAAAGGCTTAGTTTGGTATATGATTATGTTGTCTTCTTCCCTAATATTTATGAAATAAAAAATACATGAAATCTGCCTTCCAAGATTTTTGCACAGGCCTATTCAGCAGCATATACTCAGTATCTCTTGTGTTTCTCTTTTTTGATTGTACTGCCATTGTTCATCCATGACTTATGGCCCCATCCATCACTATTTGCTTCTCGTATGTGAGAATCTCATGCCTCTTCCAGCCTTCAATCTTTCTGTGATTTTAGCCACACCCATTCCCCCCAAAATATTGTGAGCCCCCTGCTTCCCACCATTCTCCTGACGTGTGAATATATATATATGTTTATTACAGGCAATGTTGTAAAAACATTATAAAGGGCAATTTTAAAAAATGAATATTTTTTCAAAAGATATGAATATTTTATATTTTTTATTTTATTTATTTCAAGTGTATGACTCTTTTGCCTGCACGTATATATGCACAGCACATGTGTGCTTGGCAGAGGCCAGAAAGAGGCATTGGATTCCCTGTATCTGAAGTTACAGACAATTGTGAGCTGCTATGTGGGTACTGTTAAGAATCGGGGTCCTCTGGATGAACAACCAGTGCTCTTAACTGCTGAGCCACCTCTCCATCCCAACATATTTGAATATGTTGTTAGTGAAATCACTGGTGGAGAAAACTGCTCAGCATACTCACTTTTACTGTGCAAATAGCTGTAATGCTATTTTTAAATGCCACTTTTAAAAACCTCTTAAAGTGGAAAATTTGTGTTTTGACCTAAACCCACTCACAGGATTATTGCATAAACTATAAAAATGTATGTAGAGTTTGTGTATAATCTTGTGCTCAGTAGTATTTGTTATAGAAAATTTTATTTAGACCTTTTGGAATATTTGAAAATAGATTTTTTTTTTTTTTTTTGGTTTTTCGAGACAGGGTTTCTCTGTGTAGCTTTGCGCCTTTCCTGGAACTCACTTGGTAGCCCAGGCTGGCCTCGAACTCACAGAGATCCGCCTGGCTCTGCCTCCCGAGTGCTGGGATTAAAGGCGTGCGCCACCACCGCCCGGCGAAAATAGATATTTTTAAATTAATAATATTCATTCTTTACTAAGCTTTCGGCCCAGTGCAGCTCAGTTCTTGGTTCTTACTGTTGTAAGCAAGTGATGGTAGCATTAATTTTTTGTACAATGCCTTTAAAGGAATAGCATATTAATTTAGTAAACGACAAAGTTCAGTTAATTATTATTTCTGAAAATTTAGTGATATGAAATTGTTAAATGAAAAAGCAGGTCACAGGTATTTTTCCATATAATTGCATCTTGCAAACACATTTATATGCATAATACATTCAATACACTGCAAATATACAGCATTTAGTATATTTCTCTTTCCCTCTTGATTGATTTTTTTTAAAGACTGAATCATTTATCATGTATTTGGTTCATTATACTCCACGATGATGAAAATAAATACCAAATTGCTGCTAAAACTTAATCAAATTAAAGTTTAATGTTTGGGGTACAAATACTTCATAAATGGTACCCATAAGAAGAGTCATGATATTTGGTTGTTTCCCTTTTTGTGATGTGAATGTTTTTACTAGATATTGCTATCCTTTTATATACCCTTTAGTTATTAACTTTTATATAATTATTATCAAATTTTATTTTAATTTCTTTATGTATTAGAATAAATATTCTTTTTTGTTTGGTTGGTTTTGGTTTTTCGAGACAGGGTTTCTCTGTGTAGCCCTGGTTGTCCTGGATCTCTCTCTCTCTCTCTCTCTCTCTCTCTCTCTCTCTCTCTCTCTCTCTAAACCAGGCTGGCCTCATGGAGATCTGCCTGCCTGTGCCTCCCAAGTGCTGGGATCAAAGGTGTGCGCCATTATTACCCAACTTGAGAAAATATTGTTATAATGGCATGCCCTTGCCAACAGTGTGTCGTTCTTTGTATACAGCCTGTACAAGAAAGGGAGAGTAAATATTTGATTCTTCTCTTAAATTTTTCATAAAAACAAAATGGGTTTCTTGTGCTCACCACATGTCACCAGTAAAGTTCTTTTCTGTTGTCACTTTTTGAAGTATGATTTTGATTGTACAGCTCTTAATGTAGTAAAGGCCTTCAAGCTTCTGAGTAAGATTTGACTTGTGATTTTGAAAAAAAAAAGTCACTGTTGCTACTACATTGTGGAGAAGGGAGTGATGAACAAGTGGAAAAGCAGGGGCTTGCAGTAGGAAGGCTGTATAATCCAGGAGATAAACAGTGGCGATCTGGCCTGGGGGCTTACAACAGAGGAGGTGTGAAGTGGTGAGATTAGAGGTACACTTATTTTGAGGGGAGAGGGGACATAAATTCTAAGTCAGTATTTACTAGTTTGTTGTGCCTGAAATGAAAACATAAAAGAAGTAATAGCTATGGCATTGTGGGAGATGCTTGAAAACCGGCAAAGCTAAGGTGGTTCCAACTAACTTGTGTTATTTTCCATAGATGTACCCAGTATGCAGAAAATATACACTCATGGTCATGAAGTACTTCCCCCCATCTCTGACCTGCTAATATGGATTATTTCGCTATGTATGTTTAGGCTCCAGATAGTTATCCTGGTTCCACGTTATAAATAAGAGTGTGCGGAAGTGTTGGTAGACAAATGTAAAAAGACTGAGCTAGAAATTCTTAGGGCAGAAGAGGAAGTGTTCTAGCTGAAAGTTTCACTTTACTAATAAGAACTTTAAGGCCAGAAGTGAAAATCCATGGTGGAGGAGAAGCCCCTGCAAAGATGGTATCCTGCTGTAAGGTGCTGGATTCCATTTCTGCTTCCCTCTGTGTCTTTACCACTGACAGCTTGCTGCTGTCCTTCATTCCCCATTTCCCATCTCCAACCCCTCCTTCTCCTCCTTCTCTTCTCTGTCTTCTTCACCCTCCACCCCTTTCCCTCTCGCCATGCCCTTCCTCCTTTCCTCCTCCCCCTGTCCCCTCCACCCCTTCCCTGTCCTTTCCCTCTCCCCATACCCTCCCTCCTTTCCCCTACTTTTCCTCCATCTCTCATCTCTCCACTCTCTTCCTCCCTCCTTCCCCTCTTCCCCATTTACTTCCCCTTTCCTCTCCCCCTCACTACTTGCTTGTGTTCTTTTTTTTTTTCCTTTATTTTTTCAGGCAAGGTTTCACTATGTAACTCTGGCTGTCCTTGAACTCTGGCTGTCCTGGAACTATGTAGACCAAGCCGTTCTCGTAACTGATTTTAGCCCAAACTAGCCCTGGCCATATTCTGTTAAGTAGACTGCCCTTGAATTTTAGGTCCTTCTTCCTCAGCCTTTCCAGTATCTTCATTTACAGTCCTGTGCCACCAGGTTTGATTTGATAGTATTTGAATCATCAGGTTATGGGTCTACAGATTTCACTCGCCGTCCTTCCCTTTATCCTTGTATTCTTTTTCCCGCCCTCCCTCCCTCCCTCCCTCCCTCCCTTTCTTCCAACATCCCCTGCTCTCTTTTCCTCTCCTTCCTCCCTTCCTGCTTTTAAATACTTCTTTTGACAGGGTCTCCCAGTGTACTCTAGATTAGCCCCAAATCTACTATTCTCCTGCCTCAACCTCATTAGTATTGTAGTTGTCTTTTGAAAAAATATCTTTAGTGGTTAAGCAGGGCTCATAGGGGCTCACAGAGACTGAATCGACAATTAAAAGGAGCCTGTATGGGTCTGATCTAGGTCCTCTGCATATAGGTTATAATTGTGTAGCTTGGTCTTCTTGTAGGGGTGGGGATGTCTCTGACTCCTTTGCCTGCTTTTTTTTTTTTTTTTTTTTTTTTTTTTTGGTTTTTCGAGACAGGGTTTCTCTGTGTAGCTTTGCGCCTTTCCTGGAACTCACTTGGTAGTCCAGGCTGGCCTCGAACTCACAGAGATCCGCCTGGCTCTGCCTCCCGAGTGCTGGGATTAAAGGCGTGCGCCACCACCGCCCGGCCTTTGCCTGCTTTTGGGTTGCCTCATCCAACCTTGATATGAGGGTATGTGCCTAGTCTTTTTTTTTTTTAAGACAGGGTTTCTCTGTGTAACTCTGACCATCCTGGAACTCACTCTGTAGACCAGGCTGGTCTCAAACTCACAGAGATCCTCCTGCCTCTGCCTCCCAAGTGCTGGGACTAAAGGTGTGCACCACCACCACCCAGCTGCCTAGTCTTATTGTAACTTGTTATGCCATGTTTGTTGATAACCCTGGGAAGCCTGCTCCTTTTCTGAAGGGAAACCGAGGAGGAGTGGATCTGGAGGAGAGGGGACATGGAGAGGAGACTGGGAGAAGTAGAGGGAGGGGAAACTTCGATCGATGTAATGTATGAGAGAAGAATAAATAATTAAAAAAGAAATCTTCTAATTTAATGTGCACATTTCTAGGTGGCTGTGTATTTGAATATGCGGTTCATTAATTCTACTCTTGCTGACAATATTTCAGAAAAATTGATGATTATCATATTATAAAAAATTGTATTTGCGACCAACAAGTGTCCCAAAGCCATGATTAACATCATCTACCAATAAAAACCCTTCAAAGGAAAAGAAAATGTCTTTAGTGGCTTAGAGCACCTGCTGCTCTTGCAGAGGACCTGGGTTCAGATCTTGGTACCCACATGGTGGTTCACAGCCATCTGTAATTCCAATTCTAGGGCATCAGGCATGCACGTGGTCCACATATATACATGCAGACAAAACGCTTGTGTGTGTGTGTGTATATATATATATATATATGCACATATATACATATTTTATATATATACATATATATGTATATACTAAAATAAATTATTTTTAACTCTTTAGTTTTGTCATAAGGATCATTCTGGCTTTGTAAAGGAAATTTGTCAAATTTCTTTTCATTATAATTTTTGGAATGGTTCCAGAAAACTGGAGGTTAGTTCTTCTTTAACTGGTTTGTAGAATTCAGCTGTGAACCATCAGAACATTTTTTTACATAAATTCTTTTGATTACTGCTAATTATACTTTCTGTTTCTTCTCGATTCAAATTTTGTAGTTTATATGTGTTCAGAAATTTATCCATTTCTTTCAGGCTTTCCAGTTGTGGTATATAATCAGTCATAGTATTTTCTTAAACTCATTTGTTGTTTTTTTTTTTTTTGGTTTTTCGAGACAGGGTTTCTCTGTGTAGCTTTGCGCCTTTCCTGGAACTCGCTTTGGAGACCAGGCTGGCCTTGAACTCACAGAGATCCGCCTGGCTCTGCCTCCCTAGTGCTGGGATTAAAGGCGTGCGCCACCACCGCCCGGCCTTAAACTCATTTGTATTTCATTTCTAATGTCTCCTTTTTCATTTCTCTTTTTATTTATTTAGTTATTTGTCAGTTCTTAGGTCTTTTTCCTTTGTTAGTCTAACTAAATATTTATTAGCTATATCCTTTCAAAAACCTAACTCTTTTTAAATTGATTTTTTTTACCATGCATGCCTTCTCCTTTTATTTTTATTTTTTTAAATTTATTTTACATACCATCCACAATTTCTCCTCCCTCTTCTCTTTTTGTCCCCCCCATCCCTTCTGCACTCCCTGCTCCATCCACTCCTCCTCTGTTTCAGAAAGGGGCAGATCTCCCGTGGGAGTCAAATCAAGTTGAGGTAGGACTAAGCTCCTCTCCCTGCATCAAGGCTGGCCAAGGCAACCCAGGATGAGGAATAGGTTCCCAAAAGCCAGCCAAGCATTAGGGACAGGCCCTCTTCCACCACTAGGAGTCCTACAAGTAGATTTAAATTGATCTTCTACATTACTTTTTTCTTTTTTTTTTTTTTTTTTTTTTTTTTTTTTCGAGACAGGGTTTCCCTGTGTAGCTTTGCGCCTTTCCTGGAACTTGCTTGGTAGCCCAGGCTGGCCTTGAACTCACAGAGATCCTCCTGGCTCTGCCTCCCGAGTGCTGGGATTAAAGGTGTGCGCCACCACCGCCCGGCAATCTTCTACATTACTTTTTAAATTTTTATTTTAATTTGTCTCTAATCTTTAAAATTTGCTTCTGCTGACTTTGAGTTTGCTTTGTTTTTAATTATTGTTTTTCAAACTGTGTTGAGTATAGCTAATCAATGTGTGCTGAAACTTGTGTCTTTCTTCTCAATTCCAGACCCAAATGATGAGATAATCCCTCTCCAAGAAATGGAGAAAGATGTGAGTTCTTCCCAAGAAAGTTCTAGTAAGGAGAGCCCTCATGACGAATATCATGAGGACAATCTTCTATGTCTACAACTCCAGGACAGTGATGGAAACATTCAAAAAGAGGATGCCTGCAGTGACCCTCAAATACTATAGTAAGTAATATAGGCAAGCTGGCTTTCCTGTAGTATCCTTCGAGATTGTACAGCTTTTCCACTCCATAATTTTTCTCTTATTTCAAAACAAAGTGAGCAGTGATGAAGTCTTGCTTAGAGAGCTGTTTATCAGTGAATTAAGATTGGTGCTTTTGAATAGACTTGCGGCAATTCTAAGTATTTATAAATAGATCTTTCTATCAATTTCTCCACAGCAACTCTTCTGTCTTCCAAGTCAATGAAGATGATAGTACATGTTACGCTGAATGCCATGATATAATTTTTCCAGAGGACGAGTTGAACGATAGCATAGAGGATGAAGCCTTAGGGGGCTGGTTCAAGATCACAGTAAGTGTACTCATAGGTGAATAGTGTGCAAGGGACGCAGGTCAGGTGATGTAACTTGGATCACATCTTCAGAAAAAGGAATAAAAAGACAACAGGCTGGGTACAAGAAGGTAAGGTCACAGGAGGAAGCCGAAGATGGAGGTGACTCTAAAGAGCATGGAGAAGCTCTCCCCCACTTATCTCAGTGTGGTTCAAACTGAGATTTTTGACAGCAGTGAAATCTTGTCAGACAGCCAGGTAAGTCTTACAGAGTTTAGAATCACCTGGAAGCTTATAAAAGTGAGGTAAGTTTTGAATAACTGGCTTTTATGGTTTGGAATATAAACATGGAAATATAGAGAAAGGACAATTTAAGATAGCTACACAGAGAAAGAGAGCAACTTGGGAAGGAGGGAGAGGAAGGGGAGGAAGGAAGGAAAGAGAACTTGTGTCAATTGTCTCCACGTTACAAGTCTTTCGAAAGAGTAGGTCAGGATAAAACATTACATTTTATCTGCATCCTTTTTTTTTTTTTTTTTGGTTTTTCAAGACAGGGTTTCTCTGTGTAGCTTTGCGCCTGTCCTGGAACTCACTTGGTAGCCCAGGCTGGCCTCGAACTCACAGAGATCCGCCTGGCTCTGCCTCCCGAGTGCTGGGATTAAAGGTGCGCGCCACCACCGCCCGGCTTTATCTGCATTCTTAATATTGTGTTTCTTTTTTCTATTTTTCCTTGTTTTTGCCCACAGATTCCAAATGGGAGAAAGTACAGCAAGATGTGGATAATCAATTTACTCCAGAGCCATTGCAGTGTGGCCTTCACACCAGTTGATGTAAGAGATAACATGAATCCCAGTGTGTGCACACGGAGGTAAAAAGAGGCCGGGGTCACTGCAGGATGCTTGCCTCCAGCATCATTGTTGTTGTCTCCGTTCCTTATAGTTCCAGTACACCAGAAACCAGATACAATTCTTTGTCCGAAATCCCAGATGCGCCTATGAACTGAAGAGTATAAACTACCAGCTAAGTGATGAGGAAAACAGAAAGGTTGGTGTTGATGGACTTCCTTTTCACTACTTCTTGCATAGATGAAGCCAGGCCAGGACTGAGTCTGTCTCTGGGACTGGAAGTCCTGATGCTTATCCTACCTTCCCTTTACACAGATATTTATCTATGTTAATTCATCTACTGAGCCTTTATCTGTGCAGTACAAGTTAACATCAGAACAGATGCAGATCCTAAAGGTAAGTCAGACTTGAAACACATTGTTTCCACTTCCTAGATTCCCCCTTTCCCCAACTCAGTGAAGTTTCTGTCACCAAGACCCCAGAGCCTCAGAGTCACTCTCTCCATATCTATCTCTGCAGCTGAGCATGAAGAAACGATATAATGTCTCCCGTAAATCTCTGTACCTCAGAAAGTTTCGCTTTGACCCAGGTAAGACAGGCAGCAATAACTGTCGGTCACAGGTCTTCTAGAAGGAAGACAGTGGTAACCCGAGAAGGGATCTGCACTGGTGCTGGTCCAGACAGACCTCTCTTTACCTACTAATTACTTTCTCTTCACTTCCTGAAGACTTAACTGATCATGGGATTGATATATTTCTGAACCGAAGAAGCTGCATGACTGCTACCCTTCAGGTCATTCAAGTGGATTATCCTGAGGTGAGGCCATCTAGCCAGTGATGATATTTGGTGGAGGGCTAGATAGGATGGAGTGCAGGGAGGTTTGTCTCTGAGGAAGTATATAGTAATGATAATGCTAAATCTTGCTCCCCAAAGCTATTGTCCTTGAACTTGAGCAACAACAAAATATACTGGCTAGATGGTCTGTCTGAATTAATAGAGAGGGCCCCACAAGTCAAGATTCTGGACCTTTCAAGAAATATGGTAAGAGGATAAGATTTGGGTTGCGGGTGGAAGGCAGTGTACACTGTGATGTGTGACTGCAAGAGGCAAGGAAGGTGCCTCTGTGAGGGTAGGGGCTAAAGGCGCTCGGTCCTGGATATATGTCTTTTCATGGGGCACTTTACCAGTTCTCCCCAATCTTTCTCAGCTGAAGACTGAGTGGGAGTTGGAGAAGATGAAAGGGCTGAAGCTGAAAGAGCTGTGGCTAGAAGGGAACCCCTTATGCAGCACCTTCCCAGACCATTCTGCCTATGTAAGGTACTTCACGCCTGCGGACACCTCTTCCTTTTCATGGATGCCATTGCCTCCTGGTACCCTGAAAGACTCTCTGTGGGAGGAGGCAGGCCTGGTCCCCTGGGAAGACCATGGAAGACCATAGGGCCCGCCCTCTCCCCTCTCTCTGTACTTGGCTGTGCTCACAGGCCTCCTTTGCTCCAGGTCTCCTGCACGCCCCCCCTCCTCTATGGTGGGCCCTGTTTCCCTTGTGTGAGTTTTCGGCCTCCTCCAGCAGGCCCTGCCTTTCCTCATCTCGACAGCACCAGGCCTCCTCCCTGGTCCTGAGAGGAGCCTCCAGATCTTGTTCCTGAACGGTCCCCTCTTCTGTCCCAGGCTGCCCTAGAGGTTGTCCTGCCCCAGGCTGAGGGCTGAGGTCCTAGGTGATGCTGATGTGGACATCGCTTCCTCTGATCTACTGCTGGGATCTCTGTCTTTTTTGGGGGGAAACCTGGGCTCTCTGGATCAGGGATCCACGAGTGGGCCATGACTGGGGAGCTGAAGGCTCCTGTAGCAGGAAGGGAAGGCAGAGTGCAGCAGAGGTTGAGGAGACAGAAGGTCTGGCCTCATGATGCCTCCACCCCTCCTTCCTTCCCTGCCTATACCAATGGACCAATCTACATTGCTTATCATCCTGCCTAGAATCTAAGAGGAGCCTTGGGTAGCCTGAGACAGGCAAGTTGACTCCTTGGATAGGACCCACATTCAGACAGGCACAGGTGCACAGGAGTCTTCAGAAGAGAACCAAGTGATCATAATGGGAGGCCATAGGGTTTCCATGCCATGCTGAGCTGGGAACTCACTCATATCACTTCTGCTTCTGGGGAATGACACTTGCCTCCAGGGATGCTCTTTATCCTCAGCTCACTCAGGAAAATTAGAGACTGTGTGTCCTGACAGGCTCAGTAGGATGCTTATTTTCATTCCTGTTTTGGGTCCCTGAACTAGCCCAGCAGGTATGAAGGAAATGGCCCCAGCAGGGGAGCCCTTTTGTCCTATATGACCCTAAACCTGCTGTCCCAGGCTAGACAAAACATCTCCTATTCCCTTTGCATTGTTCCTTCTGTCTCCTTTGCCTTTACTCTCCTGTGTCTCCCTCTTGTCCTTCGCCATTCTCCCCTTACCATTTCTGTCACCATCTACTATCCCCCTGCCATCTCCTCCTTGCCTCTTGAGCCCTGCCTCCCTCAATTCCATTTCCCAGCATTTCAAAGACACCCGGACACCTGGCAAGGTGACAGGGCCCTGAGCTCCAGTTCTATGCCCTACTCCTTTAAAGGCCTTCTCTGGAGATTCTGAGAAAGTGAGGGGATGCAGGGAGAGGAGGAAGCCCTGGGCCCTGGGCTCCCAATGTGGCTTCTTGTGGCCCTAGAGAAGGGGGCCAGTGAAATGTGGGTGGGAGTTACCCAGGCATGGGAGGCAGGTCAGGAGAGAGAGCAGAACAAGAGGGAGAAACAGGGGCAGGTGGGGACACGGGGAGAAATGTGAAGGCCACACTGCAATGGCTCTGGAGTAAATTGATTATCCACATCTTGCTGTACTTTCTCCCATTTGGAATCTGTGGGCAAAAACAAGGAAAAATAGAAAAAAGAAACACAATATTAAGAATGCAGATAAAGCCGGGCGGTGGTGGCGCGCACCTTTAATCCCAGCACTCGGGAGGCGCTATGAAGACTTGAACTGTCAGTCACTTCTTGTGGTTTTTGGTTTTTCAACAGTGCTGTTCTGAACTACTTCCCAGAGTTGTTACGCTTGGTAAGATCCTAGCTTCATCATTTGTCTCCTCTTCTTCAAATACAAGACCTTCATTCTTCCTGAATAACATGTGTGTCTCAGACTAGTATTCTTTTTAAGTGCTATGGATTCTTGAAAGAAAAAAAAAACATGGATGTTTTCTTTTGAGGAGAGGGGAATCCCATAAGCAGAGAAAGACAGAAGGAGGAGAAAGGGGGAGATATCTTTCAGACATTCACTGTAATCTCACAGCCCATGCCATTTCTTGGTCCATTTCACATCTGGCTCTTATCCTTGTTCTTCGGTCTCTTTAGCTCCTAGGGCATCATATGCCATGCCCTTCTTCTGTGCTCCTAACTTCTTCTTTCCTGCAGGATGGCTGGAAGTTATTCCCAACAGTTGACGCTGACACCTTGGAAATAATAAAACCACGTAAGGTGAGAAGGGACCATCAAGATTCAAGGAGTTGCAAGGGAAGTTTTTGTCAACCATGTAGTTTAAAAGTGTCTTTCATTTCAGGAAAGCTATAGAGGATCTGAAAGTCTGAAGAATCTGGTCGTGCAATTTATGCTTCAGTGAGTAACCCCGGGAGTATGAGAAAGTAGAAGGCTAGGCTGGGCTGTCTTAGCACAAGTTTGCTCTACGAGTTTTCAGGTATCACTTGGGACTTGGACTAGAGGTAGACTGCTCCCTTGGCTGCACTTCTCACAGATACTACTTGATCTACGACTATGGTGATCGACGCAGTCTCCTCACTGCTTACCATGCAGATGCCTGCTTCTCCATGACCATTACCTTCAACTCCAACAAGCCAGACATGTGAGTATCACAGCTGATGCTTTATTCTGGGACAGCAGGTTCCACCTCTAGCACACACAAGGGTAAAACACACCCATAATGACTGAAATACCTACCCGCTTGTTCTTCTTTTTTCCCCTAGAAGAAGTTTAGAAGAATACTGCAAGGACAGTAGGAATTTGAAGAAGCTCAAGGACTCCTGTAAGGATGTAGTGAAGTGGTCAAGAAGGCAATGAAACGGTTCACGGTCCAGTGGGGTATAATGACGCCCATCTTTGATTCTCTACTTTATACAGATTTACGGTTGCGGCTGCTGAAGCACAAAAAATGTAACATTGTAACCTGCCTTCATGAACTGCCAAAAACTCAGCACGATTTAAATTCCTGTGTAGTGGACATTTGTGCCCAGACAGTGAGTACCTCTTCCTTCCCTTAGGCATGATCAGAAAGGTACAAAAAGGTAAGAAGTTTTGGAAGAATAGTCAAAGCCTTAGTTTACCATTTTCTTTTCTTTTTTTTTTTTTTCAGTTTTTTGAGACAGGGTTTCTCTGTGTAGTTTTGGTGCCTGTCCTGGATCTCATTCTGTAGACCAGTCTGGCCTCGAACTCACAGAGATCTACCTGCCTCTGCTTCCTGAGTGCTGGGATTAAAGGAGTGCGCCAGCACTGCCCAGCTACCATTTTCTTTCTTTTCAGGAAAAGATGATCTGCTTTTCTGTCAATGGGTTGTTCAAAGAAAGTAAGTGTTTGGGGGGGCTCCTTTCTCTTAGCAGAGGTTCCTACCAGAACCTTGCCAGCTCCCCACCCTCCTGTTCCCTTTTCGTCTCCTCTCTTCCTTACTGACTCATTGCCCCCACGTGTGGTTTCCACCCATGTCTGTCTGCCCTGCACAGTTCAGGCATTATTAGGCTCTAGAGTTTGATTGCTCTCATTTCAAGTCTTTACTTTCTGAACTGTGACCTATTAACCCTTTAGTTTCCTCATTTCCCCAACGCGGTTAATAATAGTCATTCCTTAGGCAACTAGGACATAGGAATAAAGTGGATTAAATTTGTCAGGGAAACTAGTCTACTTTAAGGGGGGCCCTATCATGGAAAACTGAGTATTTCTATTATTTCCCTCTTTCCCTGAATTTTCTCCTGACTCTCAGTGAAAATTGTCCCAGGATGACTTCCTTCTGAGTGACAGAGTATCTGGTCAGACTCTCATTGGGGAATGGTGTGTGAGTTTTTAAATCATGTACAACCCCAGTGGGTTTGTTTGTTTGTTTGTTTTGTTGCCATTGAAGTGGAAGGAAAGTCGGAGGGATGTATTCGTGCCTTTACCCGGACATTCATCTTAACTACTGGCAGATATTTCAGGTGAGTACTATGTTGTACGTGGCTATAGAAATACCTGTTTAACCTTGGGCCAGTGGTGCATTGGTATACTCTTGGGAAATTCCCACTACCATAGAGTGCAGACAAGTAGCTCTAAGAAGTTGTCTCAGTAAGTGATTATGAGCATGGACTGATTTTTTTTTCTTGACACTCACTAATTAGCTGTGTGACCTCGGGCAAGTTATTAGTCTTCTCTGTGAGGCAGTGTTCTCTGAAAATGTGTAATGTGCAAATGGCCACTTCTTTTGCAAAGGGTAAACAAGCTAGAGTTAAATCTACAATTTAATGAAGCTGATAGGAAATTTTTCAAAAGGTAATCCTATGACAGGGGAAATGGATGTCAGCTAATGAAGCACGCAAATAGAGTAGGGGTTTGCTCTGAAAAGCCACTTTTCTTCCAGGCTTTGCATTGTGAATGATGAAATGATTCTGAGGAATGCCAGCCCTTCAGAGACCAAGAAGGCCTTCTCTACCACAATCTTCTATCCTCAGAGTCATCAGCAGATGAAGGATTCCTCCACCCAGACTGATTTGAAGTGAGTTCTGGGAATCACTGGCAATAGCCTTGTGTTAAAAGAAGTAGAGATTTAATAAAAATTTACAGCTATTCAGATGCTGTGAAGCCAAGTCATAGACCAAAATTTTAAAAATATGTGTTAATTTTATAGTGATGTTATAAGCAATTTAAAACAATGTAATGTTTATATCAGATAACGTGATACACTATGTATCAAATTCTAAGGAAAACATTAGAGGGTATAATGAGATGTGTCAGCCTTATTTCAGGGTTAAAAATCTATATACAAAATTCAGTTGTATTACTCTATTCTAGCAATGAACAATTAAAAAGTAAGTTTAGAAACCAATTCCATTTGCAATATCATGAAAAAGAAACATACCCAGGGATGTTTAGCAAAGATGTGGAAAAGTATTACAGAAATAAATAAGACTTAAATGGATGGGTATTTTATGTTCCTGAACTAGAACATTTAACAATATTATGGGAGCAAACTCCCCAATTTTTTGTTCATATTCTATGCCCATGTAATCCATATAAAAATTTCAGCCACCGCCTTTGTAGAGACTTGCAGGTCAACATTAAAATTCAAATGAAGGTAAAGTGAACCTATAATAGAAAAATAATCTTGAAAATTAAGAAGATAGTTGGAAAACTCACTGCAAAGTTACTATAAACCTACACTAAAGTGTAAGAAAAAAATGCTAGGTGCTATATATAGGTCCAAGAACAGATACATAGAATAACTGACAAAGTACAAGTCCAAAAATATAAAACCATATATTTTCATATTGATAGAAAATTGATTTTCAAACCAAATACACCAAAAATACCAAGAGGGACAAATATCTTTTTCAGCAACTGGTGCAGGGACAACTGGTTATCCCACTCACAAAAGAACCACATATAAGAATAACTAGCCAGGCGGTGGTGGCGCACGCCTTTAATCCCAGCACTCGGGAGGCAGAGCCAGGTGAATCTCTGTGAGTTCGAGGACAGCCTGGTCTACAGAGTGAGCTCTAGGACAGGCACCAAAACTACACAGAGAAACCCTGTCTCGAAAAACTGAAAAAAAACAAAAACAAACAAAAAACAAAAAATAAAATAAAATAAAATAAAAGTGGGTCTGGTGCCAAGTGTGGTGGCTCACACCTTTAATCCCAGCACTCAGGAGGCAGAGGCAGGCAGATCCCTGAGTTAAAGGCAACCTGGTCTCAAAATGAGTTCCAGGCCAGTTATATAGCTCAATTGGTAGATGAGATATGGAGCACACAGCCCTGGGATCAATTCCCAGCACCACATAAACTGAGCAGAGTTGTGCACACCTGAAGTGCTAGTACACAGAAGTTCAATCTCAACTTCATCTGCATAAAAAGTTCAAGAACTGTCTGGGTTATATGAAACCCTGTCTAAGAAATACGTGCATAAATCTCAAAAGCCAGGGGTCAAAATTGTAAAAGTCTCATAAGAAAACAGAGGATCTGTGTTATTGAATTAGACAATGGTTTCTGATATATAGCAACAAACATACAAAAAATGTAAAATCAGATAAAGTAGATTTTATCAACTTTCAAATAATTTTGCTTCAAAAATATTATCAGTGAAATAAAAAATGACCAAGAAGCTATTTCCAACTGATAACCTGTCCCAAAGAAAAAAAATGGTTTTTTTCCAATGAAGTCTTATTGGCTTTATAAACCACACTTAAGGATAGACCCCATGATCAGCAGTAAATGGTCAACACAAAACACTCAGTGTTGTATTTGAAGATTTTCTTTTGTCTCATATTGCTTTGTTTGGGCTTTTTTTTTTTAAATCTCATTGGACTGTTGCTGGTATATTATGGTTTCTGGGTTTTTTTAAACAGTGTGTGTGTATTTCTTGTGCTTTTTCAGTTTTTTTTAAATTCTGGTTTGTTAGTTTTTTAAATGTACCTGTTTTCCAAGTAGAGAGAGAAAGAAGGCATGGAATCGGATGGGTGGGGAGGTGAAGAAGATATGGGAAGAGATGGAGGCAGGAAACCATGATTAGAATATATTGTATAAATTTTCAATTAAAAAATTTAAAAATTCTAAAAAAATGAAAGATGAATTCAATAAATCAGAAATATTTGTGTATGTTTGATAAAGAACTTGTCTCTAAAATACATGACAAATTCTTAGAATTTAATAATGAAAAGACCTGTACCATTTTTAAATAATTCACTACATTCACTGATATTCTGTAAATGCATGCTATGAGGACTGTGTGGAGGTTGGAGGACACCTTTCAGAAGTCAGTTCTCTCTTTCCACCAAGTACAGTCCAGGGAATCAAATTCAGGTTGTCAGACTTGATGGCAGTGCCTTTTGCCTGCTATCTTTGTTAAAGTTTCCATTGATGTGCTAAAGCATCATGACCAAAAGCAACTTGGAGAGGAAAGAGTTTATTTCAGTTTGCAACTCTCAGGTCACACTCCCATTAGTGAGGGACATCAGGACAGGAACACAAAGCAGGAACTTGGAGGCAGGATCTAGAGCAGAGGCCATGGAGGGGTGCTGCTGGCTGGCTGGCTTATACCTCCTGGCTTGCTCAGCCTGCTTTCTTAGCGCACCCAGGATCATCAGCTCAGGGGTGGCCCCATCCACTGTGAGCACGGACCTTCACATCAATCATCAATCAAGAAGATGTAGGCCAGGTGTAGTGGTGCATGCTTTTAATCCTAGCACTTGGGAGGCAGAGACCAGTGAGTCTGAGTTTGAAGTCAGTCTCGTCTACATAAGGAGTTCCAGGCCAGATAGGACTACAAAGTGAGACCATGACTCAAAAAACAAAACGAAATGAATAAATAAATAGGTCAGATAAATCCGAACTTTGTAATGAATGTATATAATTACAGCACTTGGTAGGTAGAGATGGGAAGGACAGGAGCTTAACACAATAGTTGTAGACTACATAGTGAGTTCAAGGGCAGCCTGGGGTACATGAGACTATCTCAAACAAAAGGACAGATCCATCGAAGTGGATCAGTGGTTACTATAGTATCTAGAAATGGAAATAGAGGAGTTAACTGCTAAAAGATAAGGGGTTATGTTTGTTCTTCATTTTCTATTTAAGAAGAGGAAAATGTTCTGGAATTGGATAACTGTGACAGCTGTATAACATTTTGAATATATAGAAAATCACTGAATTGTATACCTTAAAGTAGTAAATTCTTTCTTTTTTTTTTTTTTGTTTTTTTTGTTTTTTTTGAGACAGGATTTCTCTGTGTAGCTTTGCGCCTTTCCTGGAACTCACTCTGTAGCCCAGGCTGGCCTCGAACTCACAGAGATCTGCCTGGCTCTGCCTCCCGAGTGCTGGGATTAAAGGCGTGCGCCACCACCGCCTGGCTAGTAGTAAATTCTAAGATACGACTAATATCTCAATTTAAAAGCAATGGGAAATTTTGTAATTTTTAATTTCCACTTGTTATTTTCTTGGGCTTCTTTTTTAAGGTCTGCTATTAGGAGTGTCCCTGTGTTTCTGCTTTGACTTCTAATGGGCCTAAGTGATGACCAACATTGTGGGTTCCACCAGGTCTTTTTTCACCATTACAATAGTGCTAAGTCTGGCACACACGTCCCGGTAAATGAGTAGCATAGGTTAAGTGGTGATCACTGCATCTTTCTTGTGTTAATAATGGAGGTTACCTGTCCTTCTTCCCCCCCCCCCCCCCGCCCCGCCCCCTGCCAGGTATCTTGAGGACGAGTGGGACAGCATTGGAGATGATGAGGTCCTTGGTACAGTCCAGGTGAGGCCCGAGAATCAAGGGGGTGAAAGATAAATGTCCCTGGGCCTTCAGCAAGATGGAGTCCCAGTGCCTGCAGATGGAACTCAGGGTACCAGGCTCTTCTAATATTCCAACTCTTTTCCTCCAGACCAAGGACTAGGTCTCAAAGGAATTCTTCATGCAAAAGTCCTAAAAGGAGCCCTTGGAGGTCCTCTACGTCTACATTATTGTTTCTGTTTCTTTCTAAACCCTGCCCATGACCTGAATTAGAAGCCAACTTAACACATAGGCCAAGAAATAGCCACCCCTGGGGCCAATTGTTCTATTGCCCCGCCCTGCCCCCCCCCCCCCCCCCCCCCCGCGCCGCCATTTAGTTTGCATAATAAAAGGCATTGTTGCATGTTGTGTCCTGTATTGCACTTTTCCTGCTACAGAGGAGCCAGGACTTAATGGCCCTGTGTACCTCGACTTTCACCACATTCCTCTAGCAGGCTTGCTTCCATGGAAACTTGTGAATAAATCCCCATGGCAAAGGACACATGATACTTCCAGTAATGCCTTTGCAGACCAGGAAATCTGTCAAGATGCTCTATTTATCTGGAGGCTTGCAAGAAGCATACATGTGATAACCAGGGCCTCAAAGGGGCTGCCACCAGGCTAGTGAGTTTGTGGAGAAGGGGAAAATGGTGAGAGGGCACACGGTTTAATTCTTTCTGATCATTTGAATTCATGCCTTGATGTGTTTTATGATGTGCACATGAGTGGGTGGCGAGGGGGCCTTTTCGCAGCTCCCTAAGCTTCCAGAAATACTCCTGGCTTTTCATCTTCAGGAAGTTGCTGTGCAAGGAGTGGCCCACCAGTCAGCCCCTGCTGGGGATCAGGAGGGTCAGGTTGTCCGTGGAAGTATTGCTCACACAGAGGCTCAGGGTGCTCCATGCCCAAGTTCTTGAGGGAGGGCCTTCAGACACCTGTTCACAGCAGAGGTACACACTCTCACTTTTTGGCCAGTTCTGTGGACCTTCCACAGAGTGTCAATTAGTTCTGAATTCCAGCCAGGTATTAAATGGGAAATCTGCAAAATTTGTTTCCCAAAACATGGATTTCCTCTATTTCTGTAATGCATGTATTTTGGACAACAAACTGGCATACTTTTGGAAATTCAACTAATAGTGGCCCAAAGTTTTTAAATTAGAGGCATGTAAATGAAGACACGGGGGTTGTGCCACCAGTTGACAAGGTATGCCTGCAGTTTGTTGTGCTTGCCATGATTTCCTACCAATTGCCACTTGTAATTCTGATTTGTTCACTTTTAAGAGTTGAAAAATATGTGGTTAACTTAAAATGAAGAAATAAGCTTTGGGGTGTAATTCTCATACACAATCTGTTGATCATTTTCCCTCTCCATCCCCTGAACCCCTTGGACTAGGCCCCCTCTTCTCCAAAGTAGCCCCCTTCTGTTTTCCCTTATCTGCCCCCTTCCCTTCCCCTTCTCCTAAGACCTGTGTGTACTCTCAGTTGCTCTTCTTTCTAGTTTGCAGACATATGCTCACACTTGCATGCACATATATACACACATATAAAAATTAAGAGCTAGGATCCACCTACAAGAGAAAATGCTGTATTTGACTCTCCGAATCTAAATTACTTTGCTTAATATAATAAATTTAAGTTCCCCACTATTATGGTTTTTGCTAAATGTTCATGTTGTCAAACTGCCTTCTAAATACTCATATTTAGTTCTGTGCCCACCCTTCATCAAAGAAACTTCTTATGGTCACGGCAGAAGTTAATGCAGAAACCCATAACCAACCAAAGTGCTAAGAATATGTAAGGCCGGGAGAGTCAGATGATAGGGAGATGTATAGCAGAAAGATGTCTTCTTGACATGGCATAGCCTTTACATTAATGAACTTATTGCAGCTATGGTTGTAGGCACAGGACCCATTCAAGGTTAGCCCCCACCAACATATCATCAGGGAATGGGGAGGGGACCCCGAGGTTCCAACCCTCCCTGAGAGACTGTTGCCAGTTAATGGTTGTTGAAAGAGAGATTGACATTTCATTCACTGATGAATAGTGGGTCACAGAAAGAAGACATGAAAGGACGGTTTGTTTGAAAGGGGTTTCAGTGGGAGAGGGAGGGGGGCTGCGAAGGGGGTGAAATACCTATAATCCACTAAATAAATATATAAAACTGTCAGGATAAAATCACCAAAAATTGCTATTCCACCTATTTTCCTAAAAATACCATGATTTTATTTTTCCTTGGAGCTGAATAAAATTCTACTGTGCATATGTACTACACCTTCTTTATTCATTAATGTGTTAATGGAAATCTAGGCCGGCTCAATTTTCTACCTATTGTGAATAGTACAGCAATGAACATGATCATGCAGTTGTCTCTGGGGGTAGTAATGAGTTCTTTGGAGTTTATACCCAGGAAAGACATAGCTGGGTCATATGGTGGTTCTGCTTTTAGTTTTTGGAGCAGCTGCATTCTAAAATGGCTTTACTAGTTTACATTACCACCAGCAGTGTATAGGGCTCCCCCCACCATGTTACTCCCAGTGCCTGTGGTATTTATTTTTGTTTCTGTGTTTATTCATTTTTAGAATAGTAATTGATCATGATAGTGTGCCACACACTTTATTCTAAGCCAGAGACAAGCATGGAACAAAATTCATATTCTAGCAGAAGACAATAAACCAACAAGTCAAATGTATTACATCTTAAGTGGTGATAACTGTTATGCAGTAAAGGAAGCAGAGAAGGGAGGTTTGCAGAGATGTGAGACTGTCAGCTGTGACTCATCTGTAGTCACAGCTATTGGCAAGGGGCTGAGGCAGGATGAGTTCAAAGCAGTCTCCGCAGCATATAGTGAGATCTCAAAACAGACAAATCAGTCATAGTCATAATCCCAGTACTTGCAATGTGGATACAGAAGGATCTTAAGTTTCAGGCTAGCCTTGGCTGCATATCGAGATTCTAGTTGGTGTAAGGCCCTGGTCTTTATCCAGCACCACACAGGAGGGGAAAGTTAAATTATGTATAAATATTACTTTGGTGTTAACAGACTTGAACTTGCATTCCCTAAGGAATAACTGCTCTGAATGGTTACATTAATTACTGGCTCAGTCCTTTGAAAGAAGTGTCATAGGAACTCATTGGGCTCATTTTGGTTTCAGTAAGATGCCACATACATTGTGTAGTATGGTATATGCCTGTAATCTCAGCACTAGGAAATTAGAGGCAAGGAGGATCAGGAGGTCAAGGCCAACCTTGGCTACACAGCAAGTTTGAGGCCAACCTAAAAATAGGAGAGGCAGATTAAAAAATAAAACAGGAAATGCCATGTAATTAGCCAGGTCTTGTGGCACATATCTGTAATCCTGGCACTCAAGGGGCTGAGATGAGAATTGACTTTTTCATGCCAGCTTTTGTTACAGGTTGCAATCTTGACTCAAAGGTAAAAAGATAAAAACAAAGCAACACAAAAAAGAAGAGATGAGAAATGCCATCTTCTTGTAAATTAGTTATAGAGGGGCTGGAGAGCTAGCTCAGCAGTTAAGCACACTGGCTGCACTTGCAGAGGATCCCAATTCAGTTCACGGAACCCAGCCAACTGTAACTTCTGTTCCAGGGGATCTGATGCCTTCTGACCTCTGTGGGTACTAGGCATTCACATGGTGCACATACATATATAAATATATATGCAGGCAAAAAAACTCATACAAGATAAATCTAAAAAAGTTTAAAATTAATTATATATAACAGATATTTCTTGTGAAAATACATGACTTGTGGGAAA
Source organism: Peromyscus californicus insignis (assembly GCF_007827085.1). Classification (NCBI taxonomy): domain Eukaryota; kingdom Metazoa; phylum Chordata; class Mammalia; order Rodentia; family Cricetidae; genus Peromyscus; species Peromyscus californicus. The sequence goes on from NW_026294391.1 coordinate 85,269,592, forward strand.
CTAGGTTTATTCAACCAAAATGAGCCCAATGAGTTCCTATGACACTTCTTTCAAAGGACTGAGCCAGTAATAAATGATTATATATGGATACATACACAAAACTATGAAGAGTGAGATTTTTTTCCTTTAGCTTGAATATTTTATAGTTTTCATTCTATTTGGGTCTCCCCCTGCCCCAGAAATTAGCTTTTTGCATAGGCTGTAGTGGAGGTCATGGGACTTCCCAAGGTAAACTCTTTGCAGTGGGTGACATAAGTCACACAGTAGTACAGCTTTACATAGAGTGTGCAATGCACGTAAGCATTGGAGATCCCCACTTTGGAAATGCTCATGGTGTCAGTAGTCCCTAGAATGTTCTAAGTGACCAAATTCTTTGTGCACAAACGGCACAATTTATGCATCAGATAGGGGTACTTCCCTCCCCTTTTGTATTTTTAACATTTTTTCAACTTATTCTTCTCTCATATATTACATCCCAACTGCAGTTTCCCCTCCCTCTTCCTCTCCCCCCCCTTCCCCATTTCCCCTCTCCCCAGATCCACTCCTCCCCTATTTCCCTCCAGAAAAGAGCAGGCCTCCCAGTGATATCAACCAAACATGCCATAACAAGTTACAATAAGACTAGGCACAAACCCTCATATTAAGGCAAGAGGACCCAGTGGGAGGGAAAGGGTCCCAAGAGCAGACAAAACAGCCAAAGACAGCCTCTGTTCCCACTGTTAATAGTCTCACAAGAACACCAAGCTATACAATTCTAACATTTCTGCAGTGTCTAGGTCAGTCCCAGTCAGGCTCCCTGGTTGTTGGTTCAGTCTGTGTGAACCCCTATGAGCCCAGGTCTGTTGATTCTGTGGGTTTTCTTGTGGTGTCCTTGACCCCTCTGGCTCCTACAATCTTTTCTCCCCCTCTTCTGCAGGATTTCCTGAATTTGGCTGTGAGTCTGTGCATTTATTTCTATCAGTTGCTGGATGAAGGCTCTCTGATGACAATTATGCTAGGCTCCTGTCTATGAATATAGCAGAACATGGTTAGGAATCATTTCATTAACTTTTTTTTCCCCTGCTTCTATTCTAGGTCTAGGTCTCTGGGCTATCCATTCTCTGGTTCCTGGACCTCCAGGCAGTGTCAGGGGAGCATTTATTTTCTAAACATTAGCCATTCTGACTGGGGTGAAAAGGAATCTCAAAGTAGCTTTAATTTCCATTTCTCTGATGACTAAGGTTGTTGAACACATTTTCAAGTATTTATAGGTCATTTGTGTTTCTTCCTTTGAGAATTGTCTGTTCAATGTGTAGCCCTATTGATTAGAAGATTAAGGATTTTTTATATTTAATTTTTGCAGTTTATTATGTATTCTGCATATTAACTTCTGCCTAAAATATAGCTGGCAGATTTTTTTTTTTCCTGAAGGCTATCTCTTCATTCTGCTTATAGTTTCTTCTGCTGCAAAGGGTGTGCTTAATTTCATAGAATCCTATTTGTCACTTTTTGGCATTTTCTGTGATAATAGAGTCCAGTTCAGGAATGCCCTGCTATGTGTATATCATTAAGGGCTTCCCTTATGTATGCCTCTAGCAGTGTCAAAGTTTCAGGTCTTATGTGAAGACCTTTCAGTTATTTTGAATTTTTTTTTGTGCAGGGTGTTATGATCTAGTTTTAATCTTTTACATATGGAAATGCAGTTTTTCCACCATTGTTTGTTAAAGAGGCCATCTTTTTCTTTAATTGTATATTTTTGACAGCTTTGTCAAAAATTAGGTGTTTGTCTGTGTGGGTTTAGGCCTGTATTCTCTATTCTATTTCAATGGTTTTAATGTCTGTTTTTAATGTAAGTTCAATGAAGTTTCTTTTTTTTAATTCTTTGACAAATCCATACACATTTATAATGTATTTGGATTTTTACCTCCCGTTACCTTCTCTCATCCCCCTTCACTTGTGCTATACCTCTTCTTTCCAGTAAGTTCTCAATCCTACTTTCAAGTATTTTATTATTGTTATTTGGAGGTTTGTTTGTTTTTTTCTGACCTAGTAAATATAATTGGTGTTGCCTGCACGAGTATAGTTGGGACGCTATTAACCATACTATGGGCAAATTAGCAATGGCTATAACATCAACTATAATGACTCCCCCAACCTCAGCAACTACTTACCACCATAAGTTTCTCAGAGAGCTATGATACTTCATGTGCTTCTATCTATTCATCATGAAATGTTTAGTGGTCTCATCTTGTGCCATTCTTCAGTTTGAAACTATAGCCACTGTGAGTTCATAGGTTGAAAGCCATATTACATCCAGAAGACAGAAGACAGTGTTCCACGGCGCTTATCCTGCACCCCAGCTTTTATTTCTTTCTACCCCCATTTTTGCAATGTTCCCTGAACCTTGGAAAGGAAACAGACATGCTCCATTTATAGATGTGTAGTCAACAGTCAGTTATTTTCAATTCTTTGACCTGTTACACATCTCTTCATTGTCACCCACTGCAAATAGAATCCTCTTATTCAATTTATTTGTTTGTTTGTTTGTTTGTTTGTTTAGAGACAAGTTTTTTTTTGTGCAGCTCTGACTGTCCTGGAACTCGATCTGTAGACCAGGCTGACCTTGAACTCACAGATCTGTCTGCCTCTGCCTCCTGAGTGCTGGGATTAAAAGTGTGTGCTACTAGTACCTGGCTGAACAGAAGGATGAAAAGAGCAGTAATATATGAGTATAAATGTAAAAATTTAGGGCAAATGTGGTTGGTTTATGCCTTTAAACCCAGCACTCCAGAGGCAGAGGCAGGCACACATTTGTGAGTTTGCCGCCAGGCCTAGTCTACATATCAAGTTCCAGACCAGCCAGAGCTACACAGTGAGACTCCGTCTCAAAACAAAACCAAAAAAAAAAAATCTGTAAATATTTAGAAATCAGCTTGATAATGTTTATTCAGCAAGACAGCAGTAGAAGTTTCCTCCCTTGCACTCATGATTTCCTAACCATTGAGTATTGACCAGTATAACAGTGCCAGAGATGGATTCCTTCCTGTGAAACAGGCTTAAAAGACATTCAAAGTAGTTCATTACCCAAGTAGCTGTCATTCTGCTATTGCAACCTTAGGTAAATATTTCCTGACATGCCAATAATGTAGATTACAGGGTTCATAGCTGCATAAGACCATTAATAACGTTTTTTTCTCCAGTAGCCTGAATAGCACCCTTTGGCACTATGAAAGGTAGCTATCAGGTAAGACACTTTCAGCTCACTGCCAGCTTGATTCCTTGAGGTTCTGTGACAAAAATATCATAGTTTTGGATGTCTTTAGCACTAGGGGTTTAATTTCTAGTTCTGGTGCATAACCAAGGGCAATATTTGGGAAACCACTGGGACTTCTTTGATCAACAACTCATAGCGAGGTACCTGATGTCTGGCACTAAGATGTGTGTGAGTGGGGGGTGTTACTTATTTCATTTTAAATGGTTTGTTTTATTTTTAAGTGTGTGTGTGTGTGTGTGTGTGTGTGTGTGTGTGTGTGTGTGTGTGTGTACACAAATGAGTGCAGATATTTGTTGAGGCAAGAGACATCATATTCCTCTGGATCTGGAGTTATAGGCATTTGTGACCTTCCCAATACAGCTACTGGGAACTGAACTGAGGTCTTCTACAAGAGCAGTATTCACTCTTAACCACTGAGCCATTTCTCCAGCCCCTGGGGTTTTCATTTAATAACCTCTGGCTTCTAGAAATAGCATTATTTGTATATGAACGGTATCTATCTGTATTCAAACACTTTCAAAAACTTTTATTTTTAATTTGCTTATAAAATAGGTTTCTATGAGACTTTTTAAAAAAAAATATATTTATTTTACATCCCTGTCACAGTTTCCCCTCCCTCCTCTCCTCCAAGTCCCTCCCCCACCCTACCCTCTGTTCCCAACCCCCAATCCCCTCCTCCTTCGTTTATGTTTAGGAAAGGGCAAGTCTCCCATGAGTATCAACAAAACATGGCATATTGAGTTGCAGTAAGACTAAACACCTCCCTGTAGGTGGAGTTTTCCTGTCCCAGGAGCCGCTTCCAAATTACCACACAGAGATTTATATTCATTGTAAATGCTCAGCCAATAGCTCAGGCTTATTACTAACTAGCTCCTACATTTTAAATTAACCCATATTCCTTATTTACACTCTGCCATGTGGTGGTACCTTTACTAGCATTGCACATTCATCTCCTGCTCCCTCTGTGTCTGGCTGGCGACTCCTGACTGCGATCCTCTCCTTCCCATCATCCCTAGTTTGGTCACCCCACCTATACTTCCTACCTGGCTACTGGCCAATTGGCATTTTATTAAACAAGTTTGAGTGACAAATCTTTACAGTGTACAAGAGGATTATCCCACAGCACCTCTCCATGTATTAAGGCTGGGGCAAGGTGACTCAGTATGAAGAGTAGGGTTCCAAAATTCTGTAAAGGAGTTGGAGACAGCCCCTGTTCCCACTGTTAGGAGTCCCACAAGAGGACCAAGCTACACAACTGTAACATATATGCAGAGGGCCTAGGTCAGTCCCATACAGACTCCCTGGTTGCCAGTTCAGTCTCTATGAGCCCTTATGAGCCCAGGTTAGTTGATTCTGTGGGTTTTCTTGTGGTGTCCTTGACCCCTCTGGTTCCTGCAATCCTTCCCTCTCTTCATCAGGACTCCCCGAGCCCTGCCTAATGTTTGGCTGTGGGTCTGCCTCTGTTTCCATCAGTTGCTGGATGAAGCCTCTCTGATAACAATTGGGTTTAGGCACCAATCTGGTACAGGAGATGGCCAGTTCAGGTGACATATCTGCTATTGCTGGGAGTGTAAGCTGGGGTCTTCCTTGTAGATTCCTGGGAGATTCTTTTGAGCCAGATTTTTCCAGTAATCTCTTTCAGTACTCTCCCCTCCCCCCACAACCTGGTCATGACTGATGGTGGATGGGGATGGGCTTTTAAATGTAACTTTAGTTTTGGCTTGCTGTCCCTTACCTCCTCTCTCTCCTAACCCCTTCCAAGCCCCACTTAAATAATTGGATCTCAGTATTCTCCCCCACACTTCATTTAAGACCTCTTCTCCCTCCCCCTATAATAGCCTTTCTCTAGCATCCTGGCCTCTACAGATGCTCAAATTTATTTTTATTTTTTCCCTTTCTTTTCCTCTTTCATTCACTTGTTCTGTTTTGTTTTGCTTTCTTTCTTTTTTTTTTTGAGTAAAACCAAAACTTATTATAAGCCACAGTCATCCTAGGGTCCCCCCTTCTATATATATAGCCTCCATGATTCTGTGGGTTCAGATGCTCAAATTTAAATAAACAAATCCAAAGCTAAGGTCTACCTATGAGAAAGGACATATAATTTTTGTCTTTCTAGGCCTGAGTTATCTTACTCAGTATATTTTTCAGTTACGTCCGTTGTCATGCAAATTACATACTTACTTTAATTTTTCTTTACAACTGAATAAAATTTCTCTCTCTCTCTCTCTCTCTCTCTCTATCTATCTATATATATATATATATCCCTGTTTCATTATCCATCTATTAATCTAATCTAGTCTGATTCCATTTCTTAACTGTTGTGAATATACCCACAATGAACATGGATGTGCAAGTATCTCTGTAGTGGGATATGGCATTCTTTCGATATGTACCCAGGAATGGTATAGGTGAGTCATATGGTAATGGTACTTCTAGTTTTAGCATTTTGAGAAACCTCCACGCTGATTTCCATAGTGGCTTAATCAGTTGATATTTCCAGTGTAAACCAGTGGATAAGCGTTCCTTTCACCATATCCTCACCAGGATTTCTTAAGAAAACAACTGGCAACAAAGGCTATTGAAGATGCAAGCATGTGTTTAGGGGTTTAAGGACACCTCAAAGTTAAAGGGTTACTACAGGAAAGGGTAACAGCACTTTATATATGTTCCCATGGTGAAGAAGTCCTGGAAGCTGGTTTGAGTGGACTCGTCCAGAGTTGACCACTACCACCTATTTTCTTTCTCTTTTTTCTTTTTAGATTATTTTTAGGGCCCTGACCTGGCCCATCTAGAGGGACCATTACTACCTATTTTTACAATCAAGTTTTATTGAACCTCCCACCAAATAGATTTGCGTCTTGTTTTCTGGGTCCTGAATGTGATCTCTCTAGACTGACCATCACCACCTATTATTGTTCCTTATGGGCCAGTCATTCCCCGCAAAAGTTAACCTCCTGCCTAATAACATTATCAGGTTTTCTTGTAATGTAGGTCGTGGAGTGAGTAAAGGAATCTTAGAAATCTGTCTTTCAAATATAGAGGGAAAACTATCTACTTTTATTAATGCAATTTCAAAATTATAAACAACCCTAAAACAGGAAAAATTCCTCTCACCATGTAGCAGACTATAGTTGACAACTCTGCTTAGAGTTGTGTAGGACTGATGTGCTGGAACATTTCTAAGAACATATGGTATACACGTTTGAAATACTTTCTGATTCTAAGGCTTATTTAATTAAATTTATTTTCAAATAGATAATACAAACATGAGGCCCAACATTCAAAATTCAAGAGTTTATATAATCACAGATTTGAGGGGCAAGAAATATGATGGATCAAGCCTGCAAGGAATTCATAGAGCAGGGACTGGTGTTGGTTCATGGATACAAAGATATTTTGGTATAACTTCTCTTCATTAAGAATATAGTTGCAGCCGGGCGGTGGTGGTACACACCTTTAATCCCAGCACTCAGGAAGCAGAGGCAGGCGGATCTCTAGTGAGTTAGAGGTCAGCCTGGTCTACAGAGCTAGTTCCAGGACAGCTAGTGCTGTTACACAGAGAAACCCTGTCTCAGAAAACAAACAACAACAACAACAACAACAACAACAACAACAACAAAAGAATGTAGTTGTTTTCCCTGTGCCCAGATCAAATCCAGGCCACTGCATCTTTAGGTGGTGTGGTCATCCTGGGGATGGGATTCATCTGCACAGAGACAGTTAGTTACTTGTTTTTTTTTCCACCACTGTTTCTCCCATATCCATATCTCATGTTATATAAAACTATTTCAAAACAAAAAATATGCCAGGACATAAGAGCAAAAGATTCAAGAGATGGCAATAGGAGAAATAAAATGGGAAATTGATAACGATCTGGCAGCAGAGCAATTTCCCTTAGGCTCTGCTGCTACACCATACATTTTATGTAAACAAACATTTACAAGTGCGTCACTAGAGGACTTTTCTTGTAAAGGGAGCAGTTTAGAATTTGTTGGAATAATTTGGAATTTTTATTCCTAACTCAGTATTGAGAATTTCGCACCCCCACCCCCCACTTTTCTACCTTGGGTCCCTCCCCTTCCTAACCAGCCCACTTCAGTGGGCTGTGGAGTTTAGTGACAGATGTGTAAACACTAGACTTCTTTGCTATCCTTCTGCGCTGCCAAGCCACAGCTTTTTCCCTGACTCCATAGTGTGAAAACCGCATGAACCGTATGTATTCCGTGACAAAGGAAAGACATGGTGAGCTTGGTGAGAGGCAAGAGGGAAGCTAATACAGACATTTGGTAATAATCTGCTTTCTGATGTTTTGCGCTCTTTCCCCTAGTTTGGCACCAGAATCTTAGTGTTGCAGTGTGGGAGAAACGGCGCAATCTATGAATGGCAGTAGTGTATCACTCCACTTCCCTAAGCCGGATCTCCTTTAACAACTCTAGCCCCTCCCCCTGCGGGCTTCCGTAACTTGACGTAGCCGCGCCTAGTGCGTCCCGGCGGATGTGGGTGGATGTTGTTTAGTCGCTTCCAGAGGGTTCTCGAGGAGCCGTAGGCACCTGGGAAAGAGGAGGTGCCGATAGGTGATGGTGGTTTGCAAACCATGGCCCTTTATCTGGTAAAGTAAGCATTTTGTCCTAAGTTGCAAGTGCTTGGCCAGCCCCTAAATACAGTCGCCGCCATTGTCTCTGCTCCCTGCACCTGACTGCCGATTGCATTTGCCTGCCTCCTTTCTGTGAGGCAAGACACCTCCGGAGACCCGCAAATAAGAAAACAGCCTCCGATTCAAGCGGAACAGGTTAGTAAGAAGGAGGGCATGCTTGGGGATGTGAGTGCGGGTTCTGAGATTGGTGCGGGATATGTGACCTGGTTTTTGGAGGCGGGTGTTGAAAAAAGAGAGCGAGACTAGGGGGATGATAAAAAGCTACGTTTCCATAAACTCGCCTCACTTCCGATTACGTTTGGGAAGGGAGATGGATGTAATGGCATCATGCGGAGATGGCGTATTTATCAGAGGAGGCAGGGCTGCCATTCTGGTTAGGGCAATTGTCTGAGGAGCCTTGAGAATCAGGGAGGGAGTATACAAAGAGGTTTTAAATGTGGGGACATTTAAGTCTTGGAATCGAAGATTGCTTCATGTTCTGGTTACTTATCTGACCATTAATTAATCACATCTTGCTCTTTTGATTTGGGGCTATCAAACATTTATTTGTAGATGTGCTGCCAGTTTACATTCTCGACGTCTCAGGGCATCAGATCAAAAGGGGAGGGGAGAAGATAAACAAAATTGACCTGGTTTCTGTATAGTGGGAAAAACTCCAGCTATGTTACAAAACGCGATAGGTTTGTGGGGAGGAGAAATACTCATAAGAACCTGTAAGAAAATTGAAAATGATACTATTCATTATTTTCCCAGCTTCCTGTTATTGTCAGGCGTTCATCCCTACTGATACCACTACGACCGTGCAGGGATGGTTTAGTTGTCTTCATGGAAAATTTCAAGCTTTAAGAACATAGCAGAGGAATGTGGAGATTTGGGGGTGGCATCTGGCGGTGGCAAAAGAAAGGCAATCAGAGAACTCTTGGCCAAACAAGTATCTATATCCAGAAAGCGTTTATTCCTTAGGTGCTGTTTTCTAAAATAGACTCATTACCTGTGGTCTCCTGTTTGTGGATTTCCCTTGGTAGATATAGTCATAGGTTTGTATAACTGTTGACTGTTGTGAACCCAACTTGAAGCTAGGAAATAATGAAGCTTCACAGGTTGGTGTGAAGCTAGAGACACAATGGCCACTGAGACTAGAAAATTGTATCCTTCTGTTTTGTCAGTTTATCAGCGACCCCTACTTGGTCTGTGGAGTCCTAGGAGTCTTAGTGTTCTTTGGAGGTAGTTACAAGCTGTACCTATAGATCCTTAGGAGTTTTAGTATACTTTGGAGGTAGATACAGGATGCAGATATCTCCCTTTTGTGCCCTCTTCCTTGTCCTGCTCTAACACTTCGTTATTATCTAATTTTCAACTAGGGAGTTACCAGAACAATCTCTGAAGAGGAAAATGGTGGGCCATAAGGGAGGAGGAGGAACAGCTCTGAAGAGGAGGAATGGGAGGAGAGGAAGACCGGGAAGGGAAAAGCTAGACAAACTGTCTGCAAAGGCCAGAATAGAGGCCAGGAATCAAGGTCTGTGTCCCAAGAGCTTAGGTTCTCTGTCCTCTTTGTCTGTCTGTAGGTCTACCAGATCTGCTGCAGGACTTGTCACGAGTGGAAGCAAAGGAAGGAGGAGAAAATTACTTCACATCAGTGCAGGTTAGTATGACTGTGAGGACTCCTTGAGGATAAGAATAGTAGAGATTTGTTGGCTCCATCCCAGGTCAGGAAACAGCCTAGGGATTCCAGAGCCTCTCATGTCCATCCAACTTTCCTGTTCTCCCTGACCTTATTAGTGTTTGGAATGACGGTTGGTAGCACATGGAGGTGTAGACAGTGGGTGAAGTGAAAGAAGGAGTTTGCTAGTTGTCTACTTCTCTCCCATAGAGCGCTGAATTTCCATGTGTAAATATCTCTCTGTGCTAATCAGCATGAGGAAAAAAAACCATTGGAAGAGACTTAAAGCCCCATTTCCTTCCTCCACCCCTAGGTCCAACTTCAGTGACAGATCTGGTGGCCTTGGAGTGGCTGAAGACCACCACCCTCCACAGGCCTGCGCCCAAGCACAGCTATCCTTTATCTTGAGTGAGCTTCCTCAGCATGCTGTCTGTATCATTGGCCGAAACTGTAGTTGGAAAGGGGGCTGAATGACTACTGGACTTTATCTGAAAACACCAACTTGGGGCTGACTTTCAGGCAAGGCTGAGATAGGGGCATATTGTTTGACTTTGCCTTTGTCTTGAACCATGATTGGCTCTAAAAGTAAAGGGAAAGCTAGAGAAGAGTCTGGGGCTACCTTAAAACCTGGAAGCAAAAGCCTTGCCAATGCTAAAGGAAAAGCCAAGAGTCAGACCAAGAAAGTGGTTGAGGCAGAACCAAAAGAAGAATTGAGGAACAAGGCTGAGGCTAGGGATGAAGCAGTGGCCAGGAGACAAACAGTGACTCACACTGAGCCTGAGACTGTGACATGGAAAGTGAAAAAAAAGAAAGATAAGACTAATACTAGGGTCAATGCTCAGACTAAGACAGAGCTGGCAGAGCCTGGGCTAGTGCCTCACACCAAGTCGGATGCCTCTTCTATGTCTGTGGTCATTACTGTAACCAAGTCTGAAGTCAAGGTTGACGCTGGTATTGAGGCACCTGTCAAGGGCTCTGCCAAGGCTAGAGATAAGGGCAGTATGAAGCACAGATCTGAGGTAAAAAAAGAGACCTGTGTCAGATCCGGGGCTGGGGACAAAGCGAGTATTGTCATCAACGCCACTGATGAGGGTGAAGAATATGTGTGCTCCTGGTTTTGGACTGGAGAAGAGCCTAGTGTAGGGTCCTGGTTCTGGCCTGAAGAAGAAAATCCTCTTCAAGTTTATCAGCCCCCACCTAAGGTTGAGGAAGAACCCGAACCCCCAGAGGACACATTCGACTTTACTTTAAAAAAAAAAGCAGCAGCATGGGCAAGGGGCAGGTTTATTGTCCTGGTCCCAGTTGAGGAAGGTGAGAAAACTTTACCTCCAGAAGGGAACTGGACTCTGGTTGCGACCTTAATTGAAACTCCTCTGGGTATTCGACCGTTGACCAAGATTCCACCTTTTGAAGGACCTTACTTCCAGACTTTAGCTGAAGTAAAAGAGCAAATCCGGGAAAGAGAAAAGTATGGACCCAATCCAAAGGCCTGCCGCTGTAAATCGCGTACCTTTAGTTTAGAGCCTGTAGAGTTTGATAAGCTTGTTGCCCTCCTTAGGTTAACTAGAGATCCTTTTATTCATGAGATAGCTACAATGATAATGGGCATCAGTCCCGCTTACCCATTTACTCAAGATATCGTTCATGATGTTGGTATTACTGTTATGATTGAAAATTTTGTCAATAATCCAAATGCTAAAAGATACCCTAAAAATTTAAATGTGAGTGTGAGCACTGACACCTCTGGAGAAGCAAAAGAGGATGAAGCACATGTAAATAAAGTTTGTAGGGACATACTCTCTTGTCCTTTGAACTGCTCTGTACAAGTGGAGGAACTGAAACTGTTAGCGAGCCTGAGTACGAAATTCGAGTATCACCACGTGATTGTCAATTATGTTCGATATTTCATCTCATTGTTAAACAAAGGAAGTGTCAAAATCAAGTTTCAGATTTTAAGAGTTATTTTATGTTTGTCAAAAAATCAAGCCAATACAAGAGAACTGATCAGTGCTGAAGTGTTGTCATCACTGGTTTCCCACTTTCACAAGAATGAGTCAAAGGCTAATATTCTGCATATCATTGAAATATTCGAGAATATAAATTTCCAGTTCAAAAAAAGGGCAAAACTGTTTACCAAGGAAATGTTCACTAAATCTGAACTTATTTCCATATTCCATGAGGCAAAAGAGTTTGACCAGAAACTCCAAGACTTAGCAGACCATAGTGACCCTGATGTGAGAGATAAAGTTATCCGATTAATACTCAAACTCTGAATAGCTGTATAGTCTCACAAAACCTTGAGCATTGTTTGTCTTTCCAATATAAATCTAATGCATATTATAATTATAAATTTGATACTTATGCTCTCTGTGTTGAGGGAAGCAATTTTATGGATGCTAGTCATCTTGAGAGATTGAACACTTGCTGGTTTTTATTGTGCTATATATAATATAAATTGAGGTATTTTTGGTATCTGTAATGTAACCCGGTACTGAACCTATTCATCCTAAATAAGCTATATTTCTGTGCATTATATTGATATGAGTGTATTTTCGTATTCCATTTGCGTGTTTTTAATAAAGCTGCATGCTAAACCTGATGAAAACATTGTCCCAATTCTTCAGTTGAAATGTAGTCACAGATGAACAATATAAAGAGCCATGATCACTGTCTATCCAGTTTCCATTGGGGTGGCACAAACAGGTTCACAAATTGGCAGCTCTTTTAGTTCCAACATGTTCAGGAAATAGAATAAATCATTCCGTGACCAAGGACACAAGGCCATGCTTCTGGCTGTCTGGAGGTTGTAGATGGCAGGGTTTCTTGACAGCTCTGGGGAGGTGGGTGATGACAGACGTAGGAGGAGAATACAGATGCCTTCATGCTCTTCTGAATTCAAGAACTTGTACTAACCCTTTCACATCTCATGTCTCACCAGGATGCCTTGAGGTTTTCAATCCCCAAGAGAGTTTCTGCTTCTCAGCCAGTTCAGTTAAATTATGGGTGATTGTGGGAAGTGCAGTTCTAAAGGGACACAGCCACTTTGTATCCATATTAGCAACCTCCCTATCCAGGAATACCAGATTTACTAATTCCAATGAGGTTTTCTATCCCTGCAGTCCTGAGCCTCAGAGGAGGGCTTGGGATCATCTACAGAAACTGATTATTAATATCACTTCTTCAAATTGGGTGGTTGTTGGTTCTCATCCTTGCTTTTATTTTCTGGCCAATACATTTGACTTGGTCATTTTTACCTATTCTTAATGGCAGCCCCTTGTTTGTGCTGATTCTTAAGGGTCAGGGCATGGCCGTATGTGTGACAACCGCAGAATGTCAAAGTCCTTTAGTGTGTAGTTAGTAAGAAATTAATTTCCTTATTCTCACTGTCCTGCTTCTTTTCAGTACTGTTTGAAGCCATGTTGTTTATTCTACCTCAGCTTCCTGTTTATGTAACAAAAGCTGGTTCAGAGCAGAGAGTTGTGGTACAGAACAACAGGTATAGGTACAGAGCAACAGGTATAGATTGGGATCTGATACTGTGTGCCTGTCTTACTCCCCAGATCCTTTATTACTGTTATTCTCAATTTATTGCCCAAAATTGGGAATAATAGAGATGATGGTCTCTGGAGGAGTGTGTGTGTGTGTGTGTGTGTGTGTGTGTGTGTGTGTGTGTGTGTGTGTGTGTGTGTACACGAATGTGGCTGTGATCTTTCTTTTGACTCACCTTTTCCAGACTTTTCATGTATTTGGGAAAGGTCTTAATAAAAAATATCAACATGCTGGACTGTATTCTAAGTTTTAACAGCTAGTCCTGGTTTAATTTCTATGGAGGTCAGATGTGAACCTATTTTTCATATTCCTAGAAATAAAAATGAAGAATAATTGTCCATATTTGTGAATTAGGAGGAGGGAAAGCAGTGGGCTTTTTTCTTGCAATGTGCCTCTTTAATTTAGAAGATTTTTGAAGTTCTATGTAACTGTTTTTAATCCACAGATGTCCCCTAGCCTATAATACCTGCTGTGAGTACTTATCTCAGTGGAGCTCTTCACAGTGCAATCGGACCAAATCCTTTGGAAACATTCTTTATCTCAAATGCCCTGTGGAGTACACAATCAGTTGATGGCTTGGAATTTTCCAGTATCAGCTAAGGAGAAGGGTGAGTTTGGGATATGTGTATATATTGGTGCCGAAGAAAGAAATCAGTCTTCCTGCCTGAGTGGTAATTTTGAAAGTCAAAAATCATCTCCTCTAAGTTTCTGACATGTCATCTACTGATGTACACTTTAGTTGTTCCCACAGTTGGGCTATTATGACCAGTGCTGCAATGAACATTGGAGTACAGGTACCTGTTGGAGTCCCCAGTTTCTTTTGCATATACACTTAGAAGTGAAATTGCTTGGCAACATGATGATAATTCTGTTTAGGTTTTGAGAAATTGCCAAACTGATTTCCACACTGGATATACCATTTTGCATTTCTATCATCAATATATGATCATTTAAATGTGTCTACATCTTTTAAAATACTTGTTATTTTCCTCTACCTTTTAAGTTTTCTTTTAAGTAGATACATAAATACATGAACTTCTATTTTAATGGACTAACATGCTGTATTTTAGTATATGTATAGCTTTTGTACTTTTCAAATGAGGTTTCAAATCTGAAGCATTTTTCTTTCTGCTAAAAACTGTAAACGTCTTCCAGGTTTTTGAAATATAGTGCATTATTGTTATTTATAGCTATCCTCCCATATAGGAAGATACCAGAACTTCTAGTTCCTAGTGAAACTTAGTAACTACTGTCCCCCATACTCTCCCTAGCCTTTTATAACAATAATTCTACTCTCAACTTCCTTGAGAGCAACTTTTTTAGATTGCACATATGTGTAGGTGATAAGGCATTTGTCCTTCTGTGCCTGGTTTATTTCACTTAACACACTGATCTCCAGTTCCAGCCCTGTTGTTAGGAATGGCAGAATGACTTTTATGACTGAATAATATTTTATCCTGTACATAAACCACAACTTTATCCATTCATCAATTTTTGAATACTTAGGGTTTTTTTCTATTTCTTAACTATTGTGAATTACAGTACTGCATTGAGTATGTGAGTGCAGATGGCTTATTAGCATGCTAATTTAATTTCTTTTGTAAATATTCCTAATAGTGGGGTTCCTAGGTCATATGGTAGTTCTATTGATATATTTTTAGGATCCTCCATGCTGTTCTTCATACTTTGTATATTATCTTGCATTCTCATGAACAGAGTGAAATATTTTTTTCTCCCTAGTCTCACTAGCGCATCTTATCTTTAAGCTTTTTGATAATAGTGATGCTCATTGGTTTAAGGTGGCATCTCATTGTGCTTGAAAGTTAGTAGTGTGGAGCATATTTTTCATGTACCTGTTGTCCACTTGTATGTTTGTCTTCTTTTGGTAAATGCCTTTTCAGGTGTATTTGTTCATTTTTAAATGTGATTATTGGGAGGATTTTCTGAGTTTTTTACAGTTCTTAATATAGTCTGCATATCAGACCCTTGCCAGATGTGAGAATTGCAAGTATTTCTGCCATTTCTTAGGCTGTCTCTGCACTCTGTGGTTTCCTATATTGTGCAGAAACTTTAGTGTAATGTAACCCCATTTTATTTTTGCTTTTATTTCTTGTGCTTTTACGATCCTTCCTAGAATTTCCTGTCGGTTCCAATGTCTTAAAGCATTTTTCTACTTTTCTTCTACTAGTTTCATCATTTAGGTCATATACATAGTCCTGTAATATATTTTGAATTGCTTTTTTGTTGGTGAGAGATAGTTGTTTATAATTTTCAAGAGATTCTTCTGTCTGTGGCTATCAAATTTTCCCAGCATCATTTATTACAAAGACTCTTCTTTCTCCATTATGTGTTCTTAGCAACTTTGTTGAAAATGAGTTGATTGTAGATGCATAGGCCTATTTCTAGACTTTATTATTTGAAATTGTTCTGCGAATACTTTTTTATGTCAGACAATGCTAATATTTTAAAAAATCAATTTAGATTTGCAGTTGTTTGGAAGTCAGGAATTATAGTTCCTCCTATTTTTTTTTTGTTTTGTTTTTCGAGACAGGGTTTCTCTGTAGTTTTGTGCCTTTCCTGGAACTCACTTTGTAGACCAGGCTGGCCTCGAACTCACAGAGATCCTCCTGCCTCTGCCTCCCGAGTGCTGGGATTAAAGGCGTGCGCCACCACCGCCTGGCTCCTCCTATTTTTTTATTTCTATTCAACATATATTTGGTTTCTTGGGGACCTTTGTGGTTTCATATGATTTTTATTAATGCCTTTTTCTAGTTCTGTATAGAGCATCTGTAGTATTTTTAAAGGGTTTGAATCAGATTTGTAAATCACTTTTGCTAGTACATTTTAACAGTGTTGATTTTTCCAATCCATAAACACAGACATCGTCTCATATTTTTACATCCTTCTCAATTTCTTTCATCTGTGTTTTATACATCTTATTATAGAGATCTTTTACATATTTGGTTAAATTTATTTTTAATATTTTACTTTTGTAGGTATTGTAAATAGAATTGCTTTCTTGTTTTTTATTTCAGGTAATTTTTGTATGCTAATTTTATATTCTTAACTTTGCAGAATGTACTCGCTCATTCCAATAGTTTTTTTTGTTGTTTTTGGTGATTTTCTGTATGTAAGATCATGTTATCTCCAAACAGCAACAGTTTGACTTCTTTTTCAACCTGAATGAATGTTTGTTTCTCTGTCCTTACTGCTCTTGCTAGTATTTCTAGCACTGTATTGAATAAAAGTAGTGAAAGAGAACATCCCTCTCTTGTTCTAGGACTTAGAAAGAAGTCTTTTCAGTTTATTCCCTTGACCTTAATGTTAGCTATCGTCGTATTATAAAGGTCTTATTATGTTGTAGTATATTCCTTATAGTCCCAGTTTTTCAGTTCTATTATCATGAAAGGGTGTTGAATTTTATCAAATGTATTTTCCACATTGATGTGATGATATGGTTTACAGTCCTTCATTTTGTTGATGTGGTTTTTCAGTTTATTAATTTGAATACATTGGACCATCTTGCATTTGTGGAATGAGTCCCACTTGGTCATAGTAAATATGCCGTAAAGTTTAATTTGCTGATCTTCTGTTGAGGAATTTTTTCATCTGTCATGATCACTCATATATTGGCCTGTAGTTTTGTCTGTGTGTTACCGTCTGGATAATGCTGGCCTCATGGACATGGGTTTAAGCCTATAGAAAGCCTTTCTTAGCCAACTGGCGACTACACTGGGTATTTGAGATCCCAGTGTGGCACTGAACCTTTCTCAGGGGGAGCTTTTAAGCACAAAAACCATGTTCTCGGTTGACATACTTCAGTTAACAAGAACAGGTAGCCAAAAGCAGAACTACAGAAGCAAAAAAACAAGGTTAGTACATTTAGAGACATTCCCAGAACTTTGGACTTTGATGAATTAGGTCTTTGCTTTTGTTTTGGCAGGTGGTGCTATCTACATGTTGAGTTTTATGGTACTTCCACCATGGAGTCAGTTGTGCTAAAGTCTGGGGCCTACTAAGGTCTGGGGCTCTGTTACTTTCCCCACATGTCTTAGTAAATGAGTCAAATTGTGGGCCCCTCCTGCTTTAAAGAGGTGTAGTTGGTTCTAGGGGTCATTAATTTTACTGAATTGATACATAATTGACCATATAGTTTCAGATCTAGGGTCCTGCTGTTAATCCAGTCAGAATGAGTACTAAAAGTTCAGCCAGTGCTGGTAGTAGAGTAGTTAGCCAGGGGGACCAAGAAAACAGAGACTGGTACTAATTATTTGATATGTCTTTGTCTCTTTCTCTTTTTGAGGTCTTCTCCAACTATGGCAATATTTTTTCTTATACTCCTGATCAATTAGCATAGAAACAGCAGGTTTCTCCCAAAGCCATACATAGTTTCCTTTATCTCATGAGATGTCTAAGCCTCTCCAATTTTATAGGACCATTTCTGCAAGGTAGTCTAACTGTTGTTTTAATTCAGAAATGGAAATGTTTAATACCTCTTGGTCCTTATCAACCTGTCTGCTGAGATGAATAAAAGGAGTTTCTCAGGTTGGAAAACATCAGAAGAGGCACATTTAGTTAAACCATTAGTACATGCCCACCAGGTAGTCTCAAAGGCCCAGTAATATTGCTGTTGTCGAGATGAGTTAACCCACAAGGCAGAATAGCAGGCCTCAAATAAAGGGAAGAGCCTAGGTTAAAGGTTTTGGATAGTAGACAAGTTCCAGCCCCTTGTAAGTCCCCTAATGTTAATTTGGGCTGTCCCCAAGTCACTGAGTTTTGTCAGACAATGAGATGACATTCTGGTTAGTTCCCTGTGTAGTATGGGGACCTGGGTGTGTGTGTGTCCAAGCATATCCAGCAATCCTCGTTGATTTCTGTCTGGAATGATTAACTATGTGGTGGACCTTATCAAGAGTGGAAAGTAGGGTGGGGATCCCTCAGCTTCCTGGACATCAGAAGGTGGGACTCTGGCTCAAGATGTGTTTAGGACCCAAAGGTGTGGGGACCAGGGCAGGAACAGTTTAAATCTATCCCTAGGATCTCTTCCCGTGGCATAAATTCTGATTTCTCAGGTTTTCCAAAGGCTAGAACTTTTCTTATAGAATTTCCAGATTTGTAATTTTATGGCCACTGGGTTATATTTTCCTATTGTTCATTTCCTAGGAGGAGCTTTCTTTATATATACTCATCTGTGTGTTTTCAGGAAGCTTGTTTCACAACCCCAATTTTTGCTGTGGAAACTCCCCTGTTCCTGGCAACTAGGGGACCCAGCTGC
Organism: Peromyscus californicus insignis; assembly: GCF_007827085.1. NCBI lineage: Eukaryota > Metazoa > Chordata > Mammalia > Rodentia > Cricetidae > Peromyscus > Peromyscus californicus. Next base: position 85,287,983 of record NW_026294391.1, read on the forward strand.
AGGGTGTGCCTAGAATTTTAAATTCTGTATTCCTATCTCAAAGGATAAACTCCCACATTTTTCTTTTCTCTAATACAACCAAAGAACACTTAAAGTAGGTATCAGTGAGCAAAAGTCAAGATGAAGACGGGTTGTTGCTCTGTAGTTAGACTAGCTAATACCTTTCATGTATCTGTCTTCCTTAGTTCCCAGGTCCAGGCCTCAGGGTGGTGGACACTGGACTATGACTCTGTATTCATACCAAACATAAAAGACTCAGGAGGAGGGGGAGGCGCAAGAAGTGGAAGGGCCTGGGACCCACTGAAACCTTAATTTTAAGAGTTTCATAGTCTGAGAGATAATCCATTTGGCAGAGGCATCCCTGGCTTCCACTTTCTTGACATGGGTGCGTGGATCCATGATGTAATGTCAGCTACCTCCACAGTCGTAGGAATGGAGAGAATTACCTTGTAGGGTACTTTCTAGGTCGGTTCCAGTGCCCCTTTGGCTATTTGCTTGACCCAGATGTTATTACTAGATTCAAAGAAGGGGAAGTGGGGGTATACTCGGAGGTCAGCTCGATTTCTCAGATAGTCCAATTTATATCCTGTATAGAGAACTGCTGGTCTCTGAGCCTGGGAAGCAGTGGGAGAGGTCTTCCAAACTTAATATTAGGGGATAAATCCCTCCCTATACAGGGTGTAGCAGGCCTAAAGCAAAGCAAAGGAAGGAGGCCTATCCACCTTTCACTGGACTCTAATGTGAGTTTTATTAGAGTTTCTTTTAACATCCCATTTATCCTTTTTTAGCTGCCTAGAACTCTGTGGTCTGTATGCACAATCAAGTTTTCAATCTATCCCTAAAGCTTTAGCTATTAATTGAGAGGTTTTGGCTATAAAAGGCAGGCCGTTGTCAGACCCCATTGCTAGGGGGAAGACCAATGGGGGACAAGTTCCTGGAGGAACTTTTTAAGCTACTATTTGAACAGTTTCAGTCCAGGTGGGGAATGGTTGTATCCATTTGGAAAGGTATCTATAAAAACTGGCGGTGGTGGCGCACGCCTTTAATCCCAGCACTCGGGAGGCAGAGCCAGGCGGATCTCTGTGAGTTCGAGGCCAGCCTGGGCTACCAAGTGAGTCCCAGGAAAGGCGCAAAGCTACACAGAGAAACCCTGTCTCGAAAAACCAAAAAAAAAAAAAAAAAAAAAAAAAAAACTAACATGTACTTGTATCCTCCCCTGACAGGCTGGATCTTGGTGAAGTCAGTTTTCCCAGAGTTTGCTGGGGTGTTGGTCTCTCGTTCAGACCCCTTCCTGGGTAAAGACTCTCTGTTTTGAATTTGCTTGAACACAAACCTGGTATCTAGCTGAGACATCCTATGCTAGACTGTCCAGTCTAAGTATAACATACCTTTGTCTGAGGAACGTAGTGGAACCCAGATGAGTATCCTGGTGAAGGTCAGTTCCCAGAGTCCTGCCAGTTGTTTCTGGGAGAATGATCTTTCCTTCTGGTGTCTTCCATCAACCTATGGGTTCAAGCTGTCCATTTCATCTTTTTTTGCATCTTCTATTTTTTCTTGGCTATACCATGGAATCTCTGGCAACCAGGTCAGGGTATGTCCTCAGAATAGCAATAGGCCCCACTGTTCTTAGGGCCATTTGTCAGGAAGCCAGGAGAGTGGTCAAGTTACTTCTTGCCTCAGGGTAGTCACCTTTTTGATGTCCTCAAAGTGGAGCATTGTAGGGGAAGCCAAATAGACTTTAGAAGGACCAAGATTTTTTGGTTTCGTTTGTTTTTAATGTCCTCTTCCCCACTGGTCAGAGGCCCTCTTTCTTTATCAGTCACACTGTGGACATGCACAGTAGTAAAAGCACAGTGACTGTCCGTGTGTATGTTGGTGAACTTTCCTTTTCCCCATCTCAGAGCCTGGGTTAGATCGATCAGTTCTGCTCTCAGAGCTGAGGAACCTGGCGTGGGCCCAAAGCATTCCAGTTAAAGTAGCTAGTGCAGCTTCCAGCTACCTGGTTCCATCTTTCATCTTGTGATTGTCATGGATGAGCACCTGCAGGTCGTCATCAGGCAAGAGGGTAGCAGGATTGATGGTGGTGGGTTTTTCACATCTGACTTGAGGGTGGTCCAGGAGTAGGGTCTGATACTGAGTCACATAGACGTTAAATAGCCAACATTGGTGTTCCTCAGAGGAGGGCTTCAACCTTGTCTTGGGATGCTGTAGGTATAAAATATTGATCTATAGTTAACTTGTTTGTTTGTTTCCATTAGACTAGCAGTAGCCACCATAGCTCTTAGATAGGTAGGCCATCCTGTGGCTGCATGGTTCAATTGTTTGAACAGGTATGTCACACCGTATTTCCATGGCCCCAAAGTTTGGGTTAAAAACCCTTTTTATTTTGGGCAGTAGTGGCACATGCCTTTAATCCTAGCACTTGGAAGGCAGAGTCAGGCAGATCTCTGAGTTCGAGGCCAGCCTGGTCTACAGAGTGAGTTCCAGGACAGGCACCAAAACTACACAGAGAAACCCTGTCTTGAAACAACGCCCCGCCCCTAAAAAAAAAAAAAAAACAACTTTGTGTAATGTCTTTTGTTTTTGGTTTTTTTTTTCAAGACAGAGTTTCTCTGTATAATTTTGGTGCCTGTCCTGGATCTCACTCTGTAGACCAGGCTGGCCTCAAACTCACAGAGATCCACCTGGCTCTGCCTCCCAAGTGCTGGGATTAAAAGCATGTGCCACCATCACCTGGAAAATGTCTATTGTTTTATGAACAAACAGATGAAAACAAAGGTTTGGAGACATCTGGAAGTGCTAGGGCTGGAGCTGAAGTCAGAGCTGTTTTTAAAGCCTCAAATGCCTTTTGTTTAGTCTCAGTCCAGATTAGGAGCTCAGTGTCCACCTTATGCTGGTGTATAGAGAGGCCTTGCTATTTCTGCAAACTCTGGTATTCAGATGCAGCAAAACCATCTGTATCTAGGAACTCTCTGACTTGTCTCTTAGTCTTTGGAGTTGGGATCTGAAGGATGGCAGCAGTCCTACTCTTGAGACAGACACCTTTAGCCTCCACTCAGCTGGTAGCCCAAATAGGTAGTCTCTGATGTACAAAGTTGGGCTTTCTTAACCAAAATTCTATAGCCCAAGGTCTGCAACTCTTGCAGCAGTCCCTCAATGGCCCTTCTAGAATTTATTTTACTTTTAGAGGGGAGGAGGAAGTCATTTACATATTGTAAGGGTATGTGTAGCTTGAGTTTTCCTGCCTGGCCCACAGTCAGGACAAATCTCTCTCACCTGCCAGTCCCACAGCCTCTCAGACCCGACCAAGTAAACACAGAGACTTATATTGGTTACAAACTGTATGGCCGTGGCAGGCTTCTTGCTAACTGTTCTTACAGCTTAAATTAATCCATTTCCATTAATCTATACCTTGCCACATGGCTCGTGGCTTACCGGCATCTTCACATGCTGTTTCTCATCGTGGCGGCTGACAGTGTCTCTCTGACTCAGCCTTCTACTTCCCAGCTTTATTCTCCTCCTTGTCCCGCCTACACTTCCTGCCTAGCCAATGGCCAATCAGTGTTTTATTTATTGACTAATTAGCAACACATTTGCCATACAGAACATCCCACAGCACTTCCCCCCCCCTTTTTTTTTTCAAAAAGGAAGGTTTTAACCTTAACAAAGTAAAATTACATATAATTTGGGAATTTGGGCGTAGCTTCTCTTACTACTTCCTACTGGAGGGGGGCGCTGTATCTTATGGGGAAACAAAGAAAATTTTAGGATTATGGAATAGTCCATGAGGCTGCATCGTCTGAGCCAGATGCCTTCAAACTGTTCTGGATGTTGGATCATCTGGGCCTTGGTGTCACCTTTCAGGGGGTCTTGACTGGTCAAACCTGATGTATCTTAATCTTGAACAAATCCATAGCCTTTGGCTTTCTGTTGAAACAAAAGCAGAGTCTCCTTTCCAAAGCAACATATCCTTACATCCAAATTTTGAAGTCAAGGTACCTTTAAAATATACATTTTGGCATAACTCAACAGCTTTTACAATCAAATGTTTTTCTGCAGTTAAAAATCCCAAAGAAAACACAATCCAGATTCTCTGTGTAATATTCATCTTCACATGGCTTAATTTTTATATTAACTTTACTGTCTCTTTAAAGACTTTATTTTTTTAAAACTATGTATTTGTTTCTATAACTGTATATATCACCTTTTTTGTCTCTTTCAAGCCTACGTATATTTTACACACATTGTAAACTATTACATCTGAATCTGTCTTATTGTGAATCTATTGCTGTAAACTGTAGCAGCTGTGACTGCTGGCTCTGCCCACCTCAGCTTCCCAACATGGCGGTGGTTTACCACAAGCTCTGGGAGCTATCGTGGGTCTATGCTTTTATCCAAGCAGCGTGTAGTCCAGAAACCTCTTTTTTTTATTTTGTACTAGCAAAGTCTAAATCCACCATGCATCTTAATGTGCCACTTGCAGAGGCCTCATTCCTGCCATACGGCAGGTCGAGCGCACACACCAGAAACCCACCAGTAGCTCAAACCCGCAGCTGCCGCTCATTTGAGAGAGACAATTAGGAAGCTGTTTTTAACTCCGTTTTAGAATCTTTTTTCTCAGTTTTTAGGTGGAAACTCTTGCCACCACGTTGGACGCCATTTGTAGCTTGAGTTTTCCTGCCTGGCCCACAGTCAGGACAAATCTCTCTCACCTGCCAGTCCCACAGCCGCTCAAACCTGACCAAGTAAACACAGAGACTTATATTGGTTACAAACTGTATGGCCGTGGCAGGCTTCTTGCTAACTGTTCTTACAGCTTAAATTAATCCATTTCCATTAATCTATACCTTGCCACATGGCTCATGGCTTACCGGCATCTTCACATGCTGTTTCTCATCGTGGCGGCTGGCAGTGTCTGTCTGACTCAGCCTTCCACTTCCCAGCTTTATTCTCCTCCTTGTCCCGCCTACACTTCCTGCCTAGCCAATGGCCAATCAGTGTTTTATTTATTGACTAATTAGCAACACATTTGCCATACAGAACATCCCACAGCAGGTATGGTCCCCAGAAACCTCTGATGGAAGGGAAGGAAATCAACATTTAATGTCTTTAAATTCTTGGGGCAACGAAGTTCAGGTACACTGCCCAGTGTAACCTCCTTCAGGGTCTGTCCATATAAAAATATAGATGAATTGACTCACCTCTGCCAATGGGAGGCTGAAGAATGCATTTTTCTGGTGTAAGACAGTGTACACATTTCTCTGGAGGAATCATACTCATGAGAATCAGAGGTCCCAGCAGGAGAGGCGTATTCCAAGGTGACTGTCAGGGCACAAGGATGCCTGTATCTCCAAGCCAGGCAGTATGGACTGCAAGTTCTCTTTTTGTTTCCAGGATCACTGGGCATTACATAATCTGGCTGGGAGTAGCTGAACTAGTTAGTTGAACAATTATAGGAACTTGGTATTGGCCAGTCTTGGGAGGATGGTTTGTGCTCATACTCCCAGAAATCTTTGTTGTATACTGAGAGATAGTTTAACTGTATCTTTTTTATTGGAGGCAGAACTTTCAGCTAAGAAATATTCTTCTAAAAGCAAGTAAAATTTTGCCGGGTATCTAAAAGTAACTGTGTCTCATCACCAGAGAAGGTGGTGGTGACTTCTAGTTTTGCAAAAGGTCTTGTCCCAATCAGTTCTCTGTTGTTAAAAACCCTTTGAGCTATCTCCAGACACTGGGACCTACCTACTCATACCTTTAAATTTTTATAACTCTTTTCTAATATCTGGAACTGACTGGGTGACAAAGGAAATCTTTTTAGCAACTTACTGACTTTAATCCTTCTAATAGGCAGCAAAATTATATAAAGTCTCCTTGGTCAGTGTTGGACAGAAGGGAAAATCCATTCTGTCCAGACTGCATTGTCCAGTAGTGATTGATTGCCCCTGCTCAGCCGAGGGCAGTTTTTCTACTTTTTTCAGAGAATGGTGGGTTTTGAGTTTTATAATTATACAGATTATTAGTTCAAAAGAAGACATAAATCATGAAAGAGGAAGTGGCACTTCCTCTTTCCCCCTTCCCTGGGACTGCTTGGGCAGGGGAGTGGAGGGAATGCACACCTCAGGGAACTACTTAACCCCTCTTGTATGCGTTCTGCTTAGATGACAGGGTGCCCTGGATGAGAGGCTCAGCTTCTCTCTGACTCCACACAGGGCCTGGGACCAACCAGGGGTGACCCAGGATCATGAACAGGTGAAGGCAATGAAACAAGTGAAGGCGTGAGGAGTGGGACAGGCAGAGTTGTGGGGTTTGGGCTTTTTTTTCTTTTGTATGTATAGGAATGTTCCTTGGATGACCTGGCAGAGCCAAAAGGAGTCAGATCCCAAACAAGAGGTACAAGCCTTAAACAAGGTGGGGATCTCATATCAGAGGAAGCTACTGGTCAATACAAGGGACCAAAACTGACAGAAACACATAGACATGCACGCATGCATGCACACACACACTTAGACACAATAAAGATAACAAGGGTGGCCACCTCCAGAGGTGACAGACCAGTCAACTTTCTAATTTGTTTCCTTTTGGGGTAAAGGTGTCAGACTTCTCCAAGTTGTTAGGTAGTGATTGGTCGAAAGTTATCCCTGGGGCCCTGGTTATACATACCCTAGGAGCCCTTTGTCCACCACTTGCTTACTTACTCTGAGAGGCTCTGAGACCCCTGATATCTTGAGGTCTGGTCTCTGGTGAAACCTCAAGAAATGTTGGAAAGTTTCCATCAGAGAAGACTGGGTTTTAATCCAATAGAAAGTCTTTATTAGCCAGCCAGCGAATACACTGGATGTTCAGGATTCCAGTGTAACACCAAGTCTTTCTCAGGGTGAGCTTTTAAGCAGAAAAAAATATTCTGGGTTGATATACTTCCGTTAACAAGAACAGTTATCAAGAAGTCAAACTACAGAAGCCAAAAAGCAAGATTAGCACATTTAGAGACTTTCCCAGAACTATGGATTTGATGGATTAGGTCTTTGTTTTGTTTTGTGCTGAGTTTTATAGCCTGAATGATACTTCCATCATGGAGTCAGTTGTGATAAGGTCTGGGGGCCTATTGCAATAATGTCTTTGCAACAATCCCTTCCTCTTCTTCTTTTTGAAATAACAAGGTGAATTGGTATGAGTTCTTGAATTGTTTCACAGAAATGCAGCAGTGCAACCATCTGATCCTGGGTTTTTCTTTGATGGTAGACTGTTTGTTAGTAATTCTGTCTCTACTAATACATTCTTTTCTATTTTTCATGATTCCATCTTGCAAAAGTGTACATGTCTACAAATTGGTCCATTTATTCTAGGTTATCAAATTTGTTGACATATATTTTTTCCTAATAATTTTAATGATCCATTGTATTTTTGTGGTGTGAGTTGTAATGCTTTCCCTTTAGTTTTTGATTGTATTTGAAAGTTCTCTTCCTTAGTCTACCTAAGGTTTGGTTCATTTTATTTTCTTTTTCTTTTCTTTTTTTTTTTCAAAGGTTTATTTTTTATGTGTACAGTGTTCTGCCTGCATGTATGCCTGCAGGCCAGAAGAGGGCACCAGATCTCATGGATGGTTGTGAGCCACCATGTGGTGGCTGGGAATTGAACTCAGGACCTCTGGAAGAGCAGCAGCCAGTGCTCCCAACCTCTGAGCCACCCCACCAGCCTGTTGTTTTATTTTTCAAGAGCTAACTCTTTTTCACTTTAATCCTTATTTCATTTATTTATGCTTTGTTGCTTCCTTGTGGTAATTTGGAGTTTGACTTATTATTTATCATCTAGTTAAAGTGAATGGTTAGTTGTTTATTTGCATTCTTTCTGATTTTTTATAGTATTTTTCTGTATTTTATTGGCTTTGGTTACTACAGCCCTCCCTCTTAATACTGCTTTTTCTATATCTCATAGACATTGTAAAAGGAATCTTAAAAGTTCTTATTAATGAAATCAAACCTGAGCCAGTTATTGGGGTGAATGCTGGAGGGTCAGAGAACCAGAACAAGCCACAGCTACCTCACCTCACCAACTTCTCAGCTAGTCTTGTTTCCTCAGACTGGAGGCTTCTGTGTCCTCATCCCAATGGCTCTCAGCTGAACTGCTGCTCGAAAGCCTGAAGCTTAACCAGCTAAAAGCTTAACCAGCCAAATGCCTCTAGTTTCTTGTCCTCATGCCTTATATACCTTTCTGCTTTCTACCACCACTCCTTGGGATTAAAGGCTCCTTTCTGGTATTAAAGGTGTGTGTCACCATGCCTGGCCGTTTCCAATGTGGCCTTGAACTCAGAGATCCAGAGGAATTTCTTCCTCTGGAGTACTAGGATTAAAGGTGTGAGTGCCCCCGTTTTCTAGCCTTTGTATCTAGTGGCTGTTCTGTCTCTGAACCCAGATAAGTTTATTAGGGTGCACAATATTTTGGGGAACACAATACACCACACTTTTGGAACCTGAAAACCCACCCAAAGCGACACACCTTCTCCAAAATATTGTGCACCCTAATAAACTTATCTGGGGTCAGAGACAGAACAGCCGCTAGACACAAAGGCTAGAAAATGGTGGCACTCACACCTTTAATTCTGCACTCCAGAGGAAGAAATCCCTCTGGATCTCTGTGAGTCCAAGGCCACATTAGAAACAGCCAGGCATGGTGACACACACCTTTAATACCAGAAAGGAGCCTTTAATCCCAGGGAGTGGTGGTAGAAAGCAGAAAGGTATATAAGGCGTGAGGACCAGAAACTAGAAGCATTTGGCTGGTTAAGCTTTCAGGCTTCTAGCAGGACAGTTCAGCTGAGAGCCATTCAGATATGAGGACAGAGAGGCTTCCAGTCTGAGGAAACATGACCAGCTGAGAAGTTGACCAGGTGAGGTTAGCTGTGGCTTGTTCTGTCTCTCTGACCATCCAGCATTTCACCCCAATAACTGGCCCCGGGTTTGATTTTATTAATAAGACTCTCTAAGATTCTGCCTCTGGAGTGCTAGGATTAAAGGTGTGAGTGCCACCATTTTCTAGCCTTTGTATCTAGTGGCTCTTCTGTCTCTGAACCCAGATAAGTTTATTAGGGTGCACAATATTTTGGGGAACACAATACCACCACAAGACATCATTATCTTCATTTTTATTTGTTTCAAGAAGTATTTTAATTTCTTTCTTGAAATCTTGTTTGACCTTGTGTTCTGAAATATCCGTGTATTTGTATAGTTTCTAAAGTTTTTCTTGACATTGATTTTTTTTTTTTTTTGGTTTTTTGAGACAGGGTTTCTCTGTGTAGCTTTGCGCCTTTCCTGCAACTCACTTGGTAGTCCAGGCTGGCCTCGAACTCACAGAGTTTAATCCCGAGTGCTGGGATTAAAGGCGTGCGCCACCACCGCCCGGCTTTGACATTGATTTTTAATTTTACTAAATATGATTAGAAAAGATACTCCTTATGATTTTAGTTCCTAAAAACTTCTTTTTGCAGTGCTTAGGCTTGAATTCAGGGTGTTACTCTTGGTAGGCCAGTAGTTTATCACTAAGCCACACTCGTGTGTGTGTGTGGGGGGGGGGGGGGGGGGGCGGGGGGGGGGGGGGTTTGTTGTTTTGTTTGTTTTTGGACAGTTAATTTACATTCATGACTGCAATTGTTGCTTTGAGCCTGGAGGATGACATTTCATAGTCCTTTACCTTATCTTCAGCTTCTTACTGCTATTCGACCCACCTTCCAAAACCTTCCCTGAGCCTTAGAGGGTATAGTGTAGGTGTTTTATTTAGGGCTAAACCCTCAACTGTCATTTACTCTGCAAAGAGACCTTTGTGATTAAGGCTGAGAGTATTTTTGACTCTAGGTATAAGCACTACATATTTAGAGGGTAATTTGATTCTATATCAATTTAATTAAATAACAGTAGTAAGGTCCTACCTTGGACATGTGACTGCCTCAAGTATGGGTTGTTAATTGGACTTAGCATACCAGGCATAGATTCCCTCCTATAGAGTAGGCCTTACACCCAATCATAAGGAATCATTGTGTTTTATAACTGCCCATCTTTTCTTTTTGCTCATTACTAGTTGTTTCTTTTTTCTGTCCAGTTTGAAGAAACGTCTATAGCATTTCTTATGTAGTAGGTCTGATGGAAATATATTTTCTCAACTTTTGTTTGTCTGGACATACCTTTAATCTCTCATTTCAAAGGATAGGTTAGCCAGCAAGTATTTCTGGTTGACAGTTGTTGACAGTGTTTTAGTACTATAAAAATCTGTTGCCAGAGGCTGGAGAGATGGCTCAGCGATTAAGAGCACTGGCTGCTCTTCCAGCGGTCCTGAGTTCAATTCCCAGCAACCACTTGTTGGCTCACAGTTATCTAAAGTGAGGATTGATGCCCTCTTCTGGCATGCAGGTGTACATGCAGATGGAGTACTTATAAGTAATAAATAAGTAAAATTTAAAAAATGTGTTGCCATCATCTGCTTACATGTATGGTTTCTTCTAAAGTGTACTGCTAGACACATTGGCACATCTCTATGTGTTGTTTGATTTGTCTTCAGCATTGAGAATCTTTATATTTCACTTGTAGGAGCTTGATTTTCAGACGTGTTTGGGGGATTAATAGAGTTAAACCTGGATGGTAGCCTTTAACTGTAAAGTGATGTTGTTTCTTCCATGTAGGTTTGGGAAGTTTCTGTTCTTGTTTCTTTGAATAAAACTTATATCTATTTATCGTATCATTATTCCAAATAAATAGCTTTTTAAGATGTCTTATATCTTACATCATTCCACCCTTTTATTCCAACTGTGTATTTTCAAGGAGCGTGTCTTCAAGCTCACTAATTCTTCCTTCTGTTTAAGCTGTGCTGTTAATGATGCCTTCTTTCTGTTTTTTAATTTCTTTAACTGTATTTTGCAATTCAAGAATTCCTCTTTGCCAATTCTGGATTGCTTCCATCTCTTAAGTTTTTCACTGGAGTATCCACATGTTTCTGTGTTTTTTCTTCCTGTCACTGAGTTTCCCTAAAACAGCTCTTTTGAATTCTCCATCTGAGACTGCAGATAGTGTTTGTTTGCTCTATAGTTGGTTTTGGCATCTTGTGTTTAACCATTAAGTGAGGTCACAGTTTTCTGAAAGTTCTTTTTTTCCAAGTTTTAAAAAGTGCACGCATGTGCGTATACACACACACACACACACACACACACACACACACACACACACACACTGTAAGTTAGCATGTGTGTTATAAGAAAAGTGTACAAAAGACAGAAGAAAATCATCTGCAATCACAATCAGTTCAGCCGAACACATCCTTGTTAGCATATGATGGATGATATTTGTACATTAAAAGATTGGGTGTTCATTTTTGTCTTCATAATTTGGCTTTATTTAAATCTTTTGTAGATATCCTAAGCCGGCTGTTTATTTTCTCTGAGTCTGTAGCTACTTACACTATTTCAGCATATTATAGTGCTGAGCCCCAGGCTGTTTTCAGTGTTTTCACACTAAAGGGTGACCCAAGCTCAAATTTGTCCTAAATATGTAGTTGTTGGATTGTTGCCTAAAATTAGCAGTCTGTCCCCCACAAGGCTCTGTCAGGAGCCAGGGTAGACCCAGTTGGCTTGTTCACAATCATTGCCCTGTGTTCAAGCACCATGGGATTCTGCCCTAATTAGAGCATAATTACTCTGCAAGGACCATCCCTATCTAACTACAGTGACTTGGCACTCAGCTCCCTTTTTGTCTCCTCATGGGAAAATTACTTTCTCCCTGTTGCGCTGTCTGGGGCTAGGGAACGAATGCAATTGGCAGTCCCGTGGCCACCAGTGTGGCATTGCTTAGTCTCACCCACAGCCCACAGTGCATTCAGACCTACACACCATAGGAATAGGACTCAGATTCATGCTGTTGTACGGGTTGTTTACTGTTGGGGCAAACTGGTCCTTGAATACTGTAATCAGCCATAGGTTATGTTTGTCAGAGTAGAAATATAATTGGTGGATCACAAGTCTCTATCTAACACCAAGTTGTATATAGGGCCTCTGGCTTATGAATACAAATTGTAAAGATTTGTCCAGTGTTAGATTTCCCCAACACACCACTGAATTACAAGACAAAATACTTGGATTGCTTTCCTGGGGGAAATAGTCCCCATTGCTGTCACTCAAGGTTAGAGGAAGGGTGGTGGAAATGTTTTCTTGGTTGCCTAGGCTGATGCTAACCTGAGATACACCCCAGTCTCACAGCTGCAAGACCTGCACAGTCTCAGCTATGCACTCCAGGTCCATGCTGTGGTTGTCTTTAATGGAGGATGAAGTCCGAGTCTGTTCTACCTGAGCATAAAGGACTCTGATGCCCAAGTTTGCCTAGAGGCTCCATGTGTGAGTGTATACCTAGGGAGGGTGGCCTTTGGGATCTGCCTGGTGCATGGTCTCATTGTTCTGGGCTCAGTATTGGACTCCAAGGTAAAGATGTGTACTCATTTTTCTAACATATTCTATAGAGGATAGAGTCTTGCTTCTTATTGAGCTGTCCAATGTTGGCTGATGAATTTTGGGGGCCAGGCTATCTCTTATACACATGGCTAAGGAGGGTCCAGAAACTCATTCTACAAGTTCTGGCTTGATCACAAGGCTGCGGTTCTCTTTCTGCCCTCTTGATTTCATGTTGATGAGTATGGTACTGGGATTCAAGTCTAAGGCCTGGGCATAATTCCCTCTCCTATCACAACACAAATCATAAGGTTGCTTTATCTCTCTCTCTCTCTCTCTCTCTCTCTCTCTCTCTCTCTCTCTCTCCCTCCCTTCCTCCCTCCTCCCTCCCTCTCTCTCTCTCACCCTCCCTTCCTCACACATATTCCTCTCTGTGTGTGTTTTTTCCTATATTCTTTAGTGCTTCTCTAATTATTATACTAAAATCATACTGTGGTCTCCCAATTGACTTCCTTAGCTCTTGTGAGAGGTTTATTCATGAATAGCTGTCCCATTTGATTGGCTTGGGAGGAGCACTGGAGGATCTCAGCGGCCATTTTGCTCTGCCTCCATCCATTAATTTTTGATAACCATCCCCTTAGTTATGTGGTAGAATCTCACTGTGGTTCTAATTTGAATTTCTCTAACTATTAATGATGTTGAACACCTTTGTGTGCATATTGGCTGTTTTCATATAAAGGTCTTTATAATAAAGATCTTATGGGTTATTTTTTTTTTTGAGATAGGGATCTTTTATACTTAGGGATGGCTTTGAATTCACTGTGAAGCTGGGGGTAACTTTGAACTTCTGGTTCTCCTGCCATCACTTCCCAACTGCCAAGATCACAGACATGAACTCCTATCCCCTGGTTTAGATTCTCTGTCCATTGATGTGGATTTTTGTCTTTGTTGTTGTTGCATTGTAGGAGTTCTTTGTATACCCTAGATATAAGCCCTGCATACCACAGTACACTCACAGATGGAGGTCAGAGGACACCTTGGTCAGTTCTCTCCTTCCACTGTGTATGTCCTAGGGATCAAAGTGGGTCCCCAAAGTCAGTCCATCAGGCTTGGCCGCAAGCACCTTTATCCACTGAGCCATTTCTCAGCCCCCTGAAGGTTTCAGTGTTGACTCAAATTCACCTATGTTTTTAATCAATCAGTAGATGATTGGGTATCATATCTAAGAGTTTATTGCCAAATTTAAGTCACAAGGGTTTACATCTATATTTTCTTTTAAGAATTTTATAGTTTGATCATTTATATTTCAATTGTTGATCCATATTGAATTAGTTTTTATATGTTTTGTTGAAGGAAGCATATGACTTCATTCTTTTGTATTTGGAAATCTACTTATCCTCAACAATATGCTGAACAGACTATTCTTTCTTCCTTGAGTAGATTTGAAACCCTGACTAAACCAACTGACCATGGATATATATGTTTGTTTCTAGATTATGAATTTTGTCCCATTTGTCTCTATCTATCCTTAATGCCAATATTGAGTGTTTAATTACCATAGCTTTATAGTAAGGTTTTTTGTTTGTTTGTTTTTTGAGACTGAATCTCATGTAGCCCAGGTGAGCCTCAAATTTGCTATGTAGCTTAGGCAAACCCTTTTGAACTACTGATCCACCTGCATTTACAGACATGTACTTTGTATAGTAAGTTTTGAAATCAGTAAAGGAACGTGCTCTATTTTTGTTCTGTTGCTTCAAGAATGTTTTTATTATTTTGAATCAATTTTGTGTAAATTTGAATGATCTGCTTTTTAAAAACATTTATCTTGCACAGGTCTTATTCAAGCTGCACAATTACTCTGAGTTTATATGTACAAGATCATGCCAGACAAAATCCAAGCACAGAAAGGGGAGTGGGCGTGAAGTCCATCACTAGCTGAAGACTTATTGGTAATTAACAGCTTCTGGGAGAGGAAGAGTTTTCTTTAGTGGTGTGGACTCTGGTATATGACCACTCTCTAGTGGATGGCCACACACCCAAGAATACATAGGCAGCAGAAATTGGATTTCACATCTTTTAAAAAGTGAGGACATGAAATTGGGTGGGTATGGAATTGGGAAGGAGTAGATCTCGGAGGAGTTATGAGGGGGTGAATATGATTAAAATGCAATGTATGAAATTCTCAAAAAGATAACAGAGAAAAAATAACATTCTTGGTCAATTTCTTTTTTTAAGAATCTATTTTTTAATAAAAATATATTCTTCTCTCATATAGTACATCCTAACCACAGTTCTTCTCCCTCCACTCCTCCAAGCTCCTCTCTACCTCCCCTCTTTCCCAGATCCACTCCCCCTCCATTTTCCTTCAGAAAAAAGCAGGCCTCCAAGAGACAACAACCAAACAGGACAAAACAGGGTATAGTAAGACAAGGCAAAAGCCCTTCTATCCAGGCTGGACAAGGCAACCCAATAGGAGGAAGAGTCCCAAGAGCAGGCCAAAGACTAAGAGACACCTACTCCCACTGTCAGAAGTCCCACCGAACACCAAGCTAACAGCCATTATATATATATCTATATCTATATCTATATCTATATATATATATATATATATGCAGAGGACCGGGTGCGGACCTGTGCAGACCACGTGCTTGCCATATCAGTCTCTGTGAGCCCATATGCACCTTGCTTTGTTGATTTGGTGGGCCATGTTCTCCTGATGTTCCTTCATCCCCTCTGACTCCTACAATTTTTCTTCACCATCTTCCATGATATTCCCTGAGCTTCAAGGGGTGGGACCCGATGGAGACCTCCAATTTGGGCTCTCTCCACATACTGTATGGCTGTGGATCTCTGCACCTGCTCCCATCTGCTGCCCGAGGAAGTCTCTGCTGATGACTGGACAAGGCACCAATCTATGAGTATAGCAGAATATCCTTAGGAATCACTTCATTGATTTTTTTTTTTTACCAGTCATGTTTGGTTCTACCCTAGGTTTCTTGGCTATCTAGTCTCTTGTTCCTGGCCATTCAGGCAGTGTGGAGCATGGGCTCCTTGTGGAGTGGGCCTCAAGTTAAAACAAACGTTAGTTGATTGGCCACTCCCACAAGTTCTGTGCCACCATTGCCCCAGCACATCTTGCAGGCAGGACAGATTGCAGGTCAAGGATTTTGTGTTGGAGTGGTGTCCAGGTTTCTCTCTCAGTAGCCTGCAGAGTACCTTCCTGCCCCAAGGACTGGGACATAGAGGTAAAGGTTCCATGCAGGCACCTGCTCAACCTCTCTGTGTTCAATGAGCTGTATGGATGTTGTCTTCAGCAGTGGGACCCTGCTGTCAGTTTTTGGAGAACAACCCTCTGCCCTAGCTTCAGCCTGGATTGTTTAGGGATCTTCACAGGCCAACAACTTGGCCAAGAACTCAACTAAATGCAAACCAGTCCTGTCACTGGAGGCCTTGCCTGGCTAGTAGAGATGGACAGTTCAGACTCCATAACCCCCTTTACTAGGAGTCCTCACTAGGATCAACCTCATAGATTTCAGGAAGTTTCCACTGCATTAAGTTTCCACACTGCCTCCTAAATGCCCTTCCAAACTCAGCTGTCTGTCCCAGCATTCTCACTCTCCATCTCCTCCCTCCCTCCTGATCCCTCCTGTTCCCATCCCCTGTCCACAGTCCACCCCTCAAAAAATCTACTCTATGTCCCCATCCCAGGGAGATCCATGCAACCCCCTCCCACACACACAGCCCTCCTCTTTCTAACCTCTCTGGGTCTGTGAATTGTAGCTTGATATCCTTTACTTAACAGCTAATATCCACTTATAATTGAATACATACCATACTTACCTTTCTGGGTCTGAGTTACCTCACTCAGGATGATTTTTTACTAGTTCATTTATTTGTCTGCAAATTTCAGGATGTCATTATTTTTAACAGCTGAATAATACTCCATTGTGTAAATGTGCCACATTTTCTTCATCTTCTGTTGAGGGACATCTAGGTTGTTTCCAGTTTCTGGCTATTGTGAATAGAGCAGCAATTAACATGGTTGAGCAAGTGTCTCTGTGGTAGGATGAAGTGCCCTTTGGGTATATTCCCAAGTAGCTAGGTCTTGTGGTAGATCAATTTTCCGCTTCCTAAGGAACTGCCACACTGATTTCCATAGTGTCTGTAAGGGTTTGCATTCCTGCTAGCAGTAGAGGAGTGTTCACCTTATTCTACATCTTGCCAGAATGAGCTGTCACTTGTTTTATTGATCTTAGCCATTCAGATGGGTGTAAGATGAAATCTCAAAGTAGTTTTGATTTGCATTTCCCTGATGGCTAAGGATGTTGAACATTTCTTTAAGTGTTTCTCAAACATTTGAATTTCCTCTATTGAGAATTGTCTGTTTAGATTTGTACCCCAATTTTTTACAATTAAAACATTTTTATTATTCTCTCATACATTATGTCCCGACCACAGTTTTCTCTCCCTCCACTCCTCCCAGTTCTCCTCTCACCTTCCATCTCCCCCAAATCCACTCCTCTTCTGTTTGCCTGCAGAAAAAAGCAGGCCTCCCAGGGATATCAACCGAACGTGGCATAAAAAGTCACAATAAGACTAGGCACAAACCCTCATATCAGAACTGGTTGAGGCAATCCAGTAGGAGGAAAAGTGTCCCTAGGGCAGACAAAAGAGTCAGAGACACTCCCACTCCAACTATTAGGAGTCCCACAAAACCACCAAGTTAATAACCGTAGCACATTTACAGAGGACTTAGTCCAGACCCATGCAGGGCCAGTGGTTGCTGCTTCAGTCTCTGTGATCTCCTATGAGCCATGCTTAGTTGATTCTGTGAGCCAGGTTCCGGTGTCCTTGATCCCTCTGGCTCCTACAATTCTTCCTCCACAGGCTCCTGAGCTCCAAGGGAAGGGACCCAGTGGAGATACATGTATACAGTGTATTTTGATCTTATCCACTGGAACTTCCCTGTTCCACCACCACAAGCTTCCCAACACATTCCTTTCCCACCTTCATGCCCCTTTTTCTTTTTACTGTGCTCCACTGAGTCCAGTTAGAGCTGCTTGCTGGAATGTTGACTGCTATCACTGGCTTGATCATGTGCAGGTCACCAAAGCTACAGTGAGTTCATGACTGCCACAGTCATGTCCTGTCTGGAAGAAAGCATTTCACAGAGCTTCTCCCCATCAGCTGAATCTTACATTCTTTTTGCCCCCCTCTTCCAAGATGTTCCCTGAGCCTCAGGAGGGGGTTGATGTAGATGTCACGTTTGGAGTTGAAGACTCATTAGTCACATAGTCTCAGCATTTTGATTGGTTATGACTCTTTTTGCATGTCATGCTGCCCACTGTGGAAAGAAGCTTCTCTGGCCAATGGTTAACAGCAGGACTAATCTATGGTTATAAACCAAAATATTTAGAAGGCAATTTGACATTATCATTTAGCAAAATAACAATTGCAGATTCCACCCTATGACTTACCCCAACCAACCATGGGCTTTTAACCAGGATCACAGTTAAAACAGGTATAAAATCACTTCCTGTGGAGCAAGCTTCAAATTCAATCAGAAAGCAGTTGATTATCCCCATAGCCTTCATGCCATTATTACATTATGGGCACAGCTTTCCTGCCAAATTGGTATTGTAATATTCAGGGTTCACTGCAGGATATAATCAGCTTTTTGGTTACATAAGAAAGTCATTGGGAGCTTGTAAGATTGTTCAAGAGGTCAAAGCACTTGCCTTGTAACCCTGAAGACCTGAGTTTGATCCTTGGATCCCATAGTGGAAGGAGAGAATCAATCAACTCCTGAAAAGTTGTCCTCTGGCCTCCATGCATGTACCATGGCACATGCATTCCTGCACTCACACATATCATACATTCATCATACATGCATGATGATGATGATAATGATAAATTTAAAGAAGGGAGTCATTAGGATTTTGACATGAATTACATTGAAACTACAGATTGCTTTGGAGATATTACTATCTTATGTATATAATATTAAGTTTCCAGTCCATGAATACAGAGCATTTATTTAAGTCTTTAATTTCTGTTGCAATATTTTAGAATTGTATGCTTATAAATAGTTCATCTCTTTGCTTAAATTTCTTCCTGGGTATTTTGTTCTTTTTCTATACTATTATAAATAGAGTCACTTTTATGAGTCAGGGTCTCACTAAGTTGCCTAGCCTGGCCTGGAGCTCTATGTATCCCAGGCTCTTCTGAACTTGTAGTTCTTCTCAGAGCTCCAACTGAGCTCTATAGGCATGCACTTCCAGTCACATTTTATTTTGCAGTTAAACAATTCTATTTCAGAATGTTTATTGCTAGTATATAGAAATCTAACTGATATTTATGAGTTGAGCTTGCAGCCTGTAACTTTGTTAAATTTGTTTACTGACTTTCATAGTTTTCTTGTGGATTCTTTAAGAATTTGTATTATGTAGGACCATGTCATATCATATATAAATAGACATACTTTTCTTTCTTCCTTCTTCCCCCACCCCCTTATTTTAGAAACAAAGTCTCATGATGTAGCCTAGACTGGCCTTGAACTTCTGATCCTCCTGCATCTACCTTCTGAGGGCTGGGACTATAGGTATATGCACTACATGATGCTATGGATTGAACCCCAGCCGTCCTGAATGCTGAGCAAGCACTGCACCAACTGAGCTACATCCCAGCCCCTTCTGCCTTCTGTTTCTTTATATTTGTGTATGTGTGTGTGTGTGTGTGTGTGTGTGTGTGTGTGTGTGTGTGTGTGTGTACAGATGAGCATGTCTGTGCATGTGTTTGTGTTCATGCATTCGAGTACTCTCAGAGGCCATGTGAGCCAAGTGATGTGAGTTCTGGGAACCAAACTCGTGCTGAGCCAGCTCTCTAGTCCCCCTCCTTCATCCAGTAACTGTAGACATTAATTAGATTTTAGTCTTGAAATCAAATTCATTGAGATTATTTCAGAAGAATATTAGGGTTGAGGGTTTTTTTTTTGCTATTGTTTGATACAGTGCTATATATATATATATATACACACACATATATAAATGTTATTTGATACTGTGATGTATATATATAACCTATTTATATTTATAGGCATATATATTTATACGTAAAAATGTATAATTATATATATTTATATTTGGTACTCTATTTCTTTACTGATCTCCCTTCTAGGTATTTTATTCGCATTGGGTGTGGTATTTGCCATTTCCTATTATCATTTTGAAAGTATTTATTTCTCTTTCCAATTCTATTAAATTTTCTTAGGAACTTTACTTTCCTGATTGCCATCACTTTAGTCCATTTTTAATAGAGTAAACATTTAATTTAATTAATATTTATTTATTTATTGTGTGTGTGTGTGTGTGTATGTGTGCGCACGCACACAAGGGCACACACCACAGTGCTTGTGTGTTGATTAGAGAATAACCTGTGGGCATTGGTTCTCTTCTTTTACCATGTGGGGTCCTGAGGTTTAAACTCAGGTTGTCAGCCTAACCTGCTGCCCCATTTCTCTAGCTCTGCCTCTCTTCCACTTTAACCCCATTCCTTCTAGAATTTCTTCCTTTGCTCTTTGGAAACTATCCATATTTTTCCCAATGGAAGGGCAAAAATTCTTTTCCCAACTCCACCCTGATATACTTTTCAAGCTACTCCCTAACTCTATGATGTCACAGCAGTCAAATGTCTTTGTTACTTTCTTTTCTTTTAGTCTTCCCACAGTTTCAATCTAGTTTCTATTCTACTTGAAATTCTTGTTACAACTTTACTTGATGCCACAGGAAATTCTGCAATCTTCGGACAGTATAATAAATTAGGAATTCAGTAGCCTTTATTGATTAGCAGGGTTTTATTTCACTGAGATAACACAGTTGAAGAAACTTTGTGTTCTCCAAAGCAACTTAGATGAGAACTTCCTAAAGACTAATGAGCCTGTGATCAAATTAAAAAATCATGTTCCTAGATAAGGGCTCTTTATTCTTTGTTTTTCTAAACAGATATTTCTTCTGAATTAAAACTAACCTATCATAAAAATCCAAATGAGTATATGTGTCATCCATTGGTGTGTTAATCCCAGGGAGATAAAGAAGCAAGACAAAAAGGCCTTTTTCATTTGAGATTCCTAGCAAAATAATAGTAATTCTCTGATATGTCAAAAATGATGATTTTGACATATCTATATAAAACCATAAATGTATTATATATATACATATACATACATACACACACATATATGTATATATATATATATATATATATATATATATATATATATATATATATATATATATACCTTAAAATAAAACTTTAATTGTTAAGGATAAACAATTCACTTTTGCAAAAACTTTATAACTGTTTCCCTTTCTTCTTCCCTGTGTATCCACTGACATAGATTTAGAATTACAGTTTTGTTCTGTACAAGCTAGCTCTATTGTGTAAAAAACCATTTTCTTTTAGGAATTGTGGTTATCCCATCAGATAGAATAGCCCTTCACCCAAATCTTCCTTCAGATGACAAGGTGGATTATATCAGGCACATGCCAAGAGGGTATGGAAACTTGCTTTTCTAATGTGACAAGAGTTTTCTGGATAAAGCAAGGCAGCTTAAAAATGGCTTGAAAGAATAAAGCAAAGTGGCTTTCTTAGGAATCTTTGGTGGGGAGGTGATTGGGATTAGTTTTTTTGTTTGTTTGATTTTTGATGTTTGTCTGTTTTTGCATTTGGTTTGAACTTTTCACAGATGCCTGTGGAGAAAGCACCTTGATTTTCTTCTCAGTGTGCCCATATGCAAAAGGGACAGTTATCAGCTTGTCCATATGTAAGACAGAGTGCACATAAGTGATTAAGATCAAAATATGTTGTATGCTTGTAAGACATGTTCAAAGAATAAATAAAAATATTATCTTAAAAGAGGGAGTCAATCTTCAAAGCTGTCAGTTGGTAAATATCAAAAGTTGGAGTCATGCTCTTTGTCATAATATTGCAAAATAGCTGCTCCATTTGCCAGTCATTAGCATAGCATGTTCAGACAGAGGTCATTGTAACTGAAGCAACATAGTAAGTGAAGTTGATCACTATATTCTAGCGTCTTGATCTAAAAAGCGTGTCTAAGGCACCAAAACTACACAGAGAAACCTTGTCTCGAAAAACAAAACAAAACAAAACAAAAAGCTATGTCTAGCAGAATAGCCTAGATTTCCAAGGGTTCATTAAACCAGTAGTGTGGATATACTGAGCAATTGCAGTCTTTATTCCATTCCAAGAGTGACTTGGCTTGATGACTAGTATAATCATTAATTAGTATAATTATCATTTTCCTTTAGTGCTTTTGAGAATAAAAAGTATTGCTTGACATAAAAAAGGAGAAAAATATTGATACATCATATATATGAGATATGGGTTAGTAGCCAGAATTGTTATTTTATTTTTTTTACTTTTCATTACATTTTTACTTATTTGTGTGCATGTTTGTATGCATATGGGTATGCTCCTAACACAGTGTATATTTAGAGGTTAGAAGATAATTTATGGGAGTTATTCTTTCGTTTCATCATGTGGGTCCCAGGGATTGAACTCAGGTCATTAGACCTGTTGACAGGTGCCTTTACACACACTGAGCCATCTGGCTGTTCCTACTATTTTTAGATAGGGTTTCACTATGCAGCCAAGCTGGTCTTGCTATATAGACATTGCCCACCTCAAACTTGTAGTGATTTTCCTGCCGTGACCTCCCAAGTGCTGGCATTATAGGCATACATCAGTATTCTCAGCTAAGATTTCTAAAGTAACTCATCAGTTGATAAATGGTTGATTAACACAATTGAAAACTGGGTAAATGATTTTAATAGATATTTCTGTAAAGAAGATGTACTTACAACCAAAAAATAGTTGAAAAGATGCTTAATATTATTATTTTTTAGGCAAATGAAATCTAAACCACAGTGCTGCAACAATGTTCATGGTTTTGGGATTGACCTGACTGAGCATTGGGAGTGAAGACAGACACACATAGAGAACACTTGGGATAGTGTGAGCCATGCATTCTGATGGAGACACATCAGCAGCTGGGAAACTCGGTGTGTTTATATGTAGCTGATGGAGGAGATGCATTTATTATATACAGCTGAACAAGGAGGCGTGTTAACTATCTCCATAGGAGGTCTCTGTAGGGGAATAGTCTCAGGTTGCAGTCACCCAGGAGGAGGAAGCTTGGTTAATACTTTCTGCACATGCTGAAACGTCAGTGCTTATTAGTACTTGCTATTCACCTGAACCTGACTCCAGGAAGGCCTTGTCATTCTTGTGGGTCTGAGGCATTGGGGTCCATGACATGTCAACAATATCCACTGACTCAAGGCTTCATGCACTTGCTACACCACAAATCACTTCATAGCAATTCATATTTCTATTTTTTAATAAATGGGAAAATGTTGGCAAGGATGTGGAGAAATCAGAACACTTAGACATTACTAGTGGGACTATAATAAAATGGTATGGCAAATATGCAAGACAGTTGATTTGTCTAGTATACTGCTTTCAATTCTGTCTCTGTCTTTCTCTCTCTCTCTCGTTTTCTTTTATTTTTTGGCCTTTGAGATGGGGTCTCATATAGTCTTGTGTGACTTTGAACTCACTATACTGCCTCTGAACTCCTGGTCTTCCTGCATCTACCTCCCAGGTGCTGGAATTATAAGCACATGCCACCACACACAGCTTCACTTTTCTTGGGTTTCCCCAAGTTTTTAGTTTTCTTTTAAGTAGTTAACCTAGAGAATAATATTAATATCTTAACTATATAACACTAAGTTGCAATTAACACCAGCTCAGTTTCAGTAGTTACAGGACTCTTTGTCCTTTTCAGAATAGTCTCCCTGTTTATGCTGTACTTGTCATGAGTTCTATTTATATCTACTGTAGATCCATTCATATACATTTATGAATTTCATTTTTAAAATATCCAGGGAAAGAATGCATGAATAACAAAGCAAAGATATTGTAAAGGCTGGATTTAAAAAAAAAAACAACCAAAAAGTGACTATCAGAGTACTTTTTATATTTACAGAAAAAAATAGTGAAAGTGCATAGTAAAAACATATATGCAGTCTAATTATGAATACATAACCATGTTTCATTATAAGACCAATGATACAATAATTGTCAAGAAAGATTACATTACTATCTTAGTAGGGGTTTCTATTGCTATGGTAAAACACCATAACCGTAAGCAACTTAGGAAGAAATGAGTTAATTTCACCTTACAGCTTGTAGTCCATTACTGAAGGAATTCAGAGCAGGAACATGAGGTAGAAACTGATGCAGAGGCCATGAAGGGGTGGGTGCTGCTTACTGGCTTGCTCCTCATGACTTGCTCAGCCTGCTTTCTTATACTGACCAGGACCACCTGCCCAGGAGTGGCACCACCCACTGTGATCTAGGCATCAACACAGACCAGTGTAGTGGGGGCATTTTCTCAATTGCCATTCCCTCTCCCAAAATGACTCTGACTTGTGTTGAGTTGTCCTAAAATTAGGCAGCATAATTACCATCTTAGTTTGTGTAAGTATACTTTGTGATCAGTATGCAGTGATAAAATTGCTTAGTGTAGAATTTCGCAGAAGTTTTCCTGGTTGTTAAGCATTTGCGTGTTGTTAAGCAATATGTGGCTGGACTTCTCCCATTTGCCTAGTCTTTGCACACAGGTTCCCGTATTACTCAGACTTCGTAGTGTTGTAGTACATCTTTACCAATGCTTGGTGAATACAGTGCGAGTGCGTTATTAGTAACTCGAGTCTCTGGAATATTCGCTTTCTATTGTGCACTTCAATTTTTAGAAATTATGGGTTTCTCTGTGTAGTTTTGGTGCCTATCCTGGATCTCACTCTGTAGACCAGGCTGGCCTCGAACTCACAGAGATCCAGGAGGCTCTGCCTCCTGAGTGCTGGGATTAAAGGTGTGCGCCACCACTGCCTGGCTCAATCACTTTTAACTACATCTTCCAATAGCATAAAGTATACCTTGCTATGCAAATATCACCATTATTTTAAGAAGAATTGATCATCCTAAACTGAATCTCTATACTCATTATAAAAATAACCCCTATTAGTCTTTGCCGTTAGGTCCTGGAAGATACTCTTCTATTTTCTGTCTCTGCGAATTTCCTAGATATTTTATATAAGTATTACAATATCTGTGCTTTTGTGTATTGTGTCCACATACTATAATATTTTCAGCATTCATCCTTGTTACATGAATCACACTTGCTTTTCTTTCTCAAGGCTGAATAATATTACATTGTATGTATAGACCACATTTTATTTGTTCCTCCGTGAATGGACATTTTGGTGTCCAGTTTGTGCTTATCATGAAAAATACTGCTAAGGACATTGGTTATACAAATATATATTTTCACCTTTGTCGTTTTAGATGAATCTAGAAAGAGAATTTCTACATTATGTAATTCTGTGTTTAATTTAGGAAACATCTTGTTTTCATAGAAGCTGCACTATTATACGTTCCCATAAGTAATGCAGAAATATTTTAATTTCTCCATCTTCTCACCAACATTGATAATTTTATGTGGTGATATAAAATGATGATCCCTTAATGTGGTTTTAATTTGTATTTTCCTAATATTTAGTGATGCTGAGCAACTTTTCCTGTGATGATTAGTCATTTTCTTTGGAAAAATTCACAAGTACTTTATCCTTTTTACAATAGAGGTTTTATTGGGAACTTTTCATTATATAATCCTTGATATTTATCAGTCACCGTATTTTTGATTTGCAAGTATTTTTTCCTATTTTATGAGTTGCCCCTTCTCTATTGTAATAGTGTATTTGGAGGTACAAAAGTTTTGAATTTTGATGCAGTCTAATTTGTATATTTTTCTTATTGTTTCTGTGGTTTTAGTATCCAGGAAGCACTGCCAAATCCAATGCTGAGTACTTTTCCTTTGCGTTTTATTTACTTTATTTTAGTTCTGTGTCTTTGACTTATTTGTGTTCATTTTTGGTCTATGGTTAGGGTTGGAATTTCTTTTTCTGCGTGTGGCTATATAGTTTCTCCAGTATATTTTTTTGGTGAGTGAGTCTCTGTCTCTCTGTCTCTCTCTGTGTGTGTACATGTGTGCGTGCGTGCGTGCGTGCTTGCGTGCGTGTGTGTGTGTGTGTGTGTGTGTGTGTGTGTTGTGGGAAGAATTTGAGGCAGGGTCTGTTCTGGAGCTCTGGCTGGCCTCAGACATGCAGTCATCTTCCTGCCTCATCCTCCTGCATGTTTATGTTACAGGCATGCAGGTCCATGCTTTGTCCAATCCCATTTCTGAAAGATTGTTCTGCGGAATGACTTAGTCAGCAGACTCAAAGATCTGAGTTTGTAAAAATGCCAAGTGTTATGGCATTGTAATCCCAGCTCTGGAGAAACAGGAGGATCCCTGGAATTCATTGACTCTCCACTGTCTTGCCTGCTTGATGAACTCCAGGCCACTGAGACACTGTCTCAAAGGAGGTAGATGGTGTTCCTGAGGATATCATCCAATGGCCACCTCTGACCTCCACACACACACATACACATACACTCATGTCCATGAGCACCTGCACAGACGTATACACTGCATTAAAAAAGACTGTCTTTGCCATATTAAATTATCTTGAAATTTGTATTAGTTAGCTTTTTATTATTGTGACCAAAGTACCTGACATAAACAACTTAGGGAGGATTATTTTGCTCACAGTTTTAGATAATTCGGTCTACTACATCAGGAAAGGTACGGAGGAGTAGTTCACATGGTGGAGAGGGTGCAGAGCAACAGAAATGGTGATAATGTAAAGGTCATTTTCTCTTTTTTTCTCCTTTATGTATATCTTAATGTAACAAAATGTTTGTTGATATCTTAATATAGGTTTCTAATCACTGAGCACAGAAGGACTTTCCATTAATTTATAGCTCTAATTTTCTTCAGCAATATTTTCTAGTTTTCAGTATATAAAAGTCTTTGGCCTCTTTAAGTATATTTGTGAAGATTCTAATCTTTCAATGATGTTGTAATTTAAATTTTTAGCAGAAGGCTTATATATGGACATGACACATTTTTAAAGTTATATTTATTTATTGTGTGTATATGTGTGTATTTGATGTGTGTGAATACAGGTGTGCATGTGCCATGATACATGTGGAGGTCAGAAGACACTTTTCAACAATTGCTTCTCAACTT
This sequence comes from Peromyscus californicus insignis, assembly GCF_007827085.1. Lineage (NCBI taxonomy): Eukaryota > Metazoa > Chordata > Mammalia > Rodentia > Cricetidae > Peromyscus > Peromyscus californicus. The sequence goes on from NW_026294391.1 coordinate 85,314,613, forward strand.
GCACCTTGTTGAAGCAGGCTCTTTTGTTTATGCTGCTGTCCTGTATACTCCAAGTCAGCTAGCCTGTAAGCTTCCAGGCACTTCTCTCTCACTTCCCATCTGGCTTTGGGATCACAGGTGCGTGCCACCACTTCCGGCCTTTTACACTTTTTATATGGGTACTGGGGCTTGAGCAGCTAGTGCTTCTGTCTACTGAGCCATCTTTCCAACCCCACAACACATTTTGTATGCTGAAAATGTGTTGATATTGTTAATTAATATTAACTGGTTTTCTGTAAAATCCTGAGGTTATTTCTTTTACATATAATTAGGCCATTTGCAAAGAGATCATTTTATTTATTCCATTCTAACTTATATGGCTCTTATTTTTCTTGTTTAATTGCTGTATCAGTGACTTGAAATAACATGTTGAATAGAAGTGGGAGAAGTAGACATCCTTGCCTTATTCTTGATTTAAGGGAAAACTTTCAGACTTTGATCATGTTAATGAGTTTGCTGTAGGCTTTATAATGTTGAAGAGGTTTCATTTTTTTTTTCTGAGACAAGGTTTCTCTATATAACAGTCCTGGCATCCTGGCTGTCCTAGAACTCACTCTGTAGAGCAGGCTGGTCTGGAACTCACAGAGATCTGCCTGCCTCTTCCTGCCGAGTGCTGAGATTAAAGGTATGCGCCACCACCACCCAGCGAAGAAGTTTTACTTTATTCCTAGTTTGTTTTTCTCTTTAAGAAAGTGTGCTGACAAAGAACTACAGGCAACAGAGGAAAGCTGGAAGCAGGAGAGGTGCTCTTCCTCAGGGAACAGCACACCAGTTGGTTGTCGTCAGGCCTGAAACATACACACGAGCCACAGTATAAAGACTGAACAGGTTATATTTAGGAATATATATGTGTATGTGTACATATATATGCATGCAGTAACAATTAGTGAAAAAGAGGCTATGAATTTGAAGGAGAGCAGAGAGTGGTATTTGGGAGTGTTTGGAGGGAGGAAAGGAAAGGGAAGGAGAAATGTAAGTATATTATAATCTCAAAAATAAAAAATATATATATATATATATTTTTTTTTTCCTGAGACAGGGTTTCTCTGTGTAGCTCTGGCTGTCCTGGAACTCACTCTGTACACCAGGCTGGCCTCGAACTCAGAAATCTGCCTGCCTTTGCCTCCTGAGTGGTGGGATTAAAGGTGTGAGCCACTGCTGCCTGGATGTATATTGTATTTTCATAGATTGTTATTTCTACATAAGAGGATAAGTGTGTGCCATCATTTTTTAATAGGACATGTTACATTGATTTTTTGTTTTTAATCACCTTTATACTTGTGGGATAAAATTCATTTGGCCATAGAGCATTGTTCTTTAAATAGGCTAATGAATGTTATCTGCTAGTGTTTGGTTGATGAATTTTGCATTAGCATTCACAGGAGATAGTTTTTTCTTCTGTGGTACCTTGTCTGAATTAGTAGTAGCCTTATGAAATGAGGCAGTATTCTCCACCTATTTTCTTTACAATTTTGTGGAGGACGATTATTAATATTTAATATAAATATCAGCAGTTTACCCTTCAAATATTTAGTATAGCTTACCAATAAGGCCATTTGGTTCATTGTTCTTTTTCTTGCTTTTTTTAGTGTGTGTGTGGGGGGAATACAGAGTTTCTACATATCCCTGACTGTCCTTGAACTCGTCACTATGTAGACCAGGCTGGCCTTGAACTCACAGAGATCCACTCACCTCTGCCTCCAAGTGCTGGGGTTAAAGGCGTGCACTACCACGTCCAGCCTTCATTATTTTTCTTTTTTGAGTTTGTGGTTAATGATTTAATAACCTTACTAGGTATAGGTCTATGCTGCTTTTCTATTACTTCATTATTCAGTCTTCATAAGTTGTGTTTCTAAAATGTGTATTTCATCTGGGTTGTCTAATTTGTTGGCATTCAGTTGCACACAGTACTCATAGTTTTTATTTCTGTGAAAGTGGTAATTGTCAGGTCCAAAAGAAATGGCTACCTGTGGTGCCTATTAGCATACCAAAATGCATGCTGGCCTCCAGACCCACTTTGTACCTGTGGCTCTCAGCTCTTCTCACCCCACCCCCTACCCCAAACTTCTCCAGTTCATGGGCTTTCCTTCCCAGCTTCTCACTCCTATATAACCTGCCATTTCAGCCATGTGCTCTCTTGGTCCTCTCTCTCCTCTCATGGCCTGGCCTAATCCCTGCTCTGGATCCTTCCAGATACCTCTGACTGTCCTCTCCCTCGTAGCTACAATATAAACCTTCCCCTCAACCATACCTTAGAGTGGTTATGTCCTCACTTTATCTAGTAATGTTTCTAACTTGATTCATGACTGTTAAATTTAGTCTTTTTGTTGGTTTGTTTTAGTCAATCCAGCTAAAGATTTGTCTTTTTCCCAGGGCTTTTCATTCAGTGTCACTGAATTATTTATTTCAATAATTTTTTATTGTTTGACACCCCATTCACCTCTCTCCTTCCTCCTCCCTCTTCAGCTGAAACTTTCCTTCCTTCTGTCAAATCCCCTTCCTGCTTTCTTGTCTTATTTTTCTCAGTGTTTTAGCACCACAACACTCCCCAACTTCTATGAAGCCAGTATCACTCTAGTACCAAACCAGGTAGACACGGCAAAAAAGAAAGCTATAGGCCAGTAACTCTGAAGAACATAGATTTTAAAATGCTCAATAAAATACATGCAAACAGAACACAGACATACAGCAAAAAGATTATTGCCTTTCTATGTGAAGTAAAAATTCCAAGATAGTTTTGATGTATTTATGTGTAGGTTCTGTCTGAGTGTATGCACATATATGTGAGTGCAGCAGTCAGAAGAGAGCACTGGGTGTCCTCCTTATCATGCTCTGTTTTTTCCTTTGAGGTGGGATCTAACCCTTAAACTTGGGCCAACAAGCCCCAACAATCCTCATGTCCTTACGGTGCTCAGAGTAGGAGTCCATGTGTTCATGGGGATATCTGGCTTATTATGTGGATGCTGGGGTCTAAATTCTGGTCCTCATGATTGCAGAACAAGCACTCTACTCACCAGTCCCTAAAGTAGATTCCTATATACAACATGGTCCCATCTTCATTTGTTTTCATTCACCCTGAATGTATCTAGCTTTTAATTAGAGTGTTCAGAAAATTCACATTTCAAATGAATATTGGGGTCTGGAGAAATGGCTCAGTAGTTAAGATCAGGTCCTGCTTCTTTCAGAGGACTTGAGTTTGGTTTGCAGCATCCACATCCGGTGGCTCACAGTCACCTATGACTCCAGCTCTAGGGAATCCGAAACATTCTTCTAGCCTCTGGGCACTTGCACTCATGTGCACATACCCACACAGAGACATGAACACAAGTACACACAATTCCAATTTTAAAATACTTAGATTGAGCATTGAGGTGTTTACATTAGTACTTACCTCATTGGTTACTGCTTTATGGATGCTCCCATGTTCTTAGTTTCATGTTTTTGTCTTCTTTTGTGCCTTATCTGTTTTTAATCTAGTATTTACAAAATTATCCCCTTTACTTATTAGCATATGTTATTCTTTTCTGTAATTTTTTCTGGTTATTCTAGAACTTGTCATACATGTTACCAAATATTTTGCATCGCATTTCAATTGATACCGTACTCCTTATGAAGCGATACTTCACATGCTTTATGACCGAGTGTTCAAGTTGTCTCTCCTATCCATTATAACACTGTTTTCATTCATATCAAATATTCCTGAGCAATAATATGGAATGCATTCCTTTTCTATTGTTATTTTGGACAAACTTATTATTTAGACTGTTAAAAATAAAATATATTAAAATTTAATTTACCCATTCTTCAATATCCTCATTTTCTCATATAGACGTACATTTCTAACTTATGCAATTTTCCTTTTTTTCTGAAGAACTTGTTTTAACATTTTTTTGCAAGACAAGCTTACCAGCATCAAATTCTTTCATTTTTTTTCTGAAAAAGTATCTCACATTTACACAAGAAACATTGTTTTGTTGGATACAAGATTTCAGGTTGCATTCGATGTGTTCGATTTCTTCAATGTTTTATATATTTTACTATACTTGCTTCGTGACTAGTTTCCAAACCCAAATCCAGGTACTTCTTATTTTTGTTCCTATACGTCCTTGTTCATTTACATATTCCTCACTACCATAAAAGTCCCCTGAACTGTGCATATTCACCCTTTGTCCTTTGTGAGGGGCTGATGACTCACGGGGTAAAGTGCTTGCATGAGGACCTGAGTCCAGATCTCCAGAATCCTTGTCATTCCAGACATGGAAGTGTATGTCTGTAGTCCCAGAAGGAACTCCTACAGCAAGAGGGAAAGCAGAGCCAGGAGAGTCCCTGGGAGCTTGCTAACTAGCTAGCCGGGTGTATGCAGTAGGAAAGAAGAAGAACTTCTGTCTTGAATAAGATAGAAGGGAGAAACTGACACTGGTGGTTGTCCTCTGACTTCCACATACATGCCCAATGCATGCCTGTACACACACACACACACACACACACACACACACACACACACACACATACACATACACACATACATACACGCACACCCACACATGCGCACATACACATACACACACACACACACACACACACACACACACACACACACACACACACAGAGGTAGACAGACAGACACAGAGACACAGGAGAGAGAGAGACAGACACAGAGGGGTTGGGGAAGGAGGAAGGAGGAGTGAGGGAGGAGAGATAACTAGGCTTGATGATGATATAAAGAAAGGGAACCTTACACATGGTTGTTGTAAATGAATACAACACTTACAGAAAATGGTACAGAAATCACTTGAAAGGTAGAATACAATCTAACAACCCACATACAGGTTGGGTGACAGATTCCTGGGGAGATGTGAACAAATGGGAACTGACAACAGACCAAAGTAAGGATACCAACAAAGTCCATCTTGGTGAGCCAATGTGTTTATTGGGGTTACTTTCAAGAATGTGGGTGAGGGGTTACTTACAGAAGCAGAAATGACCGAAAGACAGCTGTGTCACCAAAGCCCACCCAACATAACAGCTTACATAACATAGAAACCTGGAGTACAGTACATAGCCCGCCAGCAGCACAAGAAGTTGAAGCGTGTTCTTTCCGGGCAGCTCAGGTAGTCTGAGCCTCTTCCAAGCCGCCTGGCTGTTCTTTGATTCTTCCAAGAAGCGTGGCTGGTCTGCTTCTTCCAGGCAGCTCGACTTCTCTCTGTCTCTTTTAAGTGACTTGTCTGGTCTGAGAGTGTCTCTCAGCAGTCCTTACAGCTTGTACATGCTTGGGAATGGGGCCAAGAGCTAGTGGATCTGGTCAGTATCAGAGACTTCCTAAGTCCTTTGAATTGTTTTTTTTCCTGTGCTCTAGGAGCTTCCCTGCAGGATGGGATGATTCACATACCCACCTTAGAACATCCAGTTGTTTCACCTCTGTGGTGGGTATTCCTTCCACCTGTGACCTTGGGGTGCCAGCTCCTAGGGCATGGCCTCTTGGCTAGCTTACGATCTAAGGATCATGTACTCAGGCCTTTTCTCTCACGCTCTTGGATGGTGAAGACCGGGCCAGGTGGCATGAAACAGCGTGGAACTGGTTCTCAGCCTTCCAGGAACTCTGTGACTGAAATTGCCATATCCTGTATCAGTGAGTTGATACCCCATATAATCTCTTAATAAATAGATTCATTAGCGGTAATCTGTGGATTTCCAGTGGTGGTACTTGATGGTGGGATTTTGTTGTAGAGGGTTGGAGAGATGTCACAGCAGTTAAGAGCACTGTCTGCTCTTCCAGAGGTCCTGCGTTCAATTCCCAGCAACCACATGGTAGCTCACAACCATCTGTAATGGGATCTGATTCCCTCTTCTGGTGTGCATGAAGACAGGTCACTCATATACATAAAATAAATAATTTTTTTTAAATGGAGAGAAACCCTATCAATGTAAGCAATGTAGTAAATGGTTTAGTTCTTCCACTTCACTTCAAGTACAGGAAAGAACTCATAACATCTCACGAGAGAGAGAAGGCCCCTATACGTGCTCCTCAGGTCTTAAGCTATCCAAGAGGCCATGTCCTAGGGGCTGGTACTGCAAGATCATAGGTGGAATGAATACCCATTACACACCTCCTTAAAATCCTGTATCTTAAGATGGACAGTTTAATCTCAGAGGAATTGCTACACAATAATATCCAAAGGAAATGAAATGAGTATGCTAAAAAGATATCTGCACTTTGATACTTACCTCAACACTGTGTGCAACGGCCTTGGGATTTAGAACCAAATGTAGTCTAATAACTCATCAATGAACAAAGAATATGCTATTCACCATTTTCTGAGGAAAGAATCCTTCCATTTGAGACAACATGGATGAAACTGGAGGATAGTATGGATGAGCCTGGAGTAGATAAGCAGGTGAAGGAAGATGGATAATGTATGCTTACCCTTAAATGTATAATATAATAAAGCTGAACTCACAGAAGGAGTTGAATGATGATTACAAGTGCTTGGTCAAAGGTTCTAAATATATGGACAGGAGAAATAAGGTCAAGGGTTCAGTTGGTCCTCATGGTAACATAGCTAATAACAATATATTGTATACTTGAAAAAATGCTAAAAGAATGAAATGTAAGCCTAATTCTAATCAGAACAAGACAAATTTTACAGATTAACTGAATTTAACCATTCTACAATGTATACATACCTCAAAGGAAAATATTGTATATGATAAATAAATTAGAATTTTTTGTCAATGAAATAAAGAAGCCAGACCTGTTCATATACACTCCATTCCCAGCACTTGTGAGACTGAGGTATGAGGACCATCAGTTTGAATCCAGACCAATTGCACAGTGAGATACTATCTAAAAAATTAAAAAAACAAAAAAGCCCCAAACTAAATCCCAACATTTGCATCAAATGTGAATTGAAAATAAACTGAACTTATAATCAATGAAAATATCTTGCTCTCTTTTTGTCCCTTCCATTTAAATTGAAATACATACAAATACTTCAAGAAAAGTAGGCAGATTGCTCTAAACCAATTTAAACTTAAAAAAGAAAGCATCAGCATAGGCATGGGCTGTTCCCCCCATGAAGGACTGAGCACAGGAGGCTAGCTGGGGGCAGACTGGAGTGAGTGCATGTTGAACACTGATCACTCTGAAGATCCTCATCATTGGCAAGAGTGGAGTGGGCAAGTCCAGACTGGTATTGAAATTCACAAATGATACTTTTGATCCAGAACCTGTAGCAACACTAGGTGTTGACTTTAAAGTGAAAAGCAATTTCAGTAGATGGAAATGAGGCTAAACTTACAATAAGGGAAATTGCTGGCCATGAGAGGTCTAGAAGATTAACTCCCAGCTATTATAGTGGTACATAAAGTGTTATGTTAGTTTATGATGTCACAAGAAGAGACACCTTCATTAAACTAGATAGTTGGTTAAGTAAAATGGAAACATACCATACATGAAATGATATAGTTAACATAGTGGTTGGGGATAAAATTGATAAAGCAAATCTTGAAGTTGATAGAAATGAAGGCCTGAAATCTACATGAAAGCATTCCAAGTTATTTATAAAGGAAAGACTAAAAACCTGTGACTCTTCAATACATCATTGAGGAACTTGTTGAAAAGATCCCTCAGACACCTGGGCTATGGAGAAGTCAGGAGCAGAACAAAGAAATCCAGCTGACACCCAAGGAAGAGAACCATGGAAGAGGAACCTGTGGTATTACTCTTCTGTGTTATAAACTGGGAATTCCATCTCTTGCATGTTTAATCAGATACTGCCATTTCTTAACTGCTTCTTAGAGGCCTTGAAGTTTGCACATAATTATTTTCGTCATAGCAATGAGTATTTTCAAGAAAACCCATTCAAAAGCTTTCCCACATGAAGTGATATGGTAAGCATGTGCAGTCTTCCATCTGTAGATCGTTTTAAAACATAATCCTTTATTGATTCTTTGGGAATTTCACCCAAATCCCGCTCACTTCCCAGTCCCTCACCCCTGCAGCATGCCCCTCAATTAAAAACAAAACAAAACAAACAACAAAAACCCCACCTTGCTCCTCCATCTTTCCAACCCCTCTTTATTCATCCTAGTGGCATAAGGAACTACTGTGTGTCACACAGCATAGCATACCCTTTTGTCCAGTCATCCCCACCTACAAATGTTCATTTCAATGAGTCATTGGTCTGGTTCACGGTCTCTGGTTTCTGGTACACTATCATCACTGGACCCTCACCAAAACTTCTCTTGGAATTCCTGCTGATGCCCTGAGTCATGGAGAGCCTGTGGTTATTGTTCTGCAGGACCAGTCCCTTCACGCACTCCAGCAGGTCGTAGATGGGTTAGATGTTATGGTGGGCCAACCCAAGGCCCAGAATATGTGTCTAGGTGGTAGCTGAGCTGCTCAGTCCAGACCACTGGGGCTGCCCCCCTCAGGTAAGGGGCAGAGCCTGCTCTCCTAGGCCCATGCCATTGGGACCAGCTCTCCCACGCCAGTGGTGAGGGTGGGGGCCATCTCTTCTGAGTGCTGAAGTCAGCTCTCCCAGGGAGGGGGGCAGCACTCCTGCTGCGGTGTCCAGCGAGGGGCAGGGCCAGCTATCCCAGGGCCAGCGAGAGGCAGAGCTGGCTCGGCAGGGCTCTCAGATTTCAACACACATGGTTCCTATGACCTCCTGTGGTAACATGGGCCATGGACATCATCACAGACCCCAGCTGCAACAGGAACACGGACCCATACATGCCCTCAGCAGCAGCTGGGTCCCGGACATCACCATGGCCCCTGTGGCAGCACAGGCCACTCAGATCAGTATGGCCCTATTGGCAGCAAGGCCCTCAGACACCAACATGATCTCAGGTGACTGTCCAGACACTAGGCTTCTGCACAGCCCTCGGTGGCAAGGAGCTATAGATATCAACCCAGACCCTGGCTGCTGCTGGGCCATGGGCTCAGACATGGCCCATGACAGCAGCCTGGGCCCAGACAACACCATGGCCCCAGGTGGCAGTGTAGGCCACTCAGATTGGCATGGCCGCCCAAGGCAGAGTGGCCCTCGGGTGCCAACCTGGCTACAGGTTGTGGCCTAGACCCCAGGCATCTGTATGGCCTTTGGTGGTATCAGGAGACATGCATATCAACCCCGACCCTGGCTGTGGTAGGACCACAAACCCAGACATGGTCCTCATCAGCAGCCTGGGCTTAGATAGCATCTTTGCCCCAGGTGGCATTGCAGGCCATTCAGATCATACCATGGCTCCAGTGGCAGTGTGGCCCTCAGATACCAACATGGCTCCAAATAATGGCCCAGACCCTGGGCATTTGCATGGCTTTCAGTGGTATCAGGAGCCATGGATATCAACTCAGACCCTGGCTGTGTGGGGCCACGAACCCAGACATGGTCCTATACCACAGCCTGACTTGGATGTCACCATGGCACTGGGTGGTAGCACTGGCCATCCAGATTAGCATGGCCCCAGTGGCAGCATGAACCTCAGACACCAACATGGACTCAGGTGTCTGACCAAACCCTGGTCATCCACACAACCTTCGGTGGTTACTGAAGCCATGGACATAAACACAGAACCTGGCTGCTGCAGGGCCATAGGCCCAGACATGCCAGCCCTGGAGGTCATCATGCCCCCACTCCCACCCCTGTAGCAACACAGGCCACTCAGATCAACATGGTCCCAGTGGCAACATGGCCCTTGGACACCAAAGTGGCCCCAGGTGGCAGCCCAGATCTTGGGGCATCCCTGTGGCCTTGGTGGCAACATGGGACATGGATGTCAATATAGACCCAGGCTGTCGGAGACCCAGATATGGCCATAGGCGGCAGCCCAGGCCCAGATGTCACCCTGGTCCCAGGTGGCAAGCAGGCCACCAACATCAGCCCATTCCTCACTGCCCTAGCTTTCTCAGAACTGCCTCTTACCATAGCTCATGAACCATTCTGCCTCTTTCTCCCCCATTTCTCCACCATATACTTGCTCATCATAATGGCCCCAGTCGGCCTGTGGATGCTTCAGGTAGGCTGGACCGTTAGGACAAAACTGCCCTATTGGTGAAATTATTAAGGCAACTCCATGTAGTTAAAAGGGAGGTTTATTTTGTGGGGTAACTTACAAGTGAAGGGATAGGTAACAGGGACTGGGAAAGGTGTAGCACAGTCCGGCTGTGTTCTCTGGAGAACTCTGCTCAGTCTACCTCCAGGGTCCAGGGTCCAGGAACCAAGAGAGCTCCCCATCCAGATGTTGGGTCTTCAGGGGTCCTCTCTCGGCTCCGCCTTGTAGGCGTGACAGTTACCAAAGCCTCAAAGGGGGTGGTATTTCCAGTTCAAAGCTGGAATGACTACCCACTACATCTCCCCCTTTTGTCTAATAAGAAGGTTCTAACCGAATACAAGACTATATACAATAGGAATGATTATCAAATATTGTCCAGGAGTAATGAGGGATAATGACCTAGATAAGATGGAACTACAACCAATGCGAACAATATCAAACAAGAGACACATACTAAAATCCAGAGAAGTCTGGAGCATAGGTAAATGACATGTTACAAAGATCATTCCAAAAGGTGTCCTATCCTAAAGAACCTGAATCTAATACTTAATATGTTCTATCTACTAAGTTGTAACTATAACTGCTAGTCTTCAATCCCATCAAAGACCTGAGAAGGAATATAATGATACCTGAGAAATGGAAGATGGATGCAAGCAACTTTCAGGAGTCTTGCAAGAGTAGACAGAGACAGCTGGCAGCCTGGACAGTCACCTAATGTTTCTCAGCATTGTTGGTGCATTCAAATTGGCTACAGGCCTAGAGTATCTGATAGACCATTTTCAGAAGCAGAAATTCTGAGAGATCATCTTACCCTGTCTTGGCAGAGTTTAGAAGTCACTTTTCCTTGTGTCCCGCTCGTCCAGGAGTTAACCAGAGCTTTACTCCTGTGATGCACACATTGGATTCATGATCCATGATGTGGAAGATTAGTTACTTGTCACCTAACAGAATGGCAATAAGGCTTTCTCCCTCATTTGGGTTTCAGAAGAGCATGAATGGTGCATTGTAATACTTCTACTTAAAACCAACATCTTTTTTTCCCACAAATATTGGTAGTGTTTGTCTAGGTGCCTCAACTGTAGCTTGTGCAATATTTATGACTATGCATAGCTTATGGCTTCTGTAAACAGCTACTTGATACTAAAGAGACTGTGTCTGTGTATTAAAGATGAGGGAGAAAAACACTAAATGACAATTTGAGAAAAGCATATTGCTTCTAGATTCTGATGTGGGAAAATGCTATTCAGATGATCATTTACTGTAACAAGTATCTAATATATCTTAGTCACTGTTCTATTGCTGTGAAGAGACAGCATGACAACAGCAACTCTTATAAAATAAAGCATTTGATTAGGGCTTGCTTATAGTTTCAGAGGGTTAGTCCATTGTCATCATGGCAGGGAGCATGGCAGCATGCAGGCAAACATGTAGGAGGAGAAGCTGAGAGTTCTACATCTGGATCCACAGGTGACAGGAAGAGTGAATGGCACTAGACCTGGCTTGGGCTTCTGAAACTTCAAAGCCCACCCCCAGTGACACACTTCCTCCAACAAGACCACACCCACTCCACACTCACTCAAACTCCTAATCCCTCTTAAGTAGCATCACTCCATAATGACCAAGCATTCAAATATATGAGCCTATGGAGGCCATTCCTATTCAAACTACCACATTCCATCCCTGGCCCCCAGTAGGCTTGTAGCCATATCATAATGCAAATATCCACTCAGTCCAACTCCAAAAGTTCCCATAGTCTATAACAGTCTCAACACTGTTTAAAAGTCCAAAGTTCAAACTTTCTGATATTCATGGGAATCTCTTAGCTGTAACCCCCTGTAAAATCAAAATGAAAAAGCAGATCACATACTTCCAACATACAATGTCACAGAATATACATTACCATTCCAAAGGGGAAGCAAGGGAGCATAGTGAGGAAATACTGGACCAATGTAAGACCCAAACCCAGCAGGGCAAACTAAACTCTGCATCTCCATGTCTGATGTCAAAACACTCTTCAAATCTCCAACTCCTTTTTGCTTTGTTGACTGCAATACACTTCTCTCTTGGGCTGGTTCCACACCCTGTTAGCAGCTCTCCTTGACAGGTATCCCATGACTCTGGCATCTTGTCTCCAACATCTTGGTGTCTCCAACAAAATCCAGGCTTCATTTTCACAGCCTCATGCAATGGCTTCTCTGGACCTCCATGCAGGGACACCCCTGATGTATCCCTGGGAATCCAGCTCTTTTCTGAAGGGAAATGGAGTGGATCTGGAGAAAAGGGGTGGATGGGGAACTGGGAGGAGTGGAGGGAGAGGAGGCTGCAGCTGGGATGTAATATATGAGGTAAGAATAAATTAATAAATGGTAATAACTGATATGGAGAAAAATGCCATAATGTACAAGGCTAGGGAGTGTTAGAATGTAGGAATATTATTTTAGATGGGATTGTCAGAGAAATTCTCTTGAAATAAAAAAAGAATGAAATGAAATGAAGGAGTGAGGCATGACTCTATGTTGTAGAGTATTCTAAGCCTGAGAAAGAACAAATGAACTTCTTGGGTTGCTTCTAAAAACAGTAACATGACTGGTGTGGCTAAAATAGAGACATCAGTGGCTGGTGAATGGTAGAGATGACTACTTAGCATGTACAACACTTTGGATTTAGTCCCCAGCACTATAGGAAAAAAAAATGAAGAAAGCAAAGAAACAGTGAACAGAGTTATTTTAGTGTGTGAGACAGAGCCAAACCATGTGAGATACAGATTCACTGTGAAAAGGAGTTCGGATTTTATTCTGAGTCTTGTTGAAAACCATTAGAAGTGTTTGACAAATGGATCACTGTAATCTGGCGTACATTTTTTAAAGGATGAATGATTCTTGCTACTATGTGGACAAAAACTGTACTTTAGGGAAACATGAATGGAAATTCAGGTAATTAGTTGTAATTATAACACAACAATTCTCCACACATTGATGATATTGGTTTTGGATGAGGAGTTGGTTGTGGATAATGGTGGTAGTGGGCAATTTTCAGATATATTTTGAAGGTAAAGCAAATGGCTTTTATAAGTGGGTTGAACATAAAGTAGAAAGTGGAATCAATAATTCAGATGCCGAGTGGCTCTGAATAAAGAACTCTTAGTGAGATGGGTGGAGACTGGCAGGAACAGATGTTGGAAAGAAGATCAGGAGCTCAGTTCAGAACATACTGAGTTAGAGATGCCTTTTAGCTGTCTACATGTAGATTGAAAGTGAGCAGTTGGACATGTGCTTCTCAGATTTTTGAGTGAGATCCAAACTAGACATAGAAATTTAGGAAGCACCAAAATAGAGATGATGTATTTAAAGTTGTAAGAATGGATGTGACTAAGGAATATAAATACTGTTGAGCACTAGGGGAACACATTCAAAGAATGAACTTTGGGACATTTCAGTGTTGAAGTACACAAGATGTGAATGAACTTGTAAAGCCACAGAAAGCGAAGAAGCTTGTCTGGTCAGCTGTAGCCAGTAAGGTAGAAATGTATGAGAAATCCTTGCTCTCTTAGAAATGAAATGAAGGTATTTCAAAGGTGTAATGTCAGTGATATTCAACACCGGTGATTAGTAAAGTGGCCAAATAGTTTCTGAGGACAATCCTACTTTATGTTGGTTTCACAAGAGGTGATTAACAACACACTTTTTACTCTCAGTAGAGTCATTATTCAGATGGTAAATTATATGACCCCTATAGTGATAGGTCCGAAAACCTTTTCACTTTCACAACATAAAAACCATCGGCAGTCGAGATGAAAAAATTGCAGTGGAACAGTGAAACTTCATTGGATGTTGGAGAGTAAAGAGTGGAGTGGTTCCAAAAGGAAGAAGATCATGTCAGTGTGTTCATTACAGACACCTACGCTAGGGTATTTGCAGCAAAAGACGAGGAATGGGACAGTAGCCATGGAATGATAGGGGTATAGGGGAATTTTATCTTCAAAATGAGAGACAGTATAGCATATTTAAATGCTGATGGGACTGTTTTGGTAGAGAGGAGTCTGTTTCAAAATTATTTTAAAGACAAGTCTTATATTCATAGCAGAAGTAAGTGGAAAGAATGGCAATATCCATATATCTTGTATCTCTGTGCATATTCTTCCCCAGCTGCCAACAACAGTTGTGCAAGTGTGCATTTGTTACAACTGATCAATCTAGGTTGACACAGTATCATCACCCAAACTCTGCTTTTTACATCAGGACTCACTCATGATTTTATATGGTGTGTGCATTTGGACAGATATATAATATAGTGACATGTGTCTGCCATCATAATATCATACAGAATACTTCACTGCTCTATCTAAAATACGTCTGTTCATCTTTCTCTAACTCAACCCCTGGAACCATTTAATATTTGTATTGTTTTGTTTTGAGACAAGTCCTAACTATGTAGACATGACTAGCATGGAATTTGCTTTGTAGACCAGGCTGGCCTAGAATTTTGAGTGATCCTCCTGCTCCTGCTGGTATTACAGACATACATTACCATGCCTTGAAAAATAGTTTCTTTTCTTGAAGTGTTGGAGCTAGAACTGAAGACTTCTTGTACGCCAGGCAAGCATTCTACTGACTGAGGTACACCTCCAACCCTAAGCACTAACTTCTTTTTTCTGTCTCCATAGTTTTACCATTTCCAGATGTCATATAATTGGATTCAAATAGCATGTTGTCTGAGAGAGAGAGAGAGAGAGAGAGAGAGAGAGAGAGAGAGAGAGAGCCTTCCTATGGCTGGTATGTGAATGTCTTGGTGTTCTACTTGCTGTGAAGAGACACCATGGCCATGGCAACTTTTATAAAGGAAAACATTTAACTGGGGCTGGCTTACAGTTTCTGAGGTTTAGTCCATTATCATCATGCCAGAGAGCATGGCAGCACACAGGCAAACATGGTGCTGGAGAGTAGCTGAGAGTTCTACATCTGGATCCACTGGCAGCAGGAAGAGACACACAGTGACACACTTCCTCCAACAAGGACACACCTACCCCCACAAGGCCACACTTCCTAATCCTTTGAAACAGTGCCACTCCCTAAGCATTCAAATATATGAGCCTATAGGGGCTATTCTTATTCAGTGAAGATTAGAACACAATTTGTCATAGTTTGTTCTTTCCCTCTACCATGTGGATTTCATGTACTGAACCCAAGTCCTTAACCCCAAGGGCAAGTGTCTTTACTTGCTGATATTTTGCTGGTCTACATGTTGTCTTTTAACATTGACTTATTTCAAGACAAATACTGAATATTTTTGCTACTGTGTAGATTCCAGATTTAAATTTATTTGTATGTGTATATGTTTGGAGAGGTTATGTGTGTAGGACAAGAAATTAGAAAGGTGAACATGAGAAAAATGGAAGGTTTTGGGAGAATTAAGAGGAGGGTAATATAATATATGTGACATGAAAATGGAAAGGGTAGTACTAGATCCAGTCTGTAGAATATGAGTGGAAATGATATGAGCATTTCGTAACCAAGGATTTTAAGAAAGAGAATTACTTCTATTTTCCTGCCTTTTCCCATTTTTCTGCCTGAATGCAGGCCATGATGAGGTCTTCTCATGAAGAAGCAGAAGGTCATGGTTAGGTAATAAGAAATACCAAAAAGAAAAAACCCATAAAAAACAAAATGGTAATATGGACTTCTCACACTTTATATTTTGAGAAGTAATTTGGCATTCCATTCATTTATATCACTTTCTTTAATTGTGTACATTTAGAATTTCTTATCCATACAAATCTTGTTCACTCACCTCCTCAGTTCCTTTGATTGTAAACTTTTCAAGGAGTATTTCCCATGTTCAGAATTTCAGTGGTTTTGCCATGAGTCTTGCAGCTGCTGCTGCTGCCATTCTGAGCTTTCTTTCCAGGCACTTAAGTGCCTCCATCTGTTCCGTTGCATTTTCCCAAACAACACGCCTCTACAGAGCCTAGATGATGTCAAAACTAAGTAATAGTCCAAACGTGAAGCCATGTTGGAGGATAGAATGTTTTCCTTTGTTTGGAATACACTTTATCCTTATGTCAATAACACAGTAACGTGCTTTTGAGTTTATTTGGAACTCAGTGTTTCTGAGATCACTTAGAAACATGCCTGTGTTGTGACAAATGTATAGTTGAGGACTTGTGCTGGAAACAGGACAAAGAAGATTCCTAATCCCAGTGCTGCCATTAGAACAGCTGTGCTTCCTGGAGAGAAAGCATTATTCATGGACTACGGACATTGTTCCTAGCTCTGTTTTCCCAACTCACACCAGTTTCCTTCTTATTCTCCTTCTCTGTCTTCCTGTTATTTTGAGATCGAAAAATCATACTGTGTAACCCTGGCTGGTCTGGTATTTAGTATGCAGATCACGCTGGCCTTGAACATTGAACTTGTGGTGATCCTACTGTCTCTGCCCTCTACCCCAGGTGCTGGGATTACAGGTATGTACATAACTTGATTTGACATAGCCTGATATATATATATATATATATAGATAGATAGATAGATAGATAGATAGATAGATAGATAGATAGATATATATATAGATATAACCTGAAAATATTCTTAGATGTGGCCTCTCCCAGTTCTGTAAATGCCCCTTCTCAAGTTGTAGAAACAGACCAATATACTGCCCAGAGCATCTCTCTCCTGCACTAGAAGTACATATTCTTTGGGCATATTTCACCCACCTTTATTTACTTTGTCTTGACTGGAGAGATTCAATTTCCTGTGTATAGCATGTTAGCTTTTTATCACTATAAGAAAGTACCTATGGTAATCAAAATATAAAGAGGCAACTTTTTTCTGGCTCAGGGTTTTGGAGGTTTTAGTCCATGACCAAGTGACTGTAGCAAAGTAGCACATCGTGGCGCACACACAGCAGAACAAAACTGCTCACCTCAATGGCCACCTAGCAAGACAAATGAAAAAGGAGATACAGACTTGGGAGGGGGATAGCCATAATTCTAATTGGAGCATGAAGCTTCTGCAGTGTAAGTAAAGAAAAATAAGTTGTAAGAACACACAGAATTTGGCTCAACCTAATCTAGACGGGAGTTTGTTAAAGAAGGTTTAACCGAGGGATGTGGAGGTCAGTAGAGAGGCAAGTTAACCTAAATCTACAAAAGCAGATTCTTGAGAGGTACAAGAGGAGATGTTGTGAACCATAATGGCAATGGGTATGCTACTGTGCAAGTTTATGTGCAAATGTGAGGTGAAGTGAGATGAGGAAGAGAGAAGTGAGTATGGTGATTTAAGTGAGCATGGCTGCCTTTTTATACCAGGGTTAATGCTAAGGCCAGGTTGCACAGATACTAGAGATACTGGGTAGTAGAACAATAGTCATTGTTTTATGTTGCACTTGAGTGCAATTTTGAAGGAAGTAAATCATGTCTAGTGGTCATAATACAGGTCAGCATCTTCTGTGTAGTATTTGACCATAGATCAATAAATACTAATAAAACACACAAAAAGCTTCCTATAGGGCCTTTTTGATCAGTATCTCTTAGCCACTCAATGGCTTTAGTTTGTAAATGAATTGACAAGAGATTATGCAACAAATATTTCAACTATTGCTAGAACCACTCCTATCAATAAGTAAATTGGCGAAAAGATACTGGTACTTCGGGTTAGGGGCATGGTTGCTCACACATATAATCCCAGCCCCTCTGGAATCTGAAACAGAATTGTAAGTTTGAAGACAGCTTGGGCTGCATGGTAAACCTAAGGCCAGCCTGGGCAGCTTGATGAGACGAGTTTCCCAATACAATGTTTAAACAAGTGTTATGGATATAACTCACTGGCAGATTGCTTGTCTAGCACGCTCAAGGGCTTGGGTTCAATCCTCTGCAGCACCACAGCACCAAAAAAAAAAAAAAAAGACAATAAACCTCCACATATGTGAGCAAATTTTGTACTGGTGTTATTTTAGTTATGCTTGTGAAACAGAAGATTGGTGTTAATGCTGGTGAAACGTCAGACACAAAGTGAATCTTCTTCCTGGGCATTGACGTGCAGTAAAGATAGTTAAGGAAGATCAACATTATGAATAAGGACAGTGTATCTAGTTTGTTCCTGCTATTACAATTACTATAAATTTAGTGGCTTAAAATGAGAGACTTAATATCACAGCCCTGGATGCAGAAAGGGCCTTACTATTCTAAATCAAACAACTCCTTTCCTTCAGGGATTTCTATGAAAGACTCTATCTTTTATACCTTCTACAGACAGCCTGCATTCCATGGGCCCTGGCTTCTTTTCGTCTTGAAAGTCAACAATGGCTTTATTTTGCTTTACCAATGCTGTTTTCCTGAGACAGTGATTCTTAGGCCTCTGCCTGTCATACCTAAGTACCCTTGCAGTTACATCGGCTAGAATGACGCAGCATAATTTTGTGCTAAATTCCACTATTAACAACCTTAGTTCTACCAGAAACCCCAATGCTTCCTGGCCAAATAACATGTTTACGTAACCTGAGTATGGACTTGGGGATGTTACTCTGTGAAACACTGGATAGGTGCTTAAATGAATTTCTAAATGGATAAGCCCAGCAGCTTCAGTGCATGATTAATGCCATTGCTGTTTTCCCCACAAAGATATTGCTATTTAGAATGAAAAGCACGCACACACACAGGCGCACACACACACAGAGGCACACACACACACACACACACACACACACACACACACACACACACACACACACACACACACCACACACACACACACACACACACACACACTCACAGTGTGTGACAGAAAGAATTGATTGTTGGCCCAAACCTGTGGTTGATTTACCAGGCCAGGTGTAGTTTGGTCTCCCCTTTGGAATAGGGGCTATGGTGGGGGATGTAAAGGTAGCCCCCACTTCAGATCCCTTAGAGACAGATGTGCTCTCCTCCTCTTCATGGTTGCATGAACCAAAGAAAACATGGGAGAAACAACAGGAACCTACTGGCTGGCTGTTGCTAGGTCACCTGTCCCCTCTCAGGCTGCAGTACTGAGCCCCCCCTTCCACTGGCGTCATAAGAGGGGGGCAGAAGGGGGGAAGCAGAGAGGGAGTGGAGGGAGGGGCAGGCACTGTCCAGCCTCGTTCTGAGGTGCAGATGTACCAAAGGGCTCACTCAGTATCCATCCGCTGCTCCCTCCTGCTCCCCAACTCCAGACACCCCCCTTCATATAGTCCGCCCCCCCCCAACCCAAAGCCCTCATGGACCCTAGCTCTCAGCCATCCCACACACTGTAGTGGCGCCAGAAAAGTGGTGGTGGTCTCTGGTTAGGGCGAACAGGGGTCTGCAGAAGCCCACGGGCGCGACCCACCCCTCCGAGTGGAGGGGTGCTGCCTCCGGCCCCGCCCACTGGGAGTCGGAACTAGGGTGGGCCCGGGAGGGGGCGTCGAGCCCAGTGCGCCGTATCCCTCCGCCCCTTCCCGACACCCTCGAGGCGAGCTGCTCCTGCCGCATCCTGCGCAGCAGCCCCTGCCCGTTTGGTGCAGAGGCGTGGGGGCGGGACGCGGCTCTGCCATCGCACTCGCGCGCAAAGCGGCGGCGGCGAGAGCACTGTGCGAGGAGCTGCGGAGGACGGAGCACGGGCGGGAGCAGACGGGGACGCGGGGGAGCCCGGAGACCTGGGCCGTGCGCCTGGCCAGGCAAGTGGGGGTGTGTCGAGGGCTGGGGCGGCCGCGCACTGCGGACCACCGCCCGGCCCTGACAGTGCAGTGGAGGCGAGCGGGTCGTGGGGGCTCCCTGGAGTGGTGGCGGATCCCCGAGATCCTAGGCGGTGAGGAGGAAGCGGGAGCCCGGGTCGGGCCGCAGGCACGGGGGTGGGGGAAGGGCGGCTGGGTGTGATGGTCTGGAGTCTGGCGCGCCAGACAGCCTGACAGCCTCTCTTCAGGTGTCAGTCTGGGCCGTGGAAAAGATTATGGGGTAGGCGGCTGCGGGAGAAATGGCGGTGCGGGAATTGGGGGGGGGGGCGCCGGGAGCCCACGGGTGTGTGTATGTGGGGGGTGCGAGGCGGATGTCCAGTTCTGGGGCCAGCTCAGCTGGTGGGTGGTGAGTCGCCTTGGCTACTAGGGCTCTGATCTGTTTCCGGAGAGGGGCCCTTGTACCCTGCGCCCTGGGTGCTGTCCCTTCCCACAGGCTCCTGCTTGATGGCAAAGTCTCCTCTCTGCGCGGTAGGTCTGGCGTATTCTGACAGGCCACAGTGAGCATCAGTAGACCAGAGGCTTGAGGAAAGAGGAACAGGAAAATGGCGTGGATTTCTAGAGGTGTGTGGCAATGGGAGTGGGCGCCAGACAGTGATTGGAGATGCGAAAAGGGTGGGGGTGACAGACCAGAACAGGTGGGGTATCCATTAGTGTCTCCTAATCTCATTTCTCACAGCCTTTCAGGTATTTTCCCCAATGCCCTTTCCTCCTTCCCAAATTTGGGGTCTGAAAAGATGGTTTGGGCATGATGACGGAGTCATAAATCCAAGGACCACTTCAGAACCTGCCTTCTAGAATGTGCGGCGCCCTTCCCCCATTTTTTGCTGCGCAAGGCGAGGAAATGTGGCCACCTAGTGGCGCATCCTCAGAATTGCAGAAGGACTAATAAGTATGACATCAAGAAGTGGGTGTTACCACAGAAACCCTGCAGCCAGGCAAAATGGAACTAGAATGTTCCAGCAGTAGGACCCTAAATGCTGAAAGACACATGATCTGGTTCTTATCCTTGGTGGTGTTCTTCTCAGCCGGATCAGCTGCTGCCATCATTTCCCGATTGTCTTTCATTTTCATCTTTTTGTCCACAGGCCTGCTTTAAGGCTGGTAGTTCTTCAAGAAAGAAAGGAGGCGTCGAGGAGACTGTCTCAGATCTCTGGAGGTTGGTGAGACCCAGGGGCAGTGGAGGATCCAGGTACTGAGGAGACAAGTGCAGACTGCTGTAACTCAAGAGGGTGCATGATGTCTTTACTGCCCCCTACATTTGCCTACAGCTGCTGCCATCATTTCCCGATTGTCTTACATTTTCATCTCTTTGTCCACAGGCCTGCTTTAAGGCTGGTAGTTCTGCAAGAAAGAAAGAAGACATCGAGGAGACTGTCTCAGATCTCTGGAGGTTGGTGAGAATCAGGGGCAGTGTAGGATCCAGGTACTGAGGAGACAAGTGCAGACTGCTGTAACCCAAGAGGGTGCATGATGTCTTTACTGCCCCCTACATTTGCCTGGAGATGCTGCCATCGTTTCTTGATTGTCTTACATTTTCATTTCTTTGTCCACAGGCCTGCTTTAAGGCTGGTAGTTCTGCAAGAAAGGAAAGGAGGCGTCGGGGAGACTGTCTCAGGTCTCTCAGGTTGGTGAGACCCAGGGGCAGTGGAGGATCCAGGTACTGAGGATACAAATGCAGACTGCTGTAACCCAAGAGGGTGCATGATGTCTTTACTGCCCCCTACATTTGCCTAGAGATGCTGCCATCATTTCCCGATTGTCTTACATTTTCATCTCTTTGTCCACAGGCCTGCTTTAAGGCTGGTAGTTCTGCAAGTAAGAAAGAAGACATCGAGGAGACTGTCTCAGGTCTCTCAGGTTGGTGAGACCCAGGGGCAGTGGAGGATCCAGGTACTGAGGAGACAAGTGCAGACTGCTGTAACCCAAGAGGGTACATGTTGTCTTTACTGCCCCCTAAATTTGCTCACTGCCACAGCATCCTTTATTTCCTTTCAGAGATACTAGGAATGTTGAGGGAGATGTGAGTTAATCTGTGATCCAAAAGACTAGAGCTGAGAGCTGAGACCAGGGAACATAAACTTTAGATAGAAAGCAGGTGTGGTTTTGTTATTGTCTGTTTGGGCTCAGAGATGTGTGCCTATATACCAAGCATTGAGACTCCATTTTCTTTTATGCATTTGTAGGACTCCCTGCCCTTCTCTGTTGGTCTTAACACCACCTGAACATAGAAAAGAGGAGGGAATCGCCCCACATCGGTGAAGGTTGGTATGGGAGAGGGTTCACTTTTAGATGGGGGTAGTAGAGATCACCCAAGAGTGACTACTGTGAGATTTGGGGGCTCCCCTCTGTCTTCATTTCTCGCGTGTATACTGTTTGCTCACCCCCGTACCTGTTTTCCAGCAGGCAAAGGGAACACTGAGGTTTTCTCATAGCTGAGCTCTTCCACTCAGCATCCTGCACCAGTGTCTCTGTGTAAGTTTCAACAGGAGGCAACAGAATTGTAGAAAGCTGACTTCCTCTTTTTTTCTCTTCCTAGACCAGCTGCAGTGGCTGCTTGGTGGTGCCGGGGTTGCTGCTGACCAGCGCAGTCAACAGGTCTGCACCCACCTGGGACCTGTCCATCCTCCTCTGCCTTGGTTTCGCCTCTTCTGCACTGTATCTGTGTTATGGACTGAGACTGCTTGGGTAGGAGCCTCCTTGAGTGCTGGATTGACACTCGGGTCT
This sequence comes from Peromyscus californicus insignis, assembly GCF_007827085.1. NCBI lineage: Eukaryota > Metazoa > Chordata > Mammalia > Rodentia > Cricetidae > Peromyscus > Peromyscus californicus. The sequence continues at coordinate 85,337,156 of NW_026294391.1, forward strand.
TCTTTTCAATCTCCTAGCCTCGCGTACCAAAGAGTGTTGTGAAGACCAATCCTGTAACATAGCTATAGTGAGGTTTACTCTTGTTAATTGGTAGACATCGGGGCGTTATCTAACATACGCAATGACTAGGGCAGAGATGGAGCCTGGTGCCCAGGCAAAGACTGAAAATAGGCCTGGGGATGAGAATGCCAATACCAATGCTGCCGAGGTAGAGAATGAAGCCCCATTGGTGGTCAGACCCAAGGTTAGGACACAGATAATGCCTGGAGCAAGGCCCAAAGTGAAGCCTAGAGCTCCTCCTGGAGCAAGACCTAAGACTGAAGCCAGTTCACCAGGTGGGGCATATCCTAAATATAAGCCCAAGTCAATCCCTGTTTCACGATCGAGAAATGATGCCCAGGTCTGGGCCCCAAATAGGTTTCGGGCAGATCCCATGTCAAAGATGGGCAAGCAGGGTCAGATGAGTACTGCAAACTCTCCACTGGTCAGTACTGATTCTGGGGTGATTGCTCAAGCTAAGTGCCTGTCTGTTGATAGAGAACTTGGTAATATGGACACTGAGAGTTATCCCAGAAGGGCTAATTCTCAAGCAGGATTCCAGCATTCCTTTGGCCCAGAGGAGGGAACCAGTACGGGGACCTGGTACCGTTCCAGGCCTGCCCCCAAAGGAGAGGCTTCTGAGAATTCTGATTTCAGATGGGCAGATAAACCCTCAGGAAGTTCCTCCTTCTGGAATAGAGATGAACCCAGTACAAGATTCCGTCCTAGGAAAAACATGAAGGCCAATAATCCCAGGTTCAGACACATGGCCAAACAGGAGACAAATACCATGCCTAGGCACAAAAACAAACAAGAGTTCTATAATATTTCTAGTTCTGATTCTGAGGATGAGTCTGCTAAGACTCCCTGGTTCTGGGCCAAAGAAAAGACCAAAGTCTGGTCTAGGCCCAAAGAAGAGCCCAATAATAGGTCCTGGTTTAGGCCTAAGAAAGAAGTCCATGCTGAATCCACTTCTGGGTCTGAATGTGAAAATCATCCAAAATCTTCATTCTGCTCTGGAGAAGAGGCCAAATCTAGAACCAAACCCAGAGTCAGGAAAGGGGTCAATATGAGGGCCAGACACCAGGCCAAGCGAGAAGCTTACAATGATGGCCCATCTGGATCTGTAGATACCAGTAAAAAAGAGTCCTGGTTCTTGCCTGAAGATAAAGCTAGTGCTTTTGCAAAGTCTAAGATAAAGAAAGAGCCCAGAACCAGAGCAATGCCAAAGGAAGAAGTCAAAACCAAGGTCAGAGCAAGTACCAAACAAGAAGCCAGGTCAGAGGAGGAAGTCCTCGTTGGAGCTTGGTTCTGGGATACCCAGGAATCCAGGATGGTAGATAGGGTAATCACCAAGCCCAGTCTACATGTAGAGGAGGAGCCCATTGTTGGAGATTGGTTCTGGAGTGAAGAAGAAGCCAGTGTGGACTCTGAGACTTGTTGTATATCCAGACCAAGGGCTAAGGAGGACCAAGTTAGTACTTTCTCTTTAGGTTCTGGGAAGAAGACCAGTATTGAAAATGGGCCTAAGGCTACCTCTAAGTCTGTGTCAGTAGCTAATGAGGAGGAGAACATTATTGGGTCCTGGTTCTGGGCAGATGATGAAGATGTCAGCTTGCAGGCTGAGGACGAGTCCATTTTTGGATCTTGGTTCTGGGGCATTGGCGAGAACAGCTTGAGATCTGTTAGAGTCGGTTGTGAGAAGATGCCAAAGTCTGAGGAAAAAGAAGTTACTGATTCCTGGTTCTGGGCTGGAGAAGTCAGTACAGAGGCCGAGGTTGAAGAACAGGCCAGGCCAGCATCTACAAAAGGGACAATCTTTGTGCCTTGGTTTTGGTCTGAAAAGCAGGCACATGTGGATTTAGGAACTGAACCTTGCTCTGACATCATGGCAGGAGCTGAGGAAGAACCCATAATTGGGCCCTGGTTCTGGGCTAAAGTAGACACTAGTGTGGAGGCCGAAGTTAACAGTAAGTCTAGCCTGGAGGATGAGGAAGAGCCCATTATATCACCTTGGCTTGGTGCCAGAGAACAAGCCAATATGAAGTATGCAGCTGGGGCCAGATACAAGCCTATGGCAGAAGCTGAGGATACTAATAAAGAGTCTTGCCTCTGGGCAAAGGAACCCAGTTTGTATCCTACCAATAGAGAAAGCTCGAAGTCTGCTCTGAGAGAGCAAGGGGACACTGTTGATTCATGGCTCTGGTCCAATAATTATCCAAGGACAGAGACCACTGCAGGGTCCTGGTTATGGGCTGCAGAAGAAGGAAATATAGATGATGAGACAGGAGAAGAGATTAAGCTACCAACTTTAGAGGACAACATATTCAGTTCTTGGTTCTGGAAGGATGATGAAGAAACCGTTGTAGAGGCTACCAACATACAGGAATCCAGGCCAGAAGCTGAAGAGGAAGACATTATTGGCTCTTGGTTTTGGGCTGGAGATGAGGACAAATTCCAGCCAGCTACTGAGATTCATGAAGAGAACAAGACAGCATCTGAAGAGGAAGATGCAGTTGGATCCTGGTTCTGGGGCAAGGAAGAGGCCGGTCTAGAGCCAATGAGAAGGGGCACTTTTGAGTCCGCTCCTGGAATTAAGGAGGAGGAAATTATTGGGTCATGGTTCTGGAGTGGAGAAGCCAAAATTGGGGCTGGGTCACAGACAGTCGAAACTGGGTCAGAAACTGAAGAGGAGGCAATTTTTGAGTCTTTGATCTGGGCCGCAAAAAAGAACATTGTAAGAGCAGGAGTAAACCGTGTGTCCAAGCCAGAGGGTGAGGGCGAAATGGTTGTTGAGTCCCAGTTCCAGTCTAGTGACAAGGCCACAGAAAAATCTGAAACTGTGGTTATCAGTGAGTCCAGTCCAGAAAATAAGAAAGGGCCAATTGTTGAGTTTGGGTCAAGAGCAAAGGATGAGGCAATTAACAAGACTGGCAGTGGAGATAACTGTGAAGTTAATACAGAAGCTGAAACCATGGTGGGATCCTGGTTCTGGGAAGGGGATGAAACTGGCTTTGAGTCCAATCCTACCCCTGTGTTCAAGGCCACTTGTGAGCCTAAGTCTTCAACTGAGCAGGAACCTGATCCTTCCCGCAGACCCCAGAGCTGGGATGAGGTCACTGTTCAATTTAAGCCTGGTCCATGGGGAAAGGCTGGCTTCCCGTCCCTAAGCCCCTTCAGATTTCCAAAAGAAGCAGCATCTCTGTTTGCTGAAATGTTTGGGGGAAAACCTAGGCTTGACAACCTTGGTCCAGAAGGAGAGCAGGAATCTTCAGGTCAACCTGAATCTGAGTTCCCATTTCAGTATGATCCCTCTTACCGATCAGTCCAGGAAATTCGAGAGCATCTTAAGACCAGGGAAAGTGCGCAGCCTGAGAGCTGGTCCTGTAGCTGCGTACAGTGTGATCTTAGAATTAGTTCTGAGGAGTTTGAGGAACTTCTTTTAATAATGGACAGAAATCAAGACCCCTTTATTCATGAAATATCTAAAATTGCAATGGGCATGAGAAGCGCTTCTCCGTTTACCCGAGATTTCATTAGAAACTCGGGTGTCATCTCACTGATTGAAGCCTTACTTAACTATCCATCCTCCCGAGTTAGGACAACATTTTTGGAAAATATGGTTCGAGTGTCTCCACCTTATCCAGATCTGAACATGATTCAGACATACGTGTGTCAGGTTTGTGAGGATACCTTTGATTATGACTTGGATTCCTCTGATCAGTTGTCTGGATTGACAATGATTACACATCTCACTGCTACTTCTGACTATCATAAAATGGTTGCCAAATATTTGTCTGGCTTTTTCTACTTACTAAGTTCAGGCAATACTAAAACAAGGCTTCAAGTTCTGAAATTGCTACTGAATTTGTCTGAAAATCTTGCCATGACAAAACACCTGCTTACTACTGAGTCAATGTCAGAATTTATGGCCCTCTTTAATAAGGAGGACTCAAATGACAATGTTCAGATTGTTCTTGCAATATTTGATAATATCAGTAAGAATATACAAAAAGAAGCACTATTTGCTGAGGATGATGATGATGATGATGTGGTGGTGAATCTTGAACCACTTATTTCTGCATTCCAAGAGATTGAGAAAATTGCTAAGCAACTGAAACGCAATCCTGACAATCAGAAATCACCCTGAAGTAGAACAAAAAAAAAATATGCTTAACCATTTGCCTATGATTGTCCTTGTGTTCCTGAGTCATATGATCCTCAAATAATGCTTTGGTTTCCCAGCTGATTGCTTGTGTCAGTGTACCTCTTTAATGCTGGTGATAATTTGCCCAATGCTTATGTAATCTGTATCGCTTTTCTGATGCCAAATGAATACACAACTGAAAACACATTTGTTGGTGATACTTGTTTTGTTGATTGTGATGTTCATAATGTGAGTTGAAAGTGAACTGAGCCACTGTAAATAAGATACCCTTGTAATTGTTGTTCTCATGTGCATCTGTTTGAGTCTTGTGCTTCAATAAAGTTCTGTGTTATTAAAGTTAGCCACAATCTCCCCTTCACTGTACAATACGGATGCAAAGAGGACACATGGCCGTGTACACCGCTAATGTGTGAGTAACATGCTTCTTCCACAGGCTTCTTCTTGGCATTGAATCTCAAAGGGTGAAATGGACTACAGCTCAGAGCGTACTTCAGAGAGGACTCACTTTAAGTTGTACTCTAATACAACTTATGGTAAGGAGAAGCGCATGGGTAGGAAAAAGTGTTTCTATACGGATATATCCAACTGCCTGGATTAGGGGGGAGGAGTATAAATTGAAGAAATATATTGAAAATGAGGTAAGTTTGAAGAGCAAGTTGGACTTCGCTGTTCAAACTACTGTGTTCAAAATAGAATCAGAGCAATGCAGAGGGTAAAAGAATAACACTAGAAAGCACAACATTTCAATTCAGTCAAGTGGATGACTAAGTCATGATGGTTTTGGTATCACTTGATAAGCCCCTGTCATGTGGTATTAGGGCTGGGGAGATGGCCCACTGTAAAAGGCTTGCTAGGCAAGCATCGTGTCCTGAGTTAGGACCCCTGTCACCCACATAAAAATACAGAGATGCTTGTGCATGGCTTTAATCCTGGTGCTGGGGGTGGAGTGGGGGGAGAGACAGGAAGATCCCAGGGGCTTTCTGGACGGCCAATCTAGCCAGTCTGTAAGCTTGAGGTTCTGGGAGAGACCCTGTTTCAAAAATGATGTGAATTACAATAGAGGAGGAAATTTGATCTAGTCCTCTGGCCTGTGCACATGTACACACATATATACACCACATACACATAGCATGAACTCAGGTGCTCTCAGGTGTTTACTGCTTTTAAAATGCAATAAGCCATGACCCTTTCAACAATTTGTAGAGAGTTGTGTGAATGGAAATAATGGGAGGGTCTGGGAGTCGTTGGAGGAGGAAGAAAATATGATTAAATCTGTCATACAAAAAAGTTTTTAAATGAAAAGTTAAGAATAATTACATTAAAAAAATCAATGTAGGTGGGACAAAATTAGTCAAATTATGCTACTTGTTTATGAAAATTCTGCAGTTTCACATATGAAACATCAAAGAGATAATGGCACAACTTCAGAACTGGGTTGTCAATGAAAGTACAAAATTATCTAAAAACCAAAATTATCTGTAAAACTACCAAAGTTTACTAATTCATTCCACACTTTGTTGTGGTTTCCGAAAACGGGGTGTTGTGAAACCCAGGCTGGCTTCAAACTTGGTATGTACCTGAGACTCACTTTGAACTTCTAATGCTAGGATAATAGGTGGCTGTACTGAGATTCAGGCAGCACTGAGATTGAACCAGGGGCTTCCTTCAAGCATGATAAGCAAGCACTCTTAAGGGCTGACTGCCATCCGCAATCGCACACGATGTATCGTTCATTCACAAAGGTGGTAGCATAGGTTCCGGCGGGAGTGATAGAGCGAGCACAACAGAAGGAGAGTACCTGACAGTTTATTCGATTGGCATACGTACATGTGTATAATCTATTTTGATCGTATTCACCCCCATTTCTCTCGTCTTCCACTCCCACTTCCAGTGATCCCTTTCTTTTAACCAACTAGCCACCCCCACCTTTCAAGTCCTTTTTGTTTTCTGATGATCCAGTGAGTTTAGTTAAGGTTACTTAGGGGAGCATGGTCAACTTGGCCATGGTTACACCGTGGATAAAAATGCCTCTCATTCCCCCAGCAACTATTAACTGTCTAGAGAACCTCAGAGAGGGGTGAGGGCTTGCTAATTTCCTCCCCCAAGCAACCCCTAATTAACTAAACCCTCAGGGAAGGGCAAGGTCTTAACAGGAACACCCCTCTACAATAAAAAGTCTCAAGGCCCAATCTTGTGCAAGTAACCACAGCTTCTGGGAGTTCTAGAGTGCAATAGTCCTGTCCTGTCCAGAAGACAGCATTTCACAGCACCCCTTCCTCCAGCTCTTCCATTCTTCTTGTCCCCTTTTATACAGTATTTCCTGAGCTTTGGATGGGGGGATATAGATGTCCCACTTAGGGATGGGCATTCAACAGTGGCTTTCTCGGCACTGGAACCAGTTTTGTGTCTCTGCAGTAACTGCTGCCCAGTGCAAAAAGAAGCTGAGGTGTTCTGCAAGGCTCCAGGGACTTGACTGCAGTGGTGAGGACGTGAAGAAGTGACAAACATGAGTACAGAAAGGCTGGCTGGGATTGGGTGGCTTGTGCTTGCTCGGATGGAGTAGCTGCAGCACTCCAGAAGCTTGGTGTGTTTATTACAGTTGAATAGGAAGGCAGGATTATCAAATACAGCTGAAGAAGGAGGTGGTGGAGTTCTTACATACAGATAAACAAGGAGTCGGGATTATTGTGTATAACTGAACAAGGTTTAGCGACATTTTGGAAGGAGCAGTCTCTGTAAGGGAGGCAAACATCTATGGGAGAAAGTTACAGTGGATATTTTCTGCACACACTGTCAACATTCACACTCAGACCAGAGGAAGGCTTTACCATCCTTCTGAGCCTCACTCAGGCTTTGTCACTCTCATGGGACTGAGGCATTGGGGTTCTTGTGCACAGCCATGCCCGTGTCAACAACACATGTTCACTCAGGACTTCACTCACTCTCTACACCTCTCTGAGCAGAATTGACATAATACTAATATACAGGTGCGCGTGTGTGTGTCTGTGTATGCAGGCCTATTGGTTCATGCTTGTAATCACACTTTACAGGGTTAGAAGGAGCAGTAGTAGTTCAAGGTTAGCCTTGGCTACCTAGCAAATTTGAGACCAGTCTGGGCTACATGAGACCCTGTCTCAAAAAAAAAAAAAATACAGCCAGATGGTGGTGGCACATGCCTTTAATCCCAGTACTCAGGAGGCAGAGGCAGGTGGATCTCTGTGAGTTTGAGGCTAGCTTGGTCCACTGAGCAAGTTCCAGGACTGTTATGGAATAATCTTTTTGTACAGTGTGAAGATGTGTCTTTGCCAAGGCATCTTCTGATAGTTTTAATAAAAGGGCTGACTGGTCAGTAGCTAGGCAGTAAGTATAGGCAGGACAGCCAGACACAGGATGATGGGAAGAAGAAGGGTGGAGTCTTAGGAGTTGCCAGCAGACTCAGAAGCAAGATGAGTGTGCCGTGTTGAAAGAAGGAACCGCCACATGGCAGAGGGTAGATGAGAAATATTGGTTAATTTAAAATGTAAGAGTTAGCTAGGAATAAGCCTGAGCTATCAGCTGAGCATTTGTAATTAATATTAAGTCTCTGTGTGGTTATTTGGGAGTAGCTGCTGGGACATAGAGAAACCTTGCCTACACAGGATAGCCAAGGCTACACAGAGAAACCCTGTCTCAAAAAACAAAAACAGCAAATAAACAACAACAACAAAAATACAGAAACAAATATTTAGAAGGCATTTTAACATGCATATCATGTCCATTTAGCAAAACAGTAACAGTAGATTCTCCGTTAGGGCTTATGCCCTTCCCCAGCCATGGACTTTTGACCAGGTTTACAATACCGAATGTGAATTCCTACCTGTGAAGCAGGCCTCAAATCAGCCAGAAAGCAGCTGGTTACCCCATAACAGTCATGCTACTGTTGCATCAGGGTGGGCACATCTTGCCTGGCAGATCAACAGTGTAGAATGTAGGGTTGACAGCTAAGTAAGACTGTCAATGACAATTTTACCTCAGCAGCCTACATAGCACCTTCCAGAACTATGAAAGCTAGTCCACAGGGAAGACCTTTCCAACTCAGTTACAACTTGGTTTCTCTATGTCCCATAAAGAGTGAATTACCTTCAGCAATAGGGTCTTTCCATTTGCTTATGATGGGCAACAAAGCACAGTGGTGATAGCCTGTATTGGAGGAGGATGCATGAGCCTCCCTGGCCAGTATCTCATTGAGAGGTGCCCATCTCTGATACATGAATTTTATTTAATAACATTATGGCTTCTAGGAATTGTTTAGGATGTACCAAGCTTCCTTGTGGCTTTTTAAATGTGTACTTAGTTTTGATTGGCCCTCACACTACAGCCTCCCTTCTTCCATCTCCCTGTTCTCCACCCCCGCCTAAACCTTTCCACTGTCACCATTTCCCTTTCCAGTTTCACATCACACATGTTCTACTACCTCCCCTAGTTTAAAGCCCCATTTGTATATCTCATGGGCCTTTCTTTCTAGTTTCTTGGCCCTTACTCACACTCACTCCCACACACACACATTAAAAACTAGAAGCTAGGATCCACATATGAGAGAGATCGTGTGGTGGTTGAATTTCTGGGCCTGGGTTGCCTCACTTAATATTTTCTAATCCCATTCATTTCCCTCCTAATTTCATTTTTCTTTACTGCTGAGTAAAACTCTATTTTGGGGGGCTAGAGGGATGGCTCAGTGGTTAAGAGCACCCATTGTTTTTCCAAAGGAACCAAGTTCAGTTTCCATTACCCACATCAGGTGGCTCACAAACACTTGTAACTCCAGCTCCAGGTATGGTCTGAAAACTCTGGCTTCTGGGGGTATCTGCACTCAGGTGATTGTGCCCACACATATACATATAATATAATTAAAAAGAATAATTTTAATTCCATTTTGTATATGTACCAGTTTTAACTGTCCATCCATAAACTGATGGACATCCAGTCTAATTCAATTTCCTTGCTATTCTGAATAGAGTTGTAGTGTTCCTTTATTACTGCAGCTGTGAAAAAAGAGGACGTAGAAGGAACAGACTTGAAGATATCAAAGGCTGTATGTGCATCATGCTGAGTAGGAGAAAGCTGAAAGTTTTCCCTCTAGGATCAAGAACAATATAAGATTGTCATGTGACCCCGGAAATGGCCTTTGATGTTATCTGCCCCTCCCCGTATTTCCGACTTTACCCCCTTTCTTTACCCCTCCCATTCTACCCCCTCATCTCTCCCTAACCATTGATTCTATTCCTCCTTCCTTGATAGATTCACTCCCTCCTCCAGTTCCTTACTTTTTACCTAACCTCTGTGGTTATATGGGTTGTAGCTTGCTTATCAAATGCATACCATATATATCTTTTGGGGTCTGAGTTATCTCATGGAGGATAACTGTTTTTGGCTTCATCCATTACCTGTGTATTTCAAGATTTCTGTTATTTTTAACAGCTGAATAATTGTGTAAATGTACCACAACTAATGTATCTGTTCATCTGTTGATGGACATGTAGGCTGTTTCCAATTTCTGGCTATTGTGAATAGAACAGAAACAAGCATGGATGAGCAAGTGTGGTGCTTTGAATCACAATTGCCCCCATAGGCTCATAGATTTGAATGTTTGGTCATCAGGGAGTGGCACTACTTGAGAGGGATTAAGAGGTGTCATCTTGGAGGAGGTGTGTCACTGGGGATGGGCTTTGGGGTTTCCCAGTGTCACTTCACTTCCTGTTGTCTGTCTATCTGGATGCATAACTCTCAGCTGCCTCTCCGGCACCGCATCTGCCTGCCTGCTGCCAGTCTTCCCACCATGATGAGAATGGACTAAACCTCTGAACTGTGAGCACTTAAACGCTTTCTTTGATAAGAGTTGCTATGGTCGTGTGTCTTTTCACAACAATAGAACACTGACTAAAACAGCAAGTGGCCCTGTAGTAGAGTGTAGAGTCCTTTAGATATATGCTCAAGAGTTGTACAGCTGGGTCTTGAGGTAGATCTTTTCCCAGCTTCCCAATGAGCCACCACACTGCTTTCCTTAGTGACTGCACAAGTTTGAAGTCATACCAGCAATGGGTGAGTGTTCCCCTTAGCCCACATCCTTGCTAGCAGGAACTGTTATTCTTTTTATTGATTTTGGCCATTTTCATTGGTGTAAGATAAAATCTCAAAGTAGTTTTGATTTGCATTTCCCTGATGACTAAGGATGTTAAACAAATGTTTTTGTTTTTGTTTTTTTTTTTTTTTTTGGTTTTTTCAAGACAGGGTTTCCCTGTGTAGCTTTGCGCCTTTCCTGGAACTCACTTGGTAGCCCAGGCTGGCCTCGAACTCACAGAGATCCGCCTGGCTCTGCCTCCCGAGTGCTGGGATTAAAGGCGTGCGCCACCACCGCCCAGCTAAACAAATGTTTTAAAGTGTTTCTCAACCATTTGTTTCATCTTTTGAGAACTCTCTGTTTAGTTCTGTACCCCTTTGTTCGTTTTGTTTTATTCTTGCTTGGTTTTTATTTGCTGTTTATTTTCCCAAGAGAGGGAGAAAGGGGTCATGGAATTGAAAGAGTGGGGAGGATGTAGGAGGGGAAACCATAATCAGAATATATGATATGAAAAAATTGTTTTCAATTTTAAAACAATAACAACAACAATAACAGAACAAGATAAAAATGTTCCTTCCTGGGACTAGAGCAGTAGTGGCTCAGCCATTAAGAGGCTTACTGTTCTTTCAGAAGAGCAGAGTTCATTTCCAAGCACCCACATTGGGCAGCTCATAACTCAGTTGCAGCCTGTGACTCCAGATCAAAGTGACCCAACACCATCTCTGTCCTCCACAAGCACTCATAGAGACAGTTGTGCAAAACCTATTATTGGCATGTTGTGATTCTGTTTTTGTTTTGTTTCGTTTTTAGATGATCTAAAACAC